>NC_042623.1:219523007-220723007 GCF_901001135.1 Rhinatrema bivittatum | reverse complement strand
AGAGAGAGGATAGGTGAATCAGAGAGAAAGTGTGTGTATATGTGTGTGGGTGTAAGAGCAGGGGTGGGGGTGCATGTATGAGAGAGAGAATGTGTGCGTGAGAGGGAACGTTTGTGTGTGAGGATGGGTGTGTATAAGAGGGGAGTGTGTGTGTCAGTGTGAGAGAGGGAGCATGTGTGAGAGAGAAAAGAAGGTTTGTGCATGCCTTCCCCACCCTAACTAATCCATGACAATCTCAGAGTGCCTAGAAATGAAAGGTTCCCAAATATGCCAATCCAGATTCAGACAAGGCCACTGACCAGAGGACAGTTCTCATTGTCCTGTTGATTCATCTCCTCAGGTACTGCAATAGAAGCCAAGCCACTGTGCTGGTCTTGTTGAATTTCTCAGAAGTCCTTGACACTGTAGATCAACTTTATTTGATTTATATTTTGCTTTTTGGAACTTCAAAGCAGATTACATTCAGGTACTGTAGGTATTTCCCTATCTCCAGAGGGTTTACAATCTAAAGATTTGATTCACTAAAGCATTTCTCCCATTCTATGTCTATGGGAAAATTCCTTGATGAATCAGGCCCTAAGTTTGTATCTGAAGCAACGAAGGGTAAAGTGACTTGTCCAAGGTCTCAAGGAGCAGCAGTGGGATTTGAACCCTGGTTCATTGCCTCAGAAACCAGGGTTCAGATCCCATGCTCTCATGAATAGCAGAGGCCGGCCTAAATGATAAATTCTTAATTTGGTTTAACTCCCTCCTTTCTGTTTGACAGGCAAACAATCTATACATTTCACCGACAACGTATTGGCACATTGAGGTTCTTCGGGGCTCTGTATTATCACCAGTATTTTCAACATCTTACTTAAACCCTTAACACAGCCAATCCCAACTTTTGGTTTTAAAAAATCCTACATTTATGCAGATGATGTCCATCTTGTACTTTGTTTTATAGCTGTTATTGGTACATCTCAGTCATTCATGACTGGACTAAAAACAAATTCCTTCTGAATCCCAACAAAATGGAGATTCTCTAGATATGAAATACAGATAAGTCCCTGATTTGAAAATCCCTTTTGGAATTTATGAGCTCCCCTGAAAAACTCGGGACAAAAGCCTCAGAGTCTTGCTGGACTTAGAACTAGCCATGCTCCCACAAATCCAGGCAATGTTAGTGTTGTCTCTCAATTATGTAAATTGTGGAGGCTCTGTCCTCACATTGAGAAGATGAACGTAGTCACAGTAGTCCTTGCCATGGCAGCCACACGGTTAGATTACTGTAACATACTGCATATGGTATTAACAGATAAGGCTCTTCATAAACCAGCTAATATAAAAATCTGCTGCTCAATTGATAGAAAGATACATGCCATATGACTATAACATACCTGTTCTATAAAAACTACCCTGGCTACCAGTCCCTTATGGAACCAAATTCAAAACTCTAAAACTGATTTTCAAAGCTCTAAGAGGAAACATACCTACTTACCACAGAGAAAGGCTGGCCTACTAGCCTTATAGATCTCTCAGATCCTCACTTGGAGCATCCAGAAAGACTGTTGATGAAATCAAAAGTATACCGGCAAGCTTTCTTATGAGCAGCACCTATCCTATGGAACTCTCTCCCAGAAGAGCTCCACCAAATGCATGATTTCTTCTACTTCAGAAAGCAAGTAAAAAGCCTGGCTCAAAAGTGAATGAGCAAGCGGTCTCAAAAATTTACTATCTACAGCCCTTTGAAAAAGAAGAATGGTCAGCTCTTGGTTTTGGTGTGCTAGCTTCAGCTGAGGCAACTGAAGATAACGTAAATGTTACCCAAATTTTAGAGACTTTAGATTCTGTGATGACTAGACCCTCAACACTTATTGTGTCTTTAGTTTTGGAACCTGATAGAGACTGACTTCTGAGACTTTTCTTTAGGCATCGGACTGAGACCTTCCTACATGAAAGAGTAAGTGTATTTTCTGATGTTGCTCGGCAGATTCAAAAGAAGTGTGGACAGTTTCTTCTGATGAAGCTGAGAGTTCAGCAACTAGGAATGCTGTTTTTCCTCAAATATCCATGCAAATGTTATGTTAAATATCAGGGGGTTTCATGCATATTTTTTGACCCTAATCAGTTTGCTTTATAAATAGTAGATCAGTTCAAATAGAAGCTTTCTTACCTCCTATTATAGAACTTGTTTAGCAATTTTGCTATTAATGTTCTGCATATTATAGCACCGAGGTAGTGCCGATAGTCATTTATTTCCTTTTTTATTGTTGATTCTTTAAGTTGTGGTACTGCATGTCCTATACTTGAGGACTTGTTATAAAATCAAATTTTCCTTTTGTGTTTTCTCTTATTGTACTTTTTTTTATTCTGTGTTTATTGTATGAAGATGAATGTCTTAGTTGTAATTAAAAAATGCATTAAAAAATAGCCTGGCTCTTCCACCAGGTTGTTAATGCCAAACCCATAACTTCCATTCTAGAAAGCAGTGAAAACCTGCCACCACCCCCTTCCCCATGCATTAGAATTAAGCTGACTGCTATAAACTACCATAATGCATCATATGAGTGCCTAGAATGTGCTGCTACAACTTAATGTTTTTGATGAGATGTTTATTTTCAAGACTAGTCCTGATTGTTTTTCAAATTTAATCATGCAACCTCCTTCAGACTAGAATTGTTAAGCTAATGCATCTTCTAGTCCCCGACTGTATGTTGTCATTCTAATACATTGTACCCTGTCTTGGGTGCATTTCTTATTCAATATGGCTGGTAATAAATCCAAATAAGTAATGACAGTGGAGGGAAGCTACATGAACAGGGGGAGCACAAGGACCTGAACACCAAACCACTATACCTTTATACCCTTGAACCAAACAAAATGGCAGAAAGAAAGTACTGCACCTTGTTGGAGATGACAAATTCTAGGGAGAAGCAATGGCAATAGTGAATTATTTGTATAAGTTACTACCGGCAAGGGCAAGTAGAACAACATCACGTGAGATGTGGCATAGCACAAAGCTTCACCTGAGTTACTGAGAGCATTTGGTTACAAAGGTTCCATGCATGTCCCAAGTAAGGAGCACTCCAATCTGGTGGGCAGAACCACAGAGTGTCTGCTGCTGGAATACAGTAAGCAAAGCAATGAATCAGGGTTCAAATCCCACTACTGCTCCTTGAGACCTTGGACAAGTCACTTTACCCTTCGTTGCTTCAGATAAAAACTTAGGGCCTGATTCATCAAGGAATTTTCCCTTCGAGACAGCCAATGGGAAAGCAGAACCATAGCTGAATCTGCTTTCGGTTAGTGCGCACTAATGGTGGGTTAATGCGCACTATCCCGCGTATGCTCAATGGCATTCCCTGCAGCCATTTTGCTACTTCACTGCACAATAAGCAGAGCAGCCACTACCGTGACAGTCACAGCATGCACTTATAGAGTAGAGAGACAGTCAGAGAGTGACTGCAAATGTAATCACTGTAAGTATAATAACTATAAGTACTACTATTATAAGCTTTTTTTTAGTTTTTCTATATATTAATGTTTTGAAGCTCAGGTTACAAGTTTCTTTATTAAATGTTTTGTTTCACTAGAGTAGCATAAATAATTAAATATTAATAAATATTAGGGATGTGAATCGTTTTAGGACGATTAAAATTATCGTCCGATAATTTTAATATCGTCTTAAACCGTTATGGAACACAATACAATACAGATTCTAACGATTTATCGTTATAAATCGTTAGAATCGTGAGCCGGCACACTAAAACCCCCTAAAACCCACCCCCGACCCTTTAAATTAAATCCCCCACCCTCCCGAACCCCCCCCCCCCAATAACTTAAATAACCTGCGGGTCCAGTGGCGGTCCGGAACGGCAGCGGTCCGGAACGGGCTCCTGCTCCTGAATCTTGTCGTCTTCAGCCGGCGCCATTTTCCAAAATGGCGCCGAAAAATGGCGGCGGCCATAGACGAAAAAGATTGGACGGCAGGAGGTCCTTCCGGACCCCCCGCTGGACTTTTGGCAAGTCTCGTGGGGGTCAGGAGGCCCCCCACAAGCTGGCCAAAAGTTCCTGGAGGTCCAGCGGGGGTCAGGGAGCGATTTCCCGCCGCGAATCGTTTTCGTACGGAAAATGGCGCCAGCAGGAGATCGACTGCAGGAGGTCGTTCAGCGAGGGTTCCGGCGCCTCGCTGAACGACCTCCTGCAGTCGATCTCCTGCCGGCGCCATTTTCCGTACGAAAACGATTCGCGGCGGGAAATCGCTCCCTGACCCCCGCTGGACCTCCAGGAACTTTGGCCAGCTTGTGGGGGGCCTCCTGACCCCCACGAGACTTGCCAAAAGTCCAGCGGGGGTCCGGAAGGACCTCCTGCCGTCCAATCTTTTTCGTCTATGGCCGCCGCCATTTTTCGGCGCCATTTTGGAAAATGGCGCCGGCTGAAGACGACACGATTCAGGAGCAGGAGCCCGTTCCGGACCGCTGCCGTTCCGGACCGCCGCTGGACCCGCAGGTTATTTAAGTTATTTGGGGGGGGTTCGGGAGGGTGGGGGATTTAATTTAAAGGGTCGGGGGTGGGTTTTAGGGGGTTTTAATGTGCCGGTTTTTCGATTTTTCGATTTTTCACGATTTTTCACGATATTTTACCCCCCCAAACGGCAACAATACGATTCCCTCCCCCTCCCAGCCGAAATCGATCGTTAAGACGATCGAGGACACGATTCACATCCCTAATAAATATTAATTGAAAACAAGTACTTTATTTCATTTTATGTAAAGTTTCTTTAGTGGAAAAAAAAAAGTTTAATACACAAAGTACTTCATTTTATTTTATGCTACTCTAGTGAAAAAAAACACAGGAACTGCAAACTTGGGCACAGTTTTTCTCACCAACTTTCTCTGTATGGCCCATCTGAGCTTCTAAACAGAAAGCTGTCCTTCAGAGACAGGGGACTGCCTGGCCTTTCACCCCCCTCCCCCATATACCAGCCAGTGAATGGTGTGGTTGTGGGGGGGGGGGGATGTGAAGGGTGAGACAGCCCCCTGCATTCAGGTGTGAGCTTCTGAACAGACAGCTGCCTTCAGAGATGGGGGACTGCCTGGCCCTTCACCCTTCCTCCCCTCCACCATGTACCAGCCAGTGAATGGTGTGGGTGTGGAGGGAGGGGGGGAGGGTTGTGAAGGGTGAGACAGTCCCCTGCATTCAGGAGTGAGCTTCTGAACAGACAGCTGTCCTTCAGAGATGGGGGACTGCCTGGCCCTCCACCCCTCCCCCATATACCAGCCAGTGAATGGTGTGGGTGTGGGGAGGAGGGATGTGAAGGTGAGACAGCCCCCTGCATTCTGGTGTGAGCTTCTGAACAGACAGATGTCCTTCAGAGATGGGGGACTGCCTGGCCCTTCACCCCCCTCCCCTCCCCTCCCCCATATACCAGCCAGGGAATGGTGTAGGTGTGGGGGGGAGGGATGTGAAGGGTGAGACAGCCCCCTGCATTCAGGTGTGAGCTTCTGAACAAACAGCTGTCCTAAAGCACATACTTTTTTTTTCATCTTTTTTATTTTCTCATTGTAAAATGGATCATGACAGGGACAAAGACTACCCCCCCCCCCCCCCCCCCCCGGTCGTCCTCTGGTGGCAAATTCATGTCCAGGAAGCCCCGCTTTACGCAGGCTGAAGTGGACCTCCTAGCAGGGCTAATCCTACCGGATGAGAGCAACTTGGACACCACATCAGGCAGCAGACCTAACCTGGAAAGGGAGTCTGCCGGCAGACCTCTTACCCTCGTGAGATCAAAGATCTCAAGGTGAGAGATAATAATGTTGGTCATATTATGTATATTTTGTATTTGAAAATTGAATAGCATATGAGTAGTAGTAGTAGCATAGAGTGAGTTATATAAAGTTATAAGTACAGTAATTTAAAATAAATATATTTTAGAAGAACAGAAATAGTAGTAGTGTACCACCCTTACTCTATATTATACTTAGTAACTAGACTACAAAAGAAAGTTATCTGTGCTATTAATATTTATATTTATCGTTTTGAAATGGTATTTGGGATTTTGAATGTTACATTGAAAGATAACTAAGTATAAAATAGCATTTTTTTATTACTAACTTTTCTATGTTGCATAAAAAATAACCTAGTAGGTCAAGGCAAAACTTGGGCATGTTGTAATTATTAATCAATGTTATTCTTTTTCCTTTATCCCTCTAATTCTCAGGTCGCCATTTGAGACGACACGAGGGTGAGTGACTCGAGGAGATCCACAGAACCCTACCCCGTCCCTTGCCCAGTAAGTTGTTTTCAGAATACTACACAGACAGTACACAAGTACACAAATATTATTCAATTAATTGTAATGGAATTTGTGTTTAATAATGTTTGATAAACAAATTTTTTATTATAACAGTGAATGAATGCTTGTGTCTGATCTCATTCCTGTTTTTAAAATTTTAACTGTTCTCTGAATTTTGATCTGTCTTGTACAGAACCACACAGCAGCAGGGATGAGGTGGGGCTTCCTGGGTCAAGCAGCAGATGCCACCAGAGGAGGATGGAGGCAACAGCCACAGCCAATGGGCTAGGTAATATCAATACAGATAAATGAGCCCTGACCGAATTGGGGGGGGGGAGGTGAGAGTGAGGGAAGGGGGCTTCAGTGAGAGGGGAGGTAGGCAGTGTGAGAAAGAGGGTGAGTGAGGAAGAAGAAGTGTAGAGTGCAGTGTCCAAAAATGAACCAAAAAAAACCTTTTTAGTGTAGCACGTTTTCACAGGCTTAACAGCTTGTATTATATATATGGGCCGCAGGGCCAGTAAGTCTAAGAAGTAGTATATCTGTCTGAGGCTGAAAAACAAAATCATTTTTTGTGATCAGTTAGTTATAGTGGCTGGGATAGATGTATGATGTATTGTTATATAATATCTAATTATCTAGATTGATATCTTTCCACTCTCCCCCTCCGCTGTTATAGAATATAGACTCATTTTCCTAAAACTCATTTTCCTTTAGTAAACTAAGTGGTAGATTTTAGATCTAATTCTCAGTGGAGCACAGGACTTGGTGAGAGAGGTAACGGTGGTGGGGCGGCTTGGCAATAGTGATCATAATATGATCAAATTTGAATTAATGACTGGAAGAGGAAAAGTATGCAAATCCACGGCTTTCGTGCTTTCTAAATTGTTAGAAAAAAACTGAAAGGGGCAGCTACAAAAGTAAAAAATGTGCAAGAGGCATGGTCATTGTTAAAAAATACCATTCTAGAAGCACAGTCCAGATGTATTCCACATATTAAGAAAGGTGGAAAGAAGGCAAAACAATTACCGGCATGGTAAAAAGGGGAGGTGAAAGAAGCTATTTTAGCCAAAAGATCTTCATTCAAAAATTGGAAGAAGAATCTAACAGAAGAAAATAGGATAATACATAAACATTGGCAAGTTAAATGTAAGACATTGATAAGACAGGCTAAGAGAGAATTTGAAAAGAAGTTGGCCATAGAGGCAAAAACTCACAGTAAAAACTTTTTTAAATTTATCCGAAGCAGAAAGCCTATGAGGGAGTCAGTTGGACCATTAGATGATCGAGGGGTTAAAGGGGCACTTAGAGAAGATAAGGCCATTGCGGAAAGATTAAATGATTTCTTTGCTTCGGTGTTTACTGAAGAGGATGTTGGAGAGGTACCCATACTGGAGAAGGTTTTCATGGGCAATGATACAGATGGACTGAATCAAATCACGGTGAACCTAGAAGATGTGGTAGACCTGATTGACAAACTGAAGAGTAGTAAATCACCTGGACCGGATGGTATACATCCCAGAGTTCTGAAGGAACAAAAAAATGAAATTTCAGACCTATTAGTAAAAATTTGTAACCTATCATTAAAATAATCCATTGTACCTGAAGACTGGAGGATAGCTAATGGAGCCCCAATATTTAAAAAGGGCTCAGGGGCGATCCGGTAAACTACAGACCGGTTAGCCTGACTTCAGTGCCAGGAAAAATAGTAGGGATGTGAATCGTGTGCCCGATCGTTTTAACGATCGGGTTCGGCTGTGGGGGGGGGGGGGGGGGGAATCTGATCGTTAGAGATGTGAATTGGGATCGGTTCCGATTCCAATTCCACATCACTAATTTTTTTTAGTGAGGCCCGCGCCGATAAAAGAAACCCCACCCGACCCTTTAAAATTACCCCCTTAGCCTCCCCCACTCTCCTGACCCCCCCCCAAAACTTTTTACACATACCTGGTGGTCCAGGTGGGCCGCGGGGAGTGGTCTCCCTTTCCCAGACCATCAGCTGCGCTAAAAAAAAATGGCGCTGATGGCCCTTTGCCCTTACCATGTGACAGGGTATCCGTGCCATTGGCCGGTCCCTGTCACATGGTAGGAGCAATGGATGGCCGGCGCCATCTTTAAAGATGGCCGCCGCCGCCATCGTAAAGATGTCGCCAGCCATCCAGGGCTCCTACCATGTGACAGGGGCTGGCCAATGGCACGGATACCCTGTCACATGGTAAGGGCAAAGGGCCATCGGCGCCATCTTTATGAGTGGCAGCCGATGGCCCAAGAGCAGGAGATCGCTCCCCGTGCGCCCCCCGACCACCAGGTAATTTTAAAAGGTTTTGGGGGGGGGGTCGGGAGGGTGGGGGAGGCTAAGGGGGTCGATTTAAAGGGTCGGGTGGGTTTTTTTTTTATCGGGCCATCGGCGCCATTTATATTAGCGGCAGCCAAAATGGCGCCGATGGCCCGAGAGCAGAAGATCGCGCCGGGACCCCCCCCTCCCACTTGACCACCAGGCAATTTAACATTTTGGGGGGGTTCGGGAGGGTGGTTGAGGGTAAGGGATTGGTTTTAAAGGGTCGGGTGGGGTTTTTTTTTATCGGGCCATCGGCGCCATATATATTAGTGGCAGCCAAAATGGCGCCGATGGCCCGAGAGCGGGAGATCGCGCCGGGACCCCCCTCCACTGGACCACCAGGTAATTTAACATTTTGGGGGGGGGTTCGGGAGGGTAAGGGATTGGTTTTAAAGGGTCGGGGTGGGTTTAGGGGTTGTTTTGGTGTGCCGGTATTCCCGCCCTCCCCCCAAATATTTCCCGTGCCCGATTTAACGATTTTTGATGAAAAATCAGGGGAATTTGTATTGTATCGCACACTCTAATGATTTCTGACAATTTAAAAAATATCTGATGATTTTTTTAAATCGTCAAAAAACGGATTCACATCCCTAAAAATAGTGGAAAGTGTTCAAAACATCAAAATCACAGAACATATAGAAAGACATGGTTTAATGGAACAAAGTCAGCATGGCTTTACCCAAGGCAAGTCTTGCCTCACAAATCTGCTTCACTTTTTTGAAGGAGTTAATAAACATGTGGATAAAGGTGAACCGGTAAATATAGTATACTTGGATTTTCAGAAGGCGTTTGACAAAGTTCCTCATGAGAGGCTTCTAGGAAAAGTAAAAAGTCATGGGATAGGTGGTAATGTCCTTTCGTGGATTGCAAACTGGCTAAAAGACAGGAAATAGAGAGTAGGATTAAATGGACAATTTTCTCAGGGGAAGGGAGTGGGCAGTGGAGTGCCTCAGGGATCTGTATTGGGACCCTTACTTTTCAATATATTTATAAATGATCTGGAAAGAAATACGATGAGTGAGATAATCAAATTTGCAGATGATACAAAATTGTTCAGTGTAGTTAAATCACAAGCAGATTGTGATAAATTGCAGGAAGACCTTGTGAGACTGGAAAATTGGGCATCGAAATGGAAGATGAAATTTAAAGTACTCATTACTAGTGGTGGTAATTTTTAGAAATCATGTATCTATTTGTCTTCTCTTTACTCTTTTTCACTCCTTTCTCTGTTACCCTTCTTTCCCCTGACCTTTTGCTTAATTTCTCTTTACCCACACATACACCTTTTTCTACCAATATGTGGTATCAATTAATGTATAAACATTCTATTACATCGTACCCTAACACTCCTTGTATTGCTTGTTCTCAACATTTCCATACTACTCAAATGGCAGGTTTTGTTCTTACTATACCATTATCTCTTTCAAATGTTTCCTGCTATTATCATGCTCTTGCCTGTCCAATTGCTGGCACTCCAGCACAAGTCTCTTCCCTTATCTCTTCTTCCTCTGCTTGTTTTTATGGTAATCACACCTATTTATTTATTTATTTATTTCATTTTATATACCGGCAACCGTTTGCACATCGTGCCAGTTTACAGATAACTTACAACAATGGATATATAGGCAAAGCCTTTACAAGGAACAGTGTCTAACATGCGCTCAGAAACAGAGCAAATAACTAGCAAACTTGTGGAGGGAGGGGTAGGGGTGGACCTATGGACTTGTGGAGGGAGGGGTAGGAGTGGACCTATGGACCTCCTTATTCTATTCCGCCTGCTTCTAATTCTAATCAATTCTATTCCGCCTGCTTCTAATTCTAATCAACATACTAAATTTGGTTTTTCCCCTTCTACTATGCTTTCCTTGTGGAATGCATCTGTTCTTAATTAGACCTCCCCTCCTTGTCCTCAGCATTTACTCCGTCAGCTTAGTTAACTTACTTATTCTTGTAGAGAGAAAGAAAAATGGACTATTTGTGGAACATCTGAAGCACCTACATTATGTGTTTCTCCTATTCCTTACCCCCTTCACCTACCTGTAAATTTGCTCATTTTGGCTTCGGTTGTTCAATACCTGGCCACCTCCTTTTTCAGGCCCTTTGTTTCATACTGTGCTTACTCATTTCCCTTTTTGCTTTTCACAAAATGGTACTGGACCTTTTTTAGGTATCTCTTCTTGTGATACTGTCTATCATGCTATGTATCTAGAATTTGGTTCACAGCCTCTTATGGATGTTTTCTGGTAATGTGGTATTTCTGTTTATCCATTTCTTCCACTCCGATGGTGTGGTACTTGTGCTATGGTGATTTTAGCTGCTCCTGTGTTTATTTCTCCCCTTTCTATATTTTCACCCTCTGCCTATTCAAAACAGGTATATCGTTCTGCTTATCTTACTCCAACTGATGTACCTGATGAATTTAAACTGTTTAGCCGAACTGAACTATTTTTTGCTTCTTGGCTGACACCTGGTGTCCAAGCTGCTACAAATGCCATAGGGATTCAGATTATTCATTATCAATTTATGCAGTTTAATTTAACTACTGCTGGACTTCACTGCTCAGCAAAATCGTCTAGCCTTAGATTCTATTTTTGCTTCTAAGGGTGGAGTCTGTGTTTTCATTGGCACTGCATGTTGTACCTATATTCCCACTGTAGCTTATGAACATAACATGTCATATGTTTTCCAACACCTTCGTATTCTATCTCATGTTATGTATGCACAAGGTGGTATAAATTCTGATACTGACTCATGGCTTCCTTCAATTTCTTGGCAGCGTAAGTTACTGTTTTCTGTATTTGCTATCTTCTTTGTACTGATTTTTGGCTGTTGTTTTTTTCAATGTTCTTTTTCTCTTGTATCATATATTCACACTCCTCCTTCTTCTCTGCTACACTATCTACTTCTATTTCCTGTTTCTCAGTATGAAACAGTTCTCCTTGCAGAGACTCATCCATTATAACAGTGTGTAGCAAGAATATGCATACTTTCTTCTTTAATGTTTTTAGTTCTCTCCTATCTTTATGCTAGTTATACTATTATGTGATTTAATAGTATGTGTTTTGAAGTAGTTCTTTTATAAAACTATCCTATACTTTGCTGCTTCTTTCTGTTTAGCATACAGACTGTTTTCTATTATGCTCTCTATACTTATTAAGAACAAGTCCTTTCTCTTTAGACTATTTGTTTAAATATGGTATTTCTTCCTTATGCAATGTAATTTCTAGTTTAAGACTAAAGTTATGATATTATTATCACACTTGCAGCTCAACTATAGCACTGGATGATCTCTATTGTAATTCAGTTTTAATGTTATTGTTTAATTAACTAGTGAATGCCTATGCTTATATGAGTATCACTTACACCAATTAGGAATCTAGAGGGACACACACAACTGTGCTTTATACCTGATAAATACCAAGGTTAGTTGTTAGGAAACACTTTTTAGGCCCCTTTGCTATGGCCCATCGTCACGGACCTGTTGGTGTGCCACTCTTGCCATTGAAGGTGGCACAAGAGGGAGATGATATATGGGCAGGCTAATATGGAGACTGTTGCTAAGACTTTGGCTCACTCAGCGTACCCAGAATCCTTCATTGTCTGTGGCCTGCTTGCAACTTTGGCCATAGAAACAAACCTGTAACTGACCTTAGATTCAAGACTTTGGAAGACATCTGAAATACATTCAGGCTCTGTAAAGCCTATGCTAGAAGGTCATGAGGTTACAGATGGCAAATAGCTGAGGCCACATCCTTAGGCTATACTGTCTCTAATCGAGAGGCCCAACTGAAATCAGAGTTTCCCAATGCCCCATGAGAATAGAAGGCAAATTGAAGAAATTGACATATTGACAGGACAAAGAACCTCAGAAGAAGCGGCACATCTGGCAAAAGCAAGGCTAGTCACAAAGGGGCCTTCACGTGGGTGGAGAGTTTCAGGTTAAAGTAGTTTCAGTCTATCCTATTTCATTTATGTCATATTGTGTAAATGATTGTCATCATAGGCTCACAGGCATTTCTCTATGGTTTAAACCTATAAAATGCAGCTCTCACGATAAACTAAGAGAGACAGACTGTAGTGCTTTACCTGTGTTGTAGGTCTGACTGTATCTCCCAAGGATATGCGCTAATAAATTTATATTCGCTTTTACTAAATTCTGTGTGATATCCTTGTGTCTCATACATGCAGAGAAGCGCTTGGTAATTTATACAATAAGTGCAAGGTGATGCATATAGGGAAAAATAACCCATGCTATAGTTACACAATGTTAGGTTCCATATTAGGTGCTACAACACAAGAAAGAGATCTAGGCATCATAGTGGATAACACATTGAAATCATCAGTTCAGTGTGCTGCGGCAGTCAAAAAAGCAAACAGAATGTTTGGAATTATTACAAAGGGAATGGTGAATAAAACGGAAAATGTCATAATGCCTCTGTATTGCTCCAAGGTGAGACCATACCTTGAATACTGTGTACAATTCTGGTCGCCGCATCTCAAAAAAGATATAATTGCGATGGAGAAGGTACAGAGAAGGGCTACCAAAATGATAAAGGGAATGGAACAGCTCCCCTATGAGGAAAGACTAAAGAGGTTAGGACTTTTCAGCTTGGAGAAGAGACGGCTGAGTGGGGATATGATAGAGGTGTTTAAAATCATGAGAGGTCTAGAATGGGTAGATGTGAATCGGTTATTTACTCTTTCGAATAATAGAAAGACTAGGGGGCACTCCATGAAGTTAGCATGTGGCACATTTAAAACTAATCGGAGAAAGTTCTTTTTTACTCAACACACAATTAAACTCTGGAATTTTAGTGCAGTTAGTATAGCTGTCTTTAAAAAAGGATTGGATAAGTTCTTGGAGAAGTCCATTACCTGCTATTAATTAAGTTGACTTAGAAAATAGCCAACGGTAACATGGAATAGACTTAGTTTTTGGGTACTTGCCAGGTTCTTATGGCCTGGATTGGCCACTGTTGGAAACAGGATGCTGGGCTTGATGGACCCTTGGTCTGACCCAGTATGGCATGTTCTTATTTTTTTATGTTCTTAATATTATAAACTTGCTGGCGCGCATACAAAATTTGCTTATTTATTTCACATATATGTATTGTTCTATATCTCATGTTGAATTATTTTACATTTCTTTACAGGGCAAGAAGAGGCAGCCCCAGCATCAAGAGAGCCAGCCGCAGCCGGGCCCAGCACCACCAGCACTGCTGCTGTACTCCCTGCAGGACCTCCTCCTAGTTGTGCATGCACTGCACAGTTTGCCAAGCTGGAGGAGACCCTGCAGGGAGTACACCATATCAGGGCTAAATTAGATGCTCATTGCGAGGATATGGAGAGGAGGATGTCAGCACTGGAGGATGCCTTTCAGGAGCAGAGGGCACAGGAATCTCCTCCTCATGAGATGCCTCGTGAGGAGGAGATGCTAGTGCCCTCTGCTCCAGAGGAGGATCCTCTTCCCGGGTTGCCATCCTCCTCTCCATATGACCCTGGAATGGGTCCATCGCAATGAGCAGCTAATTTAGCCGTGACCGGGGCTAAACACCCCTTTTTTTTTATGTGATAATATTGTTATATATTTTATTTATATATTTTTTTAATTATTAATATTTAATTTATTAATTAAACTTAGTAAAAACTTTTTTTTTTAAATTTTAGAAATATTAGTGGACTCAGTTGTTCTAATGTGACAACTGCCCAGTGTGCGCTTGATTACGTTCATAGATGTCTTTCTGTATTTAGTCTGGGTAAACAAATAAGCATGGATGTAGCTTGCTAGTTATAGTGGTTACTACCCCGAATCAATTAAGCCTGATACTTCACTTGGAATACATATCCAGCACAGCTCACTGCTTCAACGGCAGGGGGGAATGAATTAAAGACTATTTATATTCAGACAACCAACAAGGACTGAATTGCACAGGCAGGGTAAACAAGTGTGGGAGTAGCTTGCTTATTACAGCGGTTACTACCCCAAACCAATTAGCTAGATACTTCACTTAGATGCAGCTCCAGCACTGCTGTCTGCATCGTTGGTGGGGGTGGAAGGGAATTGGAACCAAAAAGTTATAAATAAGGGCCCTGACCTCAGTGGTCAGAGTAACAGATAAGTATGAAAAAAAATAGCTGTGAAAGCTTGCTAGGCAGACTGGATGGGCGGTTTGGTCTTCTTCTGCCGTCACTTCTATGTTTCTATTTTTCTATACTATTTAAATTAAGTAGTATGTTACTAAATTTACAGAGAGCAGATATGTACGTATTATTATATAATCCAACAAATTTCAGTGTTTTTTAGTATGGCACTCAGTCATACACATTCAGAAACAAACATTCAGTCTGGTTGAATTAGCACAAGTTGTATACTTGTGAGCAGTAGTGCCAACGTCAAGGCTTCAACCATGGCTACTGACCATTCACACATCTTTCAAACTGGCCAATGCAATATTGTGCACTGCACTCAAGCTATTGCAATGAGTACACTGCATGACCAAGGCAGCCATTTTAAAGCGGCAAATGTAATGTTTGTGATACTAAAGTAGGATTAAGAGAAAACAGAATCATAAAAAAAAAATCCTTCAGAAATACACAACTGCTGAGGGCTCAGTTTTTCTTTTTCTAATATTTCTTTTGTATTATTATTTATGAAGATCTTTGCACTTACTTTATTGCATTGGCCATGAAATTTTCATACTTCATTCACATAATTACCGTATTTTTCACTCCATAAGATGCACTTTTTTCCCCCAAAAGTGGGGAGAAAATGTCTGTGTCTTATGGAGCGAATATTAAAAATAAATAAATAAATAAAAAATAACTACAACCCCCCACCCTCCTGAGCCCCCCAAATCTTGCCAAAAGTCCCTGGTGGTCCAGTGGCAGTCTGGGAGCGATCTCCTGCACTCGGGCCGTCAGCTGCCAGTATTCAAAATGGCGCCGATAGCCTTTGCCCTTACTATGTCACAGGGCCTACCGGTGCCATTGGTCGGCCCCTGTCACATGGTAGGAGCAATGGCCGGCTGGCGCCATCTTATGCTCCTACCATGTGACAGGGGCTAACCAATGGCACCAGTAGCCCCTGTGACATAGTAAGGGCAAAGGCTATCAATGCCATTTTGAATACTGGCAGCCGATGGCCTGAGTGCAGGAGATCGCTCCCGGACCCCCGCTGGACCACCAGGGACTTTTGGCAAGTCTTGGGGGGATCAGGAGGGTGTGGGGGTTGTAGTTAATTAAATTTAAAGGGTTGAGATGGGGAATGGGGGCAAAAAAATAACATTTTATGCCCTCCCCTAATTTGCTCCATAAGATGCACAGACACCTGGGAACAGAGCCGGTTTAGCACACCATTTTTTTTTACTTTTCCCGCTCTGAATCCGAAGTGTGTCTTATGGAGCGAAAAAATACAGTATTTTGTTTTGGAAAAGACTATGAGACTCTGGGAAAAAGGAGGCAGAGGAAGGAACCCGGTTGGGTCTGGCCTCGGAGGTGGACGCTGGGGGAGGCAGAGGAAGGAACCCGGCTGGGTCCGGCCTCAGAGGTGGACACTGCGGGAGGCAGAGGAAGGAACCCGGCTGGGTCCGGCCTTGGACGTGGATGATGGTGGAAAGGAGGCAGAGGAAGGAACCCGGCTTGGTCGGGCCTCGGAGGTGGGCAAGAGAAAGCATGGGACTGAAAAGCCTGTGTGCGTATTGTACCTGTAGGCGAGAGAGAGCGTGGGAGTGAGAAGCCTGTGTGCATGTTGTCTGTGAGCGAGAGAGAGCGTGGGAGTGAGAAGCCTGTGTGCGTGTTGTGTCTGTGGGCGAGAGAGAGCGTGGGAGTGAGAAGCCTGTGTGCGTGTTGTGTCTGTGGGTGAGAGAGAGCGTGCGAGTGAGAAGCCTGTTTGCGTGTTGTGTCTATGGGCGAAAGAGAGAGTGGGAGGGAGAAGCCTGTGTGCGTGTTGTGTCTGGGGGCGAGAGAGAGCATGGGACTGAGAAGCCTGTGTGCAGCAGGATGGAGTGTTTTCATCATATGCCTTGTGACTCCAGGACTGACTTCTCCTGGGAGCCACAAGAGGCAGCAGCGGCAGTGTGGTGTCAGCGGCACTGCCGGGTGCCCCAGCGGGCGGTGCTGGGAGCACAGCTGCACAGAGCAAAACCTTTCTTCCAGCCCTCGAACTTGCCTCTCAGGCCTAGGCAGGAGCATGGCTAACTGCTGGCAGGCTGTAGTGTGCCCCAACGGGCAGTGTTGGGGACACAGCAGGACGGGGCATTTTCTTTTCTTATGCCTTGTGACTCCCAGACTGGCTTCTCCTGGGAGCCACAAGAGGCAGCAACGGCAGTGTGGTGTCAGCAGCACTGCTGGGTGCCCCAGTGGGTGGTGTTGGGAGCACAGCTGCACAGAGCATAGCCTATTTCCAGCCCTCGACCTTGCATCTCGGGACTGGACAGAAGGCAGGAGCAGGGCTGACTGCTGGCAGGCTGTAGTGCGCCCCAACGGGCAGTGTTGAGGATGCAGCAGGACGGGGCATTTTCTTTTCATATGTCTTGTGACTCCCAGACTGGCTTCTCCTGGGAGCCACAAGAGGCAGCAACGGCAGTGTGGTGTCAGCTGCACTGCCGGGTGCCCCAGTGGGTGGTGCTGGGAGCACATCTGCACAGAGCAAAGCCTCTCTTCCAGCCCTTGACCTTGCATCTCGGGCCTAGGCAGGAGCAGGGCTAATTGCTGGCAGGCTGTAGTGTGCCCCAACGGGCAGTGTTGGGGACGCAGCAGGACGGGGCATTTTCTTTTCATATGCCTTGTGACTCCCAGATTGGCTTCTCCTGGGGGCCACAAGAGGCAGCAGCGGCAGTGTGGTGTCAGCAGCACTGCTGGGTGCCCCAGTGGGTGGTGTTGGGAGCACAGCTGCACAGAGCATAGCCTATTTCCAGCCCTCGACCTTGCATCTCGGGACTGGACAGAAGGCAGGAGCAGGGCTGACTGCTGGCAGGCTATAGTGTGCCCCAACGGGCGGTGTCGGGGATGCAGCAGGACGGAGCTTCATGAAGAAGCCAGTCCAGGAGTCACAAGACATGATGAACACTCCCTCCTGCTGCGTCCACAACCGACCTTGCATCTCAGGCCTAGGCAGGAGCAGGGCTAACTGCTGGCAGGCTGTAGTGTGCCCCAACGGGCGGAGTCATGTACACAGCAGGATGGGGCATTTTATTTTCGTATGCCTTGTGACTCCCAGAGTGGCTTCTCCTGGGAGCCACAAGAGGCAGCAGCAGCAGTGTGGTGTCAGCGGCACTGCCAGGTAACCCAGCGGGCGATGCTGGGAGCACAGCTGCACAGAGCAAAGCCTCTCTTCTAGCCCTTGACCTTGCATCTCGGGCCTAGACAGGAGGCAGGAGCCGGGCTGACTGCTGGCAGGCTGTAGTGCGCCCCAACGGGCAGTGTTGAGGATGCAGCAGGACAGGGCATTTTCTTTTCATATGCCTTGTGACTCCCAGATTGGCTTCTCCTGGGGGCCACAAGAGGCAGCAGCGGCAGTGTGGTGTCAGCAGCACTGCCAGGTGCCCCAGCAGTCGGTGCTGGGAGCACAGCTGCACAGAGCATAGCCTATCTTCCAGCCCTCGACCTTGCATCTCGGGACTGGACAGGAGGCAGGAGCAGGGCTGACTGCTGGCAGGCTGTAGTGCGCCCCAACGGGCGGTGTCGGGGATGCAGCAGGACGGAGCTTCTTGAAGAAGCCAGTCCAGGAGTCACAAGACATGATGAACGCTCCCTCCTGCTGCATCTACAACCGACCTTGCATCCCGGGCCTAGACAAGAGGCTCACTCCTCCTCCCAGTCACAGGGAATGTTCAGATTCCCAAGCAGCAGATGGGTTCATTTTGATGAAAACCAATTCTTTACTAAGTCTGGAGACAAACGTGCACGGTGTGGACTCACAATGTTCCCTGTCATTGAAAATACTCTTTGACTTTGCACATTGGTTGGTGGGCAGAAAAGAAAGTGCTTTGCTACTATGGCAAGATCAGGCCACATTGAAGCTTTCTCTGCCCAATATCTCAGGGGATCTGAGTCCATGCTCTGAACTGGCTCAGACAGAAAACTCTTCACATGAATTTCTGAAAGCTTCTCTTGCAGGTATTGCTGCTGGTTAGCAGCACCACTCACAATTCTGCCAAGCCCAAGAAGTGATGCTCTTGCCTTTGAAATGGTACCCATTTGATGAAATTTGGGAGGAGGATGGGGTGTCATGAAAGGGGAGGAGCTGATGGAAGCAGTTGAGCAGGATGGAGTTAGAGATGGAGACACAGATCCTAATTCATCATCCCTCTTTGAAATCTTTTCAACAATTGTAATCAACTTATTTTTCCAGTGTGTAAGAGCATTGCACTTGAGAGCAAAACTGCCTTTCACACATGGGTCACACATAGCGGCTAACATATAGCAATCCCTTTGTATGTGAGGTTTCAACCTTTTCTGTACTTCCTCTTTTAAGCATTTCACAAGCTGCAACACTTCCTTCGAGAAATCTGGGTGATGCAGAAATTCTTCTAATACCTGTTCCAGATCATATATTACAGAGATGATATCACCTAACGTGGCCGTAGCTGCACTCAGTTCATCAGTATATTCTTTGAAAGGCTTGAGGACATGCACCATCTGTGCAATGTTTGTCCAGTCCTGACATCCAAGAGGGCTTTCCAATCCAATTTCAGATGTCTGCTGTTCACACAACCTCTCCAACATAAGATAAGTGGAATTCCATCTGGTAGGCACATCTTGAACAAGGTTGTGCAATGGTGCCCTAACTGCTATTTGCCTCTCTCTGAGTTCCTTCCCACTTTTTACACTGCGATTGAAATGCCCACTTGTGACACTTTTCAATCAAACGCTTCAGGACTTGACTAGTATCACCTTCCTTGGCACTAAGCCTCAAAGCATCCCTCACTACCAGGTGCAGTGTATGTGCAACGCATCGGAGGCCCTTGAATCCACCATCAGCCAGAGCCTTAACAATATTGGCACCATTGTCAGAAATGACATATCCATTTAAATATTCCAAATCACTGCTTCTAAGTAGTCCTTTCCATCCTTCCATCATCCCCTGAATTGCCTGTAAGATATTTTCAGAAGTATGTCTCTTGTCTAGCACTTGACCATGCAGTAAAGCCCACCGGTATCCTGGTGAAACTTTTTTGGAGCTGCTGCTGCTACTGCTTACAATTAATGCCTCATCCAGCTGCCACCAATGTTCTGTTAGAGACAAACATGCATGCATTGCATTCATACTACTCCAAACATCAGTGGTGAGATGTATGCTCCTCCCCTTTGCCCTTGCCATCACAATCTGCATTTGAGCACGACATTGTGTCTACAGGGAAGGAATCACCCATCGGCTAAATGTAGTTCTTGAAGGAATTTTGTAATCAGGAGCTACAGGATGCATCAGCTGCTTAAATCCATCATTCTCTACAATCTGCAGTGGCTGATCATCCACAGCAATCATTAGACCACTTTGGATATTACTTGCTTCTTAGTCTGTGAAATTGCAGAAAGACACCACCCCATCTGCTCAGTGGTAGCTTGCTGCTGCTGCCGGGGAAGAGGAGGAGGAGGAGACTGCTTCTGAACTACTTTCCTTCTGTGGCTTCCCTGTTGCTTTCCCAGCTTCTTCTGCAAGCAACAGTGCTCTATGTTCTCTTTCAAGGTGATATTTCATGTTGCTGTTAATAAGATGTCCAAGAATTCTTCCACAGCTCACCATCTTTTTACAATGGATACAGTCGCAAAATCTCTGATCAGCCACAACATGAAAATGATTCCAAATCTTAGATATCTTCCTACTGTCCCTTACTCTAGGCTGGACACTTATTGTCATAGTAGAAGAAGAAGTAGAAGAATAAGTAGTTGTTGTATTCACTTGCCAATGTTCAAATGGTTTAGGGATGATAACTGGCACTGACAGTGGTTTTTTGCAATCGAACTACCATTACCACTATCTGACAGTTCATTGTCATTGGTGGTGCTCTCCTCTCCTCCTCAGATTGTTACTAGCCAAGAAACCCTGATCCTCAACATCGTAATCCTCCTCCTCATCAAAATCTGATTTGTCATTCAAGACTTTCTCTAGCACTGTTCTTTCAACTAAGAATGGAGCATGCTGCACAGATTTGACCTTCATCTTTCCCTCACATTGTTCTGATTTTCCTCCTTCCTTGTCTTGCAAGTTACCTTGCGCTTCTACATCCTCACATGCATTAGAAGGTGTATCATTCTTCTCAAGAAATCACAGTTTTTTTTCTAGGGACTGGCAGACTTCTCTTTCTGATACCAGTACAAGTACTAGCAGTTCTACCACCAGTACTCTTCTTACCACCAAACATTTTAAAACTTTATAGCTATAGCAGCTAATAATAGCCCCAGAGCAAAGGACAGAGGATATAATATATATTATATAATATATATTATATAATATATATATATAATATATATTATATAATATAATATATATTATACTGAGTGATCACTGACTATTTGACTAGTGATCTGACTAGTGGCTCACTGGAACAAAGTCAGCATGGCTTACCCAAGGCAAGTCTTGCCTCACAAATCTGCTTCACTTTTTGAAGGAGTTTAATAAAATGTGGATAAAGGTGAACCTGTAGATGTAGTGTACTTGGATTTTCAGAAGGTATTTGACAAAGTTCCTCATGAGAGGCTTCTAGGAAAAATAAAAAGTCATGGGATAGGTGGCGATGTCCTTTCGTGGATTACAAAACTGGCTAAAAGACAGGAAACAGAGAGTAGGATTAAATGGACAATTTCTCAGTGGAAGGGAGTGGGCAGTGGAGTGCCTCAGGGATCTGTATTGGGACCCTTACTTTTCAATATATTTATAAATGATCTGGAAAGAAATACAAGTGAGGTAATCAAATTTGCAGATGATACAAAATTGTTCAGAGTAGTTAAATCACAAGCAGATTGTGATAAATTGCAGGAAGACCCATGTGAGGTTAGAAAATTGGGCATCAAAATGGCAGATGAAATTTAATGTGGACAAGTGGCAAGATGATGCATATTGGGAAAAATAACCCATGCTATAGTTATACAATGTTAGGTTCCAATATTAGGTGCTACACCCCAAGAAAGAAGATCTAGGCGTCATAGTGGATAACACATTGAAATCGTCAGTTCAGTGTGGTGCGGCAGTCAAAAAAGCAAACAGAATGTTTGGAATTATTACAAGGGAATGGTGAATAAAATGGAAAATGTCATAATGCCTCTGTATCACTCCAAGGTGAGACATACCTTGAATACTGTGTACAATTCTGGTCGCCGCATCTCAAAAAAGATATAATTGCGATGGAGAAGGGTACAGAGAAGGGCGACCAAATGATAAAGGGAATGGAACAGCTCCCCTATGAGGAAAGACTAAAGAGTTAGGACTTTTCAGCTTGGAGGAGAAGAGACAGCTGAGGGGGGGATATGATAGAGGTGTTTAAAATCATGAGAGGTCTAGAATGGGTAGATTTGAATCGGTTATTTACTCTTTCGGATAATAGACTAGGGGGCACTCCATGAAGTTAGTATGTGGCACATTTAAAACTAATCGGAGAAAGTTCTTTTTCACTCAATGCACAATTAAACTCTGAAATTTGTTGCCGGAAGATGTGGCTAGTGCAGTTAGTATAGCTGTGTTTAAAAAAGGATTGGATAAGTTCTTGGAGGAGAAGTCCATTACCTGCTATTAATTAAGTTGACTTAGATAATAACCACCGCTATTACTAGCAACGGTAACATGGAATACACTTAGTTTTTGGGTACTTGCCAAGTTCTTATGGCCTGGATTGGCCACTGTTGGAAACAGGATGTTGGGCTTGATGGACCCTTGGTCTGACCCAGTATGGCATGTTCTTATGTTCTTATAGGAGCGAGCTATCCCTTAACAGGAAATTATGCTAGCACTACTGAGTAATTTATAACCGCCAGCCAGGCTCAGTCAAGCTGCAAGTAAAAGACCAGCACCAACAACAAGTAAGCTAGCACAGCAGTGAGTGAGACACTAGTGTGGTATTTTTTTTAAACTTTAGCAGCTAATAGCCCCAGAGCACAGGACAGAGGATAGCATATATAGTGAGTGACTCGTCTCTGAGTGAGTAGTGATCTGACTAGTGGTTCACTGGTTAGTAACCACTAGCCACCAGCCACTAGTAGCCAGTAACACTAGGCTAGATAACTAGTAGCTAGCTAGCTAGTAGTAGTAGCACTATAGGAGCAAGCTACCCCTTAATAAGAAATTATACTAGCGCTACTGATTTATAACTGCCAGCCAGGCTCAGTCAAGCTGCAAGTGCAAGTCCAGCACCAACAAGTAAGCTATCACAGCAGTAGTGAATGAGACACTAGTTTGGTATTTTTAAAACTTTATAGCTATGCCAGCTAATAGCCCCAGAGCACAGGACAGAGGAAGGATAGGATATAGTGAGTGACACGTCACTGACTAGTGATCTGACTAGTGATCTGACTAGTAGCCACTAGCCAGTGACACTAGAATAGATAACTAGCTAGCTAGTAGTAGTAGCACACTAGGGGCGAGCTACCCCTTAACAAAAAATTATACTAGCGCTACTGGTGATTTATAACCACCAGCCAGGCTCAGTCAATCTGCAAGTGCAAGTCCAGCACCAACACACTGGCCAGCAGTGAATGAGACACTAGTTAGACTGACATTTTAGTATCAATCACTAGCTGTGGTTAATATACTGATTGATTATAAATAAAAATCTACTAAAACACTGCCACTGCACTACACAGAAAGCACTCCTTGGTGCCTACCTAGGCTTGAATAATGCTGCAGTGCTAAATGTAGTAGCCTAGCCAGCCAGTGATACTAGGCTAGTAGCCTAGCTAGCTAGGAGTAGCAGCTAGCTAAGCTAGCTACTGCTAGTAGCTCTATAGCTAGGAGCTTCCCCTTAACAAGAAAGACTGATATTATTTAATATTTACTTAGTATCAATCACCAGCTAGTAATTAATTATTGATTGACTGATATAATAAATTAATAATAAATTGAGTAGGTTGATATAATAGATCTAGTAGATTGAATAAAGAGCTGATGTTCCTCCTCAAACCCCACCAAACAAAAGCAACACACAAGCAGAGAACCCCCTTATTATATAGCTTAGGTAGTGAGTAAAAGTAGGAGGGAAAATAAACATATTGGCCAATTCAAAAATACACTTACCAATTACCATATACATCTCATATAAAAGGAAGCAGGATTGAAGTGTGTGCATAATGCATATATAATTCCAGGACCCCTTTTCTAAAATGCACAGGGATTGGAAAATTCAAAACATGCACTAGCATTTCATGTACCAGTGCCTGGTAACAAAAATAATAAACAAGTTCTAGTCACATGACTGATGACATTACTTTTTGTCAAGCTACCACCCATTCCCATTTCCCATCCCTCATATATAAAAACAAAAACACCACATCAGTGGGAACCTTGGTAACATGAATAAATAACAAGAAGGCAGCCAATAGGAATACATATTAATACCTAAATTGCCCAAAAAGTGTCAAATTAGTATCATTTTCTCTTAGTGCGTACTAACAGCGGTTAGTGTGCTCTAACGCAGACTTAGCAGCAGTACGGTCTGCATCAGTGCGCACTATCGGACATTACTGCGCACTGTGATGGACCGCAACAGCATGCACTAATCGGTGTTACTGCGCAGTATGAGCTATATAGCGCGCAGTAACTCCCATTAGTACGCACAAATACTGATAAATGATTTTTCTCATGAAAATTCGGGGGAAATGCAATCGTTATCGGTTTTACCGACACATTGATAAGTATGAAATATTGTATGATATTTCCATTCGTCATAAAAATGATGCACATCCCTAATATTTTATTATGTATTTATTTATTTTATTTTTATATACCGGAATTCCTGTATACAAATACAAATCAGTCCGGTTTAATGGAACGAAAAGATAGCCTGTCTGGGAAGTCAGATCAGGTTTTTTTTAAAAAGAACATTGAACAATAACATATAATACATTCATAATACAAAGAACATTGAAACAATAACAATAAATCCTTAAATATTTTCGTAATTTAATTAAATTAGGCCAATGGCATGTTGAACTTAAATTAAATGTAAGTAAATTGAAATTTAATTTTGCATAAATTGCATATTATTAACTGTAACACAGAATATTCCCAAGTTCAATCAGGATGCGGCGCTTAGTTACATTCTGGAGATTGGAACGCTTGCTGAAGAGCCAGGTTTTTAACTTTTTTTTTGAACTCTGGTAGACTGGGTTCGAGGCGTAGGTTCAGGGGGGGAGAGCGTTCCAATGGTGTGGTCCTGCAGTTGAGAGTGCTCTTTTTCTTAGTAATGATGTTGCTGGAGGGGCGAATAATGTGCCTCTGTAAGCGCTTCTGATGGGTCTGGAGGATAGGTGTGGACGAAGTTGAGTTTGGAGTGATATAGTGCGATGTTGTGTATTGATTTATGAATAATGGTGAGGGTTTTTAAAAAAGGATTCTCTGTTTGATGGGTAGCCAGTGGAGGTTGCTCAGAATGGGGGAAATATGTTCTCTTTTATTGGTGTTTGTTAGGATTCTGGCAGCGGCGTTTTGTACCATCTGTAGAGGCTTGATTACTGTTAGCGGGGAGACCAAGTAGAATTGCGTTTACAGTAGTCGAGTTTTTGAAAAAATAATGGATTGAAGGACGAGGGGAAAGTCGTTGAAGTGAAGGAATGGTTTTAACTTTTTGAGGACTTGTAGTTTATAGAAACAGTCCTTGGTGGTGGTGTTTATAAAATTTTTTAAGTTAAGTTGATTGTCAAGCCATGCTCCTAGATCCCTGACTTTTGAGGAGAGATAAATGTTTAATGAGGAGGGTTGCGAAAGGCTGGGTGAGTAGATACGTGGGTCTTGTGAGATAAGTATCATCTCTGTTTTGCTGGAGTTTAAAATCAAGTTTAGGTTGGAGAGGAGTTGTTTAATTGGTTGTAAACAATCCTCCCAGAAGGAGAAGGTTTTTTGAATAGATTCTGTGATGGGTATGAGGATCTGGATATCGTCTGCATAGAGGTAGTACGTAAGCTTGAGATTTGATAGCAAATGGCAGAGGGGGAGGAGGGTAAATGTGAACAGGGTGGGTGAGAGAGATGAACCTTGTGGTACGCCTTGGTCTGATAGGATGGTTCAGATTCCTTATTGTTTATTCTGACCTTGTAGAAACCTGTTTGATAGAAACGATTTAAACCAACTGTGGGCAGTGCCTTTAATTCCTATGTTTGATAGTTGGTCTAAGAGTTGTGAGTGGTTTACCGTGTCGAAAGCTGAGGATAAATCTAGAAGAACCAGTAGGTATATAAATCTAGAAGAACCAGTAGGTAATATATAGCACAAATCAAAGATAAGAACATAAGAAATTGCCATGCTGGGTCAGACCAAGGGTCTATCAAGCCCAGCATCCTGTTTCCAACATAGGCCAAACCAGGCCACAAGAACCTGGCAATTACCCAAACACTAAGAAGATCCCATGCTACTGATGCAATTAATAGCAGTGGCTATTCCCTACATAAACTTGATTAATAGCCGTTAATGGACTTCTCCTCCAAGAATTTATGCAAACCTTTTTTGAATCCAGCTACACTAACTGGACTATCCACCTACACTGGCAACAAATTCCAGAGCTTTATTGTGTGTTGAGTGAAAAATAATTTTCTCCAATTAGTCTTAAATGTGCTACTTGCTAACTTCATGGAATGCCCCCTAGTCCTTCTATTATTCGAAAGTGTAAATAACCGATTCACATCTACCCGTCAAACCTCTTCATGATCTTAAAGCATTCTATCATATCCCCCCTCAGCAGTCTCTTCTCCAAGCTGAACAGCCCTAATCTCTTCAGCCTTTTCCTCATAGGGGAGCTGTTCCAACCCCTTTATCATTTTGGTTGCCCTTCTCTGTACCTTCTCCATTGCAACTATATATTTTTTGAGATGTGGCGACCAGAATTGTACACAGTATTCGAGGCACGGTCTCACCATGGAGCGATATAGAGGCATTATGACATTTTCCGTTTTATTAACCAATCCCTTCCTAATAATTCTTAACATACTGTTTGCTTTTTTGACTGCTGCAGCACACTGAGCCGACGATTTTAAAGTATTATCCACTATGATGCCTAGATCTTTTTCCTGGGTGGTAGCTCCTAATATGGAACCTAACACCGTGTAACTACAGCAAGGGTTGTTTTTCCCTATATGCAACACCATGCACTTGTCCACATTAAATTTAATCTGCCATTTGGATGCCTAATCTTCTAGTCTTGCAAGGTCCTCCTGTACTATATCACAATCTGCTTGTAATTTAACTACTCTGAATAATTTTGTATCATCTGCAAATTTGATAACCTCACTCGTTGTATTCCTTTCCAGATCATTTATATATATATTGAAAGCATGGGTCCAAGTACAGATCCCTGAGGCACTCCACTATTTACCCTTTTCCACTGAGAAAATTGACCATTTAATCCTACTCTCTGGTTCCTGTCTTTTAACCAGTTTGTAATCCACGAAAGGACATCGCCTCCTATCACATGAATTTTTGTTTTCTTAGAAGCCTCTCATGAGGGATTTTGTCAAACGCCTTCTGAAAATCCAAATACACTACATCTACTGGTTCACCTTTATCCACATGTTTATTAACCCCTTCAAAAAAATGAAGCAGATTTGTTAGGTAAGACTTCCCTTGGGTAAATCCATGTTGATTGTGTTCCATTAAACCATGTCTTTCTATATGCTCTATGATTTTGATCTTGAGAATAGTTTCCACTATTTTTCCCAGCACTGAAATCAGGCTCACTGGTCTACAGTTACCCGGATCGCCCCTGAAGCATTTTTTAAATATTGGGGTTACATTAGCCAGCCCCCAGTCTTCAGATGCAATGGATGATTTTAATGATAAGTTACAAATTTTAACTAATAGATCATAAATTTCATTTTTTAGTTCCTTCAGTACCCTAGGATGCATACCATCTGGTCCAGGTGATTTGCTACTCTTTAGTTTGTCAATCTGGCCTACTATATCTTCCAGGTTCACAGTGATTTTGTTCAGTTCGTCTGATTCATCACCCTTGAAAACCATCTCCGGAACTGGTATCTCCCCAACATCCTCATTAGTAAACACGGAAGCAAAGAATTCATTTAGTCTGTCTGCAATGGCCTTATCTTCCCTAAGAGCCCCTTTAACTCCTTGGTCATCTAAATGTCCAACCAACTCCCTCACAGGTTTCTTGCTTCGGATACATTTTTAAAAGTTTTTATTATGAGTTTTTGCCTCTGTGGCCTCTATGGCCAAACCTCCTGATTAATTATTATTAGGATACACTATGGGTATGCAATGGAATTACCTGGCTGCTAGTATCAGGCTGCTAGTGCTGCTGTATTATGTGTTTTTCATGATATTAAAAATATCTAATCAAATGTTTAGGAATGCATTTGAAAGAAGGTGTTATCTCAGATAACCTAAAACAATAATGTGGCCATGTTACTCCTGGCTTACACTTTGTCTTAGTACTGTTTTTTGGGTACTTGCCAGGTTCTTATGGCCTGGATTGGCCACTGTTGGAAACAGGATGCTCGGCTTGATGGACCCTTGGTCTGTCCCAGTATGGCACGTTCTTATGTTCTCTTTTCGCCTGTCTTATCAATGTTTTATACTTAACTTGACAATGCTTATGTTTTATCCTATTTTCTTCAGATGGATCCTTCTTCCAATTTTTGAAGGATTTTTTTTGGCTAAAATAGCCTCTTTCACCTCACCTTATAACCATGATGGTAATTGTTTTATCTTCCTTCTACCTTTCTTAATGTGTGGAATACATGTGGACTGCGCCTCTAGGATTGTGTTTTTACATAAGAACATAAGAAATTGCCATGCTGGGTCAGACCAAGGGTCCATCAAGCCCAGCATCCTGTTTCTAACAGAGGCCAAAACCAGGCCACAAGAACCTGGCAATTACCCAAAACAATGTCCATGCCTGTTGAACACTTTTAACCTTTGCAGCTGCACCTTTCAGTTTTTTTTATATTTTCCTCATTTTATCAAAGTTTCCCTTTTGAAAGTTTAGTGTTAGAGCTGCAGATTTACTTATTGCCCCCTCCTTCCAGTTATTAGTTTAAATTTGATCATGTTATGATCATTGTTGCCAAGTGGCCCCACCACCGTTACCTATCTCACCAAATCCTGCATTCCACTAAGAATTAAAACTAAAATAGCTCCCTCTCTTGTTGGTTGCTGAACCAATTGCTCCATGAAGCAGTCATTTATTACATCCAGGAACTTTGTCTCTAGCAAGTCCTAATGTTACATTTACCCAGTCAATATTGGGGTAATTGTAATCTCCCAAAATCAACAGAAGCCAACCTTGCACGTAAGCAAGTACTCACATAAACATGGTGCAGGACAAAACATATAGTTCCATTGAAACTTCAAATGTATTTTTTATTATAGCGTCAAGTATTCAAAGGTGAGGCAACTCCATTCCAGGTAATCAAGTGAAACAACAATTAAAGTCCCCCGACACGGTCCGTGTTTCGAGTAAGCTGCATCAGGAGGGACCACGGCGAATGTTTAATCTATAATAGAATAACATATATCACGAACGGAACAATACAGGCTGCTAATAAGGAATTATGCAATGTAAAAGCGTACCTTCAGTGTTGACAGCAGGAGCGCAATGTCTTGTAATAGTGACAGCCATTTAAAGGAAAAAATGGCGCGAAAGAGAAAAAGAAAATCCCTCTCGCGAGATGCTGAGAGCGGTAGGTACACAGTGACACATATGCAGAATTAGTAACTCATTAATAGAATAGATACCATTCTATTTCCTTGTTTAAACCTTTCGGTGAAACTGTGTCCAAAGTGAAGATCCAGCACTGTTCTCTCCGACCGAGTATCCCGGCAAAATCACCCCCCCCGGGGAGGGGGCGCGACTTCCTCCAGGACTAGGAAGGAGAGAGCAGCAACGGATGACCCGCCTGGAGCCAGTGTGAGACCAAAGGCTCATCACTTCTAGAGGATCTGATATTGCAACAGTGCTCAATGATCCTTGTCTTAATCATTCGCAAAGTTTTACCCACATATAGCAGGGGGCAGGGGCACTTAACCACATATACCACCCCTTTAGTGGTGCAGTCAGTTTTGGAGAATAGTTTAAACACACGTCCAGTCTGAGGGTGTACAAATTCTGTAAACAATTCCGTATGCTGGCACATGATACAGTGGCCACAGGGAGAGTGTTGGCCTCTCACATCTAATCGCATTTCACTGGGGTGGCTCGCTGTATGTACCAGCCGGTCCCGTAGATTGGTCCCTCTTTTGAAGGTGAACCGGAGTGATCCATGCATAAGGTCATTCAAAGAAAGAGCTGACCAATGTCTTTTTATCATATTGGCTATAGATCTACCTACGACCGAGAAAGGAAGAATACAGTTCAGAGATGTGTCATCGGAGGGTGAAGGTGATGTAAAAAGCCATTCGTGATGAGTATAAAGTGCCCGCTTAAACGCCTTCTTTATAACCCTCGATGGATAACCCCTCTCTAAAAATCGGACAGATAGGCTCTGAGCTTGTGACAAAAAATCAGTGCGATCAGAACAAAGTCTGCGGAGTCTCAAAAATTGTCCGGTAGGGATGTTGTCACGAAGTGCTCTGGGATGACAGCTGCTATAGGCTAACAAAGTGTTTCGGTCCGTATGTTTACGGAACAGTGAGGTTTCAAAACGGTCACCCCTCCAGTTGATGGCCACATCCAAAAAGGAAATCTGTGTAGAATGAATGCTAAAGTTAAACTGAATGTGTGGATTACGGGAATTAACCCAGTCAAAGAATACAAAAAATTGAACATCTGAGCCTGTCCATACTATAAAGACATCATCGATGTACCGTAGCCATACATGGATGAATGAAGACCATTCTGACGAATGGATATGAACGTCTTCATAATCATCCATGTATAGGCACGCAAGGCTCGGCGCCATAGTCGCCCCCATTGCAGTCCCCTTATTCTGTTGATAAATTTGATCTTGGAATTGAAAAAAGTTTTTTGTTAAGGCGATCTCCGCAAGTTGGATCAAAAAGGGGGTAGTGACTCGGTGGGGAGCTGGACGAGTGTTTAAGGCCTTCTCCATAACTGTCAGCGCCTCAGATTGAGGAATATTCGAATAAAGGGAAACTACATCAAGAGTGATAAGAAATATCGATGACTGTGATATCTCCATTTGGTCCAAAATTGATATAAAATGGGAAGAGTCCCTTACAAAGGACTTGGAGCGTGGTACCAAGAGTTTAAGGAATACGTCCACAAACTGAGATAGCGGCTCCAATAGAGAACCGATGCCAGACACTATCGGGCGTCCCGGGGGATTTTCCAAAGATTTATGGACTTTTGGGAGCATATAGAACAATGGCATAATGGGGTGAGCAGCTACTAAAAATTTAGCTTCTTTATTTGTGATAATGTGTGCGTCAAGAGCCATTTGAACCAGGGATTTTATCTCCAGGAGTAAAGACTCCGTGGGATTCAAAGGGAGTGGTGTATAAAAGTTGGTATCTCCCAGTTGTCTGAGAGCCTCAACCACGTAGTCAGAGCTATTTTGAACCACTATGCCTCCCCCCTTGTCCGCTGGCTTAATTACAATAGATTGATCATTAGCTAAAGCCCCTATGGCATGAGCCTCATCCACTGACAGGTTATATCTAATGTATCGTTTTTGGGAACAGATCAAATTCACATCTCTACAAACGAGGCGTTCAAAAGCGCCTAAAGAGACGTCAGTAGCCCCCGATGGTGTCCATTTTGATCTCGGGTGTACCACAGAACAGTCAGCAGTCGATGGAAAGTCTTCAAAAAACAAATTAAGTTTTAGTCTTCGGAAAAACCGATGCAGGTGGACCTGAAGATCAAAACTGTCTCCTCTATTAGTAGGGACAAACGAGAGTCCCCTCTCCAAAACTTGAAGTTCAAGGGGAGAGAGATGACGTGAAGAGAGGTTAAATACTGTATTTTCCTTCATTTCCATAGGTCTGCTTGAGACCGGGGCGGGCGAGACGCCCGACTCTGTGAATTGTCCTGGGAAAGTATACCTCCTCGCGGTCGAAGTTGTCGAGTGTCTGATTTCGGCTGTGGGTGGCCCGAATCTAAAAAAGAGGCCGCTATAGATGAGTAATGTGAGGAGGCAGATGGAGCCGAATTGGTAGAAGAATCGTCTGGTGTACGGGTCCGAGAAGGGTGTCCAGATTCCGCAGGAACGGCAGTGGCGCGGCCTCGGCGAGACTGACCCCGAGTGCGCGGTGCCCGAAATTCCTCTCCGGATGAATCGCCTGAGGACGAGCTGTCCGCGAAGGTGACTTTCCTCGCGGGTTTTTGTGCTTGCCATTTATATACGTATCCCGTACTGTAATCAGCAGCGTCGCGTTGAAATTTACTGTATTTTACAGTTTTCAAATCGGATCTAAATTTCTTTAAATTCTCCTGGAATTCCCCCAGTTGCTGGTCAAACAGTTCAACCTGACTGGAGCGTTTAATCAGATCAAGTTTGGTTGTGACTTCACTTTGTAGTGTATCATGAAGGTCGCGATTGGTCTCAATAATTAGGACCATAAGATCCAAAGAGCACTTGTTTAAGATCTGATTCCATCGGTTCATAAAGGCAGTATTGTCCGTATTGAGCCTGGGCTCTTTTTGGATACGAAGACCCCGCGGTATCCGGCGTACTCTACAGTACTCAATAAGGGTAGCTGAATGTAATTCGGCCCGAGTAAGTCTTTTTTGAGTGTTTATGAGGTCAGACCAGGACACAGGCGGAACGGTGTCAAGTGTATCCTCTGAAAAGAACTGTTGCAATATCAGATCCTCTAGAAGTGATGAGCCTTTGGTCTCACACTGGCTCTAGGCGGGTCATTCCGTTGCTGCTCTCTCCTTCCTAGTCCTGGAGGAAGTCGCGCCCCCTCCCCGGGGGGTGATTTTGCCGGGATACTCGGTCGGAGAGAACAGCGCTGGATCTTCACTTTGGACACAGTTTCACCGAAAGGTTTAAACAAGGAAATAGAATGGTATCTATTCTATTAATGAGTTACTAATTCTGCATATGTGTCACTGTGTACCTACCGCTCTCAGCATCTCGCGAGAGGGATTTTCTTTTTCTCTTTCGCGCCATTTTTTCCTTTAAATGGCTGTCACTATTACAAGACATTGCGCTCCTGCTGTCAACACTGAAGGTACGCTTTTACATTGCATAATTCCTTATTAGCAGCCTGTATTGTTCCGTTCGTGATATATGTTATTCTATTATAGATTAAACATTCGCCGTGGTCCCTCCTGATGCAGCTTACTCGAAACACGGACCGTGTCGGGGGACTTTAATTGTTGTTTCACTTGATTACCTGGAATGGAGTTGCCTTACTTGACGCTATAATAAAAAATACATTTGAAGTTTCAATGGAACTATATGTTTTGTCCTGCACCATGTTTATGTGGGTAATTGTAATCTCCCATTATTATTGCACTGCCAAATTGGTTAGCTTCCTTGATTTCTCTTAGCATTTCATCATCTGTCTGATCATTTTGTCCAGGTGGACCGTAGTATACTCCTATCACTATACTCTTACCCAACACACATGGTATTTCTACCCATATAGATTCTACTGAGCATTTAGTCTCTTGTATGATCTTTATCCTGTTGGACTCTAAATCCTCCCGGACATAAAGTGCCACACCCCCACCAAGTTGATCCTCCCTATCATTGTGATATAATTTGTACCCTGATATAGCACTGTCCCATTGGTTATCCTCCTTCCACCAAGACTCTGTGATGCCAATTATGTCAAACTCATCATTTGCTGCTATACACTCTAACTCTCCCATGTTAGACTTCTGGCATTGGCATACAGACATTTCAAAGTGTGTTTTTTGTTTGTATTAACCTGCTTTTCAGTTGTTAGGAATAGTTTGGAAATCATTAGCTTCAGTGATTTTTTACATATAGGCACATGGATTATGTTTGCTTTTAATGGAACCTCTCTGTTGGGATGCCCTAAATCGCCTGTTTCATTAGTATCCTTCAAGTATACATTTCTCTAAACCATGCATTGCTGAGTGAGTGTCGGCTTTCCCCCCTTGTTCTAGTTTAAAAACTGCTCTATCTCCTTTTTGAAAGTTAGTGCCAGCAGCTTGGTTCCACTCTGGTTAAGGTGGAGCCCATCCTTTTGGAAAAGTCTCCCTTTCCCCAAAAGTTTCCCCAGTTCCTTACAAAGCTGAATCCCTCTTCCCTGCACCATCGTCTCATCCACGCATTGAAAATCTGGAGCTCTGCCTGCCTCTGGGGACCTGCACGTGGAATGGGAAGCATTTCAGAGAATGCCACCCTGGAGGTTCTGGATTTCAGCTTCCTACCTAAAATCCTAAATTTGGCGTCCAGAACCCCTCTCCCACATTTTCCTATGTCGTTGGTGCCCACATGTACCACGACAGCCGGCTCCTCCCCAGCACTGTCTATAATCCTATCTAGGTGACGCGTGAGGTCTGCCACCATCGCACCAGGCAGGCAAGTTACCAGGCGGTCCTCACGTCCACCAGCCACCCTGCTATCTACATTTCTAATAATCGAATCACCAACTATGATGGCCGGCCTAACCCTTCCCTCCTGGCCAGTAGCCCTGGGAGACTTGTCCTCAGTGCGAGAGGACAATACATCACCTGGAGAGCAGGTCCTTGCTACAGGATCACTTCCTGCTACACCAGGGTGATGTTCTCCTACTGGGCATTGAAAGACTGACTGCTTAGATATAAACCAACAAGTGAAAGAGAGTGGTGCAAGAAGAAATAGACTCTTGACAAGAATAAGATCTGAGCAATTATATGATTGCCTTCAAGCTATAAGACAGTCAGATGTAAGTTGACATTCACAATAAAATACAATAAGGGTGTGTTTGTTACCTCCTGATTAATTATTAATAGGATGCACTATGGGTATGCAATGGAATTACCTGGCTGCTAGTATCAGGCTGCTAGTGCTGCTGTATTATGTAAGAACATAAGAACATGCCATACTGGGTCAGACCAAGGGTTCATCAAGCCCAGCATCCTGTTTCCAACAGTGGCCAATCCAGGCCATAAGAACCTGGCAAGTACCCAAAAACTGTCTATTCAATGTTACCGTTGCTAGTAAGAGCAGTGGCTATTTTCTAAGTCAACTTAATTAATAGCAGGTAATGGACTCTTGTCCAAGAACTTATCCAATCCTTTTTAAACACAGCTATACTAACTGCACTAACCACATCTTCTGGCAACAAATTCCAGAGTTTAATTGTGCGTTGAGTGAAAAAGAATTTTTGACTGCCGCAGCATACTGAACCGATGATTTCAATGTGTTATCCACTATGATGCCTAGATCTCTTTCTTGGGTAGTAGCACCTAATATGGAACCTAACATGCTGTAACTATAGCATGGGTTATTTTTCCCTATATGCATCACCTTGCACTTGTCCACATTAAATTTCATCTGCCATTTAGATGCCCAATTTTCCAGCCTCACAAGGTCTTCTTGCAATTTATCACAATCTGCTTGTGATTTAACTACTCTGAACAATTTTGTATCATCTGCAGATTTGATTACCTCACTCGTCGTATTTCTTTCCAGATCATTTATAAATATATTGAAAAGTAAGGGTACCAATACAGATCCCTGAGGCACTCCACTGCCCACTCCCTTCCACTGAGAAGATTGTCCATTTAATCCTACTCTCTGTTTCCTGTCTTTTAGCCAGTTTGTAATCCACGAAAGGACATCTCCACCTATCCCATGACTTTTTACTTTTCCTAGAAGCCTCTCATGAGGAACTTTGTCAAACACCTTCTGAAAATCCAAGTACACTATATCTACCGGTTCACCTTTATCCACATGTTTATTAACTCCTTCAAAAAAGTGAAGCAGATTTGTGAGGCAAGACTTGCCTTGGGTAAAGCCATGCTGACTTTGTTCCATTAAACCATGTCTTTCTATATGTTCTGTGATTTTGATGTTTAGATCACCTTCCACTATTTTTCCTGGCACTGAAGTCAGGCTAACCAGTCTGTAGTTTCCCAGATTGCCCCTGCAGCCCTTTTTAAATATGGGGGTTACATTAGCTATCCTACAGTCTTCAGGTACAATGGATGATTTTAATGATAGGTTACAAATTTTTACTAATATGTCTGAAATTTCATTTTTTAGTTCCTTCAGAACTGTGTGGTGTATTCCATCTGGTCCAGGTGATTTACTACTCTGCAGTTTATCAATGAGGTCTACCACATCTTCTAGGTTCACCGTGAATCATTACCTCCCCAACATCCTCTTCAGTAAACACCGAAGAAAAGAAATCATTTAATCTTTCCATGATGGCCTTATCCTCTTTAAGTGCCCCTTTAACCCCTCGATCATCTCACGGTCCAACTGACTCCCTCACAGGCTTTCTGCTTTGGATATATTTAAAAAGGTTTTTACTGTGAGTTTTTGCCTCTACGGCCAAATTCTTTTCAAATTCTCTCTTAGCTTATTTTATCAATGTCTTACATTTAACTTGCCAACGTTTATGCATTTTCCTATTTTCCTCTGTTGGATCCTTCTTCCAATTTTTGAATGAAGATCTTTTGGCTAAAATAGCTTCTTTCACCTCCCTTTTTAACCATGCCAGTAATCGTTTTGCCTGCTTTCCACCTTTCTTAATGTGTGGAAAAATCTGGATTGTGCTTCTAGGATGGTATTTTTTAACAATGACCACGCCTCTTGCACACTTTTTACTTTTGTAGCTGCTCCTTTCAGTTTTTTTCTAACAATTTTTCTCATTTTATCAAAGTTTCCCTTTTGAAAGTTTAGCACAAGAGCCGTGGATTTGCTTACTGTCCCCCTTCCAGTTGTTAATTCAAATTTGATCATATTATGATCACTATTGCCATGCGGCCCCCACCACCGTTACCTCTCTCACCAAATCCTGTGCTCCACTGAGACTTAGATCTAAAATTGTTCCCTCTCTCATCAGTTCCTGAAGCAATTGCTCCATAAAGCTATCATTTATTCCATCGAGGAACTTTATCTCTGTAGCGTGTCCCAATGATACATTTACCCAGTCAATATTGGGGTAATTGAAGTCTCCCATTATTACCGCACTACCAATTTGTTTAGCTTTCCTAATTTCTCTTAGCATTTCACTGTCAGTCTCACCTTCTTGACCAGGTGGTTGGTAGTATACTCCTATCACTATAGTCTTCCACGACACACAAGGAATTTCTACCCATAAAGATTCAATTGTGCATTTAGTCTCATGCAGGATGTTTATCCTGTTGGACTCTATGCCATCCTGGACATAAAGCGCCACACCGCCTCCCGGGTGCTCCTCTGTGTCATTGCGATATAATTTGTATCCCATTATAGCACTGTCCCATTGGTTGTCCTCCTTCAACCATGTCTCTGAGATGCCAATTAAGTCTATGTCATCATTTATTGCTATACATTCTAATTCTCCCATCTTACTTCTTAGACTTCTGGCATTAGCATACAAACATTTCAAAGTTTGTTTTTTGTTTGTATTTTCATTCTGCTTTTTAATTGATAGGGATAAGTTAGAATTTTTTAGCTCAGGTGAGTGTTTAGTTAAAGGCACTTGGACTACTTTTCTTATTATTGGAACCTCACTGTCGGGATGCCCTAATTCTAATGCATCATTAGTATCCTTTGAAGATACCTCTCTCTGAACCATGCGCTGCTGAGCAACTGTCGGCTTTCCCCTTTGTTCTAGCTTAAAAGCTGCTCTATCTCCTTTTTAAAGGTTAGCACCAGCAGTCTGGTTCCACCCTGGTTAAGGTGCAGCCCATCCCTTCGGAAGAGACTCCCCCTTCCCCAAAAGGTTCCCCAGTTCCTAACAAAACTGAATCCCTCTTCCTTGCACCATCGTCTCATCCACGCATTGAGACTCCGGAGCTCTGCCTGCCTCTGGTGACCTGCACGTGGAACAGGGAGCATTTCAGAGAATGCTACCCTGGTGGTTCTGGATTTAAGTTTTCTACCTAAGAGTCTAAATGTGTTTTTCATGATATTAAAAATATCTAATCAAATGTTTAGGAATGCATTTGAAAGAAGGTGTTATCTCAGATAACCTAATACAGTAATATGGCCATGTTACAGAAGAACTAATATGATCTCTAATTCTCTTATAGCAAGTAATACAGAAGTGGGGCAACCTGGGCCAAGCCAAGCAGCAGCTGCAGCTACATCCACAGCCAGTGGCAGCATTAAGTAGTATTATAATAACAAGTAACTAATTATAACTACTATAATTTAATTAGTAATAGTATAAATGCATAACTAAAATAGTATTCATTTACTTATTTAGCAGAAACAATTATTCTCCGCCTGCCTATATTATCAACATAATATAGGCATGCAGAGATTGAGTACTGTGTGTAATTGTGGTCACCACATATATATAAAAAAAAGATCTAAATTGTAAAAGGTACATGAAAGAGTGGCCAAATGATAGAGGGGATAGAATGGCTCCCCTATGAGGAAAGGCTAAAAAAGTTATAGATTTTCAGCTTGGAGAAGAGAAGACTGAGGGGAGATGATAGAGGTCTATAAAATAATGAGAGAAGTAGAACAAGCAAATGTGAATCAATTTTTTAATTTACTCATTCAACTAGGAGAGGGGCAAATCCAGTTAGTAAGCCAAGTAGCATACTTAGTATTTAAAGTTTCATAAAAAAAATCAGGTTTTATTAATATTCCAGCTGGCTTAGCAGCTGCATCTGGTTGATAATTGAATATACGGTCAATCTGCATGCTATTACAAATAACTTCCCCTATCCCTTCCCCCTTTACAGGTCAAGAAAATATTGAATCAGGGACTTCAGCAGAGAAGACAGCAGTCCCCCCTACGTCTTCCTTGCCGCCACTTTTGATTTACTCCCCCTCCCCCCCCCCCCCACCAACCCCCGGACAAGCAGAATATTAGTCTTGGTCCTGATATCCCCCTGGATCAACCTGCAGGATCTGCTGCAGAAGATTTCCTCCAAATCAGTCCTGCAACAGAATCTGCAGGGAGAGGAGTCGAAGATGCAAGGCACCTTTGAAGTCTACTCCATGGAGTAGATGACATCTACTCTCCAGTATTAAAACCACAACACGAGGAGGTGCTATCTGCTCCAGAGTGGACTTCAAATGCCGCTACATCCTGAACTCCAACTCTGTAAGTTGTAGGGCAGCATACATACAGGACCAATATTTGGCTAGTCCTGGGGTTTTCCTTTCCTCTTTTATTTTTGTATTCTTACAATTATATATTATGTATGTATATGTACAAAATACATTTTATTTTTTTAATTTGCATTAAAAAAGAATGTTCTTATGAAAAGTTTATATTTTTTTTTATAATTTTAGAAATATATTAGGGGTCTGAGTTCTAGTGTGAAAAACTGCCCTCAGCACACATTTGAAAAAATGTGTTTAGTGTAGTAGTATGAACAAAACACTCAAATATGTAGATGATTGATTACATTTATAAATGTCTGTAAAAAAAAAAAAAGTATCACTCATGCACTTTCACAAAACATTCTGTCAATGAGGTTGAATTAGCACAAGTTATATACTTGTGAGCAGCATCAAAGCTTCAACCATGGCTACCATTCACACATCTTTCAAAATCATTCATGCTTCATTCACTCAATCACTGTTTGTTTTGGAATGGATTCTGAGTCTGTGATTTATGACAAAGATGTATTTTTTTTTTAATTTAATATGACTCTGTTTGAAATGAGGAGTTCCAAACAAACTTGAAAGGAAACAAGTTGGGATGGAAACCTTTCAACACCAGGAATTGTGTGTTTGTCCCCTGCCTCTTTTGGTAAACTTACCCTTTCATTCTTCCTGCCAATCACAGGGAATTTCTGGGAAACCAATCAGAGGAAAGTTCATTTTGATGAAAACCAATTGTTCTACTAACTTTGGAGACAAACGTGAGTGGTGTAAACTCATAACATTTCCTGTCTGAGCCACCAACCAGCATGAAAAGCAAAAGGGTATTTTCTATAACAGGAAATGTTATGAGTTTAAGAAAATACCCTTTTGCTTTTCATGCTGGTTGGTGGACAGACATGAAAGTGCTGTGCCACTTTGGCAAGGTCAGGCCAGACTAAAGCCTGACCTTGCTCAATCTACCAAGGGATCTGTGGCCATGTTCTCAATTGGCTCAGACAGATAACACTTGACTGAAATTTCTGAAAGCTTTTGAGGGTTTTCAGTCACACTTCTGCTGCCAACTGCTGATGCTATTGCCTTTGACATGGAAGTCAGTTCATCAAACAGGATGAGATTTGTGTCTCAAGTGAGGGAAGTAGGATGCAACTAACGGGGTCCAGTTGAGCTGGATGGAGTTGGAGATTGAGAACAGACTTCTTCACTGCCACTGTTTTTCTTTGACCATAACTTTTCAACTTATTTTTCCAGTATATAAGAGCATTGTACTTGAGTGTGATACTGCCTTTCACACATGGGTCACACATAGTGGCTAACATATAGCAATCTCACTGGATGAGAGGTTTTAACCTTTTAACAACTTGCTCCTTTAAACATTTAACAAGCACCAGTACCTCCTCTGACAAATCTGGCTAATACAGAAACTTCTCTAATACCTGCTCCAGATAGTTTACTACAGGCATGATGCTACCCAAAGTACTCATAGCTGAGCTCAGTGCATAAATATATTCCTTGAAAGGTTCAAGATCATACACCATCTGTGTAATGTGTGTCCAATCATGACATCTAAGAGGACATTCCAATTCAATTTTAGAATACAGATCCAAATCACGAAGAGGTGCCTGCTATTCAGGCAACTTAAGATAAATTAGAATTCCATCCTTAGCTACATCCTGGACAAGGTTGTGCAAAGGTGCCCAACTGCTACTTGCCTCTCTCTGAGCAGCTTCACACTCTGATTTATTATTTATTTATAACATTTATATACCGAGGTTCAATTAACAAGATTAATTATCACTTCGGTTTACATTACAACTAGCGACATTAACAGAGACAAAGTCTTGTTTTACAATGAACAGGGTAGAAATAACTTTGATAACCTGGGTAACAAAACAATGAACAGGGAAATAATCTGGGATAACAAATTATGGGATACATAATGTTGGGTGAAGCAAAACAGAGAAATTTGGTCTGTATAACATGGGTGACGAACAGGGAAAACTGAGTAGGGGAGGACTATGAGTAGGAGAGAACTATGAAGTCCTAAAGTTGGTTAGTGTACTCATGATGCAGATAAGAAGATGGCTGAGGTGAATAATTATGGAAAGGCTTGTTTGAACAACAAAGTCTTAAGTCTCTTTTTAAAGGAGATTGGACATTGTTCCAGCCTCAGTTCAGGAGGGAGCAGGTTCCATTGCTTGGGTCCCGAGGCAGAGATAGCTCTCTTACTGAAGGAGGTCTTGGTGGTGGGTGTTTGCAGGGTTCCTCTCTGGGCAAGTCTGATTGGACGGACCAAGGTGTGGAGTTGCAGAGGAATTGTAAGATCCAGAGGGGTAATGTTGTGTATGGCTTTGTGAGTGACTGTTAATAGTTTATGAAGGATTCTAAACTTAATTGGGAACCAATGAAGATTCTTTAAAATAGGAGTTATATGGTCCCTCTTGTTGGATTTTGTGAGGATCCTGGCCGTAGCGTTCTGTAGTAGCTGGAGAGGTTTGAGTGAGATATCAGGCAGGCCGTGAAGGAGTGAATTGCAATAGTCAATTTTGGAGAATATAATGGCTTGCAAAACTGACCTAAAATCGTGGAAATGGAGAAGGGGTCTTAGGCATTTAAGAACTTGGAGTTTGAAATAGCACTCCTTTACTGTGTTATTAATGAAGCTAGAGAAGTTCATTTGGCTGTCTATGATTACTCCGAGATTTGTTACCTTGGGAGAGAAGGAAATGGCTAGCTATTTTGTGACATTTCTCAATCAACTGCTTCAGGAATTGGCTGCCACCAACCCCCAAAGCATCCCTTACTACCAGGTGCAGCGTATGTGCAAAGTATCAGATGCCCTTGAAGCCACCATCAGCCAGAGCCTTAGTAATATTTGCACCATTGTCAGTAATGAAAAATCCATTCAAATCCATTTCACTGCTTCTAAGTAGCCCATGTCATCCTTCCATCATCCCCTGGATTACCTCCACAACACAAAGAGTGGCAGAATACATTTCAGAAGCCGAAACCTGCCAAGAGACCATTTGGCTCAGTCACCTACTTGCGGACATTAGATATGATATGCATGAGCCCATTACTAGGGGCGTATAAAGTTGGCATAGACTGAAAAAATGAATACTCACACCAAGCACATTGATGTGATGTATAGGACAATGACAGTACTAAATTCAATACTACCAAGGCCTCTGTCTATGGGTGCTATAATCTTAAATCAAGCCCTGGATACTACCCTTCAGAAAAAATGGTTGTGGATGCTCCATCCAAGCCACTGTACAGAGACCACCACAATGCTCTCACATACTGAGCAACATGGTAGGAGCACTGGATGGCCTGCACCATTTTTAAAGATGGCTCCAGCCATCCAGTGCTCCCTGCATGTGACAGGGGCTGGCCAATGGTACGGATACCCTGTCACATGGTAAGGGCAAAGCCATCGGCGCCATTTTTATTAGTGGCAGCCGATGGCCCGAGAGCGGGAGATCACTCCCGGGACCCCCACTGGATCACCATTTTACAGGTACCTGTAAAATGTTTTTGGGGGGAGTCGGGAGGGTGGGGGAAGCAAAGGGATTAGTTTTAAAGGGTTGGGGTGGGTTTAGGGGTTATTTTTGTGTGCCGTTTTTCCCGCCCTCCCCCAAAATGATGAGAACCCCCACAATCAATATCATGGGGTTTTCCTATCGTTTCGGGGGAGCCCCCGATTTCTGACGATTTTGAAAATATCGATGATATTTTCAATTGTCCGAAGCGCGATTCACATCCCTAATATCTTGTTTAAGATGAAGGGAGGAGAGAACCCAGAGGTATTTCTAAAGAACTTTGAATGGACCACCTGCCTGTAGGCCTGGCTGGAGACCAGCTGGACAACTTAGCTAATTTGCTCACTGACAAGAGTCAAGCAGCAATCCAGGCAGTCAATCCAGATGGGAGGATTTCCTATGAGGATGTCAAGGCCACTATACTACAGAAAGTGGGGTACTTCCCAGGATACTATCAGCAGTAGTTCCTACGAGTGGCCCTACAGCCCAGGGAGAGCCCCAGAAAACTTTTTCATCGTGTGAAAGATGCTGGGTAGAAGTGACTCCAGCTGGAGGCAAGGTTGGGACTAGAAGTGGCTCACCAAATACTCCTGGAGCAGTTCCTAGATGGTCTAGACTGGCCCTTGAGCAAGTAGGTCTGTCAACACTCTGGGCTTATCCCGAGAGAGCCCTGGAAGTGACAAAAGTCTTCCACCAGGCACAATCAATACCCACCAACATAAGAGGCTTAGAGAGACAACCCATAACAATTTCCTGGCATGGTACAGAGGATAGAGTACTTCATTAATGAGCCTCCAAGATAGGGGGCTCAACCTCTGTACCTGGTTTCCAGATGTCAATTTCTTTCACACGTTTTATCTGTGAACAGAAAGGACACTTGGCAAGAGACTGTCAGTTATGACCAAAGCAAACCTATGGATGTTTGTCTGGTGACCCAGCCAACACCTGAGAAAGAAGTACACATATTTAAAAATGCTACAAAGCAGTGACGACCCGCAACACGGGAAAAAGGGAAATCAAGAGAGGCAGGAACTACCCAAAACATGACATTGTACTCCCTCTCTTTTTGTGCCTTTTGTGCAGAGAATGGGCATAAAGAAGACTGCTGCCCATATAGGCAGCTGGAAACAAAGAGTCTAAGTGAACCAGGTAGGGCAGCACCTAACCCCCCCCCCCCTGGCAGTGTGCTTTCTGTAAAACAGGCCATTCAAAGGAAGAATGTCCTTGGCTTGACGACCTTGAGTTTGAATGTAAGATAGCAGAACAACATGAGAAGGAACTCCTGAATGTTAATGATATAGAAACATAGAAATGATGGTAGAAAAGGACAAAATGGGCCATCCAGTCTGCCCAGCAAGCTTATGGTAGTATCCAGTGGAAACACTGAGAGGAGAGGATCTCCTTGCTGATGGCTGAAAGGAATCAGTAAGTTTTTGCTTGGGACATTGTCTTTTTTAAAAGTATTGGGGCAAAGTTAACTATTTGGGAATATTATGTTCCTGGCATGTAGCCAGATGGACTCAGAACGAATGGGTATAGTATCCGCGTGCTAGCAGTTGGAGACGGATCTGACGTCAGCACGGGTGTATATATACCCCCACAGGAAGCGTAGCAACTTAGTAATTTCCGTCTCCAAAGCAGTTTGGAGAGCCTGCACGCTCGCTGAGCGTGTTTTCCAAATCTACTTTCTATTGTTCTGGATTTCCTGCAGGATGGGCTTCAGAAGGGTCTCTCCCTCAGCTCCATTAAAGTGCAGGTGGCTGCACTGTCTTGCTCTGGTCCCAGGAGGGATGGCAAGACCATTGCCACGCATCCAGATGTGTCTCGCTTCCTGAAAGGAGTTAAGCACATTCGTCCGCCACTGAAGTGGCCAGTGCCTTTGTGGAACCTCAACCTTGTTTTGGATTTCCTCACGGGATCCACCTTCAGACCCCTTCGGGGCATGTCTCTCCGTTCTTTAACCTTGAAGATGGAGTTCTTATTGGCGGTCTGTTCAGCACGCCGCGTCTCAGAGCTACAAGCACTGTCCTGCCGTGATCCCTTTCTGAGAATCACTCCAGAGGCTATCCATCTTCGCACGGTTCCCTCCTTTTTACCTAAAGTGGTCTCACAATTTCACCTTAATCAAACTATATCCTTGCCTACCATGGCGGGTTTGAAGAAATCAGAAGAAGGGCGTTTGCTACGCCATCTCGACATAGGCAGATTGCTGCCCAGATATCTGGACATGACAGAGGACGTACGAAAGACAGACCATCTGTTCGTCCTGCACAGCGGGAAACGACAAGGGGAAGCGGCCTCTCGGCCCACCATCGCCCGCTGGATTAAAGAAGTTATCAGAGCAGCTTACGTGGAGGCCGGGAAGTCTCCGCCTCTACAAGTCAAGGCTCATTCTACCAGAGCACAAGCGGCATCTTGGGCAGAATCCAGGATGCTGTCGCCTGCAGAAATCTGTAAAGCGGCGACATGGTCCTCCCTCCATACCTTCTCCAGGTTCTACCGTCTGGATGTCCAGGCCAGGGAGGACTCCGCATTTGCGAGGGCAGTACTACATGGTCCTCAGGCAGCCTCCCGCCCAGGCTGGGAGTAAAGCTTTTGTACATCCCATTCGTTCTGAGTCCATCTGGCTACACGCCAGGAAATGTTGAGATTACTTACCTGATAATCTCCTTTTCCTTAGTGTAGACAGATGGACTCAGCATCCCACCCAGCTGCCTGTGTACATGGGTTTCACCGATTCAAGGTAAGCCATGTCATCTGTTTCCATAAGAGCGTACACTCTACCAGGTGTCAACGCCTTCCGGTTGGGAATGCTGGCGGTCTCCAGCTACTATCAATCGGTCAGGGGAATCCTGTTTCACTTTTCACTGAGCGTCAGTACACACATCCATAACAGCTTTTGCAAGGAAGATTACTAAGTTGCTACGCTTCCTGTGGGGGTATATATACACCCGTGCTGACGTCAGATCCGTCTCCAACTGCTAGCATGCGGATACCATACCCATTCGTTCTGAGTCCATCTGTCTACACTAAGGAAAAGGAGATTATCAGATAAGTAATCTCAACATTAGTGTGTTTGTGCCTTTAATAGTCAGAAAGGCAGTGAATAAACAAGTTAGACTGTTTGCATTTTTAAATAGTCAGTCAATAAGGTAGCAGTAGGTAGGCAGTGAATAAACAAGTTAGACTGTTTGTATTTTTAGTCAGTCAATAAGGTAGCAGTAGGTAGTGTGTTTATTTTTAAAAGTCTGCAGAACTGAGTGTTCTCCAGACTTTTAAAGAGTTGAGTCTTTGTATTTAATACTAACTAAGTGCTTGTATTGAAAAAAAAAACAACACAAAAAAACAAAACAAAACACAAAAAAGTAGCCAGAAGCTAGAAATAAGCTAGGAGCAGTATATACCAAAGTAAAAAAGTTGAATAGTTCAGCTCAGTTACTCACCTTGGAAAGGTGTTGAGGTAGTGTGATTGGGTTTGAATAGGGACCAACATTTGTTAATCAAGGGAGCAGTGAGTCACTCAGGCTGACTAACTGAAGTTAGACTGTATTTCTCAACCCTCGCCCACCCACCCCTAGCTCATCCCTTAATTTATAGGCAGGTGCCACTTTCACAAAAAAAAAAAAAAAAAAAAAATCAACAAAAACTTTATTGAGAATTCGATCAGACCCCGGTAGGCCACTACCAGACATATAGTACACTAATACATTTAAAGGAAGTTAGACACATTCCTACTCCCATAGCAACCTAAAACCTAACTAGGAACTGATCAAAATTGAGATGAAGGCAGCAGTCCAGCAGCAAGAGGGGGGTTTCCCAGTCTTTTGCATCGAGTGTCACATGTATGATTTTTTACCCACCGGTGAGAAGTTGTACATGTGCATGCGATGCAAAGAGCTCCTGGCTCTCAGAGAACGAGTCCGATCTCTGGAGGCTAGAGTGGCAGACCTGGAGGAGCTGAGGCAGACAGAGAGGTATATAGATGAGACCTTCAGGGACATAGTAGTCAAGTCCCAACTTCAGACTGGCAGCCCTGGTGCTGCCTTGGAGGAAGAAGGTCTCATGATGGGAGAGCACCAACCAGGTGTAGCAGGAAAGGATCCTGAAGCAAGGACCTGCTCTCTAGGTGATGCATTGTCCTTTCGCACTGAGGATATCTCCCCAAGGCCTACTGCCCAGGAGGGAAGGGTTAGGTCGGCCGTCATAGTTGGTGATTCGATTATTAGGAATGTAGATAGCTGGGTGGCTGGTGGGCATGAGGATCGCCTGGTAACATGCCTACCTGGTGCGAAGGTGGCGGACCTCACGCGTCACCTAGATAGGATTTTAGACAGTGCTCGGGAGGAGCCGGCTGTCGTGGTACATGTGGGCACCAATGACATAGGAAAATGTGGGAGGGAGGTTCTGGAAGCCAAATTTAGGCTCTTAGGTAGAAAGATTAAATCCAGAACCTCCAGGGTAGCATTCTCTGAAATGCTCCCTGTTCCACGCGCAGGTCACCAGAGGCAGGCAGAGCTCCGGAGTCTCAATGCGTGGATGAGACGATGGTGCAAGGAAGAGGGATTCAGTTTTGTTAGGAACTGGGGAACCTTTTGGGGAAGGGGGAGTCTCTTCCGAAGGGATGGGCTCCACCTTAACCAGGGTGGAACCAGACTGCTGGCGCTAACCTTTAAAAAGGAGATAGAGCAGCTTTTAAACTAGAACAAAGGGGAAAGCCGACAGTCGCTCAGCAGCGCATGGTTCGGAGAGAGGTATCTTTAAAGGATACTAATGATGCATTAGAATTAGGGCATCCCGACAGTGAGATTCCAATAATTAGAAAAGTAGTCCAAGTGCCTGTAACTAAAAACTCACCTGAGCTAAAAAATTCTAACTTATCCCTATCAATTAAAAAGCAGAAAGAAAATACAAACAAAAAACAAACTTTGAAATGTTTGTATGCTAATGCCAGAAATCTAAGAAGTAAGATGGGAGAATTAGAATGTATAGCAGTAAATGATGACATAGACTTAATTGGCATCTCAGAGACATGGTGGAAAGAGGATAACCAATGGGACAGTGCTATACCGGGGTACAAATTATATCGCAATGACAGAGAGGAGCAGTCGGGAGGAGGTGTGGCGCTTTATGTCCGGGATGGCATAGAGTCCAACAGGATAAACATCCTGCATGAGACTAAATACAAAATTGAATCTTTATGGGTAGAAATCCCTTGTGTGTCAGGGAAGACTATAGTGATAGGGGTATACTACCGTCCACCTGGTCAAGATGGTGAGATGGACATTGAAATGCTAAGAGAAATTAGGGAAGCTAACCAAATTGGTAGTGCAGTAATAATGGGAGACTTCAATTGCCCCAATATAGACTGGGTAAATGTATCATCGGGTCACGCTAGAGAGATAACGTTCCTGGATGGAATAAATGATAGCTTTATGGAGCAATTGGTTCAGGAACCGACGAGAGAGGGAGCAATTTTAGATCTAATTCTCAGTGGAGCACAGGACTTGGTGAGAGAGGTAACGGTGGTGGGGCCGCATGGCAATAGTGATCATAATATGATCAAATTTGATTTAATGACTGGAAAAGGAACAGTGTGCAAATCCAAGGCTCTCGTGCTAAACTTTGATAAAATGAGAAAAATTGTTAGAAAAAAATTAAAAGGAGCAGCTACAAAAGTAAAAAATGTCCAAGAGGCATGGTCATTGTTAAAAAATACCATTCTAGAAGCACAGTCCAGATGTATTCCACACATTAAAAAAGGTGGAAAGAAGGCAAAACGATTACCGGCATGGTTAAAAGGGGAGGTGAAAGAAGCTATTTTAGCCAAAAGGTCTTCATTCAAAAATTGGAAGAAGGATCCAACAGAAGAAAATAGGATAAAGCATAAATATTGGCAAGTTAAATGTAAGACATTGATAAGACAGGCTAAGAGAGAATTTGAAAAGAAGTTGGCTGTAGAGGCAAAAACTCACAGTAAAAACCTTTTTAAATATATCCGAAGCAGAAAGCCTGTGAGGGAGTCAGTTGGACCTTTAGATGATCGAGGGGTTAAAGGGGCACTTAGAGAAGATAAGGCCATCGCGGAAAGATTAAATGATTTCTTTGCTTCGGTGTTTACTGAAGAGGATGTTGGGGAGGTACCCGTAATGGAGAAGGTTTTCATGGGTAATGATTCAGATGGACTGAATCAAATCATGGTGAACCTAGAAGATGTGGTATGCCTGATTGACAAACTGAAGAGTAGTAAATCACCTGGACCAGATGGTATACACCCCAGAGTTCTGAAGGAACTAAAAAATGAAATTTCAGACCTATTAGTAAAAATTTGTAACTTATCATTAAAATCATCCATTGTACCTGAAGACTGGAGGATAGCAAATGTAACCCCAATATTTAAAAAGGGCTCCAGGGGTGATCCGGGAAACTACAGACCGGTTAGCCTGACTTCAGTGCCAGGAAAAATAGTGGAAAGTGTTCTAAACATCAAAATCACAGAACATATAGAAAGACATGGTTTAATGGAACAATGTCAGCATGGCTTTACCCAGGGCAAGTCTTGCCTCACAAATCTGCTTCACTTTTTTGAAGGAGTTAATAAACATGTGGACAAAGGTGAACCGGTAGATATAGTATACTTGGGTTTTCAGAAGGCGTTTGACAAAGTTCCTCATGAGAGGCTTCTAGGAAAAGTAAAAAGTCATGGGATAGGTGGCGATGTCCTTTCGTGGATTGCAAACTGGCTAAAAGACAGGAAACAGAGAGTAGGATTACATGGGCAATTTTCTCAGTGGAAGGGAGTGGACAGTGGAGTGCCTCAGGGATCTGTATTGGGACCCTTACTTTTCAATATATTTATAAATGATCTGGAAAGAAATACGACGAGTGAGATAATCAAATTTGCAGATGACACAAAATTGTTCAGAGTAGTTAAATCACAAGCAGATTGTGATAAATTGCAGGAAGACCTTGTGAGACTGGAAAATTGGGCATCCAAATGGCAGATGAAATTTAATGTGGATAAGTGCAAGGTGATGCATATAGGGAAAAATAACCCATGCTATAATTACACAATGTTGGGTTCCATATTAGGTGCTACAACCCAAGAAAGAGATCTAGGTGTCATAGTGGATAACACATTGAAATCGTCGGTACAGTGTGCTGCGGCAGTCAAAAAAGCAAACAGAATGTTGGGAATTATTAGAAAGGGATTGGTGAATAAAATGGAAAATGTCATAATGCCTCTGTATCGCTCCATGGTGAGACCGCACCTTGAATACTGTGTACAATTCTGGTCGCCGCATCTCAAAAAAGATATAATTGCGATGGAGAAGGTACAAAGAAGGGCTACCAAAATGATAAGGGGAATGGAACAACTCCCCTATGAGGAAAGACTAAAGAGGTTAGGACTTTTCAGCTTGGAGAAGAGACGACTGAGGGGGGATATGATAGAGGTGTTTAAAATCATGAGAGGTCTAGAACGGGTAGATGTGAATCGGTTATTTACTCTTTTGTATAGTAGAAAGACTAGGGGGCACTCCATGAAGTTAGCATGGGGCACATATAAAACTAATCGGAGAAAGTTCTTTTTTACTCAACGCACAATTAAACTCTGGAATTTGTTGCCAGAGGATGTGGTTAATGCAGTTAGTATAGCTGTGTTTAAAAAAGGATTGGATAAGTTCTTGGAGGAAAAGTCCATTACCTGCTATTAATTTCACTTAGAGAATAGCCACTGCCATTAGCAATGGTTACATGGAATAGACTTAGTTTTTGGGTACTTTCTAGGTTCTTATGGCCTGGATTGGCCACTGTTGGAAACAAGATGCTGGGCTTGATGGACCCTTGGTCTGACCCAGTATGGCATTTTCTTATGTTCTTACTGCGCCATTTATTTATTTAACATTTTTATATACTGACATTCGTTGGGAACATCATATCGGTTTCCAGATAAATAATGCAGTGTAACAAGGCTTTACAATAAACATTAAATTCATGCTGGAGGGGAGGGAGGTGCATTAAAACTATAACAGACAGATGGCAGATAGGGATCAGTGCAATTCAAACTAGGAGGGGGAGAATTAAACTATAACAATCAGCAAGAAAGGGGTCGGCGATACAAAAACACTTCAACGAGTCAGACCAGGGATGGCCAAGAACTAAGTTTGGGAGGGAAGAAGGGTTAAGTGTTTTACAATGTGGATAGGAGGGAATCCCAAAAGAAAAAGGGAGGGAGAGGGAAAAGTAGGATGGTCACAGGAAAGGGGGATACAATAAATTTTTAACACTAATGAGGGAGGGGGGAAGAGGAGATAGGGTTGTCACAGGAAAGGGGAATACAATTATGAAGTTACACTAAAGCGAGTCAAAATAAAGGTGAGGAATGGTTGTGGGGTAAAGGTGTGTGAAGGGGAGAGGGGAGGGGAGAGGGAGACAGAGGAAGTGCCGAAAGGGGAAGGCAGTGAGCTCAGGAAGAGGTAAAGCAGCCAAGGGCGGCCGAAGGCTGGGCAGGGAAGCAAATAATAGCCTAGGGTGGCAGGGGGAGTAGGATCAAGAGGTGAGGAGGGGGTAGAAGAAGATTGCAGGCACTGTCAAATGGCGAGGGAGGGATGGTTTTGAGGAGGGGAAGAGTGCTGAGGTTAGGTTTAGTTTATATAGGCCTGCTTAAACAGCCATGCTTTGAGTTTTTGTTTGAATTTTTTGTGGCAAAGTTCTTGATGCAATTCGGGGGGCATTGTGTTCCGTAGTGTAGGTCTGGCAATAGATACTGCGTGTTCTATCGTAGAGGTAAGGTGGGTGAGTTTAGGTGATTGAGTTTGTAGCATTGCCAGGTATTGCGATCTGGTGAGTCTGGTGGTGGAGTGGAACTGTAAGGATTCGCTAAACCAATGCATATTAGGGTTGTGAAGGGCTTTGTGTATGAGGGAGAGTGTCTTGAAATTAATCCTGGTGGAAATTGGGAGCCAGTGAAGTTGTTTGAGAATAGGGGTAATATGCTCTTTTTTGTGTGTGCTGGTCAGGATGCATGCGGTGGCATTTTGCAGCATTTGGAGGAGGGGCTATGGTGTTTTTGGGAAGGCCTAGGAGGATACTGTTGGAGTAGTCAATTTTGAAAAGAATAATGGATTGTAATACTGAGAGGAAGTCGCTGAGATGCAGTAGGGTTTTTAGGTTTTTAGTGTGTGGAGCTTGAAATAACATTCTTTTAGTGTGGTGTTGATCAATTTTTTTAGATTGAGTTGGGTGTCTAGAGTGATGCCTAGGTCACGTATGTGTTAAGAGAATGTGATGGTAGACGGGAGGGTGTTGGAGGAGGGTAGGATTGATAGTGTAGTGTTGGGGTGCAATAATCATGAGTTCTGTTTTATTGGTATTAAGGGCTAAGTGGAGATTGGTAAGGAGATTGTTGATAATAGAGAGGGCGGTTTCCCAGGTATTAAGGGCTTTGGGTAGGGAGTCATTGATGGGAATAATTAATTGCACATCGTCTGCATATAAGAACTGCGGGAGACTAAGCTCTGAGAGGAGGCGGCAGAGGGGCAGTAGGTATATGTTAAAGAGTATGGAGGAAAGGGAGGAGCCTTGAGGCATACCACGTGTTATGTTGATCGCTTTGGATTCACTGGCACCTATTTTGACTTTGTATTTTCTATTGCTTAGGAAGGACTTGAACCAGAGTAGTGGGATACCAGAGATGCCAATTTCAGTGAGCTGTTTGATTAGAATGTTATGGCTAATAGTATCGAAGGCTGAAGAACTGTCAGGTGTGGCCAGAATGTTTAATTGCCCTTTATCTAGGCCTTTTAGGAGGTAGTCAGTCAACAGTGTCTCCGTGCTACGATGTTTACGGAAGCCGTGTTGAGATGCGAAGAGAAGGTGGTGTTGTTCTAGGTAATCAGTTAGTTTTCGGTTCACGGTTTTTTCGAGGACTTTAGCTATGAAGGGTAAGTTGGAAATGGGGCGGTAGTTGGCCAAATCAGCTATGTCTAGATTGGGTTTTTTAAGTATCGGTTTGATGATAGCTTGTTTAAGGGGGGTAGGCACAGTTCCAAGGGTGATGGAACTGTTGATGATATTTATCTATTTATTTATTTAGAAGTTTTTTATATACCGATGAACGTTGGGAACATCTCATCGGTTCACATTAAACAAAAATCAGCAACAGGCGCTTTACAATGAAAAAAAGAACATGAGTAAAAACAGAGATACAGTTGAACGGATTACAAAGATAAATGCTTAAAAAATATAGAAAAAAGAGGGCTAGAAGTATAACTGTTTACGAGGAAGCCATATATGTCAGGGGTGGGAGAAGGCATCAGTGGGGGAGGTATCATGATCAGAGTATCTTGTTTGAATAGGCATGTTATTATATTAGCTATTATATAATTATTATATTAAATAATTATAAATATATATATAAATATATATATTAGTTATATTATATAATATTAGCTATGGGCTGTGCTATTATGTTAGGGATTGACAGGAGGGATCGGGTGGGAATCATGTCTGATGGATGTAAGGATGGTTTCATTTTCTTGAGAATTGCTTCTATTTCTGTGGAGGCGGTGGTATCACAGGTGTTAAGGTTGGCGTTGGGGATTTTAGGGGGAGCTTTGATGGGTGGGGTGGTGGTAGAAAATCATGTTGTGAGTTTGGTTATTTTATCGAGGAAGTACTGTGCGAGTTCCTCACATTTTATTTTGGCTTCTTCGCTGGGGATGGGCATTGGCAAAGTTTTAGTGAAATCAGACATGAGAGAGAAGAGGGCTCTGGGATTAAATTGTCGGTCGTGGATTCTTTGCGCATAGAAGTCTCGTTTAGTTTTAAGAATGAGTTCACAGTAAGAGTGTAGGAGGGATTTATACTTTGTTAATTAAGTGGGTGAAGATTCTTTGCGCCATTTCTTTTCTTGAGATCTCAGAGTATGTTTCATGGCTTTTAATTCTGGGGTGTACCAGGGTTTTTTTGTGTTAAGTGTTGGGTTTATTACCTTTGTTTTTAATGGACAAATCTTGTTGGCAATATTGCTGGTAAGGTGGTTCCATGATGATAGTGCAGATTCAGATGTAGGTTACTCCCTTGCTTATCAATTTCCCAGACCATAAAAGTCAGGGCCCTTGGTTGCAGTTTGAATCCAATTCCTCATTATACCTTGCCATTGAAGCAGAGAGCATTATTGGAGTTGCATCAAAATATCAGGCTTATTGGATAAGGGTAGTAACTACCGCATCAGCAAGTTGCTCCCATGCATTCTTTTCTTCATTTCTGTCCTTTAGTATTTATCTCATGCTCCTTTGAATTTTCATTGTTTTGGTTTTTACCACCTCCTCCGGAAGGGCATTCCAGGCATCCACCCTCTCTGTGAAGAAATATTTACTGACATTAGTTCAGAGTTGTCCTCCCTGGAGTTTCATGAACCCTAGTTCTATTGATTTATTTTCAGTGGAAAAGGTTTGATGCTTGTACATCATTAAAACTTTTCAGGTATCTGAAGGTCTGTATCATATCACCTCTGCACCTCCTCTCTTCCAAGGTATACATATTAATATCCTTTAGTCTCTCTTCATAGGTATTCTGATACTGACCTCACACTATTTTGGTAGCTCTTTTCTGGACTGCCTTCATCCTGTCTCTATCCCTTTTAAGATAAGGGCTCCAGAACTGAACATAGTACTCCAAGTGAGGCCTCACCAAGGCCCTGTATAAAGGCATCACCACTTCCTTTCTTACTCTCTATGCAGCCCAGCATTTTGACTTTAGCTGCTTCACCATCTTCAGATTGCCAGACACAATCACCCCAAGATCCTAAGATCCTGCTCTTGGTCCATGTATATCAGCTTTCCCTCCCCCATCACATACAGCTCTTTTGAATTACCGCATCCCAGATACGTGACTGCACCTCTTGGCATTGAATCCCAGCTGCCAAATCTTTGACCACTTGTGGGAAAATGCTTGGGATCACAAGTTGTCTAAACTTCAAAACTGCAATTTTGTGGCTATCCCACATGCATGAATTAAGGACTTTATGATCGAGGTGGAACTGGAGGGAGCCTTCGCCCAGGCCTTGGAAGAGTCCGGCTGTAGCAAAACACTCGCTTGTCAGGACTTACTATTTCACAGACATTTTAACAATAAGAAATTAGACAGTAACATGTACACATGAGGACGAACAAAAGTGTTCAACTTCCCCCATCCTCTTGACGACTGCCACAAGGCAAGCAATGTTAGAATCCACTGCCCTCTCCAAGCTTCTGTACCCAGTAGACCAGGGTCGAGGTTATCTCCATTTTGCAACCTTATAGAGACACTCACAGGTGTTGGAGACAATACAGCCAGAGGGGGGAGGCACTTGAGACGGAGCCTGGGTGTGCTCTGGGCACATCTGGACACTTGACCAGACATGGCTGAGCTGAGGGGGAGGGAATGTGATGGAGTGTACAGACAACTCCCTCATTCTACCTTAAGGAGCCCGGTTCAAGGTTTTAACCCAGTCCTCCTTAAGGCAGAATGCTACAAGGGATTCTGGGTGAAGGGAGGTTCCTTCACCCTATTATAAGAACCCAGGCCTAGAAAGGCTTGGGGAGGTCCCAGGGAGCTGGTAGGACCCCATGTTATACTCAGATGGTGGGCGTTTACCTGTTAATAGCTCACCTTGCATCAGGAATAACTATCTTGATTCTTGTATCTTTGAAGCACTGTAAATAAATATCTGCACCATAACTAAATTGATCCAGTGTTATTATATTCCTGAACTATTCCTGTGACTGCAGCAGGCCTGAATATGCTACAAGGATGAATTTCCGAAAATGATTGTTCTTCTATTGAGAAGGGGGCATTGGAAATGTGACAGCAGTAAGTCATTCTCAACTTGTTCTTATGCGATAAGACTCATCATAAAAGGAACCCTGGACAGGGAGAGATGGGAATATTGGAAAGCTTACTTAACAGCATGTTAATAAGAAGGGTAATTTTCAGATATCCTGCATAACTTGTGCCTCACATGCATGCATAAGTTTCACCAATTTTCAAAGTGATCTTAGGCATGTCATTCAAATCTACACCACACAAATTACACCTGTTTTTCAGCGTGCTCACATTTTTCTGAAAATGTTCATGCATATGGTTGAATTTTACAAAGTATGCATGTAAATCAAACTTCTCCCTAACTTCGTCCCCCAGGAACATCTCCGCTCAGCACATGTAAACTTATGTGAAAAAACAGTACGTGCATAAGTTTATCCACATTGGCTGGCAATTTTGTAAAAGGCCACTTTTGTGCATAAAACAGTTTTACCTGCAAAAGTCCCTTTTGAAAATTACCTCCTAAGTGTATACCTATGGAGCTTGTAACATGAGTTACTTGATTTCCTGTGTATCCTCAATCTCTGTTACCAGGGCCGGTGCTAGCTGTTTTGTTGCCTTGTGCAAACAATTATTGTGCTGCCCCCCCCCACCACGTCATTCAGTCTCTGTCTCAGGCCTCCCAAAAAAAGCCCAGCTCCTTCCAGCAACCTAAACTTTAAAACTGTCACTTCTACCCTCCAGGTCTTTACCCCTCCCCTGGAACCCTTTTCTGGTGCAAGAGTATTAGGTGCCCTAGGCAAATCTTATACCCTTGAACCCTGCCTCCTGCTCTCTCCATGTACACGGTTAAAAATTATGCATTCATTATTCAGGTTTTACATGAAAAAGAGTATTCAGTGTTCTGAGGTAAAAAAAAATATCAAGTATTTGCATGCATTCCTTTGGTTCCAACCAGAAAACCCTACAAAAACCCCCCACTTGGAACCCATATGGCATTAGAGCTATTGTAATGCGTGCTAGGTGTGGGCTTGACCATCAAAAAGCCATGAGTACATTACAGTTAAAATATAATAAACCTACCACAGCAAAACAGCACTAACTGCCAGCACTTTAGAAAGTAACAATCCTAACTATGAAAAGGAAACACTGTAAATATTTCACTAGGCCCTAAAACACCAATATACCTCCTATTAAGAAAACAGAAGAAACCAAACTGCTATAGATTCCTACATGCTAGCAGAAATCCTCTCTTCAGTCACACATGCAGAACACAGGCAGACCCTCACCAAATTCAAAATAAAGAGACCATAAAGTATAAATAGAAACATGCAGGCAAAAACTGAATAGGAAAACTGCAAAAAGTCAGACTCTATGCAGTGCAACAATAGAAAAACAGAAACCACCACCAATCCTCACACATTAAACAATAAAATCAAGAAATATAGGGGTAGATCTTAAAAGAAGTGCGCGCTACCCACGCCCAGACACCTCCCCACACACGTACATGCCCAGACACTTCCCCCACCCACACACACACACATGCTCAGGCCTCTCCAAGCAGCCCTGCCCTCCACTTCTGCTGTGGGGCAGTGTCTCCAAACTTTTTTTCCTTCTGGTCATTTAATGGTTTGGGAACCACGTGGCATGTGGCAGGTTGGGAACTGCCTCCTGGCAGGTTGGGAACTGCCTCGTGGCCCTACGGCAGTTCCTCTTCTTTGCCACACGGCAGGTTGGGAACTGCTGTATGGCCCTGAAACTCTCAACCTTTCCACATGGCAAGTTGCAAACCACCACATTGCCCTGCGGTTCCTTCTCTTCTTCGCCTCGTGGCTCTGCAGCTCATCTTTGTTGCGTGATGGTTTGGAAACACCACGCAGCCTGCATGCAACTCCTCCTTTTCTTCTCCTTGCAGCAGCTCCAACGACCCACTCAACTCTGTGGCTGCCCTCATGCTGCCGCCCCCCTCCAGGCCGCCATCCTGTGCAAGTGCACACCTTGCACAGTAGGTTTTGCCAGCCCTGTTTGTTACAATCTCTTCCCATGAAGACTAAAATCTCTCCCTTTCTTGTGTTAATAAAGCTTGTTTTATTATTTTACCTTAGTACTGAGTAAAGTTATAATCCAAAGCTGCTGCTGAAGTCTCGTGTGTCATTCTACTTCATAGGACATCTCCAAACTGTTGTGCAAACATGCATTACCCTCAACCCTATCCCTAACCCTGCCACATGACTAATTCCAAGTTCTGGTAACCTTGGGCCAATCAGGAGCAGTCTGCCCAGGAGGGGGTTCTCCTGACAGCAGTACAGCCTGGTGCAGCTTCACTAGAAGGAATGTGCTAGCAGTGAAAAGTGGGAGGTGGATGGAAGGAATGGGAAATCTCTACTCCTTCCTCAGAAAATTGATCTGATGAGTTGGTGGTTTGCTTTGGGTTCACAGATGGTTTGTACTAAATATGAAGCAATTTTTTTAAAGCATTATTATATTGTTAAAATGGAATTCTGCAAAAGAATATATATCGTGTGCCAGTCTGAGGGTCACACGGTGATCTTTCCAGATACAATAACTGTGGTTTATATTTGCTCGAAAAACTCTGTTAATTTGCATATCTTGGCTATCCTGAAAACCAGACCTGTTTGGGTCGGATTCTAGGAGTCCAGGTGGGGCATAGATGAGACAGATTTGGAGCTGGGTGGATCTGAATAGACTGATTTCAAGTTTGGTAGATGTTTTAATTGTGTGCTGGGCTAGTCTTAGTTCTTTTTTTGCTGCTAGCAGTAATCCTCCTCCTCTTTTTTTTAGATCTGGGGATAGAGAAAAAGTCATATAGTTGTGTCGGTAATTGGTTGATTAGGGGTGTATCCGTGTTTTTCAACCAGGTTTCAGTGATAGCACACAGGTCCAGTTGGGTGTCCAGGAGGTAGTCATTGAGCAAGTGCGATTTTTTTGACAGGGATTGGGAGTTGAGGAGGGTTAGTGTGATTAAAGATAGGCCTAGGAATTGGGTTAGAGGGGAAATCATGATGGGAATCAGAGATCTCTTAGAACATTGTAGCTTGAATAAGGGTGAGTTAACTCTGTTGAGGGGTGAATGAGGGATGATAGGGATGGGGAAGGTTTGTATCATGTTGAATTGTTGTGAGAGTTTGGATGATGGTTGGCAGCAGCGGGGAAGGAAAGGTTACTGGAAGCTAGAAGAAACTGGAAGATTGCTGAGGGAGAAATAGATGCTGGTAGGTAGTTTGGGGGGTGGGGGAGATGCTGGAGTTGCTGGACAAGAGCTGGAGTGGCTGGTCGTGCGCTGGAGTTACTGGAATGAATGCTGGAGTGGCTGGAATGAATGCTGAAGTGGCTGGACGAGTGCTGGAGTTGCTGGAGCGAATGCTGGAGTGGCTGAAATGAGTGCTGGAGTGGCTGGACGAGTGCTGGAGTTGCTGGATGAAAGCTGGAGTGGTTGTACGAGAGCTGGAGTGGCTGGAATGAGTGCTGGAGTTGCTGGATGAAAGCTGGAGTGGTTGTACGAGAGCTGGAGTGGCTGGAATGAGTGCTGGAGTGGCTGGACGAGTGCTGGAGTTGCTGGATGAAAGCTGGAGTGGTTGTACGAGAGCTGGAGTGGCTGGAATGAGTGCTGGAGTTGTTGGACGAATGCTTGGGGACCTGTTGTAGGAGCACTTTGGTTAGGAGAAGGTGGAATACCAGATGGCGCTAGCGTGGGTAGCTTGTGCTTCTGTGGTCCGGTGTGCACTAAGGGGCGCACGATGCCTGGAACAGCTTCAGCCCTTTAAAGTGCTCTGGGTAGCCGAGGGAGACGTCGGGGCTTCCAGGGCGGGCTTACCGGTTCCCTTCCTGGTTTTTTTTCCCTTTTTCAGGCTTTGTTTTGTTTCCATCTGCCGTCTGATTTTTTTTTTTTTCCTTGGCCCTTGCTTTAATTTAAATTTAAAGGGTCCGCCTCGGTAGCCTCGCAGGAGGCTCTTTATGAGTCCATCTCCCCTGGCCCCGATGGGCCGACGCCGACCGCGCGGGGAGGGCCAACCCTAGCTGAGGGACGCAGGAGCGCAGGATGGCGGCGCAGGAGGAAAAGGATGAGCCTGGATCAGTTTCAGCCCTTTAAAGGGCTATGGGTAGCCGAGGCTAAAAGAGAATTTGAAAAGAAGTTGGCTGTAGAGGCAAAAACTCACAGTAAAAACTTTTTAAAATATATCCAAAGCAGAAAGCCTGTGAGGGAGTCAGTTGGACCGTTAGATGATCGAGGGGTTAAAGGGGCACTTAGAGAAGATAAGGCCATCATGGAAAGATTAAATGATTTCTTTTCTTCGGTGTTTGCTGAAGAGGATGTTGGGGAGGTACCCATACTGGAGAAGGTTTTCATGGGTAATGATTCAGATGGACTGAACCAAATCACGGTGAACCTACAAGATGTGGTAGACCTGATTGACAAACTTAAGAGTAGTAAATCACCTGGTATACATCCCAGAGTTCTGAAGGAACTAAAAAATTAAATTTCAGACCTTTTAGTAAACATTTGTAACCTATCATTAAAATCATCCATTATACCTGAAGACTGGAGGATAGCCCATATTTAAAAAGGGCTCCAGGGGTGATCCGGGAAACTACAGACCGGTTAGCCTGACTTCAGTGCCAGGAAAAATAGTGGAAAGTGTTCTAAATATCAAAATCACAGAACATATAGAAAGACATGGTTTAATGGAACAAAGTCAGCATGGCTTTACCCAAGGCAAGTCTTGCCTCACAAATCTGCTTCACTTTTTTGAAGGAATTAATAAACATGTGGATAAAGGTGAAACGGTAGATGTAGTGTACTTGGATTTTCAGAAGGCGTTTGACAAAGTTCCTCATGAGAGGCTTCTAGGAAGAATAAAAAGTCAAGGGATAAGTGGCAATATCCTTTCGTGGATTACAAACTGGGTAAAAGACAAGAAACAGAGAGTAGGATTAAATGAACAATTTTCTCAGTGGAAGAGAGTGGGCAGTGGAGTGCCTCAGGGATCTGTATTGGGACCCTTACTTTTCAATATATTTATAAATGATCTGGAAAGAAATATGACAAGTGAGGTAATCAAATTTGCAGATGTTACAAAATTGTTCAGAGTAGTTAAATCACAAGCAGATTGTGATAAATTGCAGGAAGACCTTGTGAGGCTGGAAAATTGGGCATCAAAATGGCAGATGAAATTTAATGTGGACAAGTGCAAGGTGATGCATATAGGGAAAAATAACCCATGCTATAGTTACAGGTTCCATATTAGGTGCAACTACCCAAGAAAGAGATCTAGGCGACATAGTGGATAATACGTTGAAATCGTCGGTTTACTGTACTGCGGCCATCAAAAAAGCAAACAGAATGTTGGGAATTATTAGAAAGGGAATGGTGAATAAAACGGAAAATGTCATAATGCCTCTGTATCGCTCCATGCTGAGACCGCACCTTGAATACTGTGTACAATTCTGGTCGCCGCATCTCAAAAAAGATATAATTGCGATGGAGAAGGTACAGAGAAGGGTGACCAAAATGATATAGGGAATGGAACAGCTCCCCTATGAGGAAAGACTAAAGAGGTTAGGACTTTTCAGCTTGGAGAAGAGATGGCTGAGGGGGGATATGATAGAGGTGTTTAAAATCATGAGAGGTCTAGAACGGGTAGATGTGAATCAGTTTTTTACTCTTTCGGATAATAGAAAGACAAGGACCACTCCATGAAGTTAGCATGTGGCACATTTAAAACTAATCGGAGAAATTTCTTTTTCACTCAACACACAATTAAACTCTGGAATTTGTTGCCAGAAGATGTGGTTAGTGCAGTTAGTACAGCTGTGTTTAAAAAAGGATTGGATAAGTTCTTGGAGGAAGTTGACTTAGATAATAACCACCACTATTACTAGCAATGGCAACATGGAATAGACTTAGTTTTTGGGTACTTGCCAGGTTCTTATGGCCTGGATTGGCCACTGTTGGAAACAGGATGCTGGGCTTGATGGATCCTTGGTCTGACTCACTATGGCATGTTATTATGTTCTTATGCTGCCACTGCTAGTGCTTACAGGTATTAATGCCTCATCCAGCTGCCACCAATGTGCTGTTAGAGACAAATATGCATGCATTGCATTCATACTAGTCCAACTATCAGTGGTGAGATGGATGCTCCTCCCCTTTGCCCTTGCCATCACAATCTGCATTTCAGCATGACATTTTCTGTATAGGGAAGAAAGCACCTGACAGCTAAATGTACTTCTTGAAGGAAGTTTGTAGTAAGGGGCAAAATAATGGAGCATCCACTGAAATCCCTCATTTTCTACAATCTGCAGTGGCTGATCATCCAAAGCAATCATTAGAGCAATATGTCATGTACCCACTTTGGACATTGCCTGCTTCCTACTCTGTGACATTGCAGAAGAACACCACCCCATCTGCTCAATGGTAGCTTGCCGCTGTTGCAGGGGATGAGGAGGAGGAGACTGCTGCTCAATGGTAGCTTGCCGCTGTTGCAGGGGATGAGGAGGAGGAGACTGCTGCTCAATGGTAGCTTGCCGCTGTTGCAGGGGATGAGGAGGAGGAGATGGCTGCTTCCCAGTTGCTTTACTTGAAGCCTGGGTAAGAACAGTGGGATCAGCTTCTTCTGCAACTAACAGTGCTCTATGTTCTCTTTCAAGGTGATATTTCATGTTGCTGTTAGTAAGATGTCCAATAATTCTTCCACGGCTCACCATCTTTTTACAATGGATACATTGTCCAAATCTCTGGTCAGCCACAACATGATAATAATTCCAAATCTTAGATGTCCTTGTACTGTTCCTTACTCTAGGCTGGATACTTGTTGTCTTTTTCATATTAGTAGTAGAAATAGTAGTAGGTAGTAGTAGTTTTAGTCACATGTGGATGTTCAAATGGTGTAGAGGACAGGGTATCAATTCTGATGGCACTGGCAGTAGTTGTTTGTTTTGCAATCTGACTAGTAGTACTAGTCATTGTCATTGGTGGTTTTGTAATCTGACTAACATTGTCATTGCTGGTGTTCTCCTCCTCCTCCTCCTCAGAATGTTTACTAGCCAAGAACCCCTGATCAGCAACATCCTCCTCATCAATATCTGATTCATCATCATCATCCAAGACTTTCTGTAGCACCATTCTTTCATCTAAGAATTTGACCTTTTCCTCACATTTAGCTTCTTCTTTCCCCTTCAACAAGTAACCTTGTGCTGCTACATCGCAGTTTTTTCCGGTGCTCTTTCCGGTAGCACCACGTTTTTTTCTAGAGGGTACTGGTAGTGGCATGATGATCCTGTGGTCAAAGAAGGATTATAATAAATCTAGTAGATTAAACAAGTTAATAAATTAGTTTGGTATTTATTTTTTAAACTTTATTGAGCTAATAGCTATAGGCTAGCCCCAGACCACAGGACAAAGAAGGATATAGTGATTATTAATAGTCAGTGAGTGTCACTGACAATTGATAATTTGATATAGTATTTAGTATATATATTATATTGCAATTGCAGTATTATATATTTACTATGCATTGGCCACTGGCCAGAGCATCAAATTGCAGCAGACTGAAACTAGGCTGCAGTCATTAACTCACTTATTAGCATTCTGGCAGTGGCTACTGGCTGCTGCTATGGCTATTGGCTAGTGCTATATGCAAGCATTGAGATATAATCTGTTGTTAAGTTGTGGCACTGCAATCCTATTCCTATCATTTTCAGATCTATTCTGTTCTTTGGACTAAAATAACTTCTCCCACACACTTAGTCTTACCTGTAAGGGTTTCCCTATTTATCACTTCTCCTTACCTCCCATTCCCCAAATCTCACACACAGGGGCAGAAGCCAAACATCAAAGGGATGAAAGGCCATGGTGTCCAGGGAAAGTCTGCAACTTCCAGCCTCATATTTCTGGAAGAACTTACATTACATGAATCCCCGAAAAAAGCAAGAGTCCCTGCAGACTTCTACAATAGTGGGAAAAAATACTGAACTGGGAACATGCCACCCCCAGGAATGGAAACCGGATGATACACCTGAGAGCAGAGCAGAGACATGAGCTGGAATCAGACTCACAGGACAGGAAGGATACTAACATATATATAAAAAAGAGCCAGCTCCAAGAACATGGTAAGATGAAAGTATTTTTAGATATATTGCCCCAGACCACAGAGCAGATACATAATATAGGATATTGGATGTATAGGATATAGGTGTATAATCAACAAACAAAGAAGCAGAACACCTCTCTATTATAGTCAAAAACCAATCGAAGAGAGGGAGAAGGATCAAATGTCCAATCCACAAAATTTACAACTAGTTAGTAGCAAATGACAATATCATAAAATTTTTTGCTTTGGAATTTCAATCTGCGGCCTCTCGCCTCGCAATGGGCCGCAAGCCTTAATCAGCTTACAAAGCAAGATATAATATTCAATCATTTATTGTCATTTTGCTCATGTTAGATTTTGTTCTAATCCCTTAGTTAATTTTTTATCCCAATTTTTGTTTTCAAATCACCCTAAACAAGGTTTAAATGTGAAACCGAAATTACACTTCTCACCAAAGTTAAAAATCTTCCAAATAACAAAATTAGAGAAATGAATACTTAGCCATGCTCAATGAAATATTAGTGCAATCATTCCCGACATGAATCATGTTTCGATTGTAAAAACAATCTTCTTCAGGGGATGTTTCTCAAGCGTATTTTGCAAAAAGCGGCCAACATTCTTCAATCCCTACTAAACACAAACACAAAATGTTACATATTTAAAAGTGCACCTATTAAATCGTACAAGACACACAGTAATCTAACTTTCCATCTAATAAAAGTTAATACTCACTGTCTTATATCGCTAAAGCAAGCTTACTCGGACAAACACTGTCTCAGCCAATAGTTTCAAAAAATGGCGCCGAAGCATCTCTAACAAACTCTACATATCCCAGCTGTTTAAATCCCACTTCAGGAACCATCGTCACCGGAAGCCACGTCAGCAAGACACTAAAAAACTACAAACCCCACACAGCAAAAATTTGTTACTTCCTAATTTCCACCAATCGGATCACATTCGCACCAACCTTAGAACACAAACCAATCAATCTCTCTGTTTAATCCTTTAGGAGCAACAGTATCAAAGTAGTATATCCATTTCTGTTCCCTGCGTAGAAGGTAGTTGTCAAAGTCTCCCCCTCTATTGCCAGGTACCAACTGTTCTATTGCCGCAAATCTAAGCGAATCAAAAGAATGGCAATACTGCAAACAATGTTGCACTACAGGCGCTTCCAAACGTTGTCTCGCAATGGCACTTTTGTGCTCTATAATACGAGTTTTTAAATTACGCTTGGTTTTGCCTATATATAACAGGGGACACGAACACCACAAACCGTAAATTACTCCTTTGGACTGACAATCCGTATGTGATTTAAATCTAAATTTTCCCTTGGCAAAAAATGGTAAAAACTCTCCTGAAAACGATTGTTCACAAACACTGCATTTATTGCAAGGAAAATGACCCTTGGGCTCTGCATTGTCAACCACAACTTCTTTAAATTCATCAGAAAAATCAGAACAGACCATCAGGTCTCTTAAGTTCTTATTGCGCTTAAATGCAAAGCGAGGAATTTGTTGTAACTCAGGATGTAAACTGAGTATGTGCCAATACTTTTTAATAATGTTCTGAACTAAATAAATCTGAGATGAATACGGAAGTACACATGTGGTTTTTTCAGATGTTAATGTGAGCTGAGTTGGCAAAAATAAAAGATCACGATTCACCCACCTTGCACGTTTGTATGCCTTTTTGATGATGCTTAAAGGGTAACCTCTTTGTTGAAAATTTAACATTAATTGCTTGGCCTTAAATTTATAATCTGTGAGGTCAGAACACAACCTTCTGAGTCTCAAAAACTGACCATAGGGTAAATTTGATCTTAAATGATACGGATGACAGCTCTCAAATCGTAGCAAGGTATTCTTGTCTGTAGGTTTGCGGTATAGGGAAAAACTGAAACCAGTAGTGTGTAATGAAATAGAAATATCAAGATAGGCAATACAAGATTTGTCAAATATATGGGTAAACTTAATATTTGTGTCACAAGAATTCAACCAACCCATAAATGATACAAATCTATCCTCATCACCCTCCCAGACTATCAGTATGTCGTCAATGTATCGACGCCAAAATTTCACCTGATTGGCAAAAGGATTCTCCGAAAGAAATTTATCCTCAAAGTCCCCCATGTAGAGGTTCGCAATGTCCGGCGCCATAGCAGCGCCCATAGCGACTCCTCTGCACTGTAAAAAATATTCCTCACCAAATTTGAAAAAATTATTTTTCAATGAAATATCAGCCAACGCTGAAATAAACGCTGACGGAGTCCTAGAGGATACTTCACCTAATTTTGATCTCACTATCTCAGATGCCTCCCTCTGCGGGATACTAGTGTATAGAGACACTACGTCGATCGTGGCTAATGCCAACCCAGAGTTAGGAAAAAGATGCTGTGTGTATGTATTCAATTGTGTCATCAGGTCAGATGAATCCCGAACATATGAAGGTACCAATTTTACCAATGGAGCAAGAAACTTGTCTACAAAGATCGATAAGGGCTCAAGTAATGAGCCCCTAGACGAAACAATCGGTCTTCCTGGAGGTTTAACAAGTGTTTTGTGAATTTTAGGTAAAAGGTATAATACCGGCATCTTCGGGAAATCAACTGTTAAAAATCTCCGTTCTCTCGATGTAATCCAACACTTGTGAGCTCCTAATTCAACCAGAGAATCAATCTCCAGTTTGATGGCAAAAGTCGGATCTTCAGACAATCTTGAATAGTATTCAGAGTCTCCCAATTGACGGATGGCTTCCTCACGATAATCGGTAACATTCATAACCACTATAGCGCCGCCGGCGCTATAGTGGTTATGAATGTTACCGATTATGAATGTTACCGATTACCGATTATGAATGTTACCGATTATGAATGTTATAGTGGTTATCGGCAGATTTAATCAATATGGAACTATTGTATCTCAAATCTTTAATTGCTTGACGTTCATCAATGGTTAGATTAAACGACTTGTCATCTCGAGTAAAACCTCTGAGAGTGTGTAAATCTTTTATGACAAGATCTCGAAAAGTTGCAAGTGCAGGATCCATCGCGCCAGGTGGACACCACTTCGATTTGGGCATCACAACAGAAGTATCTATATTTGATTCAGTAATGTCGGAAAAATAGACTCGTAACCAAAGTTGTCTAATGAACTTATGTATATACGTCTCAATATCAAATAAATCCAAATTCGAAGTGGGCACAAAGGATAATCCCTTTTCTAACAGTGAAATTTGAGAATTAGACAAAACAGTAGAAGATAAATTTATCACTGTGGATTCTTCTAATCCCGATCTAATTGGGACCGGGTCACCGGACGATTCACTGCCACGTTGTTGTTGGCTTTGTTGCCTCGGTAACCAGGATTGGAGTTTTTTGAATCCTGGAACCTTAACCGTCTATTCCTATTTTTATTACTCGAATTGGAATTTGCAACCTCTTCGCCTGAAGAATCAGACGAAGATGAACTAGAATTATCGAAGGTTTTTGAATTAGGGTTTCTCTCCCTCTTATAATTCGGTCGCATCCAAACCCTTTAGAATAGTCTTTCTCATCACGGATAAATTTATCCAACTTGGCTTGTTTTATCTGAGACGTAAATGTATCAATGGTTTGGTCAATCTCGGTAACTTTATTAGTAAACTCTTGAATGGTCATATTAATTTTATTCGCCTCTAATAACTGGGTGATCTCTGCTTTAATGGCATCGCCAGTAGTCTTAGCTTGCTCAATAATAGCCAACATCAAATCTAATGAGCATTTATTTAAGATGTTATTCCACTTCTGCAAGAAAGCAGAGTCCTCAGTATATAATAAAGGCTCCTTTCTAATTCTCAAACCACGTGGTATCCTCTGGACGCGGCAATTGGTTTTGTCTATAATAGAGAGGTGTTCTGCTTCTTTGTTTGTTGATTATTTATCTATTATATTGAGGCATTTTAATAGTTAATTTAATATGGCATCTAATTGGCAGGATATGTTTAGCTTCTCCCATGTGCACTTACAGGAAGTTTTACAAACTCCTGCGTTTTTTACTATTCCGGTTGGAGATGTACCTCAGGGTGACACATGGACACAAGTTCTGAATTTAAAAAAACGACTTGTCCGTACTGAAATGCATGGACAAACTCTCATTGAATATTGCCGCGTCCAGAGGATACCACGTGGTCCCAATTAGATCGGGATTAGAAGAATCCACAGTGATAAATTTATCTTCTACTGTTTTGTCTAATTCTCAAATTTCACTGTTAGAAAAGGGATTATCCTTTGTGCCCACTTCGAATTTGGATTTATTTGATATTGAGACGTATATACATAAGTTCATTAGACAACTTTGGTTACGAGTCTATTTTTCCGACATTACTGAATCAAATATAGATACTTCTGTAGTGATGCCCAAATCGAAGTGGTGTCCACCTGGCGCGATGGATCCTGCACTTGCAACTTTTCGAGATCTTGTCATAAAAGATTTACACACTCTCAGAGGTTTTACTCGAGATGACAAGTCGTTTAATCTAACCATTGATGAACGTCAAGCAATTAAAGATTTGAGATACAATAGTTCCATATTGATTAAATCTGCCGATAAGGGCGGCGCTATAGTGGTTATGAATGTTACCGATTATCGTGAGGAAGCCATCCGTCAATTGGGAGACTCTGAATACTATTCAAGATTGTCTGAAGATCCGACTTTTGCCATCAAACTGGAGATTGATTCTCTGGTTGAATTAGGAGCTCACAAGTGTTGGATTACATCGAGAGAACGGAGATTTTTAACAGTTGATTTCCCGAAGATGCCGGTATTATACCTTTTACCTAAAATTCACAAAACACTTGTTAAACCTCCAGGAAGACCGATTGTTTCGTCTAGGGGCTCATTACTTGAGCCCTTATCGATCTTTGTAGACAAGTTTCTTGCTCCATTGGTAAAATTGGTACCTTCATATGTTCGGGATTCATCTGACCTGATGACACAATTGAATACATACACACAGCATCTTTTTCCTAACTCTGGGTTGGCATTAGCCACGATCGACGTAGTGTCTCTATACACTAGTATCCCGCAGAGGGAGGCATCTGAGATAGTGAGATCAAAATTAGGTGAAGTATCCTCTAGGACTCCGTCAGCGTTTATTTCAGCGTTGGCTGATATTTCATTGAAAAATAATTTTTTCAAATTTGGTGAGGAATATTTTTTACAGTGCAGAGGAGTCGCTATGGGCGCTGCTATGGCGCCGGACATTGCGAACCTCTACATGGGAGACTTTGAGGATAAATTTCTTTCGGAGAATCCTTTTGCCAATCAGGTGAAATTTTGGCGTCGATACATTGACGACATACTGATAGTCTGGGAGGGTGATGAGGATAGATTTGTATCATTTATGGGTTGGTTGAATTCTTGTGACACAAATATTAAGTTTACCCATATATTTGACAAATCTTGTATTGCCTATCTTGATATTTCTATTTCATTACACACTACTGGTTTCAGTTTTTCCCTATACCGCAAACCTACAGACAAGAATACCTTGCTACGATTTGAGAGCTGTCATCCGTATCATTTAAGATCAAATTTACCCTATGGTCAGTTTTTGAGACTCAGAAGGTTGTGTTCTGACCTCACAGATTATAAATTTAAGGCCAAGCAATTAATGTTAAATTTTCAACAAAGAGGTTACCCTTTAAGCATAATCAAAAAGGCATACAAACGTGCAAGGTGGGTGAATCGTGATCTTTTATTTTTGCCAACTCAGCTCACATTAACATCTGAAAAAACCACATGTGTACTTCCGTATTCATCTCAGATTTATTTAGTTCAGAACATTATTAAAAAGTATTGGCACATACTCAGTTTACATCCTGAGTTACAACAAATTCCTCGCTTTGCATTTAAGCGCAATAAGAACTTAAGAGACCTGATGGTCTGTTCTGATTTTTCTGATGAATTTAAAGAAGTTGTGGTTGACAATGCAGAGCCCAAGGGTCATTTTCCTTGCAATAAATGCAGTGTTTGTGAACAATCGTTTTCAGGAGAGTTTTTACCATTTTTTGCCAAGGGAAAATTTAGATTTAAATCACATACGGATTGTCAGTCCAAAGGAGTAATTTACGGTTTGTGGTGTTCGTGTCCCCTGTTATATATAGGCAAAACCAAGCGTAATTTAAAAACTCGTATTATAGAGCACAAAAGTGCCATTGCGAGACAACGTTTGGAAGCGCCTGTAGTGCAACATTGTTTGCAGTATTGCCATTCTTTTGATTCGCTTAGATTTGCGGCAATAGAACAGTTGGTACCTGGCAATAGAGGGGGAGACTTTGACAACTACCTTCTACGCAGGGAACAGAAATGGATATACTACTTTGATACTGTTGCTCCTAAAGGATTAAACAGAGAGATTGATTGGTTTGTGTTCTAAGGTTGGTGCGAATGTGATCCGATTGGTGGAAATTAGGAAGTAACAAATTTTTGCTGTGTGGGGTTTGTAGTTTTTTAGTATCTTGCTGACGTGGCTTCCGGTGACGATGGTTCCTGAAGTGGGATTTAAACAGCTGGGATATGTAGAGTTTGTTAGAGATGCTTCGGCGCCATTTTTTGAAACTATTGGCTGAGACAGTGTTTGTCCGAGTAAGCTTGCTTTAGCGATATAAGACAGTGAGTATTAACTTTTATTAGATGGAAAGTTAGATTACTGTGTGTCTTGTACGATTTAATAGGTGCACTTTTAAATATGTAACATTTTGTGTTTGTGTTTAGTAGGGATTGAAGAATGTTGGCCGCTTTTTGCAAAATACGCTTGAGAAACATCCCCTGAAGAAGATTGTTTTTACAATCGAAACATGATTCATGTCGGGAATGATTGCACTAATATTTCATTGAGCATGGCTAAGTATTCATTTCTCTAATTTTGTTATTTGGAAGATTTTTAACTTTGGTGAGAAGTGTAATTTCGGTTTCACATTTAAACCTTGTTTAGGGTGATTTGAAAACAAAAATTGGGATAAAAAATTAACTAAGGGATTAGAACAAAATCTAACATGAGCAAAATGACAATAAATGATTGAATATTATATCTTGCTTTGTAAGCTGATTAAGGCTTGCGGCCCATTGCGAGGCGAGAGGCCGCAGATGGAAATTCCAAAGCAAAAAATTTTATGATATTGTCATTTGCTACTAACTAGTTGTAAATTTTGTGGATTGGACATTTGATCCTTCTCCCTCTCTTCGATTGGTTTAGGATATAGGTGTGACAGTACACCTATTGGCCAATTATAGGTTTAGTACTAGAATCTGATTGATATACTATACTAGTAGTGGCTCACTGGCTTTAATAGCTAGCCACTAGCTAGTAACACTAGGCTAACAGCCTAGCTAGCTATAATAAATCTAGTAGATTAAACAAGTTACATCTATATAATATTAATAAATATAATATGATATAATATAAATCTACTAAAACTCTACTGCTGCAATGCACAGAAAGCACCTACCTTTACAAGCACTGCTGCTTGTGCCTAGGCTAGGATAATGCTGTGAAGTGCTCTCTCAATTAGAAACAAAAAGTAGCAGTACTAGCTAGCAAGCTCACTGATAGTGGCTACTACTGGCTAGCTATATAGGCTACTGTGGCTACTGGCTGGCTAGTAGCAGCTAGCTAAGCTAGCTACCCCTTAACAATAAAGACTGTATTAACTATCAATCAACAGCTGCCGTGCTGACTGACTGAATAAAGAGCTGATGTTTTCTCCTTAAACCCACAAAAGCAACACACAAGCAGAGCACCCCTTATTATATAGCTATTATAGCTAGTGACTAAAAGTAGGAGGGAAAATAAACCTATAATTGGCCAATTCAAAAATGATGCATATGCATATATAATGCAACAACGACCCCCTTTCTAAAATGCAGCACAGGGATTGGCAAATTCAAACCATTTCATCTGCCAGTGCCTGGTAACAGAAGAATAAACAAACAAATTCTAGTCACATGACTGATGACATAATCACAATAATCACAGACACACTACAGTAGGATTAGAACTTTTCTCAAGCTATCCCCCATCCCCCCCCATATAAGACAATCTGTAAAAAAAAAAACCAGCACCTCAGCTGTTGGTAACATGAATAAATAACAAGACGACAACCAATAGGAATACATATTCATCCCTAAATTGACAAAAAAGTGTCAATTTAGTAGCATTTGATCTTACTGCGCACTATCAGATATCAATGTGCACTGACATACACATGGGGTAGATTTTAAAAACTACGCCCATGCGCAAAATCGGCAGCCTGCGTGAGCCGAGCCGCACAGCCTTCCTCCGTTCCCTCCACCCCCCCGCACCTTCCCCTACCTAACCCACCCCCCCAGCCCTATCTAACCCCCCCCCCACCTTTGTTCGAAAAGTTATGCCCGTCTGAGGCAGGAATAACTCGCGCGCGACAGCCAGTGCATGATTCCCCGGCCCGGGAGCGGTTCAAAGGCCTCGGCCATGCTCTCGAAACACCCTCGGGCCAGAACCATACCCATGGCCCCATGCCTGGATGACTCACTGCCGTGACATGCCCCCGACCCCCCCCCCCAGGAAAGCCCTGGGACTTACGCGCGTCCCGAGGCTTGTGTGCACCGCCGAGCCTATGTTGAATAGGCTGGGCGCGCACAGGAGGAGCTTGGGGCAGGTTTTCGGGGGGGGTATGCGCGTACCCCTTTGAAAATCTGCCCCATAGTGCGCACTGACACAGAGTTACTGCGCAGTATAGTCTCTCGGCATTTACTGCGCACTATGTCTCGTTACTGCGCACTATCGGATATTTAATGCGCACTAACTTCTGATAGTGCGCAGTAATTAAAAAACGATTTTAACCCGAAAATTTGATTCTTTTTTTGGGATTGCCAAACAATGACGAATTAGCCAATGTCGTTGACATTTTATAATTCGTGAAAAACGAATGCTCATCTCTATTATAGATAGGCGCTCCCAGAATGCCTTTATTTTTATCTGGCTGGATTTTAGCAGATAAGACACTACCAGCTTCCAGCTTGGTTTTAGGGGGCTGGAAGAGGGTCCATGAAGGGGGGTATAGGTTGCAGAAGCATGGGGCTAACATGCATAGAATGACAGTTACTATCCTTAACATAAGACTTGGGGTTAACTCCACAGAGCGGCAATTACTACCCTTAACAGAAACATGGGGGTAACCTACACAGAGCCACAACTACCACCATAAGAAACGTGCTGGGTGGACTGAATGGGCCATTACTATATATGTGAGGAGGGTGCCCTGTAAGAAAACTGAAATTGGTGCCCACCCCACCTCAGAAAAAATACCAGCTTCACTTATGTCACCAGCTGCACCCTACATTTTCCCTCCTTGCTCTAAACTTTCAATCTTGCACCCCCAAACTTTCAGTCTCTTCTGCCTTTCATCCTTGCCCCCAACACCTTCCATCTCTGCCCACCTCCTTCCATCCTTGACTAACCACACCCTTCATCCCTACCCACCTCCTACCCTTGCTTTTCTATATCTATCTCTGTCCTTTCATGTGCCGTACCTTCCATCTTTGCCCTCCACTTCCATTCCTGCCTCCCTCCCTCCTTGCCCCACTACAACTTTCATCCATCTCCACCTCTTCTTCCATCCTTCTCTCCTCACTCTTACCTCATGTCCTGTCCCCTCCTTCATCCTGGCATCCCCTCTTTCATCTTCCACTCACCTTCTATGCCTAGCCCCACCAACAGGACAACACTGCGGGCCCATAACTTCTAAATGGTGCTTTCTGCTGCCAGTATCCCCTTCTTCTGCATGGTTCAAACAGTGTACTCCACGGGAGACAGAAGCACTGGCTGCAGGAAAACAGCATTTCTTTGGGCTCCATGGGCTTCAGGGCAGCACCCACCAACAATCCTTTTTCAGCCCTATGGGTCCTATCGGAATAAAGACCTCAGCAGGACAGAGCACTGGTACCCCCTAGTGTACATTGTACTCTCGACCTAGTTTGATGCACTCTCTACCTAGCTGCTATCAAGCTAGGGCAAGAGTATATTGTAGAATCTTTGTGTACCTTTCCTCACGCCAAATCACATCAAATCTTCACTGATGTGTACTGTGCTATTCGTACCTCTGACTGTGCATGAAAAACTCCCCCCAAACCCTAGACCACCACCAAAACCTTACATCGAATTACTAGTTGACCCTCCTACAGTGGTATAAATAGTTGCCTATGTGTGGCACCCCAGAGGCGCTCTCTCTCTCTCTCACTGCACTCGACTCTTATTTCTGGTGTTAAAACTTACAGTACGCTATTGCGTGCAATGTTAAACATCCCTCATTTTCATAAACCCTACCCAAACTCCTCCCCTTTCAATACATTTTCAAAATCTGCAATCGCATTGCGAGATGCGAAAAATAACGCATGCGTTATGACAGATGTTAGGGCCCTAAAGCCTGCGATAATGCCCTAATGTGATTTGAAAAATGACCCAGTTTGTATCTGAGGCAATGGAGGGTGAAATGAGTTGCTTAAGGTCACAAGGAGCAGCATTGGGATTTGTACCCTGGTTTCTTTGGTTTGCAGCCTGCTGCTTTAACTACTAGGCTATTCCTCCCACTATGCCTGCAAGAAAAGGTGGTATACTATTTCTATAAAACTAGCTATTGTAGTTTGATTTTGGATCCTATTTAGATGAAAAAGTATGTAAAATAAGGCCTCGAGCCAAATATTTTATCTTTAATTACAGTGATGAAGGCACTGGTTCTGTGAGAGCAAACATACACATTTTAAGCTTTATGCACTGGATTTCTGACCTTCCCTCCCCCACCACCCCAAGAAAAATGCTTGGGATTTTGGAAACTCTCCATCAAAAATGTATTTGCCAGCTAAGGCAAATGAGTTTAATTGTATCCTCTGAAAAAGACTGCAAAGTCTTTTCCAACTTGGGAAAACAAAGACTCCATTTAAACCCTTGGGTAAGTTGGAGACACATAAGGAAAGTGGAACAGTGTTTCATCTCCTGAATCTTCTCCTCTTTACAGGGATACAGAAAAGGGAATGCTGCCAGTCATTCTTCCTGCCCTTTTTGATAAAAGTAGTCTTTATCGCAAACAAATATGGAAGGATGGGTTTCTACAGTGCAAACTTTACTATACCAGATATGAGTCCTTTAAACTGCTTTACTGCATGATTGTTCTGGACAGACTTCAAACAATCCATAAAAACATGGCCTTGACATGGGGAATCCTCATTGCCATGCCATGTCCACACCATCAAACTGGGTGGCATCCAGGCATCATTGCTCTAGCTCTTGCTCTCAGACATCATTTCTAGTAAGATTAAGGGCCATAATCAATACAAAATGTTTCCTCTAGAATCAGAAAATGGCATTTAGAGGAAGGCCCCTAAGTCTTGTCTACATAACAGATATGTGCAAAGTTTGGGATTTTCACTCATTGTTGATGTGTCCAATGTGTACTGGGAGGTTGAATAAGCAGTAGTAAGAGATTTGTGGGATTTTCCCCATCCCCTTAATTATGCTGTCAACTAACATGGGAGTACTGAGAGGAGAGGATCACCTTGCTGGTGGCTGAAAGGAATCAGTAAGTTTTTGCTTGGGACATTGTCTTTTTTAAAAGTATTGGGGCAAAGTTAACTAATTGGGAATATTATTTAGTGTGTTTTTGTGTTTGTGCTTTTAATAGTCAGTAAGGCAGCGAATAAACAGAAGCTAGACTGTTTGTATTTTTAAATAGTCAGTAAGGCAGCTAGTAAGCAGTAGTTAGTGTGTTTATTTTTAAAAGTATGTAAGGCAGCTAGTAAGCAGAAGTTAGAGTGTATATTAAAAACAAAAAAACAAAAAGAGAAAAGTAGCCAGAAGCTAGAAATAAGCTAGGAGCAGTGTATACCTAAGTAAAAAGGTTGAAAAGTTCACTTCAGTTACTCACCTTGGAAAGGTGTTGAGGTAGTGTAATTTGGTTTGATTAGGTACCAACATTTGTTAATCAAGAGAGCAGTGAGTCACTCTGGCTGACTAACTGAAGTTAGACTGTTTGTACTTCCCAACCCACCCACCTCTAGCTCATCCTTTAGTTTATAGGCAGGTGCCACTTAAAAAAAACAAAAACAAAGAAACAAAAACAAAACTTATTGAGAGTTTGATCATTCCCCTGCAAACCACTTCTAGACATAAAGGGCCAAATTTTAAAAGGTGCGCACAGGCGTAGATTTGTTCGCGCAACCAGGCGCGAACAAATCTACGCCCGATTTTATAACATGCGCGCGCTGCTGTGTGCATGTTACAAAATCCAGGGTCGGCGCGTGCAAGGGGTGCACAATTGTGCAATTTGTGCATGCCAAGCCGTGCAGCCTTCCTCCATTCCCTCCAAGGCCGCTCCAAAATCAGAGCGGCCTCGGAGGGAACATTCCTTCTGCCTTCCCCTACCTAACCTGCTCCCCAGCCCTAGCTAGAACCCCCCCTTACCCATGTGGGTAAATTAGTTACAGGCTCTTGGACTACTTTTCTTATTATTGGAACCTCACTGTCGGGATGCCCTAATTCTAATGCATCATTAGTATCCTTTGAAGATACCTCTCTCCGAACCATGCGCTGCTGAGCGACTGTCAGCTTTCCCCTTTGTTCTAGTTTAAAAGCTGCTCTATCTCCTTTTTAAAGGTTAGTGCCAGCAGTCTGGTTCCACCCTGGTTAAGGTGGAGCCCATCCCTTCGGAAGAGACTCCCCCTTCCCCAAAAGGTTCCCCAGTTCCTAACAAAACTGAATCCCTCTTCCTTGCACCATCGTCTCATCCACGCATTGAGACTCCGGAGCTCTGCCTGTCTCTGGTGACCTGCGCGTGGAACAGTGAGCATTTCAGAGGAGTTTCTAAATTTAAGCCTAAATTTTGCTTCCAGAACCTCTCTCCCACATTTTCCTATGTCATTGGTGCCCACATGTACCACAACAGCCGGCTCCTCCCCAGCACTGTCTAAAATCCTATCTAGGTATAGCGTGAGGTCCGCCACCTTCGCACCAGGTAGGCATGCTACCAGGCGATCCTCACGCCCACCAGCCACCCAGCTGTCTACATTCCTAATAATCGAATCACCAACTATGATGGCCAACCTAACCCTTCCTTCCTGGGCAGTAAGCCTTGGGGACAATGCATCACCTGGAGAGCAGGGCCTTGCTACAGGATCCTTTCCTGCTGCACCAGTTTGATGTTCTCCAATCATGAGACCTTCTTCCTCCAAGGCAGCACTAGGGCTGCCAGTCTGAAGTTGGGACTTGGCTACTATGTCCCTGAAGGTCTCATCTATATACCTCTCTGTCTGCCTCAGCTCCTCCAGGTCTGCCACTCTAGCCTCCAGAGATTGGTCTCGTTCTCTGAGAGCATCGCATGCACAATTTCTCACCGGCGGGTAAAAAATCATACATATGACACTCAGTGCAGAAGACTGGGAAGCCCCCCTCTTGCTGCTGCCTTCATCTCAAATTTGTTCAGTTCCTACTTAAGTTTTAGGTTGCTATGGGAGTAGGAATGTGTCTAATTAATGTCCTTTAAATGTATTAGTGAATTCACTATGGGGCAGATTTTCAAAGGCTATGCGCGTAACCCGAGAAAATCTGCCCCTGCGCGCACCGAGCCTATTTTGAATAGGCTCGGTGGCGCGCACAAGCCCCGGGATGCGCGTATGTCCCGGGGCTTGCAAAAAGGGGCGGGGGCGTGGCAGGAGACTCCAGGCACAGCGGCCATTTGCCGCTGTCCCCGGGATCACGGGGCAGCTGTAGGCCGGTGTGCGTAAGCTAAAAAATTCTAACATCTGAGCTAAAAAGTAGTTAAATCACAAGCAGATTGTGATAAATCTCCAATCGGTTCTCACTCGAGCTAAAAATCCCGCTTCATCTACTCACCTCCATTAGACCGGTCAGAGCTGCCTACAAAGATACCCTCCATGCTCCCCCCATCAAGTCCACTCTCCACTCCTCGTGCCTTCTCCACAGCTGGACGATCTCAGTGGAATGCATTACCTCCAGATCTACGCCAGGAACAATGCGCGCTGACCTTTAGGAAGAGACTTAAGACTTGGCTATTCAAACAAGCCTTTCCTTAAATTGTTGCAATACACACACTGACTCACGATGTAGTTATCGGTTTAGCATCATGCTGTAATCATTATTACTATTCTTGTGTTCCTCTTTTTCCCTCCTTTTCCCTCCACCCCCCTCCTTCTCCCTAGCTCTAGTTACCCTCTAAGTCAATTTTCACATAAGTATTTCTTTTCCTGTAACCATCGTCATTTAGTTGTTTATTCCTCCACCCCTAACCTCTCCTATCTCCTTAGCCCTGGTAACCCTCTCCCGGTTTCTCATCCCTGCTTAAGTTCTAAGTTATCGTTATTACTCCCTTGTTCGGTGTTACTCACCCATGTTTGATGTAAACCGGTGTGATATGACTTTGTCATGAACGTCGGTATAGAAAAGAAGTAAATAAATAAATAAATAAATAAATTGCAGGAAGAACTTGTGAGACTGGAAAATTGGGTTTTGAAATGGCAGATGAAATTTAATGTGGATAAGTGCAAGGTGATGCATATAGGGAAAAATAACCCACGCTATAGTTACACAATGTTAGGTTCCATATTAGGTGCTACCACCCAAGAAAGAGATCTAGGCGTCATACTGGATAACACATTGAAATTGTTGGTTCAGTGTGCTGTGGCAGTCAAAAAAGCAAACAGAATGTTGGGAATTATTAGAAAGGGAATGGTGAATAAAACGAAAAAATGTCATAGTGCTTCTGTATCGCTCCATGGTGAGACCGCACCTTGAATACTGTGTACAATTCTGGTCACCGCATCTCAAAAAAGATATAGTTGCAATGGAGGAGGTTCAGAGAAGGGCAACCAAAATGATAAAGGGGATGGAACAGCTCCCCTATGAGGAAAGACTAAAGAGGTTAGGACTTTTCAGCTTGGAGAAGAGATGGCTGAGGGGGGATATGATAGAGGTGTTTAAAATCATGAGAGGTCTAGAACGGGTAGATGTGAATCGGTTATTTACTCTTTCGGATAATAGAAAGACTAGGGGGCACTCCATGAAGTTGGCATGTGGCACATTTAAAACTAATCAGAGAAAGTTGTTTTTCACTCAATGCACAATTAAACTCTGGAATTTGTTGCCAGAGGATGTGGTTAGTGTAGTTAGTATAGCTGTGTTTAAAAAAGGATTGGATAAGTTCTTGGAGAAGTCCATTACCTGTTATTAATTAAGTTGACTTAGAAAATAGCCACTGCTATTACTAGCAACAGTAACATGGCATAGACTTAGTTTTCGGGTACTTTCCAGGTTCTTATGACCTGGATTGGCCACTGTTGGAAACAGGATGCTGGGCTTGATGGATCCTTGGTCTGACTCAGTATGGCATGGTCTTATGTTGTTTTGCCTTTCAGATTGACCATCCTGGTCCTGCTCTGGGAGTCAGGGTGTACTTTCCCTTTGAAAACTATCCTAGGGAAAAATCACCCATACCTGCTTTTTCTGCAGGTACTTTTTTCCTTTGAAAATAACGTGCGTATATTTGAAAATATGATCTCTGTGTGTGTGTTATTTTCCTCCTCTGACTTCAACAAGTCCCCAGGAACAACTCCTCTTCATGTGGGTAAGAGTCAGTCTAAAGGAAGGGCAATTTTCAGACAGCCCCTTTTCCCCCAGGTTAATGGCTTTTGTTAATTGTTCGCTCATTGGTTTGCTAGGTTGTTAGTCCTAACTACCTCAAATAAAAAACTTGGGCTTTTGTCATTATACATCAGTGACCTGTGCTTTCAATTTCTAAGCAAACTACTATTGCTTCCTGCATAAGCACTATGGTCATAATATGTGGTGAATAAAAAAAATGAATACATTATTCAGGTGCATTGCATCTGAAAAAGAAACCAATGCCACTTTCAGTTCTTTTGGTTATCGGTGGAAAGAGGTTTGCGTCAGGCATTCAGAATATTGGTTCTTAGAAAGTATACAAATATATCAAAGACGACTAAAACAGATTGAAATGTGTGGCTCAGGCTTAAATCTGGTCCTATGCTACCAATTTTGGGTCCTTTTACCTTAGTCCAAATTTTGTCACTCGACCTTTACTTTTGGTTGTGTGTGATTTTTTCTATTACTGTAAGAGTGTGGCCTGGTTCTCAGCTCTCTCTTTGAGTAATGGGATAGTGTTCTTTGCCCCTTTTTTCTGCAGTAAAACTTGAGGGATTGTATGTGGTATTCAGCAAGGATTCCTAGTGGGTCTGCTGGTTTACCAGACCAGCAAGACCATGCCACTGTGGCACCTACAGGGACCTATCTAGCACAACCCACTTGTGGGACTACCTAAGGACTATGCTGTTGGAATGGATGAGAGTACTAATAAGATTTGCTTGAAGAGTAATTGAGACATTCAGGATGTTTGAGAAACAGATTGAGATCTTAATGCTATGTCTCTGCTGCGATTCATCCTTTTTATGATTTTTATTATTGTTCATTGACTGCTAGTAATCCCAGAAAAATAAGTTATAATTTTTGCATTATAATCCACAAACTGAGTCTTTGATTACTCAAATGACAGGGTTGTGAGTTTAAGGTGTGAGTCTGCCATTTAAGGGAGTGACAATTGAAGGCTTTTTGCTATGGGGTACAGTCAAATGGTCACAAAGGGGAAAGAGATTTTTTTTCCCTGTCCAGTGTAAAGAAAGATAAAGCCCTTGCCATTGGACCAGGTCCAGTTCACCATGAGCTATGCAACCAAAATGTATTTTTGAATCCATAGGGATTGATGCTAGGATCATAAAAACCCAGCATCAGACACTTATTTAATGTGCCCCCTGTAAGGGTTACAAATGTAAAATAGAGCACACTGAAATAATATTGGACATAATAAGAAATTACTACTTTCCTGATAATTTCCTTTTCTTTTGGACAGTCAGATAAATCCAGAACGTGGGTTATGCATTCCTGATGGACATGGAATAAACTGATGTCACAGTTTCTTCAGCCTGCCAGTATTCTCTTCAAAAGCATCTGAGGACAGACTAGCAAAAGGTTTGATGAAAAACAGATAACCATTGCAATACTCAGCCAACAGGCAACATTGAGCTCAGACAAGAACACTAGTTTAGGGACTGGAGAAACCAGTAAGCCCTGTAACAGATAGGCACACAGAAGGATCATTATGCAATCATACGGCAGCCTAGGGAGGGAAGCTGGATCATCTAACTGTCCTAAAGAAAAGGAAATTATCAGGTAAGTAGTAATTTTTCATTACTTAGTGTCCAGTCAAATGAATCCAGAATAAGGGGGATGTACCCAAGCTTCTCCCGAATAGGGCAGGGGGCTGCTAGCGGTCCAGTCAAAACTGCACGTGCAAAGGCCACATTGGCTTACACATCCAGATGATAATGTGGCTTACACATCCAGATGATAATGTGTAAGCCACATTGGCTTACACATCCAGATGATAATACCTGGAAAGGTGTGTAAGGAGGACCACGTTGCAGCTCAGCAAATGTTGACGGGAGACAATCTAAGTTCTGCCCATGACACTGCCTGAGCGTGAGTGGAATGGGCCCAAACTTGACCGAGAAACTGCTTCACAGCATCCATATATTCAGTCATGACTACCTCCTAAATCCAGTGAGGTATTGTAGCCCATGAGACTGGCTTTGTCTAGGACCGCCATGGAGGACAAACAGGCAATCCAACCTACGCAAAGGCCCAGTGACCTCCAGATATCTGACAATATGCCGCTTGACATCCAAAGGCCACAACAGATGAGACTCTTCTACATCTCTCTCCTTGACCAGAGATGGCAGGGAGATGGACTGGTTCAACTGAAACTCAGAGACCACTTTAGGAAAAAAGAGAAACTGTTAAGACCTGCAGCTTGGAAACCCTCTGCGCAGAACAATTTGCCACAAGGAACACTGTTGTCAAGATCTGAAACTGCAAGGACAGAGTACATAGCAATCAAAACATATGGGCTATAAACAATCCAAAACCAATTGAGTCTTCATAGGGGCACTGGAATCACAAAGGAAGACAAAGATGTTCCACTCCTTTCAGAAAATGGACTACATCAGAATGAGCAGACAAGGATCCACCATTGACCGGACCCCTGAAATAGATGAGAGCAGTTATTTATACCCTTAAGGAATAAAGGGCCAAGCCTTTATTCAAGCCATCCTGCAAAAATTCCAAAATGAACGGTATCTTGACCGAACAAGGAAGAGTACCAATAAATAAATTATCACACCAGGCCTCAAACACTCTCCAAATCCGCACATAGGCCAAGGAAGTGGAGAACTTTCTAGCTCTTAGAAAGGCGGTGATCACTGCCGCAGAGTATCCTCATTTCAGCAAGCGAGCCCTGTCAAGGGCCATACCATAAGACAAAATCGAGTCAGATCTTCGTGAAGGACAGGCCCCTGCTGCAACAGGTTCCTGTGCGCCGGAAGCCAATCCACCAGGAACCTCCGCAGATCTACATGCCACGGTGTCCTGGGCCAATCTGGAGCAACCAAGAGCACCCTCGCTCTGTGGCGTTCAAACCTTCAAATAAACCTACCCAATGTGGGCCATGGAGGAAAGGCATATAGCAACTTATCTTCTGGCCAATCCTGCACTAGGGTATCGATCCCCAATGGTCTCAGTTCTCTTCTGTGGCTGAATAACTGTAAAAATTACACAGTGCGCAAAGTCACCAACAGGTACAGGAATGGGAGACCCCAGTGATCCTGAATCAGCTGAAACGCCTCGTCTGACAATGCCCACTCTCCTCTATGCTGCTCTTAATTTGTCTTAGCCTGTGATGTGCAAGGCTGAAATCATCTGGAGATGCACCTCTGCCCATTCCATAAAATTATCTATTTCCGGCAACACTTGCTAGTGTTGTGCCCGGTCACAGACGGCTGTGACCTCTCATGCTCACCTCTTTTTTCACTGCACTATCAAATCTAGGATGAGTGGCGGCCTCCGCCAGTCACCGCCGACTTCCCTGGCATTCCTGGGACGACGTGGGAGCTGCCGAACGCCATCTTGCTTCTGGAGTCACATAGGCATGCGTGCACATGGGCCAGCTATGTACACGTCAGGGCGGGAACCTCGGGGATGTCCCCTCCGGATGACGTAGTCTCGCTACCTGTACTTAAGCAGACCGGCCCTATGCACTGACGAGTTAGCAAGGAGTCTCCTCATTGCTGAATCCACTTCTCTTGGACTACCGGTTCCAGTTCCTGGTTTGCTGTGCGAACGCTCGGAGTAGGGGCTCTTCCGCGTTCTTAGGCTATCCACTCCTCGGAGGGCCTTCCTGCCTTTGAACTCCTGTTTGTTCTACTTCTCAGGACTTCCCTTGGAACCACGTCTCGTGAGTACTTTCTTCATACTTCAACTCTACCAAGCCTTGCTGGGATTCCCTGCGGTGTACCCCGTGCCTCGGGGCACTACCGCGTCCTCTTCAGCAGGATTCGCTCCACCATACCTGCACTGCAGATTGCTGCTTTAACTTCTTCAGGAACCTTTTGAGCTTTCGTACCTCTGACTACCTCATAATCACCATCACTGTACAGTCATCCTTGGCACACGCGCTGTGGGCCACTACCGGGTCTGCACACCTGAGGTAATCGCTTCTCCATGAGAAGGTGTCTGGCGTACCCCATGCTGCGTGTCATTACCAGATCTGCACACCTGAGGTAATTGCTTCACTTCTGAGAAGGTTACCTGGCATACCCTGTTCCATGGGCCACTTCCGGATATTCACATCTGAGGTATCACCCTGGGCATACCCCCTTGCTCAAGAGCTGTATTTCAACTGCAGTCCCCACTCCATGGGTTCTACTCAAGAACTGTTCTTTAACTGCAGTTCCCCGCTCCACGGGTTCTGCTCTTTCTCCTTTATAATAAAGTCTCTCTTACAGTTGTGTCCTAAGCCTCTGAGACTGCACCTACCGATTGTGAGGCCCACAGGGCTCCTCCCTATGGGTGGTGTCATCTCTCACCTCGGTCCAGGGTTCACACCTATACCAAAACATAACAGCTAGCTCTTGGTACCTCCGTTCCGATTGATTTAAGCCATTCATTGCATTGTCCGACATTATGCAGACTGAGTAACTCTGCAGCCTGTCACTATGCCAACTGGACTGCCCTTACAGTAATAGTAAAAATGTTCCAGAGAGACTCTCTCTACTCCAGTGCCCTTACGCTTCAGCTCCTGACAGTGAGCTCCCCAACCATGGAGACTCGCATCCATTGTCAGGACTAGGCAGTCTGGAGGGGATAGCAAAACTCCCTTCCATAGATGATCCACCTGCAGCCACCACTGCAGTTGGGAGAAGATCTCCATCAGCAGGCGGAGTCGAATTGAATAGTCCTAAGACTGCGGATTCCACTGAGACAGCAGGGAGCACTGAAGCGGATGCATATGAGCCCTCGCCCAAGGTACCACTTCCATAGTAACTGCCATTAAGCCAAGGACCTGCAGGTAAAACCATACGGTCGGGTGCAGAGTGTTCTACAACAGACGAAGTTGAGCTAGCAACTTCTGAATTCGAGCTTCCGGCAGGAACACCTTGGCCTGCTTTGTGTTGAACTGAACCCCCAGGTATTATAGTCCAAACTGCACTATTAAACATTATACATCTTAATGGACATCTTCTATAAATCCAATCACGACCACTGCCCAAAACACATTATCCCTTTGTTACCCAAATGAGTCTCAACTATTTCATATATTGTCTTTTTGCAGCAAAAGAGCTTTCTTCTCAAATAGTAAATTTATCACTCACACGGGGGCTTTTCCCTCTTTTCTAATGAGAGCTGCTGCTCATCCAGTTTTGAAAAGGGGGTAAACACTAGGAAATAATATATCTGGCTTCTTTAAGCAAGGTATTAGAAAAGGCAGTTTTGGAGCAACTTTTGTCTGGGTTAACAAATAAGCATGGGTGTAGCTTGCTTATTGCGGCAGTTACTACCCCTAACTAATTAAGCTAGATATTTCACTTAAATGCAGCTCCAACACTGCTCTCTGCATTAATGGTGGGGGTGGAAGGGAAATAGAACCAAAAGGATACTAAGAGCCAAGAGTAACAGATAAGTATGAGAAAAAAAAAAGTGCCAAGCTTGCTGGGCAGACTGGATGGGCCATTTGGTCTTCTTCTGCCATCATTTCTATGTTTCTATGACTGAGAAGGCTGAAGACTGCTCTTGGCTAGGTTCACCAACTGGCCGAGTTCTTTCAACAGGAAAATCACCTTGAGAATCACCAGGCAGCTCACTTCCAGCAACTTGGCAAGAATTATCCAGTCATCCAAATACAGGTGTACTAGGAGTCCATCCTTTCTCAACTCAGCCACAACTACCGCCATTACCTTGGAACAGGTTCTGGCAGTGATGGCTAGACCAAGGGCAGCACCCAAAACTGAAAGTGGTGACCCAGAACTGCGAACCACAGGAAGTGTTGCTGTTCTAGTTGGATGGGAATGTGGAGATTCCTCTCTCTCTGACAGATCCAGAGAGATAAGAAATTCCCTGACTGCACGTCCATTATCACCGAGCGCAATATCTTCATACAAAAATGCTTCACACGCAGATGATTGATGCCTTTGAGGTCCAGGATGGGATGAAAAGAGCCCTCTTTCTTTGGCACAATGAAATAATGGAAAATTGCCCTGTATTTTCTTGAGAAGTGGGCATTGGGACCACAGCCCTAATATTGAGGATCCTTGCCAGTGCAGTTTCCACTGCCTGTTTTTTTTTTTTGTGGTGAGTGGCATGGAGACATGATGAACATGTCCCGATGAACACTGCGAAACCCTAGGGATATTCCTCTTGTATCACCTCCAGGACCCACTGATTCGATGTGATTTTGACCCTCCTCTGATACAAGAGAGAGGTGTCTCCCTATCTTCTGTTCCTGAGGGTGGGTCAGCAAACCCTCATTGGGACACTTGGGAGGTTCCACTACCCGAGCCGGCACCTCTTCTGGGTTGTCGGAGACGAAAGCACTGAGACCCAGCAAAGAGTCAAGTCATCTGAAGGTCACTCCTCTACAGGGTCGAAAATGGTTGGATCCTCTAAAATGCCCTCTCATGTGTAGGGAACGCATCTGCTTATTCTCTAGCAAATGAGGAACCAGAAATTCACCCCACTTACTGGCCAGTTTCTCCAACTTGCAACCAAACTGAGCCATTAATGGGCAATTTGGTGAGGCTAGCATTGGAGGTCACATCAGCTGACCAATTTCTTAACCATAACTGAACACCTGGCTACTACTATCAAAGCCACCCCTCCGGCTGAAGTGCAGACCAAATCACACCCACCTCCGCCAAGAAGGCAGCAGCTGGTTCCACAACTGCCCTGGAGTTTACTCTAGAGTCATCAACCTCCTGGGAGAGAAGCAAACAAGAGAGAGCCACCGAGGAACAACAAGAAGTGATCTGCAAGGTAACTGTCACTGCTTCAAATGCTCACTTAAGGATAGTCTCAATCTTTTTATCATGAGCATCCTTCAAGGCCACTTCTCCTTCCATGGGAATAGTGATCCGCTTGTAGACTGCACACACACATGGGAAAAAAACATAAGTACTCTTTTACCACTGGATCCAGAGGGTAAAAGCCTTCCAAAATCCAATCTCCTTTGAAAATAGCCTCTGGGATGCTCCACTCAAAATCAATTAATTTTTGAATGGTCTCCATCACGGGGAAAAAGAACAAGAGGCTTTATGTAAGGAAACCAAAATGGGATTTCTCTTTGGCTCAGACATTGAACCTGCCCAGGAACTCCAAGCAATTTTCAAGGTCTGGGAAATCAGAGCTGGCAATTCATCTCTATGAAAGAAGCACAACATAGTTCCACATGGTTCTAATCCAGGGGATTTTCACCATCCTCAAGAGAGGCAGGATCGGTGACATCATCCATACTGTCTGGATTTCCATCCAGAGGACCCACTGCTGCTCCAGGAGTTCTCTGGCACCCAACAAGAAATCCAGGCAAGGTTTTCCCTCTGCGCCTCTGCTCTAGGAGCATGGGACAGGGCTGAGGACAGTGCCTGAAGAAAGGACTACAACCACTGGAAAAATTCTACCCATGAAAAAGTAGAAGCATCCAGACCGGGAGGGATCTGAGATGTACTCACCGAGCTGAGGAACCAGTTAGGGGAGTTCCAAAATCAGGCGCCCCATATGAATCATCTTTACCCAGACGCACATCTGGCTGGGGAGAACCAGGCTTAGTGAAATCAGAGGAAGACAATTCACCCTGAGCCTCCAAACAGTGCTGGCACAAATCAGTGGGCACTTATGGCTGAGATGCCCGTATATAACAAGCAGTGCAAAGAGAAAGATGCTTAGGCTTCTTAGGCACAGGTGCCATGATGGCAGACAACATGTTGAGCAGCGGCTGGAGGAGTGTATCTAGCTTTTCTTTTTTTTTTTTTTTTATATAGGCGCTCAACTAGGATCCTAGAAATTGTGTGTCCAACACTTAGGTGCACACATCTAGGTGCTTATCTAGGCAGCCAAAACGTAAGCGCATGAAAAACTTAAGCACACAGTACCACTTGTATGCATAGGTAACCTCGTGGCCACAACATGTCACTTAACATGGGCGCAGAGACTACAAGGCCCCACTGTGGCTATGGCTCGGGGATATAAATTTCCCTCAAGCATGTGATTATTGGTCATAGTTCCTCTGGATCCTAAGAGGATCCAGAGGGGCATTTCTGCTTCCCTGGTGGAATGTACCCAAGTCTAAGGTAGTTAGTGCAGTTAGTGTAGCTGGGTTCAAAAAAGGTTTGGATAAGTTCTTGGAGGAGAAGTCCATTAATGGCTATTAATCAATTATACTTAGGGAATAGCCACTGCTATTAATTGCATCAGTAGCATGGGTTCTTCTTAGTGTTTGGGTAATTGCCAGGTTCTTGTGGCCTGGTTTTTGGCCTCTGTTGGAAACAGGATGCTGGGCTTGATGGACCCTTGGTCTGTCCCAGCATGGCAATTTCTTATGTTCTTATGGAGTGTTTTTAGAGAAAGGAGTTTTTGGAAGAGTTGGAATGTTGTTGACTTGGACATTTTGGCCAGATCCTGAGAGAAGGGCAAAGCCCTGGTACCTTGAAAGGCTGAGTCCTAGAGGTTTTCACCTCTTTGCACTCAGATAACAGCAGAGGAGAAGACCTGGAATTTATTTGTTTTGGAAGAGCTTTTTGTGAGAGATTGATAGATTTACCTGTTTTGAAGAGGTTTTTTTTAGCAAGGGATTTTTGGCATTTTAGCCCTTGGTAGTTTATGCTGGTTGCTAGAGGATTACCCTTCTCTCTAGGGGGAAGGTATTTTTGAATTCTACACTGGTTCAGTTGGAAGAACAACAACTTGGGAATGTACCATGGATAAAGAGACTATGGCCTTTGTAATTGATTTTCTTAGTTATTTCTAATTGTTGCCCCCCAGAAGCTTTTATTGTGTGAAAATGCAGTTTGCACACCCAGTAGGGTTAGTTCTTTGTAAATGCACAATCTTTTGGTTAAAGTAGTTCAAGGTTTCTCAATCCATGTGATTATGGTTTCAGTTTGGAAACACATTTCTAAACTGCATCCATACTTGTTATAGGAGGAGTCCATAAACCAGAGTTCATGAAACAATTATCAATGACATCACCAAATCCTTTAGTTTACTAAAGTTTTAGGATTATTTTTATTTACATTTAATAAAAAGTTGAATATTCCTGTACATAAAAATGATATAAAAATTATCTCTGTTAAAGAATGCCACAGTTATAGTATTGTATAGTAAAAAAGAAACAGTAATTTCTAAAATATTTCTCCCTCTTTCTGAATTGGCTTTTGGGGACCAAAAGATAATATTCTATTACCATATCTTATTTTTGAAAACAAAAACAAAACAATGCAGTAGAAATAAGTTCAAATCTACAACAGACTAAGGGACCATTTATGAATGGAGGAGGAGAAGTCCATTACCTGCTACTAATTAAGTTGACTTAGAAACTAGCCACTGCTATTACTAGAAACGGTAACATGGAATAGACATGGTTTTTGGGTACTTGCCAGGTTCTTATGGTCTGGATTGGCCACTGTTGGAAACAGGATGCTGGGCTTGATGGACCCTTGGTCTGACCCAGTATGGCATGTTCTTATGTTCTTATGTCCATGAAGTTAGCATGTGGCACATTTAAAACTAATCGGAGAAAGTTCTTTTTCACTCAACGCACAATTAAACTCTGCAATTTGTTGCCAGAGGATGTGGTTAGTATAGTTGTGTTTAAAAAATAATTGGATAAGTTCTTGAAGAAGTCCATTACCTGCTATTAATTAAATTGACTAAGAAAATAGCCACTGCTATTACTAGCAACAGTAACATGGAATAGACTTAGTTTTTGGGTACTTGCCAGGTTCTTGTGGCCTGGATTGGCCACTGTTGGAAATAGGATGCTGGGCATGATGGACCCTTGGTCTGACCCAGTATGGCATGTTCTTATGTTCTTAATTTTATGGGAACACATTTTAGGTTACAATTATGGTACTTTAAACTGCACAGCATGGTAAAATGCAGCAGATAAGAAGAAATCCTGGACCAGATGGACTTCGCATTTTGCTCAGACTCACAGTGGGAGAAACCAACCCCTTCATATAACAGGCTCATAGCATGCAGCATGACGTAAATACTGAAAGAATGTTAGCAGGAAGTCCATTGTACATAATGCAGACACAGTATATATTAAAATAACTGATGAGCATCTTAGAATTGTTCTGTTACCAGCCAGGGGTCACACAAATAGCACTAAACCAATTCTCTGACACAAATTAAACTATGAATAGGTGGTGGTAGTGATGGTTTAAAACCAACACTTGTTAAATCATTCCAACGCAGAAAGTTATATCAGTGCAATGCATTAGACTGCTGATCCAGTAAACAAGAGCATCTTATTCTTTATGAAAAAGAATGCCATTGATTGTTTCCTAAACGGCTTTGTATAATACAAAGAAATATAGGATACATGTTTCCCATTCAGTTGGCATGAAAATAACAGAACATTAAAAACCTGATAAAATTCTACATACTTTGCATAAGAGTACTTTTTTCATTAAAAATTAGCAGTGCTTTTAACTTACAGTATCTGTTAAATAAGACTATCTTCAATTTTTTTTTTTTACTGAGGCACTAACCATTTAACAATTCATATAAATTTCATATCAATTCATTCACATATTACAAAGCATCATCTTTCAACAGCCTATGTGTATCTTCCTTATTAGATTTTGAACCACACATGTTCAAATTCATTTGCTTTGAATCTGACTTCCACAGCTGAAGCCCCAAGTTAGTGTGTATGGCATGATCAATTCACTTCTTCTCTTAAACCAAAGAAAAACAAAACTTTCACTAAAAATGCAACAAGCATGAGATGCAGTTCAGCTGACATGTTCTCGTGGTTTTGCAGCATCATTCTTTGAAGTGGTAGAGTGGGTGGAGAGGGGGTGATGGATGTGATCAGCATGGTTTCATAGACTGCATTTCATTTACACACAACACACAGCAGAACTCCAGTATTTACAAACAAGCTGCAGCCAACTCATTTCCTGCTCCTTATACTTACTGGTTACATGCTGTAACCAAAGAGGCCGTCCTTATCTTGTAAAGGTCTGGTCACAGGTGTCAACTGACAGAGGCTCATAGTGCAACTGTATGAATCTTTCTTTTAAGGCAATGGTAGCTGAGTTCTGCAGCAATATCAGCCCAATGGCTTCCGTCCACATGCTCCTTTTAAGGCTGTCAAAACATTGTGTTGGGAGGACTGTGGTGGAGGATGCTTTGAACTCCTGTCTCCATGCCTTCATCCACCTTCATAGATCCACATAGTTAATTAAGTGCAAATCCCGCAGCAAAGCCATGGGAAGTCAGAAAATGAGGTCTCAGATTTTATACGTTTGTTTCAAGTCCGAGCAAGCGTCCCATGCGCTCCATATTCTTGTCTATTGTAGCTCGACATGTGATTTCCTTAGCACATTCCATAGGAAACCAACCTCTCTCTCCATCCCTCAATCTTTCACCTTCATACCAACCTAAAAGGCGGAACAGAAAGCACAAATGCACAATTAATAAAAATACAAAGACACACCTGAATTATTTGATATTTTTATCTTGATAAGTCCTAGGTTTCACAAAATTATTTCTACAATTAGCAAAATAAACTAATCTGAATCAACTTGAAGTTAATTTAATTGAAATGAAAATATATCAACTATTGGCTATATTAACATATCAACAGTAAACCAAAGAACTTATTTGCTATTGTATTTCTCACTACTATTAACTATGCCTGTAACTCTATACTTATGCATCAAAAACGGATGTATTATATATCCCAACTAATCCTTTTGGTCTAATTTATTCACCCTTGACTCTATCCTTTCAACTTTTTCCTTCTTGACTAAAATTCTCAAGGCCCTCATCATTCCTCCTTTATCCCTCTCTCTTTGCATATATCTGCCTTCTGTTCAGCTCGGAGCATCCAGCTATTTAATATCATGAAACTTCATATTTTTCTGTCCTTTAACTTGTCATCTTCTCATTTGTGCACTTTTTCTGTCACACCTCGATTATTGGTCTTCACTAAACCTCTCACTGCCCACGTCCAGGTTTTACAAATTTCTGCTGCCCATTTTCTCTTTCTCATAGAAACACAGCATATGGTGGCAGACAATAATCAGAAGACCTCTCTCCTTTGCTTTTCACATGTTCGCTGACTGTCAAGTACAACGGCCAGGATAAAAATCCCCTATCCACTTTTATTTTTGCCCCAGTTTCTACTGGGCTATGGTGCCAGGGACATTCATTAGCAATTAATTGGAAGTTTTTTCACATTTTATACCTCCTCCTCCTCTAGCTCAGCCATTGCAGTTGCAGTCCTGGGTTAGGGTGCACAAACTGCTGCTCCAGCTGGAGCCCAATGGGGCGGATTTTCAGCGCCCTGCTCGCCTAAATCCGCCCAAAACCGGGCGGATTTAGGCGAGCAGGGCCCTGCGCGCCGGTAAGCCTATTTTACATAGGCCTACCGGCGCGCGCAGACCCCGGGACTCGCGTACGTCCCGGGGTTTTCGGAGGGGGGCGTGTCGGGGGGGCGGGCCCGGTCGACGCGGCGTTTCGGGGGCGTGTCGGCCGCGTTTTGGGGGCGGGTACGGGGCGTGGCTACGGCCCGGGGGCGTGGCCGCGCCCTCCGTACCCGCCCCCAGGTCGCGGCCCGGCGCGCAGCAGGCCCGCTGGCGCGCGGGGATTTACGTCTCCCTCCGGGAGGCGTAAATCCCCGACAACGGTAAGGGGGGGGTGTAGACAGGGCCGGGTGGGTGGGTTAGGTAGGGGAAGGGAGGGTAAGGTGAGGGGAGGGCAAAGGAAAGTTCCCTCCGAGGCCGCTCCGATTTCGGAGCGGCCTTGGAGGGAACGGGGGGAGGCAGCGCGGCTCGGCGCGCGCAGGCTATACAAAATCGATAGCCTTGCGCGCGCCGATCCAGGATTTTAGTGGATACGCGCGGCTCCGCGCGTATCTACTAAAATCCAGCGTACTTTTGCTTGAGTCTGATGCGCAAGCAAAAGTAGGCTGTTCGCGCGCCTCTTAAAATCTACCCCAATGTGTTTACACCCCGAGTCCAGGCAGTAGCAACAGAGCTGAGCAATGACTTCTCCCCTAGGAAGATGTGTGTGTGTGAGAATGTTGCCTCTGCAGTGTCTTAGCCCCAGTTGCCACTACTCCACCCCCCCCCCCTTCCCATCCTCAAGGAGCAGAAGTTGGGCCTGAGACTTAATCCAGGTTTTCTGCATTCCAGCATGCAATACTGCCACTGAGCCAGCCCCTTCCTGCTTACTTTTAAAGGCATTCACTTTCTGGCTCCCTCCCTACACATCCTGCTTTCTGAAACATTCTCATCACATCATGTTCTAGACAGACTTCTTCTTGTTTTTAAGTCTATGTGCACCTTTCCTTTGGAATCATCTTCCTGTTCCATCCTTCTTCAAATCTAAATTATAAATTATCTTTGACTTGCTTCTAACCTCAACTTTATATATATATATATATATATATATATATATATATATATATATATATACACATATATTTATATCTAGACATCTATATTTATTTGTTTAATATATGTTGACTGCTCTGCCTAAAAATTTGAAATAAAATCTAAATGAGTGCAACTATTACATTAGTGGAAGTGATTTGCTTTGGCAAAATTATTCGATGCCAGGTGATTCCATTTTAAAACAACTTGGGTTACTTTATCAGCTGATTGATATTTATTGGAAGCTGCAGATTATAAATGCCAAAAATAAGTTATTTCTTCATTTTTGAATATTTTCTAGCCATAATACTGCTTATACAAACTTTTTAAGTGGTTTCAAATATGATTCTTCTAGTCTAGTACAATTTATGATAACATTATGAAAATTTACTATGGTAAATTACATTGGTGACTATTACAGGAATCATGAACTTATCAAAATAGTAACTACTGTGTGCAGAGTACAATTTTCAAAGCCATTTACCCAGGCAAAATGGCCTGTCTGAAAACCATCCTACCCAGCCTGTCTAAAAATATATGTAGGCTTTCACAACATACAGGACTTGTAATGGGACTGCAAGGAGCTGTTACTGGGAATGTGATTTGGTCAGGCAAGAAAATCCCATGCATGTAGATTTGATTTTCTCCTCCCCCCCCCCCAACTTTCTAAGGAAAACCAAGCGGGTATTTTCTCTCAGAAAATTTGTTAGCAAGCATACAGGTACTGTGCAAAGTACCCTCATACATTTGCAGAAATGTGGGTGATGCCAAATTGCCCCCATAAGGCAAAATATTTAGTAAAACTATGGCTTCTGCAAAAGTATTGTAAGTATGAGTATGATTATGCTTCCAGAATAAGGCTGATTTACTATTTAAGTCCTTTGGATATAACTGGACAAGTAGGGCCAGATTTTCGGAGGATTTATGCGCATAACCGGCCTTACACGCACCGGGCCTATTTTAAAAAGGTCTGGCAGTGCGCGTAAAGCCCTGGGACGCGTGTAAGTCCTGGGGCGGGGCCAGAGGCCTCCGCAAGGACGCTGGGCTGCAGCGCACCGTGCAACTTACTTCAGCCCCAGGGCTGAAGTAAGTTTGGAGATAAAAAAAAAAGAAGACAAAAAAGTTAGGGGGGGAGGGAAGTTCCTTCCGAGGCCACTCCGATTTTGGAGCGGCCTGGGAGGGAACGGGGGAAGGCTGCGTGGCTCGGCAAGGTGCACAAGTTATAAAATCGGGTGTACATGTGCGTGCAACCTCTTAAAATCTACCCCATAGAGCTTTAGTGAACCAGATCTGTTTGCACTGCCTTAACATATTCCTACAACTCCATTGTATGAAATAAGGTAAAATAATATAACTAGCTGCAATTTGTAATGAAAACACAACTGTTCCTCTCTCCAACAAACAGCGGTAGCTACCAAATAAATTTGCCATAACAGGGTTGTAATGGCAGGATACAATTGCTTAAACAAACAATGAATAAGATTTGCGTTGAGGTACAAGGCTTTGTCATCCTACCATAGAAAGTGACTGTCATTTTGAAATGTGAAAAGATCAACCATCTTTATTATATTGCTTTGTGTCATTTCCCAACTAAAATGACACAAAACCCCCCAAACAATTTTATCTTGTGTCATCTAAAGTTAACATTATTAGTATGCGTATTGTAAAAATACAGCAGATGCTAAAATGGAATGAACAAACTAAAAGAATATATACAGGAAAACAAAACGATAGAAACAGCATAAATCTGAAAACTAAACAACATAACATGAAACAATTTTCCCCATGCACACCCTATAACCAAGGGGTGTAATCCATAGCTTGGAACAAACTGAGAATGTTGATTTTTCAAATGCAGGCAGCAAAGAGGGCACTGTTTACAATGGCTTTTCAAATGTATTCCTGAAACTATAACCATGGAACCTGGCAAACTGAACAGTGACTGTTAATTTTATTTACAATGCAAGCTTGCTCCCACCCCTGCCCCTGCTCCCAATGCAGCAACCACTGTTAAACAAAGGAGCTGCCACTCACCATCATTAACCTTCTGATAGAGCAGAACCACATCTGCAGCCTGGAGAGAGAGTTCCTCTGGTTGCTTGGCTGTGTAGCTTCTGATGATTTCCACCTGAGTCAGTGCTGGGAAACAGGAGCCACACAATATGAATGCAAATGATGCATAGGCAAACATATACAAAACCTACAACAGTATTGTTTAACAAAAACCAATAGGAAATTATTTAGGAATGGTTATAATCGCAGCTTAATTTGGTTTTAATGCAACTTATTTTTTCAAGATTACTAAAAAAAACATCTTTACAATTTAGGTCACTTAAATCATGAAACCATCTTAATGAAGCAGTCTGAAGGAAACAGCTTCAGCAAACCCTGGAAAGTTTTTTTCCCCTGGAAGTTGTTGCATTTTACTCAATGGTGTGTGCGTTTTCAGACTATCCACAAAGAAGCAGGACCGTTCTGATCTCAAGTTTTCTTTTGCCCTTTACTTACTTGCCCGGTCTACACTCTGCTTGTCAGTGCTCTGGCCCAGGGCTGCAATCCAGCGTGCCCGCTCACTCCTGTAAACCAGAAAGGTAAGTTCAATCCAGAGACCACCATCATCACAGGCACATTCTTCAACATTTTTCTTTTCATACTTTGGAAAGTGCCGTGTTTTAGTAGGAAAAAACTGAATTATACCTCTTTTTGGGCCAACATAATTCAAAAATAAGGAGTGAGATTCTTGAAAGTTCATGCACATCATCATCTTTTTTGGATAATTCTTAACGCTGATCCAATCACATGTATTTCAATCTGCAGAACATCCCATGGGGACTAATTACTTGCAGTATTTTACTGACAGTTAAATATGGATTATTGACCAGATAAAGCACAGAGGCTTACTGTCTTGTTTCATACAATAAAACAGGTTTTTGATCCTGGTGGTCTGAATTGCTGGATGCATTTTTTTTTTAACAGAAGGTTTAATCTTCCTGCTTTGGCCATGCTGATAATGAAATAGTGTCCCCAGTGCAGTCAGATAACAAAGAACACACCCCACCCTACCCACAAATATTGCACAAGTTCTTAGTTTCAGCAAAGTGGTCACGATGGGACTGTTCTCAGCTGATAGATTACAGCTTTGATCTAAGCCTAAAGGCCAAGAATTGCTCAATAGGATAGATTTCTTCATGAAATTTCATAACTGCTTTTATTTGAAGAGGCAAGAGGCATCTTTTATAATCTGGGCTAATATTTATTTCACTCATACGTCTTTCAAACTGAATAAAATCCTTTAAAATGTTTTTTTTTCTTTTAATATGTGTTTTTTTTAATACAAAATTTGTTGAATTTTGCAAGCTCATGCATAAGATTTTTTCATATATCTTATCTCTGGAATTAACAGCCCCTTTTAAGTGCTAATTTGAGGCTTCAAAAACTTTTTTGAACAGCCATGTTTTAAGGTCTTTTTAAAACATTTTGATGTCAGTCGTATTTCTCAGGCATTCTCGCATATACTTCCAGATTATGGGAGTAGCCGCTGAAAAGGTGCGATCTCCCACTCCTCCCTGATGGGCTTGGTGTATTGTTGGAATTGTTAGTGGAGCCTTATTAGTAGATCTTAAGTTTCCTTGCAGTGTGTGTCACTGAAGTGCTGCATCCATCCGGTGTGCATTAATACCCATGATTATCTTATACAATATTAATAAAACTTTATACTGTATTCTGAATTGACTAAGGAGCCAACCAAGTGTAAACAGTACTGGCATTATGTGGTTGTATCTTGTGCAACTAGTGAGTACGTGTGCACCTGAGTTCTGGAGCAGTTGGAGAGCTCTAAGTGTACGTCCAGGCAGATCTATTAATAGCAAATTGCAATAATCTATACTTGTGAAAATCAGCATTTGTAGAAATGTGCGGAAACCTTCAAAATCTAGAAGAGTTTTTTTTTAATTTGTCTTTATTAGATCATAGATTACAAGAACAAAATACAATCACAATGCAGAAACAACCATTTCAAAGGTGGGCCCGAGGCCACTACCCGGAGCCCATCCATGACGGCAGCGTGCGGGCGATAGAGGCAGGGAGGAAGATGGGGGGGGGGGGGGGGGGGGCCACCACCACCACGCCAAGAGGGAGGCGCCGGCGGTTAACATTGATGAAGTCAGCGGCCCCTTTAAAAGGCTGCATCTCCTAGTATGTGATCCTTTTTTGGATCGACTGCAAAAGGGAAGCGACGCTGTGGACCGCTGTGGACAGTGAGAGGCCTCAGCCGCAAGCTGCCATCGCGTCCCACACTATCGACAAGAAGGAACAGTAAGATTAAAAAAAAAAAAGAACTTTGGCCAATTTTTTTTTCCCAACCGCGTGACTTGTTCGAAGAAACCCATGTATACCAGCAGCCGGGCGGGATGCTGAGTCCATCTGTCTACACTAAGGAAAAGGAGATTATCAGGTAAGTAATCTCAACATTTCCTAGCGTGTAGCCAGATGGACTCAGAACAAATGGGATGTACAAAAGCTTTACTCCCAGCTTGGGCGGGAGGCTGCCTGAGGACCGCGTAGGACCGCCCTTGCAAATGCTGTGTCCTCCTTGGCCTGGACATCCAGACGGTAGAACCTGGAGAAGGTATGGAGGGAGGACCATGTCACCGTTTTACATATTTCTGCAGGCGACAGCATCCTAGATTCTGCCCAAGATGCTGCTTGGGCTCTGGTAGAATGAGCCTTGACTTGTAGAGGCGGTGACTTCCCTGCCTCTACATAAGCTGCTCTGATAACTTCTTTAATCCAGCGGGCGATGGTGGGCCGAGAGGCCGCTTCCCCTTGTTTCTTCCCGCCGTGCAGGACGAACAGATGGTCCGTCTTTCGTACTTCTTCTGTCATTTCCAGATATCTGGGCAGCAATCTGCTGATGTCGAGATGGCATAGTAAACGCCCTTCTTCTGATTTCTTCAAACCCGCCGTGGTAGGCAAGGATATGGTTTAGTTGAGGTGAAATTGTGAGACTACTTTAGGTAGAAAGGAGGGAACCGTGCGAAGATGGATAGCCGCAGGAGTGATTCGCAGAAAAAGATCACGGCAGGACAGTGCTTGAAGCTCTGAGATGTGGCGTGCTGAACACACCGCCAGCAAGAACACCATCTTCAAAGTTAGAGAACGGAGAGACAGGCCCCGAAGGGGTCTGAAGGTGGATCCCGCGAGGAAATCCAAAACTAGGTTGAGGTTCCACAGGGGCACTGGCCACTTCAGTGGCGGACGAATGTGCTTGACTCCTTTCAGGAAGCGAGACACATCTGGGTGTGTGGCAATGGTCTTGCCCTCCCTCCTGGGACCATAGCAAGACAGCGCAGCCACCTGAACCTTGATGGAGCTTAGGGAGAGACCCTTCTGAAGCCCATCCTGCAGGAAATCCAGGACCATAGGGATAGTAGTCGCATGCGGATTGGTGCCATGAGTGTCGCACCAGGCTTCAAATACTCTCCAGATCCTTATGTAGGTGAGGGATGTGGAAAACTTGCGCGCTCGGAGGAGTGTATCTATCACCGGCTCCGAGTATCCTCTCTTCTTCAGCCTAGCCCTCTCAATGGCCAGACCGTAAGAGAGAATTGAGCTGGATCCTCGTGGAGGATGGGACCTTGACGTAGCAGGTCCCTGAGAGGAGGCAGGGGAAGGGGCTCCCCTGCCAGTAGTCTTCTCATGTCCGCGTACCAGGGTCTTCTTGGCCAGTCTGGCGCCACTAGAAGAACAAGGCCCCGGTGCTTCTGAATCTTGTGGATAAGGGTGCCCAGCAGGGGCCACGGAGGGAAGGCGTATAGCAGGGTCCCTGGAGGCCATGGCTGAACCAGGGCATCGATCCCGTGAGAGAACGGATCTCGCTTGCGGCTGAAGTATCTGGGTACCTGAGCATTGGACCTGTCCGCTAGTAAGTCCATGTCCGGAATCCCCCAGTGATCCACAATCATCTGGAAGGCTGTGGGCGACAGCTGCCATTTCCCCGGATTTAGGCTTTCTCTGCTGAGGAAGTCTGCCGTGGTATTGTGCTTCCCGGCAATGTGGACGGCGGAGATGTCCTGAAGATTCGCCTCCTCCCAAGCCATCAGCGGGGCTATCTCTAGGGACACCTGTCGGCTTCTGGTTCCGCCCTGATGGTTGATGTATGCCACCGTGGTGGCGTTGTCGGACATCACTCTGACTGCTCTGTTCCTCAGTCTGTTAGCAAATTGCAGGCATGCCAATCGGACTGCCTGTGCCTCTAGACGGTTGATGTTCCACCGCCCTTGGGCGGTGAGTTCTTCGAAGTGTGTTCCCCATCCGCTCAGGCTGGCATCTGTGGTGAGCAGAATCCACGTGGGGGAGGACATCTTCGACCCCCTGCTCGTGTGGTTGGACTGCAACCACCAGCGTAACTGGGTCCGCACTCTGGCTGGCAGAGGTAGATGTACGGAATAATTCCGGAAGCGGGGGCTCCAGTGAGAGAGCAGGGAGTGTTGTAGAGGTCTCATATGGGCCCTTGCCCAGGGTACCACTTCCAGGGTGGATGCCATGAGGCCGAGAACCTGCAGATAATCCCATGCTATGGGCCGGCTGGCTCCCATCAAGGACCGGAGACGCTTCTGAAGTTTTAACCTTCTCTTGGTAGTGAGACTGACTTTGTCTGCCTGGGTGTCGAACTGGACTCCCAGGTATTCCAGTGATTGGGAAGGCTGTAGGCAACTCTTGTTGAGGTTGACTACCCATCCCAGGCTTTCCAGAAGGGCGATTACTCTGTCGGTTGCCCGATGGCTCTCCTCTCGCGATTTCGCCCTGATCAGCCAATCGTCTAGGTAGGGATGGACAAGGATTCCTTCCAGTCTGAGCGCCGCTGCTACCACTACGACCACCTTGGTGAAGGTCTGCGGCGCCGTGGCTAACCCGAAGGGCAGAGCCAGGAATTGGAAGTGGCGTCCCAGAACCTTGAAGCGCAGGTAGCGCTGATGATCCGGATGGATTGGGATATGCAGATAGGCTTCTGATAAGTCTACGGCCGTGAGGAATTCTCCTGGCTGTACTGCGGTCTTGACTGAGCGCAGAGTTTCCATGCGATACCTCGGGACCCTTAAGTATCGATTGACTGACTTGAGGTCCAGTACGGGCCGGAAAGTGCCCTCTTTCTTGGGTACCATGAAATAAATGGAATAGTGCCCAGAATCCATTTCCCATGCAGGTACTGGGATTATGGCTTTCGAGGACAGGAGCCTCGCCAGGGTAGCTTCCAATGCTGCCTTCTTGTGTATTGGACACGAAGATTCCACAAACCTGTCCGGAGGGAGGTGATGGAAGTCCAGATAATACCCCTCTCGGATGATGGCGAGGACCCACTGATCCGACGTAATCTCGACCCATCTGGGGTAGAAGAGGGTTAACCTGCCCCCTATGGCTCCGTCCCCTGGATGGATCAGCTGATTCTCATTGGGAGGCGCGGCCGGCTCCCCTCTTATGCTGCTTGGTCCGAAAGGACTGGTTCCTGGCCTGAGGACGAGGTGCCTGGTAGCGACTCCTATAGGGAGTGAAGCGTTGGGAGCTTCTACCTCTGGAGGGCCTCGGAAAGGCGCGCTGGTTCCTGTTGAACCTATCTTCCGGCAGTCTAGGTACTGGAGAGGCGCCCCATGTGCTGGCCAGTTTATCAAGGTCGCTGCCGAACAGGAAAGAACTCCTAAAGGGCATTCTGGTGAGGCGTGTCTTCGAAGGAGCATCGGCTGACCAGTTCCGTATCCAGAGCTGCCTCCTGGCTGCTACGGAGGATGAGACCCCCTTTGCTGTTGTACGGACTAGGTCAGATGCGGCATCCGTGAAGAACGAGAGAGCTGACTCCATGTCAGCTGCCGGAGCATTGTTCCTGACCTGTGACAAACAGGAACGCGTCACCACTGTGCAGCAGGTTGCGATTCGCAAAGATAGAGCTGCCACCTCAAAGGTCTGTTTCAGGATGGCATCCAGTCGCCGGTTGTGAGGCTCCTTGAGGGCCACCCCCCCTTCAATTGGAATGGTAGTGCGCTTGACCACAGCGCTAACCAGGGCGTCCACCTGAGGGCACGCCAACATCTCCTTGATTGCCGGTTCCAGGGGGTACATGCCCGTCAGGGCCCGACCCCCTTTGAATGAGGCCGCTGGTACGGCCCATTCCAAATCTATCAATTGCTGTGCTGCTTGTAAGAAGGTAAAATGGCAGGCTGTAGGACGAAGACCTTCCAGCAGAGGGTTCTGCGTAGAGGGCACCGTAGTGCTGGGACCTGTAATAGCCAACTCCGCTAGGCACTGAGATACCAGGTCGGAGAGATTTTCCTTGGGAAAGAACCTCCTCATGGTTCGATATGGCTCAATCCCCGAGGGAAGTTCCCCCTCCTCCGGGGGTTCGGACTCGCCCTCCGAGACATCAGGGTCCGCCTGAATGGGACTGCTCGGAGGCAGGTGCCCACGATAAGGGCGCGAAGGTCCAGGGGCAGGATCAGCTGGAGCAGCAGGAGCAGGGACTGGGTGGGAAGCTGATTGCATCTGTACAAAGGCATGGATCCCCTTAAAGAGATCCACCCAGGAAATGGAAGCGGTCTCTAGTCGTCGGGGTACCAGGTCCCCCGGGATCCCAGGTTGGTCGAGACTGCCCGCTAGATCCGGGGTGGCACCTGGGGAACTGTCAGCAAACCTCGGTTGAGACTGGTCCTGGCCCGAGGCTCCCACTGCCTCCTCACATTGGGCACAAAGGGAGTCTGGCTCCTCGCTGTGCGTGGCTCTAAGCTGGCATGCTGAGCAGAGGCCGAGAGCTTTTATGCCGGAATCAGGAGGTGCCGCCGCAGGAGACGCTGGAGCGTTCGGATGTTCCATCGCGGCTTGCTGAAGAATATACGCTTAATACAATATGCGCTCAATAATATGCGGCAGCAATATGCGCTTAGTACAACAGGCGCTCAATAATATGCGGCAGCAATATACGCTCAATACAATATGCGTACAATAATATGCGGCAGCAATATGCGCTTAATACAACAGGCGCTCAATAATATGCGGCAGCAATATACGCTCAATACAATATGCGTACGATAATATGCGGCAGCAATATGCACTTAATACAACAGGCGTCCAATAATATGCGGCAGTAATATGCGCTTAATACAACAGGCACTCAAGAATATGCGGTCAGCAATATATCCAATATGCGCACAATAATATGCAGCAGCAATATACGCTCAATAATATGCGCTTAATCATATACAGGCGCCTATCATGGGCGCTCAATACCTGAACAAGGCCGACAAAATGGCGACCTCCACGGCGTGCCGCATACAGGCAACGCTGCCGATCCTCGTACCTCGGAGACCAAAAGTAAGAGATGTACGCCTTACCTGATCCTCGGCGCTTCCCGGTTGGAACCCGGGCGGTCTCCGGCTGCGGGGGGAGAGGGGAAATACCTTCACCACCGCGCTTGAGGAAATGCACCCGCTGCCTCTAAGCCGCCGAACTCACCTCGCTCGGGGCTAAGTCCACGCCGGGACCGAGGCGCCTCCGGACCGAGGCCTGGATCTCCGAGGGATCACGGAAATCACCCCAGGAAACTCAACTGGGGGAGGGACCCGAGGGTATCACTGCAGGAGTGCGGGGCTCGATGTTCCTGTAGAAATTTAGTAAGTAGAATATAGACATAGAAAATAGAAAGTAGTATTGGAAAACACGCTCAGCGAGCGTGCAGGCACTCCAAACTGCTTTGGAGACGGAAATTACTGAGTTGCTTCGCTTCCTGTGGGGGTATATGTACCCGTGCTGACGTCAGATCCGTCTCCAACTGCTAGCACGAGCACACTATACCCATTTGTTCTGAGTCCATCTGGCTACACGCTAGGAAATTTTGTCTTTCTTTTGTTGCTCTTTTGCTTTCTCTTCCGCCCATGTGTCATTAATCTCTCATTTTACTAATTTAGCAGGATTCTCATTTGTTACCCTAGAGAGAATGGCGCCAAGAAAAGCTGGGCGGAATATTACGACCACACGACGTAGAGGGAGAGCTGCAAAAACTAATGCTGTCGTTGGAGGCCACCCACGATTACCTACACAACCCAACATACGAAGCCCTATTTGCACAAGAAGTTCTGGAAGGAGCCGGCCCAGAGGCAGAAGCCGAGGTCGAAGCCGCCCATCCCGAGGAGTTCCTCGTCCATCTCCTGTCATACACACCACTGACGCGACAAATTCCACAGAAATCAACCCTCCACCCGCAGATATTGCCGTATCACCGGTTATCCCTTCTGAAGCCGAGCTTCCAATGACCCCACAACACGGATCTCCGGACACCATATCCATTCACTCCGACTTTATATACGATACCAGTGTTCCTATCTCTGATTCCGGATCCATAATTTCAAACCATAGATGGGATTCACCGCCACATCGCAACAGAGAGAGACATTCTACCTTTCACCGTGAGGCGATGGCGTCATGGAACCCGTCACATCACAACAGACATAGAACATGGTCCCATTACCATGACTTTAATTCAGCGGGACCTTCCCGGACCAACACCATACCTTATTCACAGGCAGAATGCCATCACAAAGATACAGGGGAAAATGACCCTTAATCAGCGATATTACCATCCTCGGAGGTACGGACAATCCCCGCTTCAGCCCGCTTACTATGATCTTGAGGACAAGAACGATTTTATACGCCGCTCGGCGCCCTTTCCAGACAGTTACGTTAGGGAATACCCTCATAACCCTTCCTCGTCTGCAGAAGGATTACACCAAACAAGCCACGGCAATACCATCCAATACGACGGTGACGGTCCTTCCTCCAGATCGCAAGCAGAGAAACGCCCACATCTCCTGGATAATGGTGAGTTTGGGTTGCAGCAGCACGCGGCTGCCGAGGGCAGGGCGCATATGCAGCAGCTGCAGCACACGGCTGCCGAGGGCGGGGCGCATATGCAGCAGCTTGAGGTAATTGGCTGTGGGTTACAGACGCAAGAACATGCGGTGCCACATGATGCACTTGTTAACAAAAAATCAAAACGCAGGTACAAACGCAAGCGCAGGCATAGTTCAACTTCCAGCAGCTACACCTCTTCATCCACTTCCGGGACCTCTAGCGACAGCGACAGGCTTGTACAAGTTAACAACCTCGATAAAGATTCCAGAGGTCCGCCAGCGTTAACCACACTGTCAGAGCTCTGGGAGAACGTTCCCAAAAGATTAAGAAAAAAAAATCAAACAGCGTAAATACATTGACATATTGACATACTGCACGGGAGGCGCAAACCCCAAGAAAGGAAGAAGCGGAGGGCTGGTTCAGCCACCCTAGGAAAAGAGGTCAAAATGCCAGACTATTATCAACTGGATAATGGCTTTCATGCACATGACCAGTGTGGTAGGACATAGAGATCACACCCAATATGGCCTCATGTTGAGTTATGCGTTTAACATCCTGCGTGCCTATCAGCAGCATGATGGTTGGGCATGGCTCAATTATGATGAGCAATTCCGAGACAAGATGGAGGAGAATAGGTTCATGACTTGGGGCACCCAAGATGTTAACTTATGGATCAATCAGATGACCAGAAAATCCACAGATCACGGAACAAGACCCAGATTTACAAGGCGAGCATCCCCAGGGCGGTACCTCCACCGACAAACAACATCGGCACAGGATAATACTTGCTGGAGATTCAACAAGACCAGCTGCACCTTCCCCGACTGCAAATTTAAACATATCTGCACCGAATGTGCCGCACCTCACCCGTTCACGAGATGTCCTAAGAAGCAGACAACGGGGAGTAAGCCAAATGTCACCGCCGGTGCCCCCCTTTGAAAAAGCACCCTCACCAATACGGCTGCAGGCAATGCTACCTTGGTTGGACTTATACCCTAACCAGCAAAAAGCACAAAAAAATTGCACAAGGTTTTCGGCAAGGTTTCCTTATTCCCTTCCAAGGTGACATTAACCAATTACAAGCTGGTAACGCACGGTCTACAACCACCCACAAGGATATCGTCCAATCCAAGTTAGAGGACGAGATTGCACAGGGTAGAATAGCCGGCCCCTTTCGTCAACAACCTTTTCCACACATGTTTCTATCCCCATTGGCAGTCATCCCAAAAAAGGAGCAAGGAAAATATCGCTTGATACAGAATCTATCCTTCCCACCGGGTCGTTCTTTCAACGATCATTTGCCCCAGGCCGAATGTTCCGTCCAATATGCCTCATTTGATTCCGCAGTTGCGTTAGTGCGCACTTGCGGATATGGCGCCCTCATGGCAAAAGCAGACATTGAATCGGCTTTCCGGTTACTCCCAGTCCACCCGGACAGTTTTCCACTTTTAGGTTTCACATTCAACAACCTTTACTATTTTGACAAATGTATGCCCATGGGATGTTCTGTCTCATGTACTTACTTTGAATTATTTAGCTCATTCCTACACTGGGTCACCAAGCAAAGAATTTCCTCACATAACATTATTCACTGTCTGGACGATTTTCTATTCGTGGGGCCAGCCCAAACTAATTCTTGCTGCAACCTCTTAGCCGAATTCAAAAACGTCTCCCAGGAATTCGGAGTTCCCCTATCTCCTACAAAAACAGAGGGTCCTACAACGATTATCTCCTTCCTAGGAATTGAAATCGATTCGCACCGGATGACCGCCAAGCTACCAGTTGACAAAATTGACAAGCTGCGAAACATCATCCAACAAGTTTCCAAGGCTAAAAAGATCACACTACGAGTGGCACAGTCCATTCTCGGTTCCCTTAACTTCGCTTGCCACGTCATTCCAATGGGGAGAGCCTTCATGAGGAGACTTGCAGCGGCCACAATGGGTCTTCGTCGACCACATCATTTTCTGCGGGTAACGGCTGATATACGTGCTGATTTCCATATATGGAGCTCCTTCCTTACTGACTTCAATGGCATATCCGTGCTGCAGGACTCCCCATTATCCAACTTAGATTTAAACATACACACGGATGCATCCGGCGGTTGGGGTTTCGGAGCCATTTGCCAAAATTCTTGGAGCGCCAAAAGCTGGCCCAAGGAATTTATAGAACAAGGCCTTACCAGAAACATCACTTTTCTGGAGCTCTTTCCCATATGGGAAACCTTGGTTCTCTGGAGCTCGAGATTAAAAAACAAGCACATAATATTTTGGTGCGACAACATGGCAGTGGTCCACGTTTTAATTCCCAATCTGCAAAATGCCCTTTAGTAGTTAATTTACTTCGGGAAATAGTGTTAGAAGCTTTGCATAGCAACATCACGCTGCGCGCTAGGCATGTGCCGGGAACATGTAATGGCGCTGCGGATTCCCTTTCCCGTGCTAAATGCCTTTGTTTCGCATGCAGGTCCCAACAGCAGATGTACATGGAACCCCAGTGCCACCACACTTATGGAACATTGGACGGAAACCACACGCGACTTAATTCGTACATCCCTCGCACCATCCACTTGGAAATCCTACTGCCGAGGCTACGAGGTAGTCGCCACATTTCTGCACAAGAACGGCTGGAAGCAAGGCCCAATAAGTGAGGACCTATTGGTCAATTACATTACATCGCATCGGCAAAGCGGCACGGGGTATCAAGAATTTCCGTTCAAAAATGTATGTCCGGATTGGCCTTTTTCGCAAAAGCCCGTGGCTGGGGTGATCCCACAAAATCATTCCTTCTCAAAAAAATGATGGCTGGATGGGCATGAAAAGACAGGTCAACCACGGACAGAAGGCATCCCATCACACACAGCATGCTCAGAAAGTTATGGACACAACTGTCTGCTATTTGCTCTTCCTCTTTCGAAACCAAACTCTTCTGCCTAGCATTTTCCTTGGCATTCTTTGGCGCCTTCAGAGTAAGTGAATTGGTGGCAGCCAACAAGGCCGACAATGGAACTAGCGGCTTGTTATTCAAAAACGTCGTTTACACCCCTACCAGGATCACTATGACCATTCACAAATCAAAAACAGACCAAGGAGGAAGGGGCACCACCATCTCGCTTAATAAAGTTCCAGCCTGCTTTACATGTCCTATAGACAACATGAAAAAATATCTTGAACTTCGTCCCAAGGGCGGAACGCACTTCTTGATACATGCCAACGGTACGCCTCTCACCAGATTTCAATTTTCCGCAATCCTCAGATCTGCAGTAACACAGATTAAAATGGACCCAACGATTTTCACCACCCACTCCTTTCGAATTGGGGCCGCCACAAGCGCAGCACAAGCGGGACTGCAAACGGAAACAATCAAGAAAATTGGCCGCTGGCGTTCCAATGCGGTCAACTCCTATGTTCGTCTAGAAAGAGCAAACGCGCTTAACAACACTTGTTGACTTTATTTTTCAGATGCCTGTCACCGCACTTCCTGGATTGTTGGCCACTCCTACGTCCGTTGGGCCGCAAAGAGAGCTCGTGAACGGCCTTACGGGACTCACTTGGGTCTCGCTCCAAAAGGTTGGCGCATCGAATGGATGGGCAAGCCCGGAATGCGTTGGGGCCACTTGCTACCCTCCCTATGCCAATTGAAGGATGCAAAAGCACCGCCCAGCATCTTAATAATTCACTTAGGAGGCAATGACTTGAGTACATGTACATGTAAACGCTTCATTCAGCAGGTAAAGGGTGACATGGCCGGCATCTTCCAGCTATTCCCGGGCACTATAGTTTGCTGGTCAGACATCATTCCCAGACCACAATGGAAACAGTCAAAGTTATGGGGACGTGGAAGAAAAAAAGTTAACAGACAGATCGGGGTATGGTTGCAAAAAATGGGAGGCTTACAAATACGCCATCAGTGGGTTGACGACATGTCCCCGGGTCTCTTCAGACCCGATCAAATCCATCTATCCGACATCGGTTATGACATTTTCAATACGACCTTACAAGATGTCATTGAGTCTCCAGACACATTAAAAATGGCCGCAGCTTTCTAGTGGGGGACACGAGGCAAGGGTCTCCCCTACCTCGTGTTTCGGCGGGTACCCGGGCCGGCGCAGGTGGATTATGCGTGGTGCTGGTGTCATTATGCGACGGCGGGGTAGCCGTGGGTGCCGGAAGGCATATGAGGTGATGGCCCCCTTGCTCAGGAACAAGGCGGGGGGCCCTCATTGTCAGGCTGCCTTGCTTGGTCCAGGCGGCGGGCAGCAGCACAACATACTGCCGGCTCGGGTATCTTGAAAGAGTTATTATGTTTTGTTTAAATAAAAGCTGCGGGCAATTTTTATACCAACAACCGGGTCTGTGTAGTTACTTTAATCGAACCAGTGACGAGCAATGCTAGAGCAAGTAGCAGCTGCTAACGTCAAAAGGTGGAGCCCACCCATGACGGCAGCGTGCAGGCGATAGAGGCAGGGAGGAAGATGGGAGGGGGGGGGAGTCAATCGCAGGCCCACTCACCCACAGTTGTCATCAGATTCGAGGGCGCAGTTCCGGGGGGGGGGGGGAGGGGGCCACCACGCCAAGAGGGAGGCGCCGGCGGCGCACATTGATGATGTCAGCGGCCCCTTTAAAAGGCCGCATCTCCTAGTATGCGATCCTTTTTTGGATCGACTGCAAAAGGGAAAACCCACCCTCTTTTGTTGATATCATACCATCACACAGTTGCAGGTGTGAACTTGCATCTTTCCTGTTCTTTTATGTTTAGGTTTTGAGTTTTGTCGCAGCTGATAAAAGAAGGGCGGGTACCCGGGCCGGCGCAGGTGGATTACGCGTGGTGCTGGTGTCATCATGCGACGGCGGGGTAGCCGTGGGTGCCGGAAGGCGTATGAGGCGATGGCCCCCTTGCTCAGGAACAAAGCGGGGGGCCCTCATTGTCAGGCTGCCTTGCTTGGTCCAGGCGGCGGGCAGCAGCACAACATACTGCCGGCTCGGGTATCTTGAAAGAGTTATTATGTTTTGTTTAAATAAAAGCTGTGGCCAATTTTTATACCAACAACTGAGTCTGTGTAGTTACTTTAATCGAACCAGTGACGAGCAATGCTAGAGCAAGTAGCAGCTGCTAACGTCAAATCTGTTTAACCACTAGTGCAAACAGTATGAGCCATTTTTACAACATTGCCCCCTTTTTAATTAGGTTTTAATGTGTTCCCTCAGTTAATCAGCTGTACAGAATTACCCCCAGGTGCACAGACTTTTGTGGCAGCAGTAAGTTTTTGTCCCATGAAATTGAAGAAGTTCTTTAATTTCATGAGATCATCTTGACAAAAAGATTATTTCTGTTTTTGAAATATTCAAAGATAAATGGTTATAAAATTATTTTTTTTTATTGCTGATAGGATTATTTCTAATTGTTTATATTGTATGTGGTAGATATGGAATCAGATATTGGAACAAAAAATTGAATATCATATGTGTACTTATGAAAGTTCAGCCCCAAGCCACCCAATAACTTACATAAGGGAGATAATTCATGTTGAAAAGCACTGCAGAGAGTGCTGATTTCCGAGGTACACCAGCATTGTTTTTCACCCAGTTTAACTTGTTTCCTATCTAAATGTGTTGTACACATTCTTTGATAAATGAGTTGAACCATTTGGGAACTGTCCCAGAAAGACCAAACTGCTTTGAAAGGATTCTATGATCAATAATGTCAAGGGCAGCTGAGATGTTCCGCAGGATCAGAATGCAGTTTTGTCCAACATTTAAATCTGCACCAGATTGTGTCAAACATAGATGTTTCTGTGCTTCAATTTTTTTGAAAACCGAATTGATTCAGATTCAGCAGGTCATTCTCTTCTAGATATTCACTAACAGGTAGATTTTAAAAGTGATGCTCGCGCAAACATGGCCCAGCCCTGTGCACGTGTTACTACTGTTCCTGATGAGGTGCAAGTCTGAAGATTTTGAGCCGGATAGGTCCTGAACACTGGGGGGGGGTTAGTCGATCTGACACTCTAACACTCTATATCTCTCCTACTGTAAGAGCGGCACTTTCAACTCAGGGTGGGTTTTGGGAGGGGCAGCGTTACATTGGTCTGCTAGGGTGCAGCTAGGTAGAGAGTGCATCAAGCAAGGTAGAGAACATGGTACAAATCTTTTCTTCTTTCACCTTTCATCATTCTAAATCACTGATGGTAACTGCGCTGTTCATACGTATAACTGTGTATGTAGGACTGCCCCCTAAACCCCAACTCACCCTACAAACCTCACCCTGAGTTCATAATACCCCTCTTACAGTGGTATAAAGAGTTAAAAAATCAGTGGGCCTCCACAGAGGCTCTCTCTCTCTCTCCTCCCCTCTCGAAAAGGGATTTGAGATAAATCTCATTTTGGCCGTAACGCACAGCTATCGCAGGCAAAATGCTCAGGATAAAGGTGTAGTTATTTACAGTGTTAAATCTCGCGATAGCATGCATTACGTTATTGCATGCAATGTTAAACAGCCCTCATTTCCATTTACTCCGCTCAAACTCCTCCCACTTGAATATATTTTTCAAACCTGCATACGTATTTCATGATGCAATATTTATTGCATGCGTTAGTGGCCCTAACGCCCACAATAATGCCCTTCTTCATGCCCAAGACTATCGAACCGTCCTCCAAACAATACTCTTTTCCAAGCTCGACCTCTGCAACATACTTCTTCTTGGCCTCCCCAACACCACCATCAGACCACTACAGGAACTACAAAACGCCGCTGCCAGATCCATCACCAACATCAAAAAATGCGACCACATCACCCCCACTCTCAAAGAACTACACTGGCTACCCATCAGTCACAGAATTCAATACAAAGCCCTAACCCTCATACATAAAAACATGATCAATAATAAGATGGACTGGTTAAACTCTGCTATACTCTCATACACTACACACAGAAACCTCAGATCCACAGACTCTGGGCTCCTCACCGTCCCCACCTCTAAAACAGCGCACCTCTCCTCTACCTGAAATCGCGCCATATCAGTAGCCGGACCCAGGTTATGAAACTCCCTCCCACCCCACCTCAGAACGGAACCATTGACTCAAATCTTCAAAAAACACCTTAAAACCTGGCTCTTCCTGAAAGCCTTCCCACCAGAAACTTAGGGCCCCCCCCCGTCCAGGCCCTACCCTGCTTAGAAGTGAATCATCCTTTACCCTGTATTGTACCCCTTAAATGCATCTTCCACCAAACCTGAATACAACCCATAATCTACCTCTTCCTCTTTTGGCACAAGCATATTAACCCTTCTCCGCTATCCTCCCCTTGCCCCTATTTTCCCCTGTAATTCCATACCGCATTGTAAATGCACTCCGCTCTTCATACTTTTACCTCCTTGCAAGACACCTGTTTTCCCTGTCACCCAATCTTCCCAGCCCCCCTCAACTATCCTAGATGTTCCCTTTGTAAAATGTCATTGTAAATAGTTAAATCTGTTTCATTTTATTTTTATGTCTATGTTACTCCAAATCACTTTTTCAATGTTAACATCTCTAAGTTATCCCTGTTTCCCCGAAAATAAGACAGTGTCTTATATTAATTTTTGCTACCAAAGATGCACTAGGCCTTATTTTCAGGGGATGTCTTATTTTTCCATGAAGAAGAATTCACATATATTGTTGAACAAAAAAATGAACATTTATTATATTCTGAATAGTTGTCTGGTTATGCTGGTTTGTGATGACAACTAACTGTGAATCCCGCAGGGTAAAAAAATCACAGCTGCATGCTCTGGTGTTCTGTGCGATGGGCATGCTCCCAAATAAAAACTTTGCTAGGTCTTACTTTCGGGGGAGGTCTTATATTTAGCAATTCAGCAAAACCTCTACTAGGTCTTATTTTCGGGGGATGTCTTATTTTTGGGGAAACAGGGTATGTAAGTTAACCTTTTTAATTTCTTATATAAGTTACAATGTAAAAATAAGCAACCATCGTCTTATTTCTGTTTCAGTTACATGTGGACCGATGTGATATCTTGATTGAATGTCGGTATACAAAAACAAACAAATAAATAAATAATGTGATTTGATGAATGATCCCCTTAGTTTGTACTAGATTTCATTTATCTCCATTATATTGTCTTAGTTTGAGTTTTTCATCTTTTATTTTCAATGAGTACCTTTGCTTCCCTTTTGAAGCTATGTTTCTTAAGGGCACACTGCATAATTTACCTGAATGGTAAATTAGCATTTAAAATGTGGCTCCTTGAGACTCTATTGACTGCCAGCCAAGCTCACACAAAAGCTGGAGTGAATATGAGGACAAACATTCACCTGGGTAAAAATGGCCTGACTGAAAATTGCCCCCCTTCAAGTGCAGCTAAAAGTGCTTGCTTACTGCCATGGTGCACGCACTGTTAGGCACAGGAAAAGGGATGTTCCTGTGGTCGTGTTTAGGTTTTAGGAGAAAAACAGCAGGCACGTACATTTGCTTTTCCAACATACATGCACTAATTTCCTCCCTCTCTACCACCCCACACAGAGATAACAAGTGCATAGTACGCAGATTCTTTTGGGACATGCACTTTGACACTGCCAATATTCAAAGGGAAAACACCCTTTCCTTTGAAGATCTTCCTAAAGAATTCAAGTTAGAAGCTCCTGCACAGTCTTATGCAGGCTATTTGAATATTACCTGCATATAGTCACATAAAATCAACTGTGAACCACAAATTTGGCAATCACAGCAGCTCTCTCTGCTTAACATCAACATGACTCACTTGAAAATTAAAACAAATGTTAGGAAAGGGACAGAACATAAAACTGCACTATTTGCAGACTATGTCCTTTTGTATCTTTGGGATCTAATAGCTTCCCCTCAATTCTTAATAGGAGTGCTGAATGAATTAGGTAAGGTTTCAAAGAATAAAGTAAATGCGCATAAATCTGAATTATTGCCTTTCAATATCAAAGCCCCATCGAGAGATGTGAAAAGGCAGTTGCTTCCTGTAATCAGGATTCTCCATAGTAGGATAAATCAGCCATAATCAGTGGGAAACATCATCCGATGGCATCAATATGAACCCAGCTCTCAGAGCTTAGAAGTCTTTCTGAGCATGTGCAAGAATTCCTGCAGGTGATCACTGCCTTATGAGCCTCTCAGTCTCTTCTAGTACTTTAAAGTTTAAATATTGGCCGATTTATCTTGCTGTCTATGGAGAACTCTAGTTACAGATAAGCCACTGTGCTTTCTCTGTGAACAAGCAGGGTTAAATCAGCCATAACCAGTGGGGAGTGTCAAGCTGAGGGTTGCCTTGTAGAGAAATTAGTAAACAGACAATCCAGAATCCACCCAACAGAAAGAGAACTACTGGGTGAATAGCATGCACAGAGAGCATGCCAAAATATCCTGTTTCTTCTGGACATACTGTCCAGGCAGTAGTGAGACGTGAGTGATGGCGTGAATAGTCAACCAAGAAGAAGATTTGTAGATGTTTTAAATCAAAGCAGCCCTCAAATGAGTCACCAAAACTGTTTTGGCCTGTACTTGATGAGCCTGGACAGTCTATAATCTGTAAGCCAGCCAACATGTAGCAATGATTATATAGTTTGCAAGCCAAATTTTGTCCACTGCCCTACCCAATCTGTTGGGATGAAGTCCATGGAGTGAAGAACCTGTTCTCCTTTATGTGAATGTGTTCTTGGAAAGACCATAGGCAGCACAATTGACTGGTTAATGTGGAACATAAATACTACTTTCAGAAGGAACTTAGAGCAAGTCCAAAGAAGAACTCTTGTGAAAAAACTGAAGAAATGGCAAATTAGAGACCAATGCCTGTAATTTTCACTCTCTGAGCTGGGGTGATGGCTATAAAAACCACCAGCTTCCAGGTAAGGAACTTCAGGTCCACCACTTTCAGAGGTTCAAAGGAGGCTTCACAAGCTGATCCAAGATCACACTGAGGTCCCATGATACTGGTGATTTTCTGATTGGAGGCTTGGAATGATAACGTTCCTTCATGAAATTTGATACTAAATGATAGAGAGAGATAGGAATTCAGTCCTCCTGCTGGTGACAAACCGTAATGACAACGACAAGCACCTTGACTGAGGCCTGATGATAAGAAGAAGAGATATTGAAGAAGGCTCCTAGGACCACAAAAGAAGGGGTCCAGATGACTACCCTCACACCATACAGAAAATCTCTTCTACTTGAAACTGTAGGACTTCCTCACGGAAGGCTATCTGACACCAGAATGTCTTCCAAAGACCCTGGGAAGGAGCAAGGAACATTCAATATCCATACTATAAAGGCTAAGGATGGAAGATTTGGGTGACAAATCTTTCATCCTCATGGGTGAAGACAGTTAGAAATACCCCCAACTGATTCAGAAGATGGAGGTCGTAAGGATATCACACTTGACCTGGCCAATCCAGGAATATGAGAATAACCTTCACACCGACATATCAGAATATTCTGGACAGTCCTGATGATGACTGGAACTGTTGGGTATGTGTAGAGCAGACCAATGCTCCAAATTAGTGTGAAAGCATTGGGAGCTAATCTGCAGCTGCTTGGTCTCATGGAACAGAACCAACTGACCTTCCAATTGTCTTCTGAATAAAGATCAATTTGATTATTTGAAGGAGGATGGGACCCCAGCAGTTATGGCATACCTAGGCCCTAGATTTCTCTCAGTCAGACTGTGTTCTGCTTTCTACCTCCAGTTTCAACTAAAACAGAGACAATCTTTAATTATTGTGAAGAACCACTACAATATTAATGGTATCCTATATATATGTTCCTTACAGTTGTCTTTACCAGGCAGAACAAGAGCCTTCTTACTGTTGTTGCCTATACCAGAATCCTTCTTAAAAACATTCCAATAAATTAAGGACCAAACCTCCTCAGCTTCCCCTTGGGCTCTAAGGAGTGATGCCAACCAGTCCTCACTGTTTGAATGAAAGTAGTGCATTTCATTCCATGACAATATTACTCAGGTTGGGTAAGAACATAAGAACATGCCATACTGGGTCAGACCAAGGGTCCATCAAGCCCAGCATCCTGTTTCCAACAGTGGCCAATCCAGGCCATAAGAACCTGGCAAGTACCCATAAACTAAGTCTATTCCATGTTACCGTTGCTAGTAATAGTGGTGGTTATTATCTAAGTCAACTTCATTAATAGCAGGTAATGGACTTCTCCTCCAAAAACTTATCCAATCCTTTTTTAAACACAGCTATACTAACTGCACTAACCACATCCTCTGGCAACAAATTCCAGAGTTTAATTGTGCGTTGAGTGAAAAAGAACTTTCTCCAATTAATTTTAAATGTGCCACATGCTAACTTCATGGAGTGCCCCCTAGTATTTCTATTAACCGAAAGAGTAAAAAACTGATTCACATCTACCCGTTCTAGACCTCTCATGATTTTAAACACCTCTATCATATCCCCCCTCAGCCGTCTCTTCTCCAAGCTGAAAAGTCCTAACCTCTTCAGTCTTTCCACATAGGGGAGCTGTTTCATTTCCCTCATCATTTTGGTCACCCTTCTCTGTACCTTCTCCATCGCAATTATATCTTTTTTGAGATGTGGCGACCAGAATTGTACACAGTATTCAAGATGTACCATCTAAAAGGAATGTGTACCATCTAAAAGGAAGCATGGTTCACAGCGAGAGATAAAAGTCTATTGGCAAGAACAAGTTACTAAAAGTTAATCTCTTTTGTGTGAGAGAGATTTCTGATGGCATTACAAAGCAAGGTAAAAGCTTGAGATTATGATGAGAAATGGAGATAAACTTGATATCATAAGCTCAAAAGGCAATCAACACCTTTACTCTGCTTTAGATACTGCACAGCAAAACTTCAGTTCTCTTACATTTCTGCCACAATGATTACTCATTTCCCTTTTCTTTACTGACAGAAAGCTTTTGTTTCTCCACATTATTACTGCCTGAGCTGTGTCAAGGCATGAACCATTGTTAATTCAATCTTTATTAGGCATAAGGACACAAAAAGAGGTTGATTTAGCACTTGTGGGCAGCAGTGCTAACTGTCAAGGCTTCAGCTGTAGCTACTACACAAAAAACTACATGTACAAGTAAGGGTTGATTTCCAAATCCATTTATACACAAAACTTTAATTTTATGTCTGTAAATGGCTCTTACAAAATCAGCCAGGGCTCTGTTTGAATAAAGTATGTGCATGTAACCCTTAGCGGGGCTTTAACCCCAAGGGCACACAACTAATTTATTTCTCTTCAGTGACTGCACCAGAAGCTCTTGCTTATGGCCCAGATGATGTTGTGCTGCTCCCAATGTGTAGGTGCATCTCATGACGTGAAAGGCTATGAGAAATTAGACAGGACCAGGGTCTGGGTGTTAAATAAAAATGTACTGATTGGTAATCATAAATTAAAGTCCATTTTTCTGAAATGTGAATTTACATCTGACTGCTGGTACATTAATGATTTTCCTTTGTAGGTAGGTGTCCTTTAATCAGACATCTGCGTAGAGCTCATAGCGATTTCTTTTTTTTTTGTGAAAATACTTTTTATTAAAGCCGGACAGGTCGACAGTAGAGTGCCAAACAAACAGCTGTACCAAAACAGTACAGTCCAAACAACAAATAGTATAATTTCCAATAAGACAATATGGAACCGCTACTGCAGCCCCCCGACACTTTTTATAGGAATGTCACAAATACAACCCCCCACCCCCCCTCCCACGCCCCCCCCAAACATATCCCAGCCACACCACAGACATTCCACACTCATTACCTACCCTATACCACCCCCCCCCCTGGTCGTACCAGACCAGTCAAAGGTATAGCCATTAAGGCGTAGTCCATCCTGTACTTCCTGAGGAAACAACAAAACACAAGTGTCCCAGCACCGACAGTAAATCTTGTCCGGTTTTCGATGGCCAGCTAAAAAGTCCAGACGCTCCATTTGCGCCAGGAAAGCCATACGGTGAATCCAAGCAAGATAGGATGGGCGCGACTGCGGTGTCAACCAATCGGCCAAGATTGTACGACAGGCCAACAATACGGCAACTCTTTCAAATTTAGCCAGTGATCTGCTTCCTGGGATAGAAGTGAGCACAGCCCTACCCAACAGCACCTCTCCTGCAGCAGATAGTTTGAGTCCAGTACATGTAGCAATCAGCGCCAAAACATCCACCCAAAAGGTCTGAAGAGATGAACACGAAAACAGACAGTGAGGCAAGGTCCCATCCACTAAGCCACATTTTATACAAAGCGGCGAAGAAACCAGCCGCATTTGAAACCTGCGAACATCATCACAATATATCCAATGCAGGATTTTGAATTGCACTTCTCGGGCACTGAGATCAGAGAGCAGTCGATACAAAGATGCAAATGAAGTGGCGAGTTGAGCTTCTGAGACAGGTGAGTCCAAAGCTTTAGTCCAACGTTCAGCAATGTGCAGCATGTGGCTCATGCAACTAAGGCGCTGTCCCATCTTTTTCCAGCCAGAAATAGTATTAGCAAGATATGCAGTGTCAAAAAAAAGATCCGCAAACTTAAGTTCCGCCGTGCGTACTGCCGAGGTCCAAGCGAAGGACTGCAAGTAATGTCGAGCCTGCAAAAAAGCATAAAACTGCTTCGTCGGGAGCTGATATGTGCGCTGCAGCGTAGCAAAGTCCAGGAGCTGTCCATTTACTGGATCATAGAAATAATAAGCAAACATAATCCCCTTATCCGCCCATGATTGAAAGATAGCACCACTATCCCTCCCTGGTATAAAGTCCAAATTATGCACCAAAGGAAGTAGTAAGGACCTGACCCCTGACAAGTGATTAAACCTACGCCACCACTTCCAAGCCCTTATGCAGGGAGACAGTAAGATAGTGGGATAGAGTGCGCCACTGCGCAGTCTAGTACTCAACTGAAGGATGCTCAAGGGGGAATTAGGGGCCGTCATGCAGGCCAGCATCCCCGCCGCACACAGTTTAAAGGAGCCCGTCATCCATTCCCCCACAAACCGTAGCTGGCAGGCCAAATTATATAAGCGAAAATCAGGCATATTGAGCCCCCCCCTCTCCCTTGGTAGCTCCAAAAGGGAGTAAGCCAGTCTCGCACGGGCCCCCTTCCAAAGGAATTTCTGGATACAAGAGCGCAGACAGCGAATATCACTCCCCGTCAACCAGCACGGCACCATATGTAATAGGTAAAGGAGTTTTGGCACCAGCACCATCTTGACCAGTGCACAGCGGCCAAAAAGAGACAGTGGAAGAGGGGTCCAGGCGGCCAACTGTGCCTTCAGCTTAGCCAAACAGGGCGATATATTTAGTGCATATAAATGCGTCAGGTTTCTAGGGACCCAGACCCCCAAATATTTAATCTTGTCCGGTGCCCAATGAAAAGGGAATGGACCCCCCCATGTTGTGGGCAAGTGTGCGTGCAAAGCTAAAGCCTCAGACTTAGCATAGTTAATATGGAGGCCCGCCACATTACGAAATTGGTCAATTAACTGGACTATAATCGGCACACTGGTGCGCGGCCGGCCAACAAAAAGCAAAATGTCATCTGCAAAAAGCGCCACTTTTAAAGGGTATCCACTCAAGCTGATGCCACTAAATGTTTGTTCCCCTCTTAACCGCGTAGCAAGTGGCTCTAGGGCTAACACAAAAAGCAGGGGCGAGAGGGGACAACCCTGCCGCACCCCACACTGTATAGGAAAGGCCTCCGTGGGGCTGCCATTAAGCAGTATAGTGGCGCTTGGATTAGAGTACAGCACCCGTATCCACTGCAGGTATGCTCCAGAAAAGCCATATTGTTCTAATACCCAAAACAGGTATTCCCAAGATAGCGAGTCAAACGCTTTCTCGGCGTCTAGACTCAGAATCAGTGCTTCCGCCTGGGCTTGATAACTGAGGGCTGCAATTAGCCGACGGATATTGCGCACCCCCCTGGCGGCCCTGCACGAACCCAGTCTGGTCCTCGTGAATCATAGTTGGTAAGAGACCCTGCAACCGGGCCGCTAACACCGAGGACAAGATTTTAATATCCACATTGAGCAAAGAAATGGGACGATAGGAGCCAACCTCTAAGGGGTCCCTTCCCGGCTTAGGTAAAACTACAATAACCGACCGATTAGCCTCCTTAGAAAGAGGAGCAGTATCCAATAACCCATTAAAATAAGCCTGCAAGGGCCCCACAACGGAAGTCTTCAATATTTTATAATATTCAGAATTAAACCCGTCTTGTCCCGCCGCTTTACCGAGTTTTAGGCTCTGAAGCACAGAGTAGATCTTCTGAGTGGCAATCGGACGGTTAAGAACCAATAAATCGTCTGGAGATACACTGGGCCAGGGTAGCCCCTGGAATAGGGCCTCAGTCACCGTAGCATCCATAGGTTTAGGGCTATATAACTGGGTATAATATTCAAGAAACCGGGCCTCAATCGCACGGGGGCCAGTCTGATGTTCACCCTGAGCATCTCTAATCCCCGTCACCGATGGTTTCGCCCCCCGTGGCCTAATCAAATGGGACATTAAGCGACTAGCTCGATTCCCATACCTATAAAGCTGATAGCGGTAATAGCGAAGGGACTTGGAAGCTCTCAAATGTAATAAACTATTTAAGGCATCCCTGGCAGTATCCAAGGCGACCTTCGCTTCCGGCGTCAAAGTTGCCATGTGTGTCGCCTGAGCGGCTTTCAAAATCCCCGTAAGTTTAAGAATCTCCACATTGAGTTGCCTATTTTTTTTTGCCACATAGGCGATAATGACTCCCCGCATCACCGCCTTCCCAGCCTCCCAAAACGTCCCAGGGTGAACATCTGGGGTACTATTATGGGTCGCATAATCCTCCCAACAAGCCTGCAGATGTTTGTGAAATGCCTTATCTAAGTACAAGTCAGGCCTCATGCACCAGGAGAACGGGGGGCGAAGGCCCTGCCCCCACTGAAGGGTAACCGTAATCGGAGCGTGATCTGATAGGGAAATAGCCCCAATTGTAGCCTCAGTAACCTTGGGGAAGCACTGATCAGAGACCAAAAAATAATCCAACTTAGAATAGGTATGGTGGGGGTTAGAAAAAAAGGTATAAACCTTTTCTAAAGGGTGAAGGACCCGCCATACATCAAGCAGGTGCAGGTCATTACAAAGGCGACTGATCCCCATGGTCCCATCCAAAGCAGCCGCAAGTTTGGGGGGATTAATATCTATATGTTTATTAGCCACCAGGTTAAAATCACCACCCAATATGAGACTATAATCTGAAAACTCCAGTAACACTCGAGTGAGCGAGGCAAAGAACCCAGGGGAATAGATATTGGGGGCATATACATTACAAAAGAGAAGTTTGTGTTGATACAAGGTACCAGCCACAATCACATACCGCCCCTCCTCAACCTTACAAAGCTGTGTAAGCTGGAAAGGTAACGCCTTATGAACCAAGATGGCAACTCCCCTCTGGCCCACCCAGTCCCATTTTAATTTCGCATGCTCTGCATCCCCCAAATGGGTTTCCTGTAAATACACAACCTGTGCTTTCATTCGTTTAAACAGCGCATTCAATTTGGTGCGTTTTATCGGGGAGTGAATGCCATCTACGTTCATGGATAAAAGTTTAACCGGCGCCATAATACAGCACAAAGATCCCCACTGCAGGAAGCCCTCGTGGGCTCCAGATAGCAAACATTACACTGACCCCGAGGCTTCCCAGCCTAAGCCTCGCGGTAAAAGGACCTAGCAAAATCACAAAACTAATTGTTGCCTCACATGAAGTACAGACCAGGTTATCCCCTTCCCCCATCCCCAAACCCTTCCCTACAAAGCCAACCATTCACATACACACCACATCCACACATACTCAGACACCCCCAACAAACCCAACCCTCTACTACCACCTCCACTCCCAGAGGTCTAGGCACCCTAGCTGACCGTATGTACAGACTAGGGACCATCCACCCCCAGCCCCGCTCCCCCCCCTTCCTCTCCAGCGACAGTCAGATCAGAAAATTTAATGTAGGCAAGGCTAAACATGAGAACAGAACAAGTAGAACTGAAGCCAACAGTAAGTGAAAAAAGTCCAATGATACGGATCCAAGGACCTCAAGAATAAAGTCCAAAACAGAGATCTAAAAACAAAAAGACTCAGGGTTCATCACGTGGGAACTGTACACCACATAGGCATCTGATTCCCTGCGACGGGCGATCCCCCGGGTCAGAACCAGATCACTGGGAACAATAGCTCTCTGCCTCCTTACAGAGCGCCAGCACTGCTGGTACGGTAAACCACCAAAGGGCGACAGCTCCTTTTCTTGTACGCACCCTGCCCTTCAGGCCTCTTCCCCAGACGGCAGAGTGGTGAGAAATCTATCTGCTTCTTCCTTTGAGGTGATAAAAAGAGTTTTATTACCATGCTGAACCCGGAGCTTAGCAGGGTACAAGAGGGCAAACCGAATGCCCCTCTTATGAAGCGCTGTGCAAGCCGGAGCCAATAATTTGCGTTGTGCTGCGGTGCCAGCAGAGAAATCGTTGAATAACAACAGCCGGTGACCGGAGTGCTCCAGGACGTCCTTTCGGCGGTAGGCTCGCAGAAGCTGTAGTTTGTGATCCCAGTTGAGGATCCGGGCCATAACCGGGCGCGGCCGCCCCTGTCCTTCCCGCACTGGGCCCACTCGGTGCACCCTCTCACATTGGAGGGTCCCCTCAGCTAGGACCAGGCCCACCTGCTGAGGGAGCCAGCTCTCCACAAAAGCCTTCAAGTCAGCTTCTTTGACTTCCTCAGATAACCCAATAATTTTTAGGTTGTTTCTCCGTCCCCGGTCCTCCTGCTCCTCCACTTTGATCAGCAGCTCTTTTTGTTTCCCCTGCAGCTCCGCCACGTGGCGTTCTGAGGCAGCCAAGCGATCCCCCAAGTCAGACAAAGTCCCTTCCACAACATCCAGGCGCTTGGCGTGTCCCTCCACCGCCGTTTTGATCTCCTCCATTGCCGTTTGCAGGCGAATCAGGCGGCTGTCCAGAGCATCAGTCACGCTCTCAGATATTTTTCGCAACGCGTCGTCAGTGATCGTGGCCATTACAGGTTCTGCAGGGGAGGTAGTCGCCGCCATTTTGGCCACACGCGGTCGATGCGGTCTGCGCTCAGCTTTCCCCCTGTTGCCCGTCCTGCGCATCCCCCGCCGAACAGCGTTCAGCGGCCGGTGTAGGAACCGTTCCGGTCGCTAGCCCCGAGGAAGAGAGGCCCGATGAAAGGCAAGTAATCAGTGTTTAGGACGATAATAGGGAGCGGGGCCGCGGAGCTCAATCCCCTTGCTTCCGCCTCGTCTACGTCATCGCCGGAAGTCCCGCTCATAGCGATTTCTAATGTAAAATTCTCCCAGCGGCTATCTGGGAATCTTAGTGGAGGGTTTCCCAACTTTACTGCATCTTCCTTGGACTCCCAGCCCATCTTGGTCCCCTTGGTGCTTGCGTGTGGAGATCCAGTTGGGGGTCTCCCGATCTTGTTCTTCTGTCCTTAGTTTATTGATATTTCTGGGGGACTTCTCTTGGGGAAAAGTCAGTGGGAATAGGCTAGTGCTCAGCACTGTAATCCCAGTGGGGAAGAGGGATCCAAAAACCTTCCCACTCTGCTCAAGTCCAAAAAATACTTCCTAAGGTTAAACTGTACAGCTAGAAACATATAGAAGCATAGAAATGATAGCAGAAAAGGTCCATCCAGTCTGCCCAGTAAGCTTATGGTAGTATCTGCTGTGCTATACATGTCACCCATATATTTATCAGTTTCCCAGACCGTCAAAGTCAGGGCCCTTGTTTGCTGTTTGGGTCCAATTCCCCTTTACATCTTGCTGTTGAAGCTGAGAGCAATGTTGAAGTTGCATCAAAAGTATCAGGCTTATTGGTTAAAGATCGTAACAGCCGCATCAGCATTACCCCCATTCTTATTTGTTTTACCAGGCTATAAAATTCAATGTCCTTGTTGGTTGCTGTTTGAATCTAATTCCCCTTTTCCCCCTGCCGTTGAAGCAGAGAGCAATGATGGAATTGCATCAACAGTATGAAGGCTTATTGGTTAGGGGTAGTAACCGCCACACCAGCTAGTTACCCCCATTCACTCTTTTCTTTATTCTCAATCTCAAGCCTTTAGGGATCCACAGTGTTTATCCCATGCCCCTTTGAAATCTTTTACTGTTTTTGTCTTCACAACTTCCTCTGAAAGGGCATTCCAGGCATCTACCACCCTCTCTGTAAAGAAATATTTCCCGACATCGATTCCGAATTGTCCTCCCTGGAGCTTCATTTTATGACCCCTAGTTCTACTGATTTCTTTCCAATGGAAAAGGTTTGTTGTTGATTATGCATCATTAAAACCTTTCAGGTATCTGAAGGTCAGTATCATATCTCGCCTGCACCTCCTCTCCTTCAGGATATACATATTTAGGTCCTTCAACCTCTCCTCATAAGTCATTTGATGGAGACCACCCAACATTTTGGTCACCTTTTTCTGGAACGCTGTCTCTGTCCCTTTTGAAATACAGTCTCCAGGTGAGGCCTCACCAAGGATCTGTACAAGGAGATTATCACCTTCTTTTTCTTACTGGTTATTTCTTTTTATGCAGCCCAGCATTCTTCTGGCTTTAGCTATCGTCTTGTCATATTGCTTCGCTGTCTTCAGATTGCTAGACACTATCACGCCAAGGTTTCTCTCTTGTTCGGTGCACAACAGCCCTTCATCCCCCACCACATACAGCTCTTTTGGATTACCACATCCCAGATGCATGATTCTGTACTTCTTGGCATTGAATCCCAGCTGCCATATCTTTGACCATTGCTCCAGCTTCCTTAACTCACGGCTCATTCTCTCTACTCCTTCCGGTGTGTCCACTCTGTTTCAATTCTTAGTATCATCTGCAAATAGACAACCTTCTATCCTTTACGCAAAGTCATTCACAGATATTGGACAGAGCCGGTCCCAACACCGATCCCTATGGCACTCCACTTAACACCATTCTCTCTTCACAGTAGGTTCTATTTACCATTACATGCTATCTTCTATCTGTCAGCCAGTTTGTAAGCCATGCTACCACCTTGGCACTCACTCCCAAGCTTCTCATTTTATTCATGAGTCTTCTATGTGGGACCGTATCAAAAGCTTTACTAAAATACAAGTAAATCACATTGAACGCTCTTCCCTGAATCAATTCCCTAGTTACTCAATCAAAAATAATCAATCAGAATGGTCTGACAGGACCTTCCCTTGGTGAATCCATGCTGCCTCGAATTGAGCAACCCACCGGATTGTAGGAAGTTACTATCCTTTCCTTTAGCAGAGTCTCCATTAATTTTCCCATCACCGAGGTGAGGCTAATGAGCCTGTAGTTTCCAGCCTCCTCTCTGCTCCCACTCCTGTGAAGTGGGACCACCAATCTTTCGGCACCACTATTGTTTCCAGGGATCTTCTGAACAGGTCCTTAAGAAGACTTGCTAGAACATCTCTGAGCTCCCCAAGTATCTTGGGATGTACCTCATCTGGCCCCATGCCCTTGTCCACTTTCAGTTTTCCTAGCTCTTCCCATACATTCTCTTCTGTAAACGGAGTTTCGTCTATGCCACCCCTATCCACAGACTTGTTAACTAGCGACGATCCTTCTCCAGGTTCTTCTTTAGTGAACACCGAACTGAAGTATTTGTTTAATATTTCAGCCATTTCTTCGTCCTTCTCCACATCTTGACCTTTGTCACTTTTCAATTTTACTATACCACTTTGGACCTTTCTTATTTCTCTGATATATCTGTAAAATGTTTTGTCACCTCTTTGGCAATCCTTTCTTCTACCCCTCTTTTAGCTTTCTTGATTTCTTTCTTCGCTTCCCTCAGTTTCATCAGATATTCTTCCCTGTGTTCCTCTTTTTGGGATCCTTTATATTTCTTGAATGCTGTTCTTTTTGCTTTCATTTTATCAGCCACCTCCTTTGAGAACCAGGTCGGTTTCATATTTCTCTTACTTTTGTTTACTTTTCTAAAATATAGATTTGTTGCCTTTGAACATGTTCCTTTTAGATTGGCCCATTATTCCACCTCTCCCATTTTCTCCCAGTCTTCTAGTTCTACCTCCAGGTACGTCCCCATTTCAACAAAGTCCGTATTTTTGAAATTCAAAACCTGGGTCTTCATGTGACTTCTCCGTATCCTAATTGTGATATCAAACCATATTGTTTGATGATCACTGGTGCTGAGGTGGGCACCCACCCAGACATTAGAGACATTATCCTTGTTAGTGAGTACTAAGTCAAGTATCACATCCTCCCTCCTGGGTTCCATTACCAGTTGTTTCAAGAGAGCCCCTTGCAGGGCATCTGCTATCTCCCTACTTCTGGTATGTTCTGCAGAAGGGAATCTCCTGTCTACATTTGACAAATTAAAATCTCCAACAATCAATACTTCTCCGTTCTTTCCTATCTTTTGAATGTCTTTGACCAGATCTCTGTCTAGTTCTTCCATTTGAGTCAGAGGCCTGTAAACCACTCCAGTAACAGTGGATGCACTATCATCATTTTTTAGGATGGCCCATAATGATTCTTCTTTACCCCTTTTTCCTTGCAGTTCAGTTGCTTGGATATTGTTTTTGACATAAAGAGCTACTCCTCCCCTTTTTCTAACCTTCCTTAACAAATTATAGCCCGGTATGGCCATATCCCAATCATGAGAATCGTGACCCATGTCTCTGTAACCGCTACAATGTTCAAGTCCACCTCCACTATTAGGGCCTGCAGGTCTGGTATGTTATTGCCCAAACTGCAAACATTTGTAGTCATAGCTATACATACTGGGGCGGATTTTAAAAGGCGCGCGAATAGCCTACTTTTGTTTGCGTTCCAGGCGCAAACAAAAGTACGCTGGATTTTAGTAGATACGCGCGGAGCCGCGCGTATCTGCTAAAATCCTGGATCGGCGCGTGCAAGGCTATGGATTTTGTATAGCCGGTGCGCGCCGAGCCGCGCAGCCTACCCCCGTTCCCTCCAAGGCCGCTCCGAAATTGGAGTGGCCTTGGAGGGAACTTTCCTTTGCCCTCCCCTCACCTTCCCCTCCCTTCCCCTACCTAACCCACCCGCCCGGCCCTGTCTAAACCCCCCCCTTACCTTTGTCGGGGGATTTACGCCTCCCTCTGGGAGGCGTAAATCCCCGCGCGCCAGCGGGCCTCCTGCGCGCCGGGCCGCGACCTGGGGGCGGGTACGGAGGGCGCGGCCACGCCCCCGGACCGCCCTGGGCCGTAGCCACGCCCCCGTACCCACCCCCAAAACGCTGCCGACAGGCCCCCGAAACGCCGCAACGACCGGGCCCGCCCCCGACACGCCCCCGACACGCCCCCCTCGGAGAACCCCGGGACTTACACGAGTCCCGGGGCTCTGCGCGCGCCGGGAGGCCTATGTAAAATAGGCTTCCCGGCGCGCAGGGCCCTGCTCGCGTAAATCCGCCCGGTTTTGGGCGGATTTACGCGAGCAGGGCTCTGAAAATCCGCCCCACTGTGTACAATTCTGGTCACCACATCTCAAAAAGGATATAATTGCGATGGAGAAGGTACAGAGAAGGGCTACCAAAATGATAAGGGGAATGGAACAGCTCCCTATGAGGAAAGACTAAAGAGGTTACGACTTTTCAGCTTGGAGAAAAGACGGCTGAGGGGGGGATATCATAGAGGTGTTTAAAATCATGAGAGGTCTAGAATGGGTATTTATTTTTAATTTATTTATTTAACAGCTTTTCTATACCGACATTAAAATACACATCATATCGGTTTACATTTTAACGTAAAAAAGGTGGAAATTACAATAAACAGGGAAAGGGGTTTTTTACTCTTTCGGATAATAGAAAAAGACTAGGGGCACTCCATGAGGTTCGCATGTGGCACATTTAAAACTAATCGGAGAAAGTTCTTTTTTACTCAATGCACAATTAAACTCTGGAATTTGTTGCCAGAAGATGTGGTTAGTGTTAGTATAGCTGTGGTTAGTGTTAGTATAGCTGTGTTTAAAAAAGGTTTGGATAAGTTCTTGGAGGAGAAGTCCATTACTTGCTATTAATGAAGTTGACTTAGATAATAACCACTGTTATTACTAGCAACGGTAACATGGAATAGACTTAGTTTTTGGGCACTTGCCAGGTTCTTATGGCCTGGATTAGCCACTGTTGGAAACAGGATGCTGGGGTTGATGGACCCTTGGTCTGACCCAGTATGGCATGTTCTTATGCTCTTATGTTTTTAAGCGAAAAGTAAAATATTTGATCAGCTTTAATATTGCTTCTGTAGTAAGACTGGTTGGTTTATCGTAAGCAGTAGCCCCACCCTCAGGAATTCACTCCTCTTTGCAGCAGAAAAGAAAACCTGAGTAAGAAAGTTGCTTAATTCTGGTGAGAGTTAAAATGCTTCTATTTGGTTCTTTTAAGTATGAAGAGCTACACAAAAATCATTCTGAAGAAGGGAGTAGCGTCTTTGTTTGTTACCTTATCATGCACCAATTTGTTCTGATTAATTTCATCTTAAAAAGCACTAATATAAACCAGTCTTCAGACATCTTAATAGACTCACTGTTGCGCCCATCGGTCGCAGACAGCTGCGACCTTTGCTGCTCACCTCATTTTGCCCAGTAGCCTCAATTCTGGCTAAGATGGACGTCTCTGCATCTGCACGTTGATCTCCTTGGCGTTCCTGTAATGGTGAGGGCGATCCCGGTCGCCATCTTGAACCTGGAGTGACCTAGGGCACACGCGCACGCCTGCCTCCTTCTTGTACACATCATGGCGGGAACCTCCGCATGATGTCACTGCCTACGGGTATTTAAGCTAACCGGACTTTCCTACCTGTGAGTTAGCAAGGATTCCATCTTGCTATTCCTTTCTCTGAGATGCTTCGCATCGCTATTCCGGTGTTCCTGGTTGAGTGACTCAGGTACCCGCTCCTCAGGGGCCTTGCTGCACTCAGGGCTATCTGCTCCTCGGAGAGCCTCTCCTGCCTGTCTCACCATCTTCAGCTAAGTGGTTCTCCTGCATTGGATTTCCGCTGCTGCTGGCATTTATTCTCTACTGCATTGTCAGTACAAGACCTACTCTTCGTTACTTCATCTACCCTGCTCTGCGGATCACTACCGGATCCACGCTGTCTTGTGCCAATTGCCAACATCTGCCTCCAGCCTACCCCGTACGATGGATTACTACTGGAGCTACCACATCCAAGATTATCAAGAAGCAAGGATTCTCCGGGTTACCCCGCTTTGCGGACCACTACTGGAGAATCCATCCCAGGTCTGCTAATTCGTGGACTGAGTTTAAACCCGCTCCCTGGGTTTCTCATTGCTGTATAATATTCTCTGACTCCTGTGTCCATCACTACTGAGACCCCACCTGTCGTGGAGAGTCCCCACAGGGCTCCTCCCTGTGGGTGGAGTCAGCTCTCTCCATGACCCAAGGGCCCACAAACCAAATTAAAACATAACACTCATACAAGGTTTAAGGATTTTAAAAATGAACTGAAGGAGATCTCCTTTTGGAAGAGTGAATTATGTTATCGTAATGAGTAAGAGAAGAAAATAGATTAAATATGAGTTATTTAATTAAACAGATACCAGAGAAAAAAAGAGAAACAAAATTATATACATATAATCACTCTACACAACGAAATCTACATAGATGATAACACCGCCCTCGACCACATGATTCAACTGCACAAAACTCCACGCACGACAAGAAACACCGGCAAATTACTACTAGTCATACCCTCCCTTCCCTCTGCTAAACTATCCAACACTAGGAATAGAGCATTTTCGATTGCTGGACCAAAAGAATGGAACTCTTTACCAGTCTACCTAAGTTCGATCAGATACTCCAAATCTTTCAAAAAAGAACTTAAAACATGGTTATTTAAACAAACATTCAGACGGAGTTGGTTAATCTAATCCCATCCGATCAGACTTACTTCCTCTGCTAACCATGCTTTACTTACTTACCTCCCCTTCTAACCATGCTCTACTCACTTCCTACCCCCCATACCTTTTCTCCTTTACCCCTCTATTCAAACTATGTCATGCACATCTTTTCCTCCCATGGCCCCCTAGGACCCTTTCCTCCTTTCCCTCCCACTTCTCTTTTCCCTTTTGTATAAGTCTCCTTAACACACCCAAGCGTGTTTTCAGTTTAGTTATGTATTTAATTGCTTAATTATACATGCTCTCCCACTGCAAGTCCAATTTGTAAGTCTTACTCTCTTATACCTATCCTCACATTTCTGACATATGCCGAATTGTTACTAGTTGTTTATACACATTTCAATATGTTCGTTATGAATGCGTTTTATGTATGATGTTGGTTACATTGTAAACCGGAGTGAAGGCAGCCTGCTATACTTCGGTATATAAAAGAATCTAAATAAATAAATAAATAATCAATGCTAAATTATTTAATTGAAAATTTTTTTGTCATATTCTAATGATAACAGATACATCTCAAATTCAGAAATACAGGACTCCATACCATGGTTTACTGATGGGTATAGCAGAGGGGTGTGCATTTGTTTTCGACGTATTGCCAATCCACAACGTATATGTCCCTATTCGTTATATTCGTGGGGAAGTAAAATGTATCGCGACTCCCCACGAATATAACGTATCATCCGTTTCATCCGTTGCACGGCGCGCACTTTTCTTCGCCGCATTTTCAATCGGAGGACGCCATTTGGGTGTATCCAGAGCCAAAAAACAGCCCTTTCCTGTGAGTCATCAGTAACCTCACAACCCTGTCAGAGTGGGTCGGACAGGTTGGCACGGATACTGGAATGCAGTGTATCAGCGATAACATTTTGTGAAATGCACTGAATGCAGCCAATCGCGCTGTTATTCAGTGCTCGGTGACGATTTTCCTGATGACCCAGCACTATATATACTTAAGCACGCGGCGTCCCACGCACTTTCTTTGCTGGGGTGTTGTGGGGAGGTGGTCTCTGTAGAAGGAGGATGCATTCAGAGCTAGCTAGGCTAATTAGTAAAGAGAAAAAAAGATATTTATTCTTTATTTGGCTGCAGTGCCTGTGCCAGTTAGCCCTGTTTGTTTTTTAAGCAGTTTATTTAGGTGATCTGAGACGGACTCTCTGTGCCAGGAAGAGCAGCTGCTAGCAGTGCCATTTAGTTTAATTCACCCTCTGGGCTAGGCTGCAAGCAATGTAGAGATTACTTACCTGATAATCTCGTTTTCCTTAGTGTATGCAGATGGACTCAAAACAAGTGGGTATAGTGTGCTCGTGCTAGCAGTTGGAGATGGATCTGACGTCAGCATGGGTACATATACCCCCGCAGGAAGTGCAGCAATTCAGTAATCTTCCTTGCAAAAGCTTTATGGATATATGCGTAACTGACCGATCGTTTAAATGAACAGGATTACCCTGACCGATTGATAGTAGCTGGAGACCGCCAGTGTTCTCAACTGGAAGGCGTCGACACCCGGCAGGGTGGATGCCCTATTATAAGAAAAACATGGCTTACCGTGAGTCGGTGAATCCCCATGTATGCCGGCAGCCGGGCGGGATGCTGAGTCCATCTGCATACACTAAGGAAAACGAGATTATCAGGTAACTAATCTCTACATTTCCTAGCGTGTAGCAGATGGAATCAAAACAAGTGGGATGTACAAAAGCTACTCCCGGACTGGGCGGGAGTCTGCCCGAGGTCCGTTCAGGATTGCCCTCGCAAATGCTGTGTCCTCCCTGGCCTGGACGTCCAGATGGTAGAATCTGGAGAAGGTATGGAGGGAGGACCATGTCGCCGCTTTACATATCTCTGCAGGTGACAGCATCCTAGTTTCTGCCCAAGAGGCCGCTTGGGCTCTGGTAGAGTGAGCCTTGACCCGTAGAGGTGGTGGTTTTCCCGCTTCTACGTAGGCTGCCTTGATAACTTCTTTGATCCAGCGGGCGATGGTTGCCCGTGAGGCCACTTTCCCTTGCTTCTTCCCGCTGTGAAGGACGAACAGGTGGTCCGTCTTTCGTACTGCTTCTGACATTTCCAGGTATCTGGACAGCAGCCTGCCGATGTCGAGATGGCGTAGTATTCGACCTTCTTCCGACTTCTTCAAACCTTCCGTGGTAGGCAAGGATATGGTTTGGTTGAGGTGGAAGTATGAGACTACTTTGGGTAAGAAGGAAGGAACCGTGCGAAGATGGATAGCCTCTGGAGTGATTCTGAGAAACGGATCACGGCAGACAGTGCTTGTAGCTCTGAGATGCGGCGTGCTGAGCAAACAGCCAGCAGGAACACCATCTTCAAGGTTAGCAAATGGAGGGACAGGCCTCGAAGTGGTCTAAAGGCGTGTCCCGCTAGAAATTCCAACACTAGGTTGAGGTTCCACAGGGGTACTGGCCACTTCAGTGGCGGGCGAATGTGTTTGACTCCTTTCAGGAAACGTGAAACGTCTGGGTGTGTGGCGATGCTGTTGCCGTCACTCCGGGGACTGTAGCAGGATAGTGCTGCCACTTGAACCTTGATGGAATTGAGGGACAGACCCTTCTGAAGTCCATCTTGCAGGAAATCCAAAATGATAGGGATCTTAGTGGCACGTGGATTGGTGCTGTGAGTTTTGCACCAGGCTTCAAATACTCTCCAGATCCTTATATATGTTAGTGATGTGGAGAACATGCGTGCTCAGAGGAGTGTATCTACTACCGGCCCCGAGTATCCTCTTTTCTTCAGTCTAGCTCTCTCAATGGCCAGACCGTAAGAGAGAATTGAGCTGGATCCTCGTGGAAGATGGGACCTTGCCGCAGCAGGTCCCTGTGTGGAGGCAGGGGAAATGGAGTCCCTGCCAGTAGTCTTCTCATGTCTGCGTACCAGGGTCTTCTTGGCCAGTCCGGGGCCACTAGAAGAACTAGGCCTCTGTGCCGCTGAATCTTGTGTACAATGGCGCCCAGCAGGGGCCATGGAGGAAAGGCATATAGCAGGATCCCCTGAGGCCATGGCTGTACCAGGGCATCGATCCCCTGGGATAGCGAATCTCGCCTGCGGCTGAAATATCTGGGTACTTGAACGTTGGACCTGTCCGCTAGTAGGTCCATGCCCAGCATCCCCCACTGATCCACAATCATCTGGAAAGCTGTGGGCGACAGCTGCCATTCCCCTGGATTTAGGCTTTCTCTGCTGAGGAAGTCTGCCGTGGTGTTGTCCTTCCTGGCGATGTGGACGGCGGAGATGTCCTGGAGATTTGCTTCCGCCCAAGTCATCAGGGGGGCTATATCTAGGGATACCTGTTGGCTTCTGGTTCCGCCCTGTCGGTTGATGTATGCCACCGTGGTGGCGTTGTCCGACATCACTCTGACCGCTCTGTTTCGAAGTCTGTGGGCAAATCGCAGGTACGCTAGCCTGACTGCCCGTGCCTCTAGTCGGTTGATGTTCCACCCCGACTCTTCTCTGTTCCACCGCCCTTGGGCGGTGGGTTCTTCGCAGTGTGCTCCCCATCCGTTCAGGCTGGCATCTGTAGTGAGCAGGGTCCAGGTTGGGGAGGACATTCTTGACCCCCGGCTCATGTGGCTGGGCTGCAACCACCACCGTATCTGATTCCATACTCTGGCTGATAGAGGTAGGTGTACGGTGTAGTTCTGTGATCATGGGCTCCCCCGAGATAGGAGGGCGCGTTGTAATGGTCTCATATGAGTCCGCGCCCATGGTATCACCTCCAGAGTGGATGCCTTAAGGCCGAGGACCTGTAGGTAATCCCAAGCTGTGGGCCGGGTGGCGCTCAGCAGGGCCTGCAGATGATTCCAGAGCTTTGCTCTCCTCTTGGCGGTCAGACTGACCTTGTCTTCCTGGGTGTCGAATCGGACTCTTAGGTATTCCAGCGACTGAGAAGGCTGTAGGGAACTCTTGTTCAAGTTTACTACCCATCCTAGGCTTTCCAGAAGAGCTATAACTCTGTTGGTTGCCTGGTGGCTCTCCTCCGGTGCCTTTGCCCTGATCAGCCAATCATCCAGGTAGGGATGGACGAGGATTCCTTCCTTCCTGAGGGACGCCGCCACTACTACTATGACCTTGGTAAAGGTCCGCGGCGCGGTGGCTAACCCGAAGGGTAAAGCTAGAAACTGGAAGTGTTGGTTCAGGACTTTGAAGCGTAAATAGCGCTGGTGATCCCGATGGATTGGGATATGCAAGTAGGCTTCCGACAGATCTAGGGATGTGAGAAACTCCCCTGGCTGTACTGAATTTTTGACAGACCGCAGAGTTTCCATGCGAAAGCTGGGGACCTGTAGGTGTCGGTTGACCGACTTGAGGTCCAGGATGGGCCTGAAAGTGCCCTCCTTCTTGGGCACTATGAAATAAATGGAATAATGCCCAGAATTTATCTCCCCTGCAGGCACTGGGATTATGGCTTTTAGGGACAGGAGCCTCTGCAAGGTAACTTCTAGTGCCGCCCTCTTGAGGGGTGAACAAGGAGATTCCACAAACTTGTCTGGCGGGAGCCGAAGAAAGTCCAGGTAGTACCCTTCTCGGAAGAAGGCAAGGACCCACTGGTCCGAGGTAATCTCGACGCACCTGCGGTAGAAGAGGGTTAGCCTGCCCCTAATGACTGCTACCCCCGGATGGGTCGGCTGATTGTCATTGTGGGGTACGGCCGGGACCCGAACCCGAGCCGGTTCCTCTCTTGTTGCGCTTAGTCCGAAAGGACTGGTTCCTGGCCTGCGGACGAGGTGCTTGGTAGCGAGTCCTGTAAGGGTGAAGCGCTGAGAGTTTCGACCTCTGGATGGTCTAGGAAAAGGGTGCTGGCTCCTCCTTGGCCTGTCTTCTGGTAGACGGGGTAATGGAGAGGCGCCCCATTTATTGGCCAGTTTCTCGAGGTCGCTGCCGAACAGGAGGGATCCCTTAAAGGGCATTCTCGTGAGACGTGTCTTGGAAGAGGAGTCGGCTGACCAATTACGTAGCCAGAGCTGCCTCCTGGCTGCCGCTGCGGATGATACTCCCTTGGCTGCCATACGGACTAGGTCGGAGGCTGCGTCAGTGAGGAACGAGAGAGCTGATTCCATCTCTTCTCCCGGGGTGTTATTCCTAGCCTGTGATAAACAGGAACGCGTCACCATGGTGCAGCAGGTCGCAATTCGTAGGGACATGGCTGCCACCTCAAAAGCTTGTTTCAGAATGGCGTCCATGCGCCGGTCATGTGTATCCTTGAGGGCCGTCCCCCCTTCCACCGGAATGGTGGTGCGCTTCACAATTGCGCTTACTATGGCGTCTATCTGAGGGCACGCCAGCATTTCCTTAGCTGCCGGGTCTAAGGGGTACATGCCAGCCAAGGCCCGACCCCCTTTGAATGAGGCCTCCGGCGCATTCCATTCCAGATCGATTAGCTGCTGTGCTGCTTGTAGGAGGGGGAAATGGTGAGTCATTTGATGCAGACCCTCTAACAGGGGGTTCATTCTCGGTTCCCCTGGGGTGTCATGGCCCGGAAGAGCCAGTTCCGACAGGCATTGAGAGATCAGGCCTGGGAGATCCTCTTTCAGGAAGAAGCGCCTCATGGTCCGATATGGTTCAATCCCAGAGGGAAATTCTCCCTCCTCGGGGGGCTCTTCGTCTTCCTCAGGGCAATCTGAATCCCCATAAGTGGGGGTTCCGGGTGGCGAGTGGCCGTGCCTAGGCCATGAGGGTCCAGGGGCCGGGTCATCCGGTACGTATGGATCTGTTCGGGGCGCAGCCTGCATTGTGACAAAGGCATGAATCCCCTTGAATAATTCCACCCAGGAAAGCGAAGCCGGATCTGGCCTTAGGGGCACCAGGTCCCTCGGGTTCCCTGGCAGCTCCCCGCTGCCTGCTAGGTCCGGGGTGTTCCCTGAGGAACTGGCAAGTATGCTGGGCTGCGACCGGTCCTGGCCTGGAACTCCCAGGGCCTCTTCACATTGGGCACATAGGGAGTCTGCTTCCTTGCTCTGTGTGGCTCTGAGGTTGCATGTAGAGCAGAGGCTTATGCCTGATTCTGGAGGTGCCGGCTCCACTGACGCATGGGCTCTCTTACTCTCCATCTCGTCTATTAACTCAGCTAGAGTCTGCGCTTTGTAATATGCGCGAAAGATGTGCGCCTACCAATATGCGCTTATCCACGTGCGCCTGTCTACGCGCGCCTGTCCACGTGCGCTTATCAACGTGCGCGTATCAACGTGCGCCTATCAGCGGGCGCCTATCAGCGGGCGCCGCTTAACAGCGGGCGCCTATCAACGTGCGCTTAGCAACAGGCGCCTAGCAGTATGCGCTGAGCAACTGGCGCCTAACAGTATGCGCTTAGCAACAGGCGCCTATCAGTATGCGCTTAGCAACGGGCGCCTATTGCGCGGTGACGAACCAGGACAGAAGGCGTCGGCGAGCAGACAGGCAAAATGGCGACCCCCTTGGCGGGTTGCCACGTAGGCAGACTCTGCTTCTCCTCTGTTCCTCGGAGACCAACAAGTAAAGATGTACGCCTTACCTTGTCTTCGGCGCTTCCCGGCTGCGACCTGGGCGGTCTCCGGCTGCGGGGGGAGAGGGTGATTACCGTAACCGCCGTGCTCGAGGAGGTGCACCAGCTGCCTCTAGGCCGCGCCCAAACTCGTCTCGCTCTGGGGCCAAGTCCACGCCGGGAGCGAGGCTGCCTCTATGCCACGCCCGAGCCCTTGTCACCCGAGGGCTAGGTCCGTGCCGCGAATTGGCCACCGGACCGAGGCTCTTACCTCCGAGGGACCACGGAAATCGCCTCGGGAAACTCAACTGGGGGAGGGACCGAATGGTATCACCGCAGGAGTGCGGGGCTCGTCGTCAGGTAGGTTTCTTCTATGAATTTAGTCGTTAGAATGTGGAAACACGCTTAGCGAGCGTGAGGTAGCTCCAAACTGCTTTGGAGACGGAAATTACTGAATTGCTGCACTTCCTGCGGGGGTATATGTACCCGTGCTGACGTCAGATCCGTCTCCAACTGCTAGCACGAGCACACTATACCCACTTGTTTTGAGTCCATCTGCTACACGCTAGGAAAGCCACATTTGGGTGTTGTGGCTGGGAGAGATATATTCCATTTTAGCTAGTTTGCTAGAATTTCCATTGGAAAATATATTTCATCGATTTTCCTGCTGTGCCAACAATTCCAGCTTTTTAAAACTGAGTTTGTATAATTCAACTCAGTCTCTCTGTGCTTCAGTGGGCTGGCAGTTTAGCAGACTGAACTTTATTATTGGGACAGTCTGTGCAGTGAAATCCCCAGTCTGCCTCTTTTGTGCTTACACGCAAGCTGTGTGAGTGTGCACACCACACACGTTACATTAGTGCATAGCAAGGCACTGTCACAGTGGGCAGTGGGCAGTTTAGCAGACTGAACTTTATTATTGGGACAGTCTGTGCAGTGAAATCCCCAGTCTGCCTCTTTTGTGCTTACACGCAAGCTGTTTGTGTGTGTGCACACCACACACACGTTACATTAGTGCATAGCAAGGCACTGTGACAGTGGGCAATTTAACAGACTGAAATGTATTATTGGGACAGTCTGTGCAGTGAAATCCCCAGACTGCCTCTTCTGTGCTTACACGCAAGCTGTGTGTGTGTGTGTGCACACCACACACACGTTACATTAGTGCATAGAAAGGCACTGTGACAGTGGGCAGCCAGTAGGCACTACGCAGTAACATTCAATCCATGATGTCAGGGAAAGCTAGATGTGGTCAAGTGATTGGGACTGGCAGAGGAGGTACTTCAAAAGGCACTAGTGCCAGTCCCCCATTAAAGTTAAAAAGGGACCTGTTGCAATCTAAAGTCTTTGGAGGGGCAGGCAATTCCATCTGGAAAAAAATGAAATCTGACCATGATGCATCGCCATCGCCAACCACCTGTTTCTGACCCTGTAGTTTTGGAGGTGAGAGAAGGGGAGGAGGAGTCATGCCAGACAAAATGTCGACACCCAAAAGCAGCAGGGGGACAGAAGTCTCGACTAAGACTTAGCATTGACAATGTAGCGCAGTCACTGTTTGCTTCTGATTCATATGAAGAATCATCTTGTGTGGGATTCTCATCAGAAATGGAAGAGGTAATTGCTGACGAAGCTTTAGATCAGTTAGTCCTGTCTTCATCTCTGCACTTTAGTGCAGCAGGGGAGAGATGAAACTGATGAGGAGGAGGAAGAGCAGTCAGCGAAGGCACAGAGGGTGACTGAGGCCCCTGGCATTGCTTCTCAGGGTGCACCCACTCCTTCAGCTTCAGTGCCAGCATCCACCCCCAAGGCTATAGAGAAGGGAGGATCACGAAAGACATCTGTGATCTGGAGCCACTTTAAAGTGACGGATGACCCGCGTTTTGCTCGGTGTAATTACTGTGGCAGGGCTATTAGCAGAGGCAAGCAAATGGGACATCTATCTAATTTTGGCATGATGCATCATATGAAGAGGCAACACCCAACAACAGTACTGCCATCTGGGGATGGTGGCAGTACCAGTTAGGGGACCCCCTTCCAAGCAGCATAAAGTGGTTCAAAAGCGGCAGAGTCAGCCCACACCCTCATCACCTTCTAGCAGTCAGGTGGCAGGCTAGCAACCCCCTGACATGGTGGCAGAAACCCACCATGGAGGAAATGGGGTGTAGTGTGGTAATGCTATCCCGGGGTAGGAGGCAGGCAGCCTCAAAAGTTGTAACCAGGAGCACTGGGGAAATGATTGCTCTTGATGACCAGCCCTTGCAGTTAGTGGAGAATGTGGGTTTCAAGTGTTTTCTGAAGGTCGTAGTTCCAAATTACAAAGTCCCCTCCAGAACCACATTTATTTATTTGCTTTTATATACCAACATTCGATTGAGATATCACATCGGTTTACATATAACTGATAGGGATGTGAATCGGGCTTCGGACGATTGAAAATATTGTCGATATTTTCAAAATCGTCAGAAATTGGGGGCTCCCCCAAAACGATAGGAAAACCCCATGATATTGATCATGGGGGTTCCCTTATCGTTTTGGGGGAGGGCGGGAAAAACGGCACACAAAAATAACCCCTAAACCCACCCTGACCCTTTAAAAGTAACCCCTTAGCTTCCCCCACGCTCCCGACCCCCCCAAAACCTTTTTACAGGTACCTGGTGGTCCAGTGGGGGTCCCGGGAGCGATCTCCCCTGATCTCCCGCTCCGAGCCGTCCTCCGGCTCCCGGGCCGTCGGCTGCCACTAATCAAAATTGCGCTGATGGCCCTTTGCCCTTACCATGTGCCATTGGACGGATCCTGTCAAATGGTAGAAGCACTGGATGGCCGGCGCCATCTTGTGCTCCTACCATGTGACAGGAGCTGACCAATGGCACCAGTAGCCCCTGTGACATAGTAAGGGCAAAGGCTATCGGCACCATTTTGATTACTGGCAGCCGATGGCCTGAGTACAGAAGATCGCTCCCGGACCCCCGCTGGACCACCAGGGGCTTTTGGCAAGTCTTGGTGGACCCTCCTGACCCCCACAAGACTTGCCAAAAGTCCAGCGGGGGTCTGGGAGCGACCTCCTGCACTCGCACCGTCGGCTGCCAGTATTTAAAATGGCGCTGATAGTCTTTGTCCTTACTATGTCACAGGAGCTACCGGTGCCATTGGTCAGCCCCTGTCACATGGTAGGAGCACAAGATGGCGCCGGCCATCCAGTGCTCCTACCATGTGACAGGATCTGGCCAATGGCACGGATACCCTATCACATGGTAAGGGCAAAGGGCCATCAGCGCCATTTTGATTAGTGGCAGCCGACGGCCCGGGAGTGGGAGGATGGCCCGGAGAGGGAGATTGCGGGAGATCGCTCCCGGGACCCCCACTGGACCACCAGGTACCTGTAAAAAGTTTTTGGGGGGGGTCGGGAGGGTGGGGGAAGCTAAGGGGTTAATTTTAAAGGGTTGGGGTGGGTTTTTTGTTTATCGGCTGGGGCGCAGCCGATAAACAAAATGCGATCGCGCCCGATGGAAAACCCCCCACATGTGAATCGGAACCGGAATCGGAACCGATTCCGGTTCAGATTCACATCTCTAATAACTGAACAAATAAGGCAAGATCTGCTTATTTTACATTGTAACATGGTAACTTGTATAAAAGAGGGAGAGAAACATTTATATTATAACATAACTTGGGAAGATAAGTTATACATTACGATCTACATGTGGTTAACTGGGTGTTTACGATCTTAGAGTGGTTAACTGGGTGTGGGGACTTAGGGGGAAAGCTTTTATGGTGTGATAGGGTGGGGGGAGGAGGGAAGTGGGTGGGAAGGGCGATTAATTGTGGGGGGGCTGGAGGGTGGGTTTTGGGTAAGGAGACAGCGGTTATTGATTCATTTTCATGGCAGAGATGAGCCCGAGGGGGGGGGGGGTGCTAAGTATCTGGCGGGAAGGCTTTTCTGACGAGCCAGGTTTTGAGTTGTTTTTTGAATACTTGAGTGGAAGGTTCATTTCTAAGTAAGGGCGGGAGGGAGTTCCAAAGTGTGGGGCCCGCCACGGATATGGCTCGTTTGCGGGTATATGTGAGGTGTGCTGTTTTGGAGTTGGGAACGGTGAGGAGAAAGGTTATCCCAGCCTGTACAAGAAGTGTCGCAGTCGCATGCAAGCACTGCTAGCTAAGGCAGAGGGGAGAGTGCATTTCACCTGCGATATCTGGACCGCCATGAATGCTGCACACTCTTACCTCTCCCTGACAGCACCCTGGTGGGACCTGGCCGAGGCAGGGACAGGCAGCAGCTCTATTACTGAACAAGTATTAGGGTGGAGGTGGGCTTTACTGCACACCCACCTGACAGACCAGGCCCATACCGCAGCCAATCAGACAGGCCCATACCGCATGCATCAGACAGATGCTGGAGGGCTGGCAACTACACCAGTGAGACAGGAATCCTCAGGCAGGGTTCTTTGTCACAGACAATGGTGCAAACATGGTTAAGGCAATAAACGACGGGCACTTTAAGAACATCCGATGCTTTGCACACACTCTGCACCTGGTAGTGAAGTCAGCTCTAGGGTTGGATTCCAATGACAAAGAGAATGAATACCTGCATAGGTTAATAAAGAAGTGTAGTAACATAGCAGCGCACTTCCACAGAAGTGTGAAGGCGAGGCAGGTTCTCCGCAAAAGCAGACTGATTTGGGGATGCCTCACAAGCGTTTCATTCAAGACATTGCCACCCACTGGAATTCCACCTTTATGATGCTCGAGAGGTTAGTGGAGCTGCAGATACCCCTTCATGAACTTTCTGGTACAATGGACCAGAATCCCCTAGGGCATAATGATTGGTTAGTCATGAGTCAGCTGGTAAAACTGCAGCCCTTCAAGGATGTCACGGAGGAGCTGAGTTCCAGAAGTGCCACCTTGGCTGACATCATCCCTATAGTTAATTTCCTGGATGAACAATTGGAGGCCTTTAAACAGAAAGAGGGAATGACAGTTGAGGTGCTGCATTGTCTGGATGTTTTGCAGCAGCAGGTGGAAGAGAGATTAAGGCCTTTAACAGAACAGAACACATACATGCTCGCCACAGTCTATGATCCCCATGTGAAAGGGAAACTCGCCCTACTGTACGATTGTCTCTTATTGGTAAAGGATCTGCTGTTAGCAAACGTCTGTGAACAGGAGCGCCATAGGCAGAGACAGATTAGGCGTGAAGCAGAGGTGGAAACAACGGGCACTTCAGAGAGTTGTGCTGCTAGCCCAAGCAGGTTCAGCACTCTGTCAGCGACAGATAGTACCTCCTCCTCCACTTCAGAACTCCAAAGGCATGTTGCTCATAAAGAGTCATCTGTTGTGCAAGGGTGAGAGAGAAAGCAGCTGGCATGAGTGACTCTCAGCCCACCCAAGCAAAGGACACACCAGCACAGCAGTCAGTGACATGGTATCTCTCAGAGCCCAAAGAGAACATGCAGACAGATCCGCTGGCATATTGGGCAGACAAGTCCACTGTCTGGCCACACCTAGCCAAAGTGGCTCAGCGATATCTGTCATGTCCACCAACCAGTGTGCCCAGTGAACATGTCTTTTCAATGACAGGGGATATCATGAACTCTCACCGCTCAAGGCTGGCACCAGAATTGATGGAAATGCTAGTGTTTTAGAAAGTAAACCTGCCTTTGCTTGGGTTTACAAATTTTCCCTGTGAATGGCAAGATGAATAAAAGCAATTGAAAGCATTGCAGCAGCTCCAACTGCCTCCTATGCTCCAGATAATATAAGCACTGCAGCACATGTACCTGACCTGAAACGCTGTGCCTGTCCATCCACTGTTCAGGCCGTACGTTCCAACAAAGGCCTGACCTCTAATGCTGTGCCTGTCCATCCACATTTGGAATGTAAGAACATAAAAAGCTGAGTTAAGATGTTTCGACCTTGCATATTTCATATGCTCAATATTTTTCATGACCTTGCCAACATTAATGTTTCAAGTACTATTGAAAACTGGTGGTAGTTGCACTCTAGATATCATGAACTCTCACCGCTCAAGGCTGGCACCAGAATTGATGGAAATGCTAGTGTTTTAGAAAGTAAACCTGCCTTTGCTTGGGTTTACAAATTTTCCCTGTGAATGGCAAGATGAATAAAAGCAATTGAAAGCATTGCAGCAGCTCCAACTGCCTCCTATGCTCCAGATAATATAAGCACTGCAGCACATGTACCTGACCTGAAACGCTGTGCCTGTCCATCCACATTTGGAATGTAAGAACATAAAAAGCTGAGTTAAGATGTTTCGACCTTGCATATTTCATATGCTCAATATTTTTCATGACCTTGCCAACATTAATGTTTCAAGTACTATTGAAAACTGGGGTTAGTGTTCCCATTGTTTACAGAGGCACTGTGTAAACCACAAAGTCAAAATAGGTTGATATTGTAGATTTTGACTTGAGTAGCAGTTTTCTTATTTCTGAGAGTTCTTCATGTTCCTTTGTCATCAGCTGAAGTGCATAAGTACAGTTAATAGATTCGGGGTATTCAAAAATAATCTCCGGCTCAGTTCTTGCTTCACAAATGGCAGTCTCTATTGTTCTAAAAGCATCCTCTCTTGAATTATCTTTCAGAAATGAAAAAGATGCCATTTTCTTCTGGCAATGAACCAGTTCAGGAAGAAGTGACAGGTCAAACCACAACATACCTGCACAAAGGATATCCTCTATTGCTGTGCCTGTCCTTCCGGGCCTTATGTCCCTAGGTGGGATTGACTCTGTGCCTGTTCGTCCAGGCCTTATGTCCCTATGTGGGCTTGACCTCTGTCCTCGATTGCTGTGCCTGTTTGTCCAGGCCTTATGTCCCTATGTGGGCTTGACCTCTGTCCTCAAATGCTGTGCCTTTGCATCCAGGCCTTATGTCCCTACAAGAGTTTGACCTCAATTGCTGTGCCTATGCGTCCAGGCCTTATGTCCCTAGGTGGGACTGACTCTGTCCTGTATTGCTGTGCCTGTCCGTCCAGGCCTTATGTCCCTACAAGGGTTTGACCTCGATTGCTGTGCCTGTTTGTCCAGGCCTTATGTCCATACGTGGGTTGACCTCTGTCCTCGCCTGCTGTTCCTGTTCATCCAGGCCTTATGTCCTAGGTGGGATTGACTCTGTCCTGTATTGCTGTGCCTGTCCGTCCAGGCCTTATGTCCCTACAAGGGGTTGACCTCAATTGCTGTGCCTGTTCGTCCAGGCCTTATGTCCACACATGGGCTTGTCCTCTGTCCTCGACTGCTGATCCTGTTCGTCCAGGCCTTATGTTCCTAGGTGGGATTGACTCTGTCCTCAATTGTTGTGCCTGTTTATCCAGGCCTTATGTCCCTAGGTGGGATTGACTCTGTCCTGTATTGCTGTGCCTGTCCGTCCAGACCTTATGTCCCTACAAGGGTTTGACCTCGATTGTTGTGCCTGTTCATCCAGGCCTTATGTCCATACGTGGGCTTGACCTCTGTCCTCGATTGCTGTGCCTGGCCGACCAGGCCTTAAGTCCCTATGTGGGCTTGACCTCTGTCCTCGATTGCTGTGCCTGTTCAGCCAGGCCTTATGTCCCTAGGTGGGATTGACTCTGTCCTGTATTGCTGTGCCTGTTCGTCCAGGCCTTATGTCCCTAGAAGGGTTTGACCTCTGTCCTCGATCGTTGTGCCTGTTAGTCCAGACCTTACGTCTAGTCCTAACAGCAGAACCCTCATTGCAAAGGGAAGCCTCAGTCTCTAGAAATTCTAACTAATAATAATTCACAGCATGGATCCTTAAATGAAACAGTTTTCTTTAATTTCAGGGCAGAGAAGAGAACTTCCTCCATTTTGCTTATGAAGTCATGATCTGTTTTCAAATGCTTAAATCCTAACAATTTGTACCATTATACACTCTAGGGGCCAACCCATTCCAGAAAGCCCTTTCCTGCTCAAAGGAAAGGGAACTCTCCCCAGTGTTGCAGCCTATCTCTTAGCACCTGTTGACCCATGTTCAGAACAAGAAAAGATCTTCAAGGTACTTAGACTGTGGCAAACACAGTGAGACCATGCACACAGTGAGACCCTGCTCCAGGTCGCCACACTTTGAAGGCTCGTGCTAGACTCTAGGGGCCAACCCATTCCAAGGAAGCCCTTTCCTGCTCAAAGAAAGGGAACTCTCCCCGGTGTTGCAGCCTATCTCTTAATACCTGTTGACCCATGTTGAACCGCTGCTCACATGGCCCCCTGCTCCAGGTTGCCACGCTTTCAAAGCTCGTGCTCCACTCTAGGGGCCAACCCATTCCAAGGAAGCCCTTTCCTGCTCAAAGAAAGGGAACTCTCCCCGGTGTTGCAGCCTATCTCTTAGTACCTGTTGACCCATGTTGAACCGCTGTTCACAGTGAAACCTCCTCCATGTCGCCATGTTTTGAAGGCTCATGCTCCACTCTAGGGGCCAACCCATTCCAGGGAGCCCTTTCCAGTTCAAAGGAAAGGGAATGCTCCCCAGGTGTAGCCAGCGTGTATCTACCCTCTGACCCATGTTGAACCGCTGTTCACATGCACCCTCCTCTGTCTTGGCCTTGAAAACACTCGTTTGTATATCAGCTACGTCCACCAAATTTTAAAAGACCAGCGAGAGCTCACTAGACACCAATGGAAACATCCCACTCTAGGGGCGAACCCATTCTAGGGAGCCCTTTCCTGCGCAAAGGAAAGGGAACTCTCCACGGGTGTAGCCAGCCTGTATCTACCCTCTGACCCATGTTGAACCGCTGTTTACATGGAAACCTACTCCACCTCGGCCTTGAAAATTCTCGATGTTCTGGCCACTATCATAGTTGCTCAGTGTGTTGGTGCTAGTCTTTCTGCTTGCTATGTTCCCCCTTCATTGTGCTGTAGGATGTTGATGCCACTTGTCTTGCCACTTTGCCTGTCGTGCTGCCTTCGAGGGTTCATGCATCTGTTATCAGTGCACTCTTTTGAAGCTGTGGTGTGTTTTCGACACTGTCGCTAGTGTGCTTTGTGCCTCTGTTAAAGCGCTCTTACCACTTCTAGTACCCCTTTCCCCCTTTACAATGCCACTTTAGACTAAAGATGTAGCTTTATGTTGTTAACCCCAATTATTTATCCAAGTTCAATCTTCCTGTTTATTGTAAGACATCCTCCTGTCATGTTATTGTTTATAATGTAAACCGACTTGATTAGTAATTCTGTTACTGGAAAATCGGTATATAAAAATGCTAAATAAATAAATAAATAAATTTTGCCACAGTCTAAGTACCTTGGAGCTGTTTTGTTGTTCTGATGATTGTTCCCCAGAAGTTTCATCAAAATTGATAAGAAAACCCCAATTCTGCAGCAAAATATAGGCTGCAAATACTTCTCCCATTGACTTTCATGGGAACCGGAAAACAAATGCACTTATCAACGTATCGGGGGCGCCAATGGACTAATGCAACGAATTTGCCCGCCGACGAATACGAATGCCGAATCGGACGAATCCGTACCCTCTACACATCCCTATATAGCAGTAACTTGCAGCTTAATTCAACCATATATGCTGATTTAGATTATGTTTTCTCTCTTATACATTATCACCTTTGGAAATGGAACAAAAGGGGTTTTAGATCTGCAGATGGAGAGCAGCTCTCACACCACAACTTCTTGTAGTGCCTCCTAGAGGCATAACAATAGAGGGAAGAAAGTAGCCTCATAACTGCTATTTGCTGAATTAAGGCATATCAGAATGTTTAGTTTCAATGAAGCTGTAATTTCACTTTAACCATTACCTTAATTTTGTTGTATGCCAGATTCTATATTTTTCCAGGTTAACGACATAAAGCCTTCTCTGCCATGTGAGCTGTAACGCTTGAAGATTACATTCTTTCCCAGTTTGATTTTTTTCATTTTTAAATAGATCTATTTTAATTTTGACTTTTGTTTTATTTTGGATCAATCCAAACACTTTTTGGTCTAATTTTTGAGCTCACATATGTTTTAATTGTTTGTCTTTATGTGTTATTTGTGTGTCATGACACCTGAAGAAGGTAATGAATGAATTTGTGTGTCAGTTCAGTGAATTATATATTTCTATGTAATGTCTGAGCACCTAAGTTGTTTGTGGCTCTGACTATTGCATGTTACCTAATAATAAAGTGGGAACATAATGCAGATTAGTAATAGTATATGTAGGGATTATTAGATGCAGGGAGTTATGGACATGATGGAATTTTCTCATTGATTAATTTGAATTTGTTTTGCTCTTATATTAGGTTTTAATCCATAACATTTACATCTAATAATGAGTTAAGAGGCTATGCTCCGATGTCAGAAATACACCATACTGGGAGAACTGTATACGTCATGTGACATTGATTTCAGAAATCATCCCATCCTTTGCACAGAAGTCATCTTGCACTCTTCATTATATGGACTGAAGTGCTCACACTTTATACCTTATCTTTTTGTTTTTCTTGTTCTATTGGGGGTGGGGGGGGGGGGGGGTGGCCTTACCTAGATGCTGATTCCTTTGTTTTATGCCACTTTCACAAAAAAAAAAAAAAAAAAACATCAACAAAAACTTTATTGAGAATTCAATCAGACCCCGGTAGGCCACTACCAGACACATAGTGAATTTACTTATACATTTAAAGGACGGTAGACACATTCCTACTCCCATAGCAACATAAAACTTAACTAGGAACTGATCAAACTTGAGATGAAGGCAGCAATCCAGCAGCAAGAGGGGGGCTTCCCAGTCTTTTGCATAGAGTGTCACATGTATGAATTTTTACCCACCGGTGAGAAGTTGTACATGTGCATGCGATGCAAAGAGTTCCTAGCTCTCAGAGAACGAGACCGATCTCTGGAGGCTAGAGTGGCAGACCTGGAGGAGCTGAGGCAGACAGAGAGGTATATAGATGAGACCTTCAGGGACATAGTAGTCAAGTCCTAACTTCAGACTGGCAGCCCTGGTACTGCCTTGGAGGAAGAAGGTCTCATGATGGGAGAGCATCAACCAGGTGCAGCAGGAAAGGATCCTGTAGCAAGGACCTGCTCTCCAGGTAATGCATTGTTCTTTAGCACTGAGGATATCTCTCCAAGGCCTACTGCCCAGGAGGGAAGGGTTAGGTCGGCTGTTATAGTTGGTGATTCGATTATTAGGAATGTAGATAGCTGGGTGGCTGGTGGGCGTGAGGATCACCTGGTAACATGCCTACCTGGTGCGAAGGTGGCGGACCTCACGCGTCACCTAGATAGGATTTTAGACTGTGCTGGGGAGGAGCCAGCTGTCGTGGTACATGTGGGCACCAACGACATAGGAAAATGTGGGAGGGAGGTTCTGGAAGCCAAATTTAGACTCTTAGGTAGAAAGCTTAAATCCAGAACCTCCAGGGTAGCATTCTCTGAAATGCTCCCTGTTCCAAATGCAGGTCACCAGAGGCAGGCAGAGCTCCAGAGTCTCAATGCGTGGATGAGACGATGGTGCAAGGAAGAGGGATTCAGTTTTGTTAGGAACCTTTTGGGGAAGGGGGAGTCTTTTCCAAAGGGATGGGCTCCACCTTAACCAGGGTAGAACCAGACTGCTTGCGCTAACCTTTAAAAAGGAGATAGAGCAGCTTTTAAACTAGAACAAAGGGGAAAGCCGACAGTCGCTCAGCAGCGCATGGTTCTGAGAGAGGTATCTTCAAAGGAAACTAATGATGCATTAGAATTAGGGCATCCCGACAGTGAGGTTCCAATAATTAGAAAAATAGACCAAGTGCCTGTAACTAAAAACTCACCTGAACTAAAAAATTCTAACTTATCCCTGTCAATTAAAAAGCAGAATGAAAATACAAACAAAAAACCAACTTTGAAATGTTTGTATGCTAATGCCAGAAGTCTAAGAAGTAAGATGGGAGAATTAGAATGTATAGCAGTGAATGATGACCTAGACTTAATTGGCATCTCAGAGACATGGTGGAAAGAGGATAACCAATGGGACAGTGCTATACCGGGGTACAAATTTATCACAATGACAGAGGGAGGAGGTGTGGCGCTTTATGTCCGGGTTGGTATAGAGTCCAACAGGATAAACATCCTGCATGAGACTAAATACAAAATTGAATCTTTATGGGTAGAAATCCCTTGTATGTCGGGGAAGACTATATTGATAGGAGTATACTACCGTCCACCTGGTCAAGATGGTGAGACGGACATTGAAATGCTAAGAGAAATTAGGGAAGCTAACCAAATTGGTAGTGCGGTAATAATGGGAGACTTCAAATACCCCAATATTGACTGGGTAAATGTATCATCGGGATATGCAAGAGCAGCGGTTCTCAACCTGTGGGTTGCGATCCCGGCGGGGGTCGAACGACCAAAACACAGGGGTCGCCTAAAGCCATCTGAAAATACATATTTCTGATGGCTTTAGCCGCTGAGAAGTCGCGCTACCGTCTGCAGCAGCGCTATTCAGCTGGAACGCACGCCGTTATGGATGTGCATTCCAAACTGAATGCCTGCGCGCATGCGCAGACGTGATTGCATCATCCGTCCGGGGCCTAAGGGGCGGGGGGAATGCTCCACAGTCCATAGCAGCGCATTACATGTGTCCGGCGCTTGCTGACGTCATCAGTGGGCGGACGCAGCAAGCGCCGGAGGACAGAAGCCTAGGAGGCAGAGAGGCAAGAGGCGGAGAGCCAAGAGATCCTGGGAGACAGCCTGCTGGTGTAAAAAAGGTTAATAATGTAAAAACAGTACACACGCCATACACACAATACTGTGTAAGTGTAAGGTGCTTTGTGTGTAATCATTTCTGAATTGGTAAGCAAGAAGCAACCACAACCATCTCACTGAATTTGGCAGCATACTGTTGCAAAATATTGCACTGTTGTTTACTGTTATATTACTGTTGTTATATTTAAACCCATGCTATGCCATGGTGAAATGTTATTTATTGGCATTAGTAATAAATATTTCTCAGCATATAATTAAATATTGTTTTTGTGATTAATCACTATGTTTAAATTATGTTTGATTTGTAGCAATGAGAATATATAATGCATATCAGGTATTTACATTCCGAATCATAACTGTAGCAAAATTACAGTTTTGAAGTAGCCACCAAAATTATTTTTTGGTTTGGGGTCACCGCAACATGAGGAACTGTATTGCGGGGTCACGGCATTAGAAAGGTTGAGAACCACTGCGCTAGAGAGATAACGTTCCTGGATGGAATAAATGATAGCTTTATGGAGCAATTGGTTCAGGAACCGACGAGAGAGGGAGCAATTTTAGATCTAATTCTCAGTGGAGCAGAGGACTTGGTGAGAGAGGTGACGGTGGTGGGGCCGCTTGGCAATAGTGATCATAATATGATCAAATTTGATTTAATGACTGGAAGAGGAACAGTGTGCAAATCCACGGCTCTCGTGCTAAACTTTCAAAAGGGAAACTTTGATAAAATGAGAAAAATTGTTAGAAAAAAACTGAAAGGAGCAGCTACAAAAGTAAAAAATGTCCAAGAGGCGAGGTCATTGTTAAAAAAATACCATTCTAGAAGCACAATCCAAATGTATTCCACACATTAAGAAAGGTGGCAAGAAGGCAAAACGATTATTGGCATGGTTAAAAGGGGAGGTGAAAGAAGCGATTTTAGCCAAAAGATCTTCATTCAAAAATTGGAAGAAGGATCCAACAGAAGAAAATAGGATAAAGCATAAACATTGGCAAGTTAAATGTAAGACATTGATAAGACGAAGGAAGGCCAAATGATTGCTGGAATGGTTTAAAAGTGAGGTGAAAGAGGCTATTTTGCCAAAAGATCTTCATTAAAAAATTGGAAGAAGGATCCATCAGAAGAAAATAAGATAAATCATAAGCATTGGCAAATTGAATATAAGACACTGATATGACAGGCTAAGAGAGAATTTGAAAAGACGTTGGCCATAGAGGCAAAAACTCATAATAATAACTTTTTAAAATATATCCAAAGTAGAAATCCTGCAAGGGAGTCGATTGGACAGTTAGGTGATAGAGACCATCTCAAAAATTCTATACAAATTCTTTGCTTCATTGTTTACTAAAGAGGATATTGGGGAGATACCCATTCCGGAGAAGGTTTTCAAGGGTGACAATTCAGATGAACTGAACCAAATCACAGTGAACCTGGACAATGTAATAGGTCAGATTGACAAACTGAAGAATAGTAAATCACCTGGATGGAATGGTATACACCTCAGGGATTTGAAAGAACTAAAAAATGAAATTTCAGACCTATTACAATTAGGGCCGGATTTCAAGAATTACGCATAGGCGTAGATTTGTGCGCGCAACCCGGCACACACAAATCTATGCCCGATTTTATAAGGTATGCGCGCAGCCACACGCATGTTATAAAATCCAGGGTTGGCGCGCGCAAGGTGGTGCACACTTGTGCCCCTTGCGCACGCCGAATCCTAGGGGAGCCCCGATGGCTTTCCCCGTTCCGACCCCCACCTTCCCCTCCCTTCCCCTATCTAACCCGCCCCCCCAGCCCTACCTAAATGCCCCCCACCTTTATTTTTTTATTTACGCCTGCCTGGAGGCAGGCGTAGGTTGCACGCGCCGGCCAATTGCCGGTGCGCCATCCCCTGGCACAGTCACTGTGCCAGAGGCCTCGGTCCCACCCCCGCCCACTCCCTGCCCCTTTTTTCAAGCCCGGGAGCATACCTGCATCCCGAGGCTTGTGCGCGTCACCAGGCCTATGCAAAATAGGCTCGGCGCACGCAGGAGCGAATTTTAAAGGGTTACGCGCATAACCCTTTTAAAATCCGCCCCTTAATTTGTAATTTATCATTAAAATCATCTGTTGTACCTGAAAACTGGAAGGTGGCCAAAGTAATCCCGATATTTAAAAAGGGCTTCAGGGGTGATCCGGGAAACTCTAGACCAGTGAGCCTGACTTCAGTGCTGGGAAAAATCATGGACATTGTTATAAAGAATAAAATCACAGAATATTTAGATAGACATTGTTTAATGGGACACAGCCAGCTTGGGAAGACTTGCCTCATAAACCTACTTTTTTTTTTTGAAGGGGTGAATAAACATGTGGACAAAGGTGAACCGGTAGAGGTGGTGTATTTGGATTTTCATGACAGGCTTCTAAGAAAACTAAATAGTCAGGGGACAGGAAGTGATGTCCTTTTGTGGATTGCAAACTGGTTGAAAGACAGGAAACAGAGAGTAGGATTAACTGGTCTGTTTTCACAGTGGAAAAAGATAAACAATGGAGTGCCTCAGGGATCTATACTTGGACTGGTGCTTTTTAATATATTTATAAATGATCTGGAAAAGGGGTATGACGAGTGATCTGATCAAAATTGCAGATGACACAAAATTATGAAGAGTAGTTAAATCACAAGCGGATTGTGATACATTACAGGAGAACCTTGCAAGACTGGAAGATTGGGCATCCAAATGGCAGATGAAATTTAATGTGGACAGTACAAGGTGTGGCATATAGGGAAAAATTAACCTTGCTGTAGTTACACGATGTTAGGTTCCATATTAGGAGCTACCACCCAGGAAAAAGGTCTAGGCATCAGTGGATAATGCTTTAAAATCGTCGGCTCAGTGTGCTGCAGCAGTTAAAAAAAGCAAACAAAATGTTAGGAATTATTAGGAAGGGAATGGTTAATAAAATGGAAAATATCATAATGCCTCTGTATCGCTCAATGGTGAGACTGCACCTTGAATACTGTGTACAATTCTGGTCGCTGCATCTCAAAAAAGATATAGTTGCAATGGAGAAGGAACAGAGAAGGGCAACCAAAATGATAAAGGGGATGGAACAGCTTCCCTATGAGGAAAGGCTGAAGAGGTTAGGGCTGTTCAGCTTGAAGAAGAGACAGCTGAGGGGGGATATGATAGAGGTCTTGAAGATCATGAGAGTTCTTGAACAAGTAGATGCGATTCAGTTATTTATACTTTTGGATATTAGGACTAGGGGGCATTCCATGAAGTTAGCAAGTAGCACATTTACGACTAAAGGGAGAAAATTCTTTTTCATTCAGTGCACAATTAAGCTCTGAAATTTGTTGCCAGAGGATGTGGTTAGTGCAGTTAGTGTAGCTGGGTTCAAAAAAGGTTTGGATAAATTCTTGGAGGAGAAGTCCATTAACTGCTATTATCAAGTTTATTTAGGGAATAGCCACTGCTATTAATTGCATCAGTAGCATGGGATCTTCTTGGTGTTTGGGTAATTGCCAGGTTCTTGTGGCCTGGTTTGGCCTCTGTTGGAAACAGGATGCTGGGCTTGATGGACCCAGCATGGCAATGGACCCAGCATGGCAATTGATGGACCCAGCATGGCAATTGATGGACCCAGCATGGCAATTTCTTATGTTCTTATAAACCAGAAACCAAGATATTTAATGGTCCATTCTATGTCCTGCTCCTCTGATAAACTACCAGCTCTCTAATATCTGTAATTTCTCTCAGGCAAGGTTGGGGGTCACTACATTTATTTTCCTCCTGAGCATGTTGTCCTTCTCATGACTGCAATTACTGGAGACAATTGGTAAATAAATGTCCATGAACAGTACTGGCCTAATTATAAAAAGCATTTGCTTGCTTAAAATTTAATTTTAGAAGTCTAAATGCACTTTACCAGTGTAAGTGGGCTTTTGAAAATTGCAACAATATATAAGATTGAATTGTGTATACATGCATGTAACTTTATGCATGTAACTGGCTTTGCTATGATAGTATGTTACATTCACACATGTAACTTTTTTAAAAATTACCTTTATCTGTATAAAGTGCATAAACAATAAATCTACTGTATGTGTTTACATTTCAAAGCCCCAAACTGGACAAGCACAAGGATCCAAAACAATGATAGCATTTCTACAGTCCTGTATAAAGTACTGATTCTTCATTCACAATTTTATGTTTTCTGTACATGGCTTCAGAAAATTATGGGAGCCATCCAAAAATCATTCTGGGTACTTTTGAAAAGAAAACATAAATGAAAATATAACATATTATTGTAGCAGTTTTCAAAAGAACTGCGTTAGGTGAACTGAACATAGGTAAAACTTGTTGAATAACAGTGCAAAAAGACATGGCCAGAAGCACAGCCAAAGGATTGCTAGGGTGTATAGAATAGAGATGTGACTCGGAACCGGAATCGGTTCGGATTCCGGTTTGGATTCACATGTGGGGTTTTTTTTCATCGGGCCCGATCGCGGTTTTGTTTATCGGCTGCGCCCGAGCCGATAAACAAAAAACCCACCCCGACCCTTTAAAACTAATCCCTTTGCTTCCCCCACCCTCTCGACCCCCCCAAAAAACATTTTACAGGTACCTGGTGGTCTAGTGGGGGTCCCGGGAGCGATCTCCTGCTCTCGGGCCGTCGGCTGCCACTAATCAAAATGGCGCCGATGGCCTTTGCCCTTACCATGTGACAGGGTATCTGTGCCATTGGCCGGTCCCTGTCACATGGAGGGAGCACTGGATAGCCGGTGCCATCTTTAAAAATGGCGCGGGCCATCCAGTGCTCCTACCATGTTATTTAATGTCTCTATCATATATTTCCTATTTCGCTTTTCCTCTAAGGTATGTTTAGATCTTTAAGGTCTATCACCATATGCTTTAGAACAAAGAACACTGATCATTTTAGTAGCCATCCTCTGGACCGACTCCATCCTGTTTGTCCTTTTGAAGGTGCAGTCTCCAGAACTGTACACAGTATTCCAAGTGAGAACTCACCAGCGACCTGTACAGGAGCAATATCACCTTCCTTTTTCTGCTGACCATTCCTTTCCCTATGTAGCCAAGCATCTTGGCTTTTACTGTCACTTTATTCACCTGTTTGACTACCTTAAGATCATCAGATACAATTAACCACAGATCCAGTTCTTCTTTTGTGCTTAGAAGAATTTCACTTCCAATACTGTACCTTTCCCTTGAGTTTCTGCATCCTAAGAACATAAGAAATTGATATACTGGGTCAAACAAAGGGTCCATCAAGCTCAGCATCTTGTTTCCAACTGTGGTCAATCCAGGCTCAAGTGCCTGGCAAGTACCTAAACACTAAGTAGATCCCATGGTACTGATGCCAGTAATAGAAATGGCTATTCCCTAACGGGCGGATTTTAAAAGCCCTGCTCGCGTAAATCCGCCCGGATTTACGCGAGCAGGGCCTTGCGCGCCGGCGCGCCTATTTTCCATAGGCCGCCGGCGCGCGCAGAGCCCCGGGACGCGCGTAGGTCCCGGGGTTTTTGGAAGGGGGCGTGTCGGGGGTGGGACCCAATGATGCGGCGTTTCGGGGGTGGGGCACGGCATTTTGGGGGTGGAACTGGGGGCGTGGCGCCGGCCCGGGGGCGTGGTCCAGGCCTTCGGACCAGCCCCCGGGTCGGAGCACGGCGCGCCAGCAGTGTGCTGGCACGCGTAGATTTACGTTTGCTTCTCGCAGGCGTAAATCTACGGACAAAGGTAAGGGGGGGTTTAGATAGGGCTGGGGGGGTGGGTTAGGTAGAGGAAGGGAGGGGAAGGTGAGGGGAGGGTGAAAGAGAGTTCCCTCCGAGGCCGCTTTGATTTCGGAGCGGCCTCGGAGGGAACGGAGACAAGCTGCGCGGCTTGGCACGCCGGCTGCCCAAAATCGGCAGCCTTGCGCGCGCCAATCCAGGATTTTAGAAGATACGCGCGGCTACGTGCGTAACTTATAAAATCCAGCATACTTTTGTTTGCGCCTGGTGCGCAAACAAAAGTACGCGAACGCGCTTTTTAAAAAAATCTACCCCTAAGTCAACTTGATTATTAGCAGTTAATGGACTTCTCCAAGAACTTATCCAAACCTTTTTTTAAACCCTGCTACACTAACTGCACTAACTACATCCGCTGGCAACAAATTCCAGAGCTTAAATGTGCGTTGACTGAAAAATAATTTTCTCAGATTAGTTTTAAATGTGCTACTTCCTAACTTCATGAAGTGTCCCCTAGTCCTATTATCCGAAAGAGTAAATAACCGATTCACATCTACCCGATCTAGACCTCTCATGATTTTAAAGACCTCTATCATATCCCCCCCTCTGCCATCTCTTCTCCAAGTTCAACAGCCCTAACCTCTTTAGCCTTTCCTCATAGGGGAGCTGTTCCATCCCTTTTATCATTTTGGTTGCCCTTCTTTGTACCTTCTACAGTGCAACTATATCTTTTTTGAGATGTGGTGAATGCATTACTCTGAATTGTTTAGCATCAAATCTTAGCTGCCAAACCTTAGACCATTCCTCAAGCTTTTCTAGATCCCTCCTCATGTTTTCCACTCCTTCCTGGCTGTCCACCCTGTTTCAGATTTTGGTATAATCAACAAAAAGACAAACCTTTCCTGACAACTCTTCTGTTACGTGACTTATGAAAATGTTGAAAAGAACCAGTCCAAGGACCGATCTCTGAGGCACATCGCTAGTAAGAACTCCCTCTCCTCAGAGAATACTCCATTTACCAGTACCCTTTGTTGCCTTCCACTCAGCCAGTTTCTAACCCAGTCAGTCACTCTAGGATCAATACCAAGGGTGCACAATTTATTTATAAGTCTTCTGTGTGGAACCGTGTTAAAGACCTTGCTGAAAACCAAGTGCACTATATCTAGCACTCTCCCTTGATCCAACTTTCTGGTCACTCAATCAAATAAACTGATCAGATTTGTCTGAAATGATTTACCTTTGGTAAAACCATGTTGCCTTAAATCTTGCAATCCACTGGATTCCAAAAATTGTACTATCTTCTGATTTAGGAGTGATTCCATTAATTTGATCTCTACAGAGGTCAGACTAACTGGACTGTAGTTCCCAGCCTCCTCCTTTTTCCACTTTTATCAATAGGAACCATATTTGCCCTTTTCTAGTCCCCTGGAACTACTCCAGACTCTAAAGAAGCATTGAAAAAGTCAGCCAGTGGAGGTCTCTTTTTCCTCTTCCCTTTATTTACATTCCTATCAAAAAGATTAGTTGCCCTTATATCTCCTTTTAGTTTTTCCCACTGCCATTCTGCTTCCCATAGATTGTCCCATCCAGCAAATGACTCCTTGAGGTACTCCCCCAGTCTGAGAAAGTTAGTTTTCCTGATGTCTAGGACCTTCACATTAGAATGAACCTTCAACTCTTGTGTCTTAATATTGAACCACACCAACCGGTGGTCATCAGAAATACTGTCCTGTTGGTAAACACCAGATGCAGTATCCTGTGTGGGTTATGTTACCAGCTGACAAAACAGTTCTCCTTGCAGAGAATCCAGGATCTCCCTGCTTCTAGATGATACTGCAGTTGAGTTGCCCTAAACATCTGGAAGATTAAACTCCCCTAGCAACAGCACCTCCCCTTTCACAACACTCTGTGAATATCTTCCATTAAATCTCTATCCATCTCCTTTGTGATAGAGGTCTGTATATTACACCATTATAAACAGATGTTTCATTCCCTCTTTCCAGATTAACCTACAGTGCTCCTCCTCCTTACCTCATAAACCCAGTAATGTTGTTGCTTTAATACTGTTCTTTATATATAATTCCATGCCTCCTCCTTTCCTTCCTACCTGGGAGGATACAACCAGTAGAATCATGGAGGTCATAATGCCTCTATACAGGACATAGTCAAGACCTCACCTAGAGTAGCAAGTCCAATTCTGGAGGCCATAACTTTGAAAGGATATAAATAAAGTGAATGCAGTCCAGAAAAAGGCTATGAAAATGTTGAAGACTCTGCACCAAAAATCTTATGACATGAGAATTAAGGGCCGAAATATATATACCCTAAAGGGGAAGCGAAACAGGGAGGAGATATGAAAGACATTCAAATATCTCAAAAACATAAATGACACGCAAGAAGCAAACTCTTTTTTGCAGAAAGAATCCTGGAAAGAATGGTGGATGTAAGGAAAAATCTCTTAGTGGAGTCAAGAAGCCTGCGATAAGCATAGAAACCCTGTAGTTTCAATGAAGTGAAGGGAGAACCAGAGATCAACTCTGTCTATGGCACTGCAGCAGGAATGAAAATGGGCAGACTGCAAGCATGTTATGGTTCTTATCTATCATAGTCTATATTTTTTTTCTATTTTCATTTCATCCAGGAAATTGCTGATAGATAAAAAAAAAATAAATAAAAATAAATAAAATCAGATTACAGGAATAGAATACTGCTAAAATTTATGAAGGGATGAGGAACCCTAAATACTTTCTGGAAGGAAAGTGGTGGGGTGAGGAGGTTGCTTGAAGTGATTATGCAGACTGTTGAAAAGTTGCAGATTTCTGTGAAGGATTTGTAGACACACACAGGAAAATCCACTGCTGAACATGGAGCTGTCTGTGGATTGTCCAAAGATTTGAAAGTCTGCATTGTACTTCATTTTAACCTTTTGTGGTCTGCTTGCATCTATGTGTGTCACAACGAAGATCTCCCACTCGTTTATTATTCTCATTGAGTACTTATTAGGACAACTTGTTTGTCATGCTAGATTCTTTCATGAGTCATGAAGGCAAAACAGGAAAAAAAATCCCAAAAGAACATTTTTAAAAATACTTGTTATGGTTAATTTTAATCTTTCTCTCTTAGTTTAATCTTGAACATAAATACCCACAATTCTTCAGTAATCTACTTACAAAGTTTCAGCTCCTAGAAGCATCTCCACCTCTTCTCCTGCATGGTTACTGTGGATAGATAACATGAAGAGGTGACTGGTTGAGCTCTGGCGCAAGTACAGCACTGCTGAACTGTTCTTCCCTGGGGATGAATTCAGCTCCTCATTATCACATTGTTCAACTGATAGCTGATCCCGTAAGGCATAGTCTGTGACATTGTAACTGTCCTCACTACAAAAGAATAAAATAGATTAAAAAAAAAAAAAAATAGAACCGGAGAGTTCACAGTTGATGTTCTACATATTTTCAGCCCTGAGTCCCTCCGTCAACATTTTTGGAAATTAACAAAACAGCTGCATGTCCAGGATGCTAAAAAATTAAAGTTGGAGCCCTTGGGCTTTGTAGTGGGAAACTCAAATAGCTTTGACATTCATAAACACCCCTTACCCTATTCATTGAGAATTTAGGGATGATAGCAATCTAGGAAGTGAAATGTCCCTTGGTAGTTTGTTATATTTACTAATGAAAAAGGGAAAATGTGATGAGGGTAGATTTTAAAAGGAGCACGCACGGCATACATGTGCGCGCACTACCCGGCACGGACACGTATACCCGATTTTATAACTTGCGAGTGCAAGTTATAAAATCAGGGGTTGGTGCGCGCAAGGGGGTGCACAATTGTGCACCTTGTGCGCGCTGAGCCACGCTGTCTTCCCCCGTTCCCTTCCCCCTAACCTGACCTTCCCACCCCTTCCCCTAACCCCCCCCCCCCAAATTTTTATTTTACCTTTTGTGCCTGCCTCTGGGCAGGCTCAAGTTGCATGCGCCAGCAGCCTGCCGGCACGTGATCCTCCAACACAGCGGCAATGGACGCTCTGTCAGAGGCTTCTGGTCCTACCCCCACCCCGCCCCTTTTGTAAAGCCCCGGGACTTACATGTGTCCCGGGGTTATAGGCCCGGCGCGTAACCCTTTTAAAATCCTGCCCAAATTTCCTTTTTTTTTTCACATACTGCAATCAGAAAATACTTTATCCTTCTGTTTGAAATTTCCCTTTACCACTAATTCTATAACATTACTAAAATCCAACCATTTCTCAATTTTGCATCTATGTTAATTCTGCATGTTCTTCTCATGCCTCGCTTTCCTGATTCTGTCCCGTCCACTTCAACTCCTCCCAAAACCCTTATGCATTCCTTCTGTACCACCATTCTTGTTTTTCACATACCGCCTGCTTGATGCTTTACATTCACTGATTGCATGTCAAATAGTTATCGTGCAGAAAGTCTTAACATTTACCTATAAATGTAACTATGCTCTTGCCCTGTGCCTGTTTGCACTCTCATCTAATGTACTAAACACAGTTATTCCCTCTTCTCAGAAGGCACCTGACTGCTTCTAAGCATTCTCAAGGCTCAGGCAAACTTCTTCAGGTTATCCAAGATACTTTCTTATTTTCGACTCCAAACTAAAGTCTCATCTCTTCCATCTCATCTATTTTGACTACTTACCCTTCCTCTTGTCTTGGTTCACAAATATTTTCTTTGTACCATTAAATATTTGTCCATTTTTTAATTATTTTGAGGTACCTTAGTCAGGCCACATATAAAAACCCATAATATGTATACAATTGTATCATTATCAGGCCGATACAGTACAATGCAGTCTGACGGAGCGCACTGTTAGCCTGCATTTGGATGCGTGTTTTGGACGCGCTAGCTTTACCCCTTATTCAGTAAGGGGTAATAGCGCGTCCAAAACGTGCGTCTAACCCCCCCGAACCTAATAGCGCCCGCAACATGCAAATGCATGTTGATGGCCCTATTAGGTATTCCCGCGCAATTCAGAAAGCAAAATGTGCAGCCAAGCCGCACATTTTAGTTTCAGAAATTAGTGCCTACTTAATTTAGTGCCTACTTAATTAGTGCCTACTTAAATTAGTGCCTACTTAATTAGTGCCGACTTAATATCATGGCGATATTAAGTCGGAGGTGCCGAAAGTTTAAAAAAGTAAAAATAAATAAATAAATAAAATGAGCCCACGGCTGGCGGGTCGATAACTGGATGCTCAATTTTGCCGGCGTCCGGTTTCCGAACCCGTGGCTGTCAGCGGGCTCGAGAACCGACGCCGGCAACATTGAGCGTCGGCTGTCAAACCCGCTGACAGCCGCTGCTTCCATCAAAAAAGAGGCGCTAGGGACACGCTAGTGTCCCTAGTGCCTCTTTTTACCGCCGGCCATAATTTTAATAAATTTAAATACTGTATCGCATGCACAGGAGAGTGGCCTGTGTGCTCTCCCGCGATTTTACTGTATCAGCCCAATTGTAAGTTAATACATTGAAATTCTACATTTCTAAATGAGTAGCTTAAATGATGGGAATCATGGCCAATTGGGATACAGTCAAACTTATAGCATTTGTGCTTGGAATATCAAAACCCAATTAAAAACAACTGAGACATATGTTTCAACAACTAGAAACATAAAGAGCAAAATCAAGATAAAATATATCAAACAAAATTCAATAACCAAGGAATATAATTAATACTGTCCTTCCAATCCTTTCTCATTTACAGGTCGATACTGTAAGACCGCGGGAGAGCGGACGAACGCCCTCTCTCCCGGCGCGCGCACCGGCCCTTCGCTGGTGCGGGCGATTCAGTATTTAAATGAGGTGACGCGGGAAAAACGGGGAAAAGGAGGCGCTAGGGACACTAGCGCGTCCCTAGCGCCTCCTTTTTGTCAGGAGCGGCGGCTGTCAGCGGGTTTGACAGCCGACGCTCAATTTTGCCGGCGTCGGTTCTCGAGCCCGCTGACAGCCACGGGCTCGGAAACCGGACGCCGGCAAAATTGAGCATCCGGCTTTCGGCCCGACAGCCACGGGCCGAATTCCAATTTTTTTTTTTTTTTTTTTTAACTTTTGGGGACCTCCGACTTAATATCGCTATGATATTAAGTCGGAGGGTGCACAGAAAAGCAGTTTTTACTGCTTTTCTGTGCACTTTCCTGGCGCCGGAAGAAATTAGCGCCGACCTTTGGGTCGGCGCTAATTTCTTAGAGTAAAATGTGCGGCTTGGCTGCACATTTTACTTACTGGATCCCGCGCGCATACCTAATAGGGCCATCAACATGGATTTGCATGTTGAGGGCGCTATTAGGTGCCGCGGGTGGGCCGCGTGTTTTCCTCCCCATACTGAATAAGGGGTAAGGGAAAACTCGCGTCCAGAGCAGGCTGACAGTGCGCTCCGACGGAGCACCCTTTACTGTATCGACCTGTTAGTAAGATATACATTTGTTGGGAGAAAGAAAGGCAATATACAATAAAAACAAGAATGCAATGGAAAACTGAATTGCTCTATAGTATATCAGCAAGGAACTATTCCAGTATGAATGCTATTATCAAACATTTAGCACTGGAACATGAATTGGTAGGTCTCAGAACTTTACATATTCAAAGAACACTGTGTCTAGTGGTTAAGCAGTGAACACAAATGTGTTACTTCACTGGAGCTGGTAGGAAGACAATGGGTTTTAAATACCTAAACATTTCAAAAGTCTGAATTAACCACTGACTTTGTCTTCTTAAGATACATTTAAGATCACCCCTAGAACAAGTATTAATACAAATAACTTCAAAACTGACAGGAAGGATGCAGACATCTGGACAGTTTTTCTTGGAATACTCAGGTCAGATTGTAAGCACATTTAGGGCCGGATTTTAAGAGGTACGCGCGGGTGTACATTTGTGTGTGCAAAACCTGGCGTGCACAAATGTAAGCCCGATTTTATAACATGCGCGTGCAGCCACGCGCATGTTATAAAATCCAGGATTGGCGCATGCAAGGGGGTGCACACTTGTGTACGTTGCGCGTGCCGAGCCCTAGGGGAGCCCCGATGGCTTTCTGCCTTCCCTCCGAGGCCGCTCCGAAATCGGAGCGGCCTCGGAGGGAACTTTCCTTCCGCACCCCCCCCCCCCACCTTCCCCTCCCTACTCCTACCTAACCTGCCCCCCAGCCCTACCTAAAACCCCCCCTCACCTTTGTTTAATAAGTTGCGCCTACCGCTGTGCCGGAGGCCTCGGCCCGCCCCTGCCCCGCCCCTTTCACAAAGCCCCGACGCGCATCCTGGGGCTTGCGTGCGTCACCGGGCCTATGCAAAATAGGCTCGGCGCACATAACCCTTTGAAAATCTGGCCCTTAATACATATGATTAGTGTGAACATTAAGCTATAGGCCTTTTGAAAGGACTGACTCATTTCCATACAGGCAAACAAGGATCATGCTTTATTTTTTGTTCCCATTATATGAATTAACCCAAGATAATGATGTGCATGAGCTAACAAAACTACACAGGTCCATTTTTTGTTGTGTCTATGTTACTGTCAGGCTGGGCTTACTCTCTTTCCAGTTGACTGAGCTGCCATTAACATACACAGGATTGCAGCTTTCTCTGTCCTGGAGAGCTCTAAGAGCTGTACTGGTTCCAGAGAAAACTGGATTCTTGACAAGTTGCGATACCTGCAAATAAGCATGTTTTCTCCAAGATCACACTTTTATATTCCAATATGTTGCATTTCCGTTTTTTTAGATTAGGTTTTGAACTTCTCCACTTAACCATGAATGTGCTTGTTTTATTAAAGGTTTTATTAAAGGTTTTATCCCCACAGACACAGAAACAATAGTTTATCCCCACAGACACAGAAACAATAGTTTGTAGAATTTCCAGGGAGTATAGGAAACAGGCCTGAAAGTTTCAAGTTGGTTTCTGTCATCCTTTTTTTTTTTGTTTTGCCAACTTAGTCATTCATGTCCAATTAGTATAATGCATGACTGGAAAGATCTTCTAAGAGACGTTAATTTTAATTAAATCTCCAGATCTTAACCGTGTTTATCTGTTAGGTTAACAAACATATGTTTTGGGGAGTGTCTCAAACAATCTCTGCAACAATCAGGAAGTGGAACTTCTCAGTCTGAAAGCAAGAATTGTTATACTTCAAAGACCTTTATTTTCTTGGCACCATTAAGTTTCTCAAAGAAATGTATCCCATAATTGTCTTGCAAGTTTTCTAAATGATAATCAAGAGGAGATCCTGCTGAATATTGATTGTGGAAATTCTGAAATCAGACCTGTTTGCAGCTCTCCATAGTTTACCATTCCTGATCTAAATCTTTTCTTCAGCTGAATGCCAGTGTGAAAATCTTGCCAGATAAGAAAAGTGCTTTGTATTGCTTTTCTTACTGTTAATATTAAGAATAGGATACATTCCATGAAACTGACAGGTAAGTATTAAGAAGGGCATTAGTGAATTTGAGAGATTGACATCATACCCTGGCTTACGAGTGAGGTTCACTTCTGTCAAGTTACATGGAAAATATCTCATTTTGAGATATTATCCAAGTAGCATATTTAATATATTAAAAAAATATATATATATATTTTTTTCATTTAACTCAATCATGCTGTGGATTTGTTGCTGGAGAATGTGATCAAGGTATCTAGCATAGTTGAGGTTAAAAGGAGTTTGGACAAGCTCTTGGAGGAAAGGTCTATAACCCATCATTAACCAATTTGTTTTGGGAAAGCCACTGCTTATCCATGGGAGAGAGGAACAAGAAAAGGATCTACTCTTAGGATCAGCTAGGTAACTTGTGACCCAGATTGACCATTATTGAATTTGATGAACCTTTGGTCTGACTCAACAATTTTTATGTTCATTTTGTCTTGACTTGACTTAAAGTATTGTAATATCCCTGTTTTGTTTTATTACAATTTTTGGTTTTATTTTGCTTGCTTTTGTTTTTCTTCTGATTGAACAGATAAGCAATGTATGGATCCTGTCTATTACACTTTGCTGCTTATACACTATTTTGATATGGGTTGTAACCAAGAAAGATGTCTTAAATTAAATTTGTTTTAATTAAATTATTTACAAATTGATAAATGTTATGCTCATTTTCATTTTTACCTCAAGCATATCCAGCATAGCTCCCTGCTTCAACGGCAGGGGAGAAGATAAACAACCAATAAGGGCTGTATAACATAGTCTGAGTAGAACAAATAAGCATGGGTGTAGCTTGCTTATTGCGGCGGTTACTACCCCTACTACCCCTAACTTATCAGCTAGATATTCACTTGGATGCAGCTCCATCACTGCTTTCTACATTAATGGTGGGGGTGGAAAGGAAATAGAACCAAGAGCTAAGAGAAACAGATAAGTATGAGAGAAAAAAGTGTGTGAAGCTTGCTGGGCAGACTGGATGGGCCATTTGGTCTTCTTCTGCCGTCATTTCTATGTTTCTATGTTTCTATGTTTCTATGAATAGCAATTAATAACTAAGCATTTTTCCCACAGAAAGAAAATGGGAGAAAACCATTAGTAAATATTTATTTATTTTATTTTATTTAGTGTTTTTATATACTGGCATTCGCGATAAAGTTCACATCATGCTGGTTTACATTTAACAAGGGGTGTAAAATGAAAATAACATAGAACTGTAACAAGTGAGGAGAAGCTCTGAAGTTACAATAAAACAGGGATGTTTAAAACTGGGAGAAGGAGAAAAAGGCGAGAGGAATTTAACAGAAGAGTAATTGTTTACAATGTTCTAAGACTTACGCGCGTCCCGGGGCTTTGCGTGCGCTGGCGGCCTATGCAACATAGATGCGCCGGCGCACAGGGCTTTTAAAATCTGCCCCAGTTTGTATACATGTGGAAAATATGTGGAGTATAAAATGTGAAGAAAGGCAATATGGGGCAAATCTTTAAACTTACACAAGGGCGCAGTTTTGTTCGCGCAACCTGGCGTGAACAAATTTACATCCGATTTTATAACATGCGTGAGCTGCCACGCGCATGTTATAAAATCCAGGGTCAGCGTGCGCAGGGGGGGGCACAATTGTGCAACCTGCGCGCGCCGAGCCGAGCAGCCTGCCTCCGTTCCCTCCGAGGCCGCTCCGAAATCGGAGTAGCCTGGGAGGGAACTTTTTTTTTGTCCCCCCACCTTTCCCTCCCTTCCCCTATCTAATCCACGCCCCAGCCCTAACTAAATCCTCCCCCTATCTTATTTCGTGGAGTTACGCCTCTGGCAGGCATAACTTGCGCATGCCGCTGGTTCCCTGCCCCGGCACAGGCCGATGTGCAGGAGCACTCAGCCCCGCTGAAGGACCACCGTCACACCTCCGGCCCCGCCCATGGACCGCCGCTATGCCCCCGGCCACACCCCCGGCCAGCCACTTATTTGAAGCCCCGGGACTTGTGCGTCCCGGGGCTTGTGCGCGCAGGGGGAGGCATTGGTAGGTTTTCGGGGGTTGCATGTATCTTACACGTGCAACCCTTTGAAAATCTACCCCGTGTGTGTGTGCATGTGGGGGAAAGATGTGAATAAAAGCAAGGGACTTTCTTTTCCTTAATTTAGATTTCAAATTTCTCCTTCCAAAAAACACAAAGCAATCCCTATAGGGAGATGCACGTTCACCATCTGCTGGAGACTGAGAATACTGGCAGGCTGGGGTCACTGCAGGATTATATATATACTCTAGCATTTAATAGCAATAAAAATAAGACACTGGCTAAAGATTCCATGCAAAATACACTTTTTAAGGCCCAGTATCACATTTCTTGCCAGGTAGTACAACCCTAGCTTTCTACTGTGATGTCAGCTTGCTCTGTCTCCATCTGTTGGCAGGGGAACATAAACCCACTGGTCCTGAGTCCATCTGTTTACACACTAGAGCTGCATGGCTCTAGCAGTGTTATTGTTTGCATTTACATCAGTCTTCAGCAAGAGTAAATATATTTGGGTCACAGGGATGGTGAAGGCAATTAAAAGGTGCACACATATTTGAGTGTATAAATGTTTGTAGACATGTCTGTACACAGTATGGAAGGTATAAATGGAGTGTATATGGTCGCCCCCCCTCCCGTGTACTCCAAATATATTTTTCCACACCATTTCTTTTTTTTTTGCCAAGTAACTTTCAAAAACATGCTTTTTACTATTTGAGCTCATTTCCCAGTAGTCAGCCTTACAGACATCAAAAAGAATTTGAAAGAATCAAACCCAAAGTGGACATCTGTATTGCTGCCTGATGCGCAAGAGGGATTTTATTTTAAGTTGATATCTTATGGATCTGGGCACTGTTGAGGGTTGGAATTTAGTAATCCTGGCTTTCTTTTGCGCTATCTGATGCCAGAGATATAAAATGGAAAATTCAAGGAAAGAAAGATACTATAAATTATGAAAAATGCTTTAAATCTGGGACACTGCAGCTTCCAGAGTTGCAACGGGATAATGTAAAATCTGCAGGACTGCCAAGTATTGGTAATTTAAATCTTCCATCATTGTATAAACCATAAAGGTTGTTAAAGGCTACTTGTGGTATATACATATTTATAACCAAAAATCCTGAATTTCTGTGACAATAAGGATTTCCATTTAATTCTACTTAATGCAGTGTAATCCAAAGATATTGTACATTGCATTACATTAAATTATATGTTGCTACTCTTTAATAATTTCTTTCTATAACTAGTACAATAAATCAGCATAATGATGAATGAAACATAACTGTAGCACAGTAATAATTCTACTTCTCCTTATAGGCAATTTGTTTTTGTTTCACTATTGCTAGCATAACAGCTTTGAGGCTGGTTCAAAATCTAAAACAGATGACTGATAAACTCCAATGAATTGACAGCACAGTACTAAAGACTTCACAGCAGCTCTGTCCTACACTGCTCTATCTAATTTTTGATCTAAGAATAGCCTTAATTTTTAATTTATTTTCACTCTTTTTCAGTTTTGTGCTTCAGAAAGCCTTTTTGTTTTGTATTCTCAGACCAGCAGTTTCCCTTTGGCTCCATTAGGCTTCAATACGAACAGGCCTTTCTTGGGCTATGGCAACAGGATGCTTTATATCCAACTATCTGGGGTCCCCATCCACCCCTTGCAGTGAAAGTCCTTGTTTATGGGCGACAAAGCATGGCTCCCTTTGGAACCCAGTATATGTATACACCAAATATGGCCAGCAGGTGTCATTGTTGTACGTTGGCCAAGATTCCCTTCCATCTCACTCCAACCCCAAAGGGCTCTGAACACTTCGGGGTAGATTTTAAAAGGAGCATGCGCCCGATTTTACAACTTGCACGCCAAGTTATAAAATCAAGGGTCGGCGTACGCAAGGGGGTGCACAATTGTGCTCCTTGCGCACGACGAGCCACGCTGCCTTCACCGTTCCCTTCCCCCTAACCTGACCTTCCCACCCCTTCCCCTAACCTTTCCTCCCCCTAGACCTACTGTAACCCCCCCAAAATTTTTATTTTACCTTTTGCGCCTGCCTCAGGGCAGGCGTAAGATGTGCACACCAACAGCCTGCCGGCACGCAATTCTTCGACACAGCGGCAATGGCTGCTGTGTCGGAGCCTCTGGCCCCACCCCTGCCCTGCCCTTACATGTGTCCCGGGGCTTTACTTGTGTCGCTGGTTCTTTTTAAAATAGACCCAGTGATCTGTAATCTTTTTAAAATCCAGCCCTTCCAGCACAACTTCCCCAGCCCTGGCCAAGTTGGACTGATGAAGACCTGACCTAGGAATCAAACCGAGGTCCCCTGCATGGCAGCACACAGTGTTTGACAGCAAGCCACTGGACAGCCCAGGCTGAAAGAATTAACATTGCATGCTATCAGTTGTATCCATGCAAAATGAGGGAAGATAATAACATCCTTGCATTCACACCAACGACATTTTGTGCTTCATGTATGTATGTATTGATAATTTTTAAGGATGTGAAAAATGTTAAAATTTTCATTTTGAAACAGTTTGGTAAATATTACACAAACTTTACCATCTTGAAAAAAAATATTAGAAGATTCCACTGGATAATTTCTTAAAAAAAAAAAAAAAAAAAGGTTAAATGGATTTTCAGTATTCAATGAATACTTTGCTGCTTGCCAACATATGCAGTAGTTCCAATATGAAACAAAACAGGCCAGCAACTCAGGATACAACCTGTACATTTTAATACTTTTTTAATCCCATTTATATTTATGTTAATAAACTCAAAAGTACTTATCACAACTTTCTAAGCTAAATGTCCATCCCTCTTTATGGCCAATGACAGGTAATATAGTAAAATAGTAATGACGGCAGGAAAAGACCAAAATGGTCCATCCAGTCTGCCCAGCAAGCTTCCCAAGGCAGTAACTGCTGCTCCATGCAGGTTACCCCCATGTTTCTCCCAAGAGTGTAACTGCCGCTCTGTGCAGGTTATCACCTTGTTTCTCTTAAGGGTAGTAACTGAAAGGTGATACTCATAGGGCTTGACTACAGAGCCCCTTTATTGTTTTCTGGGTGGCATAAACAGCTGCATCTGCCAGAATGAGTGACAAAGCCCCCCCCTTCCCCCTCCCAGAAATTCCTTTTCTTGCACTAAAATGTGCCAAAGTCCATTTCCTAAGGAAATTGACCCAATGTGTCTAAAGATGTTTTACCAACTTGCACAAAGGAATGCAAATGACAATAATGACAGTTCCAGTCAGCATCCCACTGTACAAGGAAGCATTCAGCCTCCATCATCACATCTTTGGGCCAAGACAATATGTTTGATTAGTAGTCTTTAAACTCTGTTAAGGTGCAACCTACAAAGGATTTGCAGCAGCTGTGATAAAAGCAAATATGGTACTAAGATATGCTATATTACTAAGATTAAACTGAACCAAGCATTTAAAAAAAAGTTCTTGTAACATTGTTCGCTCTTCTTTCAAATCCGTGTTGAGGATCTTACCAATCTCATCCTACTAAAGACAATAAAAAATATCTTTTCAGAAGATTATTAAAGCATTAATGTTCATGGATAGAATTTTTTTTTTATGTCTGATGAGAACATTTATCAAACTTTACAGCATGTAGACAAGCATTGCCTACGTTTTGAAGGCAATCATGATTATTAGTACAAGCTCACACTTCTTTGCTAAATATCCATGAAGGAGTCAGACTGAAAGTGGACAAAGCCATGGGGCCTGATGAGGTTCATCCCAGGATACTGAGGGACCTCAGAGATGTGCTGGCGGGTCTGCTGTGTGACCTGTTCAATAGATCCCTAGAAACGGGAGTGGTGCCGAGTGATTGGAGAAGAGCGGTGGTGTTCCCGCTTCACAAGAGTGGAAACAGAGAGGAGGCTGGAAACTACAGACCGGTTAGCCTCACCTCGGTGGTGGGAAAAGTAATGGAGTCGCTGTTAAAAGAAGGAATAGTTAACTATCTACAGTCAGAAGAATTGCTGGACCAGAGGCAGCATGGATTCACCAGGGGAAGATCCTGTCAGACAAATCTGATTGACTTTTTTGACTGGGTAACCAAGGAATTGGATCAAGGAAGATCACTCGAAGTCATCTACTTGGTCTTCAGCAAGGCTTTTGATACGGTCCCTCACAGGAGACTGGTGAATAAAATAAGAAGCTTAGGAGTGAGGGCCAAGGTGGTGGCCTGGATTGCAAACTGGTTGACGGACAGAAGACAATGTTTGATGGTAAATGGAACTTACTCTGAAGAGAGAGCGGTGTTGAGTGGAGTGCCGTAGGGGTCGGTGTTGGGACCGGTCCTGTTCAATATCTTTGTGAGCGACATTGCGGAAGGGATAGAAGGTAAGGTTTGTCTTTTTGCGGATGACACTAAGATCTGCAATAGAGTGGACACGCCGGAAGGAGTGGAGAGAATGAGACGGGATCTAAGGAAGCTGGAAGATATGGCAGCTGAGATTCAATGCCAAGAAGTGCAGAGTCATGCACATAGGGTATGGTAATCTGAATAAAATGTATTCGATGGGGGGAGAAGGGCTGATGTGCACAGGGCAAGAGAGAGACCTTGGGGTGATAGTGTCTAATGATCTGAAGTCGGCGAAACAATGTGACAAGGTGATAGCTAAAGCCAGAAGAATGCTGGGCTGCATAGAGAGAGGAATATTGAGTAAGAAAAGGGAAGTGATTATCCCCTTGTACAGGTCCTAGGTAAGGCCTCACCTGGAGTACTGTGTTCAGTTCTGGAGACCGTATTTCCAAAGAGACAGAGACAAGATGGAGGCGGTCCAGAGAAGGGCAACCAAAAAGGTGGAAGGTCTTCATCGAATGACTTATGAGGAGAGACTGAAGAATCTAAATATGTACACCCTGGAGGAAAGGAGGAGCAGAGGTGATATGATACAGACTTTCAAATACTTGAAAGGTTTTAACGATCCAAAGACAATGACAAACCTATTCCGTCAGAAAACAATCAGCAGAACCAGGGGTCACGATTTGAAGCTCCAGGGAGGAAGACTCAGAACTAATGTCAGGAAGTATTTCTTCACGGAGAGGGTGGTGGATGCCTGAAATGCCCTTCCGGAGGAAGTGGTGAAGACCAGAACTGTGAAGGACTTCAAAGGGGCGTGGGATAAACACTGTGGATCCATAAAGTCTAGAGGACGTGAATGAAGAGTGGGTGGCTCGTGGGAATGACGACTACTGCCTGGAGATAATACCCTTATTTAATAAACATACACACGGTTAATGCGACTCCAACACTGCTCCAAGTTTCAACGGCAAGAGGAAATGTGGAAAAAGATTTGCATTCACAAAAAACGGGGAGTAGCTTGCTTGTTACGGCAGTTACTACCCCAAACCAAAAGTCTGATACTTCACTTTCAATGCATAACCAGCATAGCTCTCTGCTTCAACGGCAGGGGAGAAAGTCTGATACTTCGTGCATATCCAGCATAGCTCTCTGCTTCAATGGCAGGGGAGAAAGTCTGATACTTCGTGCATATCCAACATAGCTCTCTGCTTCAACGGCAGGGGAGAAAGTCTGATACTACATGCATATCCAGCATAGCTCTCTGCTTCAACGGCAGGGGGGAATGAAGAAAAGTGGATCTATATTCAGACAACAACCAACAAGGACTGAATCACATAGTCTGAGTAAACAAATAAGCATGGGTGTAGCTTGCCTATTGCGGTGGCTACTACCCCTAAGTAAGCTAGATATTTCACTTAGATGCAGCTCCAACACTGCTCTTTGCATTAATGGTGGGGGTGGAAGGGAAATAGAACCAAAGAGCCAAGGGTAACAGATAAGTATGAGAAGAAAAAAATGTGCGAAGCTTGCTGGGCAGACTGGATGGGCCGTTTGGTCTTCTTCTGCCGTCATTTCTATGTTTCTATGTTTCTATAATCATTTATTTATTTCTCATTTCTTATATACTGCTCATCAGATACCAGATCTGGCCAGAGCGGTTTACAATAAAATACAGTCAAAGTATACATATTCATAAACAAATAAAAATCCAATAAAATACATAATTCTCAAATGGCCTAATCTATCTACTTCAAACCTCATCTATCTATGCTAGTCAATTTAAAATTTGCCCAGGCTAAGATGGAAAAATCCAGGCCTTTACCTTTTTTCTAAATTAAAGAAAATTCTGTTCCACCCTCGCCTCCAATGAAGCCGAATTCCACAACTCTGGAAAACTAACTGAGAACATCCTTTTCCTAATTGATGCTTCGCATATATCTTTTCTTGATGGGAGCAACACCAACGCCACTGATCTTGAGCGGAGATTACGGGTAAGAACAGAGCCCTTAATCTTTTCTTGTAAACAGTCTGCACCCCCTCCATTTAATGCCATCATGAAGAATGATGTTTTATTCAAAGACATGTTTCCAGCCATGATACAAAGGCATGTCATATCTAACTGCCATTTTTCCATATGTACTTTGAATCATGAGAGTTTAGAGAGAAAATCTTCTTTCTGTAAGTTTAAGTCAAACTCTAGGCTAATTGGTGCTCTGTGCAAAAGCTGAAATGGGCTCCCTCCCCTTTCCCTCCATGGTTCATGCCTGAGGAGTGGGCTGGGGGTCTTCCTCCAAAGTTGTAAAATGTGGGGTCCCTTTAAAGATCCAGCTCTTCTCAGCCAGCCCACGAGCCCCTGTGCCTTTAAAGGGAAGGAGTATCTCATCCACCTCTCTTAAAGGTACAGGGGCCGGGAATGACATTATTGTCATAGTGCCTAATGATGCTCCTGCTCCCATCACCCTCTTCCCCTTTCCAGATCCTCTCTTCTACTTTTCCCTAATATGGTCCCTTCCAATTTCCTCTCCAACCTACCCTCTCACTGTCGCTGACCTTATATGGATGAAGTGGCAGCTGATTCTTCTAAGATGTTCCTTAGCCTTAATCAGTTGATTGGGGGTGATAGGCTGCTGGGCCCCCTTCCTGTTTGGGGAAGGTACTGTATTACACCAGAAGGAGACGGAGGAGGAAGAAATCTCAGAAGAGACCACAGGTAGTGGTGCATTATTGCAATTGTTGTGGGTCTTGCCACAGCACCATAACTTAAGGGCGAAGGTGGGACATCCTCCTTGTGCATAGCACCTTATGAGGCTGCACAATTCATAGCTTTCAAATGAATCCTGCACCTGTGCAAAGAGTAAATGAATATAAAGTCTGCGATAAATAGAGAACAGGAGCAACAGATGGTGTAATAAGATTGATAGATGAGGTAGTCATTGAACTTGTATGACAACAGCAAAACAAAATTATTAACCCGTGGGGGAGGGGGGAACTTACTGATAGTGGGACTGTTGCATTTCAAAAGGTGGACGCCTGTTCCGAGGTAGAGTAGGCGATACACAAACGGACGGGTAACCCTATAGGTCTCTACCGTCGGAGGGCAAGGCTTGATGCGATAAGCATAGTATGAAAACTTCACCCTGGAAGCTCGAGATCCCCCCGGGAGGAGCCCATAAGGATCCAGCCTCTGGGACTAAGAAACTCCCTGAAAACTAATGAAGGTCTGGATGCAGGTGCCTCCTGCAGGTCTTGGATTCCAGATGGCTGGCACCTCCAGTTGGTCGTAGATAGTCTGGGAGTAGAAGCCGAAAGATAGTCCAAAGCCGGTCCAAGGGTCGAAGTCCAGAGGGAGGTCGAGAGCCGGTCCAGGAACAAAAGCTGAAATGGGTTCCCTCCCCTTTCCCTCCATGGTTCATGCCTGAGGAGTGGGCTGGGGGTCTTCCTCCAAAGTTGTAAAATGTGGGGTCCCTTTAAAGATCCAGCTCTTCTCAGCCAGTCCACGAGCCCCTGTGCCTTTAAAGGGAAGGAGTATCTCATCCACCTCTCTTAAAGGTACAGGGGCCGGGAATGACATTATTGTCATAGTGCCTAATGATGCTCCTGCTCCCATCACCCTCTTCCCCTTTCCAGATCCTCTCTTCTACTTTTCCCTAATATGGTCCCTTCCAATTTCCTCTCCAACCTACCCTCTCACTGTGGCTGACCTTATATGGATGAAGTGGCAGCTGATTCTTCTAAGATGTTCCTTAGCCTTAATCAGTTGATTGGGGGAGATAGGCTGCTGGGCCCCCTTCCTGTTTGGGGAAGGTACTGTATTACACCAGAAGGAGACGGAGGAGGAAGAACTCTCAGAAGAGACCACAGGTAGTGGTGCATTATTGTAATTGTTGTGGGTCTTGCCACAGCACCATAACTTAAGGGCGAAGGTGGGACATCCTCCTTGTGCATAGCACCTTATGAGGCTGCACAATTCATAGCTTTCAAATGAATCTTGCACCTGTGCAAAGAGTAAATGAATATAAAGTCTGCGATAAATAGAGAACAGTAGCAACAGATGGTGTAATAAGATTGATAGATGAGGTAGTCATTGAACTTGTATGACAACAGCAAAACAAAATTATTAACCTGTGGGGGAGGGGGGAACTTACTGATAGTGGGACTGTTGCATTTCAAAAGGTGGACCCCTGTTCCGAGGTAGAGTAGGCGATACACAAACGGACGGGTAACCCTATAGGTCTCTACCGTCGGAGGGCAAGGCTTGATGCGATAAGCATAGTATGAAAACTTCACCCTGGAAGCTCGAGATCCCCCCGGGAGGAGCCCATAAGGATCCAGCCTCTGGGACTAAGAAACTCCCTGAAGACTAATGAAGGTCTGGATGCAGGTGCCTCCTGCAGGTCTTGGATTCCAGATGGCTGGCACCTCCAGTTGGTTGTAGATAGTCTGGGAGTAGAAGCCGAAGGATAGTCCAAAGCCGGTCCAAGGGTCGAAGTCCAGAGGGAGGTCGAGAGCCGGTCCAGGAACAGACAGGAGAGTGGTCCGAAGCCAGTCCAGGGGCAACACAGGAGAAGGGTCCAAAGCCGATCCGAGTCAATGCCAGAGAATCACCACAGCCGGTCCGAAGGTCTGGAGCCAAAGAGTCAATTCAACGGAGTTGAGGAGCAGAAGCAGGACGAAGAACAGAGCAAGTCCAGGAACACGAAGCACCGGAAACCAAGCACAGAGCCTCAATACCAAGGCAAGGTCTGAGGAGCAGACCTTGCCTTAAATATCCAAAATGAGGGCAGAGTCCCGGGAAGGAGCCATGACAACTTCCTGTCGTGGCCCCTTTAAATCTTATTTTCATCCAGAAGGGGATGGAGTCATCCCGGCCATGCAGCGCCCTGTGACCGGCCTCAGCAGCGGCCATGGCCGCGAGGAGAGTGTCGAAGAAGGCTGCCTGCTCCTGCAGGAGCCTCGGGACCAACCTGACGCCACAGGTGAGTACTTGATCCTGGCCGCAGACCGCTGTGGCCGGCGGCCATGACAGTCGGCCCCGGTTGCGGCCTGTCGTGGCCGGCGGCCATAACAGTATCCCCTCCTTTAGGCCTCCCTCTAGAAGGCTTGGGTTTACCTGGATGTTGATTGTGAAAGTTCTTGAGAAGAGTCTTATCCAGGATGTTCTTAGCAGGCTCCCAAGAATTCTCCTCAGGTCTGAATCCTTCCCACGCTAGGAGGTACTCCCATATGTTGCCTCGTCTCCGGACATCTAATACTTCACGCACTTGATATATAGTCTCCTCTTCTGCCCTGGGTTGAGGAACATCAAGAACTTTCTGATGAGGCCAAGAGAGAACCAGAGGCTTCAAAAGGGACATGTGGAAGGAGTTATGGATATGCAATATGGCCGGCAACCGACGTTGGTAAGTCACAGGACCAAGCTGTCGCAGCACTGGAAACGTTCCAATATAACGTGGTGCCAGGAGCATGGAAGGAACTCTCAACCGGATGTTTCTGGTTGAGAGTTCTCCTGGACGGAACCGTGGAGCAGGTCGCCGATGCTTGTCTGCAAACGTCTTGACAGCATGGGCCGCTTTTCGGAGCATGTGTTGGGTCTGAATCCAGAGCTGCCATAACTGTACCGCTGTGAGTTGAGCTGCTGGTGAAGGCACTGCCAAGGGCAATGGCAATGGCGGTCTGGGTTGTCGTCCAAACACGATCTGGAACGGGGATGCCCCCGTGGAGGTACAAGCATGAGAATTATGAGAGAACTCAGTCCAGGAGAGGAATGTCGCCCAGTCATCTTGACGGGAGTTGACATACAGCCGAAGAAATTGTTTCAAAGTACGGTTAGTACATTCTGCCTGTTACCTTGTGGATGAAACGCAGTAGTGTAGTCCAGAGAAATGCTAAACATTTTACAAAGATTAAGCCAGTAAAGAGCCGTAAACTGAGGTCCTCGATCTGATGCAATGTGTTGAGGAAGGCCATGGAGACGAAAGATATGAAACATGAATAGTTGAGCTAAGCGAGGAGCAGATGGGTGGGAGGGTAGCGGAACAAAATGGGCCATTTTAGAAAAAAGATCCACTACTACCCATTCCACGGTATTACCCTCTGAAGGTAGAAGCTCCACAATAAAATCAGTGGAAATGTGTGTCCATGGTTTCTTGGGTATAGGTAATGGCTGTAAAAGTCCTCAGGTTTTCCCAACAGGGATCTTATGTTGCGCACAAGTTGGGCAAGAGTCCACATATGCTCGAATATCCTTGCGCATCTCAGGCCACCAATAGTATTGTTGAAGGAGTGTTTGCGTCCTAGCTCTTCCCGGGTGTCCGGCAAACTGTGAATCATGCCCCCAAGCCAATACCTTAGGGGTAGATTTTCTAAATTTGGGTGAGCGCGAACAAGAGTACGCGGGATTTCAATAGATACGTGCGTAGCCGCGCATATCCATTAAAATCCTGGATCAGCGCGCGCAAGGCTGCCGATTTTGGGCAGCCTGCGCGTGCTGAGCCGCGCAGCCTGCCTCCGTTCCCTCCGAGGCCGCTCCGAAATCGGAGCGGCCTCGGAGGGAACTTTCTCTCGCCCTCCCCTCACCTTCCCCTCACCTTCCCCTACCTAACCCACCCCCCCGGCCCTATCTAAACCCCACCCCTACCTTTATCCATGGATTTACGCCTGCCAGAGGCAGACGTAAATCCGCGCGCACCAGACCCGACCAGGGGGCTGTTCCTGAGGGCACGGCCATGCCCCCGGGCCGAAACCATGCCTGCGGCCCCGCCCCCGAAATGTCGCGTCACGCACGACAAGCCCCCAAAACGCCGCGTCACTCCGGGCACGCCCCAGACACACCCCTTCATGCAAGACTTACACGCGTCCCGGGGCTTGCGCGCGCCGCCGAGCCTATGCAAAATAGGTTCGGCGCGCGCAGGGGGGGGTTTTAGGTACAACGGTTTTACCAGCTGGAATGGTAAATGTTGCAGAAAGGGTGATACATGCTGGGTTTATAACTTGTTGAATAGGCTCATCAATATCCTCTGTAAAAAAGGACCTGGATAAGGCATCTGCCTTAATATTCTTATTAGCCGTTCGATATCGCAATTCAAAGTTGAAGCGCGTAAAAAACAGCGCCCACCGAGCTTGCCGTGGGTTCAACCGTTGGGCTTGCTGGAGGTACACCAGATTCTTATGGTCCGTGTAGACTGTAATATGATGTTGGGCGCCCTTCAGCCATTGACGCCATTCTTCAAATGCTAATTTTACAGCAAGTAGTTCTTTGTCGCCGATAGCGTAATTACGTTCTGCCGATGAAAACGTCCTGGAAAAATAAGAACAAGGATGGGCAGCTCATGTGGTGTCATTCTGGCTTGACAGCTCCTACTCCTTCAGCTGATGCGTCCACCTCGACCACAAATGGGCGTCTGGGATCCAGATGCTGAAGGCAAGGTTTTTTAAGGAACGAGTCCTTTAGCGCTCTGAACGCCCCTTCAGCTTCTACAGGCCAGAGCTTAATGTTTGCCTCTTTTCAAGTAAGAGCCATGAGAGGTGCAGCTAACTTCGAGAAATTCTGGATAAAACTACGATAGTAGTTGGCAAAACCCAGGAATCGCTGAAGAGCACGTAATCCATTAGGTTGAGGCCATTCTTGAATGCATTTTAATTTGGAGGGATCCATCTGAAAACCATGTCTGGAGATGATATATCCCAGAAACGGCAGAGACTCTTGTTCGAAGATACATTTTTCAAGCTTAGCATAGAGATGATTCTCTCTTAGATGTTGTAAAACTAGAATAACATGTTGTCGATGTGTTTGTAGATCAGAAGAGAAAATCAAAATGTCATCCAGGTAGACTATCACGCAAACATAAAGCAAGTCTCGGAATATCTCATTAATGAAGTGCTGAAATACCTGCCGGAGCGTTAGTCAAACCAAAAGACAAAACAAGATACTCATAATGTCCATCTCTGGTGTTGAAAGCTTTCTTCCACTCTTCCCCCTCCTGAATTCTGATGAGATTATATGCTCCATGCAGATCTAACTTCGAGAACACCTTGGCCCCCTGTAAACGGTCAAAAAGTTCAGCTATTAATGGTAATGGGTATTGGTCTTTGATAGTAAGGGCGTTCAGTCCGCGGAAGTCAATACATGAGCACAGAGTCCCATCCTTCTTCCCAACAAAGAAGCAGCTGGCCCCAGCTGGAGATATAGAGTGCCGAATGAATCCCTTCTGTAAATTGTCTTGGACATATTCAGACATAGCAAGGGTCTCCAAGGCAGATAGAGGATAGACCCTACCATGAGGCGGAATTGCTCCAGGAATTAGATTGATGCTGCAATCAAATTCACGGTGTGGAGGTAAAGTGTCAGCAGCCTTTTTTGAAAACACATCCGCAAATTGATGGTATTGTGACGGTAGTCCCTCAAGTCGAGAGGTGCAAATAAAACTACAAGAAGAATTGGATCCTTTAATGCAGGTCTCAGGGTATGCTGGACCCCAGTGGAGAAGTTTTAAAGATGTCCAGTCAAACTGGGGATTGTGCTGTTGCAACCACGGAATACCAAGAACTATAGGATGAATGGCTCGTTGGATAACATAGAAGGAGATAGTTTTGGTGTGATCTGGTGCTATGTGGTATTCCATAGGAACTATATGATGGGTTATTCTCCCTGGCAGGGGATCTCCGTGAATGGAAGATACGATTAACGGCTTAGGACCCAGGTGAGTGGGAATGTGCATTTGTTCCACTACATCTTGCAGGATGAAGTTTCCTCCGGCTCCAGCCAGCGTAGAGAATTGGTGACCTTCGGAACACAGGGTGACATGCAGAGTTATTGGGGGAGCCGGGGAAGTGATGCCTAGGGTTACTCCCCCAATGGAGTTTCCCGGACGAGTTGGGCAACGAGCGATGAGATGACCCGCTCCTCCACAATATAGGCAGAGGCCTGCCTTGCAACGTCTTTGCCTCTTCTCTGGAGAGAGGGGCCCATGGCCCAATTGCATGGGTTCCTCCATAGTCCCTTCTGTGGTAGAAGCAGTTCAAGAGACAGAAGCCGAAGAGCGAGAAGAAGTGGTAACCGCCATGTGCCTTCTTGTGCTTGATCCTTCCCGAGCTCTTTCCTGTAGCCGGCGGTCAATACGAGTTACTAAGTCCACGATAGAGTCCAATGATGGTGGTAACTCCCGGGCTGCCATACCTTCCAAATATATAGACCAGAGACAATTCTCCTTCCAATGGAGTTTGGATGCAAAGGTTCTAAATTCGATAGTATAGTCAGCCAGTGGTCGATTTCCTTGTCGAAGTTGCAGAAGCTTGGAGCCAGCGACCACTTGTCTCCCTGGATCGTCAAATACTGCTTGAAATAATTCCAAAAACTTAGGAAGGTCTTGTAGAACGGGGTCTGACCATCGCCAGAAAGGAGAAGCCCAGGCTAGAGCTTTCCCTTCTAAAAGAGACAGGATATAGGTGGTTTTTGAAAGGTCGTCCAGAAACAGGGAAGCTTGAAGGTGGAAGTGCATACTGCATTGATCGAGGAATCCTTGACATAAACTAGGTTCACCCGCATAACGTGGAGGAATAGGTAATGGAATCATAGCCCGGGTGTTGCTCTGTATCCCTGATAATACTGGCATAGGTGGAGAAGCAACCTGAGCTGCAGCCATAGAATCCAGATGGGCATTGAGTCATTCCAGGGAAGACGCCATAGATTCTAGTATACGTTGCTGCTCCATGACTTTCTGGGCTAGTCCAGGAATGGCCTGATGAGCTGAAGCCTCTGCCGGGTCCATGGCCTTGGTATTCTGTTGCGTTTCAGAAGGTGGACCCCTGTTCTGAGGTAGAGTAGGCGTTACACAAACAGACGGGTAACCCTACAGGTCTCTACCATCGGAGGGCAAGGAATGATGCGCTAAGCGTAGTATGAAGACTTCACCCTGGAAGCTTGAGATCCCCCCGGGAGGAGCCCGTAGGAATCCGGCTGCTGGGACTAAAAAACTCCCTGAAGACTAATGAAGGTCTGGATGCAGGCGCCTCCTGCAGGTCTTGGATTCCAGACGGCTGGCGCCTCCAGCTGGTTGTAGTCCATGAGTAGAAGCCGAAGGATAGTCCAAAGCCAGTCGAAGGGTCAAAGTCCAGAGAGAGGTCGAGAACCGGTCCAGGAACAGGAGAGTGGTCCAAAGCCAGTCCAGGGGCAACACAGGAGAAAGGTCCAAAGCCGATCCGAGTCAATGCCAGAGAATCACCACAGCCGGTCCGAAGGTCTGGAGCTAAAGAGTCAATCCAACGGAGAGGAGCAGCAGAAGCGGGATGAGGAACAGAGCAAGTCCAGGAACACGGAGCACCAGAAACCAAGCACAGAGCCTCAATACCAAGGCAAGGTCTGAGGAGCAGACCTTGCCTTAAATATCCAAAACGAGGGCGGAGTCCCGGGAAGGAGCCACGATAACTTCCTGTTGTGGCCCCTTTAAATCTTATCTTCAGCAAGAAAGGGGCAGAGTCATCCTGGCTGTGCAGGGCCCTGCGACCGGCCTCAGCAGCGGCGATGGCCGCGAGGAGATCATTGAAGAAGGCTGCCTGCTCCTGCAGGAGCCTCGGGGCCAACCCAACGCCAGGGGTGAGTACTTGGTCCTGGCCATGGACCGCCACGGCTGGCGGCCATGACAGTCGGCCCCGGTTATGGCCTGCTGCGGCCGGCGGCCATAACAGGGACTGTGATACCTGAGGCGAGAGTTGTCCTGTGGCATATCCAGACTCTCAAAATTATAAAGAAATATTGTGAGTGCTCCTTGGCAAGGAGGAATAGCCTAGTTGTTAGAGCAGTGGATTATGAACCAGGAGACCAGGGTTCAAGTCCTGCTGTCACACCTTGGGCAAGTCACTTTACCCTCCATTGCCTCAGGTACAAACCTGATTGTAAGCCCTCTGGGGATAGAAAAATACCTACAGTACCTGAATGTAAACCAGTGTGATATCTCAATTGAGATCAAATGTCAGTATATAAAAATAATAAATAAATAAATCAGTACTTGCCCCAGTTGTGAGATATTATGTTGGATTGTGAATTGGTATGTGCTAGTATTCATCTTTCAATAAGGACCTTTTTTTTTTTTTTAATTGTGCCTGGCTGGATATTACTTTTGTTAAGTTTCACTAGAAATGCAAGAAGCCATAAGATTTTGCAGTAATGCTGCAATGTGAATCCATGCATGATTTGTTACCTCCCTGGACTCTCTCCTATCAGTTCCTTCCTTTGAACTCATTGTCGGCCATTGCTAGCAGCCTTGTCTTGCTCACAATTATTTTTTCTTTGTTCTGTTTTTCCTTTGCCCTTCTGTTTTAGCTGTCTGCTTGGTCTGCAGATCTAGTATATCACATTTTTATAATGTACAAGAAATTTTAAATTTATTTTGAACAACTTCCTATAAACTGTCTGGCTAAAGGAAAGAGCTCAACATAGAAAATCCATCTTGGCCAATGTCACTAGAAACTAATTTCTTTTGGAAACCTGCAATTCAGAACATGGTGCCCCTATGCCTCTACAGCTTACAGCATGCCATTATGCATAATTCTGTTTGTTGTCACAAATCATGCAACACTAAACTATTGTCTCACAAATTAATTCTACCATCTGAGATGAATTAAGACTCGAGCAATTTTTTTATAGATACCTTAGGTTTGCAAGCTCAAGAAGGGAGGGAGTAGGAGACCAAAGGCACCAAACCAAAGGGGAGGAAGGGTGAGCATGATCTCCTGGTTCTTCCTTCCTTTTCACCTGCACCAGGGCCAAAGAGAAGAGAGAACAGTAAAGGAAATTAAAAAAAAACAACTGGTAAGAGGGGAGATATCAGCTGAGGAAGTCTGCAGGCAGCTGTTTAAAAAGATTAATCCAAAACAGAATTTAAAATCAAGTTTGAGAATGAGTGGAAATGGGAGGGGCTATTAGGGCTATTAGGAGATTTTTCATAACTTTTGATAGTTTTTACTGATCTGACATAAGAATTATCTAAAGAGGGTGCAGTGCAAGTGCTTTTGTGACCACACAGTACCCTTCTTCAAGCTTCTGACATCTGAAGAAGGGATTTACATGGTTTGGAGAGCAGAGTTGCTTACCTGTAACAAGTGTTCTCCCAGGACAGCAGGATGTAGTCCTCACATGTGGGCGACTATGTCAGGACATGAGTTCATGTCCTCACATGCTGCCAATATGTCTTTTCAGAACAGCCAAGGCCAGATTTCTTTGCATGTGATGACTCTAGTTTACAGTTTGACTGTCCTTATTACAAGCCTATTTGAATAGCCTATTCAATAATAGGCTATATTGAATAGCCTATTACAAGCCTATTTGAAGACCAAATTTTGTATCCCTGTGGTGTTCCCATGTCCCTCCCCCTTTCTACTGTACCCCTCAAAATGGGAAAAAATATTTTAAAATGAAAAATAATTGTTCCCCAAAATTGTGGGCTTGGTTTATGCCATGAAAATATTTACTTCCTCCCCAGCTTTCCTCCAAACCCAGGAAGTGAGGGGCCAAGGAAAAAGATCATAAATTTAACAAATTCATTCCTTCTAATGGAGTATCGTGTTACACCTTAGCAATATATAAACAGGGGTAGCATTTATGCCATTTAACCATATAATTTAATATTTTAATAATATTAAATCAACAGCCTTCCAGATAAAAATTCAGTTTTAATATTTATATGATTATCTATAGAATCTACCTACATGGATACTTTTAATTCAAGGACTTAATTTTGACACTGGCGAACAAATTCTGTGAGCAGCTGTGCAGAGGTAGCATTGCTTTGTATTGTTCGATACTTGGCTTGCTTCCCATTTATGAAGTCTAGCTACATTCCACAGCTAAGAATATCTCACAGGAGCTGACAAGGCACACAGTCATTAGCTTCACAGAATTTAAGAGGAATCCCAGGGGGCAGTCAGAGTGATCAGGAAGCTCAACAACTAATGCAGCCAAAATAATGTCGGCCTTGAAACTCAGAATATCTAAACCAATTGCACACTTGCTCAGCTACTTCAGAAACGATGAAGGAGAGCAGTAGAGGTAATGCGGTTTCACAAGGCACTCTAGACTTCAAAAGCACACCCTAGAAGGTCTCTCTTCATTCTAATTCCATGTAAAAAGCCTGGGGAAACTCGTGAGGTCTTAGAGAACTGAGCATTTCATATTACATAAGATATTTTAGCACTGGAAGTGCACAGCAACTATTGGCAAAAATGAATAAGCCTTTCACAGACTAATGCAGATGAAGAAGGGAAAACCCCCCCCACAAGATTTCAACAAGACTAGGGGCTAGGACGATTTTAAGATATATAGGGCCTAATATTCAGCCACTATCTGGCTGATTAGCTGGATAAACTAATTTGGCTAATTTGTCTGGGATATTCAGCTGCGCCACTGAATATATCCAGAGAACAAATTTAGCTGGACAAGTTTATCCAGCTAACTTCATTTGGGCTAATTTAGCCAGATAAGTCTCAGTATCGCTATTTATCTGGCTAAGTTATGCCACTGTTCCACCCATCACCTATTCGGCTAACTACTTAGTCAGAAAAGTAGATATCCAGCTAAGTGGCAGGTGTTCAGCGTGGCCGAATATTCAGTTGCTGTTTTAACGCAAAGCCTATTTGTTTTTTTTTGTCTGTAGTCTGTCTCGACCAGTATGTAAGCTCTATGGAGCTGTCTATTATGTATTTTTGTAAAGTGCTGCATTTATTTGATAGAGCTGTACAAACGATGATGATAATACAATATATGGTTCGTTTCTGGAGGTCATGAAGGCAAAACATCTTATGGCATTGCACGTCTTCCTCTGATACTATCCATTCTTTTCCAGTCTTTCCCTTAAGTCAGTGAAAGCAAATTTATTACAAATGTGACATCCCAAAGGGTTCTTGTTTATGACTTAGAATCCAGACACTGGAAATTCAGAGGCATTTTAACCCATTATTTTTCTTTATTTAGTGTATTTAGCTCACGCCTTTTCATTGTAGCACAAGGCGAGTTACATTCAGGTACTGTAGGTATTTTTCTATCAAAGGATCTCTATTCTTTCTAATACCAGTTTTATAGTTATCTAGCAGTTGCAGTTCAAATAATTATGTGACAAAACTAAACCCTACATTTTAGATCCACCTACTTTGGATTTGTCTGGTTATTCAAAACTGTACCTATTAGGAGATTTTTCATAACTTTTGATAGTTTTTACTGATCTGACATAAGAATTATCTAAAGAGGGTGCAGTGCAAGTGCTTTTGTGACCACACAGTACCCTTCTTCAAGCTTCTGACATCTGAAGAAGGGATTTACATGGTTTGGAGAGCAGAGTTGCTTACCTGTAACAAGTGTTCTCCCAGGACAGCAGGATGTAGTCCTCACATGTGGGCGACATCACCAGACGGAGCCCTATCACGGAAAACTTTTCTGTCAAAGTTTCTAGAACATTTGACTGGCACACTGAGCATGCCCAGCATGCCATAATCCCTGTAGCCACAGGGGCCTCCCTTCAGTCTCGTTTGTAGCAAAAGGTGTGAGCGAAAAAATAAAATAATAAAACGGATTCGGCCCCAATTCCGCGAAGTGGTGGGTGGGTTTCGTGAGGACTACATCCTGCTGTCCTGGGAGAACACCTGTACAGGTAAGCAACTCTGCTTTCTCCCAGGACAAGCAGGATGGTAGTCCTCACATATGGGTGATTAGCAAGCTACAGGCTGACTCATATTTATGTGGACCAACAGCTTACAACTTGTGCAACAGGCACAACAACTGGTGTACTGTTGGTAAAAATGAGGTAGCCTGAAAATCACAGCAGATAGATGTGGAAGGAGTTGGGATTATACTGGAAATAAGTTCTTCAAGAAGGATTGGCCAAAGGAAGAGTCCTGACGCCCGTCCTTGTCAAAGTAGTAATGTGCTGCAAATATGTGAAGAGAACTCCATGTTGCAGCTTTACAGATCTCAGCAATCGGTACTGAAAGATAGTGTACTACTGAGGTTGCCATGGCATTTACTCTTCCCTAGAGAGAAAGGACTGCTTTGTCATAGCAGAATTCAATACAATCTGCTAGCCAGTTAGAGTTTGCTTGCCCACTGCAACTCCTGGTTTGTTTTTATTAAAAGAAAGAGTTGGGTGGATTTCCTATGAACTGCAGTGCGGTCTAAGTAAAATGCAAGTGCACGTTTACAGTCCAAGGTACATAGAACTTTCTTGCCCTGGTGGGAAAAGGGATCGATACATTTTTGAGTGCACCACATGGTAAATCTATTTCACTTAGAAAGGTAGGATTTACGTGTGGAAGGCTTTCGTGAAGCTACAAGCACTTGAGATACCTTAGTTGAAAGATTGAGCGGTTTAGGATCAGGCTTTCAACATCCAGCTGTGAGGGATAGGGTCTGAAGGTTCGGGTGGCCATGCCATGGTTCTGAGTTAAGAGATTGGGTGCTATGCCCAGGCGAATTGGTTCTCGGATGGAGAGGTCAAGAAGCATGGGAAACCATACTTGTCGAGGCCAAAATGGGGCTATGAGTATCACTGACCCTTTGTCCTGTTGTAGTTTCACGAGAGTTTTGGGTATTAGCGTTATCGGGTGATACACGTATAGGAGACCTGTGTTCCAGGGGCGAGCGAAGGCATCCATGGCTAACGTGTTTTGATGTCTGTGCAGGGAGCAGAATCTGTCCACTTTGTGATTCAGTTCAGATGCAAAGAGGTCGATTGTTGGTTGACCCCAATGCTGGAAGATTCTCATCATTACCACAGGATCCAGAGACCACTCGTGGGGATGGAACTGTCGACTGAGGCAATCTGCTACTACATTTTGTATGCCTACCAGATAAGTGTCCCGGAGATGCATGGAGTGTGCAAGGGCCTAGGCCCAGATCTGCGCAGCTTCTTGGCAGAGGAGATAAGAGCCTGTTCCTTGTTTGTTCAAGTATGTCATTGCAACTGTATTGTCTGTTTGTATGAGAATAGTCTTGTGTGAAAGGCAGTCCTTGAACGCATACAGGGGAAGATTTTAAGACCCGCATGCGCCGGTGTCTACGGGTGCGCGTCGGTGTTTGCGTAGGTGGGCACTTGAATTTTGCAAAGCGTGCATATTTGTGCGCACGCTATGCAAAATCCGAGCAAGTTTCAGCCCAAATGTATTTGTGCGCACACCATTACCTACGCGTGCAAATACACTTGCGTGCCCCGTGCAATGGGCGTGCCCCCCCTGTGCGTATGTGACTGTGTGGGCGCTCCAGCACGTGCGAAACACTCAATAACATGACGGCCAGGGGGAGCAGGCAGCCCAACTTCACCACCAGGGACATTGAGCTGTTGGGGTCCCTGGTGGTGGCTCAGGAACGGTGCCTGTTCCCCCAAAGGGGGCAATGGACAAACTTCCCAGTGCTGTGGAGGGCCTGGAGGAGACTCCAGGCCATATATAATGGCAGGGCTTCCCACCCACGTGGGGTAATTGTTACCCACTGTACTACAGCACTTTGGGACTGGGAGGAGGGAACAAACTGGCAAACAGAGTGTAGCAGGAGAATGTTTTCGGGTGAAGGGTGCAAAGGAAAATCTGACGGGCCATTGTGTAGGACCTCTATCTCATTCAATACTCTTCTGTGGTCCGAAATGTTTATCTAACAGTCATTGTCACATTCATGAGTGCTAGACCTGCACAGTCAGATCATGATATTCTCTCCATTTGTTGTCATAGATAGAAGATCTGAAGAAGAAGGCCCGTTGGCTGCACCTCAAGAAGAGGAGGTGGATGGAGTGGCTGTGTGCAGCGGGTGCTGGGGCTGGTGGTAAGTAGACATCCTTTATACTGTGCAATGGGTGACCTACCCGGCACAGACAGGGACACATGCATGTGCCTGTTAGGAAATGCTGGGGTATGGAACAGCTCCCATATATATGAGTAGCCTCTGAGGTAACATCTCTACCCCTCCGAACCACCTTCCCCTAACTCCATGGCACCCCCAGGCCTAAACTTAAGTCAGCAACTATAGTTACCACCAGTTGTGGCTGCTGGCTCCCAGCAAGCAAACCATTTCCACCACAGCACCAACTGGGTGGCATGGTAGGAGCCATTGAGCTGTCTCCGGGTCCTAGAGCACCCTGTGCCCAATCCATTCCCACACCGCCTCTACATAGCGTGTGTAGAAGAGGTGGGCCACGCAACACCCATACAAGGTCATGCCCTAAAGACATGTGCTTAGAGTTACATGTACTGCTTAGTCTGAACAGTTTGCTTCTTTTCCAGCACATGAGGAAGAGGAGGTGGGACCAGCTCCAGCACCCGACCAGCAGCAACCGCTCCAGGGGGGGGTGGGGAGCGGCGTTCTCCCTCCCCCTGGTGCCAGACGACACCGCAGGAGCCTGCCACCTCCTGAGGGTGAGGCGCAGCCCGGGCCTTCCCGACAACCCCCCCCCCCTGTAGGGTCTCCTCCCTGTTCTGCCCGGGGAGTTAGGGGCACCCAGGGGCCAGTCTTTCATGGCCTGAGTAGGCCGTGGTGGCCCTCTGGTGCCTCTACGGCCCCCCTCACATGTGCTGGGCAGAGGCTCATCATTGGGAGCACGGTCTCCCGATGATGAGCCTCTGTCGCAGAGGGAGTTCCGGGCCTATGTGAGGGGGGCATGTGGGGCCCTCATGGCCCACCTGGGGAGGTGGAAGCAGCTGTATCGATCCTGGGGAATCTGGTCCATCAGGCGTGACCATCCTCTCCTGTCCCTGTCTCCCTAACTTTCTGGGGTTTTTATTTTTGTAAATATATTTAGTCCCTAGGAGTTCCCATCCCCTCAATTGTTTTTTACAATATCTGTACATAAGTTTTATAATTGCAAATACAAACTTATTTCCCTAATAACCTGGTGTGTTCATTCTAAGTGAGGGCATGCTGTGGGGAGGGAGGGGGTGAGGGGGTGAGAGAGAAAGGAGGGAGGGGGTGAGAGGGACGGGAGGGAGGGGGGGAGGGGGAAGGGAGAGAGGGGGTGAGGGGGACAGGGGGAGAGGGGGAAGGGAGGGAGGGGGTGAGGGAGAGGAGGGTGTATGGCCGTATGGGCAAGGCAAATGAATGCCCAACGTTGAAGGAGCAGCAAAACTGGTGTGAGAGAAGGACCTCGGGCACAGTCACCATGATGGAGGAAGACTCACACCGTGTACAGCTATACATGCATAGAACAAATATAGAAAGGCAGCAGAATAGCAGAACCCCAAGCTGTCTACTCATTTCTGAGCCCAAAAATAAAACATGCCACCTTTCAGTAGGTGACTCTCCATTCTTACACAGTTGAATAGCTTCCTCTCAGGCCAATATAGTACAGTGTGCTCCGGTGGAGCACACTGTTAACCTGCGATTGGATGCGCGTTTTGGACGCGCTAGCTATTACCCCTTATCCCGCAACATGCAAATGCATGTTGATGGCCCTATTAGGTATTCCCGCGCGATACAGAAAGTAAAATGTGCAGCCAAGCCGCACATTTTACTTTCAGAAATTAGCGCCTACCCAAAGGTAGGCGCTAATTTCTCCGGGCACCAGGAAAGTGCACAGAAAAGCAGTAAAAACTGCTTTTCTGTGCACCCTCCAACTTAATATCATGGCGATATTAAGTCAGAGGTCCCGAAAGTTAAAAAAAGTAAAAAAAAATAGAAAAAAAAAATTTGAAATAGGCCCGCGGGTTGAAAACTGGACGCTCAATTTTGCCGGCGTCTGGTTTCCAAACCCGTGGCTGTCAGCGGGCTCGAGAACCGACGCCGGCAAAATTGAGCGTCGGCTGTCAAACCCGCTGACAGCCACCGCTCCTGTCAAAAAAGAGGTGCTAAGGACGCGCTAGTGTCCCTAGCGCCTCTTTTTACCGCTTGCCCACTCTCCCGCGATTTTACTGTATCGGGCCGTCTGACAGCAACATTCAACACACCAGAATGTGGACATAGGTCTGAACACAGCAGGAGCTTGATTGCAGGGTCATACAGAGTGTCAGCTCAATCCAGGCCAGGTGCTAATCAACACCCTTCCCACACCCAGCAGCCAAATCAATCCCTCCCCATGGCTTTAAACTGCAGGGCTAACTGATTAACTCTGCTAGGTGAATTGTCCTAATTATCCGGGTGGAAGTGCAATAGGATACACATGTGGGCAATCCAACCTAATTGCAGTAAGTAGGCACATCTAAATTGACAGTACTAGGTGCCGCGCGTGCATCTCCAAAAATACACGAGGAGTGGCGCACACAACTCCATTGAAATCAATAGACGACGCGTGTATGTCCTCTTGTGCGCGCAAATTACGCATCTATTTTCTGGGGTGGCGTGCATAATTGGTAATCGCGTAAATGGGAGCCACCTGTGTGCCCGAATTACACGGTGGTGGGGTGGGCGCGCATAAATTAGGCTGCCTATAAAGGGAGGTCACCTCCACTCAATGGCCACCTTCACCATGACTCAGGCACGTGCAGTTCTGATTCGGAAGCCGAACTTCTTGCCAGCGGAGGTTGATATGCTTGTGGAGCATGTCATGTGGCACCAGGATCTGCTGTATGGTCCACAGTCTCGTATGGTGGGTGCATACAGGAAGGAGCAGATCTGGAGACGAATCAGGCACGCTGTCAACTCTGTGTTCCACCACAATCAGAGTATTGCTGAACTCATGCACAAGTGGAGGGACTTGAAGAGACTCATGAAACGCAAGCAGGCCAGGCGCCTTGCAGAGGGAGAACGAAGCCACATCACCTTCTCTCCCTCTGAGCAGCTGATACTCGGTACCATCTCTGAGGCAGCTGTGGGTGGAGTTGGCCAGCTTGACACCATGCGCTGTGTAGGGCAGGAAGGTTAGCAGAACTACAACTTTTTCTACCCCCCTGTAATCCTATCCATGTAGCTCCTCATATTATAGCAGCATATGTCTTCATACATCTCTACTACCTGTGCTGATGTACTGTTTGAGACTATATGTAAGTACAGATTACTGTTAACCTGTATAACCAACACAGTGGCCATTGTATGTAGAGAAGTTCAGTATCCAGGTTTCCAGGCAGGGCTGATATACAGATGTATGTATCAAGCCAGAACAGAGGGTTGCACTGCTCCAGCTTAGGTAATAGACTAGCAGTACAGCATGCACTGCTCTTGTAGGTGTGTGTAAGGCAAGGCTTTATATATGTGGTCATACAGCAGGCCAAATAAGGCATTATAGTATAGGGACTGTCTTACAATCTCTTGGGGATGTTATTTCTTAGGGGCAAGGTAGGCTGTCTGAGTATCTGCTGGTCCACATGGGACAGCAGCGACATAATGCTAGCTTTCCACACTGACTGCAATGACAGTGTCCAGTTTTTGTAAGGGAAACGATGAGAGGAATAAGAACAGTTTGTCCCTTACAGTTGGTAGTGTCACCTGCTCATTATTGGATGTTCCACCTTCTAAGGAGTGCTTTGCTCTCCCCCTTCCCCCCCTCCCCACATTCCCCATGTTCCCCTTCAACCCCTTCCTCCCCTTCCCCTATGATTTCCCTTCTCTCTTCCTCTAGCAGGCATGCCCAATTCACTGGGTCCATAGCATGTTGCACTGGTCATGTGCTCCTGCAATGCAGACATTGGGCTTGATAAGGTTTTTGGTTAAGGTGCTGTTCCTACGACAGGGCTTTTGGTCTTAACTCAGCCTGGTAACTGACCACATTCCATGCAGCACACTGACAACCCTCTATGTGTCCAGAAGGTGTTGTTGGGCAAGTGCTGGATGGTGTGGATGAAGGCCTCACTATGCCACACATGATACCCCCAGGAGTATAAAGCAGAATGCGGGCCTACTTAGAATGCAGAGTCCTATGTCACTACCACTAGATTAGTAGACTGGTCAGATACTGTACCATGTATCACATATGGAGCCAACTACATAACACCCCTATTGCCAGTGGGCTAATGTCTATATGCTTTTTAGGGGAGCCAGATGATGAGCAACTTGGACCTGCACCTAGATGACCCCAAAGGCTCTACCAGTGTCTGCGGGTGATCTCTGACTCATCAGAAGAGGAGGAAGTGGGAGCCCGTGAACACATGGAACAGCCTGTGGAAGAGGAGCACAGCGGCAGGGAGAGGAGCCGGAGGACCCACTGCCTGATCTGCTACGTGATCGGCGGCAGGACAGCAGTGCGTTGGACCAGCCCAAACCCGACCTGGATGACAGTCAGGCTGAGAGACTGTTGTTACAGCAGAGTGCCAGCCTCTTGGACGCTATCTCTGGCCTGCCTGATGTGGTGCGGCAGGAAGCGAGTTCCCTCCGTGATACCATCAGGGAGGAGTCACAAGCCCTCCATGATACCATCAGGGAGGAGTCTCAGGGGATTCAGGCGTGCTTCCGAGACCTTTGCCGGGCTACTGAGGAACAAACTGAGGTGTGGAGGGAGATGCTGCAGCGGTTGCCTCCTGTGCAGCCGCAGCTACCAGCGGCTCCATGGGCTTTCATGGGGCCCTGGATGCATAACCCTCCACCTTATGGGCCTCCATACCCATGGGATGGCAACCCTCCCCCGCCAGCCAGGGGCAACAGCGGGTTCTGGTGGTGGTGGTGGGGGAAGCATTACGCTTCCCCCACCACCACCACCAGAACCCGCTGTTGCCCCTGGCTGTACCTTTCTGCAGCCATGACTTGGAACTGCCCCAACCTCCTCTGCCCTCTGACGGTAGCGTGAGCAGTGGGAGAGTCCACTGCGCCGGAGCGCCCGGTTGGGGCAGTCTAAGCTTCCTGATGGCCAAAAGAGAGGACGGCCAAGGAAGTGAACTGATGCTATATTTATTTCTGTTATTATTTTTCACTTTTCTTTTATTTGAACTTTTGGTGACACACTTGTAAATAAATGCATTATCACCTACTGAAATGGCTTTCTATGAGAGTGTTCCTTTGTTGTATTGCCCACCTTTGACTCAAGCAATGGATTTCTGCCAATTCCTCCTGAGTCAGCTGTACGGCCTCATCCTCCTCATTCTCTTCAGGGGCCTCCTCTGGTAAAGGGATGTGTCTGTTAAGTGCAGGCTAGGAAGCATCACACACTTAAGGGGGGGGGGGGGAGTACAAAAGGCATCCCCCAGATCTTTCCAGACAGCGGAAGCGGGATTTCAGGATGCCAAATGCTCTCTCTATGACAGCCCTGGTCTTACAGTGTGCCCTGTTGTAGCGAGACTCAGCTGCAGTGTTGGGGGTGGCCATGGGAATCATGAGCCAGGTATTCAGTGGATAGCCTCTGTCACCTGTAGCATAAGAGAGAACATCAAGGTTACATTCCTTCTGTGCTTCATTGGGGTACAGCTTACAGGGCTTACAAACAGGATGCCTACTGTGGCACCCTAAATATAAGGGTTCTACTAATATAGGTGGGGGATCATGTGAGCAGTTGATTAGGGCACTACTTAGGAGCCATCCCCCAGTGATGTGTCACAGCTGGAAGTGTTGATAGATTCTAGATTGAGAAAGAATGTAGGTGTCGTGAGTGGATCCAGGAAAGTGGGGCACCACACTGGTGATGAGGCCCTTGGCGTTGCCCACCACTTGCATGTTTAGTGAATGGAAACCCTTCCGGTTGCGGTAGATGGCCTCATCTCCTCCTGGTGCCCTTAGGGCAACGTGAGTGCAATCAATAGTTCCCAAGACTGAGGGGAAACGTGCTATTTGGTAAAAGTCTCTCATGGTTTCTTGCTGTTCCTCTCTTCTGAAGGGGAAGGAGATAAAGTGGTATGTGTCGAAGCAAGGCAGCCAGGACCTGCTCCAGACACCTTGATGTGGCAGACTGAGTGATTCCAGAAGTCACGGCAAGCGGCGTTTGGAAGGTGCCGGTAGCCAAAAAAGCCAGGACTGTAGTCACCTTGATGTGTACAGGCAAGGCATGGCCTTTGGGTGAGAGGTTGCAGGTCAGCCTCTAACATTTGGCAGAGGTACAGTATGGTCTCCTTATTAAATCTGAAACGTTGCATTATGTCCTCCTCAGACAGATCCAGAAATTGTGTGCGCGTCCTGTAAACTCTATGTAAAGGGTACCGCCTCAGTCTCAGCATTCTTCTCCTCCTCCTCCTCTCTCTCTTTTGAGCCCTATAGATCGCAGGACCCATATCGCTATTATAAGCATGTGTAGAAAAGGAATAACCAAGGAATAGCTGTTGAGTTTATAAGCTTCTGAGGCAGTCTGCTACCATTATACACACATCAACAGTGCCTAAGGGAATCGTTTGTAGTTTCCCAGTTACTACCAGTTAGTCCCCCACAACCTCTTCCTTCCACCTTCTGCCCTTCTCCAGAATGCAGGGTCCCTGAGAGATGAGAGCTAGCAGCCATGGACACTTCACTTGTTGCTTGCGCACACAGGCAAGCAGTAGTAAATATACGCCCGTGATTTTGGCTGCATGCGCCGGTGGATGTATGCGCGTCGCTTATAAATACGTCTGACGCACATAAGTCAAGGATCCACCCCGACATGCCCCTTTGTTATTCATGTACATTTGTACGTGCAGAGACATTTATGCGCACAACTTCGCCTATGCAAATTTGGGTTGTTCGCGCACCTGTCACTTACGCGCAACAAGTGCCGTTTTCGGCACGCGTAAGCCTTTGAAAATCTGCCCCATAGAGCATAACGTATAGCTCGAAGCTCTAGGAAGTTGATCTGAAACTTTGCTTCGAGTTGTTTCCAAGTACCTTGAGTTTGAAGGTTGTTCACATGAGCACCCCAACCCAAGTTGGATGCGTCCGTGGTTAAGGTTACTTGTGGAACTGGTTCCTGGAAGTGTAGACCTGTCAGCAAGTTGGCTTTGTTTGTCCATCAGAGAAGTGAGAGATGTTGCTGGTCCGTTAGATGGATCTGGGATGAAAGAGGTTGAGTGGCTTGTAGCCACTGAGATTTCAAAGTCCATTGAGTTATTCTCATGGTCAGCCTGGCCATAGGAGTGACGTGGACCGTGGAAGCCATATGGCCCAGCAACGTGAGGAAAAGATGGGCTGATGCTGTTTTCTTTGTGTGCAGAGATGTAGCTAGTCTGGAGAGTGTGTCTGTGCGGTCGTTGGGCAGGAAGGCCTTTGTGACTGTGGTGTCCAAATCTGCTCTGATAAAGGTAAGGAGATAAGATGGATTTAGGTGGGATTTCTGGTAATTGATGAGAAACCCCAATGAGTGTAGCAGATTGATAGTGAGTTGAGAACATTGAGAGCTCCTTGCTTGGATTGACTCTTCATTAGCCAGTCGTCCAGGTAAGGAAACACGTGTATACTGTTTTTGTGTAGATGGGCTGCAGCCACTGCTGGGCACTTTGTAAACACACGGGGTGCCGAGGCAAGTCTGAAAGGCAGAACCCGGTACTGAAAATGTTGATGTCCCACTATAAAACGCAGGTATTTGCAGTGATGTGGGGATATGGGAATGTGCGCATAGGCGGCTTGAAGGTCCCAGAGAACAAAGCCAGTCTCCTTGTTGTAGAAGGGGAATCATGGTGCCTAGGGACACCATCCAGAATTTTTCTTTTTGTAAAAATTTGTTGAGGAATGCGGAGGCCGAGAATGGGATTAGAATTTGAATTAGAAATTAGCAGGAGTAGAACCCTCTGCCTGCTGTGCCAGGGGAACGGCTTCACAGCCCTGGCGCCCAGTAGGGGTTGGACAGTTCTGACTCTAATAAGCTTGTGTGATCTCTCTGGATCTACAGTGGATTGGGTGGTGAAACCGGGGGGTACCATGAGGAAGTTTAGATGGTATCTCTGGATATGATGGATATTATCCATTGGTCTGTTGTAATGCTGTGCCAGTTGGTTATGAAATGGTATAGCCGACCTCCTACAGGCAAGTCTGGTCATGAATTTGTAGAGTGGCTGCTGCTCTCTGGAAAGATTTCAAAATCCAGAGACTGGGCCCGTATGCGGGGCTGGTTGAGATCTGGACGTCTTGGCATGTCATGGATGTCCTCTCTGAGGTGGTTTGGTTGGTCTCACGCGAGATGAAGGTGGGTAGTACTTGTGTGAGTGATAAAAGGGTCTTCTGGGGCCCCTTCTCATGGTCTTTTGAGCAGAAGAGGGAGCTTCTGTAGAGACTGTGGAAAGCTGACGCAGGGTCTCATGATGATCTTTTAGTTGAGCCACTGCATCTTGTATCTTGTCACCAAAGAGATTATCTCTAGTACACGGGAAATCAATGAGCTTGTCCTGGACTTCTGTTTGCAAGTCAGATGCCTTAAGCCAGGCCCATCTTCTGTCACTGATTCCAGTTGCTGATAAGCGAGACACTGTCTCAAAGGAATCATATGCAGCTCTGACCTCACGTTTTCCCACCTCGAGGCCTTTCTGGAGAATGGCAGTGAGGTTTTCTTGTTGTTGTTGGGGAAGAGAGTCTGCTATCCCCTGGACTTACTTCCACAGATTCCTCTGGTATTGTGTCATGTATAATTGATAGGCAGCTATGCGTGACACTAACATAGAGCCCTGAAAGACCTTTCAACCCAAACTATCCAAGAATTTTTGGTCCTTTCTAGGGGGAGCTGAAGAATGAGGGCGCAGTCTCTTGGCCTTCTTCTGCACAGATTCTACTACTACTGATTGGTGGGGTAGCTGTGGCTTCTGAAACCCTAGAGTGTGTTGGACCAGATATATTGCATCTGTCTTTCTATTAACTGGTTGGACAGTGCAAGGGTGCTCCCATAGGTGATATTGCAAATCCAAGAGCACTTCGTGGACTGGAATGGCCATAATTTATTTTGGGGCATCTACAAACTGAAGGACTTCTAATTTCTTGTGACGTGTGTCCTTCTGTGACTAGGTCAAAAGGGATGGTCTCTGACATTTCCTTTATAAAATTAGCAAAGGAGAGGTCTTCTGGAGAAGACTCTCTCCTTTCTTCTGGAGGAGATGGCTCTGAGAGTATGTCCTCTGTAGAAGTGTTGGTGTCAACATCCTCCCTGAGATCCCGAAAGAGGGAAAAGGCTTGATACTACAGGACGAGCAGGCATTGATGGAGGCCTCGATGGTTGTGATGAAGGATGCGGCGGTATCGATGGAGACTTAGGCGGCATCGATGGGAACCATGGGCACCTCGATCCCGAGAGCCCCAATGGACTAGGAACCATTTCTGGCATCGGTGGAAACGGAGCTGGAATAGGACTAGAGTCCATGTCTTCGTCCTCCGAGGGCCCAGGAATGGGTATCAGGGGTTTCGGAGACTCAGTAGGTCGTCTTGGTACCAGTGGCCCAGGCTGGGTCAGAAGGGCACTGATAAGGGTATCCAGGTGGTCGAGCAACGGTGTAAAGAACGACGGCTCCAGTTTCGGTGCCGGTATGGGGGCCGGCATCGATGGTGGATGAAGGTTCCGGAGGGCATCGAGGACCGCCTGTCAGACAAGTATGCCCAGCTCCTCCCTGGAAGCTGGTATAGGTAATGCGCAGCTACAGGGGAGGCAGGCTAGGCGCTACTATCACCTCCACAAGGATCTGTAGGGGCTCAGTACCTGGCACCGATACCGGTGGGGATTGCCTCAGGGTCTCGGGTGCAGAGGAGGTTGGAGGCTCCTTTCCCCATGCCTTCTTCACCACCGGCTTGATAGCCATCGAAGCCAATGCGGTGATGATGCTGGCACTAGGTGTGGACTCTCGTTGGTGCTGGTGATGATGTTTCCCTCGGTGCTTGGTCCGGTCCTTCTCCGGCACCGAGGAAGACGCTGCCAATGCCCTGGATGGTGTCGGTGACGGATGGTCACCACTGCCTTGCTCCTGGCGGGGTTTATCGATGGATTTTGAAGATGTTCTTGCCGGTGATGACTGGGTGGATGTCAATGCAGTTAGTTTTAACTTGAACAGAGACTCCATTTTGTCCAGGCGGGCACGCCTGCCCTTCGGGTTCAAATATCTGAGAATTCTTCTGACGTCCAAACGATGCTGGTGTGCATGCTTTTTACCCATATGTTTCCCTACCAAGGAAGGAAGACATGCCACCTGATTAAGATAGGATGGCGAAAACACCTTCAGAAGAAAATAAGGAACTATATGAATTTTCAGCATTTCCTCAGAAAAGATCAAAAAAGGTTCTCTGCATGACGGTGCTTGCAATTCAGAAATTAAAGAGATCACTACCAAGAACACTATCTTGACAGTAAGGAGCCTAACCAAGATTTTCTTCAAAGGTTCAAAGAAAGGATTTGCTAAGAAAGCTAAAACTAGATTCAAATTCCAAAATAGAAATATATCACTCGAGGCCTAAAATGTTTTGGTCCTCTATGGAACTGCGACACATTCGGATGAGAAGATAAAGTTCTACTCAGAACCTGGCCACTGTAGCAGGCAATGGCATTAACTTGGACCCTTAACGAATCCAGGGACAAAACTTTATTAAAACCTTCTTGCAGACATTTCAGAATGCTGGAGTTTGAAGCCCTTCTAGCTGGAATATTTCTAGATGAACACCAGTTCTGAAAAATCTGCCAGATCTGCATGTATGCTAAGGAGGTAGAGGTTTTTCTGGCCTGCAAGAGTGTATTCACCACATCATGGGAAATTTTCCTACTCAAATGAAGGTCTTAAGGACCAAGCCATAAGACAAAATTGATCCGGACCCTCATGATCTATTGGCCCTTGACAAGGTAGACCCCTGCCCTGTGGTAACCTTATGGCATCTCTGTCCAGTAGTCTGACTAGATCTGCATGCCATGGGCAACTCAGCCAATCGGGTGCCACTAAGATGACCATCCTTTATGCTTTGAGCTTCTCTGCAGAATTCTGCCCACCAATGGCCATGGGGAAAGCATAAAGTAGACCTTCTGTTGACCATTCCTAAATCAATGTGTCCAGCCCAGATGATTCCCACTTCTCTCCTTCTGTTGAAGAATCTTTCCACCTTTGTGTTCTTTCTGATCACCATCAGGTCCACTATCACTCTCCCTCACCAAGCCACAATCTGTAGAAAGGCTTTTTGCAGAAACTCCCATTCTCCAGGTTCTAACATGTTGTCATGACTGAGAAAATCCAGCTCAACATTCTCTATTCTCACTATATAAGAAGCTGAAATGATCCTTACATAGAAGCATAGAAATGATGGCAGAAAAGGACCAAATGATCCATCTGTTTGTCCAGCACACTTATGGTAATATCTGCCACACCCCATGCTTTTCAGTTTCCAGACTATAAAAGTCAGGGCCCTCATTGGTTGCTGTTTGAAATCAATTTTCCTTTACCCCTTGCCGTGGAAGCAGAGAGCAATTTTGACATAGTGCTGCTGCCACCACTACAATGACTTTGGAAAATGTACTTGAAGCAATGGTCAAATCGAAGGCAAGGGCCCAAAATTGAAATAACCTCCCATCACCACAAAATGAAGATACTTTGATGAGTCTTTGATAGGAATGTGCAGATATGCCTCCATCAGATCCAGCAACATTTGGAATTCTCCTTGTTTCACTGCTACTATCACTGACTGCAAAATCCCCATCCAAAAGTGGGGAACCTTTAGGGCTTTGTTGACTTGCTTCAAGTCTAAGATAAACCAAAAAGAATCTTCCTTGTTGGGTATCACTATGGAATTGGGACCTGGACCACTGCTCCCATGGATAACAGTTGATTCAGCATTGATCTTACTGCCTCCAATTTCTGCGTAGGGGTGAAAATCATAAAATTGTCTGTACTAGGTCAGGAAAATTCCCAAGCAAATCTGTCTTGAATGATCTCTAAGAACCACTGGTCTGAGATGATCTGGGCCCATCTCCGGTAAAAATTTGGCAAATGTCTTCCTATCTGTAATACCAGAGACTGGGCTCCACGGCTTTCATTGGGAGTTTCAGGAAGGTCCTGCACTTTCCAAACCCTTTCTTTAGCACCTCTCCTGGAGTTACACAGAACTTGAATCTACCAAAAGTCATCTTTTGACTCGCTAAAAACCTTCCTGATCTGCCTGTCTCCATGTCTCTAAAACAATTCCTGGATTAGAAGTGGCATGCATATCCTTTTGGACTTGTGCTCTGAAAGTCTGGGAACCTTAGACTCTGCCAGCTTTTCCAGATCCTTTCCAAAGAGAAGCCTCCATTTAAAAGGAGGTTGGTAATATTACTTTTAGAAATTGAATTCACTGACCAGTTGTAAAGCCACATTAAAACGCCTGGGTACCACAATCGACCCCACACTTCTGGTTGAAGTCTGAACCAAATTAGATGCATCTGCCAAAAAGGCTGATCCCAGTTCCAACTGCACTGCCTCATCTAGAGAGGATCTACTGCCTTACAGATAAGATTCCTGAAAGCACTGAGCCAAATGCAAACCTTCTCTCACAACGATACAACTACAGGCTGCCACTTGAAGTGCCATACTAGCAACTTCAAGGATGTGCTTAAGTACCATCTCAATGTTCCTGTCCTGCACATCCTTAAAAACTGTTTCTCTTAGTGACACCACAAACCATAGCATCCACCTTAGGGAACATAAGCTTCTCCTTCACTTGTGAGAAGAAGGGATATATTTTAGTCAGGGCTCTCCCACCCTTAAAATTAGCCCCAGGAGAGTCCCATTCCAAATCAATCCTGAAACTGACCTGTGTAATGGGAAACACCTCAAAGGCTTCCAAATACTTGTCATGATGGGATCCTCTGTAGAACTGAGAACCTCCTCTATTTTCTCCTCTGAAATGTTCAACACTCTTAGGGACTGAGCAATTAAGTTCAGGAGTTCATCGAAGGATATTCTCCCTCCTCTAATTCTGCTTCACTGCTTCTCCCCTTTAAACCTCTAAGATCGATGAGAGAGCAATCAGATTTGAAGGGCTTCCCAAATTCTCCTCATCCTTCTTCCTTGCTCATTTATGTCCCTGGCCCCCAGAAACAGGCATTGCAGAAAATGGCCCTGGGGCAGAAATTGATGCCCAAGCTAAAGGAGGGATTGCATCTGAACAGGTGGTTGCTGTGCCTTTAAATGCTGCAGACATCAGGGCCTTAAAGGAATTAGCAAATATTTCCTGTCCTGTGGGCACAAACAATGAAGTCTCTGGATCAATATCTCCTCTCTGCAAATCCAAAATGGCTTTCATTTCCACCATGGCAGCCAACCTATCAGAGGGAGCCAATAGAGCTTCCGATCCTGCCAATGTGATCTCCCCGGCGCAGCAAGTGCATTGCACTGCCCAATTCACTTCCTTTCTCCACACAAGCGGCAGAGAGTACCTTCTCCCCCTGACTGCCGGCATGAGTCACAAATTATGCAGAGTGCAGGTTTCTTCCTGTGCTCCAGGGAAACTGTCATAGCTCTCCTTTTCTCCTGCCAAAAATAAAAATGATTGCCAAAGGAAAAACAGCCTTCAAACTTACTGCTGACCAAGCAAACACCTCTTTCTTTCTGTCTTTTTTTTTTCATTATGTAGCCCAAAACAGACCCAACACAGGTATAGGCAGAAGGACCAACAAAAAGAGAATTAAAAGAACTATAAAGTGCTTCCAATTTGCCCTTTTTTTTTTTTTAAGAAGAGAAGGACCCTAGCTGAAGGCAGGAGAGGAGGGGGGAGGCTATCACAAACCAAGTCTGATGCCCAAATCTGGAAAACTAGAAATGTCTCCTGGACTAGGGCGATGTTCAACTGAGGGAGGGAGAACAAAACTTTCACCTCAGAGCTGCCCTTCAAACCTTTAAGGTTCTTCCTCACCCAGCCTAAACTGGAGAGAGAGTCTGGCAGGCTGAGGTCAGCACAGGTGTCTATATGGGTGACCTCAGCAAGCCTTTTAGTCTCTCTCTCCATCTGCTGGTTGGTGGACCCTGCCTTTGCCTATGTGACTCATTGAGCCTGAATCATGCATCTGGACTGGTCTAGCTGGCTGAAGAAGAATGAACTATCATGTATAGTTTTGTATCTCATTATCTTCTTAGCACAGATTTCACATTAGAACTATTGCAAGCTAATTTACACACATTAACAGTGCTGTTAAAACATGTAAACTAGCTTGTTTCCATTGCTTGTGATAGCATTTAACTCACTTTAGTACATTGGCCTCTTAATGTTAAATATTCTTTCAAGGCACTACTGACAATTTTAAAAGAACAGTATTGAAAGCATGGACCTTGAACAGAGGTGGAGTTGGCCCAACTTGCAGGGAGGAGCCCTGCAGTCCCCACTGTCAGCAGGCCGAGTCAGAGGAGACAGAGGCCCAACTGGAGCTTTGCCTATACCAGCCCACGTTCCTCTTGGGTTGACCCGTTGGGTGCTGGGGCGGACAGGTCTTAGGTGGGGGCCTCTGCTGATGGTTGGATGATCTGTCAATTTTGCAGGGTGAATCTGGAAACAGGTGAGGGTCGATGGCAGGCAGCATTCAAGGAGATCCAGAAGTCAGGCAGTAGTCAGAGGCAGGCAGTGTTCAAGGAGATCCAGAAGTCAGGCCAAGATCAACAATGGGTGTCCATCCATAGGAAAGAAGGGACGGAGAGGCAGGACAGGAATACAAGTAGCAACACAGGAGGCAAGGCACACAGAAGAACTGAAGACTGACCATGGGGACTGAAGAACAGGACAAGAAGCAACAGAACTGAAGAATGAAGATACTGGAACAGGAACACTGAGGCAACTCACACTACTCAGGCAGTAGGGATACCTGTTGCCAAGGCAAGGGCATTTTATAGGCCAGAGGCTGAGGGATGTCCTGCTGTAGACCCTTTAAATCTAGGCACGTCAGGCACCACCTGGGGAGACCAGGGAGTGTATTGGTGGCATCCTGTCTCATGTTGTGTTGAGCCTGATGAAGCATGGTGACTTGCCACATGGCTGCATAGCTGTTCTCTGGTGGCATCTTGCCATACAACACATCATGGGCCTTGGACCTGGAAGAGCGTGGCAAGCTGCTGCGCAGCCACATACCTGTCCCTTGAAGGTGTCAGGCCCGGAGGTAAGCGTGGTGGTTCGCAGGGTAGACCCATGGACTGCCAAATGCAATAAACAGCAAGCAATGAAAGCATTTACTTTGCTCTTCTACCTTGTACAATAATGGGACTGTATTACAGTGATTTATGGTGGCCGTCTAGTGTAAATCAATTAATGTTTGAACCATAAGATCAACTGAACAAATGTTAATTTTTTTAAACAAGCTATATCAATTAACAAGATGGTTGAGAGAAATCAAGCATTGCAATTCTTCAGACAGTATTGTGCAGCTGTACTGAAATCCTTCAATGTATTGGAAAACATTAATCAACATCAAGTTAGCTTTAACAGTACTTGACATCATCACATTGTGCTCCAGATTCATTTGAAATTTCAGCTGAGCCTGATGACTATACAGTAAAACTGATTAAACATCTTTTTTGAAGTTAAAAGCAGTACAACCTGTGGGTTTTCAATTCCATTGTCATTAGACCTATAACATATTACAATATGCGCGTTGCAGGATTTCACCTCCCTCGCTTAGTGTTGATTGTTACCTGGCCTTTGACTATGTGTCTCATTGAGCCTGAATCATGCATCAAAATCCTTTAATGCAAACCCTAGAACATGTTCTTGCTTATATCAACAACTGTAAAATTGTATGTTGGCATATGATTTATAAAATAGGTTACTACCAGAAACAACAGAGGTTTATCTCCTTTTTCCACACGGCAATAAGCTAACCTATTTATGCTTTATATTTAAGCCAGATAGGCGATGAAGAAATGTACAGCCGAAGCAGCAATCTGATGGGCCAGAAATCTTAAGGAGCTTATCATCAATGGTTGGACCATAAAACCATCTATATTTAATAATGTGCTTAACAATTACTCTGTACTGCTTTGAACGTTCTCATTTAAAGGAATATATGGGTACTATGAGAAATAATGAAATCTTCAATCAGATCACTGTTCAGTTGGGATAACACCGCTACCAATCGCTGACAGAATTTGGAAACATTATTCAAAACAATCTCTCTTAGAAGTCTTTAAAGCCAATAAACATTCCTCCACCAGCATCACCACTACCACAGGCCTGAAGTTTTCATAGTACTGCATTAGCAGAGCCTCTGTTTTTGCCAGGAAAGTCAAGGGTCATTCAAGGTCCCCAGATCCCAGGGAATTCATTCTTTTTATGGGGAAACCACCATCTTGGCTTTAAATAACTACAAACCCTATGTGCTAAGCATTTTTTTCCCTATAAACACAAAATGGGCCCTTAGACATTACAAAAAACAAACACCCGGTTATATTTACTTAAACTGCTTGCAGTAGGCTTGTGCAGAGTAATTAATCTTTCTATGTACTATCAAGATAACTCACAAAAACTGGGAACATAGTTTAATAATTAAACATGGTCAGGAAGAAACCAAGTTCACTACAGGATCAAGTTGGTGCTACATATATATATATATATTTTTCTTTGCCCCAGAAGTGCTCTTATCTCTCCTCTATATCCCTCTTCTTTCCAACTAACCAGTGTCTTGCTGGTACATCCTATAACTGGTTGAACTGGAGAAAAAAGAAATTAATCCAATTTAAGTGAAAAGTTTCTATTCAGTTAGAGTGCAGTTTTTATTCTTGAGAATTCCCCTCCCCTGCAGAATTTCACGTTTTTGGTGTATCATGCTGATGGGAGACAAGGCAGGGACGGTGGCCACGTCATTGGGCTATGTAAGTGGAAGGTCGAGGTATGAGCATCATCAGCTCACATTGGCTGGAGAAAAAATGGAGTGGTGGCTAGAGAAAGATCAGCTGCAGGATGGTGGCTAGACAGCTATGACCCCCAAATAAGACAGTGGCTGGAGAAAGACTGGCTGACTGGAGATAATTGTGAATGGGACAGAGAAAGGGTGATAGGGGATAAGGGAAAAGTGTGTCATGTGAGAGAGGGGAGAGGGATAGAAGAGAGAGACTGGAAAGGAAAAGAGAGGGGAGGCTACTGGGCAAGGAGAGAGACAGGTGAGAGAAGACAGAGAAATCAGGTAGGTTTGTAGTGAGGTTGATAGATTGGGGGGGGATGAGAGGTTGGAGGAGGTGCATAGAGGGTGGGGAGAGAGAGGAAGAGAGGCTTGTGGAGGGGGAAAGGAAAGAGGGAAGATAGAGGCTGGTGGGGCTGGAAGGGTAGGAGAGAGAGGCTGGGGTGAGAGAGAGGAGAAAAAAGGGAGAGAGACTGGTAGGGACAAGGGATGGGGAGGGAAAGACTAATGTGGATGAGATGCTTGTGGGGACAAGCTGGGATGGGGGGAATTCTGGGCCAAAAAATTAAATATTCTGTGTCGGAGGAGTAACTTCATTCTGCATTACAGTTTAAATTAGTTATTACTCAAAGACAGACTATATTATATTATTTGAAAAATATAACTGTACTGACAAAATATTGTGAGCAAATTTTTAAATTTTTGGCCACAGAATTTTCCTAAGAATAAATTTTGCATACGCTTTGAGGAAGTCCTAGTGTTATCTGGCAAACTTAGCCAAATGATGCTGAATATTGGCTATGTTAGCTGGATAACACTATCACTCCCTGGAACACTCCAGGCCCAATACCGATTAATCTGGCTAAATTTTTAGCCGGGTAACTACTTAGAAGGATAGGTTGAGGGGGGGGGGGTGTGTGAAACCGGTGGGATTGTCAAGGCTCGCTGTTTGTCCAGCTAAGTCCTTAATTTAGCGGAACAAAACCTTTTGAATATGGACCTCTAGACTGCTGAGGTTCAAGTACATAAATGGAGAGATTACTTACCTGATAATCTCGTTTTCCTTAGTGTAGGCAGATGGACTCAGAACAAATGGGTATAGTGTGCTCGTGCTAGCAGTTGGAGATGGATCTGACATCAGCACGTAGTACATGTACCCCTGCAGGAAGTGCAGAAGCTCAGTAATCTTCCTTGCAAAAGCATTATGGATATATGTGTGACTGACCGATTGATTAACTGAACATGATTAACCTGACCGATTGATAGTAGCTGGAGACCGCCAGTGTTCTCAACCGGAAGGCGTCGACACCCAGCAGGGTGGATGCCCTATGTAAGAAAACATGGCTTACCTTGAATCGGTGAATCCCCATGTACATTGGTAGCCGGGCGGGATGCTGAGTCCATCTGCCTACACTAAGGAAAACAAGATTATCAGGTAAGTAATCTCTCCATTTCCTAGCGTGTAGCAGATGGACTCAGAACAAATGGGTTGTACAAAAGCTACTCCCGGACTGGGTGGGAGGCTGCCCGAGGTCCGTTTAGGATTGCCCTTGCAAATGCTGTGTCCTCCCTGGCCTGGACGTCCAGACGGTAGAATCTGGAGAAGGTATGGATGGAGGACCACGATGCCGCTCTACATATCTCTGCAGGCGACAGCATCCTAGTTTCTGCCCAGGAGGCCGCTTGAGCTCTGGTAGAGTGAGCCTTGAGCCGTAGAGGTGGTGGTTTTCCCGCTTCTACGTAGGCCGCCTTGATAACTTCTTTGATCCAGCGAGCAATAGTCGTCCGTGAGGCCGCCTCTCCTTGCCTCTTCCCACTGTGAAGGACGGACAGCAGCCTGATGATGTCGAGATGATGCAGTATTCGACCTTCTTCAGACTTCTTCAAACCTTCCATGGTTGGCAAGGATATGGTTTGGTTGAGGTGGAAGTGTGAGACTACCTTGGGTAAGAAGGAAGGAACCGTGCGAAGATGGATAGCCCCTGGGGTGATTCTGAGAAATGGATCGCGGCAGGACAGCGCTTGTAGCTCTAAGATGCGGCGTGCTGAGCATACGGCCAGCAAGAACACCATCTTCAAGGTTAACAAACGGAGGGACAGGCCTCGGAGGGGTCTGAAGGTGGGTCCTGCTAGGAATTCCAAAACTAGGTTGAGGTTCCACAGGGGCACTGGCCATTTCAGTGGCGGGCGAATGTGTTTGACTCCTTTCAGGAAACGTGAAACGTCTGGGTGTGTGGCAATGCTGTTGCCGTCACTCCTGGGGCCGTAGCAGGATAGCGCTGCCTCCTGAACCTTGATTGAATTGAGGAACAGACCCTTCTGAAGTCCATCTTGCAGGAAATCCAGAATGATGGGGATTTTAGCGGCATATGGATTGGTGCTGCGAGTTTCGCACCAGGCTTCAAATACTCTCCAAATCCTTATATAAGTTAGTGATGTGGAGAACTTGCGTGCTCGGAGGAGTGTATCTATCACCGACCCCGAGTATCCCCTTTTCTTCAGTCGAGCCCTCTCAATGGATTGAGCTGGATTCTTGTGGAGGATGGGACCTTGTCGCAGCAAGTCCCTGTGAGGGGGCAGGGGTAGAGGATCCCCTGCCAGTAGTCTTCTCATGTCTGTGTACCAGGGTTTTTTTGGCCAGTCTGGGGCCACCAGAAGAACTAGGCCTCTGTGCCACTGAATCTTGTGTATAATGGCGCCCAGCAGGGGCCATGGGGGAAAGGCATATAGCAGGATCCCCTGAGGCCATGGCTGTACCAGGGCGTCGATCCCGTGGGATAGAGGATCTCGCCTGCGACTGAAGTATCTGGGTATTTGAGCATTGGACCTGTCCGCTAGTAGGTCCATGCCCGGAGTCCCCCACTGATTCACAATCATCTGGAAGGCTGTGGACGACAGCTGCCATTCCCCCGGGTTTAGGCTTTCTCTGCTGAGGAAGTCTGCCGTGGTGTTGTCTTTCCCGGCGATGTGGACGGCGGAGATGTCCTGGAGATTTGCTTCCGCCCAAGCCATCAGGGGGGCTATTTCTAAGGATACCTGCCGGCTTCTGGTTCCGCCCTGTCGGTTGATGTATGCCACCGTGGTGGCATTGTCCGACATCACTCTGACTGCTTTGTTTTGAAGTCTGTGGGCAAATCGCAGGCAGGCTAACCTGACTGCCCGTGCCTCTAGTCGGTTGATGTTCCACCCAGACTCTTTTCTGTTCCACCGCCCTTGGGCGGTTAGCTCTTCGCAGTGTGCTCCCCAGCCGCTCAGGCTGGCATCTGTAGTGAGCAGGGTCCAAGTTGGGGAGGACATTTTTGACCCCCGGCTCGTGTGGCCAGGCTGCAGCCACCACCGTAACTGATTCTGTACTCTGGCCGGTAGAGGTAGATGCACGGTGTAGTTCTGTAATCGTGGGCTCCACCGAGATAGGAGGGCGCGTTGTAACGGTCTCATATGAGCCCGTGCCCATGGTACCACTTCCAGAGTGGATGCCATTAGGCCGAGGACCTGTAGGTAATCCCAAGCTGTGGGCCGGGTGGTGCTCAGCAGAGTCCGTAAACGATTCCGGAGTTTCGAACTCCTCTTGGAGGTTAGGCTGACTTTGTCTCCCTGGGTGTCGAATCGGACTCCTAGGTATTCCAGCGACTGTGAAGGCTGTAGGGAACTCTTCTTTGTGTTGACTACCCATCCTAGGCTTTCCAGAAGAGATATAACTCTGTTGGTTGCCCGGAGGCTCTCCTCCAGTAACTTTGCCCTGATCAGCCAATCGTCTAGGTAGGGATGGACGAGAATCCCTTCCTTCCTGAGTGATGCCGCCACCACTACTATTACCTTGGTAAAGGTCCGCGGCGTGGTGGCTAACCCAAAGGGTAAAGCCCGGAACTGGAAGTGTTGTTTCAGGACTTTGAAGCGTAAGTAGCGCTGGTGATCCCGATGGATTGGGATATGCAAGTAGGCCTCTGACAGATCCAGGGATGTGAGATACTCCCCTGGCTGTATTGCGCTTCAGACTGACCGCAGAGTTTCCATGCGAAATCCTGGGACCCGTAAGTGCTGGTTGACTGACTTGAGGTCCAGTCTGAAGGTGCCCCCCTTCTTGGGTACGATGAAATAAATGGAGTAATGCCCAGATCTCCCATGCAGGCACTGGGATTATGGCTTTTAGGGACAGGAGCCTCCACAAGGTAGCTTCCAGTGCCGCCCTCTTGTGGGGTGGACACAGAGATTCCACAAACTTGTCCGGAGGGAGATGAAGGAAGTCCAGGTAATACCCTTCTCAGATAATGGCGAGGACCCACTGGTCCGAAGTAATCTCGACCCATCTGCGGTAGAATAGGGTTAGCCTGCCCCCTATGGCTTCCTCCCCCAGATGGGTCGGCTGATTCTCACTGTGGAGTGCGGCCGGGACCCGAACCCGAGCCGGTTCTCCTCTTGTTGTGCCTGGTCCGAAAGGACTGGTACCTGGTCTGAGAACGAGGTGCTTGGTAGCTAGTCCTGTAGGGGTTGAAGCGTTGAGAGCTTCTACCTCTGGATGGCCTAGGAAAAGGGCGCTGGTTCCTCCTTGACTTGTCTTCTGGTAGACGGGGTAATGGAGAGGCGCCCCATTTGTTAGCCAGTTTCTCGAGGTCGCTGCCGAACAGGAGGGATCCCTTAAAGGGTATTCTTGTAAGGCGCGTCTTGGAGGAGGAGTCGGCCGACCAATGACGTAGCCAGAGCTGTCTCCTGGCTGCCACTGAGGACGACACTCCCTTGGCTGCCGTACGAACTAGGTCGGAGGCGGCTTCAGTGAGGAACGAGAGAGCTGATTCCATTTCTTCTCCCGGGATGTTGTTCCTGGCTTGTGATAAACAGGAACGCGTCACCACGGTGCAGCAGGTCGCAATTCGCAGGGACATGGCTGCCACCTCAAAGGCTTGTTTCAAAATGGCGTCCAGGCGCCGGTCATGTGCATCCTTGAGGGCCGTCCCTCCCTCCACTGGAATGATGGTGCGCTTCACAATTGCGCAAACTATGGCGTCTACCTTGGGGCACGCCAGCAGCATCGTGGTTGCCGGGTCCAGGGGGTACATGCTAGACAAGGCCCGACCCCCTTTGAATGAGGCCTCCGGCGCATTCCACTCCAGATCGATTAGCTGCTGTGCTGCTTGTAGGAGGGGAAAATGGTGAGCCGTTTGATGCAGGCCCTCTAGCAGGGGGTTCATTCTAGGTTCCCCTGGGGTGCCTGGGCCCGGGATAGCCAGCTCCTACAGGCATTGAGAGACCAGGTCTGGGAGATCCTCCTTAAGAAAGAAGCGTGTCATGGTTCGATACGGCTCTATCCCCGAGGGAATTCTCCCTCCACGGGGAGCTCGCCTTCTTCCTCAGAGTAATCTGAGTCCCCATAAGAGGGGCTTCTGGGTGGCCGTGCCTAGGTCTTGAGGGTCCAGGGGCAGGGTCATCCGGTACGTATGGGTCCGTTCGGGGATCAGACTGCATCTTGACAAAGGCGTGAATCCCCTTGAATAATTCCACCCAGGAGAGCGAAGCAGGTTCTAGCCTTAGGGACACCAGGTCTCTAGGGTTCCCTGGCTGCTCACCGCTGCCTGCTAGGTCCGGGGTGTTCCATTAGGAACTGGCAATTAATCTGGGCTGGGACCGGCCCTGGCCTGGAACTCCCAAGGCCTCCTCACATTGGGCACATAGGGAGTCTGCTTCCTCACTCTGTGTGGCTCTGAGGTGGCATGCTGAGCAGAGGCCTAGAGCTCTTATGCCTGATTCTGGAGGTGCCGGCTCTGCGGACGCATGGGCTCTCATACGCTCCATCGCGTCTGTTATCTTTATGCTCCGGTGTGCTCCCAGCCGAAAGTATGCGCCTTGTAATATGCGCGAAGATGTGTGCCTATTATGTGCGCCTATCAATGTGCGCCTATGAACGTGCGCCTATCAACGTGCGCCTATCAACGTGCGCCTATCAATGTGCGTCTATCAACGCGCGCCTATCAACGTGTGCCTATCAACGTGCACCTATCAATGTGCGCCTAATTACTTTCAGGCGCCTAACATACGCGCCCGTTGCCTGTGCGCTTAGTCTGAATGCTAGATCGAGGCGGCGAACCAGGGCAGATGGCGACGGCGAGCAGGCAGGCAAAATGGCGACCTCCTTGGCGGGCTACCACGTAGGCAGACCCCGCTAATCCTCGCTCTTCGGAGACCAACAAAGTAAAGATGTATGCCTTACCTGATCTTTGGTGCTTCCCGGCTGCGACCCGGGCGGTCTCCGGCTGTGGGGGGAGAGGGTGATTACCGTCACCGCCGCGCTCGAGGAAGTGCACCCGCTGCCTCTAGGCCGCGCCCGAACTCGTCTCACTCGGGGGCCAAGTCCTCACCGCGAACGGATCGGGACCGAGGCTGCCTCTACACCACGCCCGAGCCCTTCTCACTCAGGGGCTAGGTCCCTGCCGCGATTCGGCCACCAGACCGAGGCTCCTACCTTCGAGGGTCCACGGAAATCACCTCGGGAAACTCAACTGGGGGAGGGACCTGAGGGTACCACCGCAGGAGTGCGGGGCTTGTCTTCAGGTAGAATTCTTCTATGAATTTAGAATTTGGAAAAACGCTCAGCGAGCGTGAGGGAGCTCCACACTGCTTTGGAGACAGAAATTACTGAGCTTCTGCACTTCCTGCAGGTGTATATGTACCACGTGCTGACGTCAGATCCGTCTCCAACTGCTAGCATGAGCACACTATACCCATTTCTTCTGAGTCCATCTGCTACACGCTATATTTAAGAAAGCAACAGATTTCCAAGCACGGAGCCTTTGAGTCACTTTCTGGGCGAGAATGTTCTTACCTCTTCTTCTTTGTGATAATGAGGACATCATTGAAGAGGAAGAAATAGACCTGCTGCTTTGAGGTGCGCTTAGAGAAAATTCCACTGTCTTCCACATATGCTGTTAGCTCGCCTCTTTTCACTAGCCATCGAGAGGAGGAGACCAAGGGAAAAGGCTATTAAATAAATCATCAAACAAAATTATAAATTTTCTCAACATTAGCCCATAGCGGTTACAGACACACACAATCTCTTTCATGCACATTGAACATTGTTGAGTGGATGTTATAGAGCACCTGGCGGCAGAAGTACAGGTGTACTTTGAAGCCTTTACAAAAAAGTGGATTTTCAAACATGAGCTAACCATGAATACTATGTTTGAATATTGGTCTGTTCATGTGGTTAAAAGCTCATGCATAACCTTACATCTTTTAAAATGGTGGTGTGAAATACGCAGGCTAGTGGATACGCAGGCTAGTGGATAATAAAAAGACTAGGGGGGCACTCCATGAAGTTAGCATGTGGCACATTTAAAACTAATCGGAGAAAGTTCTTTTTTACTCAACGCATAATTAAACTCTGGAATTTGTTGCCAGAGGATGTGGTTAGTGCAGTTAGTATAGGTGTGTTTAAAAAAGGATTGGATAAGTTCTTGGAGAAGTCCATTACCTGCTATTAATTAAGTTGACTTAGAAAATAGCCACTGCTATTAATAGCAACAGTAACATGGAATAGACTTAGTTTCTGGGTACTTGCCAGGTTCTTATGGCCTGGACTGGCCACTGTTGGAAACAGGATGCTGGGCTTGATGGACCCTTGGTCTGACCCAGTATGGCATGTTCTTATGTCCCATATGCACATACCTTTTTGAAGTTTAAATGTATCTGTGCATGTAGTTTTCAGACAGATATCGGGGGGGGGGGGGGGGGGGGGGGGGGCGTATTCTGTGCCCAAAATTTAATATTCTGTCGGAGGAGTAACTTCATTCTCCATTACAGTTTAAATTAGTTATTACTCAAAGACAGACTATATTGTATTATTTGAAAAATATAACTGTACTGACAAAATACTGTGAGCAAATTTTTTAATTTTTGGCCACACAATGCCCTTTTTTCATATGCTGCCGAAAGTACATGCGTACCTTATTGAAGATGGCAGACTTAGGGAATTTAACTATTTTTGCCCATTTAAAAAAGAGCCTAAGCCTTTAAAATTTACCTCAGTATGCATATAAAGACACAAACTTACTGAATGTTCCTACATACAACTAGAACAAAGGGAAAAGCCGACAGTTGCTCAGCAGCGCATGGTTCGGAGGGAGGTATCTTCAAAGTATACTAATGATGCATTAGAATAAGGGCATCCCGACAGTGAGGTTCCAATAATAAGAAAAGTAGTCCAAGTGCCTGTAACTAAAAACCCACCTGAGTTTAAAAATTCTAACTTATCCCAATCAATTAAAAAGCAGAATGAAAATATAAACAAAAAACAAACTTTGAAATGTTTTTTATGCTAATGCCAGAAGTCTAAGATGGGAGAATTAGAATGTATAGACTTAATTGGCATCTTAGAGACATGGTGGAAGGAGGTTAACCAATGGGACAGTGCTATACCGGGGTACAATTTATATCGCAATGACAGAGCGGAGCACCCGGGAGGCGCTGTAGCGCTTTATGTCCAGGATGCCATAGAGTTCAACAGGATAAACATCCTGATTGAGACTAAATGCACAATCAAATCTTTATGGGTAGAAATCCTTTGTGTGTTGGGGAAGACTAAGGTGATAGGAGTATACTACCGTCCACCTGGCCAAGATGATGAGACGGACAGTGAAATGCTAAGAGAAATTAGGGAAGCTAACCAAATTGGTAGTGCGGTAATAATGGGAGATTTCAATTAACATCATCCACACACAGTGCAAGTAAGAGTCTTAGTCCCAAGAATTTCATCAATAATTTTTCATTTATTAGGTTTTCATCCTTATAACGGCATCTCCACTGACTTCAAGACCAACAATTTTGCACAGAGGTCCCATGACACGGACCCGTGTTTCGCCATGGCTGCGTCGGGAGGGACATGAAGTTTCCAAAAACCACTCTATAAAGAAATTTAAAATAGGGACTAAATATACAAAGAAGCTGAACAGTCGACATAAAAGCAGCACAAGACATCTTACATATATCGTACATTGAAATTGAAGCTTCTAACCTGACAGGGAGAGCGTCTAGCCTATGTTCGAACAGACCTTTAAACATGGCTGACACTTAGAAACCAGGTCACAAGACTCAAAAGAACCAATCAGAGCATCAAGCGATGCAGAGGCGCCAAAACACAGCTAGACAAACAAATGCCATTCTAGTTCTTTATTTAGTCCCGGTGGAATTACAGTATGTAAAGTGTGAATCCATCTCTGTTCTCTTCGCCCCAGGTGTTTATGGTAATCACCGCCCCTGTTTATCAATGGATGGCCAAGAACCGCCAACAACCCAAGAAAGTTACCTTCGCTCAGGACTCCTCAGACGACTCATCAGGATAGGAGTTGTCTCAAGGTCCGGCATGTCAAACTCGGGTAGACGCTGCACCGGTGAGGGAACCGACTCTAGGAAATATGGCACCAGCTTCTACTCACTACTCTTCTATAGCTGCCTTTTTTTTGGACTCGGGTCAGCAGCCGCCGTCACGAGACAATCTGAGCTCCCGCTCCCGGGGGCGCATGAACCTTCAACAATCACAATGGATTACCAGGTCAACCCGTCAACAAGTGGACCCGTGGCAGTAAAATCTCAAGTAGTATTTAATCTGTCTTCTCGTCCTCTTTCGAGGGATGAATATGCTGTGTTAGGGAAGGGGCTTTCTTTTGTACCAACTGTGAAATGTGATTTGTTTGATTTACAGGTACACCTTTATCGTTTTTTTAGGGCTTTAAAATTGAAATTATTTTTTGCAGATGTGCCACCTGTCCAAGATGGATCTTTGGTATATAATAAATCCCACTGGATGCCTCCGGGACCCATAGATCCTTTAGTCTTGGCGTTTGAACGCTTGGTGAATATGGATGTACATACCCTCTGGTCGAAAAATAGTTATGTTCACTATAATTTGACAAAGAATGAAAGTATGGCTATTAGTGATCTTGCACTTGATCCCAATGTTATCATTAAATCTGCGGATAAAGGGGGAGGGATAGGGATACAGGATAGAACTGATTATGAACGTGAGGTTTTGCGACAGTTAAATGACACCTCGTTTTACCTACCGTTGCCCGGAGACCCCACGGGTGATTTACAAAATTTAATTAAGATCGTGGTACAACAAGCTATTGAGAATCATATGTTAACTAACCGTGAGGGGAGGTTTCTGACTGTACAATATCCGATTACTCCTGTATTCTACACTCTCCCTAAGATACATAAAACATTGATAAACCACCCGGGCGCCCGATTGTTTCAGGCATTGGATTCGTATTGGAGCCTCTGTCTAAATTTGTGGACATTTTTTTGAAGCCATTTGTGTCTAAGATTAAGTCTTATGTACGTGACTCATCTCATCTCATTTCGATTTTGGAAAATGTAGCTGTACCATCTGACCCATTTTACTATGTTACATTGGATGTGATCTCGCTCTACTCTAATATCCCCCAAGATGAGGCTTTAAGGGTAATTGAGGAGGTTTTGAACTCGCGTCCAGGTCCCTGTCGGGTTACTACATCTTTTTTAGTGGAGTTGGCAGAAATAGCACTTACCAGAAATTTCTTCAGATTCAATGAAACATTTTATCAACAAATTAAAGGCACAGCCATGGGGGCTACCATGGCCCCCAGTCTGACATGCCTCTATATGTCCAAGTTTGAAGAAACTTGCATATATCCAGCTGACTGGTCTAATTTTGTTCATCTTTGGCTGCGTTTCATTGATGATGTTTTTGTCATCTGGCTCGGGACTGATATACAGTTCTACATGTTTGTAGATTGGCTTAACTCTCTTAATAAGAATCTACAGTTCAATTTTCTAATTGACCCTTTACAGATTTCCTTCCTGGATATTTCTATTTCATCTAAAGAGGGAAAGTTTTTGACCTCCTTGTTTCGGAAGGATACGGACAGGAATACACTTTTAGCTTTTAGTAGTTGTCATCCTAGGACTTTAAAGACGAATATTCCTACTGGTCAATTCTTAAGGTTGAGGCGGCTATGTTCCTCCCGCTCAGAGTTTGTGTCTCAAGCTAAGGAGATGTCACTCCGGTTGTGGAGAGGAGGTACCCGGCTAACGTGATAAAAAGGCTTTTAAACATGCCCTCTACGTGAATCGGGATTTTTTGTTTCTCCCCCAAACACGAACTGCAGATGCAGTGAATAACTGTATACTCCCTTTTTCTACCTTAAGTAGAGCTGGGACGGGTATTGTTCGGAAACACTGGTACGCATTGTACTTACATAGCTTGTTTCAGGATCCACTGAGGTTCACGTATCGTAGGAGTAGAAACTTGAGGGATCGGTTAGTTCACACTGAATTTTCATCTGAAGGCTTACAGCCCCAAGGGCCCGGACTCCATAGGCCGTGTGGACACTGTACTGTATGCTGTCACACTGATACTCTGTCATCTTTTGAAAGTCCTGTAAATAAGAGATTGATTCATTTGAGAGCACAGTCTGATTGTATGACTAAAGGGGGTGGTTTATGTGATTAAGTGTCCATGTCCTTTGTTTTATGTGGGCAAAACAACGCGGATGGTTAAGACTCGAATTATCGAACATTGTTCGAACATTAGGAACTCTCGGGTTAATGAACCCCTTGTAGAACATTGGGAACATCTATCGCATTCCATCTCTGACCTTTTCTTCTTCGTGGTGGAGGTGGTCACCCACCCTTCCAGGGGCGGTGATTACCATGAACACCTGGGGCGAAGAGAACAGAGATGGATTCCATCGGGACTAAATAAGGAACTAGAATGGCATTTGTTTGTCTAGCTGTGTTTTGGCGCCTCTGCATCGCTTGATGCTCTGATTGGTTCTTTTGAGTCTTGTGACCTGGTTTTCTAAGTGTCAGCCATGTTTAAAGGTCTGTTCGAACATAGGCTAGACACTCTCCCTGTCAGGTTAGAAGCTTCAATTTCAAGGTACGATATATGTAAGATGTCTTGTGCTGCTTTTATGTCGACTGTTCAGCTTCTTTGTATATTTAGTCCCTATTTTAAATTTCTTTATAGAGTGGTTTTTGGAAACTTCATGTCCCTCCCGACGCAGCCACGGCGAAACACGGGTCCGTGTCGGGGGACCTCTGTGCAAAATTGTTGGTCTTGAAGTCAGTGGAGATGCCGTTATAAGGATGAAAACCTAATAAATGAAAAATTATTGATGAAATTCTTGGGACTAAGACTTACTTGCACTGTGTGTGGATGGACTTGGTGAAGTGCAGGATTAGCTCAATTTAGATTTCAATAAACCCAATATTGACTGGGTAAATGTATCATTGGGACATGCTAGAAAGATAAAGTTCCCTGGATGAAATAAATGAGTTTTATGGAGCCAATTGGTTCAGGAACAGACGAGAGAGGGAGCAATTTTAGATAAACACTGTGGATCCATAAAGTCTAGAGGACGTGAATGAAGAATGGGTGGCTCGCGGGAATGACGGCTACTACCTGGAGATAATACCCTTATTCAATAAACATACACAAGGTTAATGCGACTCCAACATTGCTCTAAGAGCCCAACATTGCTCTAAGCTTCAATGGCAAGAGGAAATGTGGAACAAAGGATTTGCATTCACAAAAAAGCGGGGAGTAGCTTGCTTGTTACAGCAGTTACTACCCCAAACCAAATAAGCCTGATTCTTCACGCATATCCAACATAGCACTCTGCTTCAATGGCAGGGAGAAGGACCTCTGCTTCATGCATATCTAGCATAGCTCTCTGCTTCAACGGCAGCGGGAATGAAGAAAAGTGGATCTATGTACAGACAACAATCAACAAGGACTGAATTACATAGTCTGGGTAAACAAATAAGTATAGGTGTAGCTTGCTTATTGCAGCGGTTACTACCCCTAACTAATTAAGCTAGATATTTCACTTAGATGCAGTTCCAACACTGCTCTCTACATTAATGGTGGGGGTGGAAGGGAAATAGAACCGAAAGGTTACTAAGAGGCCAGAGAAACAGATAAGTATGAGAGGACAAAAAAAAGTGCAAAGCTTGCTGGGCAGAACTGGATGGGCCGTTTGGTCTTCTGCCGTCATTTCTATGTTTCTATCTATTCTCAATGGAGCACAGGATTTGATGAGAGAGGTAACGGTGGTAGGGGCCGCTTGGCAATAGTAATCATAATATGATCAAATTTGAATTAATGACTAGAAAAGAAAATAGTTAGAAAAAACTGAAAGGAGCAGCTACAAAGGTAAAAGTGTACAAGAAGCGTTATCATTGTTAAAAAATACCATCCTAGAAGCACAGTCCAGATGTATTCCACACATTAAGAAAGGTGGAAGGAAGGCAAACGATTACCGGCATGGTAAAAGGTAAGGTGAAAGAAGCTATTCTAGCCAAAAGATCTTCATTCAAAAATTTGGAAGAAGGATCCAACAGAAGAAAATAGGATAATGCATAAGTGTTGGCATGTTAAATGTAAGACATTGATAAGGACAGGCTAAGAAAGAATTTGAAAGTAGTTGGCCGTAGAGGCAAAAACTCACAGTAAAATTTTTTAAAATATATCCAAAGCAGAAAGCCTGTGAGGGAGTCAGTTGGTCTGTTAGATGATTGAGGGGTTAAAGTAGCACTTAGAGAAGATAAGGCCATCACAGAAAGATTAAATTATTTCTCTGCTTCGGTATTTACTGAAGAGGATGTTGGGGAGATACCTGTATTGGAGAAGGTTTTCATGGGTAATGATTCAGATGGACTGAATCAAATCATGGTTAACCTAGAAGATGTGGTGGGCCTGATTGACAAACTGAAGAGTAGTAAATCACCTGGACCGGATGGTATACACCCCAGGGTTCTGAAGGAACTAAAAAATGAAATTTCAGACCTATTAGTAAAAATTTGTAACCTATCATTAAAATCATCCATTGTACCTGAAGATTGGACGGCGGCTAATGTAACCCCAATATTTAAAAAGGGCTCCAGGGGCAATCCGGGAAACTACAGACCAGTTAGCCCGACTTCAGTGCCAAGAAAAATAGTGGTAAGTGTTCTAAAGATCAAAATCACAGAACATATAGAAAGACATGGTTTAATGGAACAAAGGCAGCATGCTTTACCAAAGCAAGTCTTGCCTCACAAATCTGATTCACTTTTTTGAAGGAGTTAATAAACATAAAGATAAAGGTGAACCGGTAGATGTATTTGCATTTTCAGAAGGCGTTTGACAAAGTTCCTCATGAGAGGCTTCTAGGAAAAGTAAAAAGTTGGGAATTATTAGAAAGGGAATGGTGAATAAAACTGAACATGTCATAATACCTCTGTATCGCTCCATGGTGAGACCACACCTTGAATACTGTGTACAATTCTGGTCGCCCCATCTCAAAAAAGATATAGTTGCGAGGGAGAAGGTACACAGAAGGGTGACCAAAATGATAAAGGGGATGGAACAGCTTCCCTATGAGGAAAGACTAAAGAGGTTAGGCTTTTCAGCTTGGAGAAGAGACGGCTGAAGGGGGATATGATAGATGTGTTTAAAATCATGAGAGGTCTAGAATGGGTAAATGTGAATCGGTTATTTATTCTTTCGGATAATAATAGGACTAGGGGGCACTCCATGAAGTTAGCATGTGGCACATTTAAAACTAATCGGAGAAAGTTGTTTTTCACTCAACGCACAATTAAACTCTGGAATATGTTGCCAGAGGATTGGATAAGTTCTTGGAGAAGAAGTCCATTACCTGCTACAGGACAAATTCTGACAGGCCTCGGTCACTGATACAACAAGAGAAGGAACTTTACCTAGGTGAACTTTAAACTACACTCCGTGGAAAATGAAGAGACCTTGTCTTAATACAATGAAGGAAACCTTATCAGATGTGCTTGTTTGTCAGTTCCTGTGCAAATAAAGAAACCAGACAGAGAGGCAACTAAGAAACCAGACAAAGAGGCAACTAAGATGACTAAGCAAGTGTCAGGTTCATTCAAGCAAGCAAGCAAGCAGAAAGACCCTCATTCTTAGAGGGAGGGGCAGCCTGAGATGGAGAAAAACATTTTAACACACAGTTTGGCATTACAGACGTGGCTGTTCTCCCCGTGAAGGAATAAGAGGGGGGGAAAAGGACCTGCAATGTGGCAGTTCCCCTCCTGAAGTAAAGGGGAGGATAGAAAAGGCCCTGCAATGCAGCAAAAACCCTTCACCCACCACAAGATTATGCATGAGCTTATGCATATTTATCAGCTGGGAAAGCTGGAAAGTGTAAGACGGGGGGGGGGGGGGGGGGCAAGGAAAAGAAAAAAAGGAGGAAGGAGAGAGAAGAACGGGGAAAAAATAAAGAAAAAGAAAAGAAAGAAAGGAACAGACCTGGGAGAGCACCCTGAAACCAAAAGGGAGCAGGGAGGCAAGCAACGGCTCCCCAGAGGAAGAAGAAGAGGAAGCACAAACCCTGAATGCAAACCCAGGGAGAAAAACCAAAGAACGAGAACCTGTGCTGAGGTGTCCCTGGAAGCAAAAGGGGGGGCCAGAGGCAAACCAACCCTCCCTGCTATCGAGAAGGGAGAAGACTAGGTGCGACCAGGTGATTGGAGAGAGGAGACCCTGGTTCAGGTGCGGGGAGTAACACGGAGTCATAAACTAGGAAGGGTGAGAACCAGCCCAGACAGCTGGCAAGCACCAGAGCCAGAAGCTAGCCTCCTTCCTGCACTGCCTGCCTGCTGTGCCAGCACCAAGCCCAGGAAGCAAGCCTCTTCGCTGCCCACATTCTCCAGCTCTTCAGCCGGAACCTACTTCAGAGGGGAACAGAGGTATGACCTGAAGTGGAATCATGATAAGTAAGTTAGCCATAAGTATTAATATCTTAAGCGGCTAAAGTTTATGGCATGTTTTGTTTTGTTGTTTTTTTACCTAGTGGCAGAGTTTAGAGATAGGAATTGTTGTTATTTCTAATGCTATGTCCTGCCAAACTGATAAATAAAATGTCTATGTCTGAGGATAAGCAGAGTTGCTACCTGTAACAGATTTCTTCCAGGACAGCAGGATGTAGGTCCTCACATATGGGTGACGTCACAGGATGGAGCCCTATCACGGAAAACATTTCTGTCAAAGTTTCTAGAAACTTTGACCGGCAACCTGAGCATGCCCAGCCTGCCATGATCCCTGTGTCCACAGGAGTCTCCCTTCAGTCTTGTTTGTAGCAAAACGCGCAAGCGAAAAAATAAAATAATAATCGTAAGCGGACCCAACTCCGCGGGGTGGCAGGTGGGTTTCGTGAGGACTACATCCTGCTGTCCTGGGAGAACACCTGTTACAGATAAGCAACTCTGCTTTCTCCCAGGACAAGCAGGATGGCAGTCTTCACATATTTATTTTATTTATTGTTTTTGTTATACCGAGTTTCATGACAGGCATCACATCAACCCGGTTTACAATTAACAAAGTGTATAAAACATAACATAACATAAAACAATGTTCTCAAAAAGAACCTTGAACTTTAAATAATCGTGAATCAGATAAAGGAATTGAGAAAGTTACAATAAATCAGGGAAATCAACTTGGAACTGGAAAAGGGGGGAGAGATTGCACAAAGCAATATTTATATGCATGATTAGCAAGCTACAGGCTGACTCATATTACAAGAGGCCAATAGCAGATAACTCGTGCGACAGGCACAATAATTGGGGTGCTATTGGCAATGATGAGGCAGCCTGAAATCACAGCAAGTGGTTGTGGAAGGAGTTGGGCACTTTTCAAGACAGATTGTCCAAAGGCAGAGTCTTGACGGCCTTCCTTATCTAAGCAGTAGTGGGCTGCGAATGTGTGAAGAGAGCTTAATGTTGCAGCCTACCAGATGTCGGCAAATGGTACTGAACGATAGTGTGCTACCGACGTTGCCATGGTCCTTACAAATGTGTGGCTTCACTCACCCCTGGAGAGGAAGGCCTGCTTCTTCATAGCAGAATTCGATTCAGTCTGCTAGCCAGTTGGAGAGAGTTTGTTTGCCCACTGGAACTCGCAGCTTCTCTTTGTCAAAGAAGCAAATAGTTGGGTAGATTTCCTATGGAGTGCAGTGCGGTCTAGATAGAATGCAGAGGTGATGGCTATGAGGAAAATAATTTTCCATGTTAGAATTTTAATGTTATAGGAATGCAAAGACTCGAACAGGGAACATATGAGCCTTGTAAGCACTACATTTAGGCCCAATTCCGTAACTGGTGATCGTAGAGGAGGCTTAAGTTGTAGAAAACCCATGATAAGCCGACTCATAAGGGGTTGAGCCGTTAACAGGGCATCCCCTACTCCCTGGTAGTACATTGAGATGGAACTGAGGTGTACCCGTGCGGAGGATGTCTGTGGTCCAGAATCTGAAAGGTATCCTATATAGCCTAATAGGGATGGAGTGGGGCAGGAAAAAGGGGCCAATACCTTTTGCCTGCCTCTCACACAAAATTTGTGGATACAGACAGACAACTTAGTGGCAATGTGGTACTCGAACTAACAGGGATGCACATGCTCTTACTTGCTCTGCCAGGAAGCTGCACAGTTCTGGGCCTGGGCCCTTGCACACTAAATGCATCTCCAGGCCACTTATCTAACAGGCACACCTCCGGGCCACTTATCTAACAGGCACACCTTTGCTCGCCCCTGCAACAAAGGCCTCTCTTCCAATACTGCTCATAGCCAAAACTCTCGTTAACCTACAGCAGAACAGATTTTCAATTATTCTCATAACCCCGTACTGGCCTTGACAAGTATACTTCCCCATACTTCTCAACCTATCACTCAGAAACCAATTCGCCTGCCCACAGGTCAACCTCATAACACAGACTCACTGATATGCTCAGGTTCTTGTAGCTTCACAAAAACCTTCCACACGAAAATCTTACCATTCGAAATCAGCAAGAAGCGACTTCCTGGCAGAGCAGGTAAGAGCCTGTGTGTCCCTGTTTGTTCGAGTACCACATTGCCACTATGTTGTCTGTCTGTATCCACAAATTTTGTGTGAGAGGCAGTTTTTGAAGGCATAAAGTGCATAATGCATGGCTCGAAGTTTCAGGAAGTTGAACTGAGACTTTTCATGGAGCGGCGTCAATGCATTTTGGGTTTGGAGGGTGCGGATACGAGCTCTCCAACCCAAGTTGGATGCAACCGTGGCCAAGATCATCTGAGGATTTGGTTACTGGATCGGTGATATGGATTAGGGACGAAAGTGGTTGAACGGCTTAGAGCCACTGAAATCTTAAAATCCACTGAGTTTTTCTCCTGGCTAGTCTGGCCATAGGAGTGACATGGATCATGGAAACCATGTCATGGATCATGGAAACCATTGAACACACAATCACTACTAAAAAAAGCCACACTATTAGGTGATATCCTTACTGATGAGTCCCCTGACATATGTGCAATAACAGAGACCTGGCTCAAAAACACTGACGTCTCCATAATAAACCAACTACCAACAGACTTATAAGATATGTTCTCCATTCCGAGACCTAAAAAGAAAGGAGGGGGTCTTCTACTGGCGGCAAAAAAGAAATTCAATCTCACCCTGCAACCCAGCTTACCCCCACACAAGATTGAAATTGGTCTCTTTAAATCAAAAGACCTTCAAATTTGTTTAATTTATGCACCCCCGGGCATACTGGAAAAAAACCCTTCGCCCCTTGCGGAATATATTACAAAACACATTGAAATCAACATACCCGCCATCATCCTAGGAGATCTAAACCTCCATTTTGACCGCTCCCCTCTAACACCAGCATGTGAAGCCATATGCTCTACTCTTAATGCCATCGGATTTAAACAAATTGTTTCAGGCCCAACTCACAATGCAGGCCATACCCTGGATGTGATTTTCACGAACTCTCTAATCCTCTCTGACCACCCCCAATGCACCCCCATACCATGGTCAGACCACTACCGAGTAGACACTCGCTGCACATTCAACTGTAATCACCATGCGACACACCCTAAAAAAAGATTTATAGAATTCAGAAAAAAATGCCAAATGGAAGACATCATTGAGGCGCTCACAGAAGATCTCCAGAAATTAGATCTCACTGATGCCAACTCGGCCTGTCTCACTTGGCATCAACTCACCAGCTGCATTGCAAATAGACTCTGCCCCCTATTAACAAAAGAGATCAGCACAGATAAGAAATATAAAAAACCATGGTACACCACGGACCTTAGAAATATGAAATGCGAACTCCGTAAACTGGAAAAGAGGTGGTGTAGAAACCAAGACTCAACACATCTACAAAAATACAAATCCCTACTCCACAAGTATCGGAAAACAACTGATGAAGCCAAAAAAAACTTCTACACAGCAAAAATTCATCAATACCAGTTCAATCCGCACGCACTCTTCCAATATGTTTCTAACATAATTTCCCCCCCAATAAACATCAACCCTGATAATGAAGATAAAAATAAATGTGAGAAACTAGCCTCCTATTTCCACGACAAGATTGCTAATATCATGGCTCGCTTTACCTCTCCTTCTCAGCCGGTATCCTTATTGCCCACAAGCTCCATGAGCTCATCACCCACACTCTCAAATTTCAAAACCTCAACGGCATCAGAAATTGAAGCAATTCTAAAAAAAATCAAACCTGCATTGCACCCCATTGATATCATGCCAACAAAAACACTCCTTGCCATTCCTACTAGGATTGCCCCTGCTATTTCTAACATCATCAACAAATCCATAACGGTTGGTGTTTTTCCTACGCAACTCAAACACGCAATAATAAAGCCCACACTCAAAAAATCTGACCTGGATCCCTCCGAACCTGCCAACTATCGGCCAGTCTCGAACCTCCCGTTATTGTCTAAAATCTTAGAGAAAGTCATTAACAAACAACTCACAGACTTTCTAGACGAAAACTGATTACTCTTCCCTTCACAATATGGTTTCCGGAAGAACCATAGCACTGAAACCCTGCTTGTGTCCCTCTCAGACTCTATACTAAAAACCCTAGATACTGGTCACTCTTATTTACTGGCGCTACTTGATATTTTTTCTGCGTTTGACACTGTCAACCACAATACCCTGCTTTCTCTCCTCTCACAAATTGGCATCACTGGCACCGCATTATGCTGGATCCAATCTTTCCTGAAAGACAGGACATACAGTGTCAAGACACTGTATGTCCTGAAAGACAGGATATACAGTGTCAAGATGGAACACCAAACCTCGAAACCCAGAAATCTATCTCAAGGTGTCCCGCAAGGTTCCTCTCTATCATCAACTCTATTCAACGTTTACCTATCTCCTCTTTGTCGACTTCTGGTGAAACTGGATCTCCGTCATTTCATATACGCCGATGATGTACAGATCCTCATCCCCATCTATGATTCACTCGCTAATGCCATGAAAACTTGGGATTCGGCCCTTGCTGAAATAAAAAATCTACTCACAGAAAACTGTCTTGCTATAAACACTACCAAGACAGAACTCCTCATCATCATGCCACACAAGAACACCTCCGCTAACACCACACCTATATCAACATCAGACCATCCCCATTTGCAGCAAGTCCGCAGCCTTGGCGTTATGATTGATAATCACTTTTCCTTAAAGAATTTCATCTCGGCCACAATCAAAAATGGTTTCTTCAAGCTACATACGCTAAAAAGAATTAAACCTCTCTTACACCCACAGGACTTCCGGACTGTGTTACAAGCCACAATTCTGCCGAAACTAGACTACTGTAACGCCTTACTACTAGGTCTCCCGAAAAACGCTATTCAACCATTGCAGATGCTACAAAACTCTGCTGCTCGCTTACTCACCAATACTCGCCGACACGAACACATCACTCCAGCTCTCATGTTCCTGCACTGGCTTCCTGTAGCATACAGGATTACATTTAAAGTTCTCTCCCTCATTCATAAATCTATACATAACCAAGAGATGCAATGGTTTTCTGATCAGTTTATATTCCGTACATCTAATAGACCTATAAGAAATATCCACCAAGCTAAACTTGCCTCTCCTCCTCTTAAACACATCAAACACGTGACCACAAGAGACCGTTCTTTCTCCATAGCTGGTATCAACATCTGGAATAAAATGCCCATGGACTTGCGTCTCGAATCCTGCCATAAAACATTAAAAAAGAACCTCAAAACTTGGTTGTTCGAACAAGCTTTCACACTATGATCATCGATTAATCTGAAATGCCATTTTCTTGTTTACATTTCACTAGTTTCCTGTTACTATTCTCTCCCTTATGTTTGATTCAATCTGCTAATTTATCTGTTCTCCATTTACGCCTGCCATGCCTTTTTGCATTATTTGTGACTTGACATTAACTATTGGAATAGGCCTGTAGCAGGTCAATTGCATATTTTGCTCTCCTGCTTCGTTATTGAATTAGAATATGCATTTGTTCTTAATAGTTAAAGTAGTTATATTAGGCACTCCTGAATTCAGTTATTTATGTAAAGCCTGTTGCTGTCATTTGTTTACTTCCTGTAAAGCCTGTTGCTAATTTATTGTTTACTGTAAACCGAGGTGATGTATATCTTTACGTGCCGCGGTATATAAAAATCACTAAATAAATAAATAAATAAATGTGGCCCAGCAATAGAAGAACTGATGGGCTGAGGCTGTGTTGCATTCACGTAGAGATGTGGACAATTTGATAGGATGTCTGCGCGCTTGTTGGGCAGGAAGGCTGTTGCAACAGTAGTGCCCAGATCTGCTACATTTGGGAATTCCCAGCCAAATGTATAGTGAGTCTAAGAGAATTTAGAGTTCTTTGTTTGGATTGACTCCTTATTGGGCAATCGTCCAGGTAAGGAAACGCATGAATGCTGTTGTTCTGTGCTAGGCATTTGGTGAAATACACAAGTTGCTGAAGCTAGTTCGAATGGCAGAACTTGGTATTGAAAATGTTGTTGACTCACTATGAAGCGTATAGAAAGTCCAGAGAATAGAGGTAACCCCCTTGTTGTAGTAAGGAAAGCATAGTGCCGAGAGACACCATTTTGAACTTTTCTTTCTGAAGAAATTTGTTGAGATTTCTGAGGTCCAGGATGGGCGGAGATCGCCTGTTTTCTTTGAAAGTAGGAAATAGCAGGATTAAAGTTCTCTGCCTTGTTGCATCCAGGGAACCGTATCCAGAGTCCTGGTCCTCAGTGGGATGGATCATTCTGTTTTCTGGCAAGATTGATAAATCCAGGAGCCTGCCCGACTGGTGGGCTGGTGTGATCTGGATATCAGTTGGTCTCACGCAAGAGTGTAAGCTGTAAAAGGTCCTTCTAGCATCCCTCTTTGCTGTGCAAGAAATGTAGAGAGCTGTCGCAGGGTCTTGCGGTGGTCTTGCAATGGAGCCATTGTCTGCTGGACCTTGTGCATGAAAAGATTATCTGAGGTGCATGGCAGATCAACTAGTTTATCTTGGACTTCGGGCCGTAAATCAGGGGCTGTAAGCTAGGTTCACCATCTAGCACAGAGTCTTGTTGCTGGCAATGGGAGGACATTTCGAAGCAATCACATGTTGCTCGAATTTCCTGTGGATGGCAGAGAGGTTCCCTTGGAGTTATGTCAAATATAGCTGGTAAATAGAAATATGTGGCACCAATATAGTTCTTGGAAGAAGTTTCAACCTAGACCCTCCCAAAAACTTCTGGTCCTTTTCAGTGACCAGGTCGAAAGGGATGGTTTCAGACACGTCCTTTACTTAGGTCTCGATAGGATCGGTGCCGAAGCGGGATTAGAGTGCCCATCGGCCTTCAAGGATCCCAGGATAGGTATAGGGGTCCGTGGAGGCTCAGAAGGATGAGTTGGCGTTGATGACAGTCTGTCGTTGGTAGGTGCCACAATGAGGTGGTGCCACAACGGTGTGAATATTGATGGCTCCGGTGTTAGTAGATTCCAGAAGGCATTGAGGACAGCCTGACGGACGAGGACGTCCAGCTCATCCCTGGAAGCTGGTATAGGTTGTGCAGCTAAAGGGGGAGACAGGCTAGGCAGTACTGGCACTTCCACATTAATCTGTGGTGGCTCAGTACCCGACACCGGTGTCGGTGGGGAACGCCTCGGTGCCTCGGGTGCAGAGGAGCACGGAGACTCTTGTACCCAGGCCCACTTCGCAACTGGCTCAATGGACATTGATGCCGGTATGGTAACATGCTGGCACCGAACGCGGAACTACGTCGGTGCCGGCGACGATGTTTCCCTCTGTGCTCGGCCCAGTCATTCTCCAGCACTGAGGAAACTGCCACCGATGTCCAGATTGATGTCGGTAACAGACGGTTACCGTGGCAGTGACTATGTTTCCCTCGGTGCTCGGCCCAGTCATTCTCCAGCACAGAGGAAGCTGCCACCGATGTCCAGAATGGCATTGGCAACGGACGGTTACTGTGGCAGTAACAATGTTTCCCTCGGTGCTCGGCCCAGTCATTTTCCAGCACCGAGGAAGATGCCACCGATATTATGGATGGTGTCGGTGACGGACGGTCACCGTGCCGGTGACGATGATTCCCATGGTGCTTGGCCCGGTCATTCTCCAGCACTGAGGAAAATGCCCTCGCTGTCCCAGATGGCATTGGTGACGGACGGTCACCGTGCCTCTTCTGCTCCTGGCATTGTTTCTTGCCCAAGGATCGCATGGGGATCTGGTTGAGAACCCGAATTGAGGAGCATTTTCTTTAGTTGAGGGCATCAACGGAGGCATCAACGGCGACCGCAACGGGAACCGTGGATGTCCCAATCCCTCTAGCCCCGATGGGAGATCGCAGCAAGGACACTCGCTGGCATCGTGGGGTGGACCGAGGGTGATAGACATAGGGAGAAAGAGGGCCGCAATTTGGTTGGTAACCCGGGGGAACCAACCGGAAAACAGGGCATAGTACTCACCGAGCATCGATGAAATGTACGTGAAGGGAGAACAGTGTAGGGAAAATTATTTGTGAAGTAAAACTTCCAAGTGTTTCCGTGAGGAAAAGTTGTGAGAAAAATCTCAGAGCTCCTAAACGCGAGGCAAACTGCAGAGTGAAAAAAAAGAGACTGAAGGAAGACCCCTGTGGACACAGGGATCATGGCATGCTGGGGATGCTCAGTGTGCCAGTCAAAGTTTCTAGAAACTTTGACAGAAAAGTTTTCCGTGATAGGGCTCCGTCCAGTGATGTTACCCTTATGTAAGGACTACCATCCCGCTTGTCCTGGGAGAATACACATGGTCTTTTCCCTGACTTAGGATCGCAAGTAAGGTGGGAGGGAAACTGGCAGTGTCTTGAGCAGGCAGATCCCTGCATCCCCCAACCTGCCTACACTATAAATGTTAAATAAATTAAGAAAGCAAACAAATATTGGGCTAGTTGGTGTATGGTTATAGTGCCAACTGCTGAGATGCACAATGTGGCCACACTACAATGGATGTGCTCACTTTTTCTCCATGGAATGTGGGTAAAACTTACGCATCAAGAGGACAAAATTTACGAGCCATTTACCAGGATGACAGGTTGTCTGAAAATTCTCCACCCTTTCCTTGGGTAAAAGAACATATTGAGTTTCAACAGCATGCATGCTCTTACTCCTGGGAAAAGCAGGTGTGCTCAGAGGCAGTGATAGATCAGGGGTGGGGGCACCAACAATGCATTTAGTTTTGCATTTTCAAAGCAATGTGTGCTTTGCTAGAAAAATGTACCTGCAGAAAATGCAGGTGAGAATCTCTGTGGATGCTTTTTTTCTCTAAGCAATTCTCAGAGGGAAAATATGTCCTTTCCCTTTCAGAACTGCTGCAAAATCCATATACAAAAGTGCCTATGGATTTTGCATCTACCCAAGAATATTTGAAAATTGGCCCGAAAGGCATAGAGAACAGTGAAATCAATAATATGTTTACAAATGTTCTCTTTGTCCAATACTTGGTACCAAGGTCTATAGCTTAAGATATCTGCCACTGCAGATGCATGTGAGAACATATCCACAGAGGATTCCAGTTTCAGATTATAGAACATTTTACAACTTTTCAAGACATTTTGTGCACTCTCTGCAGAGATGTCATCTGATTCTGTTGTTAGAAGGCAGCTGGAGTTGAGGCTTTGTTCAATGGCTGTGGAGCTTTTCAGTTTTAAGTGGTTGTATTGGAATAAAGCCCTACAGCTGCTAAGATACAATAGAAAAGGCATCCTTTGTGGTAGGCAGCTCTAGTCCTTGACTGCCATAAACAGGTCTGGTTTTCAAGATATCCACAATAAATATGCAAGAGGAATATTTGTATGCGCTGCCTCCAGTATATCCAAATATATCTCATGCTTATTTATTGTGGATGTCCTGAAAACCAGACCTGTGTTTGGCACTCCAGGACCAAAGTTCCCTAGATGATGAATCTTGTGTGCTGCAATTATTTAAGGAATGAAAATCTATAAATATAGGATAGCTTGGTAACTATCTCTTGGGGTCCTGAGATAGGCTCATTGGGGTTCATTTCTATTGGTGGGGGACAGGAAGAAGGAAAGAGCTGAAGCTCCACCACCCTACTGGTAGACTCAAATAATTTTTTATGCAACATAATACTCTTAATTAATCTAGCTCTTCAGGTTTTAACAATATTAAGATTAGGCTTAGCAGCAGCACCATGCAGGAGATCAAGATTTAATTCCCATGTCTGACTTCTGCTACTTGGCCAACCAAGACTGGGGATGCTACAGAGGAACATATGCAAGGTCCAGAAGAGACCATGGTGTCTGTTACAGGAACATTGTTGCATTAACTGGGCTAAATGAGAGGAGCTCAACAATTATTTATTTATTTATTTTAACATCTTTTCTATACCGTCGCTAAGTTATATACCATCGCAACGGTTTACATGTAGACACATAAATTAAAGTAGGTGAATGCGTACACTATAACATTCTAACAGGTGCCAAATAGATTCAGTTACAATATATCATAAAAGACAATCGCTTGATTAGTGATGTAGGTCCTGACCATGTGTACCAGTACGGTACTAATCACAGGTAAAAATTCACAGTCTCTGTGTTTTACTACTACGTTAGTTGTGAAGTAGAGTTATTAGCACTATCATGCTCATTTTGAGAATAGTGCTGTGTGCTGGCGCTCTTCTGCCTATTCCTGTATATTTTTCTATTCTCCGTTCTCTTTAGAAAATGCTTGTTTAAAAAGCCATGTTTTTAAACTTTTTTTTTTTTTAAAGGTTTTGAGATCTCTTTGTAATCTGATCTCTAGGGGCATTGTGTTCCAAAGTGAAGGGCCTGCTAAAGATAAAGCCCTTTCTCTCACTTGGGTTAGTCTCGCTGTCTTTACTGAAGGAATGGTTAAGAGTGCTTTGTTTGCAGATCAAAGGTTTCTGTGTGGGACGTGTACTCGTAATGCTGTGTTTAGCCAGTCCGCTTTTTCATCATGTATTAGTTTATGTATGGTACATAAGGCTTTGTATTTTATTCTGTGTTCTATGGGTAGCCAATGTAATTCCGCTAGAGTTTCAGTTATATGGTCCCTCCTTTTTCCAGTTAGTATTCTGGCTGCTATGTTTTGTAGTATTTGAAGTGGTCTTAATGTTGTATTTGGGAGTCCTAGTAAGAGTGAATTGCAGTAGTCAGTGCTGGAAAAGACTAGTGCCTGAAGTATTGTTCTGAAATGATCTGGTGTTAGTAGTGGTTTTAGCCTCCTGAGGATCATGAGTTTTGCATAGCCTTCTTTTACTTTCAGTGATATGTGCTGTTTTAGATTGATTTCTGGGTCCATTATTATTCCAATGTTTCGTACCTTATCAGCTAGTTCAATTTTTGGTTGTTTTTGAGTATTATTGGAGTTTGAATGATTTCGATATTTTTCCGCTCTAAGGGGTAGATTTTAAAAGGGTTACGTGCATAAGGTACGCGCGCAACCCTTTTAAAATGCCCCTGCGCGTGCGAGCCTATTTTGCATAGCCTCGGCGGCGCGCGCAAGCCCCGGGACGCGTGTAAGTCCCGGGGCTTCGCTGGGGGGGGGGGGGTGTCGGGTGGGCGGGGCGATGTTCGGAGCGTTCTGGGGGGCGTGTCGGGGGCGTGGTGCCGGCCCGGGGGCATTCTGGAGGTGCGGCCGAGGCCTCTGGAACAGCCCCTGGGTCGGGAGATGGCACGCCAGCAGCCGGCAGGTGTAACTTTTACAATAACGGTAAGGGGGGGTTTAGATAGGGCTGGGGGGGGGTAGGTTAGGGAGGGGAAGGTGCGGGGGGGTGGAAGGAAAGTTTCCTCCGAGGCCGCTCCGATTTCGGCCTTGGAGGGAACGGGCAGTGTGCGCAGGGCTCGGCATCCCCTTGCGTGTGTCGACCCTGGATTTTATAATCTTATAAAATCCAGCGTACTTTTGTTTGCACCTGGTGCGCAAACAAAAGTACGCGCGCGTGCTGTTTTTTTAAAATGTACCCCTAAGTGTAGAAATTCTGTTTTTTCAATGTTAATCACCAGTTCCATTCGGTTTAGTAATTGTTTAATAATGTCTAGGTACATGTTAGCTAGGTTTAATGTTTTCTCTATTGTGTCATCAATTGGAAGAATTAGTTGAATATCGTCTGCATAAAAGTAATGTATGATTCCCAGTCCTGCTAGCAGATGGCATAAGGGCAGCATGTATTAGGGGTGTGCATTTGTTTTGAACGCATATGTAAAACGCAACTTATTTTTTTTTAAACTTAAAAAAGTGATGATGCGCAACGCATCGCGATTTTCAACTTTTTCAACATAGCTATGTTGAATACGTTGAACCTAAATAAACACTTAAACCCCCCACCCTCCTGACCCCCCCAAGACTTACCAAAACTCCCTGGTGGTCCAGCGGGGAGTCAGGAAGCTATCTCTGTATTCCTTTGCGAGGAGCACGTGACGTCGGCGTCACGTCGGAGTGACGCGTACGTCACGTGCTTCTCCGCGCCTCCGCTCCCGGACCCCCCCTGGGCCCGAGCTGGTTCCCCTTTTGTTGTGCTTGTTCCGAAAGGACTGGCTCCTGCCTGCGGGGCAGGTCGCTTGATATGTGCTTCTGTATGGGTTGAAGCGCTGTGATCCTCTGCCCCTGGAAGTTCGGGGGAAGGGTCGCTGGTTTCTCTTATTCCTGTCCTCCGGTAGCCACGGCAGTGAGGATTCGCCCTATTTGTTGGCTAGTTTCTCTAGTTCGCTTCCGAACAGGAGGGTTCCCTTGAAGGGCATCCTTGTGAGTCTTGTTTTGAAAGATGCGTCGGCCGACCAGCTTCGGATCCAGAGTGGTCTTCTGGCTGCCATGGTTGATGACACTCCTCTAGCTGCGGTGCGCACCAGGTCAGAAGTGGCATCCATGAAGAATGATACTGCTGGTTCCAGGGCTTCCCCAGGAGTGTTGTTCCTGGTCTGTGATAAGCAGGCGCGTGTCACCACGGCACAGCAGGCCGCGATCTGTAGAGACACAGCAGAGACATCAAAGGACTGTTTGAGGATGGATTCCAGATGTCTGTCTTGAGCATCCTTGAGTGCTGCTCCTCCCTCCACTGGAATAGTAGTGCGCTTTGAAACTGCGCAGACCATGGCATCCATTTTCGGACACGCCAGGAGATCTTTGGCAGCTGGGTCCAGAGCACGCCCCCCTTTGAACGTAGTCTCCGGGGCATCCCATTCCAGGTCAATTAGCTGCTGGACGGCTTGTATTAGTGGGAAATGACAGGAGGTCTGACGGAGTCCCTCTAGTAGGGGATTCGTCTTAGGTTCCCCCGAGGCACTTGTGCCCGGGATAGCAAGCTCCTTCAAGCTGTGTGTGACCAGGTCTGGAAGCTCATCCTTGGTGAAGAAGCGTCTCATGGTTCGGTGAATCCTCATCTGAGTTGTCCGTGTCCCCGAATGTGGGGCTTCTGGGCAGTGGAAACACTTCCCTGGGCATAGAGGGTCCCGGGATGTTGAGGTCCTCTGGTGGAACTTGTGGCCTTATTATCGGAGGCTCCGGTTGCATATGGATGAATGTATGCAGACCTTTGAAGAATTCCACCCAGGAGATAGATGCTGGATCTAAATTCAGAGGCGCCGTTTCCCTGGGGAGCCCCGTTTGAGGGAGGGTCCCGCTGGGAGATGCTAAGTCCGGCATACTGTTCGAGAGGCTGGAACCCGTTACGGGCTGGGGAGGGCCATGGGATGGATCCCCTGGGGCCTCCTCGCACTGTATACACAGGGCCGTGGCCTCCTCATGCTGTGTGGCTCTAATGTGGCATGCTGGACAAAGGCCCTGAGCCTTGAGTTTCTTTTCCGGTGGTGCCATGGCTTGTGCGCATAAAATACAGTTATGCGCTCCAGTGCGTTGAAGTTGTGCGCATAGATTTGGTGCGCGCTGTTGTGTGCACAGATTGAAGTTATGCGCCCGGCACAGTAAGCGCGTGGCTATGCGCGTTGCTTGTGCGCACGGTACATGGGCGTGCGACATTGTGCGCAAAAAGTATTTGTGCGCATGGCACACCTCTGTGCACACGGATCGGGGAAGCAGACAGGGCAGCAAACAGATCAAAATGGTGACGGCGACCACGCGGACAATATAGCGACCACCTCAAAGGGTCTGCAGGTGGGAGGGGCCCTCGGATCTAATCGGAGTCTAGCCCTGCTAGGGCAGATCAACCTGGTGGCACTGGTCCCGGCTGGCGACCGGAGACTTTTAAATAGATTTCTACCTTACCTTGTCTTGGCGCTTCTCGGTCTCGTTCCAGGTGGTCTCCGGCTGCGGGGGGGAAAGGGAAAATACCTTCACCGCCGTGCTCGAAGATGCACCAGCTTCCTCTCAGCCTCCCCCGATGTCGGGGGCTTGGTCCCCGCTGAGGGTCGGCTGCTGGACCAAGGCTTACCTCCGAGGGATCGTGGAAATCACCTCGGGAATTCTCAACTGGGGGAGGGACCCAATGGATGTCTACGCAGGACAGCGAAGCTCGTCTATAGAGGTAAGATTTCTTCTTATTTTGGTTTTCTTTGGTAAAATTACTCTAACGCTGTGCGAGCGTGCATAGAGTCCCTAACTGCTATGGAGACGGAAAATACTGAGGAGCTGCACTTCCTGCAGGGGTATATGTACTAGGACTGACGACAGATTGAAATCTGATCCGTCTCCAAATGCTATCAGGAGTACACTATACCCATTGGTCCTGAGTCCATCTGCTACATGCTAGGAAATGGCTAATAGAGGATCTGAATACAGTTCTGTAAAGTATTTAAGAAAAAGACATTCAATTTCCTCTGGGTTAGTGGGTTAGTCATATTGATGCCATTAGATTTTGTAATTGACACAATTTGAGATTTATCAACCTTTTTCTTCATGCCCGAGCTAAAAGAGCTCCAGGCCTGTCGCCATGTTCATAATACTTCCATCATGTATATTTAAGACCTTTTTTCAATTTTATGGCCCTCAAGTAATTATAGCTCTCTGCAGCAGGCTTCTGTTGATAGATTTTGTTAGAACAAGTTCTCTTATGCTGGGCTTCAATGTCTTTAATCTTTCCTATTAGCAAATTGACCTGTTTCCAGCGTTCATTTTGGACATAGCTAGCATAACTTATTACCTTTCCTCAGAAAAAAGCCGTAAAGGTTTCCCACCCTAAGACAGGGGAGTAATTGTCAGCTGGGTTGCAAGCATTACATTCAGACACTGAGTTCCGTAACAGGTCAAGAAAATTGTCACCCAATAGAGAAGTGTACAGTTTCCACATAAATGTTGAGGGCTTTGATGGAGTGGAGTGGACATAAAGGACAAACGGGCTGCGGTCAGATATAGTACATGAGAATATTGCATACTCTTGTGCTTTAGCTAGAAAGTTGGAGGTACATATAACATAATCAAGCCTACTGTAGGAGCTATGTCTGGGGGAGTAATATGTATAGTTTCTGTCTGAAGGGTGGTGATGCTGCCAGATATCAATCAAATGAAATGTAAAAACCAGGTCCTTGTCTATACCCCCTGAGAAAGGCATGAGTTCATACAAACATTCCAGTCTCCCTCAATACACAACTTCTCAAATCCAAAGGTTGCTATTACATCCATCAGCTTTTTATAAAAGGTAGTTTATGCTTGGTTAGGACCATATATATTAACCAAGATGATATCCTGGTTTAAATAGCAAGCTAGAATAAAATACCTTCCTTCTATGTCTTTCAATGAGCAATGCACTACTAAGGGTGGAGTTTTCCCTACCAATATGCAGATACCTATGAGTGAATTATAAGAGTAGTAATAAATATTTCTCACCCAGCCGCATTTCAGTTTTTTTAAATTTGAAATATACTGGACGTATGTAACAAAAATAAAGACAAAGGCAAACAGTACAAACAAACATCTGTAATTTCCTATACAGTGAAACCCCCAGCCTTCCCACCCCTTTAGCATTCAGCAATGAAAATCAATACATTACAGCACATACCAGGAAATTATAGCCCTGATAGCATAAATAAGGCAAATAGATGACCAGGTCGCCTAAAGCACTCTGTGCAGAGCACAGAACATTATACAATTACCAAGCAAAAGAAACAGGACCGTACCAGAAGGACCAGCAAAAGATATAAAGCCCATCCTAGAAAGGAAAACAAAAAAAGAAAATAGGAATAAATCAACGGCATGAGATTCAGCAAAATTGCTTACCTTGTAATAGGTGTTATCCCAGGACAGCAGGATGTAGTCCTAATGAAACCCACCCACCACCCCGCGGAGTTGGGTATGTTACCTTTTATTATTTTATTTTTGCTAAAGCTTATTGCTACCTACGAGACTAGAGAGAGACCCCTGTGGCAGAGAATATCATGGCAAGCTGGGCATGCTCAGTGGCCTCACAGTGCCAGTCAAAAGTTTCTAGAAACTTTGACAAAGTTTTCCTGCAACAGGGCTCCGTCAGTGACGTCACCCATATGTGAGGACTACATCCTGCTGTCCTGGGATAACACCTATAACAAGGTAAACAATTTTGCTTTATCCCAGAACAAGCAGGATGCTAGTCCTCACATATGGGTGATTAGCTAGCTAGAGGCTGAATCATTTTGTAGTGAAGCAACAGTGAAGTATTGCTGGTGAAAATGAGTCAGCCAAAGATCACAGCAGGTTGGATGTAGAAGGAGTTGGGATTAAACTGGAAACAAGTTCTTTAAGACAGATTGTCCATAGGCTGAATCTTGTCGCCCTTCTTTGTCCAAACAGTAGTGAGCTGCAAAGGTGTGAAGAGAACTCCATGTTGCTGCTTTACATATGTCAAGAATTGGCACTGAATGATAGTGTGCTACTGAGGTTGACATTACTGAGTGCGCCTTTACTCGCCCTTGGAGAGGAAGGCCTGCTTTTTCATAGCAATACTGTATACAATCTGCTAACCAGTTGGATAGAGTATGTTTACCCACTGCTTTACCTGGTTTGTTTGGATCATAAGATACAAAGAGCTGAGTGGATTTCCTGTGGACTGCAGTGCGGTCTAAGTAAAATGCTAGCACATGCTTACAGTCCAAGGTATGTAAGGCCCGTTCCCCTTGGTGGGAATGAGGCCTTGGAAAGAACGTGGGTAAAACTCTGGATTGGTTCAAGTGGAATTCCGTAACTACTTTGAGAAGGAATTTTGGATGTGTACGGAGAACCACTCTGTCATGTAGGAATTTTGTGTAGGGTGAGTACGTGACAAGTGCTTGTAACTCACTAACCCTTCTAGCTGATGTAATGGCTATGAGGAAGATATTCTTCCATGTGAGAAATGTAACATCTCAGGAATTCATGGGTTCGAAAGGAGAATGCATGAGTCTTGTTAAAACCAGATTCAGGTCCCATTCTGTGACTGGTGGCCGATTTGGTGGTTTAAGTTGAGTTAAACCTCTCATAAATCTGCTGACAAGAGGTTGTGTGGATATTGGTGCATCTCCCATCTTGTTATGGTAAGCTGAGATTGCACTTAAATGGACTCTTACAGATGAAGTCTGAAGACCAGAGTCTGAAAGATGGTATAAGTAGTCTAGTAGAGAAGTAGTGGGGCAGGTGAAAGGATCAATATTCTTTTGTTTGCACCACAAAGTAAACCTTTTCCATTTCGAAGAATAGTTCTTTCGTGTGGAAGGCTTACGTGAAGCTATAAGCACTTGAGATACATTGGTTGACAGATTGAGTGGTTGTAAAATCAAGCTTTCAACATCCATGCTGTCAGGGATAGGGATTGAAAGTTGGGATGGCGCAACCAACCCTGATCCTGAGTTATGAGAGTGGGAGCTACTCCCAGGCGATTTGGATCCCTGACTGAGAGGTCTAGAATTGTGGGAAACCATACTTGTCGAGGCCAATACGGGGCTATGAGTATCATGGACCCCTTGTCCTTTTGTAGCTTCACAAGAGTTTTGGTTATGAGCGGTATTGGAGGATACGCGTATAGAAGGCCTGAGTTCCAAGGGTGAGCAAAGGCGTCCTTGGCTGGCTGGTTCTTCCGTTTGTGTAGAGAACAGAATTTGTCTACTTTGTGATTCAGATGTGACGCAAAGAGATCTATTGTTGGTTGTCCCCCAACGGTGAAATATCCTGGTCACTACTGAGGGATCCAGGGACCATTCGTGTGGTTGGAACTGACGACTGAGTCAATCCACCACTACATTGTGAATGCCTGCCCGATAGGTGGCCTGGAGAAACATTGAATGGCTCAGGGCCCAGCCCCAAATTTGTGCAGCTTCTTGACAAAGGAGATACAAGCCCGTACCTTCTTGCTTGTTGATGTACCACATGGCAACTGTGTTGTCCGTTTGGATGAGAACAGTCTTGTGTGAAAGGCAGTTCTTGAATGCATGGAGCGCATAACGTATAGCTCGGAGCTCCAGGAAATTGATTTGAAATGTTGTTTCAAGTTTTGTCCAAGTGCCTTGGGTTTGGAGAGTGTCTACGTGAGCTCCCCAACCTAAGGTGGATGCATCTGAAGTTAACGTTATTTGTGGGACTGGGTGCTGGAAGGGTAGGCCCTTGCGCAAGTTGTCCTTGTTCGCCCACCATAGTAGAGATGAACGTAGCTGGTGGATGACTTGAATTGTAGAATGCAGTGGTTGAATGGCTTGGATCTATTGTGATCGCAAAATCCATTGGGTGATTCTCATGGAGAGACGTGCCATAGGAGGGACGTGAACTGTGGAGGCCATGTGGCCTAGTACAGTTAGAAACTGATGAGCTGTTGCTTGTTTCTTTGAGCGGAGCGAGTTTGCCAGTAGGGAAAGTTTGCCAGTAGGGAAAGTTTGCCAGAGTTTGCCAGTAGGGAAAGTGTCTCTGCCCGATCCTCGGGTAGAAAAGCCTTTGAGAGGATGGAGTTCAATTCTGCTCCTATGAATTGAAGCAGGTGAGATGGAGTAAGATGGGACTTTTGATAATTGATGAGAAACCCCATCGAATGGAGTACAGTAATTGTTTGATTGAGAGAAGCGAGAGTTCCTTGTAAAGATTGACTTCTGAAGAGCCAGTTGTCTAGATATGGAAACACATGGACACTTTTTGTTTGTGCAAGTGTGCTGCTATTACTGCCAGACATTTGGTGAATACTCTGGGAGCAGAGGCAAGGCCGAATGGCAATACTCTGTATTGGAAATGTTTGTGACCCACCATGAAGCGCAGATACTTGCGATGAGGGGGAAATATTGGAATGTGAGCGTAAGCGTCTTGTAGATCCAGAGAACAAAGCCAATCTCCTTTTTGAAGAAGTGGAAGCATGGTGCCTAGAGAAACCATCCTGAACTTTTCTTTCTTTAGAAATTTGTTGAGATTTCTGAGGCCTAGGATGGGACGACGGCCTCCGGTTTTCTTTGGAATGAGGAAATAACAGGAATAGAATCCTCTGCCCCTCTGAGGCCAGGGCACCGGCTCTACAGCCCTGGCTTTCAGAAGGGGGGATAATTCTACTTGTAGTTGAAGCCTGTGATTTTCGCTGAGATGAAAATGACTCGGAGGAAAATCTGTGGGAATTGAGAGGAAATTGAGTTGATATCCTCGAGATATTATGGACAGAACCCATTGGTCTGATGTTATTGGTATCCAATTGCTGTAAAATTTGGATATCCGGCCTCCCACTGGAAGTTCTGGCTGAGGATTGGAGAAATAGCCGAGTTCTCTGGAAGTGGTTTCAAAAACCAGCAGTAGGGCCTGCCTGCGGAGCAGGTTGAGGCCTAGCTGCCCTCGGCTGTGTTGGTTGCGGTCTTTGTTGAGTTCTAGAAGGCCTGGCTCGAGAGCTAGGGGGGGGTAATACCTCCTTTGTCTGTAAAAAGGTCTTCTAGCTTCTCTTCGCTGAGGCCTACGTCCAGAGTGCCTAGGGGGATCTTGTGGAAGTGAAGAAAGCTGCCTCAGTGTTTCAGTGTGCTTCTTTGGTTGAGTCACTGCATCCTGGACCTTGGATCCAAAAAGATTATCTCCTAAGCAAGGGAGATCCACTAATTTATCTTGGACCTCAGGTCTAAGGCTGAGGCCTTAAGCCATGCCCATCTTCTGGTGCTGATCCCTGATGCAGCTACCCTGGAAGCTATTTCAAATCCGTCATAGGCTGCCCAAACCTCATGTTTTCCGGCGTCCAGACCCTTGAGGATGATGGCCTGGGCTGCCTCTTAATACTGATTTGGAAGAGATGGAACAAAATCTTGCATTTGTTTCCACAAATCTCTTTGATATTGGGTCATATAGAGTTGGCATGAAGAGATTTGAGAATTCAACATGACCCCTTGATAAACGTTTTGACCCAGGGAATCCAAAAACCGGTGATCTTTACCTGGGGGATTGGATGAATGTGTTCTAATTCTTTTTGATCTTTTTTGTGCCGACTCCACCACTACTGAGTGGTGAGGGAGCTGCGACTTCTGATACCCAGGAGCAGATTGTACTAAATATGTACTGTCCATTCTCTTATTGACAGCTGGAACGGAGCAGGGATGTTCCCACAGGCGATGTTGCAATTCTAGGAGAACATCATGCACTGGTATGACTACCACTTGTTTTGGAGGGTCGACAAATTGAAGCACCTCCAAGGTTTGTTGCCTGGTATCCTGCTCTGTGACTAATTTGAAAGGAATGGTGTCAGCCATTTCCTGGACAAAAGTGGTGAAAGTAAAATATTCTGGAGGAGATTTCTTTCGAGGATCTGGTGGGGATGGTTCAGACATAAAATCCTCAGAGGACGTTTCTGAATTTGTGTCACTCCAAGTGTCATATTCTTGGATGTGTTGAGGAGTTGCCAAAGTCTTAGGTGGAGGAGGAATGCCAGAAGGTCCTGGCAATGGATCTTCAGGATATGACTCCTCAAGATGCTCTTCCCTTGGATTAGAGGGGAGAGAAGTAGATCCTGATATCTTTTCATTAGTATTTGATGTAGTGCTGAATCTGAGTGTCCTGGAATCCCAGGAAGGAGTGGCACCGATGCTGAAGGCTTCGGGATCGAAGACGGGACTAGTGTCTTTGATGATCTATTTGAAATCACCATAGTTGTTTTGCCTTTATTGCCGGGCATCGGTGCAAGCGTGAAGATCAGTGCTGGAACCGATAGGGCCATCGACATCGGAGTGGTGACTGGTAAACTCGCAGTCACCGAAGGCATCGATGGTGGAATCGTCACTGGATTCAGTGTTGTGACCGGCATCGGTATTGTCTCCAGCATCGGGATTGTTCCCGGCATCGGTAGTGCCACCGTCATTGGTAATGTTACCGGCATCTATGACATCACCGGCATAATCGCTGGCATCGGCATGGTCGCTGGAATTTGTTCTTTCACCATCTGCTTGATGAACATGGATAATTCCTGTGATACAGCTGGGATGGACAGTGGCGGTGGAGTGGATGATACTTCATTCGATGGTTGTATGGGTTCCATCGATGTTGTAGGCCCTGACAGTGGCGGTGTTTCCTGATGTTTCTGCCGCTATGAGTTCGGTTCTCCCAGGGAGGGAGTTAACGAAGGTGTTGGGGCATGTTGGTGCCGATGCTTATATTTAGGCCTTTGTTCAATTACCGACCTTATCGATGCCGTTGACGGTGTTGGCGATGCCCAATCACCTGATCCCTCCAGACAACGTTTTTTGAGCAAAACCTTTTTGGTGACTCCTGCTGGGGACGATTTCGTCGACGTCGAAGGAGAGGAAAGGAGTTGGAGGTGAAAAAGGTACTCCATTTTCTCTTGTCTAAGCTTCCTGCCTTTTGGAGTCATTTCTGCACACTGTTGGCAGGATGAGATATCATGCTTTTCACCTAAGCAGAGAACACACTCAAGGTGTGGATCTGTGATAGACATAGTTCGATTGCAAATCGGACATTTTTTAAAGCCTGAAGCCATGTTTTCACCAACAGCCATCGATGAAAACAGGGGGAAATTTTCAGAGAGAAAAAAAGTTCTTACTTACAGTAAAAATGATACTGAATTCTCACCGTCCGGTGGAGAAAAAGTAGAGAGAGATCCCTTATGGGAGAGATAATTTGAAAATAATGACTTTTTCAGTCAGTGATGTGTGAGTAAAAACTCACAGGGCTCCTATTTCCGCGATGCTTACAGCAGCACGGAAAAACAAAGACTAGAGAGAGACCCATGTGGCAGAGAATATCATGGCATGCTGGGCATGCTCAGTGGCCTCACAGTGCCAGTCAAAAGTTTCTAGAAACTTTGTCAGAAAGTTTTCCCGCAATAGGGCTCCGTCAGTGACGTCACCTATATGTAAGGACTAGCATCCTGCTTGTCCTGGGATAATCAAGTTTGTACAGTATTAGACAGGCAGCCCCTGGGAGTTCTGCCATTTAACAAAAGGATCCCAAATTTTTTTGAAAGAGGCCAAATATCATATGGCGTAAGGCAGTTAAATAAGCCAATTGATAGAGATTAGACAATTGATGCATAACTCATTGAAGAGAAGGTACTTCAATGAGCTTTCAAAAGAATGCTAGTTCATAGCGTGCAGTTATAAATACTTGTTGGCAGAATCGCTGCTGATATTTAGTTGCCCCCAGAATTGGCAAGGTAAGCAAAGCATAGCAAGCATCGAAAATATTCCCCACTCCCAGGTTGGATAGCCAGTCAGTAAATTGGTGCCAAAAGGGTGAAATCTCCTTACAATGCTACCAGATATGCATGAAAATGCCCATATTCCTGCAATTTCACCAGCATTGAACACTGCTAGAGGGAAAAATGTGGTGTAATCTAGCAGAGGTAAGATACCATCAAAACAATAACTTCAAACAATTTTCCTGGAGAGCAGCAGAAATGAAGCATTTGCTTGCACAGAGATAAACTGAATCCCACTCTTTGGTACTCAAAGTAGTGCCCAAATCCAATTCTTATGCTTTAAGATGTGGATAGGTATCAGTTATATGCCCATTAGTCCTGGGGGAATTCTGTGCTACTGCAGAGCGGAGAATTTGTGCAGAATTTCCCCCTATGCAGAATTGCCCAATTCTGTGCAGAAAATGGCAGAGGAGACCCCCGGCATGCCGGGAACGGAGCGTGCAAAGATGAAGGTCCCAGTGTGCCGCAGGACGCGTTCCTCTTGCAGCAAAGATGAAGGCCCTGGCGTGCCGATTGCAGCAAAGATGAAGGCCCCCTTGTGCCACAGGACGCGCTCAGCTCACGGCGAAGATGAAGGCCCCGGTGAGAGTGAATGTGTGTGTGTCTGTGAGAGGAGAGGGGTGTGAGAAAGGGGAGGGGGAGGGGAGGTGTTGTGAGAGAGGGGAATGGGTGTGGGGGAGGGGGAGGGGAGGGGAAGGGGTGTGGGGGAAGGGAGAGGAGAGGAGGGTGAGAGCGCGGGGGGGGGGGGGAGGGGAGAGAGAGCGAGCAGGGAGGGTGTGAGAGAGAGCATGGGGGGATGCTTGAGTGTGGATGCCAGAGAGAGGGAACCTATATGAGGAGATTGTGAAGGAGTGTGTATGTGTGTGAGAGACTGGGAGCTCGTGTGTATGAAAAATGGATCTCGTATATGTGAGGATGCTAGCCTGTGTGAAAGGATTGTGTATGTGTGAGACAGAGCCTGTGTGAAGGGGTGCATGAGAGACATAGGTAATCTGTGTGAGGATGTATGCGTGAGAGAGAAAGGGAGCTTGTGTGGGTGTTTATGCAAGAGAGAAGGACTGTATGAGGGGATGTGTATGTGTACGACAGTGAGAGAGCCTGTATGAGGGTGTTTGTATGTGTATGACAGTGAGGGAGCCTGTATGAGGGTGTGTGTATGTGTACTAGAGAGAGGGAACATGTGTGTGAGAGAGGGAGGGACAGAGGGAGCCTGTGTGAGGGGCAGTACTGAGAATGGGGTCAAATTCTGGGACTGATGATAGAGTGGAAGGGGTTGAGCTTAGAGGTGGAAGGGAGAAATATTGGCTGAGAGGGCAAAGTGGCCAGGGGAGTAGGGACAGCGAGTGGAAGGACACTCTTACAGTGAATTTCTAGAGAAATTCTGCTCAAAATATTTAAAATTCTGCATCTCTAAGTAATACATTTTTCTGTATTCATTTAAAATATAAAAACTTAAAGACAGTCATGTAAATTGTGTTATTTTGACCAATATAAAGTTTGCAGAATTTTAAGTTTTTTAGCGCAGAATTCCCTCAGGAGTAGCCCATTAAGAAAGCAGTATATTTTAGCAATCAAACCCTTCATTTTATCAACTTGATCACAATAATTTTCAAACATCGACTTGCTCTGTTGGATGGAACAGGCTCTTTGTTGGGCTACTCTCATCTGGGCATATCCACAGCACTGAAACGCTTCTCCTATCACTATCAGAATCTCTCTTAAAAGCCCTAGACTCTGGCCACGCATACATACTCGCCCTTCTAGATATATCTGCCGCCTTTGACACTGTAAATCACAATACTCTCATCACACGCCTCACTGAAATAGGTATCACCGGCACAGCACTACTCTGGTTCCAATCCTACCTGAGCAATAGGACATACAGTGTTAAAAGTGGACGAAGTGAATCTAAACCTAGAAGCCTCACTCAAGGAGTACCCCAAGGATCTGCTCTTTCGTCAACGCTGTTTAATATTTATCTCACACCACTATGCCGTCTACTATCAAAACTGGGTTTTCAACACTTCATTTACGCAGATGATGTGCAGATCCTCATACCTATCAACAGCTCTCTCTCAAATGCCCTGAATACTTGGAATGCGGCCCTCACAGAAATAAAAAAACTTCTCACCGACAACTTTCTGGCTATCAACACCAACAAGACTGAACTTCTCATATCACCTGCAAACAACTCCACTCTGAACACAACTGTCCTACCCCAAGGCTGCCCTCCTACTGCACAACAAGTTCGCAGCCTTGGCGTTATCATTGACAACAATTTTACGTTTAAAAAATTAATCGCTGACACTGTAAAAAACGGGTTTTTTAAGCTACACACGCTGAAGCGTATCAAACCTCTATTACACCCACACGACTTCCGCACAGTACTACAAGCTACTATTCTATCAAAGATTGACTACTGCAATGCATTGCTATTAGGTTTACCAAAAAACACGTTACAACCATTACAAATGCTACAAAATGCAGCGGCTCGTATCATCACCAACACGCACCGCCACGATCACATCACTCCTGTGCTTCAATCCCTTCACTGGCTACCCGTAGCATCCAGGATCATATACAAATCTATGACGCTGATACACAAGGCCATCCATAACCGAAACATGCAATGGTTCTCTGAGCACCTGTATTTCAAAAAAACAAACCGTCCAATCAGATCCCAACATCAGGCCAGACTGCTGATCCCTTCTCCTAAACTAACTAAACATTCATCTACAAAAGAACGCTCGCTCATCATAGCAGGAACCACAATGTGGAACAGTAGGCCCTCGGAGCTGCGCCAGGAATCCTGCCACCGAAAATTTAAACATAACCTAAAAACATGGCTGTTTAGAATAGCCTACCCTTGAAGGATGGGACTTATGCAAATTACATACATTGCTGCTCAACCTCCTCCTGATTCCTCCCCCTAACCTTGCCCTTCCCTTCCCCCCTTGACTCACGTCCCCCCCCCCCCCCCCATGTTTCCCCCTTTCCATACCCGTATTATTCCCTAGAATATCACCCTAAAGGGCCGACCTTAAGTTAATTATCTCAGTTATTTTTGTTATATATATGTATATAATATTTATATACCTAGTTAATTGTTAAACAAGTGTTTGGCTTTTTCCACTTATGTTTATTGTAAAGCCTCAGGCTGAATTACTGTTTGCTGTAAACCGAGGTGATGTGCATTACATGCCGCGGTATATAAAAAACTATAAATAAATAAATAATTAAATAAATAAATAATTCAAGAAAGTCCTTCTTAAAAGTGTCAGAGACAGCAGTAGATAGCAGGATATCCCCCTGAGCAAATAAATGATGTACCATGAGCCTTCCATACCACAAATGCTTTTAAGTGATAAGCACAAGGGGAAAGAGACATTGTGAAATAAATGGGTGAGATAAAAGTAAGAATGGGTGCCAACCAATTTGTCTTTCCAATGATGCCATATCCACATGTAAAGCATATGGATAGCAATTCAGCATGTGCCAAGTAGCGTGAGGTTACCAAGATAGAGCGCGGCTACCAAAGTTGAGCACAAAGAGGCATCATCCCAATCGTTGCTTGTTCTAGCAGAACCCATTGTTTGGGAGTGCGTTTGTTATGCATATCCAATAATGTTCTGAGTTGGGAAGCATCAGAATACCACAATAAGCCAGGCACTCCCAAGCCTCCTCTCACCCTTGGCTAATACAGAACCAACTGAGAGACCCTTGGAGGTTGTTGTCTCCATATAAAATCGAAAATCTTCTTCTGCCAGGAGTGCAATATAGCAGCAGTTTTAAAAATAGGAAGAGTAAGAAACAGATACCGAAAACAGGGGAAAATATTCATTTTAACAATAGCTATACAACCCAACCAAGAAATATTTTCTCTATGTCTCTTCTCTAAGTCTTTATCAATAGATTTTACCAATGGGACATAATTCAGGGTGAATAAATCAGTTACAGAGGAACCAATGTGAACCCCTAAATATTTAAGAAATTGTTTTGCCCATTTAAAAGGAAACTGCTGTCACAAGTTACCGACAACAGTCTGGGGTAAATTAACATTTAAATTCTCGAATTTGTCAAAGTTAATCACCCAAGCTGACCCCCCACAATCTGGTTGAGGAGTTGCACTCCGGTGATTAGGGGTTCCAAGAAAAGGGCAAACAGTAATGGAGACAAAGAGCAGCCTTGTCTCGTTCCACACCCAATTTCAAAGCAGGCCCTATATCCTCCGTTAACCTTGACTCTAGTTTTTGGTGATTCGTGTAACTTCCCAATCCATTGGAGGAAACTAGGACCAAAGTGCATCTTTTCCAGGGACTTAATTAAAAAGGACCAGTGCACGAAACCAAATGCTTTCTCAGCATCAACATATAATAATATAGTAGGAACACTTTCCTTTCGCACCCACCAGAGGATATGAACAATTTTATAGAAATTATCTGCTGCCAATTGCTTGGGAATAAAGCCAACTTGGTCATTATGAATCAACATAGGCATACATTTATTTAAATGAATAGCTAATACCCTGGACAAAATTTTTAAATCTAGATTAATTAATGATATTGGTCTATTTGACCCACAGAGGACAGGGTCTCTGCCAGGTTTCGCCAAAATGGAGATCCCGGCTATATTAGTGTTAACCGGAAAGGAGCTCCCCCTCTAATAAAATTAAACAAATCGGTCAAGGGAGAAACGAAAAGATGAGAAAATTGTTTATAACACCCACTAGAGCAGTGGTTCTCAACCTTTTTACTGTTGGGACACATCTAGCAGATAATGCATACAGCCGTGACACACTGAGGGGTTAAAGGGCCAACTTAGAGAAGATAAGGCCATCGCGGAAAGATTAAATGATTTCTTTGCTTCAGTGTTTACTGAAGAGGATGCTGGGGTGGTACCCGTACTGGAGAAAGTTTTCATGGGTAATGATTCAGATGGACTGAACCAAATCACGGTGAACCTAGAAGATGTGGTAGGCCTGATTGTCAAACTGAAGAGTAGTAAATCACCTGGACCAGATGGTATACACACCCCAGAGTTCTGAAAGAACTCAAAAATGAAATTTCAGACCTATTAGTAAAAATTTGTAACCTCTCATTAAAATCATCCATTGTACCTGAAGACTGGAGGATAGCTAATATAACCCCAATATTTAAAAACAGCTCCAGTGGAGATCCGGGAAACTACAGACCGGTTAGCCTGACTTCAGTGCCAGGAAAAATAGTGGAAAGTGTTCTAAACATTAAAATCACAGAACATATAGAAAGACATGGTTTAATGGAACAAAGTCAGCATGGCTTTACCCAAGGCAAGTCTTACCTCACAAATCTGCTTCACTTTTTTGAAGGTGTTAATAAACATGTGGATAAAGATGAACTGGTGTTACGACTGCTGCTCAGATTTTAGTGGAACCACAGTTGTAGACCGCTTACCTTCTGTAGGATGAACACAGAACGGGAGAAATACAGCGTAATCCAAAAGGCAGTCCAGGTCAGGGCAGGCAGCAAGCAATCAGGAACCAAAGCAGATAATCCAGTAGGCAGGCGGCAAGCAGGGTAATCCAATAGGCAGTCCAGGTCAGGGCAGGCAGCAAGCAATCAGGAACCAAAGCAGATAATCCAGTAGGCAGGCGGCAAGCAGGGTTATCCAATAGGCAGTCCAGGTCAGGGCAGGCAGCAAGCAATTAGGAACCAAGGCAGATAATCCAGTAGGCAGGCGGCAAGCAGGGTAATCCAATAGGCAGTCCAGGTCAGGGCAGGCAGCAAGCAATCGGGAAGCAAAGCGGATAATCCAGTAGGCAGGCGGCAAGCAGGGTAATCAAATAGGCAGTCCAGGTCAGAGCAGAGAGAAAACAGCAAAATCCAATCGCAGGAACTCCAATAACACTCATGGCCGAAGCAGAGAGCAAAGGAAAAAGACTCTCTTTAAATAGCCCGGGTTCCCGCGCAGACTGATCCCCCGTCGGCGTCTGACGTCTTGGGGGCGTGTCCTGGCTCTGAATCCCGCGGGACCTTGCTGCCGACGTCAACGCGGATATCCTGGCGTCACCGCCGGAGGGAACGCCCCGATTAGCACGGGACCGCGCTGCCGACGCTGCCGAGCCAGCCCTGCCGCCATCAGGACCAAGAACGCCCTGTCCCGCGCGGAACCTCGCCGGCAACATCGCGGCAGAGGTAGCTGTACCCCCCTGGAAGGCCCCCCTCTCATCTTCCCAGGTCCAGGTTTGTAAGGAAAGTGAAGATGAAATTTTTTAAGTAAACGAGGAGCCTGTATATTATACGAAGGCTCCCAAGTATTCTCCTCAGGCCCAAAGTTTTTCCAAGAGATTAGATATTGAAGTTGCCCTTTAACTCTTCTCGAATCCAAGATCTCCCGTACTTCATATTGATCATCATCTGGTATTATGGGTATATTGGTCCTCCGTCGTCTCTGAGGCCATGACATAACGGCAGGTTTAAGTAATGATATATGGAATGCGTTATGAATCCGCAAGGAGGACGGCAAACATAGTCTATACGTGACCGCGTTGATCTGCTGCTTGACAGGAAAGGGCCCAATGAAGCGAGGGGCAAATTTTGCGGACGGTAACCGCAAGCGAAGGTGGCGGGTGCTTAACCAGACAAGGTCTCCACATTGGAGATGAGGAGCCGGACTCCGTCTCTTATCTGCTTGAGCCTTCATAGTGGCGGCGCGTTTGACCAGCAATGCCCGCGTCTCTGTCCACAATCTGGTCATGGAGGCAACTGTGGCATTAACCGCAGGACAATTGGAAGAGGCACTGATGGGCAAAGGAAGATGCGGATGCCTGCCAAACACAAGGAAAAAGGGAGATCTGCCAGTAGCTTGATGCACATGATTATTATGGGACATCTCTGCCCAGACCAGTAGAGAAGCCCAATCATCTTGTCGTTGATTGACATAGGCTCGAAGAAACGTCTTTACAGATTGATTCGTCCGTTCAGTAAGTCCATTGGACTGAGGATGGTAGGCTGAGGAAAATTCAAGTTTAACTCGTAGAAGTTTGCAGAGATTAGTCCAGAATTGAGCCGTAAACTGTACCCCTCTATCAGATACAATGCTGAGCGGAAGCCCATGGAGACGAAAAATATGATGCAGAAAAAGATGGGCTAAGTCAGATGCAGAGGGCAACCCAGGTAGGGGGATGAAATGCGCCATCCGGGAGAAACGATCCACCACTACCCAGATAATGGTATTACCATTGGAAGCCGGAAGATCCGTGATAAAGTCGGTGGCAATATGTGTCCACGGAGAAGTGGGAATGGGGAGCGGCTGCAACAATCCCAGGGGTTTTCGTCGTGGCGTCTTCTGGGCCACACAGACGGAACAAGAGTTCACATAGTTCTTGACGTCCGTCTCCCATCTCGGCCACCAATAATGTCTGGAGAGAAGTTCCTTAGTACGAGAAACCCCGGGGTGTCCCGCTAACTGATCATCGTGGGACCAGCGAAGTACCTTTAATCGTAACCGTTTGGGAACGACGGTTCTCCCAATCGGAACCGTGAAGGTGGCAGCCAGCTGGATGTGAGTGGGATCTATGATGTATCGAGGTGGATCCGGAGTGTCATCAAGATCAAAGCTTCGGGAAAGAGCGTCTGCCCTCACATTCTTCCGGGCAGGCCGGAAATGCAGAATAAAATTAAATCTGCTAAAAAAAAGTGCCCATCGGGCCTGCCGTGGATTCAATCGCTGGGCTGTTGCCAAATATTCAAGATTTTTATGATCTGTATAAACTGTGACGATATGTTGAGCACCTTCCAGGAGGTGGCGCCACTCTTCAAAGGCCAATTTTATAGCTAAAAGTTCTCGGTCGCCAATGGTGTAATTCCTTTCCGCGGGGGAAAATTTCTTGGAAAAGAAGGCACATGTCACCCATTGATCCTCCTCCGTCCTCTGTAGAAGAACTGCCCCCACACCTACTGCTGAGGCGTCAACCTCGAGAGTAAAAGGTTTGGTGGGATTGGCCGTCGGAGACATAAATCTTTGGTGAACTCCTCTTTCAAGCGTTGAAAAGCCAAGACCGCTTCCTCCGACCAGTTCTGTAGGGACGCTCCTTTTTTTGTGAGAGCCGTGAGAGGTGCCACTAAGAAAGAGAAATTGGAAATAAACTGTCTATAATAATTGGAGAATCCCAGAAACCTTTGTAAAGCTTTTAACCCCACAGGTTGGGGCCAATTTAGAATGGCTTTGAGTTTGTCAGGATCCATAGATAATCCTTTGTTGGAAACAATATACCCGAGAAATGGTAATTGGTGTTTGTGAAATACACATTTTTCCAACTTGGCGAACAATTTGTGTTCCCGGAGACGTTGTAAGACCTGGCGTACATGAATCAGATGCTGTGGCAGGGTATGCGAAAAAATCAATATGTCGTCCAGGTAGACAATGACATGCGAGTAGAGGATATCACGAAAAATGTCGTTTATCATGTCCTGAAATACAGCAGGGGCATTACAAAGTCCAAAGGGCATAACCCGGTATTCATAATGTCCGTCGTGGGTATTGAAGGCGGTCTTCCACTCATCTCCCTCTCGAATTCTTATCAAATTGTAGGTGGTCTTCCACTCATCTCCCTCTCGAATTCTTATCAAATTGTAGGCCCCCCGTAAGTCTAATTTAGTAAAAATTTGCACTCCTTTGATCCGGTCAAATAATTCAGAGATGAGAGGGATTGGGTATTTGTTCTTTCTGGTGATATTGTTAAGTCCACAGTAGTCAATGCAAGGTCTTAAAGGCCCATCCTTTTTTTTGACAAAAAAGAAACCCGCTCCCGCGGGGGATGTTGAGGGTCGGATAAAACCTCGAGCTAAATTTTCTTCGATGTACTGACGTAAGGCTGTGGATTCTGGCTCTGATAAAGTGTAAATTCGTCCTTTAGGCGGACTTTTCCCGGGAAGAAGTTCAATAGCGCAATCATACTGTCGGTGGGGTGGTAAGGATTCCGCATGTTGTTTACTGAAAACATCCTCAAAATCTTGATAAGGAGCAAGAATGCCAGAAGAGAGTTGCGTGGATTGAAGTAGAATCTTCGGAAGACCCTTAAGACAGTTCTGAAAACAGAATGGACTCCATGCAGTAAGGTGTAAAGAAGCCCAATCTAGGTGAGGCTGATGAAGCCGCAACCAGGGCAAACCCAATATTATCTGATTAACTGAGGAGGGAAGGACATACAACTGAATGTGTTCCTGGTGAAGGAGACCAGTACTGAGCAGCAGGGGTTTGGTGACATAAGAAATACGCATCCCCACGGATTGTCCTGACAGTGATGTAACTGAAAGAGGAATGGGTAAAGGTTCAACCGGAATCCGATACTTCTGAACCAGATGTTCCTGAATGAAATTACCAGCCGCCCCTGAATCTATGAAGGCTTGGAAGTGCAATGATTCCTCGTTCAGCCAAATAGTTGTAGGCAATAAGAGTTGAGGAGAGGGAATGGTGGGACCCAGGGAGGCCTCTCCTACCCGTCCTAGGTCCGGAAGTTTCCCGACTTGTTGGGGCATTTATTGATAAAATGGCCTGCTCCCGCACAATATAAGCAGAGATTCCGTACTCTTCTACGATTCCGTTCCTCTGGAGTCAACCGAAATCGATCGATTTGCATCGGTTCCTCCGTATCCCCTGATGCCTGGGTGGTCTGTGGAATGACCATGGGTTGCTGAAAGGTAGGAGCCAGACGAAAAGTTCTTCGAGTAGCGGCTCGCTCTCGCATCCTTTCTTGAAAACGTAAATCCAGTCGGATGGCTAGCCGGATTAATTCTTTTAAAGTCTCCGGAGGATCTCTGCCAGCCAATTGATCCTTTATATTCTCTGCGAGACCTTGTCGAAAGATGGCAGTGAGACTATCTTCTCCCCAAGCGAGTTCTGCTGCTAAGGTTCGGAACTGAATGGCATATTTTCCTACCGATCGTGAACCTTGTTTGATCTGGAGTAGATCATTAGCTGCTGAGGTAGAACATCCTGGCTCATCGAAGATAAGATGAAATTCTTTTAGGAATCGATCCAGGGTATTGAGAATAGGGTCATCTCTCTCCCACAAGGGGGAGGCCCATGCCAGAGCTGGTCCCTCCAATAAGGACAGGATGAAGGTAGTCTTAGTTTTATCATTAGGAAAAGAAGCTGGTTGTAATGAAAAATGCATTCGGCATTGGTTAATAAAGCCTCTGCATAAGGCTGCAGTTCCATTGAAGCGAGGCGGAGGAGGTACCCTGATGGGGTTAGGGGTAACCACCGTGCTGGTTACTGGCCCTGTCGGACTATGGGCTAGGGCATCCATACGGGCAACCAATCGATCCAAGACCCCTGTTACTTGGTCCAGGACCCCCTGTTGTTGTTGTATTTTATTAGCCATCCGGGGGATGGCTTGTAGAGCGGTCAGGTCAACTGGTTCCATGGCTTCGGCCAACTGTTACGACTGCTGCTCAGATTTTAGTGGAACCACAGTTGTAGACTGCTTACCTTCTGTAGGATGAACACAGAACGGGAGAAATACAGTGTAATCCAAAAGGCAGTCCAGGTCAGGGCAGGCAGCAAGCAATCAGGAACCAAAGCAGATAATCCAGTAGGCAGGCGGCAAGCAGGGCATTCCAATAAGCAGTCCAGGTTAGGGCAGGCAGCAAGCAATCAGGAACCAAAGCAGATAATCCAGTAGGCAGGCGGCAAGCAGGGTAATCCAATAGGCAGTCCAGGTCAGGGCAGGCAGCAAGCAATTAGGAACCAAGGCAGATAATCCAGTAGGCAGGCGGCAAGCAGGGTAATCCAATAGGCAGTCCAGGTCAGGGCAGGCAGCAAGCAATCAGGAACCAAAGCAGATAATCCAGTAGGCAGGCGGCAAGCAGGGTAATCCAATAGGCAGTCCAGGTCAGGGCAGGCAGCAAGCAATCGGGAAGCAAAGCAGATAATCCAGTAGGCAGGTGGCAAGCAGGGTAATCAAATAGGCAGTCCAGGTCAGAGCAGAGAGAAAACAGCAAAATCCAATCGCAGGAACTCCAATAACACTCGTGGCCGAAGCAGAGAGCAAAGGAAAAAGGCTCTCTTTAAATAGCCTGGGTTCCCGCGCAGACTGATCCCCTGTCGGCGTCTGACGTCATGGGGGCGTGTCCTGGCTCCGAATCCCACGGGACCTTGCTGCCGACGTCGACGCGGATATCTTGGCGTCACCGCCGGAGGGAACGCCCCGATTAGCATGGGACCGCGCTGCCGACGCTGCCGAGCCAGCCCTGCCGCCATCAGGACCAAGAACGCCCTGTCCCGCGCGGAACCTCGCCGGCAACATCGCGGCAGAGGTAACAACTGGTAGATGTAGTGTACTTGGATTTTCAGAAAGCGTTTGACAAAGTTCTTCATGAGAGGCTTCTAGGAAAAGTAAAAAGTCATGGGATAGGTGGCGATGTACTTTCGTGGATTGCAAACTGGCTAAAAGACAGGAAACAGACAGTAGGATTAAATGGACAATTTTCTCAGTGGAAGGGAGTGGACAGTGGAGTGCCTCAGGGATCTGTATTGGGACCCTTACTTTTCAATATATTTATAAATGATCTGGCAAGAAATACGACGAGTGAGGTAATCAAATTTGCAGATGATACAAAATTGTTCAAAGTAGTTAAATCACAAGCAGATTGTGATAAATTGCAGGAAGACCTTCTGAGACTGGAAAATTGGGCGTCGAAATGGCAGATGAAATTTAATGTAGATAAGTGCAAGGTGATGCATATAGGGAAAAATAACCCATGCTATAGTTATATAATGTAGGGTTCCATATTAGGTGCTACCACACAAGAAAAAGATCTAGGCGTCATAGTGGATAACACATTGAAATCGTCGGTTCAGTGTGCTGCGGCAGTCAAAAAAGCAAACAGAATGTTAGGAATTATTAGAAAGGGAATGGTGAATAAAACGGAAAATGTCATAATGCCTCTGTATTGCTCCATGGTGAGACCGCAGCTTGAATACTGTGTACAATTCTGGTCACAGGATCTCAAAAAAGATATAATTGCGATGGAGAAGGTACAGAGAAGGGCGACCAAAATGATAAGGGGAATGGAACAGCTCCCATATAAGGAAAGACTAAAGAGGTTAGACTTTTCAGCCTGGAGAAGAATCGGCTGAGGGGGGATATGATAGAGAGGTTTAAATTCATGAGAGGTCTAGAACGGGTAGATGTGAATCGTTTATTTACTCTTTCAGATAACAGAAAGACTAGGGGGCACTCCATGAAGTTAGCATGTGGCACATTTAAAACTAATCGGAGAAAGTTGTTTTTCACTCAATGCACAATTAAACTCTGGAATTTGTTGCCAGAGGATGTGGTTAGTGCAGTTAGTATAGCTGTGTATAAAAAAGGATTGGATAAGTTCTTGGAGGAGAAGTCCATTACCTGCTATTAATTAAGTTGCTTAGAACATAGCCACTGCTATTACTAGCAACAGTAACATGGAATAGACTTAGTTTTTGGGTACTTGCCAGGTTCTTATGGCCTGGATTGGCCACTGTTGGAAACGGGATGCTGGGCTTGATGGACCCTTGGTCTGACCCGGTATGGCATGTTCTTATGTTCTTATAAGCATCACGGGGCTAAATGTAAACACATACCTTGCATCCACAGGAACCCGTCTCTGCCTCCCTCCTCCCCAAACAATTGATGCAGAGCAGAACTAGGATATTTCAAATACAACTTGCCATATAAAAAATATATTTTGATTCTAGTGCTAACTCAGTAACAGAAACACAAACTCCCTTACTACCAGGCACATTGTAAAATACAAAACCTGAAAAAAAAACAACACTCAGCACATATGTAGCAAATCTTCCATACCACTGCAACACTAATTCTAAGAACTCAAACAGCAATAACTCTTCCTATGAAGAGGCAGCAGTGCAGCACCAATGCATGTCCTACTGAGAATGAGAAAATGCAACAAAGAAGATTGATACAAATCCCTACTTACTAGCAAAATACCTCACCCTCAGTCACAAATACAGATCCAGCCTTCACCAAATACAGAATAAAATACCAAAAGTTACAAATGTGGAAACAAAAACTGGAATGTAAACCTCAAAAAGCCACTCTGCATGCAGTGCAAAACTGGAGAACTAGAAACAGAAATACATATCCTCCTACACTAAGCAAAGTACAAAGATAGAAGAAATGCACCCCATCACTCCCCCACCCCATCACTCCCCCTCCATGGCTCCATCATCCTTCACTTTTCCCCAGTTACTCCCTTTCAATCATCCACTCACATCCCTGCCCAGCATTCCCCACCCCTCACATTCTCTTCCTTGTTTTCCCTCTCTCCCCTGCTTGACTCTCCCTACCCCCCTTCATCCCATCTCCCTGCTTGCCCAGCTATCCCAACCCCTCTGTTTCCCACCCCTTCCAGCTCAGCAGCCCCCACACTCTCTCCCTTTCATCTCTATCTGCACAGCATCCCCATCCTCCTTTTCCCTACACTCCACAGGATGAAGAGATCATGAGCAACATCACTCCCAGACTCAGCAGGGGAGGATAACATTTGTGGCTCATCAGGCCTAGAACAGCAGGAACTGGCAATGTCTCACTCTGATCTTAGTGAAAGCCTCCCACTGGGCCAGAAAGAAGAGAAGGAAGTAAGAGTAGCCTGTCATCAGGCCCAATGTAAGAAGTCAATCAGCTCCCAGCCAGGTTGATGAGGCATCCATCAGCTGGCCCTGCGACACATTTTCCAGGACCTCGTGACACACCAGTGTGTCCCGCCTGACACACCTGTTGAGAACCACTGTGCTAGAGAACCCATCCAGGCCCGGGGACTTGCCCGCTTTTAAGGAATTAATCACTTGCAAAACTTCGGATGTGCTAATCTGGCTATCCAAATATTGTCATTGGTCAGAAGGCAGAGATACCGAATCAAGACAGAAATCAATATCTCTGTCCAATATGCCACTATCTGTATTATAAAGAGAGGCATAGAATTGGGAAAAAAAGTACCAAATATCAGCAGAATTGGTGTCTATTTCCTCAGTTGCAGGTTTAATTTTAGCTATGGAGCCCTGGGTGTGAAAGAATTTCAAACGCCGGGCTAAATAGCTACTAGCCTTGTTCCCGCCCTCAAAGTACTCCTGCTTAGAAATCTCTTGCTGTTTAAGCAAGAGCCCATCATCCAGTGACTGCAGTTCTGATACAGCTAAAGATAATCACTGAAGAGCTGATTTGGATTGGGTCTACATATGGACATGTGACAACCTGGTAATCTTGGCCAACAGCTGAGATCGTTTGGACTCCCTTTCCTTCTTCCTAAAGTAGCACATGAGAATAGAAGACCCGTACCACTGCTTTTGAGCAGTCCCAGACCATCCCCCTGGGAAGAAGATGTAGAAGAATTCAAATGGAAATACTCTTAAACGTTCACCTATCGATTTGAATAAGGTTTCATCTTTCAGGAGACTTTCATTTAGCAACCAAAATCTCTGGCCACCATCCAAATCTTGGAAAAGAATGTCCAACCAGACAGGCGCATGGTCAGTCCACGTTATATTCCCAGTGCCTGCATCCACAACTTGGTTCTGCAACATTTTATCAACTGGGAATCAATGCGAGAATGAGACTCAAGAGACAAAGAAAAAAAAAGTGTAGGTGTGAGAATGAGGATACCTCTTCTGCCAACTATCCACCAAACCCCATGGATTATTATGGAAGATAGAGTCTTTCTTATCACTTGTGCAGGGGAAGGAGTTTGATGAGTTATCTAATACAGGATTGCAGGTAAAATTAAAGTCTCCACCAACAACTAACAATCTCTCCGCATGAGAAAGCAGTGTTATCCAATACTTTCAAAAATGAGTTTTCATCAGCATTAGGTGCATATAAGTTGACCACAGTGACAACCTCTTTACCCACTCTAGGTTTTCACCAGAACATATTGGCCATAGGGATCAGATATTTGACAGAGCACCTCACATGTAAAAAAAACTAGAAATAAGGATACCTACACCGGTATATCTGGTACTTTTAGAGCTAGCTCCTAAAAACATATGAGGGTTATCCCTAAGGGAAAGGATGCATTCATGCCGTTTCTGCAAGTGTGTTTCCTGTAAAAAAACAATAGCAGCTTTATAAGAAGCCACTTCCTGAGAAAGGAGCAGGCGCTTCCTAAAAGTATTAAGGCCTTTCACATTGAAAGAACATATTCTAGTCATCATTAGAAAGCAACCAAAAACATCCTGATGATATGCATGGTAAAGCACTCCAACATAGATACTGATCGAAAGCAAGAACAAGGTAATTCCTTTCTGTTTATGTGCCCCCAAAAAATAAATATAGGAATGCTCCTTCACAAAAATCCCCCCTTCCCGAAATATGATCTGCCTCATCCCTTTGGCAGATACCTCCTCTCCTAGGGTACATCAGTGAGAGACCAAGATGACGGCACTGCCCACGACCCCCCCCCCCCCCCCCCTGACTGATCAACGAAAAACATATAGTTAAACTGTTTAAGCAAGATAGTTAACAATAAACAGCTTAGGAAATATAAACCTTCTGAGAATTTTAAACCCTAGTAACAAAGATAACAAGCAAGAGTGCTATAGCACATATGATTAGACTGCAAAATCTGAAAGTCTTTCATTGTCTTCAGCCCTGATCCGAAAGGGCCAACTGCGAATCCTCAGACGGACAGCACAGCCTCCATCTGCTCTTTCCTGCATGATGCCATCTGGGAAACGTTGCTCTTTTTGAAGCGCTTGGTGCCATTTTAGGCATTGATAAGTGGATCGGCTGATTGGCCTGCTTAAAGGCCACTATGGCTTCCAATACAATTTTCACACAATATGAGTTTCCTTTAAGCATAAACTGTAATCCAAATGGGAAGGTCCATCTATATCGAATATGTTCTTCCTGAAGAGATCGCGTCACCTCCTTCAATTCAAAGTGCTTACGAAGTGGAGGAGGCGCAAGGTCATTAAAGATGGCAATGATATTACCCTCCCAAAGCCATTCAGCTTGCTTCCTTGCTGTGTCACTGTGATGTAGTGCAGCACTGCCGAGAGCAGGAACTGACAAGACACCATAAGGCGGCAGGTAATACCAGAGCCAGACAGCAGGGGGCCCAGGTGAAGATGAGAAAGACTACACTTCCCAGGTTCCCTGAACCGGCACCTGACCCCTGGCTGAAGAGTGAGCAGGAACAGGTGGAGGAAATAGGGACTGATCCCTATGACTCAGCAGAGTCCATGGAAGCTGAGGAAGAGGGCGTGCCGTCGTAGTGGAGCTGGCCACAAAAGCCCGGCGCCTCAGAGTCAGAGAGAAGGAGATGGAGGTAAGCTGGGGAGAGGAAAGCTCCAGCTGTTCCTCTAGGAAGGTGGAATAACCAGGAGGTTGGGGGATGGTAAATCCTGTGTTGGTAAATGGATGTATGAGAAAGGTTGGAAGGGAATTGTGGTTTTAAAAGCTGTTTAACTCTGGGCTTGTTAAGTAGAACCTAAGCGGTTAGGCTTGGGGCTTGTAAAGACAACCAGGCATTATTACAGGACTGCAGCCGGTGAGGCTACAGGACCACATTAAACCCTTTTTTGATAAAGACCCTTTTTCTGTGTACTGTTTGGGAGTGCCAGGACTAGGCCTGGCACTCTGACTAGAGACTTGGAGGAGTCCATAGCAGCAGTGTGCAGAAGCTGTACGAGGGGACAGACAGTGGTGTATGAGCGGAGAGGGATTCCTGAAGCCCAGCAAGGCCCCCACAGAGTGCTGAGCGGAAGGGTGTGATCGTGACAGTCACAGATGGTCTTTTGAGGAAAGCTATGCAGGCACACAATATCCCTGGCCCGGTTGTCCAGTTTAGGGCATAGAGCCAGGAGTGCTCTCTCAATTTTAACGGGCAGAGAGGCACAGTCTGCAGAGTAATCCCCCACAGCATGAGAGATAAGTATGAAGGTGCATATTTTTTCCGCATCAGTTCCGGAGTCACTATATGTTGTGTCTTCCTGTACTCCTCTTATCTGTAAATTGCAATTTTTCTTCAAGGAGCGTAAATTTGACGTGCTGATTGTTGCTGTGCCATCAGCATATTGATAGTGTTGGCATGGCTGTCCACCCATGTATCAAGCTCATCAACATGAGCACCAAGGGCCGCCATGTCATCATGTACTTCCAAGATAGAAGCTAAAAGGTCTAGCTTGTGCTGTTTCATATCGGCTCTAAGCTTCAAAAACCAACCCCGCAGTTCTTCTCTGGAAGGTAAATCTGTAGATCCCAGACCTAATGGGGGCTCGGAAGAAGTCCTTCTAGCATCCAGCCTGCTTGAGTCATCTGCAGCCTGCTTGCTCACATCAGCAAGGATCTCTTCGGCATGTTTGCTGAATGAAAATTGCTTTAAATCTGTTATTTTGCGTTTCATCGCCATCCAGGGATGTTATAAGACAGATTGAGAAAATGTCCGAAAAATCATGCTGTGGGTTTTGAAAAGTGATACTAGAAGCAGTCAGGGGAGAGGAGCTCTTCACTCAAGTGTCCATCTTGGTCAGTTGCATTATAGCGCTCCATCGCCACACTTCAATTTTTTTGTATTACTGGTTAGTTAGGTGTGTTTTTTGCAAGAACAAGATATTAATTTTATTTCTATGGGCAAATTGCAGGAAGCGTTTCCGAGTAATTGGAGAAGATATACCCTGCACATTAAGGGACACACATTTAATTACATCACCCATACTGGGCTGATGTAATTAAAGATAGAAACAGTATAATATGTGAAAATGATACATTGCAATCGCATGACACTCAGTACACAGAAGGGAACTGAGGAAGCAGCACAGCAAATAAACCTTTGCTTAACAGAAAATGTATAAGAAGTTGGTTGCTTGTTAACAAAAAATGGCAGCATTCATTGCAGTTAAGCATGCCAATTACCCAGCCTCTCCTCTCCCTAAACCCAAAATACCAAAGAGAGAGAACCCCTCTCCAACCAACAACCCCACCCAACATAGACTTCTGCCTAATGTGGCATTCCCAAATAATCAGCAACATCTCTCAAATCCCCCCACCCACCCATCCCTTATAAAATTCTGAAAAGGCAATAACCTTTGAATTAGGCTTCAAACCCTTCTGGTGGGACTAATGTCAGGACCATTAAGACAAGCCTCAGCAAAACATTTAAAACATTCCATAAGTTTAACCTTGAACACACCCCTTCTTCTTAAATTTCCTCCCCCCCCTTAACCCCCAAAAACCATGAGTCAGCTACATATTTCAATAAAGTCCAGATGTTAAAGGGCCATAGAGAATGAGGATACCAGAATATCCAGCATCTGTAATTGATGGTAAAAGTCTGCTTGCAAAGAAAGAAGTCATTTCCACTGCGTGTAACAGATCAAGCGACATGGCTGTCAGCACATGGATACAGAGAAACACGGCTGTATACTCTGAGCAATTCCCTGAAAGCCAGTTGCTTTGATTCAGTTGGGTGTGAAGACTGCAGCACTGCCAGGCACAAAAAAAGGAATAAAAGGAAAAAAAAATGCAAACTTATAACAAATCAGGAGCCCAGCTGAAAGGAAGAATGGCAAAGATGGCAAGTTGCATCCAGCAAGGAAGCAGACATTTAACAAGCCGCAAGGCAAAGATAGCTCCAAAGACCCAATTCGCCAAGGGGCGGATTTTAAAACGAGCGCGAATAGCCTACTTTTGTTTGCGCTCCAAGCGCAAACAAAAGTACGCTGGATTTTAGTAGATACGCGCGGAGCCGTGCGTATCCGCTAAAATCCTGGATCGGCGCGCGCAAGGCTATCGATTTCGTATAGCCGGCGCGCGCCGAGCCGCGCAGCCTAACCCCGTTCCCTCCAAGGCCGCTCTGAAATCGGAGCGGCCTCGGAGGGAACTTTCCTTTGCCCTCCTCTCACCTTCCCCTACCTAACCCCCCCGCCCGGCCCTGTCTAAACCCCCCCCTTACCTTTGTCGGGGGATTTACGCCTCCCAGAGGGAGGCGTAAATCCCCGCGCGTCAGCGGGCCTCCTGCGCGCCGGGACGCGACCTGGGGGCGGGTCCGGAGGGCACGGCCACGCCCCCGGGCCGCCCCGGGCCGTAGCCACGCCCCCGGAACGCTCCCGACACGCCCCGAAAACGCCGCGCGGTTCGGGCCCGCCCCCGACACGCCCCCGACACGCCCCCTCCGAAAACCCCGGGACTTACGCGAGTCCCGGGGCTCTGCGCGCGCCGGGAGGCCTATGTAAAATAGGCCTCCCGGCGCGCAGGGCCCTGCTCGCGTAAATCCGCCCGGTTTTGGGCGGATTTACGCGAGCAGGGCTCTGAAAATCCGCCCCCATATAAATAAGGTCTCACAAAACATAGATGTTGGTCCCTCCCGAGCCCAAAGGTCCAAAAGACAGTACAGATGCTGGTGAGTTTTAGTAAGTTTAGGTACTCCAAACAAAAGCAATAAGTATATGAAAAGAAATTGATAAAACATAATCAAAGCCTCTGTTGAAACTGTTATTGAGCTGTGAACTTCTAATTTTAGTACATAATTATGTTGAGCTATTCCTGCCAGAAAGGCAGGCCACAGTGATTAAATGCACACACTTATTTTCAGCTTCTCAGCTTCAGTTACAGTGGAATAGACTGTGACTTTGCTATCCACAGTTACTTGCAGCTTGGCCGAATATACCATCGCATAACAGATACCATGATTATATAGCTCTTGTTTTATGGCATTAAAAGCCTGCTTCTGCTTTTGCAAATCTGCCGAAAAATCCTGAATATCATAATGTTAGTACCTTGATATGTAAGGTTCCCAGCAGCATGAGAGTCAATAAGAATTTGCTGTTTGTCTATGAAATAGTGAAGACAGTCAATCAAGGCACGGGGCTGACCCCCATGCGTCAAGGCTGGAGCTAGGGCCCAATGTGCTCGGTCTACTTTGAGCTCACCTCTTTTGCAGGTCTGACTAAGAAATGTGAGGAGCCAGCTCGCAACAAAGGAGGCCAATTATCCTTTTGTTGTTGCGCCTAGAGCAATTTTCTAAATTGACAATTTTCAGTGTTGCAATGGCTTGCAAACGGTCAGTTTTATCTAACTTTGCATGCATTGAGATAAGTAAGTCCTCAAAGTTCGAAACCCTGTGCTCCATGTCGAATATCCAAAAAAAAAAATTTCTTTCATCATTTCAACCAGCTGGGCTATCTTTTCAATAACAATACCCAGTCTCAAGTCCAGTTGCTTAGTCAGTCTAGCCACAAACGTATCAAGCAGATTAGAGACTGAATCAACACCACCAGCCACATCGATTAATGAGTCATCAGAGTGTTTGTCAGAGGGAATCGTAGCCGCCATTTCCTCCGGCTCTAAAACTTTTGATTTAATCGTTTTCCGCATTTTAGAGCTATGGTCGGTGGGTATATTACTTTACCCTGAATCTCTAGCAGATGCCATATCAAATCACTGTGGCAAAATACCGTAGAATACCAGATCAGAAGCAGGCCTGGCAGGAGCTCAGCTACATACAGCCTTTCCCATTCAGAGCATAACTGGTAGTCCTCTTTAATGGTTTTGCATTTGCCCTCCACCCATCTCGGAGAAAGACATGAAGAACTATTAATAACTAACATTGAAGACGTTAGCTTGATAGTCATGTATTCTGATGGCACCAGCCACTAAAGTTCATTCTACAAGAAGAAATATTGAGAAGAGTCGGATGGTCTCCTTCAGTTATATGAAGGACAGTGCTGAGAGTGGGATTGAGTGGACAGGTGGCAGAACTGGGATTGGTTCAAGCATTGGAAATCTGTGTGCTCACCTACCCAGAGTAGTAGAAAGCAAACGAGGAAGACAACTGGGAAGACTTGATGGGCCAACTGGTCTTTACCTGCTGTCTTTCTAGTGTTGCTATGAATAAATATTTTGAACTGCATTTGAACCTGTTGAAGCTTCAGCCCTAAATGCTCATCTCTACAGGTAGATCCTAACTCTGGTCCTCGCTCTCCTCCTGAACACCCCCACTCATTTTGTAATAGAAATGTTTTCCTTGTTTAACAATGAAATAAAGGTTAACAAAACAATATATCTATATATATCAGGTGATACCTTTTTTATTGGACTAACTTAATACACTTCTTGATTAGCTTTCAAGAGCTGTTTAACATTAAGAAATAGACAACCATTATTTCTCAGGTGAGGTTCCTGTGGTCTGAAAGACTTTCAAAGCAAAAACCTGCAGCACTTCATGACAATTCAGTTCACCTGTGTAACCTCAGCTACCTCATGAGGTGAACTGTTCATAGTCTGCCTACGGTCTTCAAACCAAAGGGAAGGCAGGCAATAGTGCAAACTGTTTGCAGGTCGAATAGTGACATGCTTTTATTTCAAAATGAAAGCAAAAACACAAAGAAATTTCCTGTTTTGTTTTGAATGTTCTCCGCCCTGGGCTATATATGGGAGGAGCAAAACTCATTAAGCAAGTGTGTTGTATTTTAGACTTTTATCTAAGGCTGTGTTATGAACATATGGAGTACTACTGCTTTTATTTTATTTTCATTATGTTTTATCAATTTCATTTTATTTTACACTTTTATTTCTATTCTTATTATCTATTTTCATATTTTTAGTTTAACTATTAATTTTTATGGCATGTTTTACCTTAATTTTAGAATTTTTGTATATTGCATATGAGTTTTATTATGAATTTTTATATTGTATTTATTTTTGATATTTGTGAACCGGTATGACTGAGTATAGAATATCGATATACAAAATAATATAAATAAATTAAATAAATAAAAAAATTTAGTTGCTTTTTCATTCTCAACCTTTTTGCTGTTGAGACATGCTTGACAGATGACACTTATAAGCGGAACACACTGAACACATGACCATCATGAGGTTAAATATAAATATATACTCTGCATGCACAGAAATCCTGTGTCACACCTACCCCCCCCCCCCCTCCAACAATGGGTGCAGAGCAGAACTAGGACATTTCCCCATACAGTTCACTATACAAAAAAAATTTCCAATTCCTGTGTCAACTCAGTAACAACAAACTCTCTCTACTATCAGGTGCATTGTAAAATACAAAACCTGACCCCCCACCTTTGCAAACATTCTGCACCTGTGTAGCAAACCTGTCATACCATAGCCACACTAACTTCAAAGAATCAAACAGGAATAGCCTACCTATAAAAAGGCAACTGTGTACCAGCAATGCATATCCTATTGAAAACAACAAATAAGACAGATAACTCCTATATACTAGTAAAATACCTCACCTTGGTCACACACAGAACACAGACAGATCGACCTTCATGAAATACAGAATAAAAGACTACACATTACAAACGTGGAGACAAAAACTGGAATGGAAACTGGAGAACTATACACAGAAATATATTTCCTCCTACACTAAGCAAAGTTTAGAGATCAAAGAAAAGAAAATTAGTTCTTACCTGCTAAGTTTCGTTCCTGTAATACCACAGATCAGTCTAGACAAGTGGGTTTTATTCATCCCTATCAGCAGATGGAGGCAGAGGACAAAACTTTGGGCACTGCTACATATCTGAGAGTGCCACATGCAGGCCCTCAGTATTGACCAGTACCCAAGTCAAGATAATTTAACAACAGGGCAAACATATGAATATCCCTGAACTGGATAGCCACAAACCAAAGTAAACACTGAAACTCTAGAACATGTTAATCTCAACAGATCTTTGGAACCATCTTCGTATGAGCCCAAAAGCTCAGCAGCAGAACAAGCAGTCTTTCGGCAGAAATCCCAAGGGTGGGCCTCTGGACTGATCTGTGGTATCACAGGAACGAAAATTAGCAGGTAAGGACAATTTTCCTTTCCTGAACATACCCAGATCAGTCCAGACAAGTGGGATATACCATTGCCCCCCCCCCCCCCCATACCGGGCAAGAACCCGAAAAACTCGCTTCTCAGGACGGTCTCACCAAAAGGAGTCGCCTCTGGAGCGCACACATCCAAACTGTAATGCCTGGTGAAAGTGTGAAGCGAAGACCAGACCGCAGTTTGATATATCTCCTGGAGGGGACCCCAGCTGATACTCGGCCCAAGACACCACCTGAGCGCGAGTAGAATGAGCTTTAAGCCTCACTGGCACTGAACGGCCCGTGGAAACATAGGCGGGGGAAACAGTCTCCTTCAACCAGAGAGCTAAAGAAGCCTTAGATGCCTTCTCTCCCTTTTTAGGGCCCCAAAGAGCACAAATAAATGATCAGAGCAACGGAAAGAATTGGTAACCTTCAAATAATACAAAAGGGCGCGCCAGACATCCAAAAGATGGAGGTTCCTGCCCATAGAGGGCTCACGAGACCAGTCCAGAAATCCTGGTAACTCCTCTATCTGATTCACATGAAAGGCAGAAAACACCTTAGGCAGGAATAAAGACACCATCTGCAAAGAAACCTTGTCGAGTGAGATTTGCAGAAAGGGATCACGGCAAGAAAGAGCTTGCAATTCCGAGATCCGTCTAGCCAAACAAATGGCCACCAAAAAGACAGTCTTCAAGGTAAGGACCTTCAAAGACGCTCGACCCGATGGTTCAAAAGGATCATCCCAGAGAACCCACAACACTAAACTGAGATTCCATTCTGGACACGCGTTCCGAAGAGGGGGACAGAGATGCTTAACACCCCTCAGGAACCGCACCACATCAGGATGGGAAGCCAAAGCCTTGCCCTACATCTTCCCCCTGAGGCAACCCAAGGCCGAAACCTGGACTCTAAGCAAACTACGAGCCAATCCTTTGGCCCAACCCCTGCTGCAAGAAGGACAAAATGTGTGGAACAGAAACCATCAGCAGATCCAGACCCTGTTGCCCACACCACGACTCAAAAACCTTCCATACTCTGGAATAGGCAAGGGAAGTAGTCGGTTGCCTAGTTTGAAGGAGGGTAGCAATAACTGGTTCTGAATACCCCTTCAGACGCAATTGCCGCCTCTCAAAAGCCAGGCCGCGAGACAGAAGCGATCTGCCTGATCTGAAAATATGGGACCTTGTGCTGCCCCTGCAAGTGAACTAGACGCAGAGGCCTGTCCACCCCTAGATGAACCCAGATCTGCGAACCATGGGCGCCGCAGCCACTCCAGCACTACCAGCACCACCAAACCTGGATGAGCCTCTATCCACTTGAGCACCCGTGCTATGAGGGGCCATGAAGGAAAGACATAAAGAAGGGTTCTGGATGGCCACGGGCACACCAGAGCACTGAGGCCCACCACCCCGATCTCCCTCCGGCGACTGAAGAACCTCTCCGTCTTGGCATTGGCTCTTGTTGCCATGAGGTCCAGCTGAGGGGTCCCCCAATGGGCACAGATGTGATTCCAGGCTTCCGGGGACAGTTCCCACTCCCCCGGGTCCAACTGCTGTCAGCTGAGATAGTTCGCTTTGACGTTGTCCACTCCTGCGATGTGAGAGGCAGCAATACCCTCGAGATGGAGTTCTGCCCACACGAACAATAGCTGAGCCTCCCAAGCCTCGGTGGGACTCCTAGTTCCCCCCTGGTGGTTGATGTAGGCCAATACCACTCTCACTATTCGACCATGGACCAATGGTACAAATTCCTGAAGGGCTCTCGTCTCCAACTGGTTGATGGACCATGACTGCTCAGAGACCGACCAGAGACCCTGCACTGCCCTGCCCAGGCATTCCGCGCCCCAGCCCTGGAGACTGGCATCCGTGGTCACCACCACCCAATCCGGGATTTCGAGGGGCATTCCCTTCTCCAGATTGTTCTGTGTAATCCACCACATCATTCCAAGGGACTTGGCTTCCCTTGGAATGGACAGAGGGAGAAAATACTACTCCGAGAGCATACTCCAGTGGGATAACAAAGCCTTTTGCAGGGGGAGCATATGAGCGAACACCCAAGGAACCAGCTCCAACATTGAGGCCATCGACCCCAGGACCTGCAAATAGTCGCAGACTTTGGGAACAGGATAGCAAAGTAACTGAGCTACCTGAACTTGGAGCTTGAACCTGAACCTGTCAGCAGTGAGAAACACCCTTTCCTGCTGTGTGTCTAATTGAGCGCCCAAGTACTCCAGGACCTGAGAAGGCATCAAGTGACTCTTTGGCAAATTGATAATCCAAACCAGCGACTCCAGAAGAGCCCGGACACGGAGCACCGACGTGAGCACTCCTCCAGTGACTTTGCCCAGATCAGCCAATCATCCAGAACCCCGTCCTGCCTAAGGGCTGCCGTGATGATGGCCATCACCTTTGTGAAGGAACGAGGAGGCATTGCGAGGCTGAGGGAAGGGCCCGAAACTGGAAATGCTGACCTTGAAGCGAACAAACTTCTGATGGTCCTGCCGAACGGGGATGTGCATTTAGGCCTCAGTGAGATCCAGAGACGCCAAAACTCCATTTCCGGACTGCCATCATGGTCCACAACGTCTCCATCCGGAAGCGCGGTACCTTTAAACTCCCGTTGACCTTTTGGAGGTCTAGGATTGGCTGAAAACTTCCTCCTTTCTTTGGGACCACAAAATAGATGGAATACATCCCCTGTCCCTGCTCTGAAGGATCCAACAGAAGAAAATAGGATAAAGCATAAATGTTGGCAAGTTAAATGTAAGACATTGATAAGACAGGCTAAGAGAGAATTTGAAAAGAAGTTGGCCGTAGAGGCAAAAACTCATAGTAAAAACTTTTTAAAATATATCCAAAGCAGAAAGCCTGTGAGGGAGTCAGTTGGACCGTTGGATGATCGAGGGGTTAAAGGGGCACTTAGAGAAGATAAGGCCATTGCGGAAATATTAAATGATTTCTTTGCTTCGGTGTTTACTGAAGAGGATGTTGGGGAGGTACCCATAACGGAGAAGGTTTTCATGGGTAATGATTCAGATGGACTGAATCAAATCACAGTGAACCTAGAAGATGTGGTAGGCCTGATTGACAAACTGAAGAGTAGTAAATCACCTGGACTGGATGTTATACACCCCAGAGTTCTGAAGGAACTAAAAAATGAAATTTCAGACCTATTAGTAAAAATGTGTAACCTATCATTAAAATCATCCATTGTACCAGAAGACGGGAGGATAGCAAATATAACCCCAATATTTTAAAAGGGCTCCAGGGGTGATCCGGGAAACTACAGACCGGTTAGCCTGACTTCAGTGCCAGGAAAAATAGTGGAAAGTGTTCTAAACATCAAAATCACAGAACATATAGAAAGACATGGTTTAATGGAACAAAGTCAGCATGGCTTTACCCAGGGCAAGTCTTGCCTCACAAATTTGCTTCACTTTTTTGAAGGAGTTAATAAGCACGTGGATAAAGGTGAACCGGTAGATGTAGTGTACTTGGATTTTCAGAAGGCGTTTGACAAAGTTCCTCATGAGAGGCTTCTAGGAAAAGTAAAAAGTCATGGGATAGGTGGCGATGTACTTTCGTGGATTGCAAACTGGCTAAAAGACAGGAAACAGACAGTAGGATTAAATGGACAATTTTCTCAGTGGAAGGGAGTGGACAGTGGAGTGCCTCAGGGATCTGTATTGGGACCCTTACTTTTCAATATATTTATAAATGATCTGGAAAGAAATACGACGAGTGAGATAATCAAATTTGCAGATGACACAAAATTGTTCAGAGTAGTTAAATCACAAGCAGATTGTGATAAATTGCAGGAAGACCTTGTGAGACTGGAAAATTGGGCATCCAAATGGCAGATGAAATTTAATGTGGATAAGTGCAAGGTGATGCATATAGGGAAAAATAACCCATGCTATAATTACACAATGTTGGGTTCCATATTAGGTGCTACAACCCAAGAAAGAGATCTAGGGGTCATAGTGGATAACACGTTGAATTCGTCGGTTCAGTGTGCTGCGGCAGTCAAAAAAGCAAACAGAATGTTGGGAATTATTAGAAAGGGAATGGTGAATAAAATGGAAAATGTCATAATGCCTCTGTATCGCTCCATGGTGAGACCGTACCTTGAATACTGTGTACAATTCTGGTTGCCGCATCTCAAAAAAGATATAATTGCGATGGAGAAGGTACAGAGAAGGGCTACCAAAATGATAAGGAGAATGGAACAGCTCCCCTATGAGGAAAGACTAAAGAGGTTAGGACTTTTCAGCTTGGAGAAGAGACAGCTGAGGGGGATATGATAGAGATGTTTAAAATTATGAGAGTTCTAGAAAGGGTAGATGTGAATCGGTTATTTACTCTTTCGGACAGTAGAAAGACTAGAGGGCACTCCATGAAGTTAGCATGGGGCACATTTAAAACTAATCGGAGAAAGTTCTTTTTTACTCAATGCACAATTAAACTTTGGAATTTGTTGCCAGAGGATGTGGTTAGTGCAGTTAGTATAGCGGTGTTTAAAAAAGGATTGGATAAGTTCTTGGAGGAGAAGTCCATTACCTGCTATTAAGTTCACTTAGGGGCGGATTTTAAAACGAGCGCGAATAGCCTACTTTTGTTTGCGCTCCAGGCGCAAACAAAAGTACGCTGGATTTTAGTAGATACGCGCGGAGCCGCGCGTATCCGCTAAAATCCTGGATCGGCGCGCGCAAGGCTATCGATTTCGTATAGCCGGCGCGCGCCGAGCCGCGCAGCCTACCCCCGTTCCCTCCAAGGCCGCTCCGAAATCGGAGCGGCCTCGGAGGGAACTTTCCTTTGCCCTCCCCTCACCTTCCCCTCCCTTCCCCTACCTAACCCACCCGCCCGGCCCTGTCTAAACCCCCCCCTTACCTTTGTCGGGGGATTTACGCCTCCCGGAGGGAGGCGTAAATCCCCGCGCGTCAGCGGGCCTCCTGCGCGCCGGGACGCGACCTGGGGGCGGGTCCGGAGGGCGCGGCCACACCCCCGGGCCGTAGCCACGCCCCCGGAACGCTCCCGACACGCCCCGAAAACGCCGTGCGGTTCGGGCCCGCCCCCCGACACGCCCCCCGACACGCCCCCTCTGAAAACCCCGGGACTTACGCGAGTCCCGGGGCTCTGCGCGCGCCGGTAGGCCTATGTAAAATAGGCTTCCCGGCGCGCAGGGCCCTGCTCGCGTAAATCCGCCCGGTTTTGGGCGGATTTACGCGAGCAGGGCTCTGAAAATCCGCCCCTTAGAGAATAGCCACTGCCATTAGCAATGGTAACATGGAATAGACTTAGTTTTTGGGTACTTGCCAGGTTCTTATGGCCTGGATTGGCCACTGTTGGAAACAGGATGCTGGGCTTGATGGACCCTTGGTCTGACCCAGTATGGCATTTTCTTATGTTCTTACGGCTTCCATATTTAATAACCTTTGAAGGATCTCCTCGATGGCCCCCCCCCCCCCCCCGCTTGCTTCGGGAAAGATAGTGCGACTCCAGAAAGACCGACTTGAGAAGCTGAGAAAACTCTAAGGTGTAACCCTCCCTGACGACCTGTACTACCCACTGGTTGGAAGTGAGCTTGGTCCATTCTTCGTAAAAAAGAGACAACCTGTCCCCTATCACCAAGGAGGAGGAGTGGACAGGCCTGATTTCATTGGGAAGATTTGATGCTACCCACTCCAGGGGCGAACCTGCCTCTAGAAGACTTTCTGGAACCTCAAAAGGACTGCTGCCTACTCGAGAGCTGGTGCGTTGTCGAGGATCCAGCCGGTCTGCCAGAATGAAACGCCATGCTTCCCGGAACCGGGGACGAGAGGAGAAAAGCTTTTGCGCTGACTTCTTATCCTCTGGCAGTCTGTTACCTTTGGTCTCCCCCAAAGCTTTCATGAGCTGGTCGAGGTCCTCCGCAAACTGAAGCTTGCCTTTAAAGGGAAAGTTACACAACTGTGACTTGGACGAAAGGTCCGCCGACTAACTGTGCAGTCACAATAGCTGTCTGGCTGCCATCACCGAAACCATACTTTGCCTCGTCGTGTGCATGAGATCGTATAAGGCATCTGCCACATACGCAACCCCCGCCTCAAGATGGGCTGCCTGGAATGGAGACAGCATCCCAGAGGAAGCCTGTTTTTGGGGCTTCTGGATCCAACATAAACAGGCGTGTTGCATCAAACTAGCACAGACCGCAGCTTGGAGCCCCAAAGCGGACACCTCAAAAACCCCTTAAGCTGTACTTCCAGCTTACAATCCTGAACGTCCTTTAGAGCAGCTGCTCCAGTGACCGGAATGATGGTCTTCCTGGTGACCGCGGACATATAGGCATCCACCTTCGGGATTTTATGGACATCCAATTGATCCTGCAGCAGTGGATACTACTTCCCCATCACTCTCCCCACCTTCAAACCAGGGTTCGCGGAATCCCATTCTCAGCTGATCAGCTTCTGGATCATCTTCGGAATGGGGAAGGCGCTAGGAGGTCTCCACAGGACATACAAAATCGGATTAATCCCCTCATTATCTGACTCCTCCAGGGATAGCTTAACCCCCAATTCCTCCAGCACCTGGGGAATAAGAGGCCGCAACTCCTCCCTCTTGAAGAGGCGTACCAACCATGAGTGATTGCCTTCCACTTCGGGCCCTTAGATCATCCTTAGGGTCATCTGGGTCCGAATCCGGATCCGCTGCTGGAGACAAGCCACCCTCAGCCTGAAGGTTATCCGAATCCTCTGAATCCCTGGCATCTGCAGCTAGGCACGCTGGGCGGGCCCCCAGAAGCTGCTCCCACGATGTTGCGGACTTCGCTGGGGGCCCCCTCTTTCTCTTGGCGGTTTTGGCCGGGCTGTCCTTAGAATGCTTCTTCCCAGCTTCCCAAGCCAGGAAAGCCTCATGAAGCAGGAGGACAAATTCGGGAGAAAACCCCCTCGGGTCCTCCGAGAGCCCCTCCGGACTGTCGGGCCCTGACTCAGACTGTGCCTCCGCACGCTGCTGTACCGCAGGGGACAGAGGGGGAGGGAAATCCCTGGAGCCCCAGGGTTGAACCCCCTTATCCAGGTCCCCCTCCCCCTAGGAAGGGCCACCTGTCCAAGGCCCTTCTCCCTTCACTGGCAACCTTGAGGACCTCCATGATTTTGCAGGTCTGGCAGAAGCCACCTCTCCCCCCCTCCCCCCGCACACTCTGTGCAAAGGGAGAGGGGATTGAGATAAGTGGACCACACACTGCAGGCCCGACAGGCCTCCACTAATGGCATGTCAGTCATCAGGTCTGTAAAAGGATCGCCACGTGCTGAAATCGGAGGGGGAAGGGGCTCACCACATGGCCGGTGAAGCAGGAAAGAGGAGCACACTGCCGCACAAGTTCCCGCCAGCGCGAAAGAAAAAAGTGCTGACGCCGCGGTAAAATGTGCGCGTGGTCAGCACTGAAGAGGGCAATGGAGAGGTAATTTCCCCCACCTGGAGGCACTCTCCCACCGTGGCAGAGCTGCTTCTCCCCCCCTGCCAAAGCCGGACTCCTTCCAGGCCGACCTCCGATGATCCCACCGAGAAGGCTGACTGAAAGGCAGCTTGGACACATGGCCTGAGTCGCCGCTGCTTCTTCTTTTTTTTATAAAGGAGCACCTACAGCCAAATACCCAGGGAGTTAGTAAAAGAGCCCCCAAAGGGGGATACTTCCCTGAGTCCCAAGGATCGGAGAGACTTCGGGCCCCACTGAGGGAACCAGTCCCCTGGCTTTCAGTGGTCCCGGGGTTGCGGGCTAAAACCAGCCAGGAGTATCCAACTCCCCATTTGCCCGGCTCCTCTCGAGGGATGGCCCTTGACAGGAACCTGACACCTTGAGGGAGCAGAAAAAAACTTCCAAACCAAAGATCAGTCAAGACTGCACCTCTACCATCTGCTGGAGGCAGAGAAATACTGAGGGACTACAGGTGGCACTCTCGGATATGTGAGGAATAAACAAAACAGTGGATGCCACAAAATAGTCCTTTTCAATTTTTAATCAAGGAGACTTAAAGAATCTTATACACATTTGTATAAGATTCTTTACACACATGTATTCTTTACACACAAAGATTCTTTATACACATGTATAAGAATCTTATACATGTGTATACGTCTTTACGTCTTTACGTCTCCTTGATTAAAAATTGAAAAGGACTATTTTGTGGCATCCACTTTTTTGTTTATTCCTCATGGCTTCACTGGATCGCCTACCCTGCTGTTTTTTGGGTCCACTCTCGGATATGTAGCAGTGCTCAAACTTTTGTTCTCTGACTCCATCTGCTGGTAGGGATGAATAAAACCCACTTGTCTGGAGTGATCTGGGTATGTTCAGGAAATGCACATTCCCAAAACTGACATATTAAGGCTCTTGCACCCTGTCACTCACACTCTATGCCCTCATCATCGCTCACTTCTCCCAAACTACTCCCTTTCGATCATCCCCTCACATCCTCACCCAACATTCCTGATACCCCTTCCCCCCAGCAACCTGATCTGGAAAGAAATAAAACGAGTGAGGTAATCAAATTTGCAGATGATACAAAATTGTTCAGAGTAGTTAAATCACAAGCAGATTGTGATAAATTGCAGGAAGACTTTCTGAGACTGGAAAATTGGGCATCAAAATGGCAGATGAAATTTAATGTGGATAAGTGCAAGGTGATGCATATAGGGAAAAATAACCCATGCTCTAGTTACACAATGTTAGATTCCTTATTAGCTGCTACCACCCAAGATAGAGATCTAGGCATCATAGTGGATAACACATTGAAATCATCGGTTCAGTGTGTTGTGGGCAGTCAAAAAAGCAAACAGAATGTTGGGAATTATTAGAAAAGGAATGGTGAATAAAACGGAAATAAAACGGAAATTGTCATCATTTTCGCCGCCGACACCCAGCGATCCCGCCGGACGTCGGACGCCATGATCAGCGACCCCCACGGCCCAGTAGGAGCTGGGAGAAGGGCCGCGCAGCCGGCGCAGGACCCATCGGGGTAAGGCCTCTAATTCTCGCCCTACCACCGACGGCACCGCACCGGCCACGAGGCCGGAATCGAACGCTCCACATACACTTACCAGCCAGCGTCGCTCCATCGATGACGTCACCCAAGCGCACCTAAGGCGGGGGATTTAAAGCTGCGATTCCGCCTCGAGCGCTCCTTTTCGCCGCCGACACCCAGTGATCCCGCTGGACGTCGGACGCCACGATCAGCGACCCCCACGGCCCAGTAGGAGCTGGGAGAAGGGCCGCACAGCCGGCGCAGGACCCATCGGGGTAAGGCCTCTAATTCTCGCCCTACCACCGACGGCACCGCACCGGCCACGAGGCCGGAATCAAACGCTCCACATACACTTACCAGCCCACATACACTTACCAGCTCCACATACACTTACCAGCCGGCGTCGCTCCATCGATGACGTCACCCAAGCGCGCCTAAGGCGGGGGATTTAAAGCTGCAATTACGCCTCAAGCGCTCCTTTTCGCCGCCGACACCCAGCGATCCCGCCGGACGTCGGACGCCATGATCAGCGACCCCCACGGCCTAGTAGGAGCTGGGAGAAGGGCTGCGCAGCCGGCGCAGGACCCATCGGGATAAGGCCTCTAATTCTCGCCCTACCAACGACGGCACCGCACCGGCCACGGGGCCGGAATCGAACGCTCCACATACACTTACCAGCCGGCGTCGCTCCATCGATGACGTCACCCAAGCGCGCCTAAGGCGAGAGACAGACTTAAAAGTCACACTTCGCTAGGCGTCACGCGCCGAAGGAGCGCGACAAAGGGGCCTGCCCCTTTGTGCGCCCCTTCGTGCAGACCCGGAGGCCATACCGTGCTCAACCATATCCCTCCTTCTACCTCCCCAGAGGTGCAGCCTTAACCCGGACGCACTCTACAACCGACCACATCTATCAAACTGGTTCCACTCTTCAATACCTCTGCAACTACTCTCTACTCCCGGATAATTTCCAGAACACACTAACTACAGTCTTCAATCAACCCTTGCATCTGTCCAACACAGCATCCATCCTATCCCACCACCAATTAGTCATCTCTTAATCCCTGCCTACCCTCCTATCAGCCATCTGCCTACCCACTGCGCAAAGCCAGTTAATCATCCACAATGTCTTCAGCTTTTCCAATCCCAACCCTGCAACACCGCCTCCTACCTAAAAGAACATCATCTAGACAAGCCCAACACAGCAACTTAAAATCTCTCACCCCTATTTTGATTGCACCAATCACCCAGCTCTTACGCCTTACCCTCTTTTCACTCTCACTATTCAATGCGCAATCCCTAACTAAAAAATCCCTAATTTTCAATGATTATCTCATCGACGCTAAGCCAGATATTTGCGCAGTAACCGAAACATGGCTTAAGCCCTCAGATACAGCTATAATAAACCAATTACCTACGCTGACCTATGACATCTTCTCCCTCCCTAGACAGAAAAAAAGAGGAGGTGGAATCCTCCTGGCAACCAAAAAAAGCCTCAAATTCGCCCAACACCCATTCAGCTCTAACTCAAAACTGGAAGTCGGCTTCTTCACTTCACAACATCTTCAAATCCTTCTTGTCTACGCCCTCCTAGAATCTGATGTCTCCCCTATCCTTGAAATCACCACTACGCTCCTCAACCTGGATTCTCCAGCAATCATCTTAGGAGATTTCAATCTGCACATAGACAATCCTTCACCCTCTAACAGCTGCGAAACCTTCCTCACAGCCCTTTCAGCAATGGGATTCCAACAACTAGTCAACAAACCCACACACAAAGCGGGTCACACTCTGGACCTGATCTTCGTCAACAAAGGCATTACGACTACATCCAATTTGAAGAGCAAGAAGGTTCCATGGTCAGACCACACCCTCATTTCTACCTCTTTCTCACTGAAAGAATCCAACACTCCTCATGTCCCCTCACCCTCCTTCCACTACAGGAGGCGATGCACCCCGGAAGACCTCAACAACCAGCTGGATTCACAGCTCCCTCTCTTAGACCTCGCCGACCCAAACACTGCCCTATGCTCTTGGAACAACATAACAGAAGATATAGCTAACAAGCTCTGCCCGTCAACTACAAAAAAATCTCACACCAATGCTTCCAATAGACAACCTTGGTTCACCAATGACCTCAGAAAACTAAAACAAAGCTTAAGAAAGAAAGAAGCGATATGGCGTAAAACCCCTTGCGCCAGCACCATCTCTTCATACAAATCCACACTACACCAGTACAAGTCCCTCACCTCAAAATCAAAAAAAGATTATTATGCGTCTAAGATTCACAACCTGGTCTTTGACGCCAAAGCCCTCTTCGCTTATGTCTCCAGTCTTACTCAAACCATACCCCAAGAAATCCCTAGTAATCTAGCACAATCCAAAGCTGAAGAACTCGCACTGTTTTTTCAAAACAAAATTACCAACCTTCTAACCCAACTGCCTTCCAATACCGCCGCCCTTCCGACATATCAGCACCCTTCCTACAAAAACCTTAGTCTAAGCACCTTTGATCCCGTCTCCTCTACTGAGATACAAGCCATCCTAAGAAGAATGAAACCTACTTCTCAACCTGCGGACCACATCCCCACCAAACTGCTTCTATCTATCCCAGACACCATCGCCAAATCATTGGCAGACATCATCAACTGCTCTCTAGCCCAAGGTACCTTCCCAGATGATCTCAAATTGGCCTCAATCACACCTCTCCTAAAGAAACCTAACCTTGACCCGAAAGACCCCAACAACTTCCGTCCCATAGCTAACCTCCCTTTCATCGCTAAGATCATGGAAAAACTAGTGAACTCTCAACTTTCAGACTTCATTGAAGACAACAAACTCCTATTCGCTCCACAACACGGTTTCCGAAAAAATCGAGGTACAGAATCCCTCCTTACCTCTTTGACAGACTATATCATAATGGGTCTCGACAAAGGTAATTCATTCCTACTGATCTTGTTAGACCTGTCCGCAGCGTTCGACACGGTCAACCACGCCATCCTCTTAAACCAGCTGTCGTCCATAGGAATCAGCGGCACCGTCCTATCATGGTTCAAAACCTCTCTCAACAACAGAGGTTACAAGGTTAAACTCCAAAACAAGGAATCATCAAGATTTGACTCTACCGTAGGAGTCCCACAAGGTTCATCATTATCCCCGACTTTATTCAATATTTACCTTCTTCCACTTTGCCAACTTCTCACCAACCTCAATCTAAAGTATTTTCTCTACACAGATGATATTCAAATCATCATCCCCATCAAAGACACATACTCTAAAACTCTTGACTACTGGGAAACATGCCATCAAAAAATCAAACACCTACTCAACAGCCTAAACCTCGTTTTAAATTCCTCCAAGACAGAAATCCTACTCATCTCTCCCGAGAACAGCATTTCTAACAATACTCTTCCAACCAACCTACCTACCACACAAGTGAGAGACTTAGGAGTGATAATAGACAATCGGTTGAACTTCAAGGCGCACATTAACAAAACAACCAAAGACTGCTTCTACAAACTCCAGGTACTAAAAAGGATAAGACCTCTTTTCCACGCTCAAGATTTCAGAACGATCATCCAAGCAGTCATTTTTTCGAAATTAGACTATTGCAATTCACTACTACTAGGTCTCCCTTCATCCTACTCCAAACCGCTTCAGATGGTTCAAAATTCAGCAGCCCGTCTGCTGACAGGAGCCAGGAAAAGAGACCACATATCTCCCATCCTGAAAGAGCTTCATTGGTTACCAGTACACTTCCGAATCATGTACAAAGCCATATCTGTCATATACAAAACCATACATCAACTCACCACTCTTGATCTGCAAATCCCTCTCCAAATTTACAACTCGTCAAGACCCACCAGAGATGCTTATAGAGATTCCCTCCAAGTACCCCCCGCAAAAACTACCAGACATGTTACCCTAAGAGATCGTGCCACCTCCACAGCTGGTCCTCCCCTATGGAACACCATTCCTACAGATCTCAGACAGGAGCCCTGCCTCCCAACCTTTAGAAAAAGACTTAAGACTTGGCTGTTCAAGCAAGCTCTCCCGGACACAATCTAATGACTTCACTGTCTCCTTCTCAAAACAAGCAGCCCTCAACCATGTTTTTTGTATATACTATTTAATTTGTATATTGTTTAACTGTTACTAATCTATCCTCGCTTTTCCTCCTTCTCCCAGTTCTGCTACCCTTGTTAAATGTAACTGCACCTTCGGTCACCACAGTTCCAGTTTGATGTATCTACTGCACTCCTGTTTTATGTAAACCAGCAAGATATGTTTTTCATGATTGCCGGTATATAAAAACCTTAAATAAATAAAAATAAATAAATAAATAATGCCTCTGCATTGCTCCATGGTGAGACAGCACCTTGAATACTGTGTACAATTCTGGACGCCGCATCTCAAAAAAGATATAATTGTGATGGAGAAGGTACAGAGAAGGGTGACCAAAATGATAAGGGGAATGGAATGGCTCCTCTATGAGGAAAGACTAAAGAGGTTAGGACTTTTCAGCTTGGAGAGGAAATGGCTGAGGGGGGATATGAGAGAGGTGTTTAAAATCATGAGAGGTCTAGAACGGGTAGATGTGAATCGGTTATTTACTCTTTCAGATAATAGAAAGACTAGGGGGCACTCCATGAAGTTAGCATGTGGCACATTTAAAACTAATCGGAGAAAGTTGTTTTTCAGTCAACGCACAATTAAACTCTGGAATTTGTTGCCAGAGGATGTGGTTAGTGCAGTTAGTATAGCTGTGTATAAAAAAGGATTGGATAAGTTCTTGGAGGAGAAGTCCATTACCTGCTATTAATTAAGTTGCCTTAGAAAATAGCCACTGCTATTACTAGCAACAGTAACATGGAATAGACTTAGTTTTTGGGTACTTGCCAGGTTCTTATGACCTGGATTGGCTACTGTTGGAAACAGGATGCTGGGCTTGATGGACCCTTGGTCTGACCCAGTATGGCATGTTCTTATGTTCTTAACCTCTTTCTCTGTGTTCCCTTTTTCCACTGCTCAACTCTCCCTTCCCCCTTCCTTTTTCTCTCCTTGCCTAGCAATCTCCCAACCACCTCTTCCTGCCCAGCAGCTCCCAAACTTGCTCTTTTTCTCCAGTTTTGCTTGCCCAGCAATGCCAACCTCCTTTCCTCTACTCTTCCTACCTAGCATGCTCCTATCTCCCCATATCTCCCTGCCTAACACATCCATAACCCCCTTCTACACCTCCAAGCCCAGCAGCCAGCCTAATCCCCCTTTCACTGCATCCCACTCAAAGTCCTAATCCCCTTTCTCCCCTACCCCTCTCCCTGCCTAGGAGCACCCACATTTCCGTCTTCCTGACTCACAGCCAGCAAAAAAAGAATTCAGTACTGTTCAGAGTCTCTCTCTCTCTCTCTAATTATTGGTAGAAATTTAGGACAAGAAGCACTGGGGAGAGGAGGAGAAGGTGGCAGAAGTTGGCAGTGAAGCTATATGTGTAGAACACACACTTCTCTCCCTCGTTCTCCTGCTATCTGACTCTTCTGAGCCCAACAGTATGAAGAGAGCATCATCAGCCTCACTGCCAGGCCCGGCGGGAGAAGATAAAGTCGATGTCTTGCTGGGCCCAAAACAGAAGGAGCTGGCAATGTCTCATTCTGATCTGGGTGAAGGAAGAAGAAATAGCATCCTATTGGGCCAGGAAGAAGAGAAGAAAGTCATGCTTGAAAAAGCAGAAACTGGCCAACTCTCACCTGAACTGATGAGGAGAGAGCAGCCTCCTATTGGCCCCGCAATATTTATTTATTTAACAACTTTTTTATACCGACATTTGTTAGTACATCATATTGGTTTACAAAGAACTAAGAGAAATACAGCGACAGGGCAAAAGGGGAAGGGTGCAAATAACAATAGATATAGATTAACTAATAAGAATGTAAAAATAGTACAAAAGAACACTGAGAACAGATATCCGTAAACATACTAATAATACAATAGGGGTAAGCTAGGGACGCCAATAAGGGGAGAAAATAAATAAATAAGATAAAATAATAAAATGGAGGGGACGGGAAGGGAGCTGGCAGGGCTCAGAGCGGAGTTCCGAGGGGAGAGCATTCCAGTGGGAGGGTCCAGCCACAGAAAGGGCACGCTCCCTGGTGGATGTGAGATGAGCAATTTTGAGGGAGGGAGTATATAGGGTGGCTTTGAGCGAAGTTCTAGAGGGGCTGTTGTGGTGGGTGAAGCACAGGGGATCTTCAAGCCAGTTGGAGTTGTCATAGTATAGTGCTTTATGAATAATAGAGTTTTGTACATAACTCTCAGGACTTTGTGACATACCAATGTGTCCCAACATACCTGTTAAGAACCACTGCACTTGGTCATTTCAGCATGTGTAATTTCTATAAACGAAACAAAGCATGTTTTTTTTTGGGGGGGGGGACTACACAATGAAACACCCCTAATGCCTATGGCTTCATACACTGAAACAGAACTTCACCTTAATTTTAAACTCCAGCTGGGAGTTGATTGTATACATCATTTCTGTCCTCTCCATGGTTCGAGCTCCCTCATTGCATAAGCGAACTAACTGAAAAGAAAAAGAATTAAGGAATTATTTAAAAACAAAAAAATAATTTTATAATTATTTTTCCTTAGAAACTGTAGTTCTTCCATCATGACCATATAAAATATGTTTCCTTGTCAGTAACAATATCAGTGTGCAGCCACATAGCCACATAAAAAAATGTCTGAGATCACGCATGAGTGATTTGCAACACTCAAATTTGTGGCACGGGTTCATTTTGTCAAAGGAGAGCAGACATTTTCTGGCACAGAAGAGGAAGAGCTCTCTCACTAGGAATTTTTAGAAGAAACCAGTCCAAGGTATTTGTTTAATGAACTTAGTAATGTAATATTAGCAGTAAATGAGAAGGTGCTTGCATCTAGTTCTTTCAGGCAGTCTACAAATGCTACATGCAGCGAAAAAAAGGTAATTTATAACTCCTAGTGATAAGTATTATTATGAATATGAGAAAGAGCAAGAGGCACGGTGTACACTCACTTTATACTAGGGATGTGAATCGTTTTTCGACGATTAAAATTATCGTCCGATAATTTTAATATCGTCTTAAACCGTTATGGAACACAATACAATAGAGATTCTAACGATTTATCGTTATAAATCGTTAGAATCGTGAGCCGGCACATTAAAACCCCCTAAAACCCACCCCCGACCCTTTAAATTAAATCTCCCACCCTCCCGAACCCCCCACAAATGACTTAAATAACCTGGGTGTCCAGCGGCGGTCCGGAACGGCAGCGGTCCGGAACGGGCTCCTGCTATTGAATTTTGTTGTCTTCAGCCGGCGCCATTTTCCAAAATGGCGCCGAAAAATGGCGGCGGCCATAGAACACCACGATTCCACGGCAGGAGGTCCTTCCGGACCCCCGCTGGACTTTTGGCAAGTCTTGTGGGGGTCAGGAGGCCCCCCCCAAGCTGGCCAAAAGTTCCTGGAGGTCCAGCGGGGGTCAGGGAGCGATTTCCCGCCGCGAATCGTTTTCCGTACGGAAAATGGCGCCGGCAGGAGATCGACTGCAGGAGGTCGTTCAGCGAGGCGCCGGAACCCTCGCTGAACGACCTCCTGCAGTCGATCTCCTGCCAGCGCCATTTTCCGTACGGAAAACGATTCGCGGCGGGAAATCGCTCCCTGACCCCCGCTGGACCTCCAGGAACTTTTGGCCAGCTTGGGGGGGGCCTCCTGACCCCCACAAGACTTGCCAAAAGTCCAGCGGGGGTCCGGAAGGACCTCCTGCCGTGGAATCGTGTTGTTCTATGGCCGCCGCCATTTTTCGGCGCCATTTTGGAAAATGGCGCCGGCTGAAGACAACAAGATTCAATAGCAGGAGCCCGTTCCGGACCGCTGCCGTTCCGGACCGCCGCTGGACACCCAGGTTATTTAAGTCATTTGGGGGGGGTTCGGGAGGGTGGGAGATTTAATTTAAAGGGTCGGGGGTGGGTTAGAGGGGGTTTTAATGTGCCGGCTCACGATTTTACGATTTTTCACGATATTTTACCCCCCCAAACGGCAACAATACGATTCCCTCCCCCTCCCAGCCGAAATCGATCGTTAAGACGATCGAGGACACGATTCACATCTCTACTTTATACAACTATTCTAATTTCTAAATTTATGAAACAAAATATTTTTTCCATAAAAGATCCATTATTGAGGCTTTTCAGAATTTGATCACCACCATCATGCAATATAAAGTTTTTCCAACCTACTCTAGCCGCAGACAGCATTATCCTACCATCAGGATTTTTAAACATGATTAAACATAAGGCTGGCTCTTCAGTGAAAATAATTTAAGAAGTGCAATTTGGCATTTCTAATTTCTTACAAACTTTCCTGTTCAGAGAAAATTGACAGTTTCCATGCATAAATAATTTCAAGCAGACAGAAATGCTTATGGCTTAAGGCACTGTCTAGCTCTAACATGCACAGGAGCTCTAGTTCCAATATTTATAATGTTGGATCCATCCAGTCTCACGTTAATTGCTTGATTGCTGCATACCTCCCAAAGATCTGAAGTGCTGAGATGCCAAAGATACAGCAGCTTGTGTCTGGATTCCCAGAAAGCTATATTTTTTCAGGCTGTCTTGACCTTGGAAGGTAACAGAGGCAAGATTTACAGCCTTGAGGGGGGTGTGGGAGAAGAGAATCCCAACCACAGTACAACATTAATACCTATGGGTGGAATTCAAGATGCAGATCTACTGAATGTCAATGGGAACTGCCTACCAAAGACTACTGCAATGACTGCTAGATTGAAAAAGGTCTGTGAGGGAATACATTTTGGGGAGAACCCTGGGTAGCTGTGTATGAAGGCTTGTGCTGCCCTTGCACAAGCCTTCACAAGCCTGCAACTGAAGCAGGTTGCAGATGAGATGAAAAGCCAAAAGAGCAGGCAGAAGCTAATCCCCTTTCCCAATTATTTTAAGCATCAACTCCTATTTGTGGAAGGGTGATTTTACTGTATTCACTGCCTCTTTATGGTGTTTATTACAAAGACAGACACTGAAAATATACAGAAAAAAGGAAAAACCCCAACTAGGAAAAGCCACCCTCCCAGGATAAGAAAACGAGAACATAATGAGCCCAATACTCAAAACCTTGATGGAATTGAGGGACAGACCCTTCTGAAGTCCATCTTGCAGGAAATTCAAAATAATAGGGATTTTAGCGGCATGTGGATTGGTGCTGTGAGTGTCGCACCAGGCTTCAAATACTCTCCAGATCCTTATATATGTTAGTGATGTGGAGAATTTGCATGCTTGGAGGAGTGTATCTATTACCGGCCCCGAGTATCCCATATTCTTCAGTCTAGCCCTCTCAATGGCCAGACCATAAGAGAGAATTGAGCTGGATCCTCGTAAAGGATGGGACCTTGCCGCCGCAGGTCCCTGTGTGGAGGCAGGGGTAGTGGAATCCCTGCCAGCAGTCTTCTCATGTCTGCGTACCAGGGTCTTCTTGGCCAGTCCGGGGCCACTAGAAAAACTAGGCCTCTGTGCCGCTGAATCTTGTGTTTAATGGCGCCCAGCAGGGGCCATGGAGGAAAAGCATATAGCAGGATCCCTTGAGGCCATGGCTGTACTACAGCATCGATCCCATGGGAGAGAGGATCTCGTCTGCGACTGAAGTATCTGGGTACTTGAGCGTTGGACCTGTCCGCTAGTAGGTCCATGCCCGGAGTCCCCCACTGATCCACAATCATCTGGAAAGCTGTGGGCGACAGCTGCCATTCCCCCGGGTTTAGGCTTTCTCTGCTGAGGAAGTCTGCCGTGGTGTTGTCCTTCCCGGCGATGTGGACGGCGGAGATGTCCTGGAGATTCGCCTCCGCCCAAGCCATCAGGGGGTTATTTCCAAGGATACCTGTTGGCTTCTGGTTCCGCCCTGTCAGTTGATGTATGCCACCGTGGTGGCGTTGTCCGACATCACTCTGATCGCCCTGTTTCGAAGTCTGTGGGCAAATCGCAGGCAGGCTAGCCTGACTGCCCATGCCTCTAGTCGGTTGATGTTCCACCCTGACTCTTCTTTGTTCCACCGCCCTTGGGCGGTTAGTTCTTCGCAGTGTGCTCCCCATCCGTTCAGGATGGCATCTGTAGTGAGCAGGGTCCAGGTTGGGGAGGACATTTTTGACCCTCGGCTCGTGTGGCCGGGCTGCAACCACCACCGTAGCTGATTCCGCACTCTGGCTGGTAGAGGAAGGTGTATGGTGTAGTTCTGTGATCGTGGGCTCCACCGAGATAGGAGGGCGCGTTGTAATGGTCTCATATGAGCCCGCGCCCATGGTACCACCTCCAGAGTGGATGCCAAGAGGCCGAGGACCTGTAGGTAATCCCAAGCTGTGGGCCGGGTGGCGCTCAGCAGGGCCTGCAGACGATTCCGGAGTTTTGATCTCCTCTTGGAGGTCAGGCTGACCTTGATTCCCGGGTGTCGAATCGGACTCCTAGGTATTCCAGCGACTGGGAAGGCTGAAGGGAACTCTTGTTTGTGTTGACTACCCATCCTAGGCTTTCCAGAAGAGATATAACTCTGTTGGTTGCCTGGTGGCTCTCCTCCAGTGATTTTGCCCTGATCAGCCAATCGTCCAGGTAGGGATGGACGAGAATTCCTTCCTTCCTGAGTGACGCCGCCGCCACTACTACTATGACCTTGGTAAAGGTCCGCGGCGCGGTGGCTAACCCGAAGGGTAAAGCTTGGAACTGGAAGTGTTGGCTCAGGACTCTGAAGCGTAAGTAGCGCTGGTGATCCCAATGGATTGGGATATGCAAGTAGGCTTCTGACTGGTCCAGGGATGTGAGAAACTCCCCTGGCTGTATTGCACTTTTGACTGACCGCAGAGTTTCCATGCGAAAGCTGGGGACCCGTAGGTGTCGGTTGACTGACTTGAGGTCCAGGACGGGCCTGAAAGTGCCCTCTTTCTTGGGTACTATGAAATAAATGGAATAATGCCCAGAATTTATCTCCCATGCAGGCACTGGGATTATGGCGTTTAGGGACAGGAGCCTCCGCAAGGTAGCTTCCAGTGCCTCCCTCTTGAGGGGTAGACAAGGAGATTCCACAAACTTGTCCGGAGGGAGCCGAAGAAAGTCCAAGTAATACCCTTCTCGGATAATGGCGAGGACCCACTGGTCCGAGGTAATCTCAACCCACCTGCGGTAGAATAGGGTTAGCCTGCCCCTATGGCTTCGTCCCCCAGATGGGTCAGCTGATTCTCATTGTGGGTTGCGGCCGGGACCAGAACCCGAGCCGGTTCTCCTCTTGTTGTGCTTGGTCCGAAAGGACTGGTTCCTGGTCTGAGAACGAGGTGCTTGGTAGCAAGCCCTGTAAGGGTTGAAGCGCTGAGAGCCATCCAGAGGGATGGCTCTCAGCCATCCAGAGGGATGAAGGGTTGAAGCGCTGAGAGCCATCCAGAGGGATGGCCATCCAGAGGGATGGCTCTCAGCCATCCAGAGGGATGGCCATCCAGAGGGATGGCTGGCTGAGAGCCATCCAGAGGGATGGCCTAGAAAAATGGCGCTGGCTCCTCCTTGACCTGTCTTCTGGTAGACAGGGTAATGGAGAGGCGCCCCACTTATTAGCCAGTTTCTCGAGGTCGCTGCCGAACAGGAGGGATCCCTTAAAGGGCATTCTTGTGAGGCGTGTCTTGGAGGAGGAGTCGGCCGACCAATTTCGTAGCCAGAGCTGTCTCCTGGCTGCCACTGAGGATGACACTCCCTTGGCTGCCGTACGGACTAGGTCGGAGGCTGCGTCAGTGAGGAACGAGAGAGCTGATTCCATTTCTTCTCCCGGGGTGTTGTTCCTAGCTTGAGATAAACAGGAACGCGTCACCATGGTGCAGCAGGTCGCAATTCGTAGGGACATGGCTGCCACCTCAAAGGCTTGTTTCAGAATGGCGTCCATGCACCGGTCATGTGCATCCTTGAGGGCCGCCCCTCCCTCCACCGGAATGGTGGTGCGCTTCACAATTACGCAAACTATGGCGTCTACCTAAGGGCACGCCAGCAGCTTCTTGGTTGCCGGGTCCAGAGGGTACATGTCAGATAAGGCCCAACCCCCTTTGAATGAGGCCTCCGGCGCATTCGATTCCAGATCGATTAGCTGTTGTGCTGCTTGTAGGAGGGGAAATGGTGAGCCGATTGGCGCAGGCCCTCTAGCAGAGGGTTCATTCTAGGTTCCCCTGGGGTGCCGTGGCCCGGGATAGCCAGCTCCGACAGGCATTGAGAGACCAGGTCTGGGAGATCCTCTTTAAGAAAGAAGCATCTCATGGTTCGATACGGTTCTATCCCCGAGGGAAGCTCTCCCTCCTCGGGGGGCTCACCCTCTTCCTCAGAACAATCTGAATCCCCATAAGTGGGGCTTCTGGGTGGCGAGTGGCCGTGCCTAGGCCTTGAGGGTCCAGGGGCGGGATCCTCGGGTACGTATGGGTCTGTTCGGGGATCAGACTGCATCTTGACAAAGGCATGAATCCCCTTGAATAATTCCACCCAGGAAAGCGAAGCAGGTTCTAGCCTTAGGGGCACCAGGTCTCTCGGGTTCCCTGGCTGCTCACCGCTGCCTGCTAGGTCCGGGGTGTTCCCTGAGGAACTGGCAAGTACGTTGGTCTGGGACTGGCCCTGGCCTGGAACTCCCAGGGCCTCCTCACATTGGGCACATAGGGAGTCTGCTTCCTCGCTCTGTGTGGCTCTGAGGTTGCATGCTGAGCAGAGGCCTAGAGCTCTTATGCCTGATTCTGGAGGTGCCGGCTCTGCGGCGCATGGGCTCTCCTACGCTCCATCGCGTCTGTTATCTCTATGCGGTTTATAATATGTGCGAAGATGTGCGCCTATCAACGTGCTCTTATCAATGTGCGCTTATCAACATGCACCTATGAGCGTGCACCTATGAACGTGCGCCTATGAACGTGCGCTTATCAACATGCACCTATCAACGTGCGCCTATGAACTTGCGCCTATGGACGTGCGCTTAGCAGCGTGCGCCTATCAACGCGGGCTTAGCAACGTGTGCCCATCAACGTGCGCCTAGCAACGTGGGCTTAGCAACGTGTGCTCATCAACGTGCGCCTATCAACGCGGGTTTAGCAACGTGTGCCCATCAACGTGCGCCTAGCAACGTGGGCTTAGCAACGTGTGCTCATCAACTTGCTCCTATCAAGGTGTCTTCGATGTGCGCCTCTATCCAATATGCGCCCAATTATTTTCGGGCGCCCAACATATGCGCCCGCCGCCTGTGTGCTCAGTCTGGCCTGAGCGCTAGAGCGAGGCGACGAACCAGGGAAACGGTGATGGCGAGCAGGCAGGTAAGATGGCGACCTCCTTGGCGGGCTGCCATGTAGGCAGACCCCGCTAATCCTCGCTTTCTCAGAGACCCACAAGTAAAGATGTACACCTTACCTTGTCTTCGGCGCTTCCCGGCTGCGACCCGGGCGGTCTCCGGCTGCGGGGGGAGAGGGTGATTACCGTCACTGCCGCGCTCGAGGAAGTGCACCCGCTGCCTCTAGGCCGCGCCCGAACTCGTCTCGCTCGGGGGCCAAGTCCGCACCGGGACAGAGGCTGCCTCTGTGCCGCACCTGAGCCCTTCTCACTCGGGGGCTAGGTCCCTGCCGCGAATCGGCCACCGGACTGAGGCTCTTACCTCCGAGGGACCACGGAAATCACCTCGGGAAACTCAACTGGGGGAGGGACCGAATGGTATCACCGCAGGAGTGCGGGGCTCGTCTTCAGGTAGGATTCTTCTATGAAGTTTAGTCGTTAGAATTTTGAAAAACGCTCAGCGAGCGTGAGGTAGCGCCAAACTGCTTTGGAGACGGAAATTACTGAGTTGCTGCACTTCCTGCGGGGGTATATGTACCCCGTGCTGACGTCAGATCCGTCTCCAACTGCTAACACGAGCACACTTTACCCATTTGTTCTGAGTCCATCTGCTACACGCTAGGAAAGGCTTTTCTAAACGTTTTGGTTGCTATTTGTGTATTTAATTTACGTCTATAGGACTCTTTTTCTTTTTGAAATATAGTTTGTCCTGGGTTATTAACTTTCTGCCCTTTCTTATTGTGCAAGTTTGATAAACAAAAATACCTGAGGTAAAATAGAATGTCTATCTATTAATTGATAATACAGAATATTTTTCTACCATTTATGGGTGAGTCCTACAGAAAGCTGAACAGCAAACCAAAAGAACCTAGGTTAAGGAAATTTTATGACAGCCCTTGAGTCCTTCAAAAGGATTTCCATTGGGCCCTATTTTATTGAAGAAAAGTAAAAGAGTACTAGTAGATGGACACATTTAATGAATAAATACAGCATCAGCAAAGACTCCCGTTTTACAAAGTGGGTCAACTGAAGGCCTAATTATTTTCAGGTCGATACAGTAAAGTGCGGCTGCGGTTACCCTGCTTCTAACCCGCTTTCTACTCACTTTTCGGCCGCGTTAGTCCAACCCGCGATACACTATCCCCTTTAACCCATTCTTACCACCTCTTTAAATCACCGGGCAACCCCTTCCGCCCGCGGTATGTATATGAGATGTGAACGATCAAATTAGCTATTCCCTCCCATACAGTAACACGCGCCCCGACTATCGCTTTCTTAACCTGCAGTTTTGCCGCGTGTTTAACCTGCTAATTTACCGCCTACCCCTACCCCTGTGTTAGAGGCAGGGGTAAGGGTAGACGGCAAACTTTCCCCCAAAAGGAAACCTAAAAACCTAAAATCCCCTCCTCCTGAAGCAACTCGACATGTTACCAACTTGCTTTTTGTTGCTTTCAGCCCCTTCCCTTCTCTGCCGTCCTCCGGAGGGGGCAGCCGGTGTCGAAAGTGGCAAAAGCGGTCCCCCCCGTGCAGGTCCCGGTTTTCCTGGCTCAGCCCTCATCTGCTTAAGGAAGATTGTGAAGTCAGGTAAGAGCCCACTGTTCTGTGCCCTCTCCAGTCACGGCACGAGTGGAGCGTACTTTCATTGGTTTGAGCGCCCGTCAACTTGGGTGCTCAAGCCAATGAAAGCACATGGACGGGCGGGCGTGACGTCACGGCGTGCGTCACACACGCCTATCCATGTGCTTTCATTGGCTTGAGCGCCCAAATTGACGGGCGCTCAAGCCAATGAAAGTACGCTTCGCTTCACTTGCGCCGTGACTGGAGAGGGCACAGAACAATGGGCTCTTACCTGACTTCACAATCTTCCTTAAGCAGATGAGGGCTGAACCAGGAAAACCGGGACCTGCGTGGGGGGGACCGCTTTTGCCACTTTCGACGCCGGCTGCCCCCTCCGGAGGACGGCAGAGAAGGGAAGGGGCTGAAAAGCAACAAAAGGTAAGTTGGCACATGTCGAGCCGCTTTGAGAGGAGGGGATTTTAGGTTTTTAGGTTTTCCTGGGTTAAAGTTGGGATCCACTTCCTGGTGCCTGTCATTTCAAATGTCATTTGAAATGACATTTGAAATGACAGGTACCAGCGCACCCAGGATACTGTATGGGCGCTGTATTAAGCGCCTATACAGTAAAATGGGTTGCGCGGGCCTAACGCTTCACAGACGCTTCTTGGACACGGCTTGCATTTGCAAGCTATTTAAATACAGTATCAGCGGTAGATAAGCAGGACTGTGCGTGCGGCAAACGCGGGTGCGCCCGGCACTAACGCAGCTCTTCCTACCGCTCCTTACTGTATCGGCCCGTATGTGATTCAAAGTACCAAGGCATAAAACAAATCTTGGCTGCATAAATGTTTCAATAACTCTCCAGATGAGAAAAAAAAGCCACAACACAAAGATTCCAGGTTGGTTTCTTTAGACGCACCTTGCTTACTTCTTTTAAGGCTCGTTTGCAGGCTTCATACTTTGATGAATCCTTAGGTGTTTTCTGACAGATGGTCTAGAAGCAATAGAAGAGAGTATTTAATGAATTAGAGAGGATAGCAATGTTGTAAAGCAGCATTATTTTTCACAGCTTTATCTAGGAAGCGTGCAGAGTGAATGCTACAGCCTAAAACTGTCAAATCTTCGACACATTAGTCACGTATCTATTATTGCTAATGTAGTATTGACATTTTATCATTATGTACTTTTTAAATTGTAAGTCATGCAACATTTAAAAACAAAATTTAGAATGCTTTATTATACAAATGCTGTATGAACAACTGCTACTATCTAAAGAGGCACGTCAATATAACAGTCTAAAGCTTGGCGAGAAATGTTACACAGAAGTACACAGCAAACTGATAGCCAACCTCAGAAGGAGGAAATCCATTTTAAATAAAAAAAAAGACGAACATGATTTTTTCCAAAATCTGAAGCTCAAAATGAGTTTGAAGAATATATTTTGTCCACACAGCAATATATCTTGTTTCTTGGAAGGTCTGTTGGGGACCATGTGATTTCTGAACATGCTGAGCTAGGGAGGATTGTCAGGTATGAAGAAACACTCCAGAATACGTTTGTTTGTTTATTAAAATTTCTGAATCGCTTTGTGCAAAAGCTCTAAGTGATTTACATAAAAACATACATAATTGACATAAAATTAAACATAAAAAGACAAAGTCAAAATTCAACAAAAAACAAATGTATAAACTGGCATAATGTAAAAGCCTATAAAACTGTTAAACTATGCCCAACTATTCTCCACTGTGACAAAGCATAAGGATAGGACCTCATACCGCACAAACAGGCCGATACAGTACAGTGCGCTCTGGTGGAGCGCACTGTTAACCCGCATTTGGATGCGCGTTTTCAACGGGCTAGCTTTACCCCTTATTCAGTAAGGGGTAATAGCGTGTCGAAAACGCGCGTCCAACCCCCCGAAACTAATAGCGCCCGCAACATGCAAATGCATGTTGATGGCCCTATTAGTTATTCCCACGCGATACAGAAAGTAAAATGTGCAGCCAAGCCACACATTTTACTTTCAGAAATTAACGCCTGCCCAAAGGCTGGTGTTAAATTCTGCCGGCGCCGGGGAAGTGCACAGAAAAGCAGTAAAAACTGCTTTTCTGTGCACCCTCCGACTTAATATTATGGCGATATTAAGTCGGAGGCCTCAAAAGTAAAAAAAAAAGTAAAAATTAAAAAAAATTAAAAATCAGCCCGCGGGTCAGAAGACGGATGCTCAATTATGCCGGCGTCCGTTTTCCGAACCCATGGCTGTCAGCGGGTTTGAGAACAGACGCCGACAAAATTGAGCGTTGGCTGTCAAACCCGCTGACAGCCACCGTTCCTGTCAAAAAGGAGGCGCTAGGGACGTGCTAGTGTCCCTAGCGCCTCCTTTTACCGCGGGCCCTAATTTGCATAGGCCACCCTTCTGAATCGCGTGCCCAGGAGAGTGGCCTGTGCACGCGCCGGGAGAGCGGGCGCTCGCCTGCTCTCCCACGCGTTTTTTTGAATCGGCCTGAAAGTGATTAAAACTGTATACAAGTTCTACTAGATAAACACTTGATTCAGTAGGTATACCTTCAGATTGGCTCTAAATTTCTTTGAACATTCCTCAAGCCTTAGTGACATGGTTATTGAATTCCAAAGAATAGGTGCTGCCACAGAGAAAGAACATTCGTTAGTAAATGCTAGTTTAGCTGTTTTTATTGAAGGTACCTTTAACAGACCTCTTTCCTGAGATCTAAGGCTTCTTGTTGGTTGATAAATATGGAGTAATGAATTAACCCAAGGGAAAGAAGAAGAACTAAGCAATTTATGAGTAATACTTTCTTTTGGACTCGAAAACAGACTGGAAGCCATTTGAGAGCTAACACAATGGGAGATATATGATCATAGCATTTCACACTTGTAATTAAAAATGCAGTGGAATTAAGAAGAAATTGAAGTGGTTTTAATGTTAATTTGGGAAGTCCCAGATATAAAGAATTACAGTAATCGATAAGCGGCAGCAATGATGCTTGGACAACTATCTTGAAGTCATTCGGCATAAGTAGGTTCTTTAAGCCATACAGTATTTTCAATTTGAAAAAAACATTCTTTATAACATTTTTAATCTGTTGATGAAATGATAAGTCAGAGTCTAACCATACTCCCAAGCTTTAACATGGGGTGACATAGGAAATTTAATGTTATTTAAGATTAGACTAGCAGGGACAACCAATGCTATTAGAACGTTTTATGACCATGAACTCTGCTTTGGAAAGATTTAAAGAGAGTCTGTTAAAATGCAACCATTGTTTAATAGAGGATAGGCAGAAAGCAATGTCACTGACTGTTTCCAACCAAGTAGGCTCAACTTAATAAAAAATTGAATGTGATCTGCGTAAATTCGATAACCATCACATAAGTTACACACACATTATAAAAAACTCATCAATAACTCTAAAAAAGAATTTTTTACCAATAAAATTCAGAATTATTTACACAATCCCAGGACCCTCTTCTCCACAGTCCAGAAACTTATTAAGGATCTGAATGAGACCACTTGAGTGTCAACAGAATTAGATTGCTCCAACCTAGCAAACCTTTTTTTAATAATAAGATTAAGAACCTACTATTCAGTATAGATTCTAACAAAATTCAAACTATTAAGCTAAGCACGAAAGATATCCCAAAATGGGAAACATTTGAGGAAATATCTGCTTTTGAGACTGAAAAATTAATAACAAAACTGAATCCTGCTTCACACCCAGAAGATAAAATACCTATCACTGCTCTGAAAGCCACTGCCCATCTAACTTCAAATACCATAGCTTCCATAATTAACGCAAGGTAATTTTCCTCAAATCCTTAAAATCGCTACCATAAAACCTATCTTAAAGAAACTGTCACTTGACGCAAATCAACCTATTAATTATCGATCCATTTCCAACCTATCCTTCCTAGCCAAATTGATCGAAAAAGTTGTTCAAATCCAACTAATAAACCATTTAGAATCAAACAATATACTATTCCCCTCACAACACGGCTTCAGGAAACATCATAGTACAGAAACTCTGCTGATAGCATTAACTGATACCATCACGAGAGGTTTTGATAATGGTCAAAGCTATCTTTTGGTCCTGTTAGACCTATCGGAAGCGTTTGATACTGTTGACCACTTGCGTGATTAATTGAAATTGGGTTAACTAATAACACATTAAAATGGTTTACCTCCTACTTAAAAAATAAACAATTCCAAGTCAAAATTAACTAACAATAAGACCTTAGATAAACTAGAATTAATTACAGGAGTCCCACAAGGATCCTCATTATCGGCTATATTATTCAACATATACATGTTACCAATTTGTCATTTTCTAAGCGGTCTTGGATTAATCCATTTTATATATGCCGACGACATCCAATTTCTCATTCTGATCACCTCTTCAATAGAAGACGCCATTAAACTTACAGCTATGTATTTATCCCTTATTAAAAAACTTATCACAAATATGAAATTAATATTAAACGTAGATAAAACAGAAATTATATTACTTGATAGGAAACATGATTACATTGAATCTGCATTCATAATGTTTGAAGACAACACCACGAAGATCCATATTTCCAATCATACCAGAGATTTAGGAGTAATCATAGACTCCGATTTGTGCTTAAAGAATCATATATCAAATAAACTTAAAGATGGATACAATAAACTCCACATCTTAAAATGACTGAAACCTCTATTGAATGAAAACAATTTCAGAACAGTACTTCAACTATTACTATTTGCAAACATCGACTACTGCAATACCCTACTTCTTGGTTTTCCTCATACCACTATCCGTCCCCTTCAAGTATTTCAGAATGCCGCAGCACGGATTCTTACAAACACAAGAAAGTATGACCACATTACACCAGTCTTGATCAAATTACATTGGCTACCCATCGAACAATGCATTGAATATAAAACTCTCTGCATCATTCACAAAATTCTATATGGAGAAGCAACCGAATGGCTGAATGCCTCAATCAAAATGCATACTCCTCAGAGAAACCTACTTTCAAGTAATAAGGCCTTGTTAACCATTCCAACTATAAAAACAGCAAAGCTAACACAAGTAAGAAACAGAGCGATCACTATAGCAGGCCCTAAAATGTGGAATGAATTACCTGAAAACCTGAGACTACAGCAAAATATTTGTAAGTTCAAAAAAGAGCTTAAAACATTGCTCTTTCAAAAAAGCATACATTGAATATCAACAAACACAATAACTAGATTTAATAGCGAGTGAGAAACAGTATAACTGTAAGGAATAGCAGAATGACTTTACCTATTTTATGCACTTATTTTATTTGGCTCTTAGTTTAATTATATTATTATTAGCGCTAATTAATGCATATGATTCATATTTTAATTGATATTTTTATCTTGATTTTACCATTTTTAGTTACATGAAGAAATGTTATTATACTGTATGTATTATTTTATACATCCTATTTTTCTTTTAACTTATTTCTCTTATTCTTATTTGAATTTTATGTAAACCATTGTGATGGATTGTATCTTAATGATGGTATAGAAAACCTGGAAATACATAAATAAATAATAAATAAGTTTGACAATAACTTGCAAATTGGGAATTAGGTAAATATTAAATAAAAAGGATGATAACACAGACCCTTGTGGAACTCCAATGTTAACAAACCAAGAGGAGCATTGTCAACCTAATCTAATTTATGAGAATCGATTTGATAAATATGATTAAAACCAAGTCAAAACTTGGCCAGATAAACCAAAACCCTTTAGACGGGCTAATAGTATTCATGATCAATGGTATCAAATGCTGAATAAATATCTAACATGATTAGGATGTATGAATATCTATAGTTAAGTCTACGTCTGATGTGATCAAGGAGTGAAATAAGTAAAGTTTTAGTGTCAAGGGTTTCCTTAAATCAAAACTGAAATAGATCAAGAATATGATTTTCCTCAATGAAATAGTTAGTTGTTTTAACAATATATTCTCTAAAAGTTTAGAAAGAAATGGTAAAGAGGAAATGGGTGTTGTGTCCGTTGGTTCACGACGCCCTCTCTCCGCCCTCCTTACCTCTTTGGCACCTCCCTCTTCGACCACGGGAAGATTGGCTGCCGAAGCCCTACGGCATCCCCAGACCGGCTAGATGCTGCAACCCGCCATGTTTCCTGGAGGCCTATGGGCGGGCATGCACGCGGCGTGGCCCCGACTGAAGTACCGGTGATGGCGCGAACCTCAGGGGCATCCCACTGAGATGATGTCACCCGCGACGGATATATAAGGTCTTAGAATTTGCTAACAGATTGAATTAGCAAGGAATGGAAAGGACTCGCTATGGGTTCAGGTTTCACCGCCTAAGCTACTCTGCCTCCTTGGACTTACCAGGGATACCCGCTCCTCAGGGGCCTCGCTCTCTCCTTTGTTTTTCAGGTAACAGTCTGGAACTGGTACTCGCTCCTCAAGGACCCTCATTCCCAGACTTGCTCCGTATTCTCTTCTGCCTGGAAGTCATCATTGTCAACTACATCAGCGAGTTACCATCGCTCTCTCAGAGCTTTCCCTGGAACCAGGTTCTCGCTCCTTGAGGGCCTATACATTCCAGCTCCTGGGCTTTTATGAAACATTGTGTGTGTGTGTTACCATCAGGTTCGGAACCTGTACTCTGCATACTTTGCCTACTCATCATATTTCAGTTTCTCTACAGCTCAGCCTCCAGGGATCACTGTTCCAGTATCTGACAGATTACAGCCCAGCCGGGCATTCCAGCTCACTACTGCCACCTCTGGTGGTTCAGTATACTGTCTAATAAAAGAACTAGTGTGTGTCTGTCTCCTAACTCTGAGCCTGACCGGTGGTCCCTCTCGGGATCTTCCCCCGGGGGCATGGTCATCTGCCACTGGTCCAAGGATCCACCTGCAACTCTCCTAAATACCAACAGATTGCTAACTCCTATCTGATTGATACTCCCAACAGATTGCAGCTCCCTAACAGATTGCTAACTCCCTAACAATGGGTCGATTGCTCATGGGCAAGAATGGATCTAAATTATGTTTCTTTAATAAAGACCGAATGATGGATTGTTTGAGGTGGGTAGAACAGTTCCTTTGCTCAAAGAAAGACTGACAATCTTGGAAAGAGTAGGTATACTACAGATGTTTAAAGCACAATAAGAACGTTGAGTTTAGAAATGACTCGGCAGATTTCAGCAGCAGAGGTTAACTCAAATTCGGACCATAATGATGTGGGTGCATTTAGGGGACTCGAGGAAATAGAAGGAGATGATTGGCAATCATCAAGAAGAGCTTGTACCTTAGATTTGAGGAAGTCCCCAAAATTATGACAGAACATCAAAGGAGTTGCGGAGGAATTATCTATTTTTGATGGCCCAGAATAAGTAGACAGTTTCTTGGCAATCCCAAACAATATCTTTGGGTTAAAGAAAATCTCGCAGATTTGTTTGGAAAAATACTCTCTTTTAGATGATGTTATTAAAGTTTTATAATCTATCATAATAGTACGATCTAGGGGCAACCAGGATTCAAAGGATGTTAGCGCCAAGCACGCTCAGTGCAGCATAATTTGCATTGTTTCTGTCTTACTAAAGGAATAACCCATCGCCTAGCCTCATAATGTTGAATAAAAGGGATAGTCTTAACAGGAGCAATGTCATCTAGTATTTTAGTAGCAATAGAATTCCAACTGTTGAAGGCAGTGTCAACATCATTACATCGGAAAATAGGTCATGATTGATCTAGACTCTTTTAGAAATAATTTCAGTTGAATATGCTTTCACAGAAAATTGATTCGAGATGGGAAGATAAAGCACACAAAATTAAAAAGTGATCAAACCAGGGGACTGGGAAACAAGTTAGTTTAGGGGAAATAGCTGTCATAGCAGAAGAATTAACAAATTAAATCAAGCGTGTGTCCTAACCTGTGAGTAGGAAAAGAAACAATTTGGCACCAACCTAAAGCTTCCATTTTGTACAAAAAAGTAGAATATACTGATGGGAGAGGATCAGCATCAATATGCAAATTGAAATCACCCAAGATAATCATTTTTTAAAAATTGCCTTTAGAACAAAGCAGTTGTTCAAACAAGGGTGAAGATTGGGACTATAGGTAATTAAGACAACAATAAACCATGAATACATTCAAACAATTGGTACTAACGACCATGATTTCTAAAATAGAGTCATTACTTAAGTTTTCAGTGGAAGTTTGGAAAGAGTCTTAAAGAATTACGACCAACCCCTACCACGCCCCTTCCTTCTAGGTTGAGAGACGATATGGTAACCAAATGGACATAGTTGATTGAGTGCAACGTAATCTGATGTTAGCAGACAGGTTTCAGTTAGGCGAACAAAGTCTTGCTTATGATCAAAGAGTAAATCATGAATAACATTGAGTTTTTTCTTTACAGATTGAGAATTAATCATCAAAGTAATGTTATAACATTTAAATATTGCAGACTCAGATAGGGCAATAAGTTGTAAACAAGATGGTGGTTGACACTAGCAATGACATGTTTTAGGGGGCAGCTTGCCATATCTGCCCCAGCCTATAACTACCTGTAAAAACACCTTTTTAAATTTAAAATTTTTCTCTTTCTGCGAGTGGACAGCACTATATTTTAGCGTTATGCATCAAGGAGCAGAATTTCCTTCTAACCGGATTTTTCAAATCTATCTATATTACTTTACATTCCATGCTTTTATAATTCTTAAAGTTTATCAAGTGAAGACTTTCAAATAGGGGTACATTTTAAAACATAGCGCGCGCTCGTACTTTTGTTTGCACACCAGGCGCGAACAAAAGTACGCCAGATTTTATAAGATACACGCGTAGCCGTGCATATCTTACAAAATCTGGGGTTGGTGTGCGCAAGGGGGTGCACATTTGTGCAACTTGCGTGCACCAAGCCCTGCGCGTGCTGCCCGTTTCCTCCGAGGCCGCTCCGAAATCAGAGCGTCCTTGGAGGAAACTTTCCTTCCGCCTTCCCCCACCTTCCCCTCCCTCCCCCTACCTAACCCACCCCCTGGCCCTATCTAAATCCCCCCCTACCTTTGTGGCAGAAGTTATGCCTGCTCTAAGCAGGCGTAACTTTGCGCACGTCGGGCCGGCTGCCACGCGCCATGTTCCGGTCCGGGGGCTGGTCCGGAGGCCGCGGCCACGCCCCCAGAATGCCCCTGGGCCGAAACCACGCCCGCGGCACCGCCCCCGTATGACGCGCCGACCGCGTCACACCCCCGACATGCCCCCGATGACGCACCGATCGTGTCACGCCCCCGGCACGCCCACCCCAAGAAAGCCCCGGGACCTGCGCGCGCCGGAAGCCTATTCAATATAGGCTCGGCGAGTGCAGGGCTGTTTTAGAAGGGTTACGCGTGTACCTTATGCGCGTAACCCTTTTAAAATCCGGTCCATAGTGTTTTAAAGAATTTATAGAAATTTCAGCATTTACAAGTCACAAAAAAAAAAAACAACTCTTGTTAGGATGACATAAATAGAGCACCTTTGGTATGGGCTCTAGAGTGACTGACTGGGTTAGAAATTGGTTGAGTGGGAGGTGAAAAAAGGTAGTAGGAAATGGAGCCCACTCTGAGGAGTGGGGCATTATTAGCAGTGTGCCTCAGAGATTGATCCTTGGACCAGTTTTCAACATTTTCATGAGTGACATTGCAGAAGGAAAGTTTTTTGCTCATAATACCAAAATCTGCAACATAGTAGACAGCCAGGAACATACATACATAGAAACATAGAAATGACGACAGAAAAAGACCAAATGGCCCATCCAGTCTGCCCAGCAAGCTCCCATACTTATCCGTTTCCCATACTTATCAGTTTCACAGACTGCCACAGGGCCCTTGTTGGTTATTGTATGAGTCCAATTTCCTGCCACCCCCTGCCGCTGAAGCAATGTTGGAATTGGAGTAATATTGGAGTTACATCAAAAGTGAAATATCAGGCTTATAAGGTAGGGTAGTGAAAAACCTGAGGAGGGATCCTGCAAAGGTCTAGGTTCTGACAGCTAAGATTTAATTAAAAAAAAAAAAAGCAGAGTTCTGCATTTTGGTTGCAATATACAAAGGGAGAGATGCTTTCTTGGGAGTGAAATTCTTCTAAACATGACAGACCAGTGCAATCTGGGGGCGATTGTATCTGATGATCTTAAGGTGGATAAAACGACAGCAAAAGCCAGAAAGATGCCTGCTGCATAGGGAGAGGAATGGTCAGCAGTAAAAGGAATGTGATATTGGTCTTGTATAGGTCCCTGGGGAGACCGCATTTGGAATAGTGTACAATTTTATAGACTGTACCATCAAAAGAATATAAACAGGATGGAATCAGTCCAGTGAGTGGCTACTAAAATGGTCAGTGGTCTTCATTTTAAAGCAAATGGGGACAGACAAAGATCTAAACATGTACACCTAGAGGAAAGGCGAAATAAGAGATATGATAGAGACATTTAAATATCTTCAAGGCACAGGAGGCAAGCCTCTTTCAATGGAAAGTAGGCTCTATAATGAGAGGGTCGGGCAATGAGGGTGAAAGGAGGTAGACTCGAGAGAAAACTTCAGAAATATTTCTTCACAGACAAGGTAGTGAATGCATGGACCATCCTCCCAGTGGAGTTGGTAGAGAGAAAAACAGTATCTGAATTCAAGAAAGCATAAGGTAAACACAAGGGATCTCTGAGGGAATGATGGGAATTGTAAAACTAAAATAATTGGGCAGATGGGCAGACTAAATAGGCCATATGGTCTTTTTCTGCCATCACATTTCTATATTTCTAAATGCAGATAGCTCATTAATCTAACAATACAGAAATAAACAGCATCACAAATACAAATATCTAGGAAAAAAAAGAAACTGAAGAGACATATCTTGATTACACCACAAAAATGTTAAGGGGAAGAAGACAATGAGGTTGATTTTGAGTGTTTCTTGTGCAAAAATGCCCACATATTCACAAATGTGGGCTGTCCGTGAGCCATGCGGATTTTAAAAAGACACAAGGTACCCGTGTGTGTGTCAAAAATAAAAGGATGGAAAAGGGGTGGGGCATGGGCATTCCAGAGTGTGGCCAACAGCTACTCGTGTAACTTCACATTTTAAAACAGGAGACTGCAGGACATGTCATCTTATTATCCGGGTAAGTTTACTGCTGCTCCAGATGAGAAAGAAGTTTGTAGATTTCAAGTTTTAGGGTTTACAGGACAGGGTGAGGGGTCTCAGTCAACTGGGGGTCATGCAAGATGAAGAACCAAATGGGTCTTGAAGACCTCCATGTTAACTGGGCAAACTGGTGAACTAATTGGAAAAACTGGGCTGTCCCTCGTGCGAGCACATTTTAAAATCCAGCTACATACATATGTAAAAGCTGGCAAAGTCCTAGAAAAGGTACACGGAGTACATTTTCTTGAGCAATGTCTTAAGATTAGGCACATATTCATGCATGGGAGAGGTAGTTTAAAACATACATGTGCAAATGCTCGCACTATTTAAAACAGTGTATCTCCGCTCGTGGGCCAATACACGTGTTTATGGGCATACATGTACTCGTTTTAAAATTTGCCTGAATAAGCATAGGAGAGCTAAAAGGAAAAATTAAAATATAAAGAAAAAGCTTAGTATGATTCTGGATCTCATATAATTAAAATTCTTTGTACCATATATAAAACTTGAGCATAGTCATATTAACATCTAATACAGAGACAAACGAGACAAACAAAGGGGCCCTATTGTACTCTTTGTTGCATCCATCGTCGCAGATGGCTGCGACCCGCTCTGCCTCACCTCTTTTTTGCCTTTCTCCTCCTCCATGGGTAAGATGGCTGCCTCCGGTGCCGAGTGCCGAAACCCTCGGCGTCTCCAACTCAGCATGGGCGTCCCCGTCCACCATGCTCCTTCCCGTGGCTGCCTAGGGCGTGTGCACGCTGCCTATACTTATCTACATGTCATGGTGGGAACCTTGGGGCGTCCCCACCGTATGACGTCAATACGTCTGGGTATTTAAGCCTCTGCTCTACTTCCAACAAACGAGTTAGCAAGGACTTTGGGTTAGCTACTCTGACCGCTTTTAAGCTGCACGCTTACCCTCCGGGGTATCTTGCTCCTGAAGAAGCTCTGGGCACCCCCTCCTCGGGGTCTCTCGCTTCCAACTACCCTTCGGGGTTTCTACTAACTAGACAACCGCTCCTCAGAGGTCTCTCTTCTCTTTCAGGATTATCTGCGCTCCCAGATACTCGCTCCTCGAGGGCCTACCCAGTTCAGAGTATCCTGCACTACAGACCTCGGGTCCGCCCTCACCATCAACCAGGAGGATTCCTGCACTACTCTTCAGTGAGTACCTTTATGATCCAGCTCTCCATTTCCACCCAGCAGGTTCGGCTTATCCCGCTCTACGGAACAATACCAACCTTTTACATCTGGGTGAGACGTCTACATCTGAGACTGTCTGAGCGTATTGGCACCTTGATGGACTTCAGTGCCATTCCTTCCTGCTTAATTACCATCTATCTACAGCAGTACAATAAAGCTTTCCATCTCCAGTGTCTGCTCTCTGAGTCTAGCCTATTGCTGTGGTTCCCCACGGGGCCCCTCCCCGTGGTAGGAGTCATTGCCACTGCGACTAACAGTCCACATTATGACACAAACCCAACACTCTTCTTGCACACAACTTTCCAGCAGGGCAGTTAACTTAAGATTATCCACCAATACTGGAATTTTTTATTGTACAACTTCCTGATTACTTCCTTGTTTTCCTTTAGGGAAATAGATTTTACTCTCATATGGACAAGTTTCAGCTGTAACATTCAACTTCCATAAGATATTTCTTGAAAAGATCTCAAGGTTATATGTCCTGAAATTTCTAGGGAAATTTAGGTAGTTAAGGCTCAAGTACCTAACAGTTTTCCATCAGTTCCACTTTCCAATGTAACAGTACTTTATCCTGAATCAGGACTGCATTCACAGATCTTAAATCTTTAACATCCTTCTCCAAAACCTCCAATCTTCCCTTAAGTTCCTTAGATCTGACTCCATTATATGCCAGTGCCTTTACATTCTGTGCCAAAGAAACAATATCAGAGGAAGTAGTAGTAACGTCTAACCTCAACAAAACTGCTAATTTAGCATTCAGGGTAACCACCAGCTTGACAAGACGAGATAGAGCTCCATCAACCAGCCCAGACTTCAAGCACTGTAACTCTCTTTATCTCACTGCTTGTGCTGGGGTGTTCTCTGCTCTTCTCTATCTGGCTTCCAGCAGTGGGTCCATCTGATCAGTATGAGGGTTCCCAAACTCTGCCAAACTCAACATTGCTAAAGAGAACTACTGCTCTGAACCAGCTCCCTTCTCTGCGATCTGAATGCCTATATCATCCTGAGGTACATGAGTCACCTCTGGACTGAAGCTAAATTCAATTTGCGGTGGTAGCTGATGATCAGGAGGGGATAAGGACACATCTTCCCCAAGCCACTCAGATGCTCCTCCACTTACAACCCTCCAAAACTCTGGATTTGCAGCTGAGGAAACTGTCCAATTTCTTCTGAATAATGAAGGACATAGTCTCCAAGGGAAAGCAAATGTTGCTTACCTGATGTAACAGGTGTTCTCACAGGACAGCAGGATGTTAGTCCTCACAAATGGGTGACATCGAGGATGGAGCCCACCACGGAAAACTTCTGTCAAAGTTTAAACAGAACTTTGACTGGCCCCTACTGGGCATGCCCAGCAAGGCACTGACCCTGCAGCCAGCAGGGGTCTCCCTTCAGTCTGATGTTCAAAGCTACAGGCAGTGCCTAGAAAGTAAAAACAAAACAAACCCAACACCGCGGGGTGGCGGGCGGGTTTCGTGAGGACTAACATCCTGCTGTCCTGTGAGAACACCTGTTACATCAGGTAAGCAACATTTGCTTTCTCACAGGACAAGCAGGATGGTTGTCCTCACAAATGGGTGAGTACCGAGCTGAGGATGTCCTGACTTGCACCAAATGCACCCAACGACGTGCAACAGGCACTACAACTGGGGTGGAATTTGGTAAAGGGCATCCGCACCCTACCGGGAAGGTGGAAGGGTGTTGGTACATCACGTTGGAAAAAGGTTACGCAAGACAGATTGGCCGAAGATGGAGTCCTGTCTTCCAGCTTTGTCCAAACAATAGTGGGCTGCAAAGGTATGGAGAGAACTCCAGGTTGCAGCCTTGCAGATGTCAGGAAGCGGCACCGATCGAAGGTGTGCCACTGACGTAGCCATGGCCCTCACAGAGTGTGCTTTGACACGGTCTTGAAAAGGGATGCCCGCTTGCTCATAGCAGAAAGCAATGCAGTCCGCCAACCAGGAGGAAAGAGCCTGCTTACCCACAGGTTGTCCTAACTTGTTAGGATGGAAAGAGACGAATAATTGAGTGCTCTTCCTGTGAGAAACTGTACGGTCTAGGTAAAAGGCTAGAGCCCGTTTACAGTCTAGGGTATGCAGGGTCTGTTCTCCAGAGTTGGAGTGGGGCCTGGGAAAAAAGATAGGTAGTATGATGGATTGATTAATATGAAACTCAGAAACTACCTTAGGTAAAAATTTAGGGTAAGTGCGGAGTACCGCCCGGTCCTGCAGGAGCTTAGTGTAAGGCGGATAGGTAACTAGGGCCTGTAATTCACTAACCCTGCGAGCTGAAGTGATAGCCAAAAGGAATAACACTTTCCATGTGAGATACTTTAACTCACAGGAGTGCAGAGGTTCGAAAGGAGGTTTCATTAGACGACCAAGAACCAGATTAAGGTCCCAGGATGGGGCCGGAGGCCGTAAGGGTGGCTTCAGATGGAGCAAGCCTTTAAGAAAACGTGTTACTAGGGGTTGTACTGAAATAGGGACACCCTGTACACCTTTATGGAAGGCGGCTACCGCACTGACATGCATCCTAATGGAAGAGGTTTTAAGACCTGATTCAGAGAGATGCCATAAATAGTCCAAGAATTTGGAGATTGGACAGGAAAGGGGATCAAGGGACTGAGAAGTGCACCATGATGTGTACCTTTTCCATTTGTATGAGTAAGACTTTCTTGTGGAAGGCTTTCGTGAAGCTATCAGGACTCGAGAAACGGAATCTGAAAGGTTGAAAGGCTGAAGGACTAACCTTTCAACATCCATGCCGTCAGGGACAAGGCTTGGAGGTTGGGATGGAGGAGGCATCCGTCGTTTTGAGTGAGCAGATGCGGGTCCTTTCCCAGAGGAATGTGCCTGCGGATGGAGAGATCCTGGAGTATTGGAAACCATACTTGGCGTGGCCAGTAAGGTGCTATCAGGATCATGGTTCCTCCGTCCTGGCGTAGCTTCACGAGAGTCTTTGACACAAGAGGAAGTGGAGGGAATGCGTAGAGCAGACCGGTTGTCCACTTGAGGGAGAATGCATCCCTCGGCCGAGAGTGCTGGCTCCGAATGAGAGAGCAGTAATCGTCCACTTTGTGGTTCTGAGGGGACGCAAAGAGGTCTATGCGGGGAGAACCCCACTTGTGAAACAGAGAGGTCGCTATCAGAGGATCGAGTGACCACTCGTGCGGTCGGAAGACACGGCTCAGCCGGTCTGCCAATACATTGTCTACTCCCGGCAGATAAGTGGCCCTGAGGTACATGGAGTGGGAGAGGGCTTCCGCCCAGATCTGCGCAGCTTCCTGACACAGAAGGAAGGAGCCTGTGCCTCCCTGCTTGTTTATGTACCACATGGCCACTTGGTTGTCCGTCTGGATTAAGATTATCTGATGAAAGAGATGATCTTTGAAAGTGCGGAGCGCATAGCGGATTGCTCGAAGTTCCAGGAAATTGATCTGGTGTTCGGCTTCCTCGTTGGACCATAACCCTTGGGTTTGAAAGTTGTCCACATGGGCTCCCCAACCGATGTGAGAAGCGTCGGTGGTTAGGATTACTTGCGGATCCGGTGGAAGAAAGGGTAAGCCCTGAAGGAGGTTGACCTGAGTCGTCCACCAGGTTAAGGATAGGCGCAGCGCTTGTGTGACTGTGACTATGGAGGACAGAGGCTGAAAAGCTTGAATCCATTGGTGTCGTAGAGTCCATTGTGTTACTCTCATGGCTAGTCGGGTCATGGGAGTGACTTGAACCGAGGATGCCATGTGTCCTAGGAGAATGAGGAACTGGCGAGCCGTGGCCGTATCTTGAGACTGGAGCTGGTGAGCTAGGGACATGAGAGTTTGGACCCGTTGAAGCGGAAGGTAGGCCTTTGCCTGTAAGGTGTCCAAGTCTGCCCCAATGAAAGATAAGGTTTGAGATGGGACGAAGCAAGATTTCTCGTAATTGACAAGAAACCCTAAGGAAAGGAGTGTGTTGATTGTCAATTGTAGGGAGGACCGGGCAATCTGAGGGGTGGAGGCCCTGATTAGCCAATCGTCCAGATAGGGGTATACGTGGACACCTTCCTTCCTGAGGAATGCTGCTACAACTACGAGGCATTTGGTGAAGACTCGTGGAGCAGATGCCAGACCGAAAGGTAGTACTCGGTATTGATAATGGTCGCGGCCTACTAGAAACCGCAGATATTTGCGATGGGATTGTGTTATCGCAATATGGGTATAAGCTTCCTTGAGGTCGAGGGAGCATAGCCAATCCCCTCTTTGCAGCAGAGGGAGTAACATGCCCAGGGTTACCATCTTGAACTTTTCTTTTTGAAGGTACTTGTTGAGGGCCCGAAGGTCCAAAATTGGACGTAGCCCTCCTGACTTTTTTGGAATTAGGAAGTACCTGGAGTAAAATCCCTTGCCTCGTTGAGAGGGAGGGACAGGTTCTATAGCATTTGATTGCAAAAGAAGGGATACTTCCTGTTGTAATTGAGTCAAGTGGCTGGATAGACTCCATGCTTGAAGAGGCGGGGAGTCTGTCGGAAGAGTTATGAAATTGAGGTGGTAACCCTGTGCGATAATTGCCAGCACCCACTGGTCTGAGGTAATCCGTATCCAATGCTGCAAAAAGTGGCACAGACGACCCCCTACAGGGATGTGGGGGAGTGGGATATGGCATGTGCTCCGTATCGGGAAGTCAAAGGCCTGCCGCAGGCCCGGGAGGTGGGGCTACAGCAGGTCTTTGTTTCCGAGGTTGGCGTAGCTGAGGTCTGGTGGAGGATCGAGCCGGACGAGGCCTAGTCGACGGAGGGTAATAACGACGTGGCCGAAAGAATGACTTTTTAGAGTCCTTCTTAGGTGGTGGTTTGGAGGATACCTCAGATGGAACAGACGAAAGTTGTTTCAACGTCTCGTGGTGATCCTTCAATTCCGCCACAATCTGTTGAATCTGTTCTCCGAACAGATTGTCCCCCAAGCAGGGTAAATCGGCTAGACGATCCTGGACCTCTGGGCGAAGGTTGGATGATTTTAACCAAGCCCAACGTCTGGCTGAGATGGCAGTAGCTGAGACTTTCGTGGAAGCATCGAAGATATCGTAGGCCGTTCTGATCTCGTGCTTCCCAGCTTCAAATCCTTTGTGAAGGAGGGCTTGAAGCTGTGGCTGGTATTGGTCCGGTAATGTGTCAGCGTAGTCCTGCATCTGTTTAAGGATAGCTCTGTTGTATTGAGTCATATAAAGTTGGTATGAAGCTATGCGAGATATCAACATAGCCCCATGATACACTTTCCTGCCCACACTATCAAGGAATTTGTTGTCCTTGATAGGGGGAGTGGAAGAGTGTGGTTTTAGGCGCTTGGCCTTCTTTTGCGCAGACTCAACTACAACAGAGCGATGATCCAGTTGAGACTTCTGAAATCCTGGTGCTGACTGAACGAGGTATGTTGAGTCAGCTTTTTTATTAACTGGTGACACAGATGAAGGTGATTCCCAGTTTTTCTTTAAAAGATCCAGAAATACCTGGTGAATGGGGATGGAAGCGATGATTTTTGGGGCATCCAGAAATTGGAGCAGCTCCATCATTTGGTGCCTGTCATCGGTCTCAGATTGCAGCTGAAAAGGCACAATTTCTGACATCTCCTTTACAAAATTTATAAAGGAGAGATCTTCAGGAGGAGATCGTTTTCTACTCTCTGTAGGAGATGGTGGGGATGGTAAATCTGTATCTGAAGATGTATCATCACCCCAGGTATCATAAGGATCATGTAGGGCTTGCAGTCCTGAAGGACCTGGTAGAGGATCCAAAGGCATCGATGGAATCGGTGCTGCAAGCGGAACTGTGAACGGCATCGAGGGCTTCGGGGGGTACCGATGGAATCGGTGCCGATCTTGGAATCGATGGAGCCGAAGGATAAATCGGTGGAAAGGTATGTGAAGGCACCGATGGAACGACACCGGACGGGGGAATCCGGAACGGTGTTTCTCCTGTCGATGAATGTCCTTCCGGAGATGATGGTGTAGTCGGTGCTACTGGAATCACCGATGGAAGGGCGCGCATGAGTGCCTCCATACGATTTAGTATCGGTGCCAACGCTTCCACTAGAGGCTCGGTGGTCGGTTCCCTCCTCGGTGGCAGAGTCGGTGCTGAGGTCGGTGCCTGAGGCGGTGCCGGAATCGGTGCCGGAGGCGGTGCCGGTGGAGGCTGGAATCTTCGCATCGCATTCTCGATGGCCTCCTGGACCAGCCGGTCCAGTTCTGCCCGGAGACCAGGGGTAACCATACCCGGCTCGACGGGAGAGGGAGGCTGAGGCAGGGCCGGAAGTACCACCGTAACCGGTGGGATCACGGCCCCCGCACCCCGGGAGGGTGAGGGTTTCCTCGGTGCCTGCGAACGAGACGTGGACGGTGCCAGGTCTGACCGAGGCTTTTTCGTCGGTGGCTCGGCCTGTTCAGAGGTCGATGGTTGTGGATCCTCGACGGGCCGAGACTTGTGCCGTCGATGGCGATGCTTATCCTTCCGATCTCCTCGCCCATCCGGGGAGGGGACAGGAGTCGACGGCCGAGAAGTCATCGGTGGAGGACGGTCACCGGAGGGTTGACGATGGTGGTGCAACTTCGACGGTGCCGGTTCCGATGACGTCGATGCTATCGATGGCGTTGGGGTGGGTGCATGGAAGAGGAGCCCCATCTTCTCCATCCTGGCTTTACGACCCTTAGGTGTCATTAGGGCACATTTAGTGCAAGTCAGGACATCATGCTCACTTCCCAAACATAGAACACAGACCCGATGGGGATCTGTGATTGACATAGTCCGGGTGCAATCCGGACAACGACGGAACCCCGTCGCCATGGCCTAGGGCCAAATTTAGCCGCGGGATTGGTAAGTGCCAACAGGCCTCTAGGGCCAAAATCGACGGCAGTCGATGAAAATCGGCAAAAAACTTACCGGCTTTCGCGGAGGTGACAAAAATTTGTCGAAGGGAGACCCCTGAGGGGCAAATTTTCTTCGGAAAGAAAAAAACCGAATTCCTGTCAGGAACGTGGTAAGAGAGCTCCTTTCACCGCGTGGCAACTGCTGCGCGGAAAAAAGAAGACTGAAGGGAGACCCCTGCTGGCTGCAGGGTCAGTGCCTTGCTGGGCATGCCCAGTAGGGGCCAGTCAAAGTTCTGTTTAAACTTTGACAGAAGTTTTCCGTGGTGGGCTCCATCCTCGATGTCACCCATTTGTGAGGACAACCATCCTGCTTGTCCTGTGAGAAACACTTATCTTCCCTTTCCTCTTGTCAAGGAACTGAAGATAAAAAAAAATCAAAGAAACCAAAAGCTTCGGCCAAAGTAGGACCCACTACTCAGCTGTTCATGCAGACCTCAACTACAGTCCTCAAACCCCAGAAAAGACCAAGTAAATATGTACAGTCAGTAATCAATACATTTGCCATTTGCGTGGACATTTCCAATGTGGGAAATGTTTGTTTTCCCCAAATATGTTATAAACCAATCAATTTTTGAATCCATATAATCATTGCAAAAATGATCTATATCAGTTCACCATTTGCTCTATGGATTTTGTAGTTTATGTCATTCTATGTCCCTGCCCTCATTTATATGTGGGGAAAACTATGAGAGCTCTCAAAATTCGATTGTCTGAACATAAAAGCTGTCTAAAAAACAAAGATGGAAGCACATATGATATTGCATTGTGTAGAATTTCAACATGAATTTTCTGATTGAGATGTGTCATAGATCGGGTTGAACGTGATATAAGGGGAGGTGACCAGGACAGAAAACTACTCCAGCCAGAACAGTGTTGAAGCTTGGGGTATGAATACTGGCATTGAATGCACATCCTTTCTGTAATATTATAGACCACAATGTTTTTTGAAGAAACAGACTTTTTTGGAAATCCATTAAAGAACACTTTTCGTTTTTGAATGAAAACAAATCAGAAATGATCAGATTGACAGTGTTTAATATATGCATGCCCAAAAATTTAAATTGGATGAATAAAAATTTTTTTTTTGAGATTGTGAATTAAATCAATGGAAACAAACCTGTGATAGTTCAACTATTTATACAGATGTTTTGAATATTATGAAAATCAAAATTATAATATTAATTCTCGAGTCAATGAGGGCATTTTTTTCAAACACATATTGGTTGCTATAAAAGCACTGAGTGCATGTGCCTGCATTTTTTGTATGAGTCGGTAAAGCGGTCTCGCCGCTATAATGAAGAATAGAAGAGAAATCACAAGTACATATCGAAGAAGGAAGTATATTACAATTTCTGTTTTCAAGATATGGTATGTGAAATTAACTGAATGCACCTCTTTTTCAGAAATGGCCTTGAAGCAGCCAATAGGCAAAATCTGGCCAACGTCGGTATTTGTGGCATTTATGACTTGCAGATCAAGGGGCACAGTAATATGAGATAAATCTCAGTTCCAATTTTGTTATGATTCTGCTTGTGGGATAGGCCCACAAGCAGCCTCTCACCTCTCTGCCACTTGTCCTCCGTGGTAGTCGGGACTACCGCCATCCCTACCACCTTTCTCATGGCCGGGAGGCTGCTGCTGTCGCTGCTGCTCTCCGCGGCCCAGAGCCGCCGCCGTCACCTCTCCTGCGGCCTGAGCACCGCCCCCGTCCATCTTCACGGCCTGGAGGCCGCCGCTATTCTCCGCTGCTGCTGCCCGCTTTCTTCATCCCGCAGCCTGGAGGCCACTGCCGCCCTCCTTTTGCGGCCCGGAGGCTGCCGCTGATGTTCCTCTTCCTGGCCTGGAGGCCGCCGCCATTCTTCCACCATCACTGGAGCTGCTGCCGACTTCAGGGCCATCTTTGCGGCTAGGCCACCGGCAACTCCGCTGTTTCTTCACGGCCTGGAGGCCACTTCCGACGCCCTCTTTTTGCGGCAGGGAGCTGCCCTGGAGCTCCTCTTCATGCGGCCTGGAAGCTGCCATCTTCAGTCCTCTTTGTGGCAGGGAGCCGCTGATATCTGAGTCTGCTCCTTCCTTCGCGGCATGGATGCCGCTCTCCAAGGTTCTGGCCTCCTCCTAGGGGTGTGGCCGCATCTCTCTGCTCTATTTAAAGTGCCAGAGGTGGGTAGTCCTCCTGGGCTCCTCCTGCTGACATTTTCGAGATGTTTCCTCTTCAGCCCTATAAAGAGGGCCTTCCTTCAGTCCATTTTCGCAAGGAGCTGCTTGCTCCTGGATTCTCTGCTATTCCAGGTCTTCGTCCAGGAGGCTCCAACATCCATCCTCGCTTCTTCAAGGCACTCTGTTTCTTAGTGTGATTTCCATTGTCTTCCTCTGTGGTTCCTGATCCTTTGTGTTCATCTTCATTCCATGTCCTAGTCTCTCAACGGTTCCTGCGTCCTCGTCTGTCCTGTCTTCAAGGTGTTCCTGTCGTCAGATGTCCTTGTCTTTAGACGTCCCTGATGTCCTCATCTCCAGAGTTTCCTCATGCCCAGATGTTCTAAATGTCCAGACACCTTGATGTCCTGGTGTCCAGAGTGCAAGCCTCCGGAAGATCCTTGTTTTCAACGTCCCGAGTTCTGAACCTGATGTCCTACATTCCAGTCCTGATACTGAAGTAACCACTACTTCCTACCTCCGGGTTCAGCTTTGCCTCACCCGGACCTCACCTCCAGCTGACCTTCCTGGGTGTAAATCCATATTGATCCAGTGTCCATTTCCGGTGGCTGGAGTCCTCTTCCGGTTGGATCCTTCCTCAAGCACTGCCCAGATTCCTTGTTCATCCTGAGCCTCAGTCCTGCGCATGTCCCGCTCTCCGCGTGGTCCGTGACCAGCCTCTTCAAAGTTGTGTAGGGTGCGCAGTGGGACAGGCTGGTCCGTGGCCAGCCCTAGTCGGCTGTGTAGGGCGCCCTCAGGGGCAGTTCCAGTCTAAGTCTCTGAGTATCCTGAGTCTTTACCCTCATCTCGTCAAAGTTCCAAGTGTCCTTGTCTCGTCCAAGTTCCAAGTATCCTCGTCTTATCTGAGTTCCAAGTATCCTTGTCTTGTCTGAGTTCCAAGTTCCAAGAGTCCTCGTTTCAACGGAGTTCCAAGTTCCAAGTGTCCTCGTCTCGTCCGAGTTCCAAGTGTCCTCGTCTCATCTAAGTTCCAAGTGTCCTCATCTCATCCAAGTGTTGTTTTGTTCAAGTCTTCAAGCCTTGTCCAAGTCTCCAAGTTCCTGTCTTGTTCCAAGTTCCAGTACCATCGCCTGTCCTCAACCTATGTCCGTCCTATCACATCTGCCGTTCCCAAGCGGCAGGGCCGAAAGGGCTATCGAGTGGCCGAAGGGCTACCCCAGAGACCAGTATTGCGTTGATGGGTCTCACCCGCGTGCAGGTTTGACAGAGGTCAGGACTCCATTGGTCAGCCTGTTCCGCCCATGCTTGGACACGTCTTGCCTCCCATGGCGCTTCTACGGAACTCTCTGCTGTCGCGCTGTGGTCCAAGGGCACACCAATATCCGTGGAATCGGGACCGCTCCCTAGCACTCCCACAACAGATTGCATAGGCCATGTGTCCGGTGAGCGTGTTCCTGTGATGGGCCCACCCCTTGTTCAGAGTTCCTGATTCAAGTATTTTTTCTGAATTTTTTGTGTCTTGAACCTTTTGTTTATCCCTCGAATCGCTGGAGGCGCCAGGTTTCTTGAAAAAAAAAAAAATTTTTACCAGCTGCAGGAGGCACCAGCATCTATTCGTCACCAAGAATTTTTTTTAAAAGAATTTTTGGTTCCAGTTTTCCTAAGAATCCCTTGACCCGCTGGAGGCGCCAGCTTGTTTGTTCCCAGTTTCATGGACATTTGATACCTTGCTTGTAGCCAAATTTATTCTCATTTCTCTGTTTCTCCTCAGCTGTCTGGATCCCATGACCTGCAGGAGGCGCCTGCAACCAGATCTCCAAGTCTAGTCCGGTCCTGGAACTGTCTGGACCTACAGGAAGTGACTGCCACTGTTCCAGAGACCATCTCCATTTTTCCCATTGTGATATTGGATTTTCTTCCTGGGTTCCTTATTACCTGCAGGAGGCACCTGCACCCAAGTTTCCGCATCCAGTGCCAAGTCTAACTTCATCGCCAAGTATCCTCAAGCTTCAGGGAGTAAATAACAAATCCGAGTGTACTCCACAGCAACTCCAGGTCCTTGGGTTTGTAGGACCTCCGTCTTGTCATTTCCAACTCAGTCCCTGCTTGCTTTGTTCTGGTACTTGCGTGGGACCATCTTCAGTCAAGACCTTATTGCTGCTTGTGCAAGTGATGATTCCAGCCCTGGATTCCACTCCAGGTCTTCTGAGATGTCACCTAGCTGGAGCTCTTCATCCAGGAGGCTCTGACATCCATCCTCGCTTCTTCAAGGCACTCTGTTTCTTCGTGGGATTTCCTTTGTCTTCCTATGTGGTTCCTGATCCTTTGTATTCATCTTCATTCCATGTCCTGGTCTCGCGATGGTTCCTGCGTCATCTGTCCTGTCTTCAAGATGTTCCTGTCTTCAGATGTCCTTGCCTTTAGATGCCCTGATGTCCTCATCTCAAGAGTTTCCTGATGCCCAAATGTTCTAGATGTCCAGACGCTCTGATGTCCAGAGCGCAAGCCTCCGGAAGATTCTTGTTTTCAATGTTCCGAGTTCCAAGTCCTGATCCTGATGTTCCAAGTTCCGAGTCCTGACCCTGATGTTCCGAGTTCCAAATTCCAAGTCCTGAATCTGATGTCCTACGTTCCAGTCCTGATCCTGAAGTAACTGTTACTTCCTAGCTCCGGGTTCAGCTTTGCCTCGCCCCGGACCTCGCCTGTAGCCGACCTTCCTGGGAGTAAATCCATATCGATCTGGTGTCCTTTTCCGGTTGCTGGAGTCCTCTTCCGGTTGGATCCTTCCTCGAGCACTGCCCGGATTCCTCCATCCTGAGCCTCAGTCCTGCGCATGCCCTGCTCTCCGTGTGGTCCGTGACTAGCCTCTTCAGGTTGTGTAGGGAGTGCAGTGGGCCAGAGTGGTCCATGACCAGCCCTTGTCAGCTGTATAGGGTGCCCTCAGGGGCAGTGCCAGTCTAAGTCTCTGAGTATCCTGAGTCCTTACCCTCGTCTCGTTCAAGTTCCAAGAGTCCTTGTCTTGTCTGAGTTTCAAATGTCCTTGTCTCCTCCGAGTTCCAAGTGTCCTCGTCTCATCCATGTTCCAAGTGTCCTTGTCTCGTCTGAGTTCCCAAGTTCCAAGTGTTCTCGTTTCATCTGAGTTCTAAGTTCCAAGTAACCTCGTCTTGTCCAAGTTTTCAAGCCTTGTCCAAGTCTTCAAGCCTTATCCAAGTCTCCGAATTCTTGTCTTGTTCCAAGTTCCAGTACCATCGCCTGTCCTCGACTTCTGTCCGTCCTGTCACATCTGCCGTTCTCAAGCGGCAGGTCCGAAAGGGCTATCGAATGGCCGGAGGGCTACCCCAAAGACCAGCATTGCTTTTGCTTTCTGCTGTCATTACTATGTAAATGATTTCGCGACCATTGTCAGAGCTTGTGTGTGCAGTGCTGTCTGATTATGCAGGGCCTGGGTTTAATTGTTGACAGTCCTCAGGTGCATTAGCTCTGCCCATATGTGGTGGAGGTGTATCCCTCTTTTCCAGCCAGATCAGCTGCTCATACATTATAGTGTCTGATGGTGTCTCTTGGTGCTAGTGGTGGTGGCAGCACGAGCTGATGTTTTGGCCTCCAAAAGTGTCATGAGGAGTCTGGTGGGCTGTTCCTGCTGAGTGCATGCTGCCTCATGCTGGTGACATCGTGTGCTCAACAGAGGTTGCATGCCTCAATTGGCTCCCACTGAAGGCTTGGTTTCTCCACGAAGGTTGATATATTTAGGCTGACCTTGAATGGGCTTGCTGAGCAGAGGAGTTCCTGCATCTGGCTGTGCTCAGGATGCTGGTGTTGCTCCTCCTTCTCCTCCTCGCTGACCTGTGTCTGTGTGTCCATTAGGAAGGGGGCATGGAAAAGTGCTGCTGTGTTGTTGGGTCCCTAGGGCTTGATGGCTACAACTGGCAGACTCCTTGGTGAGAGCTGTGGAAACAAAGAAGACATAAGTAACAAAGCCAAGAAGTACACATGTACCATTTGGCATGAGATGCACACTTTGCATCTCAATCAACATGCGCATCTTATGCCAAATGATGTGGACAACTGTAACAGCCTTGCCATTTACAGGTGAGGTGAACTTACCAGTTCCGGCTTGCTTGGTGTCCAGCCACTCAGCCATTCCCTCACACACATCTGATCCCAGCCATTGGGATGAGACACTCCTCCACTGGTGTCAGCACTCCTCCTCCAGTCTGCTGCATATGCTTATCCTGTTGGACACCTTGGTTTTCAACTGGACCTTTATGACATGGTATCTGTGGGCCATCTGCTCCCCACTCCAAGCTGCTGCACATGGAGTTAGCCTGGGCAATGGTGCGCCAGACTTGGCCCTTGGATGCCCTCAAGGTCCTGGCTGCACAGTTCCCGAAGAGCATGGCTTAATGTTCAAGGACCCCTGTGATAATCATTTAATTATCCTCCACGCTGAACTTCAAAGCCCTCAGACGAGCGTGCCCTGCTGCCTGGCTGCCAGAACGGGCTTCCAGAGAGGTGTCCTCCCTTTCTTCACTCTCACTCCCACTACTCTCTCTCCCCTCCCTTCCTCCCCCTGTCCTGTCTATCCCTAGTCTGCTGTCCTCCTCCCTTCCCCTCCTGCCTCTCTCTACTCCTGTCCCTATTCCTACTCCTCCACGTAGTATTCCTGCCCTCGTCCTCCCTCCCCCTCTCTTCCCTCCTCCCCTCTTCTCCTGGCGACCTTCCTCTCCTGCTTCATCTTCTCCACTCCTCAACACCACCATGCCTTACCACTCCTCCTCAACAGCATTCCTCCTCTGCCTCATTATCAATTCTCACCACTTTGTCTCACCACTCCTCTGACTTACCACCATGCCTCACCAAGACATAAAGACAGACATACAGGACAAACTAACAAAAACTTACACACACACACACACGCACAGAGATCAAAGACAAGACAAAGGAAAGAGAAACCGATGATAAAGAAGCACACAGGACACCTCACTCAGAACTCGCTAACTTCTAACCAACTATCACCAACTTACTTACTCTCCTCTCCTGTCTCCAAACGCCTGACACACCCTCAAAGAAGCAGCTGCAGGAAGCCGGTATATATAAACCAGAAAATGAATGCACCACACATTAATCGATGCGAGCCGTGCTGACGCAACATGCCTCACGAAAAATGACTATGTGATGTGGTACACAGGAAATTAGCCTAATTATGCCCATTTATTTTTATTGCGAGCGCTATTTCTGCTATATTTATAGCAATTTGTTGAATCCAGGCCTAAGTTTTATCTGAGGTAATGGAGGGTGAAGTGACTTGTAGAAGGACACAAGGAATGCCACCGGGATTTGAACCCTGGCTTGCCTTGTTCCCAGCCCACTGTTCTAACTACTAGGCTACTCTTCCACATTTTGGAAGACTGCACTTTGAATGTCCTTTTCATGTAAAATCTGTTATTATAAATATTTAATTTTTATGGAGATGGCAGATGGTGGAGGGAGGGGCGCAAGGCTATAAGGCACCATGGCTGAACCTAATACCCTTGGCACTGGCTCTGGAAACCAATTCAAAGTCTCTGAGATGTATTTCTCTAACACATTGTTTGGTGGGGTTTACATGTAGAACTACATGTAGAATTTACATGTAGATAACAGCTAGATTTTGTTAGCTAATTTATTTTTCTGGTGCACAATTAATTCTCTTTTTATAGGATATACCTATCAGCCCTGAGGCTTTTTATTGGGGTTGAAAGTTTTACAATTCAAAGAATGTGCTTTTAGGTATGTTTTGAGAGTAGATTACTTGAATTTTCCTTGGGGACAGTCCATCAGATAACCACTCATCCCCGCAAATGACCTACTTGCCCATGACTGGCAGTACTAGGAAGATGTCTCCCAAATTTGCCCACCTGAAATCTGGTAACCTTACTCTAACCTCACTGCACCTGTAAACTATGTTCAGACACAAAATTATTGTTAGGAAAAAGAGAAGTCCATGAATGGTTCCATTAGAACCCACAGGGGTTTGGTGGTGGTAGTCAGGGCTAGCAGCACAGTAATCATTTGCACAGACAGCAAAACAGGTAGCACCGGCCCTGCATTCAACAGGTCTAAAATTAGTCATATGCAACATGACTAAATTTAGTCAAATACTAAAATAAGGGTTAATTATATGCTGTTGTAAATCCCTGACTCCTAATAGGTGTAATATGTGACAAAAAAATGTGATGGGGGAGGGCAAGTGAGAATCAAACACTAGTGCTTACTTGCCCAGGAACCAGCTCTCACACCTTAGCTGTAAGTGACTTTTGCAAACTCTCAAACTACTTCCCAGCACACTTATATACTCAGAATTAAATTGAAAACTTTAAATGCTACACACACAAATCATTCAAGCTCACAAACTACTTCCAAGCACACAAATATACATGCACAATATTGGTTCAACCCTCAAACAAATTTCTTTGAGAGATTTAATCACACTTTCCCAGCAAAATTAATACCCACAAGTCTTGCCTACTCACTAGTAGAAACAGCTTCTGTTAACACTCCCTCAGGACTGATAAAAAAAAAAGCATGGCATAAGAAAGGTAATATGCTCACATCCATTAGCAAGGGGAGGCGCGTCACCCTCTGCATTGGTAAAATGAGGAAAGATATCATAGGCAAACTCCTGCAGTCTTCATTGGACTCTATGCCAGATAACACTTCCTTGAAAGATGCATTTGTCGAGCTGGGAGAAAAAAAATTTGCGATAGGATTTTATCTTGTCTCAGATTTTCAAAAAAGTGAAACAGATCTAAGTCAGTCTTAAGAATGGCAATGAAAGAGAGTTACATCTAATAGGAAATAACTAGTAAGAATTACATGATCCACTTCTTGTCCATTAGAGGCGAATGTCATCATCACTGAGTGAGAGTCACAGTCGATGCCTCAGAAATTTGCTACAGTAGTACTTTAGCTCAGCAGCCTTCCTGAAGAGACTACTAATAATTTAACTTGTTTGTTTATGCCTAATCTTAGCACTTGATGTTGATTTATATTCTGCCTTTTAGATACTTCAGAGCAGATTACATTCAGGTAATGTAGACATTTCCATGTCCTCAGACGGCTCACAATCTAAGTTTTACCTGAGGCAATGAAGGGTGAACTGACTTGCCCAAGGTTACAATGAACAATGGTGGAATTTGAACCCTGGCTTTCCACTACTCTAACCACTAGGCTACTCATCCACTTGTACTAATACACTACAGAGCCAGCCTTGCAACAGCTTGAGCTATCAGGAATGGTGAACATTGAATTTTGTAAAGTTGGCATTCTCTCCTGCTGACAGGAAAATTAAATTTGTCATAAGCAGGATAGGACTATGAGCATGTGTGTGAAACCATTGGGTCTTCCTGAGGTTGGTGTGTGTGGGGGGGGGGGGGGGGGGGGGGGGGCAATGTCAGCAGCAGGTTTGGAGATCTGGGGTGGGAGTGGCAAGCCAAAGGAAGGGGGCACATAAACTTTTGCATAGATCCAGACCTGCCAAATTAATGGCTGGGGGTGAATGAGTTTTATCCCATGATCTTTTGATGTCCAAATGTCCAAAAAGGAGAGAGATTAATACCAATGAGTAGTATATAAAAAGGGGAAATGCATTGTGCACACTACCCAAACCATTCTACCAAAACACTTCAATCTTCACCAGCATCATCAATTATACCAATCCTAAGATGAATATGAAATAAGAGCAATTATAGAAAGCATAAAAATTAGGGATTTAAATGCTAAACATCTAGGACACTGGCCATCAATGTAAATTGGTTCACAGAAATTAAACTGGCAAATAATGGAATTAAATATAACATATGAAGCAAGCAAGACTTCTTACATTAATTTCTGAAGGGTTCTTTGCTGGTAAACTTCATTACTGCAATACTTTACATAGGGGTCAAATGTTGCCATTGCATGTTTCTCTACAATATCACTTATATCATCTATAAGAATGGTTTTTTGGTGCCTTGCTTCCAGTTCCTTAAAGAACCTGAAAAAGAAGAGAAGAAATAATTTTGCTGAAGGTTTTCAATGGAGGCATGAAGAAAGTTTTCATTTAGCTTGGCAGAAGGCCAATATACTGACTATAGACAAGCATCTAGGAACTGGTTTCATCAACTCTCAAGTCATGCTAAAGCTGCTTCTGATACAAATTAATCCTGGTGAAGTTGTGTGTCAGATAGCCAAGAGTTCTTCAAATAATAAAAGGAGGAAAAATTAATTTAAAAGGAGAACAAAATGCTGCCAGCCATTTAAATAATGCAAGCATAGGCTAAATCTGTACCATACAAAAGGATAAAAAGTACTAATGTTTTTGTTTTTGTTTTTGTTTTTTTAGCAATCATCTGTTAAAATCTGACATAGGCAAAAGTGGCATGAAGAATAAATGGCCCACTCAGGGCTGAGTACCATCTACTCCAATTTTCTTTCACTCTCAATAGAGTTTCCAAGGAGCTCCAATATGCCCCACCTACCCCCATCTGATACAGCAGAAATGCTGTTGGGAGCAGGAAAGATTCCCTACCGTTTCATGCCATACTCGTTCCAAAGCTTAAAACGTCACTGGCTAATCTGACAGCTTTCCTTTGCCAGTTCCCTATGATGGTGACAGTGCTAAATCATAACTGAGATAAGAGTCAAGGGGGTGGTGCCACTTCCAAATGACAGAAGGACTGGGCTTTTACAGCCTAGCCTTATTGTAGACAAATGGGATTTAAGCTACCTCACATGTTTTTGTAGTAATCTTGAGCAAGTTGATGTTACCACCCTAGCTTTTAAGGGCTCTACCAAGGAAGCCCTAATGCAAAGCTGTTGTGTACATTAAAGCAACATAACAATTAATAAATTGTTTGTAATAGATTTACTGACAGCATACTGTTGTAGTGCTAATTTTGGAATTCTGTTTTATGCTGTGGCCATGTAATTTCAATATAAAATGTAACAAAAGTTTCTTAAAATTTATGTCGGTGTAGTTGCTCAGGGCATGGGACTCTGAAAGACAAGGAGTGGGATGAAAAAAATCAGCTAAAATAGACATACGAAGGGTTGAGTTGCTGGAAATTGTGCCACTGGAGGATTAGGTTTTACCTTTTATATCACCTTCCTAGTTTATATCACTCTATTCATTGATTATATGAAATGGTATCATACAACAGTAACCAAACCTTTTTAGGATCATTTTCAAACATCCTGCAGAACGTTTGCCACAAATATGCACATATATTAAATCAATTTTCAATGTGGTCTTGTGTGCACAAGTCTACTTTGAAAATTGTCCCAATTAATCTACCCCATATGTTATGTCTGCTATTATGAGCGCACAAAACTTTCCTGGTAATTTATATGCATACAGTTGAATATTTGTAAAGCATGCATGTAAACTCAAAACTGTGCTACAATTCTGCTCCCACAAATCCAGATAAATTTATGCACTAACATGACATATACATGTAAATTCGGCCACATAAGAGGTGGGCAAGTTTGCAAAAGGCCACTTTTGTACGGAAAATAAATTGTTTTGTTAAATTTATTTAAGATTTATAGACTGCCTAGCATTTCTAGGCGGTTCCCAATAAAACATCCATAAATCATTACAGACATCAACAGCACAAATAAAAACACTAAAACAGCAGTATAGCATAAATAAGACATAAAAACATAAAACACTTCTAAGAACACCATTTGCTGGAAACAAAGCTGCAATCTAAATAGCCCAATGGTTCTTTACACCAGTGGTTCTCAACCTTTTTTCGGCCGGGACACACCTGACAGATGGTTCTCACATGCGTGACACACTGAACATGTGATCATCATGGGGCTATATATAAACATACACTCTGGGGCAGATTTAAAAGCCCTACGCGCGTAAATCCAGGATGATTTACGTGCGTAGGGGGGTCACGTGCGCCGGGCCTGTTTTCAAAAGGCCTGGCAGCGCACGTAAAGCCCCGGGACACGGATAAGTCCTGGGGCTTGAAAAATTGGGCGGTCTGGGGGCGTGACCAGAGGCCTCTGCAAGGCCGCTGGCCTGGGGGATCGCGCGCCAGCAGATAGCCGGTGTAACTTGGGAAAAGCAAATGTTGCTTACCTGTAACAGGTGTTCTCACAGGACAGCAGGATGTTAGTTCTCACATATGGGTGAAATCACAGGATGGAGCCCAATCACGGAAAACTTCTGTCAAAGTTTCCAGAACTTTGACTGGCCCCTACTGGGCATGCCCAGCATGGCATTAACCCTGCAGCCAGCAGGGTTCCCCCTTCAGTCTTATTTGAAAGCTACAGGCAGTGCCGAATGAGAGAGCAGTAGTTCTCCACTTTGCGGTTTTGTGGGGATGCAAAGAGGTCTATCCGAGGATATCCCCACTGTTGGAAGATGGAGTTCGCTACTGAGGGGTTGAGAGACCACTTGTGCGGTTGAAAGATGAGACTCAGCTTGTCTGCCAGCACATTGTCCACTCCCGGCAAGTAGGTGGCCCTGAGGTACATCGAATTGGAGAGAGCTTCCGCCCAAATCTGCGCAGTTTCCTGACACAGAAGGAAGGAGCCTGTGCCTCCCTGCTTGTTGATATACCACATGGTTGTCCGTCTGAATCAGGATGACTTGATTTGAGAGGCGATCCTGAAAAGCCCTGAGAGCATATCTGATTGCTCGAAGTTCCAGGAAATTTATTTGGTGTTTGGCTTCCTCTGGAGACCAAGAGCCTTGTGTCTGCAGATCGTCTACGTGGGCTCCCCACATGAGGTTGGAAGCATCGGTGGTGAGAATGATTTGAGGATTTGGAACCTGGAAGGGCAATCCCTGGAGGAGATTGGTCTGATTTTTCACCAGGTGAGAGACAGATGGAGTGAGTCGGTGACGTGGACAATGGCCGACAGAGGCTGAATAGCTTGAGTCCATTGAGACCTCAGAGTCCAGTGCATGAGTGTCATGGCCAAGGACGCCATGTGTCCCAGGACGACGATAAATTGGCGTGCAGTCGCAGAGTGCTGAGACTGCAGCTGGTGAGCAAGAGATACAAGAGTCAGTGCTCATTGTCGAGGCAGGAAAGCCTTTGCTTGTAAGGTGTCCAAGTCTGCCCCAATGAACGACAAGGTTTGAGATGGGACTAAGTAGGATTTGTCGTAATTGACGAGAAATCCTAACGAAATTAGAGTGTGTAAGGTTAGATTGAGGGACAACAGAGCAGCTTGCTGAGTGGAAGCCCTGATTAACCTGTCGTCCAGATAGGGGTAGATGTGAACACCTTGTATCCTGAGGAAGGCTGCGACGACTACGAGGTATTTTGTAAAGACTCGTGGTGCAGACACAAGGCCGGATGGAAGCACTCGGTATTGATAGTGCTTGGGGCCTACTAGGAACCTCAGGTACTTGCGATGAGCTGGACTTATTGCATTATGGGTATATGTGTCCTGGAGGTCCAGAGAGCAGAGCCAGTTTCCTCTTTGTAGAAGAGGTAGAAGTGGTCCCAAGGTGACAATCTTGAACTTTTCTCGCTGAAGGTACTTGTTGAGGGCCCATAGGTCCAGAATAGGACGGATGCCTCCCGATTTTTTGGGGATTAGGAAGTACCGGGAATAGAACCCTAGGTCTTGCTGAGAGTATGGAATGGGTTCTATTGCTCTTGACTGGAGAAGGAGGGAAACCTCTTGATCCAGAAGAATGGAGTGTTCAGATGTTCTCCACATCTGTAGAGGTGGGGAGTCCAGTGGCAGGGCGAGAAAGTTCAGATGGTAACCCTGAGCAATGATTGCCAATACCCATTGGTCAGATGTGATTGAATGCCACATGTTGTGGAAGTGGCACAATCGACCTCCCACTGGTATGTGCGACAGAGGAATCTGGCTTCTGCTCTCTAGGTGAAAGTCAAAAACCTGAAGCAGGTCCTGGTTGAGAAGCTGCTTGTGGTTTTTGCTTACGGGCTTGACGAGATTGCAGTTTTTGATAAGGTCTCGTGGCACGGGATCTGGTTGGTGGCGGGTAAGACTTCTTCGGGCGGAAGAAATGCTTTCCTAGAGTCCATTATAAAGGGCTGATTTGAGGAAAAGTCAGAAGGCATCAAAAAGAGCTGTCTTAGGATCTCATGATAATCCTTTAATTCTGCCACTGTCTGTTGAATCTGTTCACCAAACAGATTATCTCCGACACAAGGCAGGTCGGATAACCAGTCTTGTACTTCTGGGCGTAGGTCAGAAGACTTGTGCCAGGCCCACCGTCTCGCCAAAATAGCAGCTGCAGACACTCTGGTAGAAGTGTAAAAAATGTCATAAAATGTTCTAATCTCATGCTTGCCTGCCTCAAACCCCTTGTTTACTAGGGTTTGTAATTGTTCTTGAAATTGCTGAGGCAGAGGTCTGAGAAATCCTGTATCTGCTTGAAAATGACCCTGTTATATTGGGTCATATAAAGCTGATAGGTGGCAATTCGGGAGATGAGCATGGCTCCTTGGAATACTCGGTGACCAATGTTATCTAGGAACTTCTGTTCCTTTCCAGGAGAAACAGAAGAGTGAGGCTTTGACCTTTTTGCCCTCTTTTGTGCAGACTCTACCACAACCGAGTGGTGATCAAGCTGTGATTTTTGAAGACCTGGGGCTGACTGTACCAAATAGGTAGTGTCAGCTTTCCTGTGTACTGGAGCAATTGATCCAAAATGTTCCCAGTTCTTCTTGAGGAGATCAAGAAGGACCTGATGAATGGGAATAGAGGTGATTACTTTAGGGGCATCCAGGAATTGGAGCAACTCCATCATTTGGTGCCTATCATCCTGTTCCATCTGTAATTGGAAGGGAACCAATTCAGGCATTTCCTTCACAAAATTTATAAAGGAAAGGTCCTTTTGGGGAGAACGCTTTCTACTCTCAGTAGGTGAAGGTGGTAAAGGTAAATCATCGGTGTCTGTTGAGGTATCATCACCCCAGGTATCATAAGGATCTGTACCCATCCCTCTAGGAACTAGAGGGGGACAGGGTGGTTGGATACCTGAAGGACCCGGTCTAGGCTCCAAAGGAATCGGAGGAATTATTGGAGGCACAGATGATGGCATCGAAGACACCGGTGCAGGCATCGAAGGCATCGATGGATGACTCGGTGGCGCCGGACATATCGGCACCGATGGATGGGTCGGTGGCGAGGGACGTATTGGCATCGATGGCTGAGGCAGAACTCCCGATGGAGGGATGTGAAATGGTGTTTCTCCTCCCGAAGATGCTGTCAGTGGGGAGGGCATCGGAGCCATCAGAGACCCAAGATCCATCGGTGGAAAAGCGGCCATAAGCGCATTCATCCTGGATAGCAGCGGTGCCAGCACTGCCAGAATCAGGTCGATGATCGGTTCCAGAGGCGGTGCCGATGCCGGAGGAACCTGAAGACGTTGCATCGCCTTGTCGATGGCCTCCTGAACCATCCGGTCCAGTTCTTCTCAGAGACCTGGAGCAAGCAGCCCCGGCTCCGGAACAGAAGAAGGAGGCAGAAGCATAGCCGGAGGGACCACCGTTAAAGGTGGAGTTGCGGCTCCCGATCCCCGATCGGGTGAGGTTGCCTCGATGACCCGGTCGCAGGAATGGTCGGTGCCTTTCCTGGACGGGGTTTTTTTGACAGCGGCTCGGACGATGGCGAGGTCGATGATTTCGCTCCCTCAATGGTCCAAGTCTTACGGTGTCGATGGCGATGTTTCTCCCTACGATCCCCTCGATCCTGAGGGGGAGTAGAGGGTGTCAATGACCAAGAAGTCATCGATGCCAGTCGGTCACCGGTCGGTGGTCGATGCTGGCGCGAAGTTGACGGTGCCGGTTCAGATGACATCGATGCAATGGACGGAGTCGGGGTTTGAGCATGGAAGAGAAGTTCCATCTTATGCATTCTGGCCTTGCGACCTTTCGGTGTCATTAGGGCACATTTGGTGCAGGTCAAGACATCGTGCTCACGTCCTAGGCACATTACACAGACTTTATGGGGGTCTGTGATAGACATGGTGCAGGTACAGTCCGGGCACAGATGAAACTCTGACGCCATAGCCATGGAAAAAATTGAGTCGCGGTACGGTCGACGGCCAGTAGACCGCGAGGGCCAAACTGGACGGTAATGGACGGAAAATGGGTAAAAACTTACCAAAGTATTGCGGACTGAGAAAAGTTAGAGGAGGGACCCCTGTGGGGCAATTTAACTTTTAGTAATTCCGTGAGGAAAATTCCTGTCAGGAATCTCTTCAGAGCTTCTTTACCGCGAGGCTACTGCTGCGCAGAAAAAAGAAGACTGAAGGGGGACCCCTGCTGGTGCCCGGACATCTAAACGATAGTGGTGCGCAAAGGTGTGGAGAGATGTCCACGTGGCCACTCTGCAGATCTCCTGGGGAGATACCGAAGAACTTTCCGCCCAGGAAGTCGCCTGGGACCGAAGTGAATGTGCCCGAGCAGAAATTGGAGGGATTTTCCCGGCCCCAAGATATGCGGCTGAGATCGCCCCTTTGAGCCAACGGGCAACAGTTGCTTTGGAGGCCAGATGACCCTTCCGAGGACCCGACCAGAGTACGAATAAGTGGTCCGAGAGACGAAACTCGTTAGTGACCGATAGATATTGAAGGAGACACCTTCTGACATCAAGCTTGCAGAGTTCCCTGGGTTCAGTCGAAGCGAAGGAAGTAAATCGACAGATTGGTTAATATGGAAAGCTGAGACTACCTTTGGTAAGAACGACGGGACCGTGCGTAAAGAGACTCCATCAGTAAAGCGAAGATATGGCTCACGACAAGACAATGCCTGAAGCTCGGAAATACGACGGGCCGAACAGATAGCCACCAGAAATATTGTCTTGAGGGTGAGATCCTTGATAGAAGCCGACCTAAGAGGCTCGAAAGGCGGCCCGCTCAGTATACGAAGTACTAAGTTAAGATTCCAAGACGGACAAGGCAGCCTCAAGGGTGGCTTCAGGTGTCTAGCACCTTGCAGAAAACGTACAATATCTAGGTGAGCCGACAGCCTTGAGTCCTGCCCATTGTGCAGGAAAGCCCCTAACGCCGCAACTTGTACCCTAAGTGAATTATAGGCTAACCCCAAATCCAGAGCGGCCTGCAAGAAGGAAAGGACTTGCGTCACCGAAGCAGAGACCGGACGAATAGAACGCTCCTGGCACCATACCTCAAAGACTTTCCAGACGCGCACATAAGTGACAGAGGTAGACGTCTTGCGTGCCCTTAGGAGAGTGGAAATCACTCCCTCAGAGTATCCACGGCGTCTCAACTTGTGTCTCTCAAAAGCCAAGCCACAAGACAGAAGCGATCTGCCTGCTCGAAAAATATAGGACCCTGTCGCAGTAGGTGGAAGAGATGATTGAGCCGCAGGGGTCCCTCCGCCGCTAGATGAAGAAGGTCCGCAAACCAGGGCCGTCGGGGCCATTCCGGTGCCACTAGAATGGCTGGACCTGGATGGCTCTCTATGCGACGGAGAACCTTCCCCACCAGGGGCCACGGAGGGAAGACATACAGTAAGATCTTCCGAGGCCACGGTAGAACCAGGGCATCGACTCCTTCCGCCCCGTATTCTCTTCGTCGGCTGAAGAATCGAGGGACCTTTGCGTTTGCAGCCGTGGCATGAGGTCCATGTGAGGAGTTCCCCAGCGGGAGGTTATTAGACTCATCGCTTCCTCGGAAAGCTCCCATTCTCCGGAATCTAAGCACTGTCGGCTTAAGAAGTCTGCCTGTATATTGTCCACGCCTGTAATGTGAGAGGCTGCCAGATGACTCAAGTTGACCTCCGCCCACTGCATCAGTCTGTCCGCTTCCAGCAAGACGTGACGGCTCCTTGTGCCCCCCTGACGGTTGATGTACGATACCGTGGTCGCATTGTCTGATAGGACCCTGACCGCCCGATGGTGGACCAAGGGAAGAAACTCCTGCAACGCCAGGCGCACCGCTCTCATTTCCAGACGGTTGATGGGCCACCGGGACTGTTCCGCTGTCCAAGTGCCCTGAATGGAATCCGCCCCGCAGACCGCTCCCCAGCCGGTCAGACTTGCGTCCGTGGTGACGACCACCCAGTCTGGGACCTCCAGGGAGAACCCTCGTGCTAGGTGGCGAGGAACCAGCCACCAGCGGAGACTGAGCCTTGCAACAGTCGGTATTGGGAGAACCTCCTGAAATTCCCGCGACACTGGCTTCCAACGGGATAACAAGGCCCACTGAAGAGGACGCAGATGCGCAAATGCCCACGGGACTAGGTCTATGGTGGAGGCCATGGACCCCAGTACCTGTAGGTAGTTCCATGCTGTGGGTGCCTGGAGAATTGGAACTGGAGGATCTGTTCGCGCAAGGCATGTGCCCGGTCCTCGCTTAGAAACACCTGTCCCAGATTGGTATCGAAGCGCGCACCCAGAAAATTCAACGACTGGGATGGAGCGAGACTGCTCTTGGGAAAGTTGATGATCCACCCTAGGGACCGAAGTAATCGCACCACCTTGCTGACCGCTTGGACCCCCTTGGTGCGAGATTTCCACCTGAGAAGTGAACGTGGGGTCATCCTCTGCATCCGGGAGCGGGTCCCCTGTCGGGGGGTTGCTGGGGCCACCCACTGGGGCCTGCGGGACCTGGGAGGGTCCTGGATCTCCTGCGTGAGGTAACGCCCTATCCTGGGAAGAAGACCCCTCAAGGGACGATCCCAGACGCGCCCGTTTGGGAGGAGGGAGTCCCCCAGGAGTCTCCAAGGGCTGAGACTTGCACTGTAAGAAAGCCCGGTGCATAAGAAGCACGAACTCGGGAGAAAACTCCAGAGGTCCCTGAGGAAAACTATCCTGGTGCTCCCCTCCACGACCGCCAGGTTCTAGGCCAGGGAGTGGCACAGAGCCAGAGGGCAACACCGGTGTCGGGCCTTCAGTATCTTCCTCCCCTTCCGAAAACAAAATGGCCGCCGTTCCCGCGCTCAGAGGGAACGGGACCTGCCGCTTTCGAGATGCGCGGTCCTCACAGCGAGGACCCGCGGACTCGTCCTCCTGTCCTTCGGTGACTTCACCCTAAAAAATGCAGGAGTCACAGAGGCCCTCCCGTGAGAACCGACCAGCCTGCCTGCTGCAGGCAGAACACTCAGAGGAGCGTGGCATGGTCTGTTCGGCTTTTTTTTTTTTTTGAAAGGACTGACAGGAAAAAGAGCGCGCGATTCGCACTGCAGAAACGCCGTGGGCACACAGACCACCCCTCCCCCACCGACCCAGAGAGAGCGCCGAAGAACTAAACCTCCCGGCGTCAGACGGTCCCGGGAGAAGGATTCGCGAACCGTGGGTCGGTAGCAGCTGAAACTAATTTAAAATAACGGGGGAGGGAGGGGGAGTGACTAGCACCACTAGTATGCACCCCGGGTCCGGCCCAAATACAGAGAGTACAACAAGAAAACCTGAGGAAAATTTTTTTTTTTTTTTTTAACACAAGAAAATTCCCCAACACTCCCCCAATACCCAAAGAAGGGTGCCATGAAAAAAACGGAGGGGGGAGGGGGGGAATAAAAGAAACGAGGTACAGACCTGGCAGCAAGCACCTCACTACTCAAAAGGCAGAAACCTGCTGAGTCTCCTCAGAAAACTAAATTGTTTCAAAATTATACCTTTTACTTATTTACTTGATCCCTTTATAAGAAAAAAGCAAAAGAAAACAGAAAACTAGAAAACCTAATCTCCTGCACTGGGGACCGCAGAGTCCCCTGCTCACATCTGCTGGAGTCAGAATACTGAAGATTGAGGAAAGGGGAGGGGCTTATATAGTGCCCCCTCTCGAGTTTTTATTCTGACTCCATCTGCTGGACGGGGAACATAACCCACCGTCTGGACTGATCCTGGTACGTACAGGGAATGATCTATTACATTAGGATTCAATCTATCATGTAAATTTTTACTTCTAGTGGGTGATGATGTAAATGTCTTCACTATAGGCCAGATTTTAGAACTTGCGCGCGGGTGTAGATTTGTGCGCACAACCTGGCGCGCACAAATCTACGCCCGATTTTATAACAAGTGTGCGCAGCTGCACGCATGTTATAAAATCCAGGGTCGGCACGCACAAGGGGGTGCACACTTGTGCACCTTGCACGTGCTGAGCCCTAGGGGAGCCCCGATGGCTTTCCCTGTTCCCTCTGAGGCCGCTCCGAATTCGGCGTGGCCTCGGAGGGAACTTTTCTTCCACCCCCCACCTTCCCCTCCCTTCCCCTACCTAACCCACCCCCCAGCCCTACCTAACCCCCCCCCCCCATATGTTTGTTATGCAAGTTGCACCTGCCTCTGGGCAGGAGTAGGTCGTGTGTGCCGGCCGAGTGCTGGCACGCAATCCCCCAGCCTAGAGGCCCTATGGAGGCCTCTGGTCATGCCCCCGCCCCGGACCACCCGCCCTGCCCCTTTTTTCAAGCCCCGGGACATACTCAAGTCCCGGGGCTTGCACGTGTCGCTGGGCCTATGCAAAATAGGCTCGACACGCATAGGGCTTTTAAAATCTGCCCCTATGTGAAACAACTGTCTAGATGTGGACTGGATTTGGGTGGAAAAGTATTGAAGTTTTACAAGATCTGCTCTGATCCTATTTAGCTTGGAATGATAAGCTTTGTTATCACTTAGAAGATGAGATTTCCAAAGGTGCGCCCATCCATCTCAACTGTTTGATAGGGATCAACTCTGCATGAAACCATGGTGCTCTATGCCAACTGTTAATAGGCTTACATTTTATGGAAGCCACTTGATTTAAGGCTTTCTGTAAGTACTGTCTCCAGAATATGAAAGCCTCATCAGCACAGGATACTTCTGCTCCCTCAAACTTTAGTAGCTAAGTTTCCCTGAGTGCATCAGTATCACATCAGCTATGTTTATTAATCACGATTATTTGGTCATTATAATTCATATACACCTTTTCCATCATGTCCCGAAATTCAACTAGGGAGTGGTCAGACCAAGGGACTATGGTACAGTCTTGTAATTCTTAAAAATTGGCCATTGGTTTTTACAAAAATAAGATCTAAAGTGTGCCCACATTTATGGGTTAGCTGTTGAATTATTTGAGTCCATCCTAATGCTTCCATAGTATTGAGAACCACTTCACAATGATCAGAAAGTGGGTAGGCATCAATGTGAAGGTTAAAATCGCCAAGTAAGGTCCTTCAGATCATCATCAAAGGTTGAAAGCACATTGACAAGAGCAGAGGGATGGCTATTTGACGGAGAAAGAGGAGGTATACTAAATACACACCCTAGTCAGCAATTGCAAGGGCCTCAAGGTGAGCTATTAAATCAAACTGTACCAGGGCCATCTTACAGGATCTTTTGACCAAAATTAATAAACCACCTCCACTCTCCCACCCCCTGCCTCATTGGTCTGGTCTCTGAAAAAAATCTGGTAGTTATCCACCTCAAATTGTTCAAAACTACAGCATCAGAATCTAACCCCTAGGACTCTTTGATACAAAACAAGTCAGACTTAATATTTTGAAGCAGATTGACAACAGGTATTTTTTTTCCTTACTGTTGTGTTTGAGGCATTGTGGACCCTTGGTCGCAATGGAGATGGCTCCGCCCATGGGGAGGAGCCCCATGGGGAACCACTGCGATAGGCTGACACAGGTAGCAGACACAGAATGGATAGAGTCTTTATTGTACTACTGTAGATAGATGGTGAAAGCAGGAAGATAAGGCACTGATCCACGAAGTGCCAGTATGTTCAACAGGGTCAGAAGTATAGTCTCACCCAGATGTTCACGATAGGCGGGAGCCCGCAGTGCGAGTATCGCCGCAGCTGGTGGGTGGAGTAGGAGCACCGGATCGTAGAGGTACTCACAGAATGAAGGCGTCTTCCTGTTGGTAGAATGGTGGGACCGAAGGTCTGTGGTGCAGGATATAAAGGTAGATAGGCCCTCGAGGAGCGAGTACCCAATGGTCCAATATCCTGAAAATAGAATAGAGAGAAAGACTCCCGAGGAGCGGTTGTCTTAGTGAGGAACCCCAAAGGGAAGTTGGAAGCGAGAGACCCCCCGAGGAGCAGGTATCTCGAGCTTCTTACTGGAGCGAGGCCCTTAGCGTGAAAGCGGCGTCTAAGCATGCAGCTTAGATCAGTCAGAGTAGCGAAGTGAAGTCTTTGCTAACTCAAAGTGGTAGCAGAGGTGGAGGCTAGATATACCCGGAGGTACTGATGTCATGCGGTGGGGCCACCCCCGAGGTTCCCGCCATGATGTGTATTTGAGCGTAGGAGATGTGCGTGCTCGCGCCCAAGGAGGCCACGGGAGTGAGCATGGCGGATGGGGACACCCATGCTGGTTTGGAAATGCCGAGGCCCTCGGCACCGGAGGCAGCCATCTTGCCCAAAGAGAGTGAAAGGGGAAAAAAAGAGGTAAGGCAGAGCAGTCGCAGCCGTCTGCAACCGATGGACGCAACACTTACAGCTTGAATGTTTGCTATGTAGACAAGAAATTACTCAGCATGTTAGACAAAGAATGGGCAATTTTGGTTCATTTACCTTAAGATTCTATTTACCCTAACACATGATTTGGGCAAGATACCTGAGAAATGTCTCCTACTCCAAATATGTATGGATTCACCTATCAGGCCAAAAAATGTCCACATGCAGAAGTTCCTTTAAAAATTATCCCCCCCACCCTCCCAAAAATGTATTCTCAAGTTGTTATAATCTCCTTGATAATAAATTAATTCATCATAAAGAGAATTGAGACCTTCTTGTACTTTTTATACCCGACTTTGCCTGGAACTTAAAAATTATCCCTTATTTGTGAATCTTAAATATTTATCACAGTATTTAGAAATTAATTGTACCTGAAGACTGGAAGATGGCTAGTTTAACTATAGACAGGTGAGCCTGAATTCAGTGCCGGAAAAAATCATGGAAACTGTTGTAAAGAATATCACAAAATATTTAGATAGACATAGTTTAATGGGACACAGACAGCATGGATTTACCCAAGGGAAGTCTTGCCTCACAAATCTTCTACATTTTTTGAAGGGGTAAATAAACATGTGGACAAAGTTGAACCGGTAGATGAGTTGTGTATTTGGATTTTCAGAAGGCGTTCGACAAAGTCCCGCATGAGAGGCTTCTAAGAAAATGAAAAGTCATGGGATAGGAGGCAATGTGGATTGCAAGCTTGTTAAAAGACAGGAAACAGAGTAGGATTAAATAGTCTGTTTTCACAGTGGAAAAAGGTAAACAGTGGAGTGCCTCAGGAATCTGTACTTGGATTGGTGCTTTTTAATATATTTATAAATGATCTGGAAATAGATACGTTGAGTGAGGTGATCAAATTTGCGGATGACACAAAATTATGCAAAGTAATTAAATTTCAAGTGGAATGTGATAAATTGCAGGAGGAACTTGCAAAACTGGAAGATTGGGCTTCCAAATGGCAGATGAAAATTAACATGGAGAGTGCAAAGACATGCATATAGGGAACGATAACCCTTGCAGTTATACAATGTTAAGTTCTATCTTAAGAGTTACCACCCAGGAAAGAGATCTAGGCATCAGAGTGGATAATACATTGAAATAGTCAGCGATCAAAAAAGCAAACAGAATGTTAGGAATTATTAGGAAGGGGAATTGCAAATAAATCGATGGATGTCATGCCTCTGTATTTGCTTCATGGTGAGACCGAATCTTGAATACTGTGTGCAATTCTAGTCACCGCATCTCAAAAAAGATATAGTTGCACTGGAGAAAGTGCAGAGAAGGGTGACCAAAATGATAAGGGGCATGGAACAGCTGCCCTATAAGGAAATTAGGGCTGTTTAGTTTGGAGAAGAGACGACAGAAGGGATATGATAGTTATTGTTTATTTTATGTATATTTGAAACCTCATTTTATTTTTGATTATTTTATGTTTATTTTACTCTTGTAAACCGTTTTGATAAAATTTATTTTTAAAAAACGGTATATAAATGCTAATAAATAAATAAATAAATAAATAAATAAATAAATAAATGAATGATAGAGGTCTACAAAATAATGAAACGATTTGAAGACGTTAATGTAAATCGGTTATTTACTCTGTCAGATAATAGAAGGACTAGGGGGCACTCCATAAAGTTAGCAAGAAGCTCATTTAAAACACAAATAATGAAACGATTTGAAGACGTTAATGTAAATCGGTTATTTACTCTGTCAGATAATAGAAGGACTAGGGGGCACTCCATAAAGTTAGCAAGAAGCTCATTTAAAACAAAATTCTTTTAAAACTCATTTAAAAGAAAATTCTTTTTCACTCAGCGCATAGTTAAGCTCTGGAATTCAATGCCAGAGGATGTGGTTACAGCAGTTACTGTAACTAGGCTTATAAAAGGTTTGGATAAGTTCCTAGAGGAAAAGTCCATAAACTGCTATTAATTAATAAGCAATAGTAGCTTGAGATTTATTTAACATTTGGGTACATTGATGGACCCTTGAACTGACTCAGTATGACATATCTTATGTTCTTATGAAAGTAACTAGCACAGTGAATACTGCTGAATACTCAGCTGCAAGCGCATTAATACTAAAAGGATCTCTATATCTTGACTTGAGATATCTTAGGAAAGGCATCTGATTAAATGTACATAAAATAAATCTGTATTTCAAGAGCAAAGGGGTCTATGTTCTCTTCATTAAGGTATATATTTTTCCCAGCAGAGAACATATTGTGGGGTCAGTGTGGTGACTAGCCTGAACCATTTCCTATGGCACTCCCATCTTGAAGTGACCACAAAGGTGCAGTCCAGGTTGGGTCAGAGAGTTAAGAAATGAGAGACAGAAAGAGAATTTCAGTCTCTTATCTCTCTGCAGAGTTTAGGGGAAGGGAAAAAGCCCGTCTTCTGTCTCCAGTCCTTTGGCGAATATAAAGGGCCACATAAAAAAGTCCCTGTGGGGATTCTTCTGTTACTTCTCAGTATCTGCTTTTTGGATTTTTCTTACTCAAAACTGTAGCAATTGTCATTTTCTGATTTGAACTGTTTTCATAAAGATTTTTTTTTTACTTTTGGAACACCAATACCTTTTAAGTGTTTCCTTGGTGAAATACCATTAAAAAGCCTCAAGTCCTAAAGGTAATCCATTCCCACCCTTCGGAAGGATCCACACTAGGATTCTGGAGGACTGAGTTGGGACTAAGCCTTGGTATTCAGCGTGCCTATCAGCTTAAAAGTGTCTAGGAAATGTGTGTCTGTGTGTGCATAAGAACATAAGAAGTTGCCACACTGGGTCAGACCATCAAGTCCAGCATCCTGTTTCCAAAGTGGCCAATCCAGGCTCAGGCACTTGGCAAGTATCCAAACATTAAGCAGATCCAATGCTACTAATAATAATAATACAAGTGGCTATTCCCTAAGTCAACTTGATTAATAGCAGTTAATGGACTTCTCTTCCAAGAACTTATCCAAACCCAGCTACACTAACTGCCCTAACCACATCCTCTGGCAATGAATTCTAGAGCTTAACTGTGCACTGACTGAAAAATAATTTTCTCCGGTTAGTGTAAGAGAGGTCGACCCTTGAACCGAGATGAGGTTGTTGCCACCACTAAGAGGAGGCCCATGGTGATCCTCATCATTGGGAGGCGGTTCCGGGAGAGAGAACCCAACAGGACCTTCACCTATACCAGCCCTACATTCCCCAATAGTTGAGCCTTTGGGTGCCGGGGCCGGCAGAACTTAGGCACGGGTCTCTCAGACGGCAGGCAGGAGATAGATCGGATGAACAAAGGGTCGAGGCAGGCAGCAGGCTACACAAGGTGGAGGCCAGGCTGAGGCAAAGGCAGCAGCGAACAAGCAGAGACGAAGAACCAGGCTGAAGATCAGGGCAGGCAGCAGACACGCAGAAACCAGGAGACAAGAGGGTCGGATCCAGAAGATCGATCCAAGGAAGCAGAGATGAGGAAGAGCTGGACGGAAGCAGGAACTGGAACTAGGACTGGGGCTGGAGCAGAATCTGGAGCAGGAGAACCATAGGATCGCGGGATCAGGATACAGACAACATGCACTCACCAGGAGCTGGACTTGTTGCTGAGGCAAAGAGGAAGTGGCAAGGCAGGGTATTTATACCTGCCTTACCTGACATCATCATCCCGGGCCACGGGGAACTTTCCAGCTGTTGGCCCTTTAAATCTAGCCCAGGCGCGCACCTAGGGGACCCAGGGATCACTCCGTTGGGAGCACTGCGAGCAGGCCGCAACAGCGGCAAATCGCACTTGGACGCGGCAGCAGAGGGGAACGCTGAAGAGGGTTTCCTGCCCGCACAGGTGAGGGGTCCCGGCCCAACTCCCCGAAGACCGGAGCACCTAACAGCTTTAAATGTGCTACTTGTTAACTTCATGGAGTGTTCCCCTATTCCTTCTATTATCCGATAGAGTAAATAACTGACTCACAATTACCAGTTTTAGACGTCTCATGATTTTATAGACCTCTATCATATCCCCCCCTCAGCCGTCTCTTCTCCAAGCTGAGCAGACCTAAACTCTTTAGCCTTTCCTCATAGGGGAGCCATTCCACCCCCTTTATTATTTTGTTCATCCTTCTCTGTACCTTCTCCAGTGCAACTATATCTTTTTTGAAATGCAGCGACCAGAATTATATACAATACTCAAGGTGCGGTCTCACAATGTAGCGATACAGAGACATTAAGACATTTTCCATTTTATTCAACATTCCCCTCCTAATAATTCCTAACATTCTGTTTGTTTTTTTGACTGCCCCAGCACACTGAGCCGACGATTTCAATGCATTATCCCCTATGATGCCTAGATCTTTTTCCTAGGTGGTAGCTCCTAATATGGAACCTAACATTGTGTAACTACATCATGGATTATTTCTCCCTATATGCATCACCTTGCTCTTGTCCACATTAAATTTCATCTGCCATTTGAATGCCCAATCATACTCTCACATGGTCCTCCAGCAATTTATCACAATCTGATTGTGATTTAACTACTCTGAATAATTTTGTATCATCTGCAAATTTGATTACCTCACTCGTCTTATTCCTTTCCTGATCATTTATAAAGGGAGGAGGAATAGCCCAGTGGACTATGAACCAGGAGACCAGCGTTTGAGTCCTGATGTCGCTCCTTGTGACCTTGGGCAAGTCACTTTACTCTCCATTGCCTCAGGTACAAACTTAGGGGGTCATTTATCAAATTGCGGTAAGGCCTTTTTGCATGCGAAAAGCACCTTTAACGCATGCGATAAGGCCTTTTCGCATGCGAAAAGCGCCGTAACGCCGCTCGCGATGCAAATTATAAAATGGGGAGGGATAGGGGAGGAGTTGGGGGAGGGCTAATGTAAAGCAGGTGCTGGGATCGCGGTGTGCGATAAATGAGGGGCACTATCGCAGGACATTAACGCCAGAAATAACAACACCTCTTTCAATTGCAGTAAGGACGTATCGCATGCGAAAAGGCCTTATCGCATGCGTTAAAGGCGCTTTTCGCATGCGATAAAAATGAAAAAACCTATCCAGCACTCCTGGGCCAATAAAAAAGCTCGTTTTTACTAAGTGAACCTTCAGGACAACTGTTGCTCACTGCCAGGTGTTCATATATGCACTGCTACTACATGCCTCGCCACGCCCGTCGCAGACTACAGCATGTGGCCGCAGGACAACCTGTACAACAGGCCAGGCCACAACCAAGACAGCACAGGGAGTTACCAGCAGCACAGGGTCTGAGGCCTGGTCAGGGCATGCCAGATGGCAGGGCCCAGGCTAGGATAAATAGGGAGCGTATCTTTCCTACACGTACATCCTTGGAGGGCATGCCTGAGGACGTAGTGGTGACCAGGTATCGTCTCAGCTCTCAGGCAATACGTGAGTTATATGCTGACATGAGAGTTGATCTGGATCCAACAACCACAAGGTCAAATGCCATCCCTGGCATGACCAAACTGTTGGCTGCACTCCATTTCACTGCCAGCGGCTCCTTCCAAACCACAGTAGGAGTTGTGGGAGGTATGTCTCAAAGCACTTTTTCACGCTGTCTGGATCAGGTCATTGAAGCTGTCATGGACCGCATTCATCGCTACATATATTTTCCTCGCAACAGGCAGGACTTGATGGACTTGAAGAGAGCCTTTTATGCCCTTGCACAGTTCCCCAATGTTATTGGAGCTATAGACTGCACACATGTAGCCATCATTCCACCACGGGAAAGGGAGGCAGCGTACCGCAATAGAAAGCTATTCCACTCCTTGAATGTTCAAATGGTTTGTGATGCTGGACTGCACATTCTTGACGTGGTGGCCAGGTACCCGGGCGGGGCGCATGACTCCTTTATACTAAGGCAATCGGGCCTTTTTGCGGATTTTGAGGCTGGCCTGTACGGTGATGCTTGGCTTGTAGGTAAAAGACAGTTATTCCTTTATCTATTCCATGTCATGCAATGTATATGTGTGTGATATTACCCCAAGGAGGGGGCCATGGGTGGGGGGGGGGGGGGGGGGGAGAATAGCTGTGGGGTTAGCATGGGCAGGTGAACTTTATCAACCCTGTATACATGGCTTGCCATGCATCCTAAGTAACAAATAAGGTTAAGGTATGCCATTTGAACACCCTTGTACACTGTCCTGCTGACGTTCTGTGGGCAAAGGAGTCAATAAGGTGGTGAAATAGTAAGCTGTATGTAGGTTCATAGTACCTGCTCCACAAATGGTAAATGTCATAGCATGCCTTGTGGTAACATTACAATGCCTGCACACGGCACACTGCTGCCACATTACCTGTATGTGTGATTATATAGCCACACATCTTGCCCATTTACAGTGGAAGTGTAATCCTGCACTCCTGTACTTCAAGTAGTGTTCCCTTCATGTTGGTGTCCTCTGTTAGTGACAGTATAGGCTTTTTTTCCAATACTTGCCACACTGCACAGCCTGCACACCTGCAATGTACCTGCACCATAACAACATAAGGTACGGTCATGCCTTTCACTGCAGGCCTCACAGCTGTAATGTTTGTCTGTACAGTTGGCTGCCACCTCAGTACCCTTTGCTAGATTAGGAGGGGCAGTGAGGGCACCCTTGCCAAATGCACACCCAATGCTGTACCTATGAACAGGGGTAGCTCAATAGATGACAACTCCTAACTATACTGCTGTCAGGCAACAGTAAGGAGCTGTTAAGGGGCAGCAACGTTGCCGGCTATCTTGCACTGTCTTAATGGATGTTGTGGCTAGCCAGTCAGCTGTGGCTATAACATACCAAAAAATAATATTTCATTATCTCATTGGTGCAGGAGACTTAGGTTATGGTTGCCGCCCATGGCTTCTCACCCCCATACACATGCCTAACACGCCTGCCGAGATGAGATACAACGATGCTCTATGTGGTACCCGAACTGTCATTGAACGCACCTTTGGCCTTTTGAAAACCCGCTTTTGGACAAGACTGGGGGAGCCTTAATGTATGGCCCAGACAAAGCAGCAAAGATCATACTACTGTGCTGTGTATTCCATAATGTGGCAGTACGTCATCGACTACCAATGGATATCTGTCCAGATCTGCCACAGGATCCTGCATGTGTGAATGCGCGAGCCCAGGAGAATGTAGCTACAGGCAGGCAGATTCGCCAGAACCTTATAGTTTCACACTTTGCCTGATGGCCCCGGCCTATGCCTTGTAATAGCATTGCTAGGTGTGGCTGAATATAATGAGCAGCGCTTCCACTCCTTACGCTTATACTAGCGTTATGTGTATGCCAAATTATCAGTCCAATTTTCAGTCATGTCTGGATTATGAACCTTTGCACTGGTGTGGCAATAAAAGCTGTGCTGCTAATGCCATTATTTACATTGTGTAGCCACCTTCTGTTCTGCCGCCATGTTACAGAAACATATAGTGTATGTAGTCTGTGAACATGGGCTGTACCTACCTAGAACCTGGTGGGCTGACAGACTTGTGTGTGCACCTCTCACTGTTATAGAAATGGGCATGTAACACAGTGATAGCAGTTGAAATGCAAACCTGTGTGACGACCATGCACAGTGCTCTTGATATATCAGTTGTGTGTCTGTGTGTATTTAGACTGACAGTTCCTGTTAAATGTCAAACTTGTTGGGCCCAACATCACCTTTGAGGTCTCACACGCATGAAGTCGGGCATAACAGGTGGCTATGTACATACAGGTACAGATCCCATTTGCTACATGTGTACAGATAATGACAGTGAGCATATCATTTCGCTTCACATGACATTTTACAATGTATTTTTTAAGTGTGTGGCAAGGGTGGCCACTAAAGTGACCTTCGAAGCTGGTAAAAGGTCATGTTGGTATACCTGTCAGGTTGCACACTGTGCATAGTTCCCTTTCACCTGCTATTGACCTGTCACAATGCAAGGTTTACAGAGTCAATTATCCGAAGCTCTGCCTATTGGCTGTGTTGATAACATGCTGGTATGACAGGTGTGGCCTCATATCAGTATGTTATTGTACAGGTGCTGGACAGAAAGCTATGACATAAAGACCATCACACTCTGCATTATTCCGGTGGCACACCAGCCATACTGCTGCCTTAGGTTTCCTTAACACATGCTCGCCTCATGCAGATGGAGGATTTACAATCCTTTCCATTGTCTTTAACAACATGCCCAGCTATACTATCCATATGTGTGCTGTACCTTAACTATGAGTCTGTACACAGTGTCAGATCTTATTAAGCAGTAACAATCAGCACCTGTGCTTCTTCCTTTAGGACAACCATGAGGAATGCATAGACAGCAACATGACTGGGTTATGCCAACACAGATAAGCATGATACCTAGGTCGTGTTGATACGAGTGCAGCATGGTACCCATCCACCTGTTCTGTGAGGGACAAGCAGCTTTTGGCCCGGCCCCCTTTGGGTGCATGTAACAGATGACTATCGTTTGTTATAAGGGTCTTGGTTTCTTTCACTTTGAGGCATTATAGGGTGTCTGTAGCTCATGGCCCTCTGACAGTGACCCAGTATATGGTTACATCGGCATTCTATTAATCAGCAGATACTGGGCTTATGCTACAGCTGTCAATATACACAGGTCACAATACAGTGTGACATATACCATGCCTTCTTACTTGCTATGTGAATGGACTACATACGTTTGTTGGCCACCCACATAACTTGGATGTTGTGTCATACCCTTCTTTGGCATATGTCCAATCTTAAACAGACAATATATTGTTCCCACCTTGAACATGCTCCTTCATTGCCTTCAAGACGTAGCCTGTACATCCACAGTATAGGAAGTGTTGGTATGGAATGTATACAGCTGTGTAACTCAGGCTAATGAAAGGCACATAAAGATAAATTCACACGTGTCCAACTGTAAACAATACTGCAACACAATAACACCTCAATATGCCTTATGCAAGTCGGTGCAGTTTATTAACATATTTGTATTTGCAGTGCTGGCAATAATGGGAAGGTCCTACTTTATCACAATCTACAGGTTAACTGAACAGCACTTACATTTGCAACTGATACCAAATATATATGCAAACAGCAGTATTACGTATACAGGTATATCTTGCTAACCTTATACCATAAGCATGATTACAGGCAGAATTTCTAGTGACTGGAAATGGTACCCCTCAAGCTAAAGTACTGCAGGTAATAGATAAATACATGATGCTGTAGACTGTGCACAAAAGGAAGGGCCCCAGACTGTCCATGTTGAAATAGTGCACTGAAAGGGGACAGCCAAAGAGCCATGGCAGCAAAGTTCCAGCAAGCAGCCAGCAGTTGACCAAGAGCAAGGTACAGCAGGAGCACTGATAGCCCATGTCAGGACACAGCAGCATGGGAACAGGAGGCCCAGGATGAGACACAGCAGCATGGGAACAGGAGGCCCAGGATGAGACACAGCAGGATGGGAACAGGAGGCCCAGGGTGAGACACAGCAGCATGGGAGCCGGAGACGAAGGATGTGACATGGGAGCAGGCAGCCAGCACTTAACGCAGATGAGCAGAGGTTACGGCACGCTGATCCGTTTCCTTCCATCGGGACAGCACAGGAACTCTGTGGAGGGCCCAAGGTCATCAATGATATTCCATCATTACAGCACAGGAACTCTGTGGAGGGCCCAAGGTCATCAATGATATTCCATCATTACAGCACAGGAACTCTGTGGAGGGCCCAAGGTCATCGATGATATTCCATCATTACAGCACAGGAACTCTGTGGAGGGCCCAAGGTCATCAATGATATTCCATCATTACAGCACAGGAACTCTGTGGAGGCCGCACACCGGAGACCTGGAGAGAATGGTATTTTGGACCATGATGTTTCACTTCAGGGCCCTTTGCCACTTGGGCCCTTGCCTCTTGGAGGCGGCATGTCCTTCGATGGACGCCCCCTGCGCCCTCGTCCCCTGGCTGGACTGCTTTGGGGTGTTGACGCCAGTGACGAGGACTCAGACATCGAGTGAGGCATCCGCTGAAGGATCTGGGTCATGATGTTCGTGAGGCTGCTGATGGCGGCACTTATGGTTAGTGCATCCTGGGACCTTGCAGCTATTCCATGTTGCATGATCCTATTCTGCCTTTGGATGACCCTTGCCAGGTGTTGCATTTGCAATCCCAACAGCTGGCCTTGTGCAGCTGTCATGGGCTCATGCAGTGGTGCAGCCGGGGGTGCTGCAGAAGGTGGTGCAGGGGGTACAGCCGGGGGTGCTCCACATGGTGCTGCACGAGGTGCTGCACGGGGCGCTGCAGGGGGTGCTGTTGGGGGTGCTACCGGTGGGGAAGGTGTCAGTGCTGCCGGGCTCGATGGGCTATGGCGATCAGCAGCACTCAGAATTGGCATGCCATCACTGCTTGATGAGTGCGGTGGTGTGTTGCCTCTGGATGTCCAGCCTGCTGTGTCTTGCATGATTGTGTCTAGGTCAAGGGATACATTGAGGCCTTCAAACGGTGGGGAATCATGTGGGCTGCTCATCTCCTCATGCTCCACTTGTGTCTGCGCATCCATGAGTAGGGGACGCTGCATTAGTGCAATGGGCTGGCTCACAGCTGGTCCTTGCCAGCTGGGTCCTGGCACTTCGTGGCTGGATCCCTGACGTTCCTGAAGGCGAGCTGTGAAAACAGTAAAGACAGGGAAACATCATAAACATATATGATGTTACCGCCTTTCTAGCATTTTTCCATCAGAGGAGCACTGTGTTTCAGTAGAAAGTGACCATCTACTGACAATATTTGTGTGCTTTCCACTAGTGTGTTTGGGTCATTCCTTGTCAATGGCCAACGCACACAGTGTTTGCCACAGTAGGTGTGTAGCAGTTGTTGGGTGTGGCGTTAGGGGACATGGTCACTTACCAGCCGCAACATGTGAGGTGTCCAGCCGCGTCTCCAACCCTTCCACAATGTCCGGGCCCAGGCGCTCCAGCAACCTCTGCTCCATGTTGGTCAGCACTGTTGGACAGGGTGCCCCTCCACCTGTCTGCTGATGGTACTTCCGGCGTGCTGCCACTTTGGACTTCAGCTGTGCCTTCACATCACGGTAGCGGTGAGATACCTGCTCCCATGTTCTGGTTAGGCCGCTGTGCCGGGTGATAATCTCTGCTATCCCCTTCCAGATCTGCACCTTAGCTGCCTTGCTTGTCTTTGCGACTCGGTTTCCAAACAGGCATGGATAATGCTCCAGCACACCTTCTATGAGCAGATCATTTTCCTGGGTGCTGAAGCGAATGGCCCGCAGTCTCTGGCGGGTTGCTGCCTGTCTGCCTGAGGGGGGTGCCACTTCCTGTCCTGGAGGGGTGTCTTCCCTGTCCTCACTCTCCGACCCGCTCTCACTTCCCCTCCCTTCTCCCCCCCCCCCCCCAACTCTTCCTGGCCTGACCTTTCCCTTCCACTCTGTCCTGTCTCGCTTCCTTCTTCGTCTCCTCCCACCACTATTTCCTGACTGCTCCCTTCCCCCTCCCCCTCCCCCACCCTCCTATCCCTTCCCTCCTGCCTGTGCCTGCTCCTAGCCCTATCCCCACTTCGACTCCTAGCTCGCATTCCCCTGCCACTCCTCTCCTCCTCCTCCCGCTCCCTCCTCCTCCCTCTACTCTCCTCACTCCTCTTCTCACCTCTCTTTCCACTTCTGTCACGCTCCATTCTCTCCACTCCACTCCCACACTACTCCTCTCTTCCACACTCCTCTCTCCAACTGCTCACCAACTCCACCACTCCTCCACTCCACCACTCCTCCTCCACAGAAATAGACAAACAGGACAGACAGTCCTTGCACTCCCACAAAAATGACAAAGGACAAATGGTTCAGGGAAACAAAGGACAACAAATACACAGCACAACTCACTCAGTAGTCAATGAATCCTTCCTGTACGATCACCTCTACTCCTCTACTACGCCTTCAACCACTAACACACACTCAAAGGAGGAGTTGCAGGAAGTGGTCTCTTATAGTGGAAACATTTTCGCAAACTGCGAAGTGACTTCGCAAATGGCGACGTCACTTCCGCAATTTGCGAAGTCACTTCTCATTTTGCGATACTGCCTGAAAGACCTATTGCGAGGCGGTATTCTGTTCATTATCATAGCCACGCCCCTTTTCACATCGCATGCGTTACTGCTGCGATGTTTATAGCATTTTGATAAATCCAGGCCTTAGATTGTAAGCCCTCTGGGGATAGAGAAATACCTACAGTACCTGAATGTAAACCGGTGTGATATCTCAATTGAGAACAAATGTCAGTATATAAAAATAATAAATAAATAAATATATTAAAAAGTACTGGTCCAAGTACAGATTCCTGAGGCACTCCACTGTTTACCTTTTTCAACTGAGAAAATTGGCCATTTACTCTTACTCTCTGTTTCCTGTCTTTTAACCAGCTTGCAGTCCACAAAAGGACATCTCCTCCTATCCCATTACTTTTTAGTTTTTTTAAAAGCCTCTCATGTGGGACTTTGTCAGACGCCTTCTGAAAATCCAAATACACCTTCAGGTTCACCTATATCCACTTTTATTAATCCCTCAAAAAAATGAAGCAGATTTGTTAGGCAAGACTTCCCTTGGGTAAATCCATGCTGTATTCCATTAAACCATGTCTTTCTAAATGTTCTATGATTTTGATCTTTAGAATAGTTTCCACTATTTTTCCCAGCTCTGAAGTCAGGCTCACCAGTCTATAGTTTCTTGGATCACCCTTGGAGCCCTTTTTAAATATTGGTGTTACATTGGCCACCCTCCAGTCTTTAGGTACAATGGATTATTTTAATGATGGGTTACAAATTTTAGCTAATAGATCTGAAATTTTATTTTTGAGTTTCTTCAGATCTCTGGGGTGCATACCATCTGGTCTAGGTGATTTGCTACTCTTTAGTTTGTCAATCTGGCCTACTACATCTTTTTTATTTATTTATTTTATTTAACGTTTTTATATACCGACATTCGTTAGAAACATCACATTGGTTTCCATAAAGCAAGAATGCAGCCAACATGGCTTTACAGTGAAACTGATGTTAAACTGGGGAGGGGGAGGGGAGATGGAGAGAAAGGAAATAAGCTGAGGGTAAAGATAGGATTAAGGGTTGGATATTATGTATAATCATTAAAAGCAAAAGCAAAATTAAGGGTTGGATGTTATGTACAATCATTAAAAGCAAAAAGACATTATGTACAATCGGAACTGAGACAATATGTACCATCGGAACTGAGACAACATTATATACAAGCATTAAGCGAGAGGTTTGGAGGTTATGTACAATCGTTAAAAGTGAGAGGACATTATGTACAATCATTAAAGGACAATATGTACAGTATAGAAGTTGTGTATAACTACATAACTGTGTGCCTTGGTTTTTAAGAGGGGTCAGATTTTAACTGAAACCAAGAAATGTGCAATCTAGACTGCTTTTCTGGGTCTGAGAAAAAACATAAACCCTTTCTTTTCTGGCCCTGTACCTAGACGGGGGCGTAAGTTGCCTGCTGGTGCGCGATCCCCCGGTACAGCGGCAAATGGCGGCCTCCAGCTCCACCCCGCCCATGCCCCAAGGACCGCCCCTTGAAAGAGGCCTGGCTCTTGTGCGCGTAACAGGGGTTACACGAGCGGCCGGACCTCTTTTAAAATGCGCACGTAACCCCCGTTTTCCCCACATGCAGGGGATTAAAAATCAGGCCTAAAGTGTGTATTTGGGCTGAAAAAGAAAAAATAAAAGTTCATATGTTTTACCAGTGTGTCTAACGGGAGGGGCTCTTTGAAGATTTCATTGCTAGAGCCTAAATTTTACCTTACCTTATCTATATAATTTTAAGGAATTAGTGATAATTTAACAAAATGTCTTTCAATCAATGCAACAATTGTGGTGCTTAAGTCCCAAGGCCTATCATTTGGAGAATCAAAGGTTGTCCCTTTTGCCTTCAGCTGTCTGCAATTAAAATGGAGCCGATTCATCTAAGGGAGGACTTGTCCAGGTTTCAATTAACCGCCCCTTCCTTTAACCATCCAGTACCTCTCGCCCATCTCCCACAGAGGTTTCAGAAACTCAGGAAAAAATGGTTTATAGTGGGCTCTGGTAGAACAAATCATGTGACAGACACCCACCTTCCCCAACTTTACAGCATCCTGTGCATCAACCCCCACTCCCACAGAGATGTCAGACTTCCAAGATTCAAAAACCCAGGAACAATTGGATAACAGTGGGCTCTGGCAGAATAACGGTTCTGATGAAGACACACACACACACTCTCCAAAGTTACCCCTACATAATGCATTTTCAGCTTTGGAGAATGAAGAAACCTCAACAATAGATTTTGAAGTAATTTCTAAAAGTGATGTCACCCAATGTACCCAGAAGCCCTTCAACAAAATCAAATGTCATAAGAGAAAGCTGCTTCTGCTGGGAGTCATCAGAGGAACCAATTTGGGAGCACATTTTGATGGTGACACAAAAGTTAAATGCCTTCTAGGATCCTCAGCTAGTAGAAATGCAAACCAAATAATCCAAGTCATTGAAGAAGAAAGTAGGAATGATATCAGGGTTATCATCCATCTGGGGAACAATGACCTCAAGAGCAATGGTATCCATAAAGTACAAAAGATATCCAAAATCTAGGAAAGACGACACACTGCAAAGTCTATTGTTTTTTCGGATGTATCACCTGTTCATGGAAAGGGAAATGAGAAGCTATGCCATATAGATAATTTCAATTCCTGGCTCAAAACCTGCTGTGCAGAAAGTGGTTTTGGATACATTGGAGGCTGGGGTCATGCACGGAGCAGTAAAAGGCTATATGGTAAGGATGGCCTACATTGGTCTGTAGCAGGAAGGAGCATGCTAAGTGAGAAAATGAAATCATATATTATCAGACATTTAAACTAAAGAATGGGGGTGGCAGGAGATAGCCAATGAAATTGACATATCACCCACAAGCAATACAGGAAGTGGGAGGGGAAAATAAAATTAATCAGCTTAAAAAAGCAGAAAAGGTGTCTAGGGGAAGTGCAACAAATCAAGGGAGAAAAATTGGAAAGCTATGACTACAAATGCTCATAGGGCCGGATTTTAATAGCTGCGCGCACAAATCTACACCTGATTTTATAACATGGGCGCGTAGCCGCGTGCATGTTATAAAATCCGGGGTCGGCGCATGCAAGGGGGTGCACACTTATGCACCTTGCACACGCCGAGCCCTAGGCTTTCCCCATTCCCGAGCCCGATGGCTTTCCCCATTCCCTCCGAGGCCGCTCCGAAATCGGAGCGGCCTCGGAGGAAACTTTCCTTCCGCTCCCCCCCACTTTCCCCTCCCTTTCCCTACCTAATCTGCCCCCCAGCCCTATCTAAATCCCCCCCTACCTTTATTTTGCTATTTACACCTGCCTGTGGCAGGCATAACTTGCGCGTACCAGTCGGCTGCCGGCACACGATCCCCCAGCACGGCCGCTGTGCCAGAGGCCTCGGGTCCGCCCCCGGACCGGCGCCCCGCTCATGCCCCTTTTTCAAAGCTCTGGGACATACACGCGTCCCCGGGCTTGCGTGTGTCGCCGGGCCTATGCAAAATAGGTTTTGCACGCGCAGGGCTTTTAAAATCTGCCCCATAGTTTGGGCAATAAAATCCCAGACCTTCAGGCCCTAATGGTAGAGGTGGACTTGGATATTGTTCGAAGACATAGTTCACAGATTCTCATGATTGGGATACAGCCATACCGGGCTATATCTTGTTAATGAAGGACATAGAGGACAGAAAAGGGGGAGTAGCAGCTCTTTATATCAAAAACAATATCCAAGCAATTGAACTGCAAGGAATGTGGAGTAGAAAAGAAGCATAATGGGCCATTCTAAAAAAAGATGATGGTACATTCATTTTTACTGTAGTGATTTATAGGCCTCCGACTCAAATGGAAAAACTAGACCAAAGGGTGGGAACGAAGGGACAAGTGATGATTGTTGGAGATTTAAATCTGCCGGATGTAGACTGGAAAATCCCTTCTGCGGAATCTATAGAAGCAGAGAAATAGTGGATGCCCTGAAAGGGGCTCTGTTCAATCAAATAGTAATGGAACCCAAGAGGGAGGAAGTTATACTTGACTTAGGGCTCACTAATGGAGATAATGTCTCTAAATTCTGGGTAGGTGCCCATCTCGGCACCAGTAATCATCAAACGGTATGGTTTGATATCGCAAATAGGATACAGAGAAGTCACATGAAGACCCAAGTTTTGAATTTCAAAAATACAGACTTTGCCGAAATAGGGACTGACCTGGAGGTAGAACTAGAAGACTGGGAGAAAATGAGAGAAGTGGAACAACAGTGGGCCAAACTAAAAGGAGCAATTACAAAGGCAATTAATCTATATTTAGAAAAGTAAACAAAAGTAAGAGAAATAAGAAACCAATCTTGTTCTCAAAGGAGGTAGATGATAAAATAAAAGCAAAAGAACAGTGTTCAAAAAATATAAAGGATCCCAAAAAGAGGAACACAGGGAAGAATTCAACTGCAACACACCACGCCCCCCTACACAAGCATCTCGCATCACCATCTTCCCCCCCTTGCACCACCTTCCCCCCTCCTATCCCCCCCATTCCCCCCTTCAACCATCCCTGCCAACCTAACCTTAATATATCCTCATCAACAAGTCATTTATGTACATATGTTATATACTACATCAAATGTTCAACGTAATCCTGTTATTCCTGTTATAATTTGTATAATTTGTTATATTTATTACAATGTTACAATTTATTATTTTTATTACAATGTTATAATGTAAAATAGGGCTGTTACTACCCTATTCTTTGAGTTATCTGGAAACCGATGTGATATCTCGATCGAACGTCGGTATATAAAAGAAATAAATAAATAAATAAATAAATAAATAAATATCTGGTGAAACTGAGGGAGGCAAAGAAAGAAAGCAAGAAAGCAAAAAGTCAGGTGCAAGAAAGGATTGCCAAAAAGGTAAAGCGAGGTCATAAAACATTTTTCAGATATATCAGAGAAAGGTCCGAAGTGGTATAGTGAAATAAAAGGTGACAAAGATCAATGTGTGGAGAGAGATGAAGAAATGGATTAAATATTAAACAAATACTTCAGTTTGGTGTTCACTAAAGAAGGCCCTGGAGAAGGACTGTCGCTAGTTGACAAGATTGTGGATGGGGGCGGAGTAGGCGAAACTCCATTTACAGAAGAGAATGTATGGGAAGAGCTAGGAAAACTGAAAGTGGACAAGGGCATGCGGCCGGATGAGGTACATCCCAGGATACTGAGGGAGGTCAGAGATGTGCTGGTGGGGTCTGCTGAAGGACCTATTCAATAGATCCCTGGAAACGGGAATGGTGCCACAAAATTGGAGAAGAGTAGTGGTGGTCCCATTTCACAAGATCGGGAGCAGAGAGGAGAATGGAAACTACAGGCTAGTTTGCCTCACCTCAGTGGTGGGAAAATTAATGAAGAAACTGCTGAAGGAAAAGATAGTGAAATATCTACAATCTGGTGGGTTTGCTTGATCCAAGGCAGCATGGATTCACCAGGGGAAGGTACTTTCAGACAAATCTGATTGATTTTTTTTGATTGGATGACAAAGAATTGGATTAAGGAAGAGCGCTTGATGTGATTTACTTGGATTTTAGTAAAGCTTTTAATACGGTCCCACATAGACTCGTGAACAAAATGAGAAGCTTGGGAGTGGGTGCATTCCACACTACTACCGTAGTGTGGAATGCAAACTGGTTGACTGACAGGAGACAGAGTGTAATGGTAAATGGAACCTACTCTCAAGAAAGGTGTCAAGTGGAGTGCCACAGGGATTGGTTTTGGGACAGATTCTGCTCAATATCTTTGTGAGCGATCTGGCAGAAGGGATAGAAGGTAAAGTCTGTTTATTTACAGATGATACTAAGATCTGCAATAGAGTGGACACATCTGAAGGACTAGAGAGAATGAAAAGTAATTTAAGAAAACTTGAAGAGTGGTCGAAGATTTGGCAGCTGGGATTCAATGCCAAGAAGTTCAGAGTCATCCATCTGAGCTGTGGTAATCCAAAAGAGCTTTATATGATGGGCCGTGAAAAACTAATGTGCACAGACTAGGAGAGGGACCTTGGTGTGATAGTGTTTGATGATCTGAAGATGGCGAAGCAATGTGAAAAGTGAAAGCTAAAACGAGAAGAATGCTGGGCTGCATAGAGAGAAGAATAACTGGTGAGAAAAAAAAAGAGGTGATAATGCCCTTGAACAGGTCCTTGCATTCAATACTGGTGCCCATATCTCAAAAAGGATAAAGACAGGATAGAGGTGGTCCAAGGAAAGCGACCAAAATGGTGAGGGTTCAGCATTGAAAGACTTATGAGGAAAGGCTGAATGACCTGAATATGTACACCCTGGAAGAAAGGAGGTGAAGGGAGATATGATACAACCTTCAGATATCTGAAAGGCTTTAATGATGCATAATCATCAAACCTTTTCTTTTTTAGTTTCAATATTTTTATTGAAAGAAAGGTTTCACAATACAGCCGTCACATGGTTACACAAACTGGTCAGATATATACAGTTGATAACAGAAAATGAAGATGTAAGAGCATATATAACGAAACCGATATGAATTGTTGAGGGTCATAAAATTCACGCCCTATAACAGACAATTAAGACATTGCCAACAAAACGTGTACAAAATGGTAACTCTGACTAAACAGCTGTGATTGCTAGTTCAAAATGAATCAGAAATGCTTCCTACCGAAGCTGTAAATGGAATATGAAGATAGCGGGTGTAAAGGAAAAGAAAAGAGCGAGAAGAGAGACTAGAGGAGCAAAGGATATAGAGGGAAAAGAAAAGAGAGGAGAAAGAAGGTAAAAGAGAAAGGAAAGAAAAGAGAAGAGATCAGAGCAGAAAGAGGAGGAAGAAGCCGATATGACAGATTCGTATACCAGATAAATATTCAAGGTACATTAGCAAGAATATAATCTTCTAAAGGTTTCCATACCTGCGCCCACGAGGCCAATCGATGACTTTTAATAGCCATTGCTTTTTCATATTTATAATACATACAGACTGAGTTCCACCACCAAGTCACGGATAGCAAATCACTACGCTTCCAGTTTGATAGTATGGTATGAAGCGCAACAGCGCAGAGGAAATCCATCAATTTCCGGTGAGGTAAGGATAGATGGAGAGAGTGATTGGATCCCCGGAGAAATATGATAGCAAATGTAAGAGGGGAATCCAGTGTAAGAATTGAGGAAATAATAGACCAGGTTTGGCACCAAAACGTATGTATGTATGGGCAAGAATAAAACATATGTTCAAATGTGGCATTGGGGGTAGAGCATGACCAACATTGATGAGTGGGAAGCAGGCCAGCTCGGTGCAACCGCCAGGGAGTCCAAAAAGCTCTATGCATAAAGAAAAAAGAGGACTGCGTCAAACTGGAAGATAGTGAGATGCGTGTGGTGATGGACCACAGATGATTCCACTCAGCAGCAGTGATAGAAACGTTTACATCCCGTGTCCAAATTGGGTATAATTTAGTAAAATTTTTATTAATATTAGTTGCAACAATAGTCTTATATAAGCGGGAAGCTAAATGACCTTTAGTCCCAAACTCCTGAAAAATTTGTAATAGAAATGGAGAAGCAGTAAGTGGATTGGATAAAAATGGGGTGGAGGATAATGCGTTCCTAAGCTGTAGCCATGCATAAAATTGGGTTTTAGGGAGCCCATAAAGGCTTTGTAGAGTAGAAAAAGGAAGAAGATTACCATCCTCTAAAATGGAAGACAAAAACCATATTCCTTTAGTATGCCATAGTGGCCATAGGAAAGAACTACCGTTAATGAGCAACAATGAGTTGTACCAAATGGGGGCCATACAGGAGTGGCTCCAAGAACATATCTGACGAGGGCGAAGGGAATCAAAGAGACAATAAGCTGCGTGTAAAGAATTCAGTATCGGATTAGTGGCATATTTCACTGGAAGTTTCATACCAGGAAAACATGACAGTGGGATAGGAGACAAAAGGGAACGTTCAATGGCTAGCCACCTCGGTTGTTCCCAATCATCAGTATCCTCCTGAAAATGATGATAGGCCTGTTGGAGCATAAAAGCTTGGTGGTACGCATGAAAATTAGGGAAATTAACTCCCCCTTTGGATTTAACAAGTTTTAGTTTGGTCAAGGCAATTCTCGGATTTCGATTTTTCCATAAAAAGGAGGAAAGGATTCTGTCTACCTTTTGATAAAAAGCGGGGGAGAAAAAAACCGGTATCATTGACAAAGCGTAAATGATTTTCGGTGCGAGCACCATTTTGATAGTGTCTAACCGCCCCCACCACGTCAAGTGAAGAGGAGACCAACCCAAAGTTAAGTCCTTAAGGGATTGTAAAATACGAGATTCTGTGTTAGAAATCGTTAAGGTAGGATTGGTATAAAAGTATACACCTAAATACTTAATACATTGGGGGACCTTTTGTATGACAGAAGTAGATAAGTCAACCATAGAGCCCATGACATTAAGGGGTAATAGTTCCGTCTTGTGCCAATTGATCTTATATCCAGATAAAGAGGAATATACATTGATTAATTGCAATAAATGAGATAATGAGACTTCAGGGTTAGTAAGGAATAATAATACATCGTCAGCATATGCTGATAGTTTATAAGTTTCAGATCCAATAGAGACACCTGTAATGTGAGAATTTTGACGTATTGCAATAAGAAGGGGTTCCAAAGCCAGGTTGAAAAGCAACGGAGAGAGGGGGCACCCCTGCCTAGTTCCTCTATGGAGTGAAAAGCTCGGGGATTTGCGATTATTAATATATAAAAATGCAGAAGGGGAGTAATATAGGAGCCGAATCCAGGAAACAAATTGTAAGCCAAATCCGAATTTGTGGAGGACATAAAAGAGGAAAGACCATTCAACGCGGTCAAAAGCCTTTTCGGCATCTAGTGATACCGCAATAACAGGGAGAGGACTTGAGTGGACCGCTTCATGAATGTGAAAAAAGAGTCTGGTGTTATTGGCGATGAGCCTGTTTTTAATGAAACCAGATTGGTCTGGGTGAATGAGATGTGGCATTATTTTAGACAATCTAGTGGCCAATATTTTAGTGAGGATTTTATAGTCAGTATTTAAGAGAGAGATGGGTCTATAATTTCCAACCTCCGTTGTTGCACGGCCTGGCTTTGGGAGAACCACCACACATGCTTCAGAAAATGTGGGAAAACACTGTGGTTGAGTGGGGGCAATAGAATACATTTTTTGTAAGTATGGAATAAGTTCTTGACTAAAAGCCCTGTAGAAATCTGTAGTGAAGCCATCCGGACCGGGGGCTTTCCCGGTCTGAAGGGACGTGATGGCAAGTTCAATTTCCTGGGCAGTAATCGGAGATTCGAGCTCTTGATGTTGAGTAGAAGAAATTGAGGGATGCGAAAGTGAAGAAAAGAAGGAATGCAGTTCAGCTTCAGAGACATCAACCTCGTTTTGGTACAATGTCGCATAGAAGTCCCTGAAAGCTTGTAAGATATCTGCATCTTGAGTCAAAGTATGGTTTGTGGCCGATGTGAGATTGGTAATGCGTTTTTTTTCAGTTCGTTTTTTCAAATAGGTAGCTAATAAATGACCACTTTTGTTGTTTTCCGCATAGTATAAAGCATTGGAGTGAAAAACATTTAAACGAACCGAAGCACTTAGCTGCTGATTGTATTGAAATTTAGCTTTAAGCACCTCAGCTAATGAAGTTGACGTCGGACAACGAATATGTGCTGTTTCCAGGGAAACGATGGATTGTAGGAGACGATCAAGTTCAGCGTTTCGTAATTTCCGTTGATGAGCAGAGAAACTGATGATATCACCACGTATAGTGGCTTTATAAGCGTCCCAGAGAGTGGACAATGAAATTTCAGATGAAGAGTTATACAAAAAATATTCAGTAGTTTTGTCTCTGATGTAGTCTAGAAATTCCGGGTCAGAAAGTAAGGAAGAATTAAATCTCCACAATCTGTCCGCCATAATTGGAGATTGCAAGTCAATTTGTAGAGTAATAGCCGCATGATCCGATACTAAGATGGGTGCAATGGAAGCGGATTGAATTTGTGGTATGAGATGATGAGATGTTAAAAAAAAGTCAATGCGGGAATAGGAAGAGTGTGGGAAAGAGAAGAAGGTGTATTCCTTTTCAGCAGGATTCAGAAGTCTCCATGGATCCGATAGGCCAATAGAAGACATAAGATGCTTGAGTGTCTTGCTGGATTTAGAGATAGTCAAACGAGCAGATGTTTTCTTATCTATGAAAGGGTCCAGGACTTGATTGAAGTCTCCTCCAACTATGGTAGATGTAGAATTATGAGCTAAAAGGCGGGCAAAGGTATCATGGAAGAATGAAGGTTCATCCAGATTCGGAGCATATATATTTAGTATCGTATAGATGTCATTATTAATGGATGCTTGGATGAGATTCCACCTTCCATCAGTGTCCGCAGCTTGTTGGGTCACCGTAGCGTCTAGTCTTTTATGTAGGAGAATAGCCGTTCCTCGTTTTTTTTGGACAGCAGGGCTAAAATAAACTTGCCCTACCCATTGCTGCTTTAGTTTTTGAGCCTCAGTAGATGTTAATCGAGTTTCCTGTATAAGGGCGATATCAGAATGCAAAGATTGGAGATAAGTGAGGATTTTTTTTCGCTTGATGGGGTGCGAAAAACCTTGAACATTTAATGAAGTCACTGTAAACGAGGCCTTAATATTAGTCATATGGCAAAAAAAGGAGAAGAAAAAAGAGAGAAAAAAGAAAAAAGGAAATCAAGCAATATCCGATACCGTAGTACTGATATCGTCTGAGAAATAGGATGAAGAGAAAGCACAAGTGCAACAGAAAGAGGGAAAACAGAATTGGAAAGAGTAGAAAGGGAGGGAGAAGAAACAGAGAGAAAGAAGAGAAAAAGAGGATAAGACAAGAGAGACCTAAACGGTGTTAGCACTAACGGTGCTAAGGGTAGAATCCCCAGAGGGATAACTTAGTGGGCCCCTAGGCGGACCAACGGCCAGTCCAAGTGGAACTCATCGCTCGAGAAAGATAATGAAACATGATTCCGGATAAGGAAAAATGAACAAAAAAAAAAATTGTGCTTACAACGACTTATAGCGTCTCCAGCTAGTATCATGACCTCCGTAGAAGCCATTAATTGTTCAGGTCACCATAGCAGGCGTAATATCAATGGTGTGAAGAAAATCCTCTAGAGCCTGGGGCTGTTGATAGAGTCGCGTTTGATTGTTGTAGGTAACACGCATCTGTGCGGGGTACAGGAGACCATATTTCGCTCCAATATGCTGAAGTCTCGGCCGCATCGCCAAAAAGGCCTTCCGGCGCTCCGCAGTAGCTTTAGCCAGATCTGGCACAAATATTATATTACGGCCCTGATATTGAATAGGTGCCTGAGTTCTGGCAGCCGCCAGGATTTGCAGTACTTGAGGGTAGCGTAATAATTTAAATATAATCGGTCTTGGATATTTGGGATTAGAAGGTGGCTTGAATGGAACTCGGTGTGCTCGCTCGATTTCCAGCGGATATTGAAAATCTACGCTGAGGCTATTGGTAAGCAACTTAACGAGAAAGCCAGTTATATCATTGCCTTCCTCTCCCTCCATAATTCCAAGTAGGCGAACATTATTTCGTCTGTTCCTGTTAGATAAGTCTTCAATACTATTTTGAAGTTGCGCCATCTCTTTAGATATCTGAGGAACGGAGGCGGTAGTTAACAGTAAAGAGGAGACTTGAGATTCCACATCATCGAGTCGGGATTGGTAAGACTCCAGTTTAGCCGAAACTGTTACTAATTCCCCTCGTATCGCATTAGTAGCATCAATATTAACATTTATCAGTTCTTTTAGCTGGCGCAGCTCGGTGAGAACAACATCGGCAGACGCCATTACCTTCGTTGGCGGGGCCTTGTTAGGGGAAGGAGGGTCGGCCTTGGATCTTTTAGTGCCTGCCGACGCCGCAAACGCCGCTTCTATCTTCCCGGGTTTACTGGATGCCATCGGGAGCTTGGACATTCGCGAAGCTGAATCGGCAAAAAAAGGAAGCTGGAGACGCACAAAAAGTAGTATTTCCTTCCTATAATGAAAAAATCTCGAACGGAGCTACACACTTAGGCGGCCATTTTGATCGTTGCGCAAGAGCGCCCCCCATCAAACCTTTTCTGTTGGAAAGAAATCAATAGAACTAGGGGTCATGAAATGAAACTCCAGGGAGGACGACTCAAAACAAACATCAGGATATATTTCTTTATGAAGAGGGTGGTGAATGCCTGGAATGTCCTTCCAGAAGAGGTGAAGATGAAAACAGTCAAGGAATTCAAAGAGGAATGGGATAAACACTGTGGATCCCTAAAGGCTAGAGGATGGAAATTAAAAAAAAAAAAGAGTGCATGGGGTAACTTGCTGGTAACTTGGGGTAACTTGCTGGTGTGGCAGTTGCTACCCTTAACAATTAAGCCTTTGTACTATTAATACAACTCCATCTTCAACGGCAGTGAGAAAAAGGGAATTGGATTCTAACAGCAACCAACAAGGATCCCGACTTTTACGGGTTGGGGAACAAATAAACATGGGGGTAACTAGCTGATGCGGCGCTTACTACCCTTAATCACTAAGCCTGATACTTTTGATGCAACCGCAACATTGCTCTCTGCTTTCATGATAAGGATTAATGGAAATTGGATTCAAACAGCATCCAAAGGTACTGAATTTTTTGGTCTGGTAAACTGATAAGAATGGGGGTAACCTGCACAGATACTGGCATGAGCTTGCTGGGCAGACTAGGTGGATCATTTGGTCCTTTTCTGCCATCATTTCTATGTTCCTATGCTTCTCACTACTTTCACTGTTCCCAGTCCTAAAGAAAAGTTTAAACTATTTTTGCCTCATCTTTAGCTTTCAATCTTCTTCTGCATTCTAGATTCAATGTGAGGCTGTGGGGAGGGAGAGTCAGATTCATCTATTCCTGGGCCCAAAACAACGTAAAGTCAGAAAGTGGAATCAGAATTTGCCTATCCTATAGTCAATGTTCCCTCTAATTTTTGAAAGACTACAAGTGCAAAATCATTATTTTTTGCAACTTTTTATAAACAGAGTTAAAATGTGTGTATTGTGAGCCAGTATAATGCAAATAATATTGGGATTTCTTGTGCACACTGTTTTCCATGCTTGCTGGATTCAAGACCTGTATGCATGCGCACATGCACACAGTTTAGAGGAAACAGTGCCCATAGCTGAACTTTACAATCCTCATGAAGGTACTATTATGTAAAACTGGAAGAAATTGATTTGATTGCTAGAACAACAATCTATTTGTCATACCAGTATCTAAATACAATTGCACATCTCTGTACAACAACCCTTGGTGAAATTCAAGTATTAAATTTAACTACTGATTTAAGTAATTGTAAGGGATCTTTGGTTTCCCCTTATTAAAGGAGTATACCAATTGACTGTGCACAGATAACTGGGAAAGATTTTGGTTTGCTCCCCCATATGGGAACATGCAGATGGTGTATCCTAGCTATTTATCATCCCAAAGCACCTGTTATCCTCTTGGATTTTGCTTTAGACTTTCAAGCAATAAGGAACTTGCTGCTTCCTGCTGTGTAACTGTTTCTAAGTTATGGGACAGGAGTAAGGAAGAGTTCCCATTTAGGAGCCAGCCACCAGTTGACTATCCAGCCTTTTCAGATTATTTGAAATTTTTAAAACAATTATTAAGACTTCTCTGTGCGAGCCAATCCCCCTTATTGCAGTATATTGGGGTGTCCCTGTTTGAGACTGGATTTGGGATAAGGAAGATCTGCAAGAGTGTTTTATCTCCTCCAGAGTAGTCACTTGGCAGTGTCCTGATACACAGGAAGAATGATTTTCGCACTATCTCCTCTGTTGGAGGCAAGTAGAAATGGCAGAACAGCTCAAACTTATGAGGCAAGTACAGCTGCAAAAACATTTCAATTAATTGCAGCTGAAAGCTTTTTTTTGTTTTGTTTGCAAATAACTTAAAAGAAGCCTTCTGAGAATATTTCATATGTACAGCATTGTAAGAAACCCTTCATGTGCAGCCTGTTGCAGGCAGGGGCAGTTCTATGAGGCAGGGTGAGGCGGCCACTTTTAGCGGCAAGTTTTTGAGGCGGCAAGATTGTCCCCTGAAACCTTCCTGCCATAGCCGCCTCACCCTGACTTTTATTATGCTTTTTTTTTTTTACTTCCTGCCGAAGAAAAGAAGAGGGGCTGCTGGCCAAAGAGAAATCTGCAGGACACAGCAGAGCCATCCTGCCGCAGCCGGAAAACAGTCGTGCAGAGCCAGAAGAAAAGGCCTGCAAGGCTACGGCAGAGCTTATCCTGCTGCGGCTGGAAGAAAGCTGTGCGGGGCCGCAGCAGAGCCCATCCTGGCCAGTGGCAGCTAAAGAATGAAAAAGAGGCCACTGCCGGAGCCCAAGTCGTCCATGGCTGAAGAAATGGAAGATGTGCCGCCGCTGGAGCCGAAGTCAGCGGTGGCTGAAGAAATGGAAGAGGTGCCATCGCCGAAGCCCAAGCTGGCAGCAGCTGAAGACAGAGCCAACAGAGGCACCGCTATGAAAAGGCACCAATGAGAGCAGTGCGGCCAGCCTCCAGCAGGTTCTCTGCAAAAGAAAAGCAGCCTGCCACATTGAAAGTGATGGCGTGGTCAGCACGGCCTTAGTAAGTGGAAAAGCGCAGCCCTGCTGGCAACAGTGCTGATTCTGGTGGGGCTGTGCTGCTTTTCTATTTACTAAGGCCGTACTGACCACGCCGACAATTTCAGCTGGGCTGTGCTGCTTCGGAGAAGGAGGAGCGCCCCTGCTGGAAGTAATCCAATGCTGGTGTGGCCCCATGGCTGGAAGTTGTTCCCTTGGCCACAGGAGCTGAAGAAGATTGCTGCTGCCTGTTAGGTCAGGGATGAAGTGAGTGAGAGTGAGCATGTGTGTGGGAGATTGAGAGAGAGCATGTGAGCTTGTGTGTGGGAGAGTGAGAGAACATATATGTGGGGGAGACAGAGCATGTGTGCCTGTGTGTGTGGGAGAGTGAGACAAGTGTGCAGGAAAATGAGTGAACATGTGTGCTTATGTGTGGGAAAGTGACAGAGAGCATGTGAGCATGTTTGTGGGAAAGTGAGAGAGCATATATGTGGGAGAGAGAGAGCATGTTTGCATGTGTGCAGGAGAGCGAGAGAGAGCATTTGTGTATGTTATGTGGGGTAGTGACAGAGAGCGTATGTGTGCACACAACTAACCCAGTTACTCTCTGCCTGCTAATCCATAACAATTTCAGGGCATCTGGAAATCAAATGTTCCAAGGTATGGAGAACGGGGAATTTTTAAAAATCTTTATTTTAATTGTTGGGTGTTAATTCTTTGAAATATTTTATTGATGTTTGGAAGATTTTTATATGAGTTTTTAATTATTGAATGTTATTCTATTCATTAATTGTTTTAAATTATTCTTTTTATTGGTATGGTTTTACTAATTTTGTTTTATGAGGAATGAAAATATTTCTGTTTTTTACATTGTTGCAGTGCATACAGAATTTGGCTTGTTGCAGTTTCCAGTTCAGTTTTTGTCTGTACATTTCTATTTACCGTATTTTTCACTTCATAAGACGCACCTGACCATAAGACGCACCTAGGATTCAGAGAGGGAAAATTTAAAAAAGGTGTGCTAAACCAGCTGTTCCCAGGCATCTGTGCGTCTTATGGAGCAAATTAGGGGAGTGCATAAAAATTTTTTTGTCTCCATTTCGTTTTCGGGTCTGGGGAGGCCATTTCAGACCACTCCCCAGATCAGAAAACTTTTATTGTTCTCTTTCTGTGGGGAACCCCCCCCCCCCAAAAAAAAACCCATCCCAACCCTTTAAATTTAATTTACTACAACCCCCCACTCTCCTGACCCCCCCCCCAAGACCTGCCAAAAGTCCCTGGTGGTCCAGCGGGGGTCCTGGAGCGATCTCCTGCACTTGGGCCTTCGGCTGCTAGTAATCAAAATGGCGTCGACGGCCCTTTGCCCTTAGTATGTCACAGGGGCCGACCAATGGCACCAGTAGCCCCTGTGACATAGTAAGGTCAAAGGGCCGTCGGCGCCATTTTGATTACTGGCAGCCGACGGCCCAAGTGCAGGAGATCGCTCCCAGACCCCCTCTGGACCACCAGGGACTTTTGGCAAGTTTGGGGGGGGGGGGTCAGGAGAGTGGGGGGTTGTAGTTAGGTTTTTTGTTTTTTTTTATATTCGCTCCATAAGACGCACAGATATTTATCACCCACTTTTGGGGGGAAAAAAGTGCGTCTTATGGAGCGAAAAATACGGTATACTGTACAACAACCTGGCTTTAATCTGTTTTCCTAATAGGAGGTGTATTGGTGTTGAGGGCATGATATAATATTTGCAGTAAGGCTTTTTCATAGGTTAAGCTCTGGCAATTATGATATAGAAGGCTTACTATATTGGAATTGTAGTTCAGTTTATTCCTAGCTTTCAGTGGGCCAAGTCCACACCCAGTGCAATTTTCCATAGGCCTAATACCATATGGGATCCAGTAAACCACCTTGATTACTATGAGAAAAGTAGTTTATTAAGTCTATTAAACTATTATTATTGAAAGTGTGATTTCTTGCAGTTATGCCTATATAATATATATATGATGTGATATTTTTACTTCAGAAGATTGTACTTTGAATGTCTATTTTCCATATGCAATCTGCTTTTTTAGGTTTGGGAAGTTAATACATTTTAAAATGGAAAAGAATGCATAAGTTTTAATTATGTGGAGAAGGGAGGGAAGGAGGAATGAACGACTGTAAGGTTTGTCTAGGGCATCTAATACCCTTGTATCAGTCCTAAGATACACACACAAACTCCCACCATTCATTGACCTCTTACACCCCCAGGGAGCAGATCCTGGAGAAGGGTGAGAGGAAGGCAATAGGAAATGGAGCAGTCCTATTTTTAGACCCAGGAGTTGGGGCAGCCCCCTAGTGCGGATGCCAAAGTTGGAGAACAAAAAAATAACAGGCCCAAATACTGAGTAGTTAGAGCAGTGGGCTGCAAACAAGGGAAGCCAGGGTTCAAATCTTATTGCCATTCCTTGTGACCTTAGGCAAGTCATTTCACCCTCCATTGCCTTCCCTCTACCTTGGCCCTCTGTGATTTCACCTGCACCGGGCCATGCGGGGGGGGGGCACCATTTCATCCTTCGCCTCAGGCAGCAGATTGCCTCAAGCAACCCCTGGTCACAGGTCCCAATTAACGGAATGTAAAAGGAAAGTTAGAATATCCTGAGAGATTGTGATAAAGGCAGAAGTTTCCCAGGTGCATTCAAATAAAAAGTATACAGAGATAAATGATTTCAAACTATCCAATTCAACTGCTAGACAGGTTGGGAATAGAATTTAAAAATATACTTTGAATTTTCTGTATGAGAATGCTAGACGTCTAAAATATAAAATTGGAGAGTTGGAATGTATGGTGCTGAACGACGATGTAGACAAAACAGCCATCTCACAGACCTGGTAGAAAGAGGCCAATCAAAAGAACATGCCATACTGGGTCAGACCAAGGGTCCATCAAGCCCAGCATCATGTTTCCAACAGTGGCCAATCCAGGCCACAAGAACCTGGCAATCCTTTTTTAAACACAGCTATACTAACTGCACTAACCACATCATCTGGCAACAAATTCCAGAGTTTCATTGTGCATTGAGTGAAAAAGAACTTTCTCCGATTAGTTTTAAATGTGCCACATGCTAACTTCATGGAGTGCCCCCTAGTCTTTCTATTATCTGAAAGAGTAAATAACCGATTCACATCTACCTGTTCTAGACTTCTCACGATTTTAAACACCTCTATCATATCCCCCCTCAGCCGTCTCTTCTCCAAGCAGAAAAGTCCTAACCTCTTTAGTCTTTCCTCATAGGGGAGCTGTTCCATTCCCCTTATCATTTTGGTTGCCCTTCTCTGTATATTCTCCATCGCAATTATATCTTTTTTGAGATGCAGCAACCAGAATTGTACACAGTATTCAAGGTGCGATCTCACCATGGAGCGATACAGAGGCATTATGATATTTTCCATTTTATTCACCAATCCTTTTCTAATAATTCCCAACATTCTGTTTGCTTTTTTGACTGCCACAGCACACTGAACCGACAATTTCAATGTATTATCCACTATGATGCCTAGATCTCTATCTTGGGTGGTAGCACCTAATATGGAACATAGAAATGATGGCAGAAGAAGACCAAATGGCCCATCCAGTCTGCCCAGCAAGCTTTCACAGTTATTTTTCTCATACTTATCAGTTATTTTGAACGCTGAGGTTAGGGCCCTTATTGGTAACTTTTTTGGTTCTAATTCCCTTCCACCCCTGCCATTGATGTAGAGAGCAGTGCTGGAGCTGCATAAAAGTGAAGTATCAAGCCTAATTGGTAAGGGGTAGTAACCACTGCAATAAGCAAGCTACTCCCATGCTTATTTGTTTACCCAGACTATGCAATTCAGTCCTTCTTGGTAGTTGTCTGAATGTACATCCTTTTATCTTCATTCCCCCCTGCCGTTGAAGCAGTGAGCTGCGCTATATGGGGCGGATTTTCAGAGCCCTGCTCGCCGGGAAGCCTATTTTACATAGGCCTACCGGCGCGCGCAGAGCCCCGGGACTCGCGTAAGTCCCGGGGTTTTCGGAGGGGGCGTGTCGGGGGGGCGTATCGGGGGGCGGGCCCGAACCGCGCGGCGTTTTCGGGGCGTGTCAGGAGCGTTCCGGGGGCGTGGCTACGGCCCGGGGCGGCCCCTGGGCCGCCCCGTGGGCCGCCCAGGGGCCGCCCCGTGGCTACGGCCCGGGGCGGCCCGGGGCGGCCCAGGGGCGTGGCCGCGCCCTCCGGACCCGCCCCCAGGTCGCGTCCCGGCGCGCAGGAGGCCCGCTGACGCGCAGGGATTTACGCCTCCCTCTGGGAGGCGTAAATCCCCCGACAAAGGTAAGGGGGGGGTTTAGACAGGGCCGGGCGGGTGGGTTAGGTAGGGGAAGGGAGGGGAAGGTGAGGGGAGGGCAAAGGAAAGTTCCCTCCGAGGCCGCTCCGATTTCGGAGCGGCCTTGGAGGGAACGGGGGTAGGCTGCGCGGCTCGGCGCGCGCCGGCTATACGAAATCGATAGCCTTGCGCGCGCCGATCCAGGATTTTAGCGGATACGCGCGGCTCCGCGCGTATCTACTAAAATCCAGCGTACTTTTGTTTGCGCCTGGAGCGCAAACAAAAGTAGGCTATTCGCGCTCGTTTTAAAATCCGCCCCAGTATGTATTCAAAGTGAAGTATCAGGTTTAATTGATTTGGGATAGTAACCGCTGCAACAAGCAAGCTACTCCCACGCTTATTTGTGAATGCAAATCCTTTGGCCCACATTTCCTCTTGCCGTTGAAGCATAGAGCAATGTTGGAGTTGTATTAACCATGTGTATGTTTATTGAATGAGAGTATTAATCACCAGATAGTAGCTGTCATTCCCGCAAGTCACCCCCATGCCTCTTCTCTTCATTCATATCTTCAAGACTTTATGGATCCACAGTGTTTATCCCATGCCCCTTTGAAATCCTTCACAGTTTTAGACTTCACCACTTCCTCCGGAAGGGCATTCCAGGCATCCACCACCCTCTCCATGAAGAAATACTTCCTGACATTGGTTCTGAGTCTTTCTCCCTGAAGTTTTAAATCATGACCCCTAGTTCTGCTGATTTTTTTTACAATGGAAAAGGTTTGTCATTGACTTTGGATCATTAAAACCTTTCAAGTATCTGAAGGTCTGTATCATATCACCCCTGCTCCTCCTTTCCTCCAGGGTATACATATTTATATTCTTCAATCTCTCCTCATAAGGCATTTGATGAAGACCATACACCTTTTTTGGTCACCCTTCTCTGGACCGTCTCCATCCTGTCTCTGTCCCTTCGGAGATATGGTCTCCAGACCTGAACTCCAAGGACCTGTACAAGGGGATAATCACTTCCCTTTTCTTACTCGATATTCCTCTCTCTATGCAGCCCAGCATTCTTCTGGCTTTAGCTATTGCCTTGACACATTGTTTCGCGGACTTCAGATCGTTAGACACTATCACCCCAAGGTCTCTCTCCTGCTCCATGCACATCAGCCCTTCACCCCCCATCGAATACATTTTTTTCGGATTTCCACACCCCATATGCAGGACTTTTCACTTCTTGGCATTGAATCTCAGCTGCCATATCTTCAACCAGTCTTCCAGCTTCCTTAAATCCCTTCTCATTCTCTCCACTCCTTCCGGCGTGTCCACTCTGTTGCAGATCTTAGTATCATCTCCAAATAGACAAACCTTACCTTCTATCCCGTCCACGATGTCACTCACGAAGATATTGAACAGGACTGGTCCCAACACAGACCCTTGTGGCACTCTGCTCATCACCGCTCTCTCTTCCGAGTAAGTTCCATTTACCATCACACATTGTCTTCTGTCCTTCAACCAGTTTGCTATCCAGGCCACCACCTTGGCACTCACTCTCAAGCTTCTCATTTTATTCACTAGCCTCCTGTGTGGGACCATATCAAAAGCTTTGCTAAAATCCAAGTAAATGACATTGAGCGTTCTTCTTCGATCCAATTCCTTAGTCACCCAATCAAAAAAGTCTATCAGATTTGTCTGACAGGACCTTCCCTTGGTGAAACCATGCTGCCTCTGGTCCAGCAATTCTGCTGCTTGTAGATAGTTCACTATTCTTTCCTTCAGCAGTGACTCCAATACTTTTCCCACTACTGAGGTGAGGCTTACCAGTCTGTAGTTTCCAGCCTCCTCTCTGCTCCCACTCTTGTGAAGAAGGACCACCGCCGCTCTTCTCCAATCACTCGGCACCACTCCTGTTTCCAGGGATCTATTGAATAGGTCACTCAGTGGAGCCGCCAGCACATCTCTGAGCTCTTTCAGTATCCTGGGATGAACCTCATCAGGCCCCATGGCTTTGTCCACTTTCCGTTTTCCTAGCTCTTCCCATACATTCCTCTTCTGTAAACAGAGTTTCATTCAGTCCACTCCCCTCCAGTTTCTTGTTAACTAGCGTCGGTCCTTCTCTGGGGTCTTCTTTAGTGAACACCGAACTGAAGTATTCATTTAATATTTCTGCCATTTCTTCATCTGTCTCCACCCATTGATCCTTTTCACCTTTCAATTTCACTATACCATTTGGGACTGTTCTCCTTTCACTAATGTACTTGAAAAATGTTGTGTCACCTCGCTTTACCTCTTTGGCAATCCTTTCTTCTCCTTCACTTTTCGCTTTCTTTATTACATTCTTCGTCTCCCTCAGTTTTACCAGATATTCTTCCTTGTGATCCTCCCTTTGGGATCTTTTATATTTCTTAAATGCTGTTCTTTTAACTTTTATTTTATCAGCCATCTCCTTTGTGAACCACATAGGTTACATTCTTTTCTTGATTTTCTTTACTTTTCTAACATATATATTAGTCGCTTCAGTAACTGCTCCTTTTAGTTTGGCCCACTGTTGTTCCACATCTCTCGTTTTCTCCCATCCTTCTAGTTCTTCCTCCAGATACTTCCCCATTTCAACAAAGTCCGTGTTTTTGAAACACAAAACCCTGGTCTTTGGGCGACTTCTCCATATCGTATTACTGATATGAAACCATACCGTTTGATGATCACTGGTGCTGAGGTGGGCACCCACCCAGACATTAGAGACATTATCTCCATTAGTGAGCACTAAATCGAGTATAGCTCCCTTCCTCGTAGGCTCCATTACCATTTGTTGGAACAGAGCCACTTGCAGGGCATGCACTATCTCTCTACTACTGTTAGATTACGCAGAAGGAATTCTCCAGTTTACATCCGGTACATTAAAATGTCCAACAATCACCACTTCTCCCTTCTTACTCATCTTTTGGATGTCTTCAATCAGATCTCTGTCTAGTACTTCCATTTGATTTGGAGGCCTGTAAACCACGCCAATAAAAACGGATGTTCCATCATCTTTTTTTAGGATGGCCCAAAAAGCTTTTTCTTTGCCCCATCTTCCCTGCAGTTCGGATGCTTGGATATTGTTTTTGACATAAAGAGTCACTCCTCCCCCTTTTTTGTCCTCTCTGTCCTTCCTTAACAAGTTATATCCCAGTATAGTAGTATCCCAATCATGTGAATCCGTGAACCACGGCTCCGTGACAGCAACAATGTCCAAGTCCGCCCCCACCATTAGAGTTTGCAGGTCTGGGATTTTATTGCCCAAACTACGAGCATTTGTGCACATAGCTTTCCAGCTGTTCTGGTACAGGTTAACGCTTTTCTTGGACTCTCTGTCAGGCCTATCCTGTAAAGTGCGGCCGCGTTTACCCTGCTCCTAAGCCGCTTTTAACTCACGTTCCGGCCGCGTTAGCCCTTCCTGCGATCCCGAATCCCCTTTAACCTACTCCTACCGCGTCCTAAATTCCCCGGGCAACCCCTTCCGCCCGCGGCATGCATATTGCATGCAAACGAGCGAATTAGCTCGATATTGCATGCAAACGAGCGAATTAGCTATTCCCTAGCATCCCGTAACCCGCGCCCCGACTATCGCTAGTTTTCCCTGCCGTTTTGTCGCGCGTTTAACCTGCAAACTTACTGCCTATCCTGACCCCTGCGGTAGAGGCAGGGGTAAGGGTAGATGGCAAGCTTTCCCCCAGCCCCCGCTCACCTGCCCCGGCCGCGATCATGGGTGCCGGTCTCCGTGGCAGCCCCAGTCCTCTCCCCTACTCCCGAAGCCAAAAAAAAAAAGCGAAAAAAACGTTGCAGCCCCCCTCCGATGTCCGGACTGGGGCTGCCACGGAGACTGCAACGGCAAAGCGACTTTTCAGTGTCCCCCCTCCTCTCGGAGCAGGGCGTGAAAAGCCGCCTTGCTCCGCGAGGAGGGGGGACACTAGCAACGACAAAGACAGCGCAGAAGCAACGGCGAAACGACTTTTCAGTGTCCCCCCTCCTCTCGGAGCAGGGCGCGAAAAGCCGCCTTGCTCCGGGAGGAGGGGGGACACTAGCAACGGTGAAGCAACGGCGAAGCAACGGCGAAGACAGCGGCGAAACGACTTTTCAGTGTCCCCCCTCCTCTCGGAGCAGGGCGCGAAAAGCCGCCTTGCTCCGGGAGGAGGGGGGACACTAGCAACGGTGAAGCAACGATGAAGCAACTTACTTTTCTGAAGCCATCATCAGGAACACATGCGATCGTAGCTCCTCCCGACCAAGATGGCCGCCTGCACGGGGGAAGCGTGCAATTGGCCGCTGAAGACGTGACGTCGTTCCTGATGATGGCTTCAGAAAAGTAAGTTGCTTCATCGTTGCTTCACCGTTGCTAGTGTCCCCCCTCCTCCCGGAGCAATGCGGCTTTTCGCACCCTGCTCCAAGAGGAGGGGGGACACTGAAAAGTCGCTTCGCCGTTGCTTCTGCGCTGTCTTCGCCATTGCTTCACCGTTGCTAGTGTCCCCCCTCCTCCCGGAGCAAGGCGGCTTTTCGCGCCCTGCTCCGAGAGGAGGGGGGACACTGAAAAGTCGTTTCGCCGTTGCTTCTGCGCTGTCTTCGCCGTTGCTTCACCATTGCTAGTGTCCCCCCTCCTCCCGGAGCAAGGCGGCTTTTCACTCCCTGCTCCGAGTGGAGGGGGGATACTGAAAAGTCGTTTCGCCGTTGCTTCTGCGCTGTCTTCGCCGTTGCTTCACCGTTGCTAGTGTCCCCCATCCTCCCAGAGCAAGGCGACTTTTCGCGCCCTGCTCCGAGAGGAGGGGGGACACTGAAAAGTCGTTTCGCCGTTGCTTCTGCGCTGTCTTCGCCGTTGCTTCACCGTTGCTAGTGTCCCCCCTCCTCCCGGAGCAAGGCGGCTTTTCGCGCTCTGCTCCGAGAGGAGGGGGGACACTGAAAAGTCGCTTCACCGTTGCTTCGCCGCTGTCTTCGCCGTTGCTTCTGCGCTGTCAGTGTCCCCCCCTCCTCCCGGAGCAAGGCTGCTTTTCGCGCCCTGCTCCGGGAGGAGGGGAGAACAGACACTGACATCGGCGAAGCAACTTCCTGGTATCTGTCATTTCAAATGACATTTGAAATGACAGATACCAGCGTGGCGTGAAGCCTTAGGCCCGCGCACCCAGGATACTGTGACTTATTTAGCTGACTTTTGTTATCCACTTTGCCTTTTTTTTTATTGCATTTGTATTTGGGGGGGTGACATTCTAATGTCCTACGGTCACTGACTGTTTGAATAGCATTTCTGCTGGCTGATGATCCTGGGAAGCTTTTAACTTTATGTATTTATTTATTTATCGAGTTTTATATACCGTCATTCAGATTCGTCATCATAAAGCCATCATAATGGATTACAAAATACGAAGGTTACAAGGTTAAGGGGGGATAAACAGGGTTTCAAAAAGGTTCAAACTGTTGTTAAACATAGGGGTATCATATGCTAGTTAGTTACTGTTCTGTTTTACGTTTCACTTCTTAGTTATAATCCATAGTTGTGATAAGTTCATTTATTCTTCAGATTGGAATGGAGGATGATGTTGTTGTGTTGTTCACTGGGTGAGTTGGTATGCTTTGTTGAACAACCATGTTTTTAGATCTTTTTTGAATGTTTTTAGGTTATCTTGAGTTCTGAGTTCAGTTGGTAGGGAGTTCCAGAGTTTTGGGCTACCTAGAGATATTGCTTTCTTTTGGATTGAGGTGAGTTTTATTTATTTATTTATTTATTTGAAGCTTTTATATACCAAGGTTTAGCGCATGCCTTCACCCCGGTTTACATTGAAACGAAACAATGATACATAGAACAAGTAGTGAAACAAAAGTATATGCATATAACAGGTCATGGAGCAGGTTGTAACAGGAAATAACTAAAATAGTTTAAGCCAAATAACGAAAATGAATATAGAAACGAAAAACGAGGAAGGTATATACAAACTCATGCTCTAAATACAAGAAAGTATGAGTGGGAAATGAAGGAAAGAAGGGGGGGGAATGGGTGGGAGGTAGGGGTCGGGGGGATAGAGGGGGAGGCAGTGGGAGGAGGAAGGGGTAAATATCTGCGGAAAAGAGAAGAGGGGAGAAGGAGGTGGAGGCTTAAGGCATCACAATTGTAATTTGCTTAAATCATCATTGAAAGTCTGGCTGAAGATCCAGGTTTTCAGTTCTTTTTTGAATGATTTATTATCGATGATATTGGTGAGGTAGCATGGTAGGGCATTCCAGAGTTTTGGCCCAGCTATGGAGAGAGCTCTATTTCTGGTGTTCGTAAGCTTTGCCATGGGATATGTGGGTATTTCGAGAAGTCGTTTGTCAGAAGTTCTGGTGTTCCGTTGAGGTTTGTGGGGGTGGAACATTTTACTGACTGCGGAGTTATCTGTATTGTGTACTGCGTCGTGGATGATCGTCAGGGTTTTGTATTCTATTCTCTGAATGATTGGTAGCCAGTGTAGACTTTTTAATACTGGGGTGATGTGATCCGATTTTTTATTTCCGGTCAGTACTCTAGCAGCGGCATTTTGCAGTAACTGTAGTGGTTTTATGGTGGATTTGGGGAGACCTAGTAACATTGAGTTGCAATAGTCTAGGCTGCTGAAGATCAGGGATTGTAGTACTGTTCGAATTCCTGATGGTGGAGGAGCGGTTTTAGGTGTTTTAGTACATGAAGTTTATAGAAACCTTCCTTGGTTTTGGTTGCTATGTTTGTTTTTAGGTTAAGATCTTTGTCGATCCATACGCCGAGGTCCTTTGTTAAGCTTTTTAGAGGTATGGAGATGTTGTTGATTAGAAGAGAGTTGAGGGAGATGGTTTGGTCTGAGACGTTTCTTCCAATGAGGATACATTCAGTTTTATTCATGTTTAGGCATAATTTTAACTTGTTGAGCATGTTACTAATTGTGGTTAGGTGTTTGGCAGCAGTGCGGAGAACGTCTTCTATTGAGTTGGTGATAGGGATGATGAACTGAATGTCATCGGCGTACAGAAAGAAAGTTATTCCAAGACTGGAGATGAGGTGGCAGAGAGGGATTAGGTAGATGTTAAAGAGGGTGGCCGAAAGGGCAGAACCTTGTGGTACACCGGTGTCTAGAGGGAGGGGTTTTGATGAGATGTTATTCATAGTGACCTTGAAGGATCTGTTATTTAGGAAGGAGGTGAACCATTTGAGGGTGGTGCCGGAGAGGCCGATGTTTGTGAGGCTAGATAGAAGGATTTTGTGATCAACAGTATCGAATGCCGCGGAGAGGTCTAGGAGTATTAGGAGGTGGTTAATCTTGATGTCAGCACTTCTTAGAATTTCATTGGATAGGTTGGCGAGAAGTGTTTCCGTGCTGTGATTTTTTCTAAATCCGTGTTGATTCGCGTGTAGTATGTTGTTTGATTCAAGGTGTTCGTTTAGTTGGGATAAAGCAACTTTTTCTGTCAATTTGGCTAGTAGGGGTAGATTGGAGATGGGGCGGTAGTTATTCGGGTCTGACGGATCTAGGTTCTTCTTTTTTAGAATGGGAGTGATGGTTGCTGATTTTAGTTCAGTTGGGAGTTCGCCTTCTTCTAATGATTTGTTCATGATGACGGCTAAGATGGGGGCGATGATATGTGCCATATCTTTGAGGTTCCGTGTTGGGATAGTGTCAAGTTCATGACGCGCAGGATTTATTTTATTTAGCATTTTTTCGGCTTCAGTGTTGGAGACAGGGTTGAAATGTGACCACTGGGGTATATTCTTAGATTCTAACCAGTCATCAGTGGTAGTAGATTTGTTGAGAGAGCTTATTAGTCTGTTGATTTTGTCATTGAAGAACGTGGCAAGGTCTTGAGTTAAGTTGGTATCATTGTGTGAGTGGGTGGTAGTGTTTTTGTCCTCTGTGAGGTTTTTTATGATGTTGAATAAGGCATTTGAATTATTAGGAGAGTTTTTAATCTTTTGGCTGTAGTAGTTTCTTTTCGTGTTTGAAATCGTGCTTTTATAGATGGCAAGGTGAGTGCGGTATCTTTGTTGGTTAGTTGGGGACATCGATTTTCTCCATTCTTTTTCCAGTTTTCTGAGGTTTGTTTTCATTGATTTTAGGTTGGAGTCAAACCACGGGTTATTTTTGTCGTTTTTTAGTTTTCGCTGTCTAGTTTTCACTGGGTTTATATTGTTGGCTGTTAGTTTGGTTAGATGGTGCCAAGATTGAGTTGCTCTCTTGATGCTGGAGAGGTCGAGGTTAGAGAGTTGTTTTCCTAGTTCTTTTTGTAGTTTGTCTGGATGAAAATGTGGTCTGAATTTGAAAGAAGTAGGGATGTTTGAATTAGTTGAGATACTGGGTTGTAGTTGAGTTTTACAGTGGATGAGGAAGTGATCAGACCAGGGGACTGGGTTGGCTGAGGTGTGGGTATTTGAGAAGTGGTGGCTGGTGAAAATTAGGTCAAGAGTTTGTCCAGCTTTATGAGTGTGGGTGTTCACTTGTTGAGTCATGTTGAAACTAGATAGCATGTCCAGAAGGGTTTGGCAGCTATGAGTTTTTTTGTTGATGTCTGTGTGGAGGTTGAAGTCGCCCAGTATTATGGTAGGTTTTTTTGTGCTGATGTTTGAAGATAGGTATTCCAGAAGGGGGGATGGGTCATCTTCTAGAAGGTTTGGAGGGCAGTAGACTAGGCATATTTGAAGGTGTTCTGAGTCAAAGAGGGCGATTTCGTATTTCTTTGGTAGGTTGTTGGAGATTGGTTTGATTGCGAGCTCTTTTTTTATTATTAGTAAGAGGTCGCCTCCTCTTCGGGCTTTACGAGGAATGGAGAACAGGTCGTAGTTGTTGTTAAGTAGTTGGTTTACGAGAACTTGGTCGGTGGTTTTGAACCAGGTTTCTGTAATAGCTATGAAGTCTGGATTCTTGTCTTGGATTAGGTCATTTATTAGGATATATTTTTTGGTTAGGGATTGAGCGTTTATTAAGAAGAAGGTCAAATAGGTTAGGTTTCTGAGGTTGTTCTTTAGGGGGATGTTAATGAGATGGTTGGATTTTCGTAGCATATGGTTCATGTTTGAGTTGCTTGGTGGTTTGTTAGGATTCCTGTTATGAATGATTGTTGTCGCTGATTGTGGGTGTTTGAATTGAGATCTTGAATGAGAGGCGAGGTTTTGGTCTTCAGTGGATTGATGATGAGTTGATTGGAATGCGTAGGTGGTGTTTTTAGAAGTCCCTTATTTGCTGATCTGAGGTTTCTGTTTGGGATATGTAGTTTTATAGAGGAGCTTAGCCAATTTTCTTGTTTTTCATATATAATTTTATGTAGGAAGGATAGTACTTTGTATTCAATCCTGAATCTTATTGGTAGCCAGTGTAGTGAAATAAGTGTTGGAGTGATGTGGTCATGCTTTTTAGATCCAGTGAGGATTCTTGCAGCTGCGTTCCGTAGGATCTGGAGTGGGTGAATAATGTTTAGAGGTAAGTTGAAAAGGAGTGAGTTACAGTAATCTATGTTGGAGAAAATTAGTAATTGAAGGACTGATCTGAAGTCATTATTGGAAAGAAAAGGTTTTAAATGATGGAGTGTAAGTAGTTTATGATATCAGTCTTTGATTTTTGTTGTGATATGGTTTTTGAAAGAAAGTTCTCTGTCAATTATTACTCCGAGGTTGCGAGCATGAACTGTATTTTGGTTCATTAGGTTGAGTGGTGGTATTTGAGGAGAGTTGTGGTATTTGAGGAGAGTTGTTCCTTCTGTCTAATAAGATCATAACTATAGTGTTTGCCTCGCTGAGAGTTTCCAGATTAGAGCCTCTGATGACAGAGTCACTCAGGTTGTATTATGGAGTTTCTGAATGTATTGGGTTTCTTCTTTCTTTTCAGATAACACTTCAATCTCTTTCTCAAGAACTTCTTCCGTATTTAATACAGAGAAGGCGTTTTGTACTTGTGTCACTTGATACAGCGTGTGTCTCCACATCACAGGTCTAATTCTACCAGAGCCCACTATAATCCTGTTGTTTTTTGAGTTCCTTAATGCCCTGGATGATTTGGGGAGGGGGGGGGGGTAGACTTGTGGGCTGCACTGCTGTCAATAACGGGTGTCTGTGGGTCATAGGTCTTATCCTACCTGAGCCCACTGTAAATCCATTTTCCTTGACTTTTGGTTTTTCTGTGGTAATGGGAAATTAATTCCTGAATAATGTAAAGTGGCTGAAACTTTCTTTATTGCATCTAATTCAGCTTTAACTTCAGCAAGCTCCTTTTTCAAGGAAGAGAATTCAAAGCAAATGGGGCAAGCACTTTCCAGATGATTTCCCTCAGAATAAAGGCTCCACAATAGTTACATTGGATAGTCCTCATTTTGGTAAATGTATTTGATGGATAACACCTAAGGAAATACCAGTTTACTAATTTATCTTGTTGCCAATTATGTATTTAGGCAGACTATATCAGAAAAATAAACCTAGGGGTGGGTGGGCAGAGGGGCAGGGTGGGAGGGAGTTAAACAGTTAACCCTTGGTCAAGGTTGTTCTCAGGACTCTATATCTGCAATTGAGTTTGATAAGAACGTCCCCCTGATTGGCTTACTAAGTTAAACTTTTACTTTGCTGGACACGAGAAGCTTTAGTGCTTCCTGTCTCCTAGCTAAGCACAGCCCACAAAGGATCAGATTGACCCCTGGCACAAAATAGCTCACGTTCAGGTTTCAATATCAAATCTGCCCCTAACAGAACAAGGCACAATCTTTGGCAAATAGAAAGCTCTATTACATTAAAGCACAGGTAAACACAATAAAATTGCACTTAGATTCAGCAGAGGTTCCTATTCCTGAGAATCCCAGCTCCAACAGGGAACCTAATATTGTGTAACTATAGCAAGAGTTATTTTTCCCTATATGCATCACCTTGCACTTATCCACATTAAATTTCATCTGCCATTTCGATGCCCAGTTTTCCAGTCTCGAAGCTGGAAGAGTGGTCGAAGATATGGCAGCTGAGATTCAATGCCAAGAAGTGCAGAGTCATGCATATGGGGAGTGGAAATCCGAATGAACTGTATTCGATGGGGGGAGAAAGGCTGATGTGCACGGAGCAGGAGAGAGACCTTGGGGTGATAGTGTCTAATGATCTCAAGTCGGCGAAACAATGTGACAAGGCGATAGCTAAAGCCAGAAGAATGCTGGGCTGCATAGAGAGGAATTTTGAATAAGAAAAGGGAAGTGATTATCCCCTTGTACAGGTCCTTGGTGAGGCCTCACCTGGAGAACTGTGTTCAGTTCTGGAGATCGTATCTCCGAAGAGACAGAGACAAGATGGAGGCAGTCCAGAGAAGGGCGTTGTTCTCAGGACTCTATATCTGTTCTCAGGACTCTATGAGGAGAGATTGAAGAATCTAAATATGTACACCCTGGAGGAAAGGAGGAGCAGAGGTGATATGATACAGACTTTCAGATACTTGAAAGGTTTTAATGATCCAAAGACAACGACAAACCTTTTCCGTCGGAAAAAAATCAGCAGAACCAGGGGTCATGATTTGAAGCTCCAGGGAGGAAGACTCAGAACAAATGTCAGGAAGTATTTCTTCACAGAGAGGGTGATGGATGCCAGGAATGCCCTTTTGGAGGAAGTGGTGAAGACGAGAACTGTGAAGGACTTCAAAGTGGCGTGGGATAAACACTGTGGATCCGTAAAGTCAAGAGGATGTGAATGAAGAGTGGGTGGCTCGCGGAATGACTGCTACTACCTGGAGATAATACCCTTATTCAATAAACATACACATGGTTAATGCGACTCCAACATTGCTCTAAGCTTCAACGGCAAGAGGAAATTGCATTCACAAAAAAGCGGGGAGTAGCTTGCTTGTTACAGCGGTTACTACCCCAAACCAAATAAGCCTGATACTTCACTTTCAATGCATATCCAGCATAGCTCTCTGCTTCAACGGCAGGGGAGAAAGTCTGATACTTCACTTTCAATGCATATCCAGCATAAATCTCTGCTTCAACGGCAGGGGGAATGAAGAACAACCAACAAGGACTGAATTACATAGTCTGGGTAAACAAATAAGCATGGGTGTAGTTTGCTTATTGCAGCGGTTACTACCCCTAACTAATTAAGCTAGATATTTCACTTAGATGCAGCTCAATCACTGCTCTCTACATTAATGGGTGGGGTGGAAGGGAAATAGAACCAAAAAGTAACTAAGAGCCAAGAGTAACAGATAAGTATGATAAGTATGAGGAAAATAAAAAAAGTGTGAAACTGGGCAGACTGGATGGGCCGTTTGGTCTTCTTCTGCCATCATTTCTATATTTCTATATTTCTTGCAATTTATCACAATCTGCTTGTGATTTAACTACTCTGAACAATTTTGTATCATTTGCAAATCTGATTACCTCACTTCATACTTTTCTGTTACTCTTGTCCCTTTAAATAACTTTTTTGGTTCTATTTCCCTTCCACCCCCACCATCATAGATAGCAGTGCTGGAGCTGCATCTGAGTGAAGTATCCAGCTAATTGGTTTGGGGTAGTAACCGCTGTAATAAGCCAGCTTCTCCCACGCTTGTTTATCCAGCCTGTGAATTCAGTCTTTGTTGGTTGTTTGAATATAAATCCTCCTTTCATTCTCCCTGCTGTTGAAGCAGTGGGCTGTGCTGGATATGTATTCTAAGTGAAGTACCAGGCTTGATTTGGGGTGGTAACCACCGTAACAAGCAAGCTACACCCATGCTTATTCGTTTTACCCAGACTATGTAATTCAGTCCTTGTTGGTATATGTCTGAATATAAAACATCTTTTCTTCATTCCCCCTGCTGTTGAAGCAGAGAGCTATGCATTGAAAGTGAAGCATCAGGCATTTTTGGTTTGGGGTAGTAACTGCAGTAACAAGCAAGCTATTCCCCTGCTTTTATGTGGATGCAAATCCTTTTTTCCACGTTTCCTCTTGCCGTTGAAGCATAGAGCAATGTTGGAGTCGCATTAACTATGTGTATGTTTATTGAATAAGGATATTCATCTCCAGGTACTAGCTGTCATTCCCGCAAGCCACCCCCATGCCTCTTCTCTTCATTCACATCCTCTAGACTTTATTGATCCACAGTGTTTATCCCACACCCCTTTGAAATCCTTCAAAATTTTGGTCTTCACCACTTCCTCCGGAAGGGCATTCCAGGCATCCACCACCCTCTCCGTGAAGAAATGGTGGGGGTATCTACCAATTGCATTGCCAAGATGGAAAGATAGTGTAATGCTAACAGAAAAGCTATCAAATTAGACTACACGATAGTAATGGGAGAGCTCAATTACTTCCAATATTGATTGGGTAAATGTTTCATCATGAAATGTTAGGGAGGTAAAGTTTCTAGATGCCATAAATGGATGCTTCATGGAGCATCCAAAAGACGGTGAACTGTTCTAGATCTAATCCTCACTGTGACATGTGAGAGGTAACAGTGGTGTGGCCAGCTGGCGATAGCGACCATAATGTAATCAAATTTAATTATCTTTGAAGGGAGGACATTAAAGCATACTACTACAGTAACATTTAACTTTAAAAGGGAAACTTAAAATTAGGAAATTAGGAAAAAATTTAAAAAAGAGTGGTTACAATAGTTAAATGTTTGTATGTGGCATGGACGCTGCTAAAAAAAAAACCCCCACCATCTTGGAATCCTAGACTAAATGTATTCTACGTATAAAAATACTGTAGATAGAAAGAAGAACAGACAACTGCCAGTAAATAGTGATGTAAAAGAGGCTATTAAAGCTAAAAGGAGATATTTCAAAAACTGGCAAATGAATGCAAATGAAAACAGGAAAGACCATAAGGAATGGCAAGTTAGATGTAAAGCAGTAACAAAGAAAGTCAAAACAGAATTTGAAAAGAAGCTTGCCAGAGAGGCAAAAACTCAAACTAAAACTTATTTTATTTATTTATTTATTTATTTTATTTAACATTTTTCTATACCGAACTTCATGACAAGCTTCATATCAGGCCGGTTTACATCAAACTTGGGGGTCAACTATATTCTTAGCAAGAAGCCTTTGAGAGAGTTAGTTGGACTATTAGATGACCCAGACCTAACGAGGGCACTCAGGGAAGACAAAGCCAGAGCAGAAAAGCTAAATTAATTGTTTGCTTATGTCTTTACTGAGGAGGACGATGGGGAGAAAGCTATGTTGGAAAAATTCTTTTGTGGGTAATAATGTGAAGAAACTGAATCAAATCAGTGAATTGGGAATATATTAATATATAACAAATTGACAAACTAGAATATAACAAATCATTGACCGCAGATGGTATACACACAAGAGTTCTAAAAATTCAAAAATGAAACTGTAGATTTACTAGTAATTTCTAAATTCTTATTCAGATCAGTTACAATACCAAAGGACTGGCCAACATAAATGCCCATTTTTAAAAATGGCTTGAGGTAAGATCTGAAAAACTACAGACTGTAAGCCTATCAGTGCTAGGCAAAATGGAGGAAGTTATTCTGAAGAACAAAATTACTGTTCATACGGATAGACACAGACTAATGGGAAAGAGCTTAAGAATATAAGAAAATGCCATACTGGGTCAGACCAAGGGTCCATCAAGCCCAGCATCCTGCTTCCAACAGTGGCCAATCCAGGCCACAAAAACCTGGCAAGTACCCAAAAACTAAGTCTATTCCATGTTACCATTGCTAATGGCAGTGGCATTTCTCTAGGTGAACTTAATAGCTGACATGGATGTAGCAATCTTGCCTTACAAATCCGTTAAAATTTTATGAAGGAGTTAAACATGTTGTCAAGGCTTTCGTTGATATTACACATCTGAGATTTCAGAAAGTGTTTGACCAAGTTCCTCATGAGAAACTCATCAGGAAATTAAAAAGTCATGGGAAAGAAGGCAATGTCTTGTTGTAATTGCTAACTGGATAAAGGATAGGAAACAGAAAATAGAACTGAATGGTGGTTTCTCTCAATGTAGAAAAGAAAATAGTGGAGTGACTGGTGCTTTTTAATATGTTTATAAATGATCTGGAAAAGGGAGTGAGGAGATCAAATTTGCAGATGAAACAAAATTATTCACAATTGTTATGTCACAAGCAGATTGTGAGAAATTGCAAAAGGATCTAGCAAGACTGGGGGATTGGGCATTTAAATGGCAGATGAAATTGAATGTGACATATATAGGTGCTAGTCACATTGAATAATATAAAAATAAGTGCTTGTCACATTAAACTATATTATATAATCTTCATTGGTTACCCATCAACTGGCATATACACTACAAATTACTTACCATTATACACAACTTAATCCATAATAAAAACTGCTGGCTATCTTCCACTTTGCATCTATATACTCCCTCTCGAGTCTCACGATCTCAGAACCAAATGCTCTTGCAGATACCCTCCCCAAAGTCTACTAGACTGGTAATCACTCTCGAAAGATCCTTCTCCATAGCAGACCCCATCATCTGGAACTTCCTCCCGCTGTACAAATCCGTCTTATAACCGATTCTAAAATATTTTTTAAAAAGCACTGAAAACCCATCTATTCAAATGTGCTTTTCCAGATTAATATTTATTTATTTATTTTTATACCAACATTCATGATACAGATCATATCATATCATATCGGTTTACAAGAAACAGGGGGTTAAAATATTAACAAGGAAGAAAAGGCAAAAGTTACAATAAACAAGGGTACTGGAACTGGGGAGAAGAGAAGCCTGTAGCAGAAGGTAACTCGGTAACTATAACAAATCATTTACAGTGTCTGGAATGGAGTGCATTGATTAGACAGCATTAGTATATGAACTGTAGCATAGCTGAGACGGGCCTGAGTTACGGGAAGGCTTGATAAAACAGCCAGGTCTTGAGATTTTTCCTGAACGTCAACAGGCAGGGTTCCTGTCTGAGCTCAGGGGGAATAGCATTCCAGATGGCTGGCCCCGCTGTCGAGAAGGCCCATTCTCTAGTGGCTGAATGATGGGTGGATTTGGTTGGAGGGGTGTGCAGAGATCCTTTGTAAGCTTCTCTGATAGGTCTTGAAGATGTGTGGAGTCTGAGTGGGAATTGAAGGTCGATGGGGACCTGGTTGTGAATGGTTTTGTGAATGATGGTGAGGGACTTGTGTAAGATTCTAAAGCTTATAGGTAGCCAGTGCAGATTTCTGAGGATGGGCGTGATGTGATCTCTTCTGTTGGTATTTGTTAGGATTCTAGCGGCCGCGTTTTGAAGCATCTGAAGAGGTTTGGTGGATGAGGCGGGGAGGCCTAGCAGAATAGAGTTGCAATAGTCCATCTTGGAGAATATAATGGCCTGGAGGACAGTTCTGAAGTCATGAAAGTACAGAAGAGGTTTAAGTCTTTTTAGCACCTGTAGTTTGTAGAAGCAGTCCTTGGTTGTGTGATTGATGAACTTCTTTAAATTCAGATGGTTGTCAATTATTACTCCAAGATCTCTTGCTTAGGTGACCAGGGTGTAGGGGTGGGTCGGCTGAAGGATATCGCTGTATTCAGGAGAAATGAGGAGGAGTTCCATCTTGGCAGAGTTCAGTACAAGGTTTAGGCTGGTGAGGAGGAGGTTGATATCTTGGAGGCAGTTGTCCCAGAACTTAAGTGTTTTCGTAAGGGATATCTTTCGATTTTCCATTACCCTCCCCTCCATGTTCCCCCCTTGTTGTTTTTCTTCCCTCTGTTATTTCCCTATCCTTTTCTCCCATTATTTAAGACTACCTTGTATTTATTTTACTGTCTATTTTAATTTTAACTTTGTTTTAAAATACATTATTATTCATTTGTTGGATTTTTATTTATTTTTATCTGTATGTATGTTTTCATTGTAAACCGCCCAGAACTTTGGAGGGTGTGGTATATAAATATTTTAAATAAATAAAAATAAATGATGCTGGGTTTCATATTAGGCATCACCACCCAGAAAAAGGATCTTGGGTTCACTATGAACAATATTTTCCTAGCGTGTAGCAGATGGACTCAGGACCAATGGGTATAGTGTACTCCTGTTAGCAGTTGGAGACGGATCAGATTTCAATCTGACGTCAGCTCCTAGTACATATACCCCTGCAGGAAGTGCAGCTCTTCAGTATTTTCTGTCTCCATAGCAGTTAGGGACTATCTGCACGCTCTCACAGCGTTTGAACAATTCATCAGGAGCACAAGCGCTACCTACGGGCACTACCCTTCGGGTTAGCCACAGCACCCCGGACGTTCACCAAGGTAATAGTAGTGGTAGCGGCAACACATAGTGGTAGCGGCAACACTGAGGAAGGAAGGAATCCTCGTTCACCCTTACCTAGACGATTGGCTGAACAGGGCAAAGTCACCAGAGGAAAGCCACCAAGCGACCAGCAGAGTGATAACACTACTGGAAAGCCTAGGTTGGGTGGTCAACACAAACAAAAGCTCCTCACAGTCGCTGGAATACTTAGGAGTCTGATTCAACACCAAGGAAGACAAGGTCAGCTTGACTCCTACAAGGAGATCAAAACTGCGGAACCGGCTGCAGACCCTGCTGAGTGTTCCTCGTCCCACAGCATGGGACTACCTGCAAGTTCTTGGACTGATGGCATCCACACTGGAAGTGGTGCCATGGGCGCGAGCCCATATGAGGCCCCTACAACACTCACTTCTATTGCGGTGGAGCCCACGGTCCCAGAACTACACCGTATGCCTACCACTCCTGGGCAGAATCTGGACCCACCTACGGTGGTGGCTGCAGACCAGCCACATGAGTCGGGGATTAAGACTATCCTCCCCAACCTGGACCCTGCTCACCACAGATGCCAGTCTATACGGATGGGCAGCCCACTGCGAAGAGTTAACCGCCCCAAGGATGGTGGAATGCAGAAGAGGCGGGATGGAACATCAACCGCCTAGAAGCGCGGGCAGTCAGACTAGCCTGCCTGCGGTTCGCCCACAGACTCCGAGACAAAGCGGTCAGGGTGATGTCGGACAACGCCACGACTGTGGCCTACATCAACCAACAGGGCGGGACCAGAAGCCAACAGGTGTCCTTAGAAATAGACCTCCTGATGGCGTGGGCGGAAGCAAACCACCAGGAGATCTCCGCCGTCCACATCGCTGGGAAAGACAACATCACGGCAGACTTCCTCAGCAGGGAAAGTCTAAACCCAGGAGAATGGAAGCTGTCGTCCACAGCCTTCCAGATGATAGTTAATCGGTGGGGGACCCCAGACATGGATCTTCTAGCAAACAGATCCAATGCTCAAGTACCCAGATACTTCAGCCGCAGGAGAGATCCGCAGTCCCAGGGGATCGATACAGCGACACAGGGGTCTAGCTCTTCTGGAGGCTCCAGATTGGCCAAGAAGACCCTGGTATGCAGACATGAGAAGACTACTGGCAGGGAATCCACTACCCCTGCCTCCACACAGAGACCTACTACAACAAGGTCCGATCCTTCACGAGGACCCAGCTCAATTCTCTCTTGGCTGCCGTCATACATGAATTTTTTGTCAATGAATCAAGAGTAAGCCATGTTTTCACCTACCTAAGACATCCACCCTGCCGGGTGTCGACGCTTTCCGGTTGAGTACACTGGCGGTCTCCAGCTATAGTCAATCAACCAGTACAAGTTAATCAAGTTAATCATGTTTTAAACGTTCTAACAAGTTATGACGTTATTGAAGTTAATCATATTATTAAGTTAATCAATCAGTCAGTCACACATATATCCACAATGCTTTTCGAGGAGAATACTGAAGAGCTGCACTTCCTGCAGGGTATATGTACTAGGAGCTGACGTCAGATTGAAATCTGATCCATCTCCAACTGCTAACAGGACTTCACTATACCCATTGGTCCTGAGTCCATCTGTCTACACTAAGGAAAACGAAATTATCAGGTAAGTATTTTCTCCATTTGAAATCCTTGACCCAGTACACAACAGTGGTCAAAAAAAGCAATGTAGGTATTACATGAAAAGGAATGGAAAATAAAAATATCATATTGCCTATGTATCAATCCATGGTGTGATCACACCTTGAGTACTGCGTGCAGTTCTGGTCCCCCCAGATTAGAAAAGGTACTGAAAAGTGCAACCAAAATGATAAACGGATTGAATGACTCCTCTATGAGGAAAGGATAAACAGGTTAGCAAAAGGTCTATAAATCTTGATTTGGGTGGAATGGGTAAAGAGGGAAAGGTTATTTACCCTTTAAAAATGTACTAGGACTAGAAAACAGTCTATGAAGCTAACAGGTAGAACTTTTTTTTTTTTTATTCTTTATTTATAAATTTTCCAATACATTTCAAGAATTACACTTGAGAAAAAAAAAGGAGAGAAGTAAAGAAATTTTATAACAATACAAAAAGAGAAGAAAGAAAATAGGTAAATTATATTATCACTCTCTCCAGTAAGTCCAAAAAATAGAGCCAATGTTATTACTGCAGGTTACATCATACATAAATCAGGATACAAGCAAGTTTGCTCACCGTAAACGATGTTTTCCGTAGATAGCAGATGAATTAGCCATGCTATCTGGGAACGTCCTCCGGCCACTAGGTGGCGGAGCTCTCAAAGCTGAAAAACAGATCTTTGCCAGGGAGGAGCGCCTGCTTGCATGATCCCGTGCTGCTCCAAATCACCTCAGTCCGTATCAAAGCAAGATGAGATGCAAAGATGTGGAAAACTGTCCGGGGAGGCGGGAGGGTCAGCATGGCTAATTCATCTGCTATCTATGGAAACACTATTTACAGTGAGCAAGCTTGCTGTTTTCACATAGATAAGCAGCATGAATTAGCCATGCTGTCTGGGAGTCCCCAGCTGAAGGAATGAGTGCATATAGCCGATATCATGTGTCTATGATAAAAAAGAGAAAATCGCTCAAGACAGGCAATAGGTGGACAGTTTTTATGAGGTTGCTGTCGCTGTGTGCAGATATGTGATACCCGAGAATTGTGTTTTTATTTATTTTATTTATTTATTAATTTTTTATATACCGACATTCGATCTGAGATATTACATCGGTTTACATTCAGGTACTGTGGATCAGCTGTCGTCTGCCAGCGCAGCAGCAGCGGGAAGTGAGTAGATATAGCGAGGAGCCTGGGGCTGTGCTGCAAAGAGCCAGGATCGGTCCTTCATGGAGATGACCTTGTGAAGGCACAGTACGGATGTGGAGTGTGTCATAGACAGTGGACAAGGCTGTGGATGCTGTCGGTAGCAGAAAAGAATGTAGCTCAAGGACCAGAACAAGAGCGTGTAAGTGAAGACAGGGAGTCCTGGCATTCGGGTTAAAGGAGACCGAGAGCTGTAGGGCTCTGTAATCAGAAGGAGTGTGACGCCGTTAAGAAGCGAGAGTTCGATGACACCCAGCATAAGGAGCTTAAGCTCGGTTTGGCAGGCTCGAAGTTTTTTGAAAAAAAAACAAACCAACTGGAGGGTGATGGATTGGTTGATGTGGAAGCCGAAAAGGTACTTGTGTGATGAAGGCGGGATGCATATGCAGCCTAACCCTATTATGGTGAAATTCCAGAAGGGCAGTTAGCACGCTAGGAGTCATAGCTTAGTGATGCGTCTGAAGAAGGTGAGGGTGATCGAAATGTTCAGCTTCCAGGTGAGGGACATTGGATGACCCCTGTATAGCTGTTCTCTTGATGGGAGCATGAATTTGCTTCAGCACCTTTCTCTGGTGGGCAGGTGAGCGGGTCTGCGCACTCCTATATCCACCAGTGGTCGATTTGAGTGGGGTGTATGCTCTACTGAGACCAGAAGAATCCTAAGCTGAGGAGAAAAATCCCAGACCTGGGATCTGAACCGTGTAATTTAGAGGTGAGAGAAGCAGGTGGAGTAGGAAATCCCCATTTGGGTGAGGAGTTGTGGGTTATTTCACCGGGGTATCGGTCAGTGACCAATAACTGAATTAGAGATTGCCGGGCCTGATGCCAGAGCGATGAAAATGTCGGTTCACGCTATCTGCGATATAGTACTGGACTATGCGGGATTGCTGTTTATGGGAGTAGACTTCCCTTCAGTCTATGAGGAATGCGACCTGTGGTGGTCGGCGCGCAGTGAGGCACTGCCTGCAAAAAGGTTGAGTATACAGTTGGGAAGAGGTCGAGATTTCAAGTGTGAAAAGAAAACCATAATATTATTATTTTTTTTTAATATGCCCTGAAGCTATTAACTATGGGCATGAGCAGGGTGCAGGGAAATGGATCTGCTCCCTACTCATTCAAGGATTCCTACAGCCATTCTGCCGGGTACTAGGAATGTGATCGACCTCTATTGGTGAAGTAGAACATGGGAATCTGGTTGCCCGGGTGGACTAGTAGAGCGTGTCCCCTGAGGGGGTGCTCGAATGTCCGAAGAGCATGCTGTGCTCGAAGATCCAGGTGAACCACGCTGGTTTCCAAGCGGACGACAGATCCTGAATCTATAGTTGGATGAAAAAAGGGGGAGCTCCACTCTACAGTAGAAAGCAAATGTTGCTTACCTGATGTAACAGGTGTTCTCACAGGACAGCAGGATGTTAGTCCTCACAAATGGGTGACATCGAGGATGGAGCCCCACCACGGAAAACTTCTGTCAAAGTTTAGCAGAACTTTGACTGGCCCCTACTGGGCATGCCCAGCAAGGCACTGTCCCTGCAGCCAGCAGGGGTCTCCCTTCAGTCTGATTTTCAAAGCTACAGGCAGTGCCTAAAAAGTAAAAAATAAAACGAACCCAACACCGCGGGGTGGCAGGCGGGTTTCGTGAGGACTAACATCCTGCTGTCCTGTGAGAACACCTGTTACATCAGGTAAGCAACATTTGCTTTCTCACAGGACAAGCAGGATGGTTGTCCTCACAAATGGGTGAGTACCGAGCTGAGGATGTCCGAGAAATGCACCAAATGTACCCAACGGCGTGCAAAAGGCACAACAACTGGGGTGGAATTTGGGAAAGGGCATCCGCACCCCACCGGGAGGTGGAAGGGTGTTGGTACATCATGTTGGAAAAAGGTTACGCAAGACAGATTGGCCGAAGATGGAGTCCTGTCTTCCAGCTTTGTCCAAACAATAGTGGGCTGCAAAGGTATGGAGAGAACTCCAGGTTGCAGCTTTGCAGATGTTAGGAAGCGGCACCGATCGAAGGTGTGCTACTGAAGTTGCCATGGCCCTCACAGAGTGTGCTTTAACACGGTCTTGGAAAGGAATGCCAGCTTGCTGATAGCAGAAGGAGATGCAATCCGCCAACCAGGAGGAAAGAGCCTGCTTACCCACAGGTTGCCCTAACTTATTAGGATGGAAGGAGACGAATAATTGAGTGCTCTTCCTGTGGGCGACTGTACGGTCTAGATAGAAAGATAGAGCCCGTTTACAGTCCAGGGTATGCAGAGTCTGTTCCCCAGAGTTGGAGTGGGGCCTGGGAAAAAAGATAGGTAGTATGATGGATTGATTGATGTGAAACTCCGATACTACCTTAGATAAAAATTTAGGGTGAGTGCGTAGTACCGCCCGGTCCTGCAGGAGCTTAGTGTAAGGCGGATAGGTAACTAGGGCCTGCAATTCACTAACCCTGCGAGCTGAAGTGATAGCTAAAAGGAATAACACTTTCCATGTGAGATACTTCAAGTCACAAGAGTGTAGAGGTTCGAAAGGAGGTTTCATGAGACGACCAAGAACCAGATTAAGGTCCCAAGATGGGGCCGGAGGACGTAAAGGTGGCTTCAAATGGAGCAAGCCTTTAAGAAAACGTGTTACCAGGGGTTGGACTGAGATAGAGACACCCCCGAAACCCTTATGGAAGGCGGCTACCGCACTGACATGCATTCTAATGGAGGAGGTCTTTAGACCTGATTCAGATAGATGCCATAAATAGTCCAAAAAGTTAGAGATTGGACAGGAAAGGGGATCAAGGGACTGAGAAGTGCACCATGATGTGTACCTTTTCCATTTGTATGAGTAAGAACGTCTTGTTGAAGGCTTTCGTGAAGCTATCAAGACACGAGAAACTGATTCGGAAAGGTTAAATGGCTGAAGGACTAACCTTTCAACATCCATGCCGTCAGGGACAAGGCTTGGAGGTTGGGATGGAGGAGGCATCCGTCGTTTTGAGTGAGCAGATGCGGGTCCTTTCCCAGAGGAATGTGTCTGCGGATGGAGAGATCCTGGAGAATTGGAAACCATACTTGGCGTGGCCAGTAAGGTGCTATCAGGATCATGGTTCCTCCGTCTTGGCGTAGCTTCACGAGAGTCCTCGAGAGAAGAGGAAGTGGAGGGAATGCATAAAGCAGGCCGGTTGTCCACCGGAGAGAGAATGCATCCCTCGGCCGAGAGTGCTGGCTCCGAATGAGAGAGCAGTAGTTGTCCACTTTGTGGTTCTGAGGGGACGCAAAGAGGTCTATGTGGGGATAACCCCAATTGCGAAATAGAGAGGTCGCTACCAAAGGATTGAGAGACCACTCGTGTGGTTGGAAGACACGGCTCAGCTGGTCTGCCAATACATTGTCTACTCCCGGCAGGTAGGTGGCCCTGAGGTACATGGAGTGGGAGAGGGCTTCTGACCAAATTTGCACTGACTCCTGACACAGAAGGAAAGAGCCTGTGCCTCCCTGCTTGTTTATGTACCACATGGCCACCTGGTTGTCCGTCTGGATCAAGATTGAATGGTGAGAGAGGCAATCTTGGAAAGTCCGGAGAGCATAGCGGATTGCTCGGAGTTCCAGGAAATTTATCTGGTGTTTGGATTCCTCTCGTGACCAGAATCCTTGAGTTTGCAACTCGTGCACATGGGCTCCCCAACCGATGTTGGAAGCATCGGTAGTAAGGATGACCTGAGGATCTGGAGGGAGGAAGGGTAAACCCTGTAGGAGGTTGAGAGGATTCATCCACCAGGCAAGAGACAGACGAAGTGCGTTGGAGACGCGTATTATTGAGGACAGAGGCTGAAGAGCTTGGATCCACTGAAGCCTTAGGGTCCACTGTGTGATTCTCATGGCTAAACGGGCCGTGGGGATCACATAAACTGAGGAGGCCATGTGACCCAGAAGAACAAGGAAGTTGCGAGCTGTAGCTGTTTGTTGGGACTGCAGCTGGCGAGCTAGGGACACTAGGGCTTGGACTCGCTGATGAGGAAGGAAGGCTTTTGTCTGTAAGGTGTCCAAGTCTGCCCCAATGAAGGATAAGGTTTGAGATGGGACTAAGTAGGATTTCTCGTATTTTACCAGAAATCCTAGAGAAAGCAACGTACGAATTGTGAGGGTCAGGGAGGACCGAGCTAGTTGCTGGGTTGGGGCCCTGATCAACCAATCGTCTAAGTAGGGGTAGACGTGGACTCCTTCTTTCCTTAGAAATGCTGCAACCACTACGAGGCACTTGGTGAACACTCGTGGTGCGGATGCTAGGCCGAAAGGTAACACCCGATATTGGTAGTGATTGCGGCCTACTAGAAAACGCAGGTATTTGCGATGAGATGGTGCTATCGCAATGTGGGTATATGCGTCTTTTAGGTCTAGAGAGCATAACCAGTCCCCCCTTTGTAGCAGAGGGAGAAGCGAGCCCAGGGTTACCATCTTGAACTTCTCTTTGTGAAGGTATTTGTTGAGGACCCTGAGGTCTAGGATGGGACGAAGTCCCCCTGACTTCTTCGGGATCAGGAAGTACCTGGAATAGAACCCTAGGCCTCGTTGCAAGGGAGGAAGGAACGGGGTTCTATAGCATTGGATTGTAGGAGAAGTGATGCTTCCTGCTCTAAAAGAAGAGAATGATCGGTAAGACTGCACGCCTGCAGGGGCGGGGAGTCTGGAGGGAAAGTTCGAAAGTTGAGATGATAACCCTGTTCGATGATTGCCGTCACCCACTGATCTGTGGTGACCGTATGCCACTGTGCTAGAAAGTGGCATAGCCGACCTCCCACAGGGATGTCTGGAAGAGGGGTCTGGTACATGCTCTCTAAGGGAAAGTCAAAAACCTGCAGCAGGGCCAGGAGGTGGAGCTGCTGCAGGCTTTTGTTTACGAGCCTGGCGAGGCTGAGTCTTATGATATGACTTGGTAGGCCGAGGCTTGGTAGATGGGGGATAATATCTCCTTGGCCTAAAGAAAGACTTTTTAGAGTCCTTCCTAGACGGTTGTTTGGAAGGCAAATCAGGAGGGATAGATGAGAGTTGCTTTAAAGTCTCATGATGATCCTTCAATTCAGCAACAAGTTGCTGTATTTGCTCACCAAATAGATTATCCCCTAAGCAAGGTAAATCTGAAAGCCGATCTTGAACTTCTGGGCGAAGGTCAGAAGATTTCAGCCAGGCCCAACGTCTAGCAGAAATAGCTGTAGCAGAAATTCGAGTAGAAGCATCGAAGATGTCATATGCGGTTCGAACTTCATGCTTTCCAGCTTCAAAACCTTTATTATCTGGGGTTGGAACTGTTCTGGCAAGGCATCAGCAAATTCCTGCATTTGCTTTAAAATGACTCTATTATATTGAGTCATATAAAGTTGATAAGAAGCTATCCTGGAAATCAGCATAGCTCCATGGTAAACCTTCCTACCTACGCTATCAAGGAATTTATTGTCCTTAGTAGGAGGTATGGAGGAATGAGGCTTTAGTCGTTTAGCTTTTTTCTGAGCTGACTCGACGACCACCGAATGATGATCTAATTGAGGTTTTTGAAAACCTGGGGCTGATTGTACCAGGTAAGTAGAATCAGCTTTTTTATTTACTGGGGACACCGAGCCAGGAGATTCCCAATTCTTTTTAAGAAGGTCTTGAAAAACCTGATGAATGGGAATAGAGGTGATGACTTTTGGGGCATCCAAAAATTGGAGTAATTCCATCATTTGGTGCCTATCATCTTGTTCAGATTGAAGTTGAAAAGGAACCAATTCTGACATTTCCTTCACAAAATTAATGAAAGAGAGGTCCTCAGGAGGAGAACGCTTTCTGCTCCCTGTAGGAGAGGGAGGTGAAGGTAAATCATCGGTGTCAGTAGAGGTATCATCACCCCAAGTATCATAGGGATCTGGATGATGACCTGAAGGCGCTCTAGGGTGTGGAACTCCGGAGGGCCCAGGTAGGGGATCCAAAATATCGGGAGAAGCCACCGGAGGCATCGAGAATATCCTCGATGGAATCGGTGCCGATGTCGGTGCCGATGGGGGCACCGATGGAACCGGTGCCGGTCTCGAGGAAATCGATGTCGGCATCGGAAATCTCGGTGGAGCTGAAGTGCGTATCGCCCCTTATGAGTAGATCGGTGGCGAGGGACGACTGGTCACCGATGGAACTTTTCCCGAAGGGGGAATAGGATACGGTGTTTCTCCACCAGATGAAAAACCTGTCGGTGACAGCGGTCTAACCGGTGTCAGTGGCACAGGTATAGGTATTGCCGGTGGAAGAGCTGTCATGAGTGCTTCCATCCGGTGTAACAACGGAGCCAATGCAGCAGCAATTGGCTCGGTGGTCGGTTCCGCCCTCGGTGCCGGTGCCGGAGGAGGTTGGAACCGTAGCATCGCCTTATCGATGGCCTCCTGGACCAACCGGTCCAGTTCTGCCCGGAGACCAGGGGTAACAAGACCCGGCTCGACGGGAGATGGAGGCGGAGGCTGAGCCGGAGGGACCACCGTCACCGGTGGGATCACGGCTCCCACACCCCGAAGGGGTGAGGGTTTCCTCGATGCCTGCGAAACAGGAGTGGACGGTGCCGCTTCTGATCGAGGCTTTTTAGGCGGTGGCTCGGCCGGTACGGAGGTCGATGACGTCGATTCCTCGACGGGCCGAGACTTATGACGTCGATGGCGATGTTTCTCCTTCCTATCTCCTCGATGATCAGGGGAAGGGACAGGAGTCGATGGCCGAGAAGACGTCGGAGGCGGACGGTCACCGGAAGGCTGCCGATGGTGTGAAGATTTCGACGGTGCCGGTTCCGATGACGTCGATGCAATCGATGGCGTTGGGGTGTGAACATGGAAGAGGAGCCCCATCTTCTCCATTCTGGCTTTACGACCTTTTGGTGTCATAAGGGCACATTTGGTGCAAGTCAGAACATCATGCTCACTCCCTAGGCACAAAACACAGACTCTATGGGGGTCTGTGATTGACATTGTACGAGTACAGTCGGGACATCGACGAAACCCAGACGCCATGGCGGACAGCCAAAAAATTTAGTCGCGGGACTGTCGACTGCAAGTAGGCCTCAAGGGCCAAAGTCGACGAAAGTCTATAAAACTGCGGCAAAAACTTACCGGAGTTCCGCGGACGAAAAAATTTGTCGAAGGGAGACCCCTGAGGGGCAAATTTTCTTTAGAATAAAGAATTCCAAATTCCTGTCAGGAACGTGGTAAGAGCTCTTTCACCGCGTGGCTACTGCTGCGCGGAAAAAAGAAGACTGAAGGGAGACCCCTGCTGGCTGCAGGGACAGTGCCTTGCTGGGCATGCCCAGTAGGGGCCAGTCAAAGTTCTGCTAAACTTTGACAGAAGTTTTCCGTGGTGGGCTCCATCCTCGATGTCACCCATTTGTGAGGACAACCATCCTGCTTGTCCTGTGAGAAGCGTACCATATGTGATAGCGGGGGTCAGAGAGGCAAGCCTGCAGATAACGCCAATGCGGTCGGCCAGTAGTTCAATCTTTGTGCCTGCTGTAAGGGAGCAAGACAGGAGTGGGGGAAGGATGGAAGAATTGAATGTATTGGGTCTCTGGGCTCCACTGTGGGTGATGCACGTGAGGCACAACATAGATTGAGGATGACCTGCGACTGAGAATGGATAGGATTTGTCGCGTTCAGGTCAGTGGTGGTTGCTTGGGTTCGACCAGCACGCGTTGCACGGGCATGTGCCTCAGAAGGCAGGCCCTGATCTGAATGGGCGTAAGGAATCCCAATGAGCTGCAAGACCTGGGTGGATTGCAAATGGGATTTTTTGCAAGTGATTAGTAGGCCTAGAATGACCCGTCAAGAATAGAGTTATGGGGAGATTGGTTCGCTAAGGTTGATTGGTTAGTGCCCATCCGCAAGTAGATGTTCAGGTAAGGAAACATAACTAGATCCCATGTCGATGACGGTGCGCCAGTTCTATCACAGATATCCTGGTGAAAAAAAACCTCTGGTGCAGAGAATCCGTTGTACGTGAGGTATCTGCTGATTGAAGGTTGGTCAGAGGCTACCGTTCTTCTCGTGAATGAAGAAGTGAGTGGGGCAATACTGATGGAGGAGATGGCTGATATCCATAACAGCAGCTTGTACTTGCGGATTGTGGTGTGTAGGTTGATTAAATTCGAGAACATCGGCATCAACGTGGGCGAAATGGGAGGCCTCAAAAGGACCCGGGGAGGATTGTGACCACTCTCCTTAGGGGGAAAAAGTTCCCTTTCAGACCTTGGAGTTTTGACATTCTTTGTGGGTGGGGCCCCCGTACAGGTAATATCGAGTGTGCCCGTCGGTAACTGACATGATCTTACCACACTGGTAGGAAATACCAGGTGGTTGTGGTGTGTCAGATAATCTCGACGTAGTAGGAGGTTTAGATGTAAAGAACCTGAACTACAGAGTTTTTTTTGTTTTTTTTTTAAACCTGTCATCGAGGAGAAGCAAGATCCATGTGCAGTTCTGATGGTGAGGGGGGGGGCGGGAACACCATCACCTTCCCTGTAAATGTGAAGGTTGAAGACCACTATGTTGGAAATTAGGGTCATCTGGAAATATGAATTTGATGAAATATTCACTGAGGGGGCTGACAAGACATGCCCCCCACTTTCCGCCTGTATAGGTGGACTTTCACTACCAGGCTATTTGCAATAAGAATGTCGTGAGGATAAGGATGATTTGGTTACTAACATCACAAACATCCCTGAAAAGAAGCTTAGCGACTAGCTGCAAGGGCATTGGCGGTGATTCTGTTGTAATGCCCAAGGCTCTATAGATAAAAAACGAAGAAGTATCGTGAAGATTCTTCCATGCCATGCAGTGCTCATAGGGCTTAGTGTTCTGGAACAGAGGCTTTGGAGTCTGCAAAGATTTATGGAAGACTACGCTACAGAAATCATTTGTTGCTCAAAATCCATGTACAATATTATGGATTGGAGTACCCTCCAATCGAAGGCGTTAAGATATATACCCCCCTTGTAGGGTGGTGTATTGAATGGAGACTAGATTTTCGTGTTTTTTGCTTGACAATCGATGTCTGAAGGAATTGGATTCTGCAGCTCCAGATCTCCGTAGTCAGAACGTGAGATCCATGTGAAAAAGGAAGGCCAAGGCCCTCGAAAGGAATACCCAGGAGGATCCACCAGAATGTAGGAAAGAAGACATTTTTTTTTGGTGGATCTCAAACATCTGTTGAGTGTGTACGGAACTTCCCAGTCCCTAACTTGAGGATGTGTGTCTAGATTTTCAGGAGGTGAATGAAACTGAGCTCCCGATCAGTCGTTTAGTAGTTAAGAAGGGTCTGAATCATACCCCGTTCTTGCAGATAGGAGTGCCCGCGGTGGCTGGAGAAGGTACGATGTTTGGTGGCTGGAGACATCGCGTGATACCTTGTCCGCTGGTGGTTATCTCATGGCCGAGGCGTAGAGCCCCTCAGGTGCAGTGAAGCCAGAGGCACATCGTTGTCCTGGCTCTTGGGGATAGGATGTCTTCCAGAAGCTATACTTCGTCTTCATGGAAGGGTTCTTGAGCCCTAAGCCTTCTTTTTCTTTTTTTTTAAGAGCGGAAAAACCTGTGAGTCGCACATGCCTTGTGGGTGTCCAGAGGCATTAAGAAAAAAATACGCCAACACCCGGCATTGAATAGGCTCCGCGTTCTGACACCTACAGGTTGGTATCACGCCATGGGACCTCCGGACGACGCTGGCACGTTCTCGCCCGCGCATCCCGATGCACTGGTCAGCCTGGAAAGGCGCATCAGTGCATCGGTGATGGGCTGCCGAGAAGTCTGAGTGAAGATGGATGCCGCAGACGCGTAAGCGCACACATCAATGTGACGGGGGGGGGGGGGATGCCAATGCTGCCGGCGGACATCCTAGCGCCCTTTCATGCCGGCGGACGTCTCAGTGCCTCTTCACGCTGGCGGGAGCATTGATTAGTCGATCGATGCGTTGGTGCCTCGGCACGCCGCCCGTTGACGCAATTTCCTGATGTGTGTCGTTGCCCCGGATTACTCATTGGTGTCGGTGTGTACGAAACTGGGAACTCCACCGAGGAGATCAAAGGGTTAGGATGTCATAGCGGCTGGGGGGGCCCGGAGAAGATCATTTTACTTCTCCCTAGGGCAGTCTGGTTTTTTTTTTTTTTCTTCTGGCTATTGTCTTTATGGGTTTTTTTTTTGCTTGTTTTTTTTTAAATACTGAGGAGAAGATGTAATTAACTGCCCTCACGGGCAGTACTTGATTCCATCTCTGTTACTACAGAGGATGTTGGGGCTTATTATTTGTCTTCATTATTTACAGATGCTGTCTTGTCTTTTTTTTTTTTTTTAAACGGAGAAAAGAGAGCTCCGCGCACACAGTGATGTAGAAAAAAACAGACTGAGGTAATTTGGAGCAGCGCAGGATCATGCAAGTAGGCACTCCTCTCTGGCAAAGATCTGTTTTTCAGCTTTGAGAGCTGCGCCACCTAGTGGCATGGAAGACGTTCCCAGACTGCATGGCTAATTCATGCTGCTTATCTACGTGAAAATCAACCTTCTCAGGGAGAAAAAGGAGGAGCAGACTCAATACCTCCAGGTTGGAGAGGTAATTTATCACATAAAAAAGTAGAAAGTTGAGAGAGAACAAAAAATATGTAAACAGATCCTTTATATTTAACTAGACATTTACAAGAAAATTTCAAAGTAAATGTTGTTCCAATCTGCAATACTCTTGGTCGCATTAAAAGAAACTGACAACGTTTCTTTTGTGTCTGCCTATTTAACTAGACATTTACAAGGAAATTTCAAAGTAAATTTTGCTCCAATCTGTTTGGTCGCATTCAAAGAAACCGACAACGTTTCTTTTATGTCTGCCGAGCAACATCTGGGTATGTTCTGACCATCAAATGAAGAAAAGGCTTAAGGCAATGTTTGAAAGAAAGACGCAAAACCCAGTCTCGATCAAACTCAAAAGCAAAAGGGACCTTCATAGTAGCTGGCTGAACTAAAGTAGTGTCCAATGTTTCCAGCAATGCTGAGATATCCAAATTAGGGGTCAAAATATCCAATCCCTGGTCTTCATGCTGTTCCTTCTTTTTAAACGGAGGCAGATAAAAAATCTTAGAAATGGGAAGGACCAAAGCCTTAGGTACTTTAAGACGATCAACTACCGGAAAATATTTTTTGAACATATCTTTAGCTGTTACATGAGGAAGTCTAGGAAAATTAATAAAACAAAGATTCCTACTATGAATCGCATTCTCAAGACTTTCAATTTTAAATTACAAAAATGAATTATCTTTGATCAAATGATCTTGGGAAAAATTCAGCCTTTGAGAACACTGTTTTATATCAGCAATATCTTCCTGAGTAGAACATTTTAAATTGTTCCAGCAGAGAAATATTATTTCCAATAGTTAATCTTATCAATGATAGGATTAAAATGCAATGAGAAAGAAGTTCCCAAGTTAGTAATGGCGTCCCAGATAGTGTCCAAAGTAATGAGTTGAGGTCTTACCAATGTCATAAGAACATAAGAACATGCCATACTGGGTCAGATCAAGGGTCCATCAAGCCCAGTATCCTGTTTCCAACATTGGCCAATCCAGGCCATAAGAACCTGGCAAGTACCCAAAAACTAAGTCTATTCCATGTTACCATTGCTAGTAATAGAAGTGGCTATTTTCTAAGTCAACTCAATTAATAGCAGGTAATGGACTTCTCCTCCAAGAACTTATCCAATCCTTTTATAAACACTGCTATACTAACTGCACTAACCACATCCTCTGGCAACAAATTCCAGAGTTTAATTGTGCGATGAGTGAAAAAGAACTTTCTCCGATTAGTTTTAAATGTGCCACACGCTAACTTCATGGAGTGCCCCCTAGTCTTTCTATTAACTGAAAGAGTAAATAACCGATTCACATCTACCCGTTCTAGACCTCTCATGATTTTAAACACCTCTATCATATCCCCCCTCAGCTGTCTTTTCTCCAAGCTGAAAAGTCCTAACCTCTTTAGTCTTTAATCATAGGGGAGCTGTCCATTCCCCTTATCATTTTGGTAGCCCTTCTCTGTACCTTCTCCATCACAATTATATCTTTTCTGAGATTCGGCGACCAGAATTGTACACAGTATTCAAGGTGCAGTCTCACCATGGAACGATACAGAGGCATTATGACATTTTCAGTTTTATTCACCATAACCTTTCTAATAATTCCCAACATTCTGTTTGCTTTTTTGACTGCCGTAGCACACTGAACAGATTATTTCAATGTGTTTTCCACTATGACACCTAGATCTGTTTCTTGGGTTGTAGCACCTAATATGGAACCTAACATTGTGTAATTATAGTATGGGTTATTTTCCCCTATATGCATCACCTTGCACTTATCTTATCCACATTAAATTTCATCTCCCATTTGGATGCCCAATTTTCCAGTCTCACAAGGTCTTCCTGCAATTTATCACAATCTGCTTGTGATTTAACTACTCTGAACAATTTTGTATCATCTGCAAATTTGATCTCACTTGTTGTATTTCTTTCCAGATCATTTATAAATATATTGAAAAGTAAGGGTCCCAATACAGATCCCTGAGGCACTTCACTGCCGACTCCCTTCCACTGAGAAAATTGTCCATTATAATCCTACATTCTGTTTCCTGTCTTTTAGCCAGTTTGTAAAACACGAAAGGACATCGCCACCTATCCCATGACTTTTTACTTTTCCTAGAAGCCTCTCATGAGGAACTTTGTCAAACGCTTTCTGAAAATCCAAGTACACTACATCTACCGGGTCACCTTTATCCACATGTTTATTAACTCCTTCAAAAAAGTGAAGCAGATTTCTGAGGCAAGACTTGCCTTGGGTAAAGCCATGCTGACTTTGTTCCATTAAACCATGTCTTTCTATATGTTCTGTGATTTTGATGTTCAGAACACTTTCCACTATTTTTCCTGGCACTGAAGCCAGGCTAACCGGTCTGTAGTTTCCCGGATCGCCCCTGGAGCCCTTTTTAAATATTGGGGTTACATTAGCTATCTTCCAGTCTTCAGGTACAATGGATGATTTTAATGATAGGTTACAAATTTTTACTAATAGGTCTGAAATTTCATTTTTTAGTTCTTTCAGAACTCTGGGGTGTATACCATCCAGTCCAGGTGATTTACTACTCTTCAGTTTGTCAATCAGGCCTACCACATCTTCTAGGTTCACCGTGATTTGGTTCTTTCCATCTGAATCATTACCCATGAAACCTTCTCCAGTACGGGTACCTCCCCAATATCCTCTTCAGTAAACACCGAAGCAAAGAAATCATTTAATCTTTCCGCAATGGCCTTATCTTCTCTAAGTGCCCCTTTAACTGCTCGATCATCTAACGGTCCAACTGACTCCCTCACAGGCTTTCTGCTTCAGATATATTTTAAAAAGTTTTTACTGTGAGTTTTTGCCTCTACAACCAAATTCTTTTCAAATTCTCTCTTAGCCTGTCTTATCAATGACTTGCCAACGTATATGCATTATCCTATTTTCTTCTGTTGGATCCTTCTTCCAATTTTTGAATGAAGATCTTTTGGCTAAAATAGCTTCTTTCACCTCCCTTTTAACCATGCCGGTAATCATTTTGCCTTCTTTCCACCTTTCTTAATGTGTGGAATACATATGGTCTGTGCTTCTAGGATGGTATTTTTTTAACAATGACCACGCCTCTTGCACACTTTTTATTTTTGTAGCTGCTCCTTTCAGTTTTTTTCTAACAATTTTTCTCATTTTATCAAAGTTTCCCTTTTGAAAGTTTAGCACGAGAGCCGTGGATTTGCTTACTGTCCCCCTTCCAGTCATTAATTTAAATTTAATCATATTATGATCACTATTGCCAATCGGCCCCACCACTGTTACACCTCTCTCACCAAATCCTGTGCTCCACTGAGAATTAGATCTAAAATTGCTCCCTCTCTCATCGGTTCCTGAACCAATTGCTCCATAAAGCTATCATTTATTCCATCCAGGAACTTTATCTCTCTAGCGTGTCCCGATAATACATTTATCCAGTCAATATTGGGGTAATTGAAGTCTCCCATTATTACCGCACTACCAATTTGGTTAGCTTCCCTAATTTCTCTTAACATTTCACTGTCAGTCTCACCATCTTGACCAGGTGGATGGTAGTATATTCTTATCACTATAGTCTTCCCCAAAACACATGGAATTTCTACCCATAAAGATTCAATTGTGCATTTAGTCTCATGCAGGATGTTTATTAGGGATGTGAATCTGGCTTTGGATGATTGAAAATATCATACGATATTTTCAAAATTGTCAGAAATCGGGGGCTCCCCCAAAACGATAGGAAAACCCCACGATATTGTTCATGGGGGTTCTCTTATCGTTTTGGGGGAGGGCGGGAAAAATGGCACACAAAAATAACCCCAAACCCACTCCGACCCTTTAAAACTAATCCCTTAGCTTCCCCCACCCTCCCGACCCCCCCAAAAACTTTTTACAGGGACCTGGTGGTCCAGTGGGGGTCCCGGGAGCGATCTCCCACTCCCGGGCCGTTGGCTGCCACTAATCAAAATGGCACCAATGGCCCTTTGCCCTTACCATGTGACAGGGTATCCGTGCCATTGGCCGGCCCCTGTCACATGGTAGGAGCACTGGATGGCCGGCGCCATTTTTAAAAATGGCGCCGGCCATCCAGTGCTCCCTCCAGGTCTGCGATACTTTAGAAAATGAGGTCCTAAATGGCTTTGAATTTAAGAATATAAGAAATTGCCATACTGGTTCAGCCCAAGGGTCCATTTTGCCCATCATCCTGTTTCCAACAGTGGCCAATCCAGGCTACAAGTACATGGCAAGTACTCAAACATTAAGCAGATCCCATGCTACTGATGCCAGTAACAGCAGAGGCTATTCCCCAAGTCAACCCGATCAATAGCAGTCAATGGACCTCTCCTCCAAGAAATTATCCAAACCTTTTTTAAACCCAACTACACTAACTGCACTAACCACATCCTCTGGCAACAAATTCCAGAGCTTAATTGTGCATTGAGTGAAAAAGAATTTTCTATGATTAGTTTTAAATGTGCTACTTCATGGAGTGCCCCCTAGTCCTTCTATTATCCGAAAGAGTAAACCAATTCATATCTACCGATCTAGATCTCAGTCTCGCAAGGTCCTCCTGCAATTTATCACAATCCGCTTGTGATTTAACTACTCTAAATAATTTTGTATCATCTGCAAATTTGATTATCTCACTTGTTGACCTCTACTTCATCCAACATTTGATAGAACATATAGAAAGAATATAAAATGTTTTATAATCATTATATAAATTAGCAGATACACTAGCTATGTTAAGAACTCTTGCCTAAAATGTCAAGAGCTTGAATGATGTCTGGGCAATTAAATTTTGGACTGCAAAAGACTTTAGAGGATTCATGTAATTTTTCCTTGTTATTCTATTACAGTAACAAGAAATCTCTCAGCTAATTATGTTTCTTTTTAATCTGCTCTTCAATTTGTTATGAAAGATGGGTTAAAAGCTACTAAAAATGTGTTTTAGCATTCTGTAAAATTAAGCAGTTTAGATTTTCTCTGAAATATTTCACATGCCTTCTTTCTATGTACCTTAACTGCAAAGCAAGGCAGAGAGAACTGGATAAGTCTTGCTGACACCTGAAATGCAGCTGGTGAATGAAAGGTCACATTTGGGGAGCTCTTGTAGTAAATGTGTGCCCCACCAGGATATCCTTCACTTACATGCCTTGGTGCTCAGTATTTCTTCTTTGCAACTTATTACGTAAAAGTGGCAATAGCTGTGTGGAGGTGATATCTAGCGTTTGACAGACTCAGATTGTGAGCAAGACAGCAAATAGCACCATATAAAAGGGAAAACGAATTAAATATTTCTTCATCATCATCATTACGTATTTATAACTCACCTTTCCCACTGAAGAATTCAAAGTGTATTACAACAAGCTTGATTTACAACATGAAAATTGTGGTAATGGTTACAGTTGGTACTTAGTATAAATAACAGTACAAGTGAAGCAGCTATCGAGAGTAGGTAAAATAAATATAGTTTGCAATTCGGTCTGACAAATGAGGTATCCACCTTAGGCTTATCATATATGGACATTGATAATACTGCCATTGTAAACCGCCTTGGGTTTTTGTTGTTTTGGGGAAGAGGAAGAGATATAGAAATGTAAATAAATACAAACACACACACACACACACAAGTATCCATTTTAGGCATATATCTGGATGTTGTTAATATATACAAACATAATACATATTTGACAGTAATATAAACCAGGTCTAGCTAGTTTGAGTTATGAGTTTTGTATGGAGTCTGTTTATTTAGGGGAGACTGATAGATTTTTTGCCACCTGAAACAGCAAAAAAAAACCACACTGTTTAACCATGCAATTACACAGTAAAAGAAAGGCAATGAGATATGTGCATATTCCTGTGATGAGAACTAAATCCCATAGAAGAATGAATGTTTGCAAATTCTTTTTAGAAGCGCAGTCCAGATGTAATCCACACATTAAAAAAAGGTGGAAGGAAGGCCAAACAACTGTTGGCATGGTTAAAAGGTGAGGTGAAAGAAGCTATTTTAGCTAAAAGAACTACTTTCAAAAACTGAAAGAAGGATCTGAAGAAAATATGAAAAAGCATAAGCACCGGCATGTTAAATATAAAATATTGATAAGATAGGCTAAGAGAGAATTTGAAAAGAAGTTGGCTATAGAGACAAAAACTCATAATAAAAACTTTAAAAAATTATATCCAAAGCCTACGAGGGAGTCAGTTGGACTGTTAGGGGCACTTAGGGAAGATAAGACCATCACAGAAAGCCTAAATGATTTTTTGCTTTGGAGTTTACAAAAGAGAATGTTGGGGAGATATGTGTTCCAGAAACAGTTTAATGGTGATAATTCAGATAAACTGAACCAAATCAAAGTGAACCTGGAGATGTTTGTAGTAGGCCAGCTGAAAAAGCAGAGTTGCTTACCTGTAACAGGTGTTCTCCCAGGACAGCAGGATGTTAGTCCTCACAAATGGGTGACATCTTCAGATGGAGCCCTGTCACGGAACACTTTTGTCAAAGTTTCTAGAAGTTTGACTGACACACTGTGCATGCCCAGCATGCCACCAACCCCGTGGCCACACGGGGTCCCCCCTTCAGTCTCCTTTTATAGCAAAAAAGTAGGAGCGAAAAATAAAACAAGAAAACGTAAGCAAACCCAACTCCGCGGGCGGGCGGGCTTCGTGAGAACTAACATCCTGCTGTCCTGGAAGAACACCTGTTACAGGTAAGCAACTCTGCTTTCTCCCAGGACAAGCAGGATGGTAGTCCTCACAGATGGGTGAATAGCAAGCTGCAGGCTGTCCCCAAAACACCCCGGGCCAACAAACATCCAATAACATGCAACAGGCACAACAACAGGGGTGCTGTTGGCAACAATGGGGCAGCCTGAACATCATACTGGGCCCTAGGTAGGAAGAGTTGGGTTGTTACACTGGAAACAGATTACGGAGGACAGACTGGCTAAAGATGCTATCCTGTTGACCGTCCTTATCCAGACAGTAATGGGCTGCAAAATTGTTAAGGGAACTCCATGTCGCGGCCTTGCAGATTTCGGAATTAGGGACTGCCCGGAAGTGCGGAACTGATGCTGCCATGGCCCTCACTGAGTGTACTTTCACTTGGCCCTCAAGCGGAAGGCCTGCTTGCTGGTAGCAGAAAGTAATACAGTCCACCAACCAAGTGGAGAGGGCCTGCTTGCCCATCGCAACTCCCAGTCTATTCTTGTCAAAAGAGACAAAGAGCTAGGTGGACTGCCTGTGGGCTGAGGTGCAGTCTAGATAAAAGGCAATAGCATACTTGCAGTCCAAGGTTTGCAGAGCCCGTTCACCTGGGTGTGAGTGTGGCCTTGGGAAAAAGGTGGGCAACACAATGGACTGATTTAGGTGGAAGTCAGACACTATCTTATCAGGAACATAGGGTGAATGCATAATACCACCCTGTCGTGGAAGAACCTCGTGTAAGGCAGACAGGTCACCAGGGCCTGTAGCTCACTGACTCTGCGAGCAGAAGTAACCGCCATGAGAAAGAGAACCTTCCAAGTGAGGTGCTTGAGCTCGCAGAAGCACAGGGGCTCAAATGGAGGCCTCATGAGCCATGCCAGCACTATGTTGAGGTCCCAGGCCACAACAGGAGGACGTAGTGGAGGCTTCAGTTGAAGTAAGCCTCTCATGAAGCGCCCTACTAAGGTCTGCACCGAGACTGGGGTGTCACCCATCCCTCGGTGGTAGGTGCTAATGGCACTCAGATGAATCCGAATTGAGGTTGTCTGCAGACCAGGCTCCAAAAGGCACCAGAGGAAGTCCAAAAGTCTCGGCATGGGGCACGAGAAGGGGTGAAGGCCTTCCTGCCTACACCAATAGGAGAACCTTTTCCACTTCGCCTGATACGATTTCCACGTAGAATTTTTTCGCGGTTACTAGGACCTGAGAGACATTATCAGAAAGGTCGAGGGACACCAACTGGAGGATCGGGTGGCTCAGCCTGCCCTGATCCTGCGTGATGAGGTCGGGCAAGGTGCCCAGGCGAAGGGGCACCTGGACAGAGAGGTCGCAGAAAATGGAAAATCAGACCTGATGTGGCCAATGTGGGGCTATGAGGATCCTGGAGCCTCGGTCCTGCTGTAGATTCACAAGAGTCTTGCCTATTAGCGGAATCGGAGGCCTGCCCTCCAGGAGTGGGAGAAAGCATCCATGGCCGGTCTCCTTCGGTCCCCATGTAGGGAGCAGAATCGGTCCACCTTGTGGTTCTGCAAGGACGCAAAGAGATCTATGTCCGGCTGACCTCACCAGCGGAAGATCCTGGCTACTACACAGGGGATCAGGGACCACTCGTGGGGCTGGAATGTCTGGCTGAGGCAGTCTGCCACTACATTCTCGGGGCCTGCCAGGTAGATGGCTCGCAGGAGCATGGAACGTGACAGGGCCCAGGTCCAAATCTGCGCTGCCTCTTGGCAGAGTAGATAAGAGCCTGTGTCCCCCTGTTTGTTCATGTACCACATGGCTACCTGGTTGTCTGTCTGGATCAAGACAACCTTGCTGGACAGGCAGTCCTGGAATGCATAGAGGGCATTAATGAAGATTAATGAAGATTAATTTAACCGTGGTTTAAGAGGATTGGTAAGTATAGTTTTCAGAAATTTTTGGGCTTATAAAAGTTTGGTGAAAAGTGAAATTAAGGGATATATTATTTAGAGTTTGTGTGTGTCTGAGGTAAAAAGCAAGCCAGAGATAGTTAATTCTAGTGTCTGTCTTTCCCACCCACTCAACCCTTGATTTTTAGGCACAAGACACTTTCTCATTAAAAATCAACCAGGATCTTATCTAAAAACATAATACTGTACCAGCCCTTATTGAAAGTTTAATCATCCCCTTGTAGGACACTAGCTGATTAAATTTACAGGTGAATTTAGTAATTAAAGTACTCTCATTCCAACTCCCTTAGTATCCTAAACTTAACTAGGAACTCAATAAAACTAAGATGAAGGCAGCAGTCCAGCAGCAAGAAGGGGGCTTTCCAGTCTTTTGCATTGAGTGTCACATGTATGATTTTTTACCCGCCGGTGAGAGATTGTATGTGTGCACTCGGTGCAAAGAGCTCCTGGCTCTCAGGGAACAAGTCCGATCTCTGGAAGCTAGAGTAGCAGACTTGGAGGAGCTGAGGGAGACAGAAAGGTACATTGACGAGACCTTCAGGGACATAGTAGCCAAGTCCCAAATCCATTCTGGCAGCCCCAGTGCTGCCTTGGATCAGAAAGGTCTCCCAATAGGAGAACATCACCCTGGTGTAGCAGGAAGTGATCCTGTAGCAAGGACCTGCTCTCCAGGTGATGTATTGTCCTCTCGCACTGAGGACAAATCTCCCAGAGCTACTGCCCAGGAGGGAAGGGTTAGGCCGGCCATCATAGTTGGTGATTCGATTATTAGAAATGTAGATAGCAGGGTGGCTGGTGGACGTGAAGACCGCCTGGTAACTTGCCTGCCTGGTGCGAAGGTGGCAGACCTCACGCGTCACCTAGATAGAATTATAGACAGTCCTGGGGAGGAGCCGGTTGTCGTGGTACATGTGGGCACCAACGACATAGGAAAATGTGGGAGAGAGGTTCTGGAAGCCAAATTTAGGATTTTAGGTAGGAAGCTGAAATCCAGAACCTCCAGGGTGGCATTCTCTGAAATGCTTCCTGTTCCACGTGCAGGTCCCCAGAGGCAGGCAGAGCTCCAGAGTTTTAATGCATGGATGAGACGATGGTGCAGGGAAGAGGGATTCAGTTTTGTAAGGAACTGGGGAACCTTTTGGGAAAAGGGGAGACTTTTCCGAAAGGATGGGCTCCACCTTAACCAGAGTGGAACCAAGCTGCTGGCACTAACTTTCAAAAAGGAGATAGAGCAGCTTTTAAACTAGAACAAGGGGGAAAGCCGACAGTCACTCAGCAGTGCATGGTTCGGAGAAATGTATCCTTGAAGAATACTAATGAAACAGGAGAGTTAGGGCATCCCAACAGAGAGGTTCCATTAAATGCAAACATAGTTCATATACCTATATGTAAAAAATCACCAAAGCTAATCATTTCCGAATTATCCCAAACAACTGAAAAGCAGGTTGTTAAAACAAGCAAAAAACACACTTTGAAATGTCTGTATGCCAATGCCAGAAGTCTAAGTAGTAAGATGGGAGAGTTAGAGTGTATAGCAGCAAATGATGAGATTGACATAATTGGCATCACAGAGACTTGGTGGAAGGAGGATAACCAATGGGATAGTGCTATATCAGGGTACAAATTATATCGCAATGATAGGGAGGATCAACTTGGTGGGGGTGTGGCACTTTATGTCCGGGAGGGTATAGAGTCCAACAGGATAAAGATCATACAAGAGACTAAATGCTCAGTAGAATCTATATGGGTAGAAATCCCATGTGTGTTGGGTAAGAGTATAGTGATAGGAGTATACTATCGTCTACCTGGACAAAATGGTCAGACAGATGATGAAATGCTAAGAGAAATCAGGGAAGCAAACCAATTTGACAGTGCAATAATAATGGGAGATTTCAATTACCCCAATATTGACTGGGTAAATGTAACATCAGGACATGCTAGAGACATAAAGTTCCTGGATGTAATAAATGATTGCTTCATGGAGCAATTGGTTCAGGAACCAACAAGAGAGGGAGCTATTTTAGATTTAATTCTTAGTGGAACGCAAGATTTGGTGAGAGAAGTAACGGTGGTGGGGCCATTTGGCAACAGTGATCATAACATGATCAAATTTAAACTAATAACTGGAAGGGGGACAATAAGTAAATCTGCAGCTCTAGCACTAAATTTTAAAAAGGGAAACTTTGATAAAATGAGAAAAATAGAAAAAAATGAAAGGTGCAGCTGCAAAGGTTAAAAGTGTTCAACAGGCATGGACATTGTTTAAAAATACAATCCTAGAGGTGCAGTCCATATGTATTCCATGCATTAAGAAAAGTGGAAGGAAGAAAAATGATTACCGTCATAGTTAAAAGGTGAGGTGAAAGAGGCTATTTTAGCCAAAAAAACATCCTTCAAAAACTGGAAGAAGGATCCATCTGAAGAAAATAGGATAAAACATAAGCATTGTCAAGCTAAGTGTAAAACATCGATAAGACAGGCGAAGAGAGAATTTGAAATGAAATTGGCCATAGAGGCAAAAACTCATAATAAAAACTTTTTTAAATATATCCAAAGCAAGAAACCTGTGAGGGAGTTGGTTGGACCATTAGATGACAGAGGGGTTAAAGGGGCTCTTAGGGAAGATAAGGCCATTGCAGAAAGACTAAATTAATTCTTTGCCTCCGTGTTTACAAATGAGGATGTTGGGGAGATACCAGTTCCGGAGATGGTTTTCAGGGGTGATGAGTCAGATGAACTGAACGAAATCACTGTGAACCTTGAAGATGTAGTAGGCCAGATTGACAAACTAAGGAGTAGCAAATCACCTGGACCGGATGGTATGCATCCTAGGGTTCTGAAGGAACTCAAAAATGAAATTTCTGATCTATTAGTTAAAATTTGTAACCTATCATTAAAATCATCCATTGTACCTGAAGACTGGAGGGTGGCCAATGTAACCCCAATATTTAAAAAAGGCTCCAGGGGTGATCCAGGTAACTATAGACCAGTGAGCCTGACTTCAGTGCCAGGAAAAATAGTGGAAACTATTCTCAAGAACAAAATTGTAAAGCATAAAGAAAGACATGATTTAATGGAACATAGTCAACATGGATTTACCCAAGGGAAATCTTGCCTAACAAATCTGCTTCATTTTTTTGAAGGGGTTAATAAACATGTGGATAAAGGGGAACCGGTAGATGTAGTGTATTTAGATTTTCAGAAGGCGTTTGACAAGGTCCCTCATGAGAGGCTTCTACGAAAACTAAAAAGTCATGGGATAGGAGGCGATGTCCTTTCGTGGATTACAAGTTGGTTAAAAGACAGGAAACAGAGAGTAGGATTAAATGGTCAATTTTCTCAGTGGAAAAGGGTAAACAGTGGAGTGCCTCAGGGATCTGTACTTGGACCGGTGCTTTTCAATATATATATATAAATGATCTGGAAAGGAATACGACGAGTGAGGTTATCAAATTTGCAGATGATACAAAATTATTCAGAGTAGTTAAATCACAAGCAGACTGTGATACATTGCAGGAGGACCTTGCAAGACTTGAAGATTGGGCATCCAAATGGCAGATGAAATTTAATGTGGACATGTGCAAGGTGTTGCATATAGGGAAAAATAACCGTTGCTGTAGTTACACGATGTTAGGTTCCATATTAGGAGCTACCACCCAGGAAAAAGATCTAGGCATCATAGTGGATAATACTTTAAAATCGTCAGCTCAGTTTGCTGCAGCAGTCAAAAAAGCAAAGAGAATGTTAGGAATTATTAGGAAGGGAATGGTTAATAGAACGGAAAATGTCATAATGCCTCTATATCGCTCCATGGTGAGACCACACCTTGAATACTGTGTACAATTCTGGTCGCCGCATCTCAAAAAAGATATAGTTGCAATGGAGAAGGTACACAGAAGGGCAACCAAAATGATAAAGGGGATGGAACAGCTTCCCTATGAGGAAAGGCTGAAGAGATTAGGGCTGTTCAGCTTGGAGAAGAAACGGCTGAGGGGGGATATGATAGAGGTCTTTAAGATCATGAGAGGTCTTGAACGAGTAGATGTGACTCGGTTATTTTCACTTTCGAATAATAGAAGGACTAGGGGGCATTCCATGAAGTTAGCAAGTTGCCAGAGGATGTGGTTAGTGCAGTTAGTGTAGCTGGGTTCAGAAAAGGTTTGGATAAGTTCTTGGAGGAGAAGTCCATTAATGGCTATTAATCAATTTTACTTAGGGAATAGCCACTGCTATTAATTGCATCAGTAGCATGGGATCTTCTTAGTGTTTGGGTAATTGCCAGGTTCTTGTGGCCTGGTTTTGGCCTCTGTTGGAAACAGGATGCTGGGCTTGATGGACCCTTGGTCTGACCCAGCATGGCAATTTCTTATGTTCTTATGCATACCGCATTGTTCAGAGTTCCAGGAAGTTGATCTGGCAGGCTGCCTCGGCTCTCGACCATACCCCTTGTGTCTGTAGGCCATTGACATGGGCTCCCCAGCCTAGGTTAGAGGCACCCGTGGTCAAGGTCACCTGAGCAGCCGGGGACTGATAGGGAAGTCCCTTGCCCAAGTTGGATTCTGGTGCCACCAAGTGAGGGAGAGATGGAGCAGGTTGGTTACCTGGACGAGTGCTGAGAGTTTCTGAGTGGCTTGATGTCACTGAGACTGCAGGGTCCATTGCGCGACCCTCATGGCTAGGCAGGCCATTCGGGTGACATGCACAGATGATGCCATGTGACCCAGCAACTTCAGGAGCAGGTGGGCGGAGGCCATCCGCCGGCTGCAGATGGATCTGGCCAGCCCAGCCAGGGTGGCTATGCTTTCGATGGAGAGGAATGCCTTGGCCACTGTGGTGTCCAGGTCTGCTTCTATGAAGGTCAGTTAAAGGGGACCGGGATCAACTGGGATTTCAGGTAGTTCACAAGAAACCCCAGTGCTCCCACCACTTCCAGGCACTTTGTGAAGACCCGGGGCGCGGAGGCTAGCCCGAAGGGGAGAACCCTGTACTGGAAGTGTCGGTGGCTAAGTACAAAGTGCAGATATTTGCGATGCGGCGGAAAAATCACAATGTGTGCATAAGTGTCCTGTAGATGCAGAAAGCAGAGCCATTACCCTTGATGCAGAAGCAGGGTGCCCAAGGACTATTCTGAACCGTTCTCTGCGAAGGAACCTGTTTAAGGCTCAAAGATCGAGGATGGAACGGAGGCTGCCTGACCATTTTGGGATGAGAAAATACAGGGAATAGAACCCTTGCCCCCGCTGAGCCCGAGGAACACTAGATAGGTGGCATCTGTCTTCCTATTGACCGGAGGCACAGTACCTGGATGTTCCCAGAGATGTTGAAGGAGGTCCAGAAGAACCTCATGCACCGGGGCAGCCATCACCTCCTTTGGAGCATCCACAAACTATAGGACCTCTGACATTTTGTGGCGGGCGTCTTCCTCTGTTGAAAGTTGGAAGGGAATGGTTTCTGCCATCTCCCTGATGAAACTGGCAAAGGAGAGATCCTCCGGAGGTGAGCGCCGTCGCTCTTCCGGGGGGAAGGCTCTGAAAGAAGTTCCTTGGAGGCCTCCGAGGAATGTTCAGAGGAGGCGTTCCCCCATGGGTCATAGGGGGCTTCTTCCTCACTGTTGAAGCACCTGGGTCGAGGAGAGAGGCTAAAACCCAGGGTACGGGGCATGGGCACCGATTGACGGTGAGGTGGCACCAACACTGAAGGCACTGGGACCTGCAGGGGACACCGGGAGGCCTGATGGTCTGGGGACGGGCTCCGGCATCGGTGGTTCCAACAGCAGAGATGGGCGAGGAGCCACATCTTCTTCCTCCATGGAGCCCAGAATCGAGATCAAGATCTCTACAAGTTCAGAAACAGAGAGGATTAAATGGTCAGTTTTTGCACCAGTGATTGGCTGGGTACTGAGGGGCCTGCCGGTACGGACTATGTCAGCAAAGCACCGAACAGCATGTCCAGTCTTTCCAGGAGAGGTGCCAATATGGAGGGGACCGGCATCAGTGGCAGCTGAAGAACCCGAAGGGCATTGAAGACTGCCTGCTGGACCACGCGGTCCAACTCCTCTTGAAACGAGGGTGTGGACAAAATCAATTCTGGAGTAGGAGGCAAGCTGGGCGTCACCAGAGCATCCACAGGGGTCCGCAGAGACTCGGTGCTTGGCACCAATATCGGTGGGAAACGCCCATGGGCTCCGGGATCCAGAGGAGGATGGGGCCTTCTCTCCCCAGGGCCTCTTCGGAGGGGGCTTGGCCGAGTCTACTATGGTGTCAGTGCCAGCACCGGACAGTGACGACCATCTGTGCCAGTGTCGATGTTTTCCACAGTGCTCGGCCCGGTCCTTCTCCGGCGCCAAGGACGATGATGCGGAGGTCTTCGAATGAGTCAATGCCGGTGAGCGGTGGTCTCCCGCTCCTCGGTCTTCTCGGCGGGGCTTCGATGGGGAAGGAACAGAATCAGAGTGATCCCCATGACTCAATGCACCCGGCACCAGAATCAATGGAGCAGATTGCTTGGAACCAAACAAGTGCTCCATCTTCTCCTGGTGGGAGCACCGGCCTTTGCGGGTCATCTGAGCACAGCTTGGACATCGACGGACATCATGGGAAGGCCCGAGACATAGGACGCAGACGCTGTGTGGATCCGTTATGGACATAGTCCGCGGACACTCCAGGCACTTCTGAAAGCCGATCGCCATGATGAAAAAGAGGCGGCATGCAGTCAGTGACTGTCGGCCACGGGGAGGTAAACAGCCGGGAATCGACCGCAAAAGCGCAAAACAGACTTACCAGACGTTGGAGAAGTCGGTGCACAATGGGGAACCCCGTAGCAGGGAAAAAAATGGAAGAAAACTTCAAAGTTTTCCATGTGAGGAAAAAATTCTCACAGAGCTCCAGTAACTGCGAGGCAATCACAATGCGGAAAAAAAGTGAAGGGGGACCCCGTGTGCCCATGGGATTGGTGGCATGCTTAGTGTGCCAGTCAAAGTTCTAGAAACTTTGACAAAAGTGTTCCGTGACAGGGCTCCATCTGATGATGTCACCCATCTGTGAGGACTAGCATTCTGCTTGTCCTGGGAGAAACTGAAGTATAGCAAATCACCTTGACTAGATGGTATAAACCCACGGTTCTGAAAGAACTCAAAAATGAAATTTCAGATCTATTACTAATAATTTGTAACCTATCATTAAAATTATCCATTGCATCTGAAGATTGAAGGTGGCCAATGTAACCCTGATATTTAAAAAGGGCTCCAGAGGTGATCATGGAAACTATTTTAAAGAGCAAAATCAAGGAACATATAGAAAAACATGGTTTAATGGGACACAGCCAAAGTGAATTTAGCCAAGGGAAGCCTTGCCTAACAAATCAGCTACAATTTTGTGGAGTTAATAAACATGTGGATAAAGAAGAGCCGGTAGATTTAGTGTATCTGGATTTTCAGGAGACATTTGACAAAGTCTCTCATTTATTTATTTATTTATTTATTTATTTATTTATTTATTTAATGAGTTTTATATGTGATGGTAAAGCCATCACAACGGTTTACAAAAGCTCAAAATGCAGGATTTTTAACAATTGAGCAAAAAAGGATAACAGGAAGTATATTAAACAAAGGAGAGATATTCAATTTCAAAGATATTAACTGGCATTTGCATTTCAGGTTGCACTAAGTGGTGCACAAAGGGCAGGGCACCTTTCAACGGTCGGAACTGCCCCTTGTGACGTCGGGGGGGGGGGGGGGGAGCGGGGCTTCCAATCAGGTCTCTCCCTCACATTCATGAGAGAATGCTAAGAAAATTAAAAGGTCAAGGGATAGGAGGCAATGACCTTATGTGGATTACAAACTGGCAACAAGTTCAGAAACAGAGAGAAGGATTAAATGGTCAGTTTTTGCAGTGGAGAAAGGTAAACAGTGAAGTGCCTCAGAGTTCTGTACTGGGACCGGTGCTTTTTAATATATTTATTAGGGATGTGAATCATTTTTCTGACGACTGAAAATATCGGAAGATATTTTCAAACTTGTCAGAATTCGGGGGGGCCCCAGAACCTGATAGAAAAACCCCACAACATTTTTTGTGGGGTTCTCTTATCATTTTGGGGAGGGGCGGGAAGAAAGGGCACTTAAAAATAAACCCCAAACCCACTCCAACCCTTTAAATTTAATTCTCTCATCCCCCACCCTCCCGACCCCCACAAAAAATTTTTTGAAGTACCTAGTGGTCCAGCGGGGGTCCCGGGAGCGATCTCCCGCTCTCGGGCCATCGGCTGCCACTAATAAAAATGGCGCCGATGGCCCACGCCATCCATTGCTCCTACCATGTGACAGGGGCCGGCCAATGGCACGGATACCCTGTCACATGCTAAGGGCAAAGGGCCATCGGCGCCATTTTGATTAGTGGCAGCCGACGGCCCGAGAGCGGGAGATCGCTCCCGGGACCCCCGCTGGACCACTAAATACTTTAAAAAACATTTTTTGGGGAGGCAGGAGGGTGGGGGATGCGAAAGAATTAAAATTTAAAGGGTCGGGGTTTTTTGGGGGTTTTTTTCGGCATGACACAGCCGATTAAAACGGGTAAGAATTGAGGGAATGAAGATTTCTCGTGGTTTTTACCCGAACTCGATACCGGAAACGAGTCCGGTACAGATTCACATCCCTAATATAAATGATCTAGAAAGGGAGACGACGTGTGAGGTGATCAAATTTGCAGATGACAAAATTATTTAGAGTTGTTATATCATAAACGGATTGTAATAAATTGTGAAAGGAATTTGCATGGAAGACTGGGCATCCAAATGGCAAATGAAATTTAATGTGGTTAAGTGCAACATGATGCATATAGGAAAACATAACCCACATTGTACTTACATGTTTTAGGTTCTTTTTCACTCAACGCACAATAAAGCTCTGGAATTTGTTGCCAGAGGAGGTGGTTAGTGCAGTTAGTGTAGCTGGGTTCAAAAAAGGTTTGGATAAGTTCTTGGAGGAGAAGTCCATTAATGGCTATTAATCAATTATACTTAGGGAATAGCCACTGCTATTAATTGCATCAGTAGCATGGGTTCTTCTTAATGTCTGGGTAATTGCCAGGTTCTTGTGGCCTGGTTTTGGCTTCTGTTGGAAACAGAATATCATAGTACCTCTGTATCACCCCATGGTGACACTGCACCTTTAGTACTGTGTGCAATTCTGGTCACTGAATCTCAAAAAATAGATATCTGTGCACTGGAAATGGTTCAGAAAAGGGCGACCAAAATGTTAAAGGGATGGATTACCCTATTAGGAAAGGTTAAAGAGGTTTCAGTTTACAGAAAAGATGGCTGAGGGGCGATATGATAAAGGTCTATTAAATCATGAGCAGACTAGAATGGGTAAATGTGAATTGGTTATTAACTCTTTCAGATAATAAAAAAGGACTAGGGAGCACTCCATGAAGTTAGCAAACAGCACATTTAAAACAACTATGAGAAAATGCTTTTTCATCAACGGGTTGATTTTCAAAGGGCCTCATGCACAAATACCGGCAGTTACACATTTGGCCAAGCCCTGCGCGCTGCATGCATTTTCTAAAGGGCCTGACCATGCGCGTAACTAACCACTGTTACACACACAAGTGCCGGGCCTCTCAGAAGTGGCAGGTCGGGGGGCGGAGACTGGGCTGGGAGCAGGCCGGGATAGAGACATTTGACGATGTCCCAGCGAATCGTATGTTGGCAGCCAGCCAGCGAGCAGAATCTACTGCTTCTCCAGAGTAGAAAGGTAAAAAAAAAAAAAAAAATGTCAGAGTTAGGTAGGGTGTAGGGGTCGGGGAGGAGAGGGGACGAGGTAGGAAGGGTAGGGTTGGGCATAGGAAAGTTCCCCCCCAGAACACTCTTTAATTGGAGCGGACCGCCGCTGAACGACCTCCTGCACTCGATCTCCTGCCGGCGCCATTTTCCGTACGAAAACGATTCGCGGCAAGAAATCGCTCCCGGAACCCCGCTGGACTCCCAGGAAACTTTTGGCCAGCTTGGGGGGGCCTCCTGACCCCCACAAGACTTGCCAAAAGTCCAGCGGGGGTCCGGAACGACCTCCTCTGTCGAATCGTTTTTGTCTATGGCCGCCGCCATTTTGCGGCGGCCATTTTGAAAAATGGCGCCGGCTGAAGACAACACGATTCTATTGAGGGGGCCGTTCCGGACCGCCGCCGTTCTGGACCACCGCCGGATCCCCAGGTAATTTAAAGCATTTGGGGGGGGGGGGGTTCGGGAGGGTGGGGGATTTAATTTAAAGGGTCGGGGTGGGTTTTAGGGGGGTTTAGTGTGCCGGCTCACGATTTTAACGATTTTTCACGATAGTTTACACACCCAAACGGCAACAATACGATTCCCTCCCCCTCCCAGCCGAAATCGATCGTTAAGACGATCGAGGACACGATTCACATCTCTAATATATATATATATATATATATATATATATGTATGTGTGTGTGAAAACTGAAATATATGTGAAAAATATGTGAAATATAAAACTGAAATATATGTGAAATATATGTGAAAACTGAGAATCTTCAAGGGAAGAAATTGGTTTTGCTGAAGCAAATGTTTTAGCAACCCACTCACCAACCACAGAACAAGATATCTGAGTTTGTGCAAACAGCTGGCTCTAAAACACCATATACATTCAATCGTACTTATGCCTGGATATTTTACTCTGAAATTCTGCCAGACGGATAAGAATGATGGGAAATATGCTATTCTACTGGAACACAATAAATAGACAAAATTTGGCACAAAATTGCAGGAATTTTGACCTTAAAAAAAAAAAAAGCAGTCAAAGAATCCGTAGATCTGTTTCAATTCACTAAAGCTTCCAGTTCCTTAAGAAAATATTTTAGGTGCAGTGCAGTCTTTTTAGCTATTCACTTGTCTCAAGTCAGATTTTCTAATTGTCCACCACTGAAGGGTGTTCGGTAAGCTACCCCGACCTGATTAGTGGATAGATAAGATATTCATTCATATTTTATACTCTTCCCTGAAGCAAGAGTCCAACCTGAATGTCAGTTGAGCTGCAAAGGTTTCCCATGAGCATCTAGGACCAATTTTCAGTAGCCCACCTAAGTGAAAATGTCAAGGACAGTTATGTACCCATACACTTAGTAGGCAATTTATGCATAGTTTCTTTTGAAAATTGTGTAAGATGGTACCTCAGATGTTACACCCCTTTTTCTGAGCCTGGAGGAAAGGGGGGGGGGGAGTATGGATAGCAATTTGTAAATTCCATTGGGGTAGATTTTAAAAAAGAACGTGCGCGCGCGCACTACCCGGCACGCACACATGGATGTGCAATTTTATAACATGCGCATGCATGTTATAAAATCCCGGGTGGCGCACGCAAGGGGGGGTAGAATTTCTCTAAGTAGCGGACTGGGAGGGAACTTCCCTACCAACCTCCCTTCCCATCCCCTATCCCTATCCTAGGTCCCCCCTCCCCCCCCCATTTTTTAACTTACATTTTGTTCCTGCAAAGTTGCCGTAGCAAGTTGCGTGTGCCGGCAAATGGCCGCTGTACCGGGTGCCTCTAGGCTAGCCCCGGCCCTCCCTGCCCCTTTGCCGAAGCCCGGCTTGTGCGCGTAACCCCTGTGTTTTACGCGCACGGGCCATTAAAAACCGGGCCAATTATGCGCATGTTCCAAGTAAAAACATGGCCAATTATGGGGGGGGAGTATGGATAGCAATTTGTAAATTCCATTAGGGTAGATTTTAAAAAAGAACTTGCGCGCACGCGCTACCCGGCACACGCACATGGATGTGCAATTTTATAACATGCGCATGCATGTTATAAAATCCCGGGTGGCGCACGCAAGTGGGGGTAGAATTTCTCTAAGTAGCGGACTGGGAGGGAACTTCCCTACCAACCTCCCTTCCCATCCCCTATCCCTATCCTAGGTTCCCCCCCCCCCCCCCCCATTTTTTAACTTACATTTTGCTCCTGCACATTTGCCGTAGCAAGTTGCGTGTGCCGGCAAATGGCCGCTGTACCGGGTGCCTCTAGGCTAGCCCCGCCCCTCCCTGCCCCTTTGCCTAAGCCCGGCTTGTGCGCGTAACCCCTGTGTTTTACGCGCGCGGGCCATTAAAAACCGGGCCAATTATGCGCATGTTCCATTAAAAACCGGGCCAATTATGGCTCCCTGTTCCAAGAGATTAATAAAGGTGGATAAAAAATGTTATATAAACACATACTTTTGAAACTCTGGAGCTTTTACCTTCACACGCACAAGTAGAAAACTAATGAGTATCAAACATCTCCTTGCATCATCTCTAGGGCATGCTGGACCAGTAAAGGCATTAGTACTTGCCGTGCAGAAGCCTGCGTTCTCTTGAAGAAAAAGCCAAAGGAACTACAGTAGTAGCCAGCTTGCAACAATATTTATTTTATTTATCTATTTGTTGATTTTTATATCCCGACATTCGTCTTCTGACTTAAAACATGCCCTCAGGAATGCTTCTCTATTACAGATACAAGTTGAGATGTGCAGTCCTATGCAACAAAATAGGAAATAGCAAATGTTGCTTACCTGATGTAACAGGTGTTCTCACAGGACAGCAGGATGTTAGTCCTCACAAATGGGTGACATCGAGGATGGAGCCCAACCACGGAAAACTTCTGTCAAAGTTTCAGGAACTTTGACTGGCCCCTACTGGGCATGCCCAGCACGGCACTAACCCTGCAGCCAGCAGGGGTCTCCCTTCAGTCTTGTTTCAAAGCTACAGGCAGTGCCGAAAAATAAAATAAAAACGAACCCAACACCGCGGGGTGGCGGGCGGGTTTCGTGAGGACTAACATCCTGCTGTCCTGTGAGAACACCTGTTACATCAGGTAAGCAACATTTGCTTTCTCACAGGACAAGCAGGATGGTTGTCCTCACAAATGGGTGAGTACCGAGCTGAGGATGTCCTAACGTGCACCAAATGTACCCAACGGCGTGCAACAGGCACAACAACTGGGGTGGAATTTGGGAGAGGGCATCCGCACCCAACCGGGAAGGTGGAAGGGTGTTGGTACATCATGTTGGAAAAAGGTTACGCAAGACAGATTGGCCGAAGATGGAATCCTGTCTTCCAGCTTTGTCCAAACAATAGTGGGCTGCAAATGTATGGAGGGAACTCCAGGTTGCAGCCTTGCAGATGTTAGGAAGCGGCACCGATCGAAGGTGTGCTACTGAAGTCGCCATGGCCCTCACAGAGTGTGCTTTAACATGGTCTTGAAAAGGAATGCCAGCTTGCTGATAGCTGAAGGAGATGCAATCCGCCAACCAGGAGAAAAGAGCCTGCTTACCAACAGGTTGCCCTAACTTGTTAGGATGGAAAGAGACGAATAATTGAGTGCTCTTCCTGTGGGCAACTGTACGGTCTAGATAAAAAGCTAGAGCCCGTTTACAGTCTAGGGTATGCAGAGTCTGTTCCCCGGAGTTGGAGTGGGGCCTGGGAAAGAAGATAGGTAGTATGATGGATTGATTAATATGAAACTCTGAAACTACCTTAGGTAAAAATTTAGGGTGAGTGCGGAGCACCGCCCGGTCCTGCAGGAGTTTAGTGTAAGGCAGATAGGTAACTAAGCCCTGTAATTCACTAACCCTGCGAGCTGAAGTGATAGCCAAAAGGAATAATACTTTCCATGTGAGATATTTTAAGTCACAGGAGTAAAGAGGTTCGAAAGGTGGTTTCATAAGGCGACCAAGAACCAGGTTAAGGTCCCAAGATGGGGCCGGAGGACGTAAAGGTGGCTTCAAATGGAGCAATCCTTTAAGAAAACGTGTTACAAGGGGTTGTACTGAAATAGGGACACCCCCGATACCTTTATGGAAGGCGGCTACCGCACTGACATGCATTCTAATGGAAGAGGTCTTTAGACCTGATTCTGATAGATGCCAGAGATAGTCCAAGAATTTAGAGATTGGACAGGAAAGGGGATCAAGGGACTGAGAAGTGCACCATGATGTATACCTTTTCCATTTGTAGGAATAATATTTTCTTGTGGAAGGCTTTCGTGAAGCGATCAGGACACGAGAAACTGAATCTGAAAGGTTAAATGGCTGAAGGACTAACCTTTCAACATCCATGCCGTCAGGGACAAGGCTTGGAGGTTGGGATGGAGGAGGCATCCGTCGTTCTGAGTGATCAGATGCGGGTCCTTTCCCAGAGGAATGTGCCTGCGGATGGAGAGATCCTGGAGTATGGGAAACCACACTTGGCGTGGCTAGTGCGGTGCTATCAGGATCATAGTTCCCCTGTCCTGACGTAGCTTCACGAGAGTCTTCGACAGAAGAGGAAGTGGAGGGAATGCATAGAGCAGACCGGTTGTCCACGTGAGGGAGAATGCATCCCTCGGCCGAGAGTGCTGGCTCCGAATGAGAGAGCAGTAATTGTCTACTTTGTGGTTCTGAGGGGACGCAAAGAGGTCTATGTGGGGATAACCCCATTTGTGAAACAGAGAGGTCGCTACCAAGGGATTGAGTGACCACTCGTGTGGTTGGAAGACACGGCTCAGCTGGTCTGCCAATACATTGTCTACTCCCGGCAGGTAGGTGGCCCTGAGGTACATGGAGTGGGAGAGGGCTTCTGCCCAAATCTGCGCAGCTTCCTGACACAGAAGAAAGGAGCCTGGGCCTCTCTGCTTGTTTATGTACCACATGGCCACCTGGTTGTCCGTCTGAATTAAGATTGCGTGGTTCGATAGGCAATCCTGAAAAGTCCTGAGAGCATAGCGAATTGCTCGCAGCTCCAGGAAATTTATCTGGTGTTTGGCTTCCTCTAGTGACCAGAATCCTTGAGTTTGTAGATTGTTTACATGGGCTCCCCAACCGATGTTGGAAGCGTCGGTGGTGAGGATTACCTGAGGGTCTGGTGGAAGAAAAGGCAAGCCCTGTAGGAGGTTGAATTGATTTGTCCACCAGGCAAGAGAGAGACGGAGTGCATCGGTGATGCGAACAATGGAGGACAGAGGCTGAAAGCTTGGGTCCATTGCAATCTCAGAGTCCATTGCGTGACTCTCATGGCCAGACGGGCCATGGGAGTCACATAAACTGAGGAGGCCATGTGTCCCAGTAGAATGAGGAAGTGGCGCGCTGTAGCTGTAGGTTGAGACTGCAGCTGGCGAGCTAGGGACACAAGGATTTGAACCCGTGGATGAGGAAGGAAGGCTTTTGCCTGTAAGGTGTCCAAGTCTGCCCCAATGAAGGATAAGGTCTGAGATGGGACTAAGTAGGATTTCTCGTAATTGACAAGAAACCCTAGATAAAGCAGAGTTTGAATTGTTAGGGTCAGGGAGGACCGAGTAATTTGCTGGGTTGGGGCCCTGATTAACCAATCGTCCAGGTAGGGTTAGACGTGGATACCTTCCTTCCTGAGAAAAGCTGCAACCACTACGAGGCATTTGGTGAAAACTCGTGGTGCGGATGCCAGGCCGAAAGGGAGCACTCGGTATTGGTAGTGATTTTGGCCTACTAAAAAACGGAGGTATTTTCGATGAGACTGAGCTATCGCAATGTGAGTATAGGCATCTTTTAGGTCTAGAGAGCATAGCCAGTCCCCTCTTTGCAGCAGAGGGAGAAGCGAGCCCAGGGTTACCATCTTGAACTTCTCTTTGTGAAGGTACTTGTTGAGGGCTCGTAAGACCAGGATTGGTCGAAGTCCTCCTGACTTTTTTGGGATCAGAAAGTACCTGGAATAGAACCCTAGTCCTTGTTGTGAGGGAGGAACGGGTTCTATAGCGTTTGATTGGAGGAGAAGGGAAACCTCCTGCTCTAGAATATGTTGCGATCCCGGGCCGTCCCCGGGATCGCCACTCACCTCGACGCGGTCCCCCTCCGGTCCCGTCGCGAGTCCGGGCTCCCCCGAGCCGCGGTCGGGCCGTGCAGGCCCCGAGAGCGGCGCCCCCGCGCCATGCTGGCTGCCGGCGTTTTCCGCGGCTAGGCCCCGCCCCCTAGCCGCGCGCGCGGCAGGCCCCGGATCTTAAAGGGGCCAGCGCGGGAAACTGCAGCACTGCCTCTGGATGATGTCAGACGCTCTCAGGGTATTTAAACCCTGCACCGAGACCTTCTCCTTGCCTTGCAACGAGGTCCCAGGTTTCCCTGCTTCCAGTTGCTGCGTTCCTGTGCTCTCTTGGTCTTCTTGGTTCCTGATCCCGGATTGGCTTACGGTGTTCCCTGGCTCCCGACTCTGGACTGGCTTACGACAATTCTCTGGCTTCTGACCCCGGTTTGGCTCATGGTGATCCCCTGGCTTCTGACTCTGGACTGACAAGCGATGACTCTCAAGCTCTCGACCCTGGACTGGCAAGCGGCGACTCTCTGGCACTTGACTCCGGACTGGTGAGCAACGACCCTCTGGCACTCGACCTTGGATCCCGTCTGACTCTGCCCCCGCGGGCTCTCCTAAGTCCCAGCGGCCGGGTCCCTACGGGCGCCTCCTGGGGGGACTCCGGCTTCCAGGGTGAATCTCCTAAGTCCCAGCGGCCGAACTCCTACGAGCTCCTCTCGGGGGAGGCTCGGCTTCCAGGGCGAAGACTTCCTCACCACTGTGTCAGCTCCATCCGTTCCCTGCTTCCTTGCCAAAGCCCTTGGTCGCAAAGGGCTTCCCAGGGCCCTCCTCGGGCCAGCCACATCTCCGTCCTTGCCGCCTCCCGGTCGGGGCCACTGCTGCTACCTTGCAGCAGTTCACCGTTCGGTTCCGATCGGCTCAAGGGTCCACGAATCCAACAGATTGCAAGGCCATGGACCCGGCGGATCTTGCCGGCCTCAAGGCTATTCCGGGCATAGCCCAGAAGCTGCAACAACAACAGTCCTGCCTCGAGACCTTGATGTCAACCGTGCAACGCCTGGCGGATCGTGTTGAAGGGGCCTCCGCAGCTCGCCCCGCAGCATCCTCGTCTCAGGCCAATGTGGGTTCCCCTGCCCCGGTACAGATGCCATCACCGCCTCGGTACTCTGGAGATCCGAAGGCGTGCCGAGGATTCCTCAACCAATGCTACATCCGCTTTGACCTCCTGCCAGCGCAATTCTCCACGGACCGGGTCAAGACGACCTACATTATTTCCCTCCTTGACGGGAGACCCTTGGCCTGGGCTTCCTCCCTTTGGGAGCGCCAGGATTCACGAATGAATAACCTTGTGCAGTTCGTCCAGGCCTTCCGGAGGATTTTTGACGAACCGTCCCGCGCCTCCACGGCCGCCTCTGAATTACTCCAGTTGAGACAGGGCAGTCGCCCCCTAGAGGAATATGCAATGGAGTTCCAGACCCTTGCCTCTGAACTGGCCTGGGGTGAGGACAGCCTACATGGAATATTCCTGGAGGGTCTTTCACCCCGACTTCAGGACGAACTCGCAGCCCGAGACCTACCGGACGATCTGCAAGAGCTTATAGAGCTAGCCGGGTGAGTGGACCAACGCATCCAGCGCCGCTTCCGGGAGCGAAGGTCCGCCCAGGGGCAGGCCGCTCATCGAATCACGCCGCCTCGGGTCCGAGCCTCACCCCCGGCGGCAGCGGTCCTCCCCCCTGAAGAGCCCATGCAATTGGGTCGGGGTCCGCTATCCGCCGAAGAACGGAGGCGCCGCCGCTCGCAGGGGTTGTGTCTCTACTGCGGTGATAAGGGGCACTTTCTGGCTCGCTGCACAGAGCGTCCGGGAAACGGCCGAACCTAGAGTCGAGTGGGGAGTTGATTCTAGGCAGCACTTCTTCGAACCTAACCTCAGCGCACTCATGAGGTTCACACCCAATACCCTCTTCTCTACTCCCAAAGTGCTTATCAGATCCACTCTGGACCTCCTTCCATACCTCTGAAGTGTCCCATTAGGTCCACCCTAGATCACTCTTCCATCAACCACCTCTCTGGAATCCACATGAGTTAAAATTTGTAAAGGTCATATAGAAATAGCAAAATAAAATAAATGATTCTAAAGAGTTCCCAATCTTCACTAGCAAGAGAAACATGAGAGTACCCCTGCCAGCACCACTGCTCACCGCAGAATATTATTATGTTTCTCCTGCCTCAGCCATACCAAATTCACCATGGCACCAACTAATCTGGAAGGACATTGTTACAAAAACATTATAAACATCAATAGTAACTCTAGAAAAGAGCTTTTGATTTACTTGAAGGTAGATTTTGCTTGCTTTGTAGCAGAGAAGGGATTAAGTGAGCCTTGCTCTTCAGAGATTTTGGAGAGAATGAAGTGTGAAGTATATTGTTTTGGGAGGGTGGTGATAAGTTTTAGCTTGCACCAGTGCTTATTGTTACTTGCGGATGTGCAAGGGTTTGCTTCTTCTCTATTTAGACTTCAATTACCCCAATATTGACTGGGTAAATGTATTATCGGGTCATGCTAGAGAGATAATGTTCCTGGATGGAATAAATGATAGCTTTATGGAGCAATTGGTTCAGGAACCGACGAGAGAGGGAGCAATTTTAGATCTAATTCTCAGTGGAGCACAGGACTTGGTGAGAGAGGTAACGGAGGTGGGGCTACTTGGCAATAGTGATCATAATTTGATTTAATGACTGGAAGAGGAACAGTGTGCAAAATCCAAGGCTCTCGTGCTAAACTTTCAAAAGGGAAACTTTGATAAAATGAGAAAAATTGTTAGAAAAAAACTGAAAGGAGCAGCTACAAAAGCGGATGAGCTGCTTCATCCAATCAATACTAATAGTATGCCAGCAGTACCAGACCAGCTTCTGCACGATGGTTTAAAACACCAGCCAGCATAACAGTCAGCAGTCTCTGATAACATCTGAATGATTCAGCAGCTCATTGATTTGAATAGTGAAGTTATTTTTAAGCTCTTGTTGACGTTTTTTGCCACCAAAACTGACCATTTAAAAATGGCTGAACAGACGCGATTTGATTCAGATGTTATCAGAGACTGCTGACTGTTATGCTGGCTGGTATTTTAAACCATCGTGCAGAAGCTGGTCTGGTACTGCTGGCATATTGATTGGATGAAGCAGCTCATTGATTTGAATAGTGAAGCCCCTGAGGCAGCGGCTGAAAAGCTGCGAAACTCGGCCTGAGTCGGGCAATTTTATTTGACACGTCTCTGCATCAATAAAGTGTTGGAAAAAGATCCAGGCATCTATTTTTTGTGTTTACCCTTAGACTGCCAGGAGCGCAGTAACCCACCGCTTCCTCTTCCCTGTGCTCGTCCCACTCCTGCGACTGTAGGACAGGGTGGTCCATGACCAGTCCAGCCATGCTGGCTGTGTAGGGCACCCTGAGAGACAGTGCCAATGTCTTCCTTCCTAGCCCTCGTCTATGATGTCTTGCTTCAGCCCTCGTCTATGATGTCTTCAGTGTTCTAAGGACTCTGTCTGCCCTCGTCTTCTGTCCGGGCTGCTGCCCTATGCCGTTATCCAGCGGCAGGTCCGAAAGGGCTTGGAACAGTCGGAGGACCGTTCATCAATCAACATTGCGTTGTTGGTTGCCATGGGCGTGCAGGTCCGGCTGAGGGTCATACTCTGTTCCTCATTCCTGCTTCAGTACCTGCCTGGCTCTCCATGCTTGCATCGGCTCACCTCCCATGGTGTGGCTTGGGGCTCCTCCCTGAGTCTTGCCGTGGCCCAAGGGCTCACTCTACCTGCTCTAGAGGCGACCACGCTCCTCGCGCTCGTAACAGAATCCAAAGGCCCTCAGGCCTTCGGCCCGTAACATTTGCAGATGATATTTTGTTTACAATCACTAATCCACTTAACTCACTAGAGGCGATTAGTCTTGAGATTTCAAAATTTAGCCAAGTCTCAGGTTTTAAAATCAATTGGGACAAATCCAAACTGTTCAATATATCAGTTTCTGACTTGATGGTTACACAAATTAAGAAGGCTCATCCATTTCACTGGGCTTCTACAAAACTCAAATATTTAGGGATTTATTTGGGCAATTCGCAGGATTTATTTCAACTTAATTATCCCCCCTTAATGGCCAAAATTTATAAAGATTTGGAAAAGTGGGACCGATACCATATCTCTTGGATTGGGCGCCTGGCAGTAATAAAATTGAATATTTTTCCCCGTATGCTCTCTCTATTACAGACCCTGCCACTAGATATACCGGCCAAAATTATTGATAGATGGCAACGGAGATTATTACAATTTTTATGGAAAGGGAAACGCCCTCATACAGCTAAAAAGATCCTTATGATGCCCAAAGCTTGGGGTGGTTTGAGGATGCCAAATTTGTGTCATTATCAAGGAGCAGCCCAATTGAAAGCTATTTTAGACTGGCACAAAGTTAAAGGCAAAAAGCCTTGGGTGCTCTTAGAACAGGCATTACTTGGGATGATGCCAATCACTGCTATCTTGTGGCAACCTCAAGATTCGTGGGATGGATCTACAAATCTCCCGCACACTGTTCAGCTCTCTTTGAAAATATGGGATCAATGGAAGAAACAGTTAGTGGGTCAGAGAAAAGTGCTAAGAAAATATTTTCTATTTCATAATCAACATTTTAAGCCTGCTGAAAATTTGCTCTTCTTTAAGAATTGGATAGCAAAGGGAATCACACACTTACCCCTTGTTTATGAGCCTGGAGGTATGATTTCATTTAGATTGCTAAGTGAAAGGTATCATTTGAGCCCCTCTGATGTATTCCCTTATCTACAACTGCGTCATTTTATAACGCATAACGGTATTTTAGGGGAACTGGCTCAGGGGATCCCTACTTTTGAAGGCCTGTGTAGACAGGCTGATAAATCACATAAAATTATTTCCCGACTTTATATGCTTCTATCAGAGGAGTTTCAGCTAGAGTTCTCACATGTTAAAGCTTGGGAAGGGGATTTACAGTGTTCCTGGACCATAGAGGACTGGAAACATATATATACACAATTGGGGAAGGGTCTTGTCTCTGCGTGCCACATAGAAAACTCCTATAAATTATTTTTTCGCTGGTATATCACGCCTGATAAATTATGTCATATGCTTCCTGGAACTTCCTCTTACTGTTGGAAACTCTGTCGATCTAAGGGCACATTTTTTCATCTTTGGTGGTTATGTCCTTCAATCCAATCCCAATGGCAACAGGTGTCCCAATAGCTCACTACTATTTCACATGTTACTATAACTCTTGGACCTTCAAAAGCACTGTTTAATAAAGAGTCAACAGATTATGATAAAGCTCAAAATCGTTTTATTAAATATGTCACTACTGCTTCCAGGTGTGCTATTGCACGATATTGGAAAGATCCCCAAGTCCCCACCTTACAATATATTCAATCACAGGTGCTGGATATACACAAATTGGGAAAAATCACTGCTTATAAACAATGAACCACTTTTCACTTTACTAGAATTTGGAAGTGCTATGAATTATGATTACACTCTAATTCTACAACATGATATGCTTATAACATATTGAGATCATAACTGCCTATATTGCTAACTCGGATTTACAACATACCCATGGTCATTGGGAGGGGGGAGATGGGGGGTGGGAGGGGTAGGGGAAGGGAAGTCTTACTTATTTCAAAATATTGTATTATAGTCAGTATTTCTATTGTTATCAATTGCGGACTATGCTGTTTGCTTGTATTATGAAGTCCATAATCTTATTTACAATTTGTTTGGAGATGACTGTGCTTCGCTGTATCATACAAATACTTGTGCCATGATGCTGTGTCCATAGTTTGGCTGTTAACTCTTGTTTCTATTTTAACATGGAAAATTTCTGTGATTATTAATAAAAATTAAAAATTGAAAAAAAAAATAAACACACTAACTACTGCATATTAACTGCCTTACTGAGTATTTAAAAGTACAGTCTAATTTCAGTTTATTCCCTGCCTTACTGACTATTAAAAGCACAAACACACAAAATAATATTCCCAAATAGTTAACTTCATCCCAATACTTTTAAAAAAGAAAATTTCCCAAACAAAAACTTACTGATTCCTTTCAGCCACCAGCAAGGTGATCCTTTCCTCTCAGTGCTCCCACTGGATGTAAAACTACAAAAGTCAAGCAACAAGCTGTAGGTGATGCCTTTCCATCATACTAATACATTTGTGACTAGCTTGTGAGAACTATACTACCTTCACCAGGTCAGAAAAAGTTGATGTCACCCAAACACACAAAAAAAACTGTTGCATATTCAAGGCATCATGCTTTGCTCATTTGCCATGCATTGGCTGTTCAGATTCCTTTGACACATGGCAAATGAGCGTGCTTTTTATCCAATGCTGCACTGTGTCTTTTTTTCTTTTTAGAAGGTACTGGTATAGTGCACACAGAATGCTTGAAGAGTTTCGGTCTTTAGCCTTAGTAGGCAGTTTGACTGACACCATGGAGCAAGGACTTGACACACCTAGGGTTTTCCAATCCGGATTGTCATGGTGAGAGGAAGCTACGGATGAAGATTTACTGTGCTGGCTCCAAGAAGTACTAGAGTGACTTCTGGAAGCAGACCTGCTCTTGCTTCAAGATTCACTATCTTTGCCGTTTGGGACCACTGAGAACACGGGGACATTCTGCCACATGCTGCACAGTTGGGCTAGTCATGATCCGAACCAAGATAGATGCAACACTGGTCAGGCCCATCCATTATGGACATAATCTGGCCATAGAAACAGGACTTGAAGCTGCTTATCTTTCTAGCAGGAATGTTCGAGAAGGTTTGAGGCAATGATGAAAAGTTGTTTTTTTTTAAGCCAAAAGGCTAAGTAGCACTAAAAATTGCTGTTGTGGGTCCTATAAACGGTGAGACTTCGAAAAATATTGAAAATTGTGGAAAAAGGATACAGAATGATTGTCCATGCAAAACTCAGACAAAAACAGACTGAGGAGGCTTCTGCCGGAACTCCCACACATCTCAGTACAGTTCAAAGCTCTACTAACTTGGCGACAGATCTGTTCATTGCCACTGGATGATGTCACCCACAGATCATAGCTAATTCAGCCCTGCTTATCGATGGAAGTCACAATGCTATATATATGTGAAAAATATTTCAAAATATACATAAAATGAATGTCAAATGATGAGCTGGAGTAATCCACTATGAGAATTGCCATTTTAAATCACAAGCCTACTCACAAAAGGGTTTTGCTATAGGTACAAATTGAAAAACACCTTACTACACAGTTATGAGTTTTGGAATTTCACACTACAAAAAAACCAAACCAGAAGGAAGGGTAATATTTCATTTTGATGAAACACAGTCTTAATGGAGTCTCTCATTCATAAACTCAACAATCCTCACTAATCATTTATTAGAATTCCAGAGAAAGCTCTTTTGGCATCACATACCTTGCATGTGCATGTAACTATGGCCCTTTGCTTTCAATTTTAGATGTGTATAAAATCATGTACAGTAGTGAATCTATGTATGAAATAGCTAATTACCACCTCAGTGAGCCCAGATATATTAATTTTCCCAGCATAAATAAAATGTTGTCAAGTAAATATCTTTGTTCTCCCATTATGCAGCTCAAGAAATTTTGTAGACCGTTTTAACAGTACTAGTACAGTGGACTGGGATTATCTCATGGGTTTGAAATGTGTAACATGCCTTTTCCTAAGTGCACTGTCCTTTGAACAAAAAAGATAGCAAAGGTTGCTTACCTGTAACAGGTGTTCTCACAGGACAGCAGGATGTTAGTCCTCACATATGGGTGACATCACAGGATGGAGCCCAATCATAGAACACTTTTGTCAAAGTTTCTAAAACTTTGACTGGCACCTACTGGGCATGCTCAGGATGGTACTAATCCTGCAACCAACAGGGGTCCCCCTTCAGTCTTGTTTAAAAGTTATAGTAAGTGCCAAAAAATAAAATAAGAAAACGTAACGAACCCAACACCGCAGGGTGGCAGGCGGGTTTCGTGAGGACTACCATCCTGCTGTCCTGTGAGAACACCTGTTACAGGTAAGCAACATTTGCTTTCTCACAGGACAAGCAGGATGGTAGTCCTCGCATATGGGTGAGTAACGAACTGAGGATGTCCTAGAACTGCACCAAATGTACCCTAGATGTGCAATAGGCACAAAGAGTGGGTGTTATGACTGTCCAAATCCGGAAGTGGATCCTTAGGCCGACCGACCCCGAGGGAACGGTCGGGAGGCAGAACTCACACTGGGTAGACGAAGCTTCACCTGGAAACCCGTGACCCCTCCAGAGGAGCTGTGGGAGCCTGGGTCGCTAGGACTTAGGAGTCTTCACCCTAGAAGTCCGAGGTCCCCCCAGGAGGAGCCCGTAGGGACCCGGACCGCTGGGACTTAGGCGAAGAACCGAGGAAACCCAGGGAAGGAGTGTGAACCGGAGTCAAGGCGGCAGGCAGGCAGAAGTCAGGGTCACGAACCGGAGGTCAAGGCAGGCGGCAGGCAAGCAGAAGTCAAGGTCACGAACCGGAGGTCAAGGCAGGCGGCAGGCAAGCAGAAGTCAGGGTCACGAACCGGAGGTCAAGGCAGGCGGCAGGCAAGCAGAAGTCAGGGTCACGAACCGGAGGTCAAGGCAGGCAGAAATCAGGCAGAAGCAGAACCGCAAGAGCAAACAGAAGTCCAGGAACCAGGCAGCAGGCAAGAATCAAGGTCAGGCAGGCAGAATCCAAGATAGGCAGCAGGAATCAGGAACCGGGTAGTCAGGACGGCAACTAGTACTTCAAAGAAGGAACCTCGTTTCAAGGCAATTAGAAAACCCCCGGTCCCCGGTTTAAATCCCCTTACCCGGCATCTGACGTCATCGGAGGCGTGTCAGCACATCCGGGTGCTGACGATTGAAAACGCTGGCCCCTGCGCGCGCGCGTTCCCCCGACGAGGGGAGGAGTCTTCGGCGGTGTCTCCCTCGTGGAGATGCTGCTGCCATGCGGCCTGGAAGGCCGCGAATCGGGCGTTCTGTGGCGCGGTCCTCGGCGCGGGAGGAAGCGGTAAGTGCCTGGTCACCACCCTAGTGACCGGGATTGTAACAGTACCCCCCCTTTTACGCCCCCTCCGAAGAGGACCGGGTTTCCCGGGATTATCCAAGTGAAACTGAGTCAGCAGAGACTTGTCCAAGATATTCCTTGCAGGATCCCAGGAGTCTTCCTCGGGACCACAGCCCTCCCATGCAAGCAAATACTCCCATCGGCGATTGTGAAAGCGCACATCCCGTACTTCGTGTACTTGGTAAACAGGTTCCTCAGGAGAAGAGGTTGCGATATCATCAGGAGTAAGACGAGGAAAACGAGAGTACACCACAGGTTTCAAAAGGGATACGTGAAACACATTGTGGATACGTAACGATGATGGGAGGCGAAGCCTATAGGATACCAAGCCTATTCGTTCAGCCACGGGAAAAGGACCACAGAATTTGGGGCACAACTTGCGAGAGTGACCTGGGAAGTGAAGATTCTTGGTACTTAGCCATACCTTCATACCGGGCAACAATTCTGGTGCGGGACGTCGATGACGATTCACCACTGTCCGTGTCCTTTGAGCTGCTATGGAGAGTCGCTGCTGAAGAGTCCTCCAGAGTTGATGAAGCTGGGTGGCCAACGACTGGACCACTGGGGATGGAACATCCACAGGAAGTGGTACCGGAGGTCTGAGATGACGTCCAAAGACGGTCCGGAACGGTGACAGACCTGTGACGGAATGCTGGTGATTATTGTACGCGAATTCAGCCCACGGTAGAAGGGAGACCCAATTGTCCCTTTTCTCAGAAATGTAACTGCGAAGAAATAGTTTGAGGGACCGATTCATTCGTTCGGTCTGTCCATTACTTTGTGGATGAAACGCGGTGGACAGATTCAGCTGAACTCCAAATTTCTTACACATGGCACGCCAGTAGCGAGCTGTGAATTGAGACCCACGGTCGGATACTATGCTCTGTGGTAGACCATGAGCTCGGAAGATATGTTGTATAAATAGGCGTGCCAATTCTGGAGCATATGGAAGTTTGGGCAGAGGTACTAGGTGAACCATCTTAGAGAACCGATCCACGGTGACCCAAATCACTGTATTACCCTCTGACGGAGGCAAATCCACCACGAAGTCCGTGGCAATGTGGGTCCAAGGCTCTGTGGGAATAGGCAGGGGCTGTATAAGTCCCCAGGGCTGACCAACGAGAGGTTTTTGTCTGGCACATACTGGGCAAGACGTCACATATTCGTATACGTCCTGTCGCACCCGAAGCCACCAGTAGTATCGGTTTAACAGAGATAAGGTCCTTTCTCGACCGGCGTGGCCTCCTGTGAGAGAGTCATGGGCCCACTCCAGGACCTTCCTTCGATCACGTCGAGGCACTATCACTCTTCCAGGAGTGGAGATACAGGTGCTGGCAAGGAAGATTTTAGCTGGATTGATGATGTACTGCGGAGGGTCATCCTTTTCTTCAAAGATGGTATTACGGGAAAGTGCGTCGGCTCGAATATTCTTCGATGCTGGTCGGTACTTGAGGATGAAATCAAAACGACTAAAAAATAATGACCAGCGAGCTTGCCTGGGGTTAAGGCGCTGGGCTTGTGAAAGGAACTCCAAATTCTTATGGTCCGTATACACCGTGACCTGATGTTGAGCTCCCTCCAGCCACTGCCTCCATTCTTCGAACGCCAATTTGATGGCCAGGAGCTCCTTATCGCCGATCCCATAGTTGCTCTCGGCTGGCGTAAACGTTTTGGAAAAATAGGAGCACGGTAACAAATTCCCAGAACTGGAGTACTGGGACAGAACTGCTCCTACCGCCACACTGGAAGCGTCCACCTCAACCACGAAGGGACATAGCGGATCAGGATGGCGTAGACAGGTTTCCAACAGAAATGTGTCTTTTAGATCTTGAAATGCTTTAAAGCTTCAGGAGTCCAGTGTTGCGTATCAGCTCCCTTCTTAGTTAGGGTGGTCAGTGGTGCTACAAGCCGTGAATATCCTGGGATAAAGTGCCTGTAAAAGTTCGCGAAGCCTAAAAAGCGTTGTAACGCCTTTAAGCCCACAGGTTGAGGCCACTTCTTAATTGCAGATACCTTTTCGGGGTCCATACTGAATCCAGTAGCGGAGACAATATAACCCAAAAAAGGCAAAGAGTCCTGCTCAAAAAGACATTTCTCCAGTTTTGCGTAGAGGTGCTGATCCCTGAGAATCTGAAGCACTTGTCGAACTTGACGTCGATGGGTGTTCAAATCTTGTGAGAAAATGAGGACATCGTCCAAATATACTATAACGCAGGAGTTGAGCAGATCCCTAAGTATCTCGTTCATTAGATGCAGGAATACTGCGGGAGCATTGCATAAGCCGAACGGCATGACCAAGTACTCGTAGTGTCCGTCCCGGGTATTAAAGGCGGTCTTCCACTCATCCCCGGGACGGATACGGACCAAGTTGTAGGCCCCCCTTAAGTCCAGCTTCGTAAAGACTCGCGCCCCTTGGAGCTTGTCTAATAATTCTGGAATCAACGGTAACAGGTACCGGTTCTTTCTGGTAATAGCATTCAAGCCCCGATAATCAATGCAGGGTCGCAATGAGCCATCTTTTTTAGCCACAAAAAAGAATCCCGCCCCTGCAGGTGATTTGGATATCCGAATGAATCCTTTGGTGAGGTTTTCCTTGATATAGTCCAACATGGCTTTGGTCTCAGGCTGAGAGAGAGGATACACCCTACCCCGGGGTGGTACTGCACCGGGAAGAAGCTCGATAGCACAGTCGAAGGGACGATGGTGTGGTAGTAATTCCGCCTTTTCCTTAGAGAAGACGTCGGAAAAGTCACTGTACGGATCCGGAAGTAGTGACCCGGTGTGTGCCAACAGGATGGGTGGAACCACTGTAGACTTAATGCATGACTGAAAGCAATGGGAGCTCCATTGCGTGATCTGTAGGTCTTCCCAGCGAATCACTGGAGAATGTTGCTGTAACCAGGGCAGACCAAGGACTATTGGATGTACTGACCTTTCTAAGACTAGGAACGAGATCATCTCTTCATGTAATAGTCCAGTCTGGAGTGTAATCGGAGTGGTGGCAAGAGAAATGCTACCAGGCAAAGGGGTTCCATGGATGGAGGTAACACGCAGTGGGGGGTTCACGGGGTTGCGTGGTTAATTGAAGCTGCTGCACAAGTGCGCGAGTGATAAAGTTACCTCCAGCTCTGGAGTCAATCAGGGCCTGTGTCTCAAAAGAACCTCCCGAGACCTTCAGGGTTACCGGTACTGTACATTGAGGAGCAGCATTGAAACAGCCCAGGAGACACTCCTCCTTCACTCCTAGGCGTGGGCGTTTCCCGGCCGTTCCTTGCATTGAGAAAGGAAGTGTCCCTTTCCGCCGCAATACAGACACAATCCCAATGTCCGGCGGCGGCGTTTCTCCTCTTCGGATAGCGAGGTTCTTCCTAACTGCATAGGTTCCTCGGATGAGGGTTCGGTGGAAGCCCCTGTGGACCGAGGTGCCGATGTGAGCGGCCTCGAGAAAGCAGAAGCCAGTGGCGACATACGCCGGGGAGGGCGTACCTCCTTGGCTCTTTGTTGCAAACGCTGGTCATTGCATCCAGCAAGTTCAATCAACATGTCAAGGTCCTCAGGGAGGTCTCTGGCGGCCAGAACATCCTTAATGCGACCTGCTAGGCCTTCAAGAAAGATCCCTCGAAGAGCATCATCACGCCAGCCCACCTCTAGTGCAAGCGTGCGGAATTCCAAGGAGTACTCAGCCAGATTGCGGGCACCCTGCCGGATTTGTAGTAGTTCAGAAGTCGCGGAAGTCTGGCGAGCGGGTTCATCAAAGGCTGCTCGAAAATTAGCCACAAAGTGATCCAGGTTAGTGAGAGTGGTATCGCTCTTCTCCCACATGGGCGATGCCCAGTTCAGGGCCTTGCCATCCAGCAAGGAAAAAATGTATGCGACCTTGACAGAATTCGTAGGGAATTGGTTAGGAAGCAAAGCAAACCGCACAAAACACTGATTTAGGAAGCCGCGACACCCCTTGGCGTCCCCTGCGTATCGTGACGGAGCAGGAAGCTGCGTGGGTGTCTGGAGCGTGACAACCAGAGCAGGTGCTGGCACCGGAACTGGTGCAGGGGGTTCGGCATCCATACGGGTAGCCATCCGCTCCACCGTGGCTACCAAGGAATCCAGCACTTGTTGCTGCTGCACCAGCCGCTGAGCGAGCCCTGGAATGGCCTGAAGACCAGCGAGATCTGCCGGATCCATGGCCTTGCAAACTGTTATGACTGTCCAAATCCGGAAGTGGATCCTTAGGCCGACTGACCCCGAGGGAACGGTCGGGAGGCAGAACTCACACTGGGTAGACGAAGCTTCACCTGGAAACCCGTGACCCCTCCAGAGGAGCTGTGGGAGCCCGGGTTGCTAGGACTTAGGAGTCTTCACCCTGGAAGTCCGAGGTCCCCCCAGGAGGAGCCCGTAGGAACCCGGACCGCTGGGACTTAGGCGAAGAACCGAGGAAACCCAGGGAAGGAGTGTGAACCGGAGTCAAGGCGGCAGGCAGGCAGAAGTCAGGGTCACGAACCGGAGGTCAAGGCAGGCGGCAGGCAAGCAGAAGTCAGGATCACGAACCGGAGGTCAAGGCAGGCGGCAGGCAAGCAGAAGTCAGGGTCACGAACCGGAGGTCAAGGCAGGCAGCAGGCAAGCAGAAGTCAAGGTCACGAACCGGAGGTCAAGGCAGGCAGAAATCAGGCAGAAGCAGAACCGCAAGAGCAAACAGAAGTCCAGGAACCAGGCAGCAGGCAAGAATCAAGGTCAGGCAGGCAGAATCCAAGACAGGCAGCAGGAATCAGGAACCGGGTAGTCAGGACGGCAACTAGTACTTCAAAGAAGGAACCTTGTTGCAAGGCAATTAGAAAACCCCCGGTCCCCGGTTTAAATCTCCTTACCCGGCGTCTGACATCATCGGAGGCGTGTCAGCACATCCGGGTGCTGACGATTGAAAACGCTGGCCCCTGCGCGAGCGCGTTCCCCCGATGAGGGGAGGAGTCTTCGGCGGCGTCTCCCTTGTGGAGACGCTGCTGCCATGCGGCCTGGAAGGCCGCGAATCGGGCGTTCTGTGGCGCGGTCCTTGGCGCGGGAGGAAGCGGTAAGTGCCCGGTCACCACCCTAGTGACCGGGATTGTAACAGTGGGGTGGAATTTGGTAGAGAGCATCCTGAACCCTAACGGGCAGGTGGAAGGGTGTTGGTACATCAAGTTGTAAATAAGTTGCACAAGACAGACTGGCCGAAGATGGAATCTTGTCTTCCAGCCTTGTCTAAACAATAATGGGCTGTAAAGATGTGGAGAGAACTCCAGGTAGCAGCCCTACAAATGTCAGGTGAGCTACTGAAGTTGCCATAGCCCTGACAGAGTGTGCTTTAACACGGTCTTGAAGTGGAATGCCTGCTTGCTGATAGCAAAAGGAAATGCAATCCGCTAACCAGTAGGAGAGATTCTGTTTACCCACAGGTTGACCCAATCTGATGGACGCAAAGGAAACAAACAATTGAGTACTTTGCCTGTGGGCAGCTGTACGGTCTAGGTAGAATGCCAGATCCCGTTTTCAGTCAAGGGTATTCAGAGCCTGTTCTCCTGGACTGGAATGGAGCCTGGGAAAGAAGGTGGGTAGTATAATGGATTGATTAATATGAAACTCCGATACTACCAGGAAAAAACTTAGGGTGAGCGCGAACCTTACACTAAACTTCTGGTCGTGCAGAAGTTTAGTGTAAGGTGGATAGGTAACTAGGGCCTGTAACACACCAACTCTGCGAGCAGATGTGATTGCCATAACAAAAATAACTTTCCATGTGAGATAGCGAAGATCACAGGATTGGAGAGGCTACAATGGTGGTTTCATGAGCCGACCCAAAACCAGGTTGAGGTACCAAGAAGGGGCCGGAGGGCGAAGTGGAGGTTTAAGGTGGAGCAAGCACATCAGAAAACGTGTTACAAGGGGTTGTACTGAAATGGGAACATCCCCAACACCTTTATGGAAGGCAGCTACCGCACTGACATGCATCCTGATGGAAGAAGTTTTTAGACCTGATTCTGGCAAGTGCCAGAGATAGTCTAGAAACTTCGTGGTGGAACAGGTAAAAGGATCAAGGGACAGTGAGGAACACCATGACTTAAACCTGTTCCATTCGTAATAAGATTTTCTCATGGAAGGCTTTCGTGAAGCAATCAAGACATGGGAAACTGGGTCTGAAAGGTTGAGAGGCTGAAGAATTAACCTTTCAATATCCAGGCAGCCAGGGACAAGGCCTGAAGGTTGGGGTGGCGTAGGTACCCGTCGTTCTGAGTGATCAGAAGCGGGTCCTTCCCCAGGGGAATGTGCCTGCAAATGGGGAGGTCCTGAAGAATCGGAAACACACTTGGCGTGGCCAGTGAGGGGCTATCAGGATCATGTTTCCATTGTCCTGACATAACATCACAAGAGTCTTTGAGAGAAGAGGAAGTGGCGGGAATGCATCTAGGAGACCGGTTGCCCATGAGAGGGAGAACGCATCTCTTGGTAGTGAGTGTTGGCTGCGAGTGAGAGAGCAAAAGTTCTCTACTTTGTGGTTTTGAGGTGATGCAAAGAGGTCTATGTGAGGATAACCCTAACGTTGGAATATTGAGTCCGCTACTGTGGGGTTGAGGGACCACGCATATGGTTGGAAGGGTATGCAAGGTGAGCTGTAGGGACATCAGAGCAGCTTGCTGTGTGGGAGCCCTGATCAACCAATCGTCGAGGTAGGGGTAGATGTGGACACCTTGAGTTCTGAGGAATGCTGCTATTACTACGAGGCACTTGGTGAGGACTCATGGTGCAGACGCCAGGCCAAATGGTAGCACTCGGTATTGATAGTGCTTTGGGCATACAAGGAATCGCAGAAATTTGCGATGAGATGGAGTTATTGCGATGTATGTGTAAGCGTCCTGGAGGTCTAGAGAGCAGAGCCAGTCTCCCCTTTGCAGAAGGGGAAGGAGGGAACCCAAGGTTACCATTTTATCTTTGCAGGTACTTGTTTAAGGCACAAAGGTCTAGGATCGGGCGAACGCCACCTAACTTTTTTGGGATTAGAAAGTACCGAGAATAGAATCAGAATTCTTGTTGGGAGTAGGGCACTGGTTCTATTGCTCTGGACTGGAGAAGGAGGGAAACCTCCTGTTCCAGGTGAGTGGTCAGATGTTCCCCACATCAACCGAGGTGGGGAGTCCGGCGGAATGGTTAGAAAGCTGAGATGATAACCTTGAGTGATTATGGTAAGAACCCACTGGTCTGAGGTGATTGTGTGCCAGATGTTGCTGAAGTGGCACAATCATCCCCCCACTGGTACATGCATTAGTGGAGGCTGCGTGCTGCTCTCTGGGAAAGAGTCAAAAACCAGATGCAGGACCTGGCTGAGGGGTTGTCTGTGGTTTTTGTCTGCGAGGCTGTCTAGACTGGCCTTTCTGGTAAGGCTTAGGTCTGAAGATTTTAGCCAGACCCACCTCCTCGCAGAAATAGCTGTTGCTGATACCCTGGAAGCGGTGTCAAAAATGTCATATGCTGATCTTATTTCATGTTTGCCCGCTTCCAACCCCTTTTGAGCCAGGGCAAGTAATTGCTCTTGAAATTGCTGAGGGAGGGACTCGGCAAAGTCTTGCATTTGTTTAAAGAGGACTCTATTGTACTGGGTCATATAAAGTTGGTAAGAGGCAATGCGGGGGAGGCTGAGGGACGCGTGAGAGACTATTTTCTTCTACAAATTACCTGTATCGGGGTAAGGTGGAGTCTTGCCTGCCCCGGTGGACTCTGGCGATAACGCTTCCTGATTGGGCCACGTCATAAGGGAGGGACCCGCTGGTGTTTTAAAAGCCGGTCCCCCTTGTACTATTCACTTGAGGCTGAGGGACGCGTGAGAGTATTTTCTTCTACAAATTACCTGTATCGGGGTAAGGTGGAGTCTTGCCTGACCCAGCGGATCTGGTCAATAGCGCTTTTTGAATTACTTGGAAAATCGGGGTAAGGTGGAGTTTCGCCTGCCCGGGTGGACTCTGGCGATAACGCTTCCTGATTGGGCCACGTCATAAGGGAGGGACCTGCTGGTGTTTGAAAAGCCGTCCCCTGCGCCTTTGTGGGAAAATTTACAATTTCGGGACCTCCTGTTGATTGTGAGTAAAATTTAAAATTTATCCTCTTTTAATGTCCTTTGGCCTTCATTCAGAAGGATAAAAGAAAAAATCTAAGAGTGAGGAGTGGGAAGTTTGTGTTATAAATGAATGCCCCACACAAAACGCAAGGCAAAAATAAGGGAGATGGCTTCATCTTCTCCCTTGTTAGAGCCTGTGCAAATGCAGATATCAACTTTTTTCACCCCTGCATCTGGAAAAACACCAGAGGAGATGGCCGCTGGGGGTCTTGATATGGAGCGGGTATCAGACCCCATGGCCGAAATATCTTTGAGCCCTGGAGCACCAAGCACTCCTCATCCCCCTCAAATGTTATCAGATGACTTCCTTAAATTAAGACCACAACCCAGAGGAGAGGTAGAGGAAACTATTGCTGCAGAGGGGAAGTTGGACACAGGATTTGCTCAAGGTTTATACTCCCCTTGGACAAACCCACTGAAATCACGATGGATTCACTTTGGACTGCCATAAAATCATTAGAAGGAGCTATTATGAATTTAACTAAATTAACTGTTGATTCAAATCAATGTTTTAAAAACATTGAAGTATCTCTTGGTAAAAATGAAGATAAGATTAACCAAATGGGGATCAAAATGGAAAAATTAGAAACTTGGCAGCAAAAATTTACCAAAGCAGAGATAACATTTGATAAGAAATTTGAGGGAATTGAGAATGCATTAAAATATTTAAATTTAAGAATTCTTAATTTTCTAAGACATGATATGATCTCTGCATATGATATGTTTAAAGAATATCTTGTACAAATATTGAAAATGCTAGAACAATCATTGCCTGTCTTATCAAAAATTTATTATGTATTGCCAAGAGATTTTTATTTATTTATTTAAGTTTTTTTATATACCAACATTCAAGACGATTGTCCCATCATGCTGGTTCACAAGAAACAGGAGTGCAATTATAATAAACTTAACAACTTGAACAATAGTGCAGAAGGAGCAGTTACATGTAACAAGGAAATATAGAACTTGGAGTAAGAAGGAAAATGAAGATCAGATAATTACATATAATAACATTGTAGGAGATGGCTATTAATGATATTGCTAGCGACGTGTGTTGATTGATGAGGGTTAACTAATATTGGAGTTAGGAAAGGCCTGCGTGAACAGCCAGGTCTTGAGTCTTTTCTTAAAGGTTGAGATGCTGGGTTCCATTCTAAGATCTGGGGGAATGGAGTTCCATAAGGTAGGACCGGCTGTGGAGAAGGCTGTGGAGAAGGCTGTGGAGATAGGATAGTTGATAAGAGTAAATCAGTTGAAGGACAGTTAAATTTAGCTGAATTAATAGAATCCTCTGTTGAAACACCAATATTCAATAGATCTACTTTACATGTAACATTTACCTTTGCTTCTGACAGAGAGACAGTATTAAGGCTCTATATGAGAAATCGCTTAGTTATGTTCCACGGTGATAAAATACGAATTTATCCAGATTTTAGTAGAATGTCACAAGATAGAAGAAGAAAATTTCTCAATATGAGAGTAGAGGTAGAATCCAAGGGTGGGAAAATGTTGCTTAAATTTCCTTGTAGGTGTGAAATATTCTATAATAATCAAAAGTATATATTTTTTTGAAACATCACAACTTAGAGCTTTTCTTGAATCCCATCCCCTAGAATCCGCAGCAATAGGGCTTGATGCAAATAGAGAAATCTAGATGACACTCTTTTTTTTCAATTGTTTAAAGGAGGAGATATATACCTCTTTGTTTTCCTTGTTCCGCTCTTTAATTTCGTTATTACCCTTCTGATTTTTCCTTAAATATCAGATGTATATTATTTTCCTATTAATTTTGTCTTACTCCGTATTAGTTTATAATAAGCACATCTGTATGTTGTAAACAAATAGTTGTATTTGGTTTTGAATAAGATTAAATAAAAAATTGAAAAGAAAAAAAAAAAAAGAGGCAATGCGGGATATAAGCACTGACCCGTGAAAGACACGCCGACCTATAGAGTCCAGGAACTTTTGCTCTTTCCCTGGAGGGAAAGAGGAGTGAGGCTTGGAGCGTCGGGCCTTCTTTTGGGCTGACTCAACAACCACTGAATGGTGATCCAATTGTTTTTTTTGGAAACCTGGAGTCGACTGGACCAGGTATGTGGAATCTGCTTTTCGGTTAACTGGTGCCACCGAACCAGGATGCTCCCAATTCCTCTTCACAAGATTCAAGAGGACATCATGGATAGGGATAGAGATGATTTCTTTTGGAGCATCTAAAAATTGCAGAAGTTCCATCATCTGGTGTCTATCATCTTGTTGTGTCTGAAGCTGGAATGGAACTAGTTCAGACATTTCTTTCACAATATTGGTGAAGGACAAGTCCTCTGGGGGAGAACACTTCCTACTTTCGGTAGGAGAGGGTGGTGATGGTAAATCATCAGTGTCCTGGGAGGAGTCATTGGTCCAGGTATCATAGGTCTCATCACCAGCACCCCTAGGATCCTCCAAGGGATGGAATGTTGGTATCCCTGAAGGTCCAGGTCTGGGCATCGAGGGAGTCACTGGTGGTATCGATTGTGGCACAGAGGGCATCGATGGTCGGGTCGGCGGCACTGATGGCAGCAAAGACTGAATCGGTGACAGCGATGGCCAGGGCATCGGTAGGACTCCCGATGGAGGGAGTAACGGTGTTTCTCCTTCTTCTGCTGATGAAAGAGGGATTGGAGAGGAGGGCACCGTATTCATCGGTGAACCCGGATCCAGTGCTTCCATCCTTGATAGTAGTGGTTGGAGCGCTACAGGAATTGGATCTGTAGCCGGTTCAGGAATTGGCACCGGCATCAGAGGCATCTTGAAGCCTTGCATCACTCTGCCAATGGCCTCCTGGATCATTTGATCCACCTCCTCTCGGAAACCTGGAGCGTGATGCCCCGATGCCGGAGGAGGAGGTGGAGGCATAGCCGGAGGGACCACTGTTGGAGGTGGAATCGCGGCTCCTATCACCAGTCCCGGTGAAGGTTGCCTCGATGACCTGGAGCCAGATAGGGATGGTGGACGGGTTTTCTTCGGCGGCAGCTCAGATGATGGCAATGTCGAGGACTTGCCTGCATCAACAGTCTGAGACCTACGGTGTCGATGTCGATGCTGTTCTCGACGGTCTCCTCGGTCCTTTTCCTGAAGAGGAACAGAGGGCGTCGATGGCCTTGAAATAGTCGATGCTGGACGGACAACGGTCGGTGCCCGATACTGGCGCGACGTAGACTGAGTCGGTTCAGATGACGTTGAGGCTATGGATGGCGTCAGAGTTTGTGACCGAAAGAGAAGTTCCATTTTCTCCATTCTGGCCTTGCGACCTTTAGGTGTCATAAGGGCACATTTGGTGCAAGTAAGGACATCATGCTCGCTCCCGAGACACATTACACAGACCTTGAGAGGGTTAGTAATGGCATTGTGCGAGTGCAGTCGCGGCATCGACGGAACCCCGACGTCATGGTCTCTGAAAAATTTTTAGCTGTGGTGCGGTTGACGGCCAGCAGACCGTGAGGGCAGAGCTCGACAGGAATCGACTGGAATCGGGTAAAAAACTTACCAGACCACCGCGGAAGCAAAAATCGAATAGGCCCTGTGGGGGTAGTAAATTATGAAGTAATTCCGTGAGGAAAATTCCTATCAGGAATCTCTGTGGAGCTCCTTAACCCGCGTGGCTACTGCTGCACGGAAAAAAGAAGACTGAAGGGGGACCCCTGCTGGTTGCAGGGTTAGTGCCATCCTGGACATGCCCAGTAGGTGCCAGTCAAAGTTCTAGAAACTTTGACAAAAGTGTTCCGTGATTGGGCTCCATCCTGTGATGTCACCCATATGTGAGGACTACCATCCTGCTTGTCCTTTGAGAAGAATGTCAATTCTTGAGGGCCAGATTTCCTGGTTTTATTTGTCAACCATGGAAAAACACTGCTAGCCCTAATATTACAGCTTTCATGAGAGTCCCTCACAATCTTGTAAGCCAAATTAGTTATAAAATGCCTAGGATAAACTGTTCCAGGTCAGAAAGCAACCTTTCCAGTCGTCTATAAGGTCACAGGTACAGAGATGAGCACATCTCAAATGCAGTATCCAGGGTAATGGATTTGTTATAAAATGGAGCAATCATAACTCAAAAACATTAATGAAGCTTACAAATACATTTAAGTAAATTTAACTAGCTAACTTGACTTGTCTCCTGCTATCTAATGGAAAGGTCACAATTTTTACCTTACTCACAATAAATGTGTGTACAGCAGTATCAAGCATGCTAAAATGGTAACTGCTCCATTCAGCTGACCTAATTATAAAAAAAAACAAAAAACTTTGTGCATTGTAAATTTGGCCATTAACATCCAAAAAAGGCATCAAAAACTGTTCTGCAAGCATTTCTCAAAACAATTCTTATTGAAAAAAACAGTATGGCTTGCTTCAAATGAATAGAACTTTTTACAGGAGAATCATATTTAAGGAACACTCTTCCACTAATGGTGTCAAAGCATTGTACTTGTATGCTTCTGAATTCATTCTAAGATTAATACTTTAAAAAGTATGACAAGCCATGGTGGGACCTTCACATCCAGCGGGTATGTAAAAATAATAAGTTGCTCTTCGGTGACTTAACTGCCTTTAATTAAAATGTTAATACCAACATAGTACACCAGCTTTTCTAGTCATAATACGCAGCACACTCCCATTAGCTCAATCAACCCTAAATCCATTGAAGTACCTTCTATCCTTCAGGCTCATGTAATAAATTGCAAAAACTTCCACAAACAGGCACAGAATAGGATTTTTGTGTGTTCTAGGTGGAAAGCCCTATTAATAAAAGTTTTTGCAAAATTTACCCTGTGGAATAGTAAAATATTTGTGCATAGTCCACCATGCATGAAACTTTATTTAAATTTTTAATGAGCTGCTGTAATGCAAGATCATGCAAAGTAGCTTGGTAATTTTGAAATTAGCAAAAACTGGCACAAGAAAACATTTTCAAGGGCTGGTTTTTGTAAAAAAGATAATTGAATCATTGAGTATTTTGGGGTTGTATTTTTTTTGTACAATCCTCAAAGGAAAATTTCATGCAAAGATTTACTACCTAGCTCATTTACATGAAATATCTGAAAAACCTGGGGAAATCCCAGAGGTTAATACATTGGCTTCCTGCTGTGAAATATAAGGGACACACCAGGGAACATCTGAGAAAGTAGACTGTCCTCAAAAACTCATGCCTCAATAAATTGGTTAGTCTATAAAGTACCACCTGGCCATTGGGATAAAGAGCAGTTTTAATTGATTACAGTAACAACCTTTATTGGTTTTAGATCTCTTGCAATATATTACATATAAATTGAATTATTAATTCTGTAGTGTTGACATAAGAAAGAACAAATTATCCTGATAATCCTACTGGTAATAAATAAATATATATACAGACATATATACATGCACAAATATTTATACTGCATTAGTATTTTTGCCTTGAAATTGAAGCAGGCTTCTCCATGCTCTCTCATTTCTATTAGACTGCCTCTCTTGGCTAAACATAGAAAGAGCCTGAGGGCTGGGAATTACACAGCATACCAGCTCTATGAGTATCAGTTGGCTGACACATTCAAGTCAGTAGCACAAAAAAAAATCCAGGTGCACCGGTTGGTAAACTTCCAAATTCAAAAGTAACCAAACAAAACATCTTATTCAAGATAAATTAAGTTCTCTTTTGACAGGAGCGGCTCAAGGCAATCTGCTGCCTGAGGTGAGGGACGAGATGGCGCCCCTCTCACATGCCCCCACCCCATCTCTCCTCCCTTCAGCCACCACCAGACCTCTTCTGCGCCACTAGCCTGGCCTCCGGCGGCCGTCCTCCCTCCTCCACGCCGCTGGCCTGGCCTCTGTCAGCCCTCCTCCCTCTTCCATGCCGCCGGCCTGGCCTCTGACGGCGTTGGCCCACGGCAACCCTCCTCTTTTCTGCCGCCGCCAGCCTGGGTCGGCAGCCACAGCAGGAGCAGGCAGGGTGAGGCAGATACCACAGTGACGGGCATTTTTTGCCGCCAGAAGCAGCCAACTCATCCTGCCTCATTATAGAACCATCCCTTTCTTTTGAGCAACTCTATCAGCCCAGCTCTTTATGAAGGTTTTCTTATTTTATAGCTGTACACAGAAATCATGCAGATGGACTGCTTCCACATCCAGGTTTAAGCTCTATAAGGCGAATTTTAAAAGCCCAATATGCGCCAAAACCCAGAGATACGCAAATATGTCAGGCTGGCATGTGCCAAGCGGATTTTATAAGCCACCCAAGTAGGAGTATATCCTGCTGTGTGCACAAATGTAAAGTTCCAAGAAAGGGATGGGATGTGGGCATTCCTGGATTCAACTTCAAATAGCGCATAACTACTTATGCGGCTGAGGTCCTCTGCTGCGTAACTTTACTTCTGCTATGGATAAATAGATTGATGGGGTTTTAAGGATTGGGGCTAACAGGGAAGAAGGGAAGCTTTTAAACTGGGGGGTTTGGAAGTCTCATCGGTTATTTGGGCAAACTGAGAAAACTGGTAATGGCATTGGCACATGTCTATTAAAATTCCTCCCCCCACACACTTACACAGAAGTGGCATTTGCATGCTTAGGCGCACGTCCACTTAAAATCAGGTGCACATATGCACACAGTAAGGATATTTTATAACATGTGTGCATAAGTTATAAAATAGCTGCGTCCCCGGGTGCAGGGTGACGAATGCATGCACAAGTTTAAAAATTACCGCCTAAACCTTTAAAAAGATGGCGGAATAAAAATTAACTTCCGGCAATTGGTTTTTTTTCTTTGGAAAAACTGTATCAATTTTTAATCTATGATGCTCTTCTTAGTTTCATGATATCTATGCACATATACACACAGGGGTAAATTTTTAAAGTTATGCGCGGGCGTAGATTTGTTCGCGCAACCCAGTGTGAACAAATCTACGCCCAATTTTATAACATGCGTGCGCTACCGCGTGCATGTTATAAAATCCAGGGTCGGCGCAAGCAGGGGGGTGCACAATTGTGCAACCTGTGCGCGCCAAGCCGAGCAGCCTGCCTCCGTTCCCTCCGAGGCCGCTCCGAAATCGGAGCGGCCTCGGAGGGAACTTTTTTCCGGCCCCCCCCACCTTACCCACCCTCCAGCCCTAACTAAATCCCCCCCCCCCCCCACCTTTGTTCAGAAAGTTATGCCTGACTTTTTTTTTTTTTTTAACTGTTTTTAATTTTTTCAATCTATACATGAAACTGCTTCAATATACTGAATTCCCATTTACTCATTGAGGACTGCAAGGAGAATGACCCAAAGCAACAACAGCAGCAGAACAACACAGCTCATTTTGATATGCTTCCTAAAAGCTTTCCTGTCAGATTCATTTCAGTGCATCCATATACCGTGCCCCTCCCCCCACCCCTTCAAAACATATTTTTTCAATGTCATGCATGCCCTGCGGTACGCAGACTATGTGACAGCTACTAATGAAACCACCCTTTCTGTCACACCACTGCAAATGTATTCTATGGATTGGAAAAATAAAGTACTATATTGCATCCATCAAACAAACATCAGTTTAACAGAGTGAAGAGTTCTGTTGAACAGATCTTTTTTTTTGGGGGGGGGGGGGGGAGGTGGAGGGTATGGGGGACAAAACATAACTACAGATCTCGTACTAGGAAATTGTAAACCATACAAAATTCATAGCCATCAATTAGAACTTAGTTCAGCAAACTACAGACCGTTGACAAAAAACTAGAAGGTCCACATTCAGAAAGCCAGCAAATGCACAAGTTATTCAGCTAAAGTTAGCCAGATAACTTGCCCCAGATACTCAGTGGAATAAATGTCCCACTGGATATTAGGGTTGCCAACTAGCTCCAGATTTTCAGGTCAGGTTAATCCAGTCCTGATATTACCTCATTGCATACTGGGATTTATTCTGATTTCCCTATTGCATTCTCTAAGAAAAGCAAGACTATAAATACCTGCATGTAGGGAAGTAAAAGCAGGACTGGCTCAACCTGTCCTGAAAATCTGGAACCAGAAAACTTATAACCAGCTATGTTTGAAAATAATTGGTTAGGTTTTTAAGTTATATGGCCAGGTGAGTTCCAAAGATAACAGGTTAAGTGGAACTGACAATTTTTTTTTAAAACATGCCTTTGGGCCTTGCATTCACCACCCCCATAACCCTTTGATATTAAGGGGTAGATTTTCAAAGGGTTACGCGCGTAACTTACGCGTCCGGGGGTGGGCAGTCCGGGGGTGGGACCGAGGCCTCAAGCATAGCGGCTGTGCCGGGGCAAGGCACGCAGGCAGCAGGCCGGCGCGCGCAAGATACGCCTGCAAGAGGCAGGCGTAAAAAATAAAATAAGGTGGGGGGGATTTAGGTAGGGCTGGGGGTGGGTTAGATAGGGGAAGGGGGGGAAGGTGGGGAGGAGGGAACGGGGAAAGCCATCGAGGCTCCCCTAGGGCTCGGCGCACGCATGGTGCACAAGTGTGTACCCTCTCGCGCGCGCCAACCCTGGATTTTATAACATGCGCACGGCAGCACACACATGTCATAAAATCGAGTGTACATTTGTGTGCGCTGGGTAGCGTGCGCAAATGTACCCCGCGCGCGTAGGATTAAAAACCTGCCCCTAAATGTATAATACACAAGTCAGCATCCCACATTAAACCCATATTCTTATTGTTTTTTTAAATTTAAACACCCCAATCACTGTAAACCCTGGCTGCCACCTCTCTCCTCCCCACCCCGTGACTATTAAATGACCAGCTAGGAGTGAAGAAGGTACCTACCCACTTCCGGTGCATCTAGCACATCTCTGACAGAAAAGCACTGAAAGCATAAACTACACCTCAGTTTATGCTTCCAGCATAGCAACTGTGTTGGAAGCATAAACTAACGGGTAGCTTACGCTTCCAGTGCTTCTCTATCAGAGCTAGAGAAATGCCAAGGGTGGAGTAGGTATCTACCTTGCTCCCGACTGGCAATTTCTTGGCCTGGAGGGGTGGGAAGTCAGGGTTTTCAGAGGTTGTGGATGAGGAGGAGCAGGAAAGAGAGGCAATATTTAAATTTAAAAACAAATAGGAAGGGGCGTTTGGACCTGTGCATTATGAGGTTTTTTTTGTTTTGGTTTTTTTTAAACATTGGAGGGGTTGGGGGGGGGGGGATGCACGGCCCAGCAGAATCAAGTATAAGATCTTGGGGAGCGGAGGGGAAGGAATCAGGCCACAGGACTGAAAGCTACTTTAAACAAAAAAATGTTGATAGTACCACTTAAACTGCCACTTAACCGGATAACCAGCCACATGAGGCTGTATAACTTTAGACCTATTTTAAAGCAGGTCTAAAGTTATCTGGCTAACTTAGCCAATTATCTGATGAAACTGGCTAAGTTAGCCAGATAATGTAGTCCTGCCTCAGAACACTCCTTTTTTATCCAACTAATATTAAATCGGGATAATGACTTATCCAGTTACAATTTAGCTGGATAAGTCTCCCAATATTTAAAAAGTTGCCATTTAGATGAATAACTTGGCTAAATGGCTTTGAATATGGATCTCTTGATGCATACTATTGTTTCAAAGCATTAAAATGTGAATAACTTTAATTATTATTTATTTAGAGCTACAAAATACTCTACCCATAAAACCTACTGCATCAGAGCAGCTATGCGTAATAGATTGTGTCCCTTTAAGAATATATATACACAACCTTTTGTTCACGAAGCTCTACCAGAAATAAACCCTGTCCTTAATGATACACTTACTTATTGCTTGCTTCATAGACATCAGAGATGTTGGAGAAAAGGTGATGGCTTTCAGTTTTGGTCATTGTGGAACTCAGTGGTTTGGAATTTTTAAACATCCGGATCAAAATTTCCAGACTAAGCAAGTATGAACGTTCAGACGAAATTACTTCAAAAATAGCCTGCAAGGCAACAACTTTATTTTTATTTCATAGCTTGCCACAAACAGTGCCCAAAAGTATGATACAAAGAGATCATACAAAATCGGTTAATCACATGATATAAATTACATATAAAGCACACAGTTAGCATTTCACAGGTATTAATTTTATTCAGATTTAACTTGTGCCTCTTCATTGTAGCTTGAACTCAGAGCCAGTTAAATTTCATATATAACACAGAATACAATAGCACGCTCAGGGAGGGTAATTTTGAAAGGCATATTCAAGAGTAAAATGGTACATTATCCTCAAAAATGACCTATTATAACATTGCCTGCCTAGTAGGCAGGCAAATTTATGCACCCAAGTTTACCTAGTTCTAGTAGAGGCGTTTCCGAGGTAGGGATGGGTAGGGATTTTCACTTACAGCTATTTTTCCATTTTCAAAAGTTGGCATGTAAATATTTCCCCCCCAAAAAATAATTTCTTTGCATATAATAGCAGGCATAATTTTGTGCAGGTAGTTTTGTCGGAATAATTTCCAAAGCAACCTTATGCCTTGAAAACTAGTGTAATTTAGCAGAATATTTATCATCAAATGCATGTGGACTGCTGCAACATTATGATGCCCCCTCCCCTAAAAAAAATAACTCTTAATACACATATAGTGATAATTGTAAAGCCTAACCAAAAACCCTATTACCTAAAAACACTGAAAAGGAATTAAATACATCTATAGCCATATTGAAACTTAGCCCACCAGCTGACAACAAACCCAGCATGGCTGTATAAACAAACAAGCTTATACAAAAATAAAACAGTTCATCTCATGTAGCTGATATAATTAACACCATCACTCAAAGAGAGTCATATAGTGTTTTATAATATACCCACATTTGGGAGAAATGGTTGAATGATGCTATCAAATAATTTTAGTGGTGGTGTTTTTAATGGGTAGTTGAATCTGATTAGAGATTTGTTCATTGCATAGAGCAGTGTTTCCTAAGTTTCTTCTAGATGAGCACTTAATCAAATTTTCAGAATTTCTAAAATTAATTTACGCAAGATAGATTTTTCATACCCTGGATCTCCAAAACATGCAAACCTATCTCATGCATATTCATTATGGATATCCTGAAAATCTGACTAATTAAATGTGCCTCCAGGAGAGGTTTGGAAAACACTGGCATAGAGGCTCTTAGAGCTTTTTCTTGCCAAGTCTTTATAGCCAATTAAGGGGTGGAAAAGACCTGGGAGACCATTCACTCAGGCAACTAAAATGATTGCCTAGTGACTGCAAAGGCCGCCAGAGGGCTGCAGCCCCAGCCATGCTGCTGGAAGAGAGAAGGAATGTGGAGAAGAAGGAAAAAAAAAAAAAAAAAAGAGACTCATCATTTCTATTTTATTTTTAGGCTTAAAAAACTGGGTTCTTCCTCCAAAGGAGACTCAAAGTGGTAGAACATCTACCTTATAAATGGGCTCTGACCGACGGCCCGCAAATGCGCAGTAGAGACCAGCTCTACCGCGCATGTGCGGGCGAGCACGTCGGTCTGAGCCAGCGTCAGAAAGAAAAAAAATAGCGGCGTCCAGTGGCAGCAGCGGGCGGCGGCGGCGGTACCGGCAGCGGGCGGCGACGGCGGTAGCGACGGCGGTAGCAGGCGGCGGCGGAGGTAGCGAGTGGCGGCGACGGCGGTAGCGGCGACGGCGGGCGGTGGTAGCGGCCAGTAGCGAGGGAGGGAGAAGAGAGAGAGAGGGAGGGACGTACTGAGTGGGAGGGAGGGACGGAGAGAGAGAGTGGGAGGGGAGTGACTGAGTGAGAGGGAGGGACTGAGGGGGAGGGACTGAGTGAGAGGGAGTGGGACTGAGTGAGAGGGAGAGGGGGGGACTGAGTGAGAGGGAGTGGGACTGAGGGAGGGAGTGGGACTGGGAGAGAGAGGGAGGGAGTGGGACTGAGGGAGAGTGAGTGGGACTGAGTGAGTGAGAGGGAGGGAGAGAGGGGGGAGGGAGTGACTGAGTGAGAGGGAGGGACTGAGTGGGAGGGAGGGATTGAGTGAGGGGGAGGGAGTGAGTGGGACTGAGGGAGGGAGTGGGACTGAGGGAGAGGGAGGGAGTGGGGACTGAGTGAGAGTGAGTGGGACTGAGTGAGTGAGAGGGAGGGGGGGAGGGAGTGAGTGAGACTGAGTGGGAGGGAGGGACTGAGTGAGAGGGGAGGGAGTGAGGGAGGGAGGTAGGGGGTGGTGAAGAGTGAGGGGAGAGAGAATGAGGGGGAGGTGAGAGACAGAGGGATGTAGCCCGTTTTAACGGGCTTAACGGCTTGTATTAACATAATACATCAAAACTGCACAGTAAAACAAATACAAAAATCCCTCATTCTGTCAGTCACAACCCCCAATCTCACTAGGAGTGCAGTCTTTACATATCTAAATAATAATACACCAAACATTACAACATTTAAAAAATACATACATCTTTCAATACAATAATTAATACATTATGCATAATCATAATATATACAAGCTCATACCCCCATTATATATTTCCTACTTCACAAGTACTAAACCCCAGAAAAGCTCAAGACGATCTCTATCCCCCTTCTCTCACAGGACAGGGAAGCCTAACTAAACACAATGAACCTACACGTCATCCCAAACCACTATTCCAACATCACCCCGAGCCAAAACAAAAAGCATTCCCTCCACATTACATCCAAAGGGTCCTCCAGGGCAATTCCCTTTGGATTACTCTCTGAGGTGAATCACCTCTGGTAGCATATGCATCTTCTTCAAAGCCCTGGGGCTACAGCTGACTTGAACAGGAACAGAAATCACTGCAGGTAATGGGGGCTCTTCCATGCTCAATACGGAGGCCAGGGAAAATTGCAGGGGAAGGATCTAAGCAGAGTGCCTGTTCCCTCACCATGAACCACATTTTCCGAACAGATAAAGAATGTTAGCATGGAATGTATGGGACTGTAGTTATAACTTACAGTAATTATCATTCTTGGTTTCTGTTGCGATGGAGAAGGTACAGAGAAGTTGCAATGGAGAAGGTACAGAGAAGGGCAACCAAAATGATAAAGGGGATGGAACAGCTCCCCTATGAGGAAAGGCTGAAGAGGTTAAGGCTATTCAGCTTGGAGAAGAGACAGCTGAGGGAGGATATGATAGAGGTCTTTAAAAACATGAGAGCACACTTCTTCCGGGCATCGGGAGCACTCCCTAGTGTTCCTTCCTACGGATCCCCAATAGATTGTGAAGGCCATGTGTTCGGTGAGCATGTTCCAGTACTGGGCCCATGCTTTGTTCCAGAATTCTTGATCCAAGAACTTTTGTGTCCTTAACCTTTTGAGTATTCCTTCGACCTGCTGGAGGTGCCAGTTTTGCTAAAAAAAACCTTTTTTTGGTTCCAGCCTGTCCATTCCCAGTTCCTGGACATTCAATATTCTGCTACTAACCAAACCTTTCCTTCTCTTTCCTTAGTTATGTTTCCGCAGTGGTCTGGATTCCACGACCCACAGGAGGCGCCTGCATCCAGACTCACTCCAAGTCCAGTCCTGGAACCCCTCTCGACCTGCAGGGGTCGCTTGCTACTGTTCTAGGAATCATCTCTGTTCTTCCCACTATGATGTGGTCCAGCTCCCTGGGTTCTGTACGACCTGCAGGAGGCGCCTGCACCCAGGTTCCACATCTAGCATCCAGTATCTTCGACGTCAAGAGTCCTCAAGCATCAGGGAGTACGCTCCATTTAAAGTGTACTCCACATCAACACTCTGGGTTTTGGGTTCATACAAACTGCAGGAGGTGCCTGCACCCAAGACCTATCTACAGCTTGTCTCTTCCAACCCAGTCCCTGCTTGCATTGTCCTAGTGTTTTCCTTGGGGCCATCTTCAGTTTAATACATCTCTCTGCTTCCGCAAGTAGCGACTCCAGCTATGGGTTACAGGTTGGTTCTTCACAGATTTCACCTTCCTGCGTTCCTCCTTATGACCTTTACTCAGCGAATCATCCCAGAAAGCCGTCTGTACGGCTCTACGAGGTCACTGAGTATTTGCCAATTCCTGTGTCTTCCACCAGTGACTTACTTCTGCAGGGACGTTCACCATCGCCTGCATTTGACCTTCCATCTGTGGGGGTTCACTGCGTACCCATTGAAATCCTCTCCTGTCTTTGAGCCTGGTCTCTTGAAGCTCCATCCACCTTAAGCGGCTCTTGACTTAGTCCTAAAGGGAACTTCATCTTCATAGTCATTTGGGTATCCCCTTCAACAGATCAGTTCCTTATACAAGTGCCACAGCGACACCTACTGACCATCAAGTTCCTACAAATAACTTCGCCACCTTGTGGGAGCCTGTAGCAACTGATGAATTTTCCAAGATGCAACTCTCTCTTCGCCAAGCTATGGAGACTTCATTTGTCTGGTCTTGCAAGCCTGGAAGCAGCAATCCTGAGCTTCCTCATACTGCCTTTTTCAGCCTTGAATCAACCATCTTCTTAAGTTATAGTTGCCTTCAGGATCAACTCTCCATCAGCTGAGCTATGTTCATTGGACTTCCATCCGTGTCCTTCCGGTACTTCTGCCTATCTAAAGGCAGTGGGCACTTGTAACTTTGTCTACTTACTCTCCTGGAGTTCCAGCTTCACATCTATAGAATCCAGCTTGAAGTCTGATCTGTCTTTTCCATGCTACCACCGAGATGATTCTTGTCTACTCGTTACTCTGGCCCCGACCACCATGAACCAGAACTGGTCCTTACTCCAAGATACTCCTCATCTATACCTTCTGTTCATCCTAGACTCCTTGTCTTTGATCTCTGCTTGTTCTCCACATCTGAGTCTACATCCCAAGTCTCCACGTCTGCTACTCTAGAGCCTCCGTCCGCCCTTGTCTCCTGTCCGGCCTGCCGCCTTTGCCGTTCCCAGCAGCAGGTCAGAAAGAGCTTGGAGTGGACGGAGGACCAGTCAGAGACCAACCTTGCGTGGTTGGCCTCACCAAGGCTGTGCAGGTCGGCAGGGGCTTGGGCTTCCAGTCCTAGCCCATATGGGACTTTGTCTCACCTGCCTCGGTGCTTCCTTGGAGCTCCTCTCCTGGTTTGCTGGGGCCCAAGGGCACACTTCTCCCGGGGATCGGGAACGCTCCCTAGTGTTCCTTCCTATGGATCCCCAACATATAAGACTAAATTAATGTCTCTAATATTCATTCTCCTAGATGAATAGGGAATACAACATACTGTCCTGTCAAGTCTAGAACATTCAGATTTAATCAACAAATTCTCCCGATCAGCTCTTTCACACCCATTTCTCCAATGTCTGCCTCTCATTCCCTCTCCCCACCTGATCTTCTCTCACGTGTCCTTTCCCCATTTGTTCATTCCTCTCTTTTCCAAAACCTTGATGCCCCTGTAATCTCCTCCCCCTCCAACCCCCACCGGCAGGAGGAAAGTGGCACCTCTTACATGCATGAGAAGAGCTCCAAGGAAGCGCCGAGTCAGGTGAGACAAAGTCCCGTCTGGGCTAGGACTGGAAGCCCAGGCCCCCGCTGACCTGCACAGCCTTGGCAAGGCCAACCACGCAAGGTTGGTCTCTGAATGGTCCTCCGACCACTCCAAGCTCTTTCTGACCTGCTGCTGGGAACGGCAAAGGCAGCAGGCCGGACAGGAGACAAAAAGCTCAGAAGAGTTTCTTATGTACAGGTAAATGAAGGAAGAGGACTTAAAACATAACATTTGTTTCTAAAATATATTTTGTTTTTAAAAATGTGGGAGTCAAGATAGCTACCGCTTGAGGAAGCTGTGCAGAGGAACACTCCTGCTACCTTTTGCCGTTTTTCCTGAGTATCATGCCACTTACAAAGAGAAAGGCTACAGTAAGGGAGACCTCTCTAGATTCTGCCTTGCCAGCTGTACAACAACCTCGGATCGAGAGCTTCTTCATGCTGATGCCAGATTCTTTGCCCTGAGTGAGTGCCACTGTGAGAGGGGTCATGGAGCGAATGCCAACCCTGCTGGCTGATGAGATCTCACTGAGCCCCGGCACACCAAATACATCATCCTCTCCCCAAGTGGGGTATTTCGAACATCAAGAGTCCCTACTGGTGGCGTCGGAAGTGAGTCAACTAAAGTCGACACTAGAGCAGATAACTGAGGCGGTAGATGGAGGTCTCAATTCCTTGATGGCTGTAAATGAAATTGCCCCTGTAGCCGAGAGGAGTCCTCCTTTTGCAGGTTTGGTCAGTTTGTTGGGCCTGCCGTCAGGAGCCTCAACTCCTGCCCCTATTGAGATATTGGGGCAGGTTAATGCAGGAAAACTAGAAGCAAACATCCAGGGAACTCTGGCTGTGAGATCTAAGTCTAAGCCATCAACTATTACCATGGACACCTTATGGAACTCCTTGGTTTCTCTTGAATCTGCTATTTCATCCTTAACAAAAATTTCCCTAGATACAAACCACCAGACTTTGGCCATAGAAAAGCAAATTCAATCTCAGAAGGGGAATTTGGAAGTCATGAAAACTCGTATTACCGCTGTGGAAAAAGTACAAACTGGACTGGTTCAGTCTGATTCGAACTATGCTAAAAAGCATGAAAACATAAGAATTCATTGAGAAATTTAAACCTCAGAATTTTGAATTTCCCTTTTATAAAATTAATACCACCTATAGATCTCTTTAAGAATTATCAATCATCTGATTTAAAGATATCTACTGCAGCAATGCCTGTAATCACAAGGGATTTTTTCTTGCCATAAGCTCAAGCTGATGAAGGAAATTCACCACAAGATGTTACTACAGATTTATCTAATATTTTGGAATCTTCTCAAGATTTGGAAATCACTACTAGACTCACTTTATTAGTCTCTTTTGCTTTTCTGGTTGATAAGAATACAGTATTTAGATATTTTCTCCGTAATAGATTAATGATGTATTACAGCTAAAAACTGTGGATATATCCGGACATTACCCGAATAACTCAAATTCGGAGAAAGAAGTTCTTGACCATGAGAGCCGAGGTCTTATCGAAGGGTGCCCAGTTTACTTTATGTTATCCTTGTAAATGTATGATTCAATATCAAAATGCTAATTTATTTTGAATCCTTGCAGCTTCAAGTTTTTCTGGACTACCGTCCCTAGAATATTCTCTGATGTATTGGCTCTTAGTTATATTGAGGCATTTAGTTTTCTCTAATTTCTTTTCAATTTTGTTTTCCTGTATAATTGATTTCTCACTTCTTTCTTGATTCCCCCTTATTTCCTTTTAATGATCAGAGGTTTAAGGAGAAATTACTTTTTCTATGTAAATATAATGCCTATATCTTATGTTGTAATTCCTTTATACCTCTGTAATTCTGTAACAAGATATTTGTGTTAATTGTAAATTTCAGAAAAAATAAAATAAAAATGTGGTGAGGGATGAGCTTTTTGTATTCATGCCCTCATCTGCCATTCTTGGTCCATGATGTATTTATGAATAAAGTCATGGACTCCTGAGACAATTTATTCCTACCACTAAAGCACTTAAAACCTGTGGGGTAGATATGAAAATTGGTTTTTACCTGCTAATTTTCGTTCCTGTAATACCACAGATCAGTCCAGAAAAGTGGGTTGTGTATCCCAACCAGCAGGTGGAGTCAGAGAACAATTAGAACTTTGGGCACTGCTACATAACGAGAGTGCCACCTGCAGTCCCTCAGTATTGGCCTATACCCAAGCCCACACTAACAGAACTAACTAGCGGCCAAGGTTGAAACCCAAACAAAAAAACGACAACCTTCGGCCTTAACAGACTCAGAAACTGCTCCATCGAGTAACTCTGTCAACATGGAGCTCCGTAATTAAAAAAACAGCAAATCGTAAGGCAATGCAGTCTTTCGGTATCTGAAGAAAGGGGTGGGCCTCTGGACTGATCTGTGGTATTACAGGAACAAAAATTAGCAGGTAAGAATCAATTTTCATTTCCTGAACATACCCAGATCAGTCCAGAAAAGTGGGATGTACCCAAGCCACACTACACTGGGTGGGAACCCGAAAGACCCGCACGCAATACACTCTGACCAAAGGACGATTCATCATCAGCTTTAACGTCCAAGTGATAATGTTTAGTGAAAGTGTGTAAAGAAGACCACACTGCCGCCCTACAAATCTCCTGAGGTGACAGGAGTTGACACTCTGCCCAAGAGGTTGCTTGTGCCCTGGTTGAATGTGCTCTGAGACCCAATGGCACTTGACGCCCTCGGGAAATGTAGGCGGAGCCAATGGCTTCCTTAATCCAACGAGAGATGGTTGCCTTACACGCCTTGTCACCCTGTTTGTGTCCCCCAAACAGGAGAAACAAGTGATCCGAATGTCGAAAATTATAAGTAACCTCCAGGTAGCGCAGCAAAATATGCCGGACATCCAATAGATGAAGGTCCCTGCCCTGAGAGGAATCCCGAGCCCAGTGCGGAAAACCGGAAAGATCCACCACCTGATTGACATGGAAGGCCGAAACCACTTTGGGAAGGAACGAGGGAACTGTGTGCAGGGAAATTCTATTGTCATAAATCCGAAGAAAGAGATCATGGCACGTCAATGCCTGCAATTCCTAAATCCGGCGGGCCAAGCAAATAGCCACCAAAACACTGTTTTTAAAGTCAGATCCTTCAACGAAGCCCTGCGCAGAGGCTCAAAGGGGGCTTCGCATAGCGCCCGGAGAACTAGATTCAAACTCCAATCAGGACATAAAGGCCGGACAGGCGGACGCAGATGTTTAACCCCTTTGAGAAAGCGAGCAATATCCGGATGGACAGCTAGAGACGCACCATTCAACCGACCCCGCAAGGCGCCCAACGCTGCCACCTGAACCCGAAGGGAATTAAACGCTAACCCCCTAGCAAGTCCTTGCTGCAAAAATTCAAGCATCTGGATGACGTCCACCGTCAACAAATTGCAGGAGCGTTAGAGACACCATGCCTCAAACAGTTTCCAAACGCGAACATAAGCCATAGACGTGGCTGGATGGCGAGCCTGTAGGAGCATGGAAATAACCAGCTCGGAATAACCCTTCAAGCGTAAACGTCGACTCTCAAAAGCCAGGCCGCGAGAGAGAAGTGATCCTCCCGATCCAAAAATATGGGCCCCTGACGGAGAAGATGCGGTAGATGAGCGAGTTGCAATGGACTCTCTAGAGCCAGGCAAATCAGATCCGCAAACCACAGGTGATGTGGCCACTCCAGTGCCACCAGAACCACCCTGCCAGGATGGAGTTCGATGCAACGAAGAAGTCGACCGATGAGGGGCCATGGAGGAAAGGCGCACAGAAGAATTCCCGTGGGCCAGGAACAGACATAGAAACATAGAAACATAGAAATGACGGCAGAAGAAGACCAAACGGCCCATCCAGTCTGCCCAGCAAGCTTCACACATTTTTTCTCATACTTATCTGTTTCTCTTAGCTCTTTGGTTCTATTTCCCTTCCACCCCCACCATAAATGTAGAGAGCAGTGATGGAGCTGCATCCAAGTGAAATATCAAGCTTGATTAGTTAGGGGTAGTAGGGGAAGTAACCGCCGCAGTGCGTTGAGACTCACCGAGCCCTGCTCTTGCCGATGGCTGAAAAATCTGTCCGTCTTCGCGCTCGCCCTGGTTGCCATCAGATCCAACTGCGGCACATCCCACTGGGCGCAAATGAGGTTCCACGCATCGCGAGACAGTTCCCATTCCCCAGGATCGAGCTGTTATCTGCTGAGAAAATCGACCTGCACATTCTCCACTCCCGCGAATTGAGAAGCTGCAATTCCCTGGAGATGGCGCTCCACCCAGGTGAACAGGAGGCGCGCCTCGAGCGCAACCGCGGGACTTCTTGTGCCCCCTTGGCGGTTGATGTAAGCTACCATCGTCGCATTGTCAGAGAACACGCGAACCATGCTGTTCCGTATCCAGAGGAGAATCACCTGTAAGGCCAGCCATACGGCTCTCGTCTCAAGCCAATTGATGGACCAGGACCCCTCCATCGGAGACCAGAGCCCTTGGGCGGTTCTGTCTGCACACACTGCTCCCAGCAGACAGACTGGCATTGGTGGAGATTATTATCCAATCCGGAGGATCCAATTCCACTCCCCGTTCCAGATTGTCACATGACAGACTGAGTCTGGACTCGGGAAGTAGTGGCATTGGGAGATGGAACTGTTCCGACACTGGACTCCAGCGTGACAAGAGCGCACATTGTAACAGTCGCAAGTGAGCGAACGCCCAGGGCACAAAATCCAAGGTGGAAGCCATGGAGCCCAGGACTTGCAGATGATGCCACACTGTGGGCTGTTTGCGCCGCAGGAGAGCGTGAATCTGTTCTTGCAACTTCCGCAGACGATCCTCTGCCAGAAACACCTTGCCTTGTAATGTATCGAATTGCGCTCCCAAGTAAATCAGCTTCTGGGTGGGTTCTAAATGACTTTTCTGCACATTGATGACCCACTCGAGTGACTGTAAGGTGACCATCACCGTGTGGAGGGACCGTACGCAATCCTCCTGAGACTTGGCGCGAATCAACCAGTCGTCCAGGTAAGGATGGACCAGAATACCCTCCTTGCGAAGGAAAGCCGCTACCACCACCATAACCTTGGTGAAAGTCCGAGGAGCTGTGGCGAGGCCAAACGGAAGGGCTCGAAACTGGAAGTGCTGACCCAAGTCCTTGAAGCGCAGGGACCGCTGATGATTCATCTGCATCAGTTTATGAAGATACGCCTCCGTGAGATCCAGGGATGCTAGAAACTCTCCCTTTCGAACTGCCACCATCACAGTCTGTAGGGTTTCCATATGAAAATGAGGGACCCTGAGACAACGGTTGAGTTTCTGCAGATCGAGGATGGGACGAAAAGTGCCCTCTTTTTTTGGACCAAGAAGTAAATTGAGTACCGTCCCCATCCCTGCTGCGCTTCTGGCACCGGGACAATGGCTCTGAGGTTGAGCAGCCGCTGCAGGGTATCCTGTACCACCTCGCGTTTGGTGCAAGAGAGCACACGGGACTCCACGAACATTTCCTGGACTGGACGCGCAAACTCCAGGGCGTAACCATCCCTGATCACCTGCAAGACCCAGCAATCCGAGGTTATTCTTGCCCATTCCGCGTAAAAGCCGGATAATCTGCCTCCGACAGCTTCTACGACGGAATGTGTGCTCGTGGCTTCATTGTGCGGGTTAACTGCTACCCACCCCGAGGTGTCCAGAGTCCTTCCCGGAGCGGCGGCGACCGCGAAAGGACTGTTGGTGACCCGGTGTCGACTTAGGGCCCACCGGAGCGGAATATCTGCCAGATCGAAAACGGAGCCAACTCCTCCCCAAAGAGAAGCTTGCCCTTGAAACGAAGGTTACAAAGTTGGGATTTTGAGGAGAGGTCCGCTGCCCAATTCCGTAACCAGAGAAGGCAACGAGCTGCAACCACGGACACCATGGACTGAGTCGAGGTCCGAACGAGTTCGTATAGTGCATCTGCTCCATATGTAATTCCGGCTTCCAAACGGGCCAGCTGCAACACTCCACCATCAGCATCCGCCGCATTAGTACTCGCCTCTTGGACCCAGCACAGGCACGCTTGTTGCATAAGACTAGCACAGACTGCCGCTCGAAGGCTCAAAGTGGCCACTTCAAAAACCCGCTTCGACTGGATCTCCAGCTTTCGGTCGTGCATGTCCTTTAAGGTGGTAGATCCCACTACAGGTATCGTGGTCTTCTTTGTGATCGCCGAGACGGCCGTGTCCATTTTCGGAATCTTCAGCAGGTTCAGCACCTCCGACAACAGCAGTTAGAGCTTTCCCATCGCCCTACCCACCTTTAAGTCCACATCTGGAGTATCCCACTCGCAGGTCACCAGCTTTCGGACTTTCTTAGGCAGTGGAAAAGCTGTTGATGGTCCTCGAATACCATCCAGAACCAGATTAACCCCTTCATTATCGGAATCCTCTTGAGTAATCTTAAGACCGAGGACATCCAGTACCTGGGGAATAAGCGGACGAAGCTCATCTCGTTTAAACAGATGGACAACAGTAGGATCATCATCAGGACCATCCGTATCCATGTCCACCGGATCAGGATTCTGGTCCGGATCCGCACCCAGTAGCTGCGCAGATCTGACCTCCAGACTCGGAACAGACGCCGCCCCTGCCCCAAAATCTGGGTCATGGGGATCCCCGCGACCATCCTCCCCAGGACGAGAGCGGACCATCGGGCGCTGCTGGGTGGCTGCAGGATGTCCCTGCTTCAGAGGGGACTCAGCGGGATCCCCAGCATGCCCGGGTCTCTTTAAGGAAGTCTGTCTCCGTGCCAAAAAGGCCTGATACATCAACATGATAAACTCTGGGGAAAAATCTACCACGTCTACCTCCCCATCTGGGGGGTCCTGCTGGGCCGATTCCCCAGTCCCCAACATTGGATCTACTGCCATGGGGACCAAAGCAGGAGGGGGGGGAAATCCTCTTCTTGCTCAGAGTGTCACGAGTCACCCCCCCCCCACAGGGGGGGGGGGGTGAGGGGAGACCCCTGACAGGCCTTACAAACCGGAACAGTCTGGGCACAATGACACAGAGCTCAAATTCTGCCCGTGCACCCCACAGGAGTGGAAGACCGCCGATTTTCACGGCGCCATGCCGGGCCACGTAGCCACATGGTCAGAGCAGCTGAGGGAAGAAAAAAATAGGCCCGAGACCTGCAGCCGCGCAAGTGCCGCTGGCAGCGCGGGGAAAAAAAATAATAGAAAAATAGAAAAACAAGGCCTCTGCGAGGAACCACGCTGTTTAGCCACCCGGGTGCTGAAAATGCAGCCTGGACCAGATACACACACTGCCTACCTTCACTATCAACCCGGAGCCCCAGGAGAGGAAGGAAACGAAACTGCGACGGCTCAAAGCTGTCCTCACAGCCTGCTGCACAGCAGGCTCCCCCGGTGCAGACTCCTTACCTCAGACTGAAGAGATTTTTTTTTTTTTAAACTAACTTTAAACAACGAAACTACTGAAGCCTGCACTAACAGGGGTTGAGGGAGCAGCTTCGGGGGTAGGAAGACCAGGAGCCCCCGGCCTATACACCCCGGTATGGAGCGGGCGAAACACAGTCAGGGGTGCCTAACCCCCCAGACGCCCGGCTTCCACTGAGGGATGGCCCACGAAGGTGCCTATCACCTCAGGAAGCAAACGAGAAGGAAAAATAAAATAACAAATTTCCTAACTACCCTGAAAAAAACTAAGACTGCAGGAGATGCACCCTACCACCTGCTGAGTCAGAGAAATACTGAGGGACTGCAGGTGGCACTCTCGCTATGTAGCAGTGCCCAAAGTTCTAATTGTTCTCTGACTCCACCTGCTGGTAGGGATACACAACCCACTTTTCTGGACTGATCTGGGTATGCCGCGATCTGGGCAGCCGCGCGCATGTTATAAAATCCAGGGTCAGCGCGCGGAAGGGGGTGCACAATTGTGCAACTTGCATGTGCCGAGTGGCGTAGCCTTCCTCCGAAATAGGAGCGGCCTCAGAGGGAACTTTCCTTCCGCCTCCCCCCACCTTCCTCTCCCTTCCCCTACCTAACCCGCCCCCCCAGCCCTATCTAAACCCCCCCGACCTTTATCGTCGGGGGGGCCCCAACGGAAGAGGCCTCGGCCCCACCCCTGGAATGCCCCCAGACCGGCACCCCGCCCACGGCCCTGCCCCCGGAATGCCCCTTTTTCGAAGCCCTGGGACATACGCGCGTCCCGGGGCTTGCGCGCTCCGCCGAACCTATGCAAGATAGGCTTGGCGCGCGCAGGGGCAGGTTTTTGGGGGTTACGCGTGTAACCCTTTGAAAATCTACCCCTGTGAGCAGAGCAGAGGTTTTGGGGAGGGATGGGGAGCTGGAGATTAGGATGAGGATGTCTTTCTAATAGAGAAAAATAAAGTAAAGTAGAAGGGGACCTGGATGTCGATAGAAGGTAGGAGACATGGTTTTAATCCATGGCACCTCAGGGTATCCAAGCAGTATATGGCTGGGAAAAACAGGTAACGTATTGCTAATATTTTGAAATAAAGGGGTAGATTTTCAAAAAATACGCACACGTGTCCATGTGCGCACTACCCAGCGCACGCACATGGACAAGCAATTTTATAACATGAGCGTGTCAGTGCACGCATGTTATATAAAATCGGGGGCAGCGCACGCAAGGGGGGGGTCAGAATCTGCAACTTTCGTGCAGCAACGCATTGGGGCCTTCCCCAGTTCCCTCCCCTAACCTCCCTTCCCCTATCCTACCCTCCCCCTAACACTATCCTAGCCCCCCCCCTTTTTTTTTAACTCATGTTTTGTTCCTGAAAAGGAGCAGGCACGCGATCCCCCATCACAGCAGCAAATGCTCGCTGTACCGGGTGCCTCTAGCCCCGCCTTGCCCCCCATACCGCCCCTTTTAAAGCCCCGGCACTTACACGCGACCCGGGGTTTATGAGCATGGCCGGGCCCATTTGAAAATGGGCCCGGTGCGAGTAAGGCCCGTGATTTACGTGCGCTGGGGTTTTTTAATCCGGCCTAAAATTTCTTTCGGTCATGTATGCTCAGTAAGGAATCACTCATGACAGGATGTGCTTTAAAAGATCAAGTCATCCAGCAAGTGCATTGGTGTGGTTAGTGCAGTTAGTCCCGGGGCTTGAAAAAATGGGCGTTCTGGGGGCGGGGCCGAGACCTCCGGGGTGCGGAAGGAAATCGGAGCGGCCTCAGAGGGAACGGAGGAAGGCTGCTCGGCGCGTGCAAGTTGTGCACCCCCTTGCACGTGCCGACCCTGGATTTTATAACATGTGCATGGCTGCGCGCGCATGTTATAAAATCGGGCGTAGATTTGTTCGCGCCAGGTTGCGCGAACAAATCTACGCCCGCGTGCATGTTATAAAATCTGGCCCTTAGTGTAGCTGGGTTCAAAAAAGGTTTGGATAAGTTCTTGGAGAAGTCCATTAAAGGCTATTAATTTAGTTAGGGAATAGCCACTGCTATTAATTGCATCAGTAGCATGGGATCTTCTTAATGTTTGGGTAATTGCCAGGTTCTTGTGGTCTGGTTTGGCCTCTGTTGGAAACAGGATGCTGGGCTTGATGGACCCTTGGTCTGACCCAGCATGGCAATTTCTTATGTTCTTATGTCTTATGCCTTATGCACCTCAGAAGTACAATGAAATCCTTAAACATGCACCCTGTTTACTGCACTTACTATAAAGTTTTTCTAGGAACCAGCTAAAGATTCTAAAGAGAAATATAACTTTTAGTTCTCAGCTTTACTATTTGTTCATCTATGTTAAAGCTCTGATGACAGAACACAATGTGAAGTCATCAGCCAGTTAAAGCGGATTTGCCATTGGTCAGTGCTTCAAACTTTTGATTCTGTGACAAACAACAGGTCTTGATTTTCTCAGTAATTTACAGTAAAACACAGCATGCACATAATACCCAGGGAAACAAAAACTGAATTACATACAAGTTAAGAAATGTGAAGAATTTACTGATATGTATTATACCTCTTGACGCTTTCTTTCCTCTTGATTAACAGTACTGAACAAACCATTCTTCTTCACCTAAGGAACAAGATAAATATATATTAGTTCTTGGTATATTTCTGTAAATACTACCATGTAAAAAATGACCCTTTAGTCATTAGAAAAGAGTCATGAGAAACCCTTTTGAAATAGGAATCATTAACATACAGGTCGATACTCTAAGGCCGCGGTAGAAAGAGTGTGGCATTGCCAGGCGCACCCTCGTTCCCCGCACGCACAGTTCTCTTCACCTAGCGCTCGATACTCTCTTCTAATTGCATGCAAATGCATGCCGCGGCTGCGAAGCCTTAGGCAAGCGTTAGGCCCGCGCAACCCATTTTACTGTATAGAGCGCCTATACAGTATCCTGGGTTCGCGGGCCTAACGCTTCACGGCCGCGCTGGTATCTGTCATTTCAAATGACATTTGAAATGACAGGTACCAGGAAGTGGACAGTTATGTTCCCCGATGCTCGGCAAACTTTTCCCCCAGCCCCCGCTCACCTGCCCTGGCCCCGTCCGGTCTCCGGTGCAGCCCCAGTCTGTCTCCTCCTCCCGAGGCAAAAAAAAAAAAAAACCTGAAAAAGTAGCAAGGCTCGGGCCTGCTACGATAGTCCCTTCTCCCTTCTCCTCTCCTCCCGATTTCGGCGCTCAAGGCGGCCGGGTGGGCGTGCATTCATCCAGGCAGAGGGAGCCGGCGGCGAAAGCGGCCTCCGGCTCCCTCTGCCTGGATGAATGCACGGCCCCCGCCGGCAGTGAATGAATGCCCATGCAATTTCGGCGCTCAAGGCAGTCACATGACGTGACGTCACGCCTTGAGCGCCGAAATCGCACGGGCATTCATTCACTGACGGCGGGGGCCGTGCATTCATCCAGGCAGAGGGAGCCGGCGGCGAAAGCGGCCTCCGGCTCCCTCTTTTTTTTTTTACACTTTACATAGAACATATGTGCCACTGTTCTATGTAAAGCCCCTTATCTCTGTTGGGAAGTTTATCGTTATATGTAAACCGGAGTGATTTGTAGTCTCTATAAGAACCTCGGTATATAAAAATTAAAAATAAATAAATAATTTTAATTTTCTAACACCACACTAACACCAAGTAGAGGGTGGCGGTAAACTAACAGGTTAAGGACGCGGCAAAATAGCGGGTTACAAAGGAGATAATCTGAGCGCGCGTCACAGTATCGGAGGGGAATAGCTAATTCCTTCATTATACAGCTAATTCGTTCATTTACATATCATATACATGCTGCGTGCGGAAAGGGTTATGCGTCTGTTTTAAGAAGCGCTAAGGACGCGTGAAACTGGAGACTGTATCGCTGGATCGCCTTACGCGTCCGAATTGTGCGCTCCCAGCTCATTACAGTCGGGAAATCCTCAACCGCACGTTACAGTATCGACCTGTTTGTAGGGTATTAAGGAAGCAAATGGTCACATTTTGCAAATGAAATGTTAGATTTTCACAGATGTATACATTAGGAGGCACATTTTTTAGATTTACACAGGGTATGTGCACATAAAAGACAGCATATACCTTACAGCTTTAATACAAAAAAACAAACAAAAAACAACAATAAAACGTTGAAGGAAAGGGGTTCTTTTACTATGGGTTCAAGGCACAAATGGTAAAAGGTGGCTCATTGAATCACAAAGGATTATTTATTTGATATTTTGTTTCAAGAAGCAAGTAGTACTGTTCCATCCTAATCTATGGGGGCAGATATCCACAATAGCAGCAGTGCTGGCCAGTTCTGACCTCAGGTATTTGTGCCGTATAATTTTCCCCTAAGAGATTTTAAAAGTACTGTAGATAACAACATAGTAGTCACAAGCATCTTGAGCAGTTTTAAAAGTGCTTCGCAGAAAAAAGATTGCAGTTGCTCTGTTTGGCTCCTGATCATCTTATAAATCTAGTATTCCCCAAAACAAACCTCAGGTAGTTAAAAAAGGTGACAAAACCAGAATTGTGTGTATAGCCGGGAAACAAAGACTGTGAATGACTCGGCAACAGCAACAGCAGTACAATGGCCACCAATTAAAGCAACTTGTCCAGTCTGGCACAAGTTTCCATATCCATTCCCCCTTGTATTCACATTCTCCACCTACAGCCACAGCTAGGGCTCCATCCACCCCAATCCTTCCTTCCTTCCTGGCTCGGCCAAATTGTGAAGCGGCTTGCAGCATCCCCCCCCCCCCCCCCCCGTGCAGGTCCCGGTTCTCCTGGCTCGGCGTGAGGTGAAAGTCCACTGTTCTGTGCCCTCTCCAGCACGAGCGGAGCGAAGCGTTCTTTCATTGGCCGGAGCACCCGTCGATTTGGGCGCTCCGGCCAATGAAAGCGCATAATGAAAGCACATAGACGGGCGCGTGTGACGTCACGGCCTGCGTCACGCACGCCTGTCTATGTGCTTTCATTGGCCGGAGCACCCAAATCGACGGGCGCTCCCAGCCAATGAAAGCACGCCCGTCTATGCGCTTTCATTGGCCTGAGCGCCCGTCGATTTGGGAGCTCCGGCCAATGAAAGCACATAGACGGGCGCGCGTGACGTCGCGGCCTGCGTCACGCACGCCCGTCTATGTGCTTTCATTGGCCGGAGCGCCCAAATCGACGGGCGCTCCGGCCAACGAAAGAACGCTTCTCTCCGCTCGTGCCGGAGAGGGCACAGAACAGTGGGCTCTCACCTCACGCCGAGCCAGGAGAACCGGGACCTGCGGGGGGACGACATGCTGCAAGCCGCTTCACAATTTGGCTGAGCCAGGAAGGAAGGAAGGATTGGGGTGGATGGAGCCCTAGCTGTGGCTGCAGGTGGAGAATGTGAATACAAGGGGGAATGGATATGAAAACTTGTGCCAGACTGGACAAGTTGCTTTAATTGGTGGCCATTGTACTGCTGTTGCTGTTGCCGAGCCAGGAGAACCAGGACCTGCGCGGGGGGGGGGGGGGGGCGCTGTGAGCCGCTTTCGCCGCCGGCTGCCCCCTCTGGAGGGCGGCAGAGAAGGGAAGGGGCTGAAAAGCAACAAAAGGTAAGAAAACAATAAAAAGTAATGTCGAGTCGCTTCGGGAGGAGGGGATTTTAGGTTTTTAGAGGTTTCCTTTTGGGGGAAAGTTTGCCGTCTACCATTACCCCTGCCTCTAACGCAGGGGTAAAGGTAGGCGGTAAGTTAGCAGGTTAAACGTGGGGCAAAATGGCAGGGTAAAATAGCAATAGTCGGGGCGCGCGTTACTGTATGGGAGGGAATAGCTAATTCGATCGTTTACATCTGATATACATGCCGCGTGCGGAAGGGGTTACCCGGTGATTTAAAGAGGCGGTAAGAATGGGTTAAAGGAGATAGTGTATAGCGGGTCGGACTAACGTGGTTGAAAAGTGAGTAGAAAGCGGGTTAGGAGCAGGGTAACCGCGGCCCCAGTTTACCGTATCGAGCTGTTAGTGATCGCACGTGAAAAGGGACTTTTCGCATGCGAAAAGTCCCTTTTCACGTGCGATCGCTTTGGAAAATGACCCCCTTAGACTCAAAAAGGCAAAAGTAGCTATGCAGGAAAAGCTTTCAAAAAAACATTATAAACCAATCCCACCTATGGAATGAAAATTAAAAGAAGAACAAAAAGGGGAGACCTTGGTAACTGTGCAAGTGGCAAATGACAACTGGTTTATGTATATTAAAAAAAAAAACCGTTTCTTAGTGCTGCTGTTGCCATACAAGATCGGTGAAAGAATTTCAGTCTGAAATCACAGTACATTTACCAGGCCTGGCTAAATGACAGTGTCAGAAGACATCCGGATGTCGGAGCAATTTTCAGAAAGTATACCTAGCTGGTGAGTAATCTTGAACCTTGTATTTTTTTTTTCAAGGGCAAACTACATTGCCACATATATATCTATAGATTTTGCATCTGCAATATGGGGCAGATTTTAAAAACGTACGCCCGCGCGTACTTTTGTTCGCACACCAGGCGCAAACAAGGTTACTCCAGATTTCAATAGATATGCGTGTAGCCACGCATCTCCTTTAAAATCCGGGGTCGGCGCACGCAAGGCTGTGCAAAAATCAGCAGCCTGCGTGCGCCGAGCCGCGCAGCCTGCCTCCATTCCCTCCACCCCCCCGCACCTTCCCCTCCCTTCCCCTGACTAACCCACCCCCCCCCCCAGCCCTATCTAAAACCCCCCCTACCTTTATTGCAAAAGTTACACCTGCCTCGGGCGTGTGAGCGATTCCTCGGCCCGGGAGCAGTTTCGGAGGCCTCGGCCATGCCCCCAAAATGCCCCCGGGCCAGAACCACGCCCGCGCCCCCGCTCTCGGATGATGTGCCGCCGCAACATGCCCCCGACATGCCCCCCAGGAAAGCCCCGGGACTTAAGTGCGTCCCGGGGCTTGTGCGCGCCGCCGAGCCTATTCCACATAGGCTCGGCGCGCGCAGGGGGAGCTTGGGGCAGGTTTTCGGGGGGTATGTGCATACCCCTTTGAAAATCTGCCCCTATGTGTGGGCAATAAATAACTGAGAAAACAATGTACATTTGAAAATCTATTTACATGTGTTTTTCTACCCCACCTTCTCTCACCCCAGGAACCCTTACATTCCACTCAATCTGGTTAAAGGCATGCGGGGTGTGTACTTTTAGCTGACTGGAGGACAGCATTTTGATAACTGCCCAGTTTACTTGGGTAAAGGGCAGGGATGAGCAAACAAAAAAAAAATTCTGGTTTACTTCATTTTACCTTTTCTTTTGGGAGCTTATCAGTTGGTTTCATTTGCTTCATTGGCTTGTGTGCAGAAACGCTATTTTGTGAGAATAAAACTGGATTTTATGCATGTAAGTTACATTTCCACACATAGGGGCGGATTTTCAGAGCCCTGCTCGCCTAAATCCGCCCAAAACCGGGCGGATTTAGGCGAGCAGGGCCCTGCGCACCGGTGAGCCTATTTTACATAGGCCTACCGGCGCGCGCAGAGCCCCGGGACTCGCGTAAGTCCCGGGGTTCTCCGAGGGGGGCATGTCGGGGACGTGTCGGGGGGCGGGCCCGGTCGTCGCGGTTTTAGGGGGTGTGTCGGCATCGTTTTTGGGGCGGGTACGGGGCGTGGCTACGGCCCGGGGCGGTCCGGGGGTGTGGCCGCGCCCTCCGTACCCGCCCCCAGGTCGCGTCCCGGCGCGCAACAGGCCCGCTGGCGCGCGGGGATTTACTTCTCCCTCCGGGAGGCGTAAATCCCCGGAGAAAGGTAAGGGGGGGGGTGTAGACAGGGCCGGGCGGGTGGGTTAGGTAGAGGAAGGGAGGGGACGGTGAGGGGAGGGCGTTAGAGGATTCCCTCCAAGGCCGCTCCGATTTCGGAGCGGCCTTGGAGGGAATGGGGGTAGGCTGCGCGGCTCGGCGCGCGCCGGCTATACAGAATTCATAGCCTTGCGCGCGCCGATCCAGGATTTTAGTGGATACGCGCGGCTCCGCGCGTATCTACTAAAATCCAGCGTACTTTTGCTGGCGCCTGATGCGCCAGCAAAAGTACGCCTATTCGCGTTTTTTGAAAATCTACCCCATAAAATCAAATTTTATGTTCAGAAAAAATATAAGAACATAAACTACCAAAAATGATTGAAAATGAGTGCACACCAATGAGGAGTTCAGCACTGGAGAGAGACCTTGAATTTCCTCTAAATGGCAAATCATAATACTGTGGATATTAAACAGGAAAATAAAGGAGCGCCACAGTAATTGGCCTAGAAAATTAACAAATATGTTTTCTCCCAGTTTGTGTCTATGGGAAAAATGCTTAGTAATTAGGACCCATAATGACTGTTACTCTCCTAAGAATTATTTTTTTAATTGTAGAAGCATAGGAAATGCATTTAAGCTTCAGTGGATGAAATGATAATTCCTGTTAATAGAAAGGACTGTAAACTTCCGTTAGGACTACTGGTGCAGTTTCAGTGTTTGTTCTCTATAATAAGGATTTTGAGGAATTGGCACATCAAAGGATGCAATTAATCAATGAATTCATAAATTAAGTGAAACTTCAATGACAGCAACTGTAAAACTGCCTTGGAAACAAGAAATTATTTTGAGGCTGTTTCCTGTTAAGACATTTTAAAAAACAAACAAAAAAATGCATCTATTTTTACCTTTAATCTAGATCTCTGACAGCAAACATTTCCCATCTGAATACAGGCTCCTAAAACTCCTTGGAGCCCAAGAGATTGTTTTTATTAAAAAAAAACAGTACCCCTTAACCTGCTAGAAAGTCAGATGTAACAGCAAGATATTACTGCACAGATCATTCAAGACTATATTTTGTAAGGTACACAGCTGTTAAATTTAAAGATCAGCAATCCATAGGCTCCAAAATTCCTACTAATTTCCTATATGGAGATGCCTTGGATTCTCCACTAGATGGCCCTAGCCTAAGACCTGGGTTAGGCGATAGGAGAGGAGCATACCTTTTGCACACCAGCACCTCCTCAGAGGCTGCTGGAGTGGTGGGCTCCTACTTGCTTAAGTGAAGGTCAGTATAGAGAGTGGTGTGGAAGTCTTGAGTTAATTTAAGGAAGAGGAGGAGGAGTTCATTTTTTTTTTTAGCTCCCCTGTCTCCACTTTTAGGTCCCACAGTCAGAGACATAGGAGAAAGGGGGGGGGGGGGGGGGAGGCACATCTCTGTCCTGTACACAACCTGACTGGAAAGGTTTGCCTTTGAGTTATTAATTTTTTCGAAAGTCATTTTTGGAGTTTTTCCCCTAGCTCAGTGAGGGAAAAGCCCTGCCTTGGGAAGGACATGCAGTTGCCATCTCACAACCTGTGGAGGGACAGTGGTAACTTGCCACAAGAAAGTCTTAGGTTATTTGATGTTTGTGAGGAGTTAGGAGAAAGCTTTTGCCACCATCGTTCCTGCCCAGTGATTGGGGAAGGAAGAGTTGACCTTTCCTGGCTACAGAATCCTTTCAGCCAGAGAGATCCAACCCTGCTATTTTGAGACCCAATCAAGAGTAAGAATTTTTGTGACATTTGGAGACTCCAACCAGAGTCTTCACCCTGGGGGAAAGGACAAGGAATGTTTTCTGGAAATGCAGCTGGTCCTCAGGTACTGTTGGGGAAGGATCCCCATTACATCTAGGTTACCCTCATTTATTCCAAACCCTGTAGGGAAAGACCATCTCGGGATCCAGTGCTGAGGGAATCGTTCACAGAGAGAGGAGCAGTTTGAGAAAAAAAATTCAGTTTTAGACATGGATGTAACCAATGACAAGCATTTTTGGTGCAAACTGATTACTACTGAAGACCTACAATAACGTTTTTATTTGTGGAATGCCTAGCCAGAGTGTCCAGCCTGTTATTTGTGGCACCTACATCTAAGCAACAGTTAGTACACCCAGTGAAGAGGTTTCTCCCCGTGCCTTGCACACTGAAGGTTCAGCCTCCTCCCCACCCCCCTCCCTTTTCATTGAATCCACCCCCAGGGCAAGTAAAGACAGAGAGCAATGTGAGGACTTGGCTCCGGGACTGTGTGATCCCTACACATTTCTACTAAAACCCCAAAGCAGATGCTATATCTATATAATAATGCAAAAGAAAGGCAAAACTACATCCAAAATCTGTACCATACTTCTAAAGGAAATTTGGGAACATAATAAAAAAAATGTTTTTTCTTTCTTGACTTTAAATATGGTGGATCATCTTAAATTCATGGATCAGCATTTCTCATGAGTGTCTATACGGTTGATTTACTAAGTGCCTATTCTACAGCCTTAATTAAAACTGTCCACGTTGGTGCAAACTCCACAGATTGATTACTGGTACAAACCACGTGGGTAAAAATTAAGCAAAACTATATGGGCATATTTGCTTTGATTATTCCATAAGGAAAAATCACTCTCAGAAATTTGCTGCTTTCTCTGTGGTGCTTTTTCTGGCAATGGCACCATGCAGAGTTTTGAAAATCCAAAACTATTTACATTGTTTCCTCCCCTGACCTAACTCCACCCTTGGGAATAACTCAAACATGTGGGTAAAATTTTGCAAGTTGTTGAACACGCATAATTTTGCCCACCCTCAATGTGGGCAATAATCAAAGAACTCACTTCTGCAAGTTAAATGCTTTTAACTATAGAAACAGTTTTGAATATTGTCCTCCCCATGTCTATGTGAAAAATGCTTGGTTAATCAGACCCTATAAAATCAACAAATTCACCAATCTTATTTTTCCCTCCAAATTACATCAAGCATCCTTGTAACAAGGCAAGGGTAACAAAATGGTGCAGGGGATCTCTATGCAACAAGTATGACCAGGCATTTTAATGTGCATAAATCACCCCACACTAAGGGGGTCATTTTCCTACCGTACTGCACGTGAAAAGTCCCTTTTCACGTGCGATAGTTAAAAAGGGGCGGAGTCGGAGCGGCGTCGGCACCAGAAGAGGAGGAGTCGGGGCGGCGTCAGGGCAGACGCTGTGAAGACTTCACTGGCGGCGATAAGGTAAGCCACGTTATCGCCGCCAGTAGTGCACCCAATAGCGCCACCTTTCACGGTGGCGCTATTGGGTGTGAAAGCCAGCAGCGATAACACCACAGTGGTGCAATCGCTGCCGGCTTTCACAGGCCCGCCCCCCGCTTTGCCCCCCCCGCCCCCCATTACCGCCAAATTCAGGAAGCTCCACGAAGTTAGAAAATCCAGCCCTAAGTTTTACTTACAGAAGCCACATTGTATTGATGAGGTACAATTTATCGTGGACTGGCTCAGATGATCATACAGTTCAAGTCTGACCTCTGCTGCCACTGCCATAAACATTTAGGTCTGCTTTAAAAGGATTCCTTTGTCAATACAGCATTAGTAAGGATAACTTGAGCTGTTTCAATTGCTTTACAATGAGGAAGTAAAATACAATTTTACAGAACACACAAATATGTTAAATGGCCAACTCTGTCAAATATCTTAGGGGGTAGTAGGGTATATATGTTTGAAAAGATCCAATTTTTTTTCTTGTAAAAGTGAGCTGAAAACAGAACCCTGCTTATGCTACAGAAAAATGTCCTGGTTGGGTGATGCAGATCTATTGTGAACTCTAACATTCACATTTTCAAGGGAGAGAGAGAGCTGGCAACTGACTACCCTGTCTAACTTGTCTAACTGAATTCCTCAAAAGTTAAAAATATTACTAAAGTGATGAAGTTAGGTTAGGGACTTTTTTTTCTCTTATGTGTACAGTATAAGCCTGCTTTTCAGTGGGTGGGGACATCTAGGTGGAAAAGCAAATGCATCCTCATACCAAGGTTCATTTACAATTTACTGTACTGGTTAAATTATTTCTTCCAGAAAACGTTCTAGTGGATATCCAGTCTCTCAGTTATCGCTGTTCCATATTAGTAGCATAAAACATGTATTTGTTATGGGTTTTTGTTTTTTATGAACTATACAAATGATCTGAATATTTTAGTAATTTTTATTTTCTCATAGAATAGTAGTTAAAAGTTTGCTGAGAAATGCCTCATTGAAATAGTAAACATGATTGGAAACATCTCGCACCCTCGTGGATCACCCACCCTCCTTCCTTTTCTTTTGAAACAAAAAAGAGTGGGAGAGGGGAGAAATCAGAGGCAGCCTCAAGTGATCAAATGTTTTTAATTTTCCAATTCCATTTTGTACAAGCTTCATACATATCACCGACTGCTTTGTTTACATTCAGCTGACTGCACAATATTATCCCTGTGCCAAATGGGCTATTTTACCCTAAAGCTGATGCTCTGCTGAAGCCCACCTCACTAAAATGGAGGAGGCTGTATAGATACTGATTAGGTTTTCATGCATATTTTTTTCATTGTATATTCCTGCATATGGTTTTCATTTCACTGGTGTCCATCAAATCTCACTAAAACATGGAAGTCCCATATTAGAGTCTAGTCGAGATAAAACTCTGAAGAAGCCAGATAGAATCCTCTCTGGTGGAATGAAACTATTTTAGCAGGGAACAGAGAGCTGCTTAGATCTTTATCTTTATTTGGATATATGAATTGCTTAAAGCCGAAGCACTAAGCAATATACAAAATAAAACATTTATAATAAAATCAAACAATACTATACAAACATAAAAATATGATACAAGTGTGGCCCCCCCCGCCCTTGGTCTAGACCAGAGGTACTCAAACTGGTCCTATGCCCCCCCCCCCCGCCAGTCGGGTTTTCAGGATATCCATAATGAATATGTATGAGATTTATTTGCATGCACTACATCCTGCGTATGCAAAATATTTCTCATGGATCAAAGAACTAAGAAAGCACATACACAAAGGCTGCAGACACCTTAGAGATATTATCAGTAAAAAAATCCAAAAAGCCATCACAAGTGAGGCCATGAGAGCTCTCAAAAATGGTGTCAGGAGCTGAAGTTAGTCTTTTGACGATACTAAATAATTCCTTTTAATTACCAGCTACAGCATGAATTTGGTTTGAAAAATGCAGTCTCTTAGCTTTGTTAACTTTAGTTCTATACTCAACCAGCAAGTCACTACATACAGCTGAAAGAATTGTCATGCATCGGTGATGCCATGCATGTTCACTTCTATATAACTTACATCTAACATCGTGCAAAGGAAGGGGTCATCCAACCCAGTTGTTTGTTAGCACACTTACTAACAGGTTTTAGTAGTATTGAATTTTTTACATTCTATAATACAATGTACTATTTGCATGAATCTTTTATTATTCCATTGTTCCTTTCAGTCAAGTAGCAGTGCTAAGAGTGATACTGACATACTTTAAGTGACTGCTTGTTATAAAAGGATATATTATTTACAATTTTGAAATATAGCTTCATCTTCAAACATTCTTCCCTCGCTTGGAATAAGATGGGCTTAATGGGTAGCTAAGTTTAGATTTAATTTTTAATTTTTTTAATTCTCATTTTTGTATTGTTTAGAAATGTGTGATTTTTATTTTTCGTATTTGTGTACTGCCTCAATGCTATCAATAAAAGGCAAGAATAAAATTCTAATATATGTAAATGTAATTATTTTCATTCTAGTCTGCCTATTCTTTTTTCAAGCATGGCTATTCCACATATGCTTCCCAAAAACAGTAAGTCACTACCTTTATTTTGATCACATTTGGTTTTAAGATCCACAGGCACCCTTGTTATAATCCGTGCTATAGAAATTGGACTTTTTCATTTGCCTAACTAGATTTCTTTTTCTTCTGTCTAAGATGACAAGTAAGATCACTGAAAGATACATCTGTCCCAGTTCTAGCCTGTAGACAATATGCAAACCTTGGAATTTGTGACATGCTAAGCTGCCTGGAGATTGAAAAACCAGGTTTGAAATTCAACAATTTGCATCATGTTGGAAGGGTTGAGGCCAGACCATTAATGAAGTTAATATTTGGCTTTGATATTTCATCCAGCTTTCAACATGGAATGCCACTGTTATACCTCTGATGTTCAGATTTCAATAACATGTTGCCAAGAGGCCTTCCCACCATCTAATTGGAAGAAAGAGAAAAGAACATTGGGCAGAATACCAAATTCTGGGGTTTGGTATTCTGCCATGATTGCATGCATCTCTCATTCAGATAATGGTGTAGCTCCGAAAACAAGTAGAATCAATACAAATCTCAAACCATTAATCAGGATACTGATACCGGGAATGGAATAATGTGTATGAAATACTGGAAATGAATTTTTCCACACTTATTTCTCTCATCATTTTGAACTGTTTGATGAGGCAGAACTAAGAACCCTTGAAACTTTGAAAATTAGACATCTCTCTCTCTCAAGAAATAATAGAGTTAACTACATTAAGTTTTGAAGTCTTCCTGTTCTATAAAAGAATTCCATTCAGTTACAGAAAATAGGTCATGCTGGGGTCAACTGGGCAATCAGAAGAAAAATGAATGAATGGGATGCAAAGTTGTAGTTTCTCATCAGTGAGATCTGCTTACAGCTACAGCTTAGCTACTGCAAATGAGTCAGGCTCACTAAAGGACTGGCACTTATTCAAGTAAAACACAAGCCTATTCCAATGGAATCTTCATTTCAATAACTGCTAACAGAAAGTATTAAATGCACAGTCAAGGATAGACTGACACCCTTCTCTCTCAACAGAGGTGGTGTCACTCCTCACTGCTGGCCTAGCAAGGTGCCCTCCTCCACTCCTCATTTTCCCACCAGAATACATCTTGCTGTGGAAAAGATAAACTGCTCCAATGTGCCAAAAACTAGTCACACAAGTATCACTGACTGCTAAATTTGACATCTTAAAAGGAAATCTGTAAAATGTCATCTCTATCTTGTTAAGTTTGGAAGACATGCGAAAGTTAGAATGCTCATAAGAATAAACAAGCACTTCAACTTGCTCAATTCAAAAATAAAAACCCAGGAGAAAGCCCAAGTCACTGGGTGGTTTGGGCCTTCCTAATTTGCCTCGATACTACGCGGCTGCGCAACTTCGTCCTATAGTTGACTGGCACTGTTCGACCTCAGTAAAACCGTGGGTCACGCTAGAACAAGCGTGGATAACCCCGGTACCATTAGCCTCTCTTCTGTGGCAGCCTGCATCCACATGGCGTACAAACATTAAATTACCGCCATGCACCCGGCAGACCTACAATGTGTGGAAACAGTGGAAATCTAAGCTTGTGGGCAATTATGCCTATCACTCTCTCACTTTTTTATTCCACAACAACCTATTTCCTGCAGGGCTTCCTACTAAAGGTTATGCGCTATGGAAATCTAAGGGCGTCTCTTGTGTTCACCATGTTCTTCAAAGGGACGCTCTCTTATCCTTCTCCGCGTTACAAGAGTCCTATCAGCTTACTACTGCGGAGTTCTTGCCTTACATGCAGTTATGTCACTTTCTACTAAATGCTCAAAAAAAAGGGGTTATTGGCCCCCACCCGCTCCATGTTTGAAGGCTATTGTGCCAACCAAAAACATACTGGGGGTCTCATATCCAAAATCTATCACCTATTGGCTGTGCAACCGTTCAGTAAACATACTCATATGGCTGCCTGGGAGGCTGACCTACGGATTTCTGTTTCCGAGGAGGACTGGACAACTATATTTTCAACTATTTCCCGTGGTAATGTCTCTACTCGGATAATTGAAGCTAATTACAAGATATTGTTTAGGTGGCATCTGACTCCCGCCAGGCTCCATCGCTATTACCCCAGAGTGGATCCTTTATGTTGGCGTAATTGTCGGCAGGTTGGGACTTATTTGCATGTGTGGTGGGACTGTGAACGCATCAAACCCTTATGGTCTTATGTTTCCCAGCTATTGTCTGACTTACTTAAAACACCTTGCCATTTATCTACTGCACAGGCGCTCCTATTCTTTCCGGAGCCTTCTTTTACCATAGCGGCCCAAACATTAATGCACCAAATTTGTACGGCTACCAAAATGGAGATTGCTTACCACTGGAAGCGAGCTTATCCACCCACGTTGGCTGAACTTCTACAACGCTTGGACAAGGCCTGTACCCTATATCGACTAATGGCACTGAAGTATCATCGTCTTGCCAAATTTAACCAAGTTTGGGAACCATATATATGCTGGAGACCGCTGACTTTTCAAGTATAGTTTTTGGAATCTATCTTTTTGTACATTCACCATGATTTTTGACACGTTGCCGGAGCTAGATGGAGCTTCGCTCAGAGATGTGCTAACAGTATATAGCATGCCGGGGGGGGGGGGGGGTACTAATGGTTGCCATTCACCTGCTGTTGTATTGCATTTCATTGCTTATCAGATAACTTGCTATCGTGATTGAAATTGTTTTCCTGTTTGTAATGTTTATCTCAGCAATAAAAGTGTTAATAAAAAAAAAAAAAAAACCCAGGAGAAAGAAAACAATTGCCCTCTCATGCATATGTTCCTTCCGAAGGAAAAATTTACTATTAAATTCAAGCAAGCCTCAATCCTCAACTATCTATGCAGGGAAAATCCAAAGACAACAGCATGTCCATGCTTTCAGGAACATTTATTTCAATACAAAAATAAGTCCAATCTCCAAGCATTTTCATTCCTCCTAATTCACTGTAAACAAACAGCTTTTGGGACCAGAGAATGCTCTCCCTCCATGATTCAGCTCTGGGAGTTTGGAAATTTAACCCATGGTCATTTCTATCCCAAGCATGGGCTTGATCAGTGATAAATGTTTTCCTGAAATACTGCCCCCATGCAATTATCCGATGCCATCTGCATAGCTCTTGGGACATGGCCTGGATACTACAAGTTTTTCCCTATTGCCTTCTTTACTAAACATATTTTCCAATTTTCAGCAAGCTGCCTAGCAGAGAGGTATATGGAGGCACTTTTGCTCCTGCGTACTTTGCAGCAAGTTTTCATACAAAACACCTGCATATCTTGCTCCTACTGTTTCTGGCTGGGATTTGTATGAAGAATGTGCAGTTTACTCTCCTGACCCAACTGTGCTCTCGGGAATGCCAAATTTAAAAAGCAGCTAAGTGCAGTTAATAGGATTATCATGCTATGTATTTATTTATTATTTATTTATTTGCTTTTATATACCGACATTCATTGGGGTATATCACATCGGTTTACATGTTAACGCGGAGAATAGTAAGACTAAAGTGTCTTATTTTTACATTGTAATGGAGGCAGATCAGCAATTAATATAGTTACATTTTAAAAGAAAGTAACATTGTCACTCAAAAACTAATATAATTACGTTTGGAAGTAGGCAACTCAAGAATTATTACATTGTATAAATATGTACAAAGGAAACAGAGAGGAATTTATTGGAAGGGCTGGGGGAGCCTGTCTCGCTGGGCCCATGATAATATGGGTGCCAGCCGGGCTCCTCCGGTCAGATGCTGGAGGGAGGGGTGGGGGAGGGGCAGGGAGTGAGGGAGAGAGCCAGGACGCACATCCTTGCTCTCCTCCCCCCCTCCCCTGCTATGATGTGCCTGTGATGCAGAGGGGCCGGCTCAGCCAACCTGAGGGATGTGGTTGGTCGGCCTCGATGTGTCACTGGGTTTTTTTTTGAATGGAATATAAAAGGGGGCGGAGCTGTTGGAACTGCCCCTTTTTTGATGCGAGCAGCCAGCCTGATTGGAGGTGGGTAGGTGGCACGGTCTGGGGTGGGTTTGAGGCCTAGTGTGCCTCGTGCTTGTATTTAATTTAATACAGGCATTTGGGGCTTTCCCCTTAACCATTCTCAGTGGCTCAACACATAGAGCAGAGTACCTCTAACTAGCAGTGGTATATGGGTTCAAGACCAGCTCAAGTAATTTAAGTTAATAAATATTGTGGAGACATTAATAAACAGGCAGGTGCAGGGATGCCATGAGAATTTGTCCTACCCCACTCCTCTGGAGGGGCCAGTTTTTCCCTACCCTCCAGGGCTGGGGGCACGATTCCTGCTTTTGGGGGTCTCACTGTTGCTGTTCCTGGTGGCAGCATGGGTGGGGAACCAGGTTGCGAGAAGGGAGGTGGGGGGGCAGGAGTTCATGTGGTTACAGGGCAATCTGTGCTGGTGAATGATTCGTTTCCCACTGGTCACTCTCTTCCTACTGCTGCAGTCCCATTTAATGTTGTACCTGCCCTTGGCAGAAGTACTTATCAGCCGCACCCAGTTTCTCACAATGTGCTTAATGTTTCAGGGGTTGGGACCTTTGCTTATGCTAATCCTGGAGTGCAAGGAGCAGGCTGGGCTACAGCAGAGGGATCTGGTGCGATGAATAACCCCTCAGCTCCTGTTTTTTCTTCTCCTGCAGTGTCTTTACCTGTGTCTATCTCTTTGCCTTGGAGTATGGCTCCTGGAGATATGGCTGCTACCACACATTTCAATGTGGTTCAGAATCAAGGGCAGGCATTGGGATTATCAAGGGGGCATGGGGGTGGGGGTGGGGCTGTGGGGGGTTCTTTTTCAGACTGGAGGGCAGCCAGGGTGCAATTTTGAGGATGCTGAACAGCCCGGGCCATCTAACCAGGAGAGCTGGAGAAATCACCCTTCTTCAGCGTATACCATGGTCGGCGTGCCGAGTGTTGCTTCTGGGCTGAGTACTTCGGTGGTGGGCGCTTCAGCAGCGGTTCCTGCTCTGCATTCGCAGCCAACCGGTCCATCAGTGCCTCGGAGTCAGGGTGTCACGGGTGAGTTGTGTAGTGGGGTCAGTAGGAATGTGATTACTGAATTTGGGGGTGGTGGTACTAGCAATCCTATGGGCAATACTATATTGAATATTAATGAGACTTTGTTTTCGGGAGTTGTGCGGGGAGCGGTGCATCGGACCACAGGGTCGGGAAGGATGGACCTGCCTATTGCTGCGGGAAATACAGGAGATGAGACAGGGGTGGGGGGTTCTGGAAGGCCCGGTGTAGTTTACCAAGATGGTGAGCCAGTACCGGTTGTGATATCAGAGGTGGGATTGGGCAGCACGGGAGGTAGACCGAAGAAGCATAAGCGGCAGGGCCCTAATAGGAGGTTGAGTTCCTCTGACTCCAGTTCTTCTAGCTCGTCGTCCTCATCATCTAGTGAAGGGGTGGTTGCCGTGGGTCCGACAGTGCAAGCAGGTGAAAAAGGCGCACCTGCGCTGGTAGCTCTCATGGAGCTTTGGGCGGAGGTTTCGCATACCCGTCGGAAGCAGATTAGAAGGCGGAAATTTGTAGATATTTTCAGTTTGTTAGAGGGGAGGCGGCAGGGGGGTAGAAAAAGGAAGAAGAGCAAAGGTGATTACTTGGTGAGTGAGACCAGGATACATCGGAATATCCTGAATTGGGTCAGGGCGTTCCTCAGACTAGCCAGTGTGGTGGGTCATTATGACCCGACACAATATGGTGCTCTGTTAACATATGCGGACATCATCATTGGAGCGCACAAGGATTATGAAGGTTGGGCATGGCTCAACTATGATGAGCGCTTTAGTGACAGAATGGCTGGGAACAAGGCTATAGCATGGGGCACGCAAGATGTGAGTCTTTGGCTCACAAAGATGACTAATAAAGCGCATCATTCGGGTCTTGTGGGATTGGGCCAGGCAGGGCGTCAGTTGACTGTATCCGCTGGGCAGCCAAGCCAGCCCTTTCGAGGACAAGGTGCCGGGGCGGGTCAAGGAAAGTTCAGGCAGGGGTCAGAAGTCTGTTGGCGTTTTAACCGAAATGGGCAATTTTCTCAGTGGAAGGGAGTGGACAGTGGAGTGCCTCAGGGATCTGTATTGGGACCCTTACTTTTCAATATATTTATAAATGATCTGGAAAGAAATACGACGAGTGAGATAATCAAATTTGCAGATGACACAAAATTGTTCAGAGTAGTTAAATCACAAGCAGATTGTGATAAATTGCAGGAAGACCATGTGAGACTGGAAAATTGGGCATCCAAATGGCAGATGAAATTTAATGTGGATAAGTGCAAGGTGATGCATATAGGGAAAAATAACCCATGCTATAATTACACAATGTTGGGTTCCATATTAGGTGCTACAACCCACGAAAGAGATCTAGGTGTCATAGTGGATAACACATTGAAATCGTCGGTGCAGTGTGCTGCGGCAGTCAAAAAAGCAAACAGAATGTTGGGAATTATTAGAAAGGGAATGGTGAATAAAACGGAAAATGTCATAATGCCTCTGTATCGCTCCATGGTGAGACCGCACCTTGAATACTGTGTACAATTCTGGTCGCCGCATCTCAAAAAAGATATAATTGCGATGGAGAAGGTACAGAGAAGGGCTACCAAAATGATAAGGGGAATGGAACAACTCCCCTATGAGGAAAGACTAAAGAGGTTAGGACTTTTCAGCTTGGAGAAGAGACGACTGAGGGGGGATATGATAGAGGTGTTTAAAATCATGAGAGGTCTAGAACGGGTAGATGTGAATCGGTTATTTACTCTTTCGGATAGTAGAAAGACTAGGGGGCACTCCATGAAGTTAGCATGGGGCACATTTAAAACTAATCGGAGAAAGTTCTTTTTTACTCAACGCACAATTAAACTCTGGAATTTGTTGCCAGAGAATGTGGTTCGTGCAGTTAGTATAGCTGTGTTTAAAAAAGGATTGGATAAGTTCTTGGAGGAGAAGTCCATTACCTGCTATTAAGTTCACTTAGAGAATAACCACTGCCATTAGCAATGGTTACATGGAATAGACTTAGTTTTTGGGTACTTGCCAGGTGTTACGCTTGGGCTCCGGACAGGAGTCGTGCACACCACCCAGCAGGGTGGCTCCAGGTGGAGAGAGACAGGAAGCTCGAACAGAGTCAGGTACCAGGCTGGGTCAGGGCAGGCAGCAAGAATCAGAGTCTGGGTTCAGGCTGGGTCAGGGCAGGCGGCTAGTGGCAGTGTCTAAGTACAGGCTGGGTCAGGGCAGGCGGCAAGTGGCAGTGTCTAAGTACAGGCTGGGTCAGGGCAAGCGGCAGTCAGCAGTGTCTGGGTCCAGGCTGGGTCAGGGCACAGTAAGCAGGGCAGGGCAGGTCAGAAGGCCCGTAGGCCACACACACACATACACGGAGGGCCCGTAGGCCACACACCAATAGCGGGGCAAGGCAGGTCAGAAGGCCCGTAGGCCACACACACACACACGGAAGGCCCGTAGGCCACACACCAATAGCGGGGCAAGGCAGGTCAGAAGGCCCGTAGGCCACACACACACACACGGAAGGCCCGTAGGCCACACACCAATAGCGGGGCGAGGCAGGTCAGAAGGCCCGTAGGCCACACACACACACACGGAAGGCCCGTAGGCCAGGTATGGAAATCAAGGAAGAAGGCCAAAAGGCCGCACAAGGCAAGGCAAGGAAAGGAAAGGCCCGAAGGCCACGCAAGGCAAGACAAGGCAAGGATAGGCCCGAAGGCCACGCAAGGCAAGGCAAGGCAAGGATAGGCCCGAAGGCCACGCAAGGCAAGGCAAGGATAGGCCCGAAGGCCACGCAAGGCAAGGCAAGGCAAGGATAGGCCCGAAGGCCGCGCAAGGCAAGGCAAGGCAAGGCAAGGCAAGGATAGGCCCGAAGGCCGCGCAAGGCAAGGCAAGGCAAGGATAGGCCCGAAGGCCGCGCAAGGCAAGGCAAGGCAAGGATAGGCCCGAAGGCCGCGCAAGGCAAGGCAAGGCAAGGATAGGCCCGAAGGCCGCGCAAGGCAAGGCAAGGCAAGGATAGGCCCGAAGGCCGCGCAAGGCAAGGCAAGGGTAGGCCCGAAGGCCGCGCAAGGCAGGCTAGAGCAGGGAGCCCAGGTGAGCTCGATGCCGAAGCACCGAGGCAACTGTCAGGCAGGGTTAAGAGGGCACACCCAGAGCATAGAGTGGACATAGGAGAGGGACTGGGCCTGTCAGGAAAGTCAGCACTAGAGGGACCCCTGGTGGTGAGGCGGTAGCACAGCAGCCACAGCCGTAACAGTACCCCCCCCTCAAGGCCTCCCCCTCCTCCTGGATCCCATCTGTGCAGGAGGTAGTCAAGAATAACGGGAGACCACTCCGGGGGTGATGCGGCAGGTTCAACTCCTTTCCGAGGCAAAAAGGCAGTCCATAACCCCTCCTGGGACAAGGCGGCAGGGTGAGACCCCTCCTGGGGTAACAGAGGCGGTGCAGATTTCCATAACCCCTCCTGGGGTGACAAGGGGAACACAAACCCCACCTGGGGCAGAGAAATAGTCCGTAACCCTTCTTGAGGCGATAGTAGGACCGGTCCGGACCCTTCCAAGGTCGGCATTAAGACCGGTACAGGCCCCTCCAGGGGCGGCAGCTGGGCCAGTACAGCAGGCTCGGATCCTACTCGGGCAATTGTAGCAGGCTCGGACCCCTCTCGGGGCGTTGTAGCAGGCTCGGACCCCTCTCGGGGCGATGAAGCAGGCTCGGACCCCTCTCGGGGCATTGTAGCAGGCTCGGACCCCTCTCGGGGCATTGTAGCAGGCTCGGACCCCTCTCGGGGCGTTGTAGCAGGCTCGGACCCCTCTCGGGGCGATGAAGCAGGCTCGGACCCCTCTCGGGGCGTTGTAGCAGGCTCGGACCCCTCTCGGGGCGATGAAGCAGGCTCGGACCCCTCTCGGGGCGATGAAGCAGGCTCGGACCCCTCTCGGGGCATTGTAGCAGGCTCGGACCCCTCTCGGGGCGTTGTAGCAGGCTCGGACCCCTCTCGGGGCGATGAAGCAGGCTCGGACCCCTCTCGGGGCATTGTAGCAGGTTCGGACCCCTCTCGGGGCGATGAAGCAGGCTCGGACCCCTCTCGGGGCGTTGTAGCAGGCTCGGACCCCTCTCGGGGCGATGAAGCAGGCTCGGACCCCTCTCGGGGCGTTGTAGCAGGCTCGGACCCCTCTCGGGGCGTTGTAGCAGGCTCGGACCCCTCTCGGGGCGATGAAGCAGGCTTGGACCCCTCTCGGGGCGTTGTAGCAGGCTCGGACCCCTCTCGAGGCATTGTAGCAGGCTCGGACCCCTCTCGGGGCGTTGTAGCAGGCTCGGACCCCTCTCGGGGCGATGAAGCAGGCTCGGACCCCTCTCGGGGCGATGAAGCAGGCTCGGACCCCTCTCGGGGCGTCAGCAGGACCGGTATGGACCCCTCCAGGGGTGGCAGCAGGACCGGTATGGACCCCTCCCGGGGTGGCAGCAGGGCCAGTTCAGCAGACTCCGATGGCTGACTCAGGAAGTCTGTCAGTAGGACGGGTTCGGACCCCTCTGAAGACGGCAGCAGGGCCGGTTCGGCAGGCTCAGATGGCAGAGGTAGAAAGTCTGTCAGCAGGGCTGGTGCGGGCCCCTCCGAGGACGGCAGCAGGGCCGGTTCAGCAGACTCAGGCTCTTCTCGGGGTAGTGCAGCAGGTTCAGATGGCAGAGTAGCATGGTTAAAGGTAGTGTGCATGGAAGACACAGATTGTACTGCCGTGGGCTTGATACCTCGAGCCAAAGTCTGATGCTCCTGATTTTGTTTCTGGAGGAGCAGTTTAGAGAAGGCACAGGCAGTTCTAGGACGTCTAAGGAAGGTGCTCGTTAGTGTCCACTTGGCAGCTGTGGGAAGCTGAGCCCTGCTAGAGCTAATCAGCTCTCTCCGTTGTAGAGAAACCTGTTCCCGAGGCTCTAGCACTGGTCTCACAGAAGCCTTCTTGGCCAGGTAAGTCCTGGGTTTTTCTACCCTCAAACTGCCAGCAAAAATGTCTGTTTTAGTTGAGCCAGAAACAGAATACTGGTTAGGAGAGCTGATAGCCTTTTCTAATTGCACAGCTGGTCCTAGAGCAGAACAACAGGGGCAGGGTTTGCCTGGAGGTAACAAACACGGGAGACAGGAGCATTTCCACCACCCTGGTTTAGGAGCCAGACAGTTCAAACACTCCTGATAGACAGAAACATTTTTCTTGTTGCAGTTATTGCATGACCAGTGTTCCTGACCAACAAGTTCACAGGCTAGACAGTTCTGATAGCTAGGATAATTCAAAGTTTGACAGGAATGGCAGGTATAAAACTTTAAAGAAGGAGGCATCTTGAATTAGTGAAAAGTTGACTCACCGGCAGGACACAGACCTATCTCTTCCCCTGGAAAATGTGATGGCTTCGGCATACTGTTACGCTTGGGCTCCGGACAGGAGTCGTGCACACCACCCAGCAGGGTGGCTCCAGGTGGAGAGAGACAGGAAGCTCGAACAGAGTCAGGTACCAGGCTGGGTCAGGGCAGGCAGCAAGAATCAGAGTCTGGGTTCAGGCTGGGTCAGGGCAGGCGGCTAGTGGCAGTGTCTAAGTACAGGCTGGGTCAGGGCAGGCGGCAAGTGGCAGTGTCTAAGTACAGGCTGGGTCAGGGCAAGCGGCAGTCAGCAGTGTCTGGGTCCAGGCTGGGTCAGGGCACAGTAAGCAGGGCAGGGCAGGTCAGAAGGCCCGTAGGCCACACACACACATACACGGAGGGCCCGTAGGCCACACACCAATAGCGGGGCAAGGCAGGTCAGAAGGCCCGTAGGCCACACACACACACACGGAAGGCCCGTAGGCCACACACCAATAGCGGGGCAAGGCAGGTCAGAAGGCCCGTAGGCCACACACACACACACGGAAGGCCCGTAGGCCACACACCAATAGCGGGGCGAGGCAGGTCAGAAGGCCCGTAGGCCACACACACACACACGGAAGGCCCGTAGGCCAGGTATGGAAATCAAGGAAGAAGGCCAAAAGGCCGCACAAGGCAAGGCAAGGAAAGGAAAGGCCCGAAGGCCACGCAAGGCAAGACAAGGCAAGGATAGGCCCGAAGGCCACGCAAGGCAAGGCAAGGCAAGGATAGGCCCGAAGGCCACGCAAGGCAAGGCAAGGCAAGGATAGGCCCGAAGGCCACGCAAGGCAAGGCAAGGCAAGGATAGGCCCGAAGGCCGCGCAAGGCAAGGCAAGGCAAGGCAAGGCAAGGATAGGCCCGAAGGCCGCGCAAGGCAAGGTAAGGCAAGGATAGGCCCGAAGGCCGCGCAAGGCAAGGCAAGGCAAGGATAGGCCCGAAGGCCGCGCAAGGCAAGGCAAGGCAAGGATAGGCCCGAAGGCCGCGCAAGGCAAGGCAAGGCAAGGCAAGGATAGGCCCGAAGGCCGCGCAAGGCAAGGCAAGGCAAGGGTAGGCCCGAAGGCCGCGCAAGGCAGGCTAGAGCAGGGAGCCCAGGTGAGCTCGATGCCGAAGCACCGAGGCAACTGTCAGGCAGGGTTAAGAGGGCACACCCAGAGCATAGAGTGGACATAGGAGAGGGACTGGGCCTGTCAGGAAAGTCAGCACTAGAGGGACCCCTGGTGGTGAGGCGGTAGCACAGCAGCCACAGCCGTAACACCAGGTTCTTATGGCCTGGATTGGCCACTGTTGGAAACAGGATGCTGGGCTTGATGGACCCTTGGTCTGACCCAGTATGGCATTTTCTTATGTTCTTATGATCAGGATGCCTTTTCCCCAATTGCAAATTTAAGCACGAATGTTCCATCTGTGCAGCAAATCACCCAGCCTCATAATGTCCACGCAAGCCCAGTGCGGGTCCTTCCATTGCCCCAAAATAATTTATCCTTCAGCAGAGCGCCCACTCCCATTTCAGTTAAAAACATGTTGCCATGGTTACAAAGTTATCCAAAACGGCAGGCCGCTGAGGTGTTATGCAACGGTTTCACCTTGGGATTTTGTATCCCGTATACGGGAGTCATTAAGGGTTCTAGCTCTAATTCGGGTTCAGTGGGTAGGTTGGAGGCTGTAGCTTGTCAGAAGCTGTTGGATGAAATTGTCCGAGGCAGGATAGCGGGCCCTTTTATGGAGCCTCCTTTTTCTGACATGATTATTTCTCCATTAGCAGTTATTCCGAAGAAGGAGACGGGGAAGTATTGATTGATCAATAACCTGTCCTTTCCTGAGGGCTCCTCGGTGAATGATTTCATTCCACGTGACTATTGCTCAGTCCGTTATTCCTCCTTTGATTCTGCTGTGCGGTTATTGCAGGGTCATGGTGCAGGGGCATTGTTGGCCAAAGTGGACATTGAGTCGGCATTTCGTTTGCTTCCTGTACATCCAGATAACTTTCCGTTGTTGGGCTTCAAATTCCGGTCACAATATTTCTTTGATAAGTGCATGCCTATGGGTTGTTCAGTGTCTTGTGCATATTTTGAGCTGTTTAGTTCTTTTGTGCACTGGATGACGGAACAGGCAGCCGGCCTAGGTGGGATAGTGCACTATTTAGATGATTTTTTATTTGTGGGGCCGGCAAACTCAGATGCATGTGCACATTTGATGACAACCTTTTTTGCAGTTGCTGAGGTTTGGAATTCCGATTGCTGCCAGTAAGACGGAAGGCCCCACCACTAATTTGGTGTTTTGGGTATTGAATTAGATTCCATCGCAATGGTATCTCGCTTGCCTAACGACAAAGTACAGCAGTTGAATACTCTGGTTACTGAGGCTATCCGGGCAAAGAAGCTCACGTTGCATCAGTTGCAGTCCTTGTTGGGAAGTCTAAACTTCGCTTGTCGGGTGATTCCCATCGGTCGAATCTTCTCTAGGCGCCTCGCGACGGCAATGTCGGGCGTGCGAAAGCGTCATCATCGAATTAGAATTACATACCGCATACGTGAGGATCTTCGGGTGTGGAGCACTTTTTTAGAGGGATTCAATGGTATTTCTGTGTGGCAGTCGGATCAGATGTCCAACCATGATCTGGAATTATATTCGGATGTGGCAGGGGGGGTTGGTTCTGGCGTTTATTGTAATGGGGCGTGGTGTGTGGCGGCGTCGCCGGAGAGCTGGGTGGTGTCGGGTGCCACTAAAAATATTACCTTTTTGGAACTTTTTCCAATTGTGGTAGCTGTAGTAATTTGGGGCGAGCTATTACGTAACAAGAGGGTGGTATTTCGGTGTGATAACCTGGCCATTGTGCAGGTGATTAATAATTTGTCCGCCAAATGTGTTTTGGTTGCCGACCTTCTGCGTGAGCTTGTTTTGCGATGCATGCAGTTAAATACCATGGTCTCTGCTAAACATGTGCCGGGTGTGCATAACGACATAGCTGACTCTTTGTCTCGTTTCAAGTGGGAGCAATTTCGGAAGTTAGCACCGAAGGCGGACTTGGTGGGAGCGGCCGTCCCCGATTTCCTTTGGAACTTCGGAACCCTGAGGCGAGGCAGCTGTTGAGATCGGTGGTGGCTTCATCTACATGGAAGGCATATTTATGTGGGTGTCATAAGGTGCTGTGTTTCCTTTTGGCATGGGGCTGGTCGTGGGGACCGGTTAGTGATGACCTGCTCGCGAGTTATATTACCGAGGTTATGGCATTCGGTGTGTCCAAATCCGCAGTTGCTTCACATATTTCAGGGCTAGCTTTCTTTTTTAAGGCTCATGGCTGGGGTAATCCAGCTGAGAGCTTCCTGGTTAAGCGCTTATTGGCAGGGTGGTCACGGCAATTGTCTCCTTCGTGGGACAGCAGATTGCCCATTACGCATGCCATGCTAGTTCAAATGTGGGAGTGTCTTCCGGGTGTTTGTTTTTCATCATTTGAATGCTGCTTTTGTGCTGGCATTCTTTCGGGCTTTTTGGGTCAGCTAGCTGGTGGATCGCTCGGGAACTTGCCAAGACCATATGGGCCTCAGGGCGGACAATGTAGAGATTACTTACCTGATAATCTCGTTTTCCTTAGTCTATGCAGATGGACTCAAAACAAGTGGGTATAGTGTGCTCGTGCTAGCAGTTGGAGACGGATCTGACGTCAGTACGGGTACATATACCCCCGCAGGAAGTGCAGCAATTCAGTAATCTTTCTTGCAAAAGCTTTATGGATATATGTGTAACTGACCGATCAATTAAATGAACAGGATTACCCTGACTGATTGATAGTAGCTGGAGACCGCCAGTGTTCTCAACCGGAAGGCGTCGACACCCGGCAGGGTGGATGCCCTATTATAAGAAAACATGGTTTACCGTGAATCGGTGAATCCCCATGTATGCCGGCAGCTGGGCGGGATGCTGAGTCCATCTGCATACACTAAGGAAAACGAGATTATCAGGTAAGTAATCTCTACATTTCCTAGCATGTAGCAGATGGACTCAAAACAAGTGGGATGTATAAAAGCTACTCCCGGACTGGGTGGGAGGCTGCACGAGGTCCGTTCAGGATTGCCCTCGCAAATGCTGTGTCCTCCCTGGCCTGGACGTCCAGACGGTAGAATCTGGAGAAGGTATGGAGGGAGGACCACGTCACCGCTTTACATATCTCTGCAGGCGACAGCATCCTAGTTTCTGCCCAAAAGGCCGCTTGTGCTCTGGAAGAGTGAGCCTTGACCCGTAGAGGTGGTGGTTTTCCTGCCTCTACGTAGGCTGCCTGGATAACTTCTTTGCTTCAGCGGGCGATGGTTGCCCGTAAGGCCGCTTCCCCTTGCTTCTTCCCGCTGTGAAGGACGAACAGGTGGTCCATCTTTCGTACTGCTTCTGACATTTCCAGGTATCTGGACAGTAGCCTGCCGATGTCGAGATGGCGTAGTATTCGACCTTCTTCCGACTTCTTCAAACCTTCCATGGTAGGCAAGGATATGGTTTGGTTGAGGTGGAAGTGTGAGACTACTTTGGGTAAGAAGGAAGGAACCGTGCGAAGATGGATAGCCTCTGGAGTGATTCTGAGAAACGGATCACGGCAGGACAGTGCTTGTAGCTCTGAGATGCGGCGTGTTGAGCATACTGCCAGCAGGAACACCATCTTCAAGGTTAACAAATGGAGGGACAGACCTCGAAGGAGTCTGAAGGCGGGTTCCGCTAGAAATTCCAAAACTAGGTTGAGGTTCCACAGGGGCACTGGCCACTTCAGTGGTCGGCGAATGTGTTTGACTCCTTTCAGGAAACGTGAAACGTCTGGGTGTGTGGCGATGCTGTTGCCGTCACTCCGGGGACTGTAGCAGGATAGGGCTGCCACCTGAACCTTGATTGAATTGAGGGACAGACCCTTCTGAAGTCCATCTTGCAGGAAATCCAAAATGATAGGGATTTTAGCGGCATGTGGATTGGTGCCGTGAGATACGCACCAGGCTTCAAATACTCTCCAGATCCTTATATATGTTAGTGATGTGGAGAACTTGCATGCTCGGAGGAGTGTATCTATTACCGGCCCCAAATATCCTCTTTTCTTCAGTCTAGCCCTCTCAATGTCCAGACCGTAAGAGAGAATTGAGCTGGATCCTCGTGGAGGATGGGACCTTGCCACAGCAGGTCCCTGTGTGGAGGCAGGGGTAGTGGATTCCCTGCCAGTAGTCTTCTCATGTCTGCGTACCAGGGTCTTCTTGGCCAGTCCAGGGCCACTAGAAGAACTAGGCCTCTGTGCTGCTGAATCTTGTGTATAATGGCGCCCAGCAGGGGCCATGGAGGAAAGGCATATAGCAGGATCCCCTGAGGCCATGGCTGTACCAGGGCATCGATCCCCTGGGATAGAGGATCCCGCCTGCGGCTGAAATATCTGGGTACTTGAGCGTTGGATCTGTCCGCTAGTAGGTCCATGCCCGGCGTCCCCCACTGATCCACAATCATCTGGAAAGCTGTGGGCGACAGCTGCCATTCCCCCGGGTTTAGGCTTTCTCTGCTGAGGAAGTCTGCCGTGGTGTTGTCCTTCCCGGCGATGTGGACGGCGGAGATGTCCTGGAGATTTGCTTCAGCCCAAGTCATCAGGGGGGCTATTTCTAGGGATACCTGTCGGCTTCTGGTTCCACCCTGTCGGTTGATGTATGCCACTGTGGTGGCATTGCCCGACATCACTCTGACCGCTCTGTTTCGAAGTCTGTGGGCAAATTGCAGGCATGCTAGCCTGACTGCCCATGCCTCTAGTCGGTTGATGTTCCACCCCGACTCTTCTCTGTTCCACCGCCCTTGGGTGGTGAGTTCTTCGCAGTGTGCTCCCCATCTGTTCAGGCTGGCATCTGTCATGAGCAGGGTCCAGGTTGGGGAGGACATTCTTGACCCCCGGCTCATGTGGCCGGGCTGCAACCACCACCGTAGCTGATTCCGCACTCTGGCTGGTAGAGGTAGGTGTACAGTGTAGTTCTGTGATCGTGGGCTCCACCGAGATAGGAGGGCGCGTTGTAATGGTCTCATATGAGCCCGCGCCCATGGTATCACCTCCAGAGTGGATGCCATAAAACCGAGGACCTGTAGGTAATCCCAAGTTGTGGGCCGGGTGGCGCTCAGCAGGGCCTGCAGATGATTCCGGAGCTTTGATCTCCTCTTGGAGGTCAGACTAACCTTGTCTTCCTGGGTGTCGAATCGGACTCCTAGGTATTCCAGCGACTGAGAAGGCTGTAGGGAACTCTTGTTCAAGTTTACTACCCATCCTAGGCTTTCCAGAAGAGCTATAACTCTGTTGGTTGCCTGGTGGCTCTCCTCCGGTGACTTTGCTCTGATCAGCCAATCATCCAGGTAGGGATGGACGAAGATTCCTTCCTTCCTGAGGGACGCCGCCACTACTACTATGACCTTGGTAAAAGGTCCGCGGCGCGGTGGCTAACCCGAAGAGTAAAGCTCGGAACTGGAAGTGTTGGTTCAGGACTTTGAAGCATAAATAGCGCTGGTGATCCCGATGGATTGGGATATGCAAGTAGGCTTCCGACAGATCTAGGGATGTGAGAAACTCCCCTGGCTATACTGAATTTTTGACAGACCGCAGAGTTTCCATGCGAAAGCTGGGGACCCGTAGGTATCGGTTGACGGACTTGAGGTCCAGAACGGGCCGGAAAGTGCCCTCCTTCTTGGGCACTATGAAATAAATGGAATAATGCCCAGAATTTATCTCCCCTGCAGGCACTGGGATTATGGCTTTTAGGGACAGGAGCCTCCGCAAGGTAACTTCTAGTGCCGTCCTCTTGAGGGGTGAACAAGGAGATTTCACAAACCTGTCCGGCGGGAGCCGAAGAAAGTCCAGGTAATACCCTGCTCGGATGATGGCGAGGACCCACTGGTCCGAGGTAATCTCGACCCACCTGCGGTAGAAGAGGGTTAGCCTGCCCCCTATGGCTGCTACCCCCGAATGGGTCAGCTGATTGTCATTGTGGGGTAAGGCCGGGACCCGAACCCGAGCCAGTTCCCCTCTTGTTATGCTTAGTCCGAAAGGACTGGTTCCTGACCTGAGAACGAGGTGCTTGGTAGCGAGTCCTGTAAGGGTTGAAGCGCTGAGAGTTTCTACCTCTGGATGGTCTAGGAAAAGGGCGCTGGCTCCTCCTTCACCTGTCTTCTGGTAGACGGGGTAATGGAGAGGCGCCCCATTTATTGGCCAGTTTCTCAAGGTCGCTGCCGAACAGGAGGGATCCCTTAAAGGGAATTCTCATGAGACGTGTCTTGGAGGAGAAGTCGGCCGACCAATTACGTAGCCAGAGCTGTCTCCTGGCTGCCACTGAGGATGACACTCCCTTGACTGCCGTACGGACTAGGTCGGAGGCTACGTCAGTGAGGAATGAGAGAGCTGATTCCATCTCTTCTTCCGGGGTGTTGTTCCTAGCCTGTGATAAACAGGAACGCGTCACCACGGTGCAGCAGGTCGCAATTCGTAGGGACATGGCTGCCACCTCAAAGGCTTGTTTCAGAATGGCGTCCATGCGCCGGTCATGTGTATCCTTGAGGGCCGCCCCCCCTTCCACCGGAATGGTGGTGCGCTTCACAATTGCGCTAACTATGGCGTCTACCTGGGGGCACGCCAGCATCTCCTTGGTTGCCGGGTCTAAGGGGTACATGCCAGACAAGGCCCTACCCCCTTTGAATGAGGCCTCCGGCGCATTCCATTCCAGAGCTGCTGTGCTGCTTGTAGGAGGGGAAAATGGTGAGCCGTTTGGCGCAGGCCCTCTAACAGGGGGTTCATTCTAGGTTCCCTTGGGATGTCATGGCCTGGGAGAGCCAGTTCCGACAGGCATTGAGAGATCATGCCTGGGAGATCCTCTTTCAGAAAGAAGCGCCTCATGGTCCGATATGGTTCAATCCCCGAGGGAAGTTATCCCTCCTTGGGGGGCTCGTCGTCTTCCTCCGGGCAATCTGAATCCCCATAAGTGGGGGTTCCGGGTGGCGAGTGGCCGTGCCTAGGCCTTGAGGGTCCAAGGGCCGGGTCATCTGGTACGTATGGACCCGGTCGGGGAGCAGACTGCATTGTGACAAAGGCATGAATCCCCTTGAATAAGTCCACCCAGGAGAGCGAAGCAGGATCTAGCCTTAGGGGAACCAGGTCTCTCGGGTTCCCTGGCTGCTCACCGCTGCCTGCTAAGTCCGGGGTGTTCCCTGAGGAACTGGCAAGTACGCTGGGCTGCGACTGGTCCTGGCCTGGAACTCCCAGGGCCTCTTCACATTGGGCACATAGGGGAGTCTGCTTCCTCGCTCTATGTGGCTCCGAGGTTGCATGCAGAGCAGAGGCTTATGCCTGATTCTGGAGGTGCCGGCTCCGCTGACGCATGGGCTCTCTTACACTCCATCTCGTCTGTTAACTCAGCTGGAGTCTGCGCTTTGTAATATGTGCGAAAGGAGTGCGCCTACCAATATGCGCTTATCCACGTGCGCCTGTCCACGTGCGCTTATCAACGTGCGCCTATGAATGTGCGCTTAGCACCGTGCGCCTATCAACGTGCGCCTAACAGTGTGCGCCTAACAACGTGTGCTTGGTAACGTGCGCCTATCAACGTGCGCGTAGCAACACGCGCGTTGCAACCTGCGCCTATTGCGCGGTGACGAATCAGGGCAGAAGGCGACGGCGAGGAGGCAGGCAAAATGGCGACCCCCTTGGCGGGTTGCCATGTAGGCAGACTCTGCTAATCCTCACTTCCTCGGAGACCAACAAGTAAAGATGTATGCCTTACCTTGTCTTCGGCGCTTCCCGGCTGCTACCCGGGGGTCTCCGGCTGCAGGGGGAAAGGGTGATTACCGTCACCGCCGCGCTCAAGGTGCACCCGCTGCCTCTAGGCCCAAACTCGTCTCGCTCAGGGGCCAAGTCCACACCGGGACCGAAGCTGCCTCTATGCCGCGCCCGAGCCCTTCTCACTCGGGGGCTAGGTCCCTGCCGCAGGTCGGCCACCGGACCGAGGCTCTGACCTCCGAGGGACCACGGAAATCGCCTCGGGAAACTCAACTGGGGGAGGGACCGAATGGTATCACCGCAGGAGTGCGGGGCTCGTCTTCAGGTAGGTTTCTTCTATGAATTTAGTCGTTACAATTTGGAAGAACGCTCAGCGAGCGTGAGGTAGCTCCAAACTGCTTTGGAGATGGAAATTACTGAATTGCTGCACTTCCTGCGGGGGTATATGTACCCGTGCTGACGTCAGATCCGTCTCCAACTGCTAGCACGAGCACACTATACCCACTTGTTTTGAGTCCATCTGCTACACGCTAGGAAATGTGGTGTTGGAAGGGGACCGGTTGAGTTTAAAAATACATCGGTCTAAGACAGATCAGGCAGGTAAGGGGTCTTGGTTGGTATTGGCTAGTGTGCCTGGATTGGTAACTTGTCCGGTAGACAAAATGAGGGCATATTTGCGGGTCCGGCCACATGGCAGGATCCCATTTTTTGTTCATGACAATGGGTCCTCTCTCACGATGTTTCAGTTTGCTGCTGTGCTACAAAAGGGGTTGGAGGTGCTGGGCTTGGCGGGGGGGGTCGATATTGGACGCATTCCTTCCAGATCGGCGCAGCTACATCTGCAGCCGATTCGGGATTGCCCAGTGGAGTTATCCGCCATATTGGGCGATGGAAGTCTGGGGCATTTGCCTCGTACGTGAGATCGGGTAAACAGTAATGGGGTGATTTCCATTTGTTTGCTGCGTTAATTTCTTTCTTTTTCAGTTGTGTGCCTTTCGGAGCGTGGGGTGTGGATAGTGGGACATTCCTACATCATGTGGGCACAGCAGTGGGCGTTGAAGAGTCCGTACAGCCTTCACCTTGGCTTGGAGCAACATGGAGTCCGGGTGGACTGGCTTGGATTGCGGGGCATGCGATGGAACCAGTTGATGCCTACGGTGCGGACCTCGTTGGCACACAGAACAACTTCGGAGGTGTTACTCATCCATTTGGGTGGCAACGATCTTGGGGACTGGTCCTGCCGACAATTGTTGGATGCAGCTCGAAAGGACTTGGCGGCGCTGTCTTGGTGGATGCCTGCTACCACTTTTATTTGGGCTGATATTATTTGTAGGCCTGCCTGCATGGATAAGAGAATCTGGGGGCATAGTAGAAGGAAGCTTAACCAGCAGCTTGGGTCCTGGGTGTCGTCCAAAGGTGGGTTTCATTTGCGTCATGCCTGGTCCTGGGATTTCTGTCCTGGTCTTTATGGCAGGGATGGAGTCCATCTTTCCGATGTGGGTAAAGCGTTGTTTCTTAATTCCATGCAGGAGGCTTTGGAAACAGTAATACATGTGGGTTAGGCCGCATCTTTGTTGTGGGGGGTGAGCAGGCCGTGTGGATTAATCCTCTCGGCCTGCTCCCTGTGGCGGAGTGACCAGAGCCAGGACTCAGTTGGGGTGGGGTTCAGAGCAAGGAACCATCTAGGTGGCGGGCTTTCTTGTCTCTGGCTTCAGCTGCGTGTGACTGGGTTCAGTCTCATGCTGAGGACCCCTTGCTGGGGGCTGTGGTGGGGGTCCCGATTAGCGGCGGGATGCTGCTGGTTTGTGCAGGTTTGGTGGCCTGCGGAAGGGTCATTGTGCTGAGATGCGGTAGATGACCCCGGGATGGGAATTTGGAGTGTTAAGTTGGCTCTGGTGGTTATTGTATCAATAAAGCTGCGGCCTTGTTTGAATTCCAGATGGTTGTTTGTGTGTTATTATATCATAAGACTGTAAGGAGCTGAGGGGAAGGGACCATCAGTGCTGGCTGCCCATATTATGTGGTACGCGGGCATGCAATAAGGCTAAATAGTATTGAGACATTTGCATTTTATCATGAGATTGGAGAGTAAAGACTAAGGTGTCTTATTATTTTAACATTGTAATGGAGGCAGATCAGCAATTAATATAGTTACAATGTTCCTCTCTGTTAAAATGTAACAGAAATAACTCAACAATTAATATAGTTATGTTTTGAAAGTAGGCAGCTCAAGAATTATTACATTGTATAAATATGTACATAGGAGACAGAGTGGTGCTTATTGTGGTGCACGGGCATGCATTATGTCTAAATAGCATTGTGACATTTACATTTTATCATGAGATTGGGAGGGGGAGGGGGTTTAGCATGTGGGCTGGTAGGCTTTTTGGAATAACCAGGTTTTTAGATTCTTTTTGAAAGACTGGGTGGAGGTTTCCAGTCTGAGTTGTGCAGGGAGTGTGTTCCATAATGAGGGGCCGGCTATTGATATGGCACATTCTCTGGTTGTGGTGAGGTGTGTACATCTAAAAGTAATGGGTTTGCATCCACCAAGTACTCAGGTGATTTTATGTTGTCCTCAAACATTTTTTATGTCAAATGAGTAGGTCTGAGAATAGTCAAAAAAATGATTTTTTTTTTTTTTTTGCTTGACTGCAATAAACAGTACACTGTTTCTGTAAGTGCTGGAGTGCTAATAACTTCTCTAAATGCAAAGTAAAAATGTAGGATCGCTTTTCTTTTTTTTTTTATATTTAAAAGTTTTTATTGAAACAAGATACAATGCAAAAGATCATGTACCATAATTATACAAGTTGACTATGTAAGATCGCTTTTAAAACAAGCAATGCTTTATTGTTCATTTCACTTTCCAGGATTTCTCATTCAGAAAGCAAGTAATAAATCGCTCATCGGTTGTCATTTGAAAGGACTGCCTCCCAAATTCTGCTTTGAAAGTTAAATAGGACTATGATGCCAGAGCAGTAGAATGAGAAAAGAATTGTCACTATCAATGTTCTCCACACATGTCCTACCACTGGCTAAAAGACTTTGGATTTTGGGGGAGATAGAAAACGTCACTCAAATGTTTTTTTTAAAGTATGAAGAGAATCTTTTTATTTTCTCATGTCTGGATCATATATAAATCAAATCAAAAACAGTTCCAATTCACAGAGTCAAATTTAACCTCAGGAACCCCTGCATTTTGAAAGTTATTCATATCCAATCTGTATAATCTTATGTCAATAAACTGGATCATTTTAGTCAAGTGGCTCGATCTGGGGTTACATGCGCATGAATAAAATTCTGAATTTCCCCATATTTCTGCCTGGATCAGTCTACTTTCAATTATGCTTTCCTCATATTCAATATCAACAGCAAAAAAAAAAAAAACCACTTTGTAAAATAGGGCCCTCCATGTCCTTGTGGCATTTCACCTGTAACATATGTAGAGATTCCATCTCAGAAACAAAATACAAGACTTAATCACTCTTCATTGCACTGTTCCCCAAACATTTCTGTCACGGAAATTTTATTTAAAAGTATGACTTAATATTGCTGCTCAAAGGGGCTTTAAATAAATTCAGATCTCTTCTTGATTTTCAAACAAGCATTTTCACACTCCTATCATTAAAAATCAACATACAAATGGGACTATTTATTTCCTTGTAATTGATCCAATTCCCAAGATCTAACAATGCACAGTATTCAAAACATTTTGGTAAATGATGCTGCTAAGCAGTACAACCCACAGCTTGACTAGATAAGGACTGAAAACCATGACACTTTGCACCCACTAACCAATAATGAATGAGTCAAGGAGGTAAATCCAGCACAATAAATCAGGTTGTAAGGTTTATTCAGAATTTACAGATAGATCCTCTTTGTGATAATTATCAGCAATTTCCTTTTCTTTTGATCCCAACAATCAACAACTGCTAAACTGTCATGTGATAAAGGGGGAAGCGGGACAAATATCTAGATCATACCCCTAATCAATAGCAAAATCAACCTACCCCCACTGATAATATTTAAATTACATACAATAGGAGTCTTCCGGGATGACGTCACTGGAGGCGGCAGGATAGTGAAGAGCTCCAGGCCCTCTCCCCTACTATCGGCCTCCATCCCTCTCAAAAAAATGTTTTTTTATATATTTCTTTTTATCTGGGGATATAGTTGGCTTTGAGGGCTACTGAACTGCCAAAGTCTGAGGCAAAACCGAGCGGGTACTGACCAGCTATGAGCTGGAAAGCGGCGAGACTTCTTCCACACCAAAAGTGAGTTACTTCCGGGCTCCTTCCATTTGCATCGGCCACCATCCTCGCACATATTTTTCCTCTGCCTTTTTTTGTGCTGAAGATCAAGAGGACCCTTGGGGCTATTGATACGCTGCAATTTGTGGTGAAAACGAGGGTTCTGGGGCCTGGGATGAGACAATGATCGGTGCGTATCTCTCACAATCATCAGGCCAATGTGGCCAAGATGGCGGCTGCAACCACGGAGGATCTCGCAGCTCCGGTGGCAGAGGTCTCGGAGGAGGCCCTGCTAAAGATATCAGCCAGGGTCGCTGAGGCCTTGGAGGCCAGGCTCTCAAAAATGCAATCTTCTCTTCAAGCTTCTATGGAAGAGGTTAAACATGCTGTAGAGGGGCAGGCTAAAAGGCTGGATGAAGCAGAGCACAGACTGTCTGCCCAGGAAGACCTGTTGCACAATGTGGAACAACAAGTACAAGTTTTATCAGTGGCAAATACCTCCTTACTAGACCGCCTAGATGATCAAGAGAATAGACACCGGCGGAAGAATATCAAAGTAATCGGACTCCCCGAATCTGTCCCAGACCAAGAATTGTATGATCTTATTGAAACTTGGCTACCGAATCATTTGGGTCTGACTTTAACTTCGGGGCGCTTGCGCTGTGAACGGGTACATCGGAAGGGACCACCCAGAGACGCTGCAAGCAAACCATGGCCCATGATGGCCAGAATTTTAAACTGGTCACACAAAATCCAGATCATGTGAGCCTTTCGGCAGCATTCTGGGGTGGAATATCAGGAGCATCGGCTCCTGCTGTTCCACGATTTCTCTACAGCAGTGTCCACACAACGTAAAGCCTTGTTCCCTGCATGTACTGAGCTGCACAAGAGGGGGATACTGTTTGCGCTCCTTTTTCCTGCCAAGCTGCGAGTCCAACATAACAGTACTATTCACTTTTTCTGTAAAAGGGAGGAAGCCAATACCTTTAAATCCTCGCTGGAGCCAGGAAATGTTCCCTGAATGATAAAGACTTGTACTCGGATCCAATAGAGACACCATTTTCATCTCACTATCTACACTAAAAGACTGGCTCCAGTCCATTATACAGGGGGTACTCCCCGTTTCTTCATGGACCGTTTGTTTATACGTTGTTTTTTTTGTTGCAAGTGAAATGGTTCAGATGTCTTTTTCAGCCAAGCTGCGAGTTTTCCTTAACGGTGCTGTCTCTGTTTTCTACACCTGGGAGGGAATCAGTTTTGTATGTTCTTGCTGGAGCCAAGATATGTTACTTGCATGGCAAAGGCCTGCTGAACTTCAATTCAACAAGGAGCCCGCGTTCACTTCCCCCACCTCAATCCCTTTGTTGCAAGACTGGTTTGGTTCCTATACGGGGGTTATCTCCGTCTCCAATTGGACCGTTTGTTCCTATATTGTTCTTTTTGTTCTGACTGGGAGATAGTTAATAGGGATGTGAATCATTTTTTGACGATTTAAAAAAATCGTCAGATAATTTTTAAATCGTCAAAAATCGTTAGAGTCGCGATACAATAGAAATTCCCCTGATTTATCGTGAAAAATCATAAATCGGGGGAGGGCGGGAAAACCGGCACACCAAAACAACCCCTAAACCCACCCTGACCCTTTAAAACAAATCCCCCACCCTCCCGAACCCCCCCAAAATGTTTTAAATTACCTGGTGGTCCAGTGGGGGGGTCCCGGCGCGATCTCCCGCTCTCGGGCCATCGGCGCCATTTTGGCTGCCACTAATATAAATGGCGCCGATGGCCCGATTAAAAAAAAAACCCCACCCGACCCTTTAAAATTACCCCCTTAGCCTCCCCCACTCTCCCGACCCCCCCCCCAAACTTTTTACACATACCTGGTGGTCCAGGGGGGCCGCGGGCAGCGATCTCCCGTTCCCAGGCCATCAGCTGCGCTAAAAAAAATGGCGCCGATGGCCCTTTGCCCTTACCATGTGACAGGGCAAAGGTAGCGCCGGCGCCAATTTGAATATTGGCAATACGGCTCGAGTGCAGGAGATCACTCTTAGTCCCCCGCTGGACCCCCAGGGACTTTTGGCCAGCTTGGGGGGGCCTCCTGACCCCCACAAGACTTGCCAAAAGTCCAGCGGGGGTCCGGGAGTGACCTCCTGCACTCGGGCCGTATCGCCAGTATTCAAAATGGCGCCGGCGCTACCTTTGCCCTGTCACATGGTAAGGGCAAAGGGCCATCGGCGCCATTTATTTTAGCGCAGCTGATGGCCTGGGAACGGGAGATCGCTGCCCGCGGCCCCCCTGGACCACCAGGTATGTGTAAAAAGTTTGGTGAGGGGTCGGGAGAGTGGGGGAGGCTAAGGGGGTAATTTTAAAGGGTCGGGTGGGGTTTTTTTTTTATCGGTGCGGGCCTCACTATAAAAAATTAGTGATGTGAATTGGAATTCACATCTCTAATGATCAGATTTCCCCCCCCCCTCCCAGCTGAACCCGATCGTTAAAACGATCGGGCACACGATTCACATCCCTAATGGTTAAGCCTTCCGCTTAATAAGTTTGTTCAGACCATAACCAATATTAGCAGAACTATGTTATGAGGGAGGGAGTTGGAGGGAGGGGGGGGGCTGTCGGGGGGAGAGGGCAGAGGGAAGCCCATGATCCTGTTGGGGAGGATGGATACTTTGTGCCTCTTATGGAGCAAGATGTTCTGGATATGGATGTGTTTAGTATGTTTGAGATCTGTGTGGGTATGGCTGCAGTTTGTGTGTATGTGTGGATCAACATGATGGGGGGGAGGGGCGGGTACAGGGGGAAGCCCAGGAGCCTCTATGCTTTTCAATTCTGCTTGTACTGTTCCTGGATCCTGTTTTGAGGTGGGGGATGGAGCGCCCAGGCTGGGGGGTGTTCGGTCTGCCTACTGTAATTGATGTTTTCTTGTCGCAATCTGTATTTTTTGATCCCTTGGCCAGCTGACATGGTATCGATTAAGGTAATGTCCATAAATGTGGATGGTATCCATTCTTCGATTAAACGCAAAAAATTGTCTTTATTCCAGCGCTTAAAAGCACAGGTAGTCTTTCTACAGGAGACTCACTTGACAGAGGTGGAACATCATAAATTGAAGAGGGAATGGGTGGGCAGTTGTTACTCCTCGTCTTATTCTTCACGACAGAGAAGAGTGGCGATACTTATTCATAAGCAGGTGCCATTTCAGCTAGATAGGGTTTTGCAGGACGTGGAGGGTCGATATGTGGTGGTGGTAGGGACACTTTATGTTATGAATCTGTTACAGATTTGCTAGGGAGTTAGCAATCTGTTGTAGATCTGTTGTATATTTATTATTTATTTATTTATTAAGGCTTTTATATACCGACTTTCTTGATACAAATCAAATCAACTCGGTTTACAATGAACTAAGCAGAAAATATACTGTATGGAGAAGATGCTTGATGGGAAGAGCAAGCAGACAGGAGGAGCAATCTGTAGAGAAGGCTCTGTGTAGTGGACTCCTGGAGAGGGAGGAGTCAGCAATCTTGTAGTGTCTCAGTTATCGTCTTGCTAAGGAGCAACAATCTGTAATGAATCTGATAAGTTGTGGGTGGATCCCTGGGCTGATGGCAGATGACCACGCTCTCAGGAGGATACCCCGAAAGGGACCACCGGCTAGGCTGGAGTATGGAGACAGACACACATTAGTTCTTTTATTAAACAGGTTATTAGAAACCACCAGAGGTGGCGGTAGTGAGCTGATATGCCCAGCAGGGCTGTAGTCCCTCAGGTACTGAAACAACGATCCCAGGATTGCTGAGCTGTTGAGAAACTGAAGAAAGTGAGTAGGCAGCGTAGGCAGAGTTCATGAATAGAACTAGATGACAAAACTCACATAGGGACACCCTGTACACCTTTATGGAAGGCGGCTACCGCACTGACATGCATTCTGATAGAAGAGGTTTTAAGACCTGATTCAGAGAGATGCCATAAATAGTCCAAGAATTTGGAGATTGGACAGGAAAGGGGATCAAGGGACTGAGAAGTGCACCATGATGTGTACCTTTTCCATTTGTATGAGTAAGACTTTCTTGTGGAAGGCTTTCGTGAAGCTATCAGGACCCGAGAAACGGAATCTGAAAGGTTGAAAGGCTGAAGGACTAACCTTTCAACATCCATGCCGTCAGGGACAAGGCTTGGAGGTTGGGATGGAGGAGGCATCCGTCGTTTTGAGTGAGCAGATGCGGGTCCTTTCCCAGAGGAATGTGCCTGCGGATGGAGAGATCCTGGAGTATTGGAAACCATACTTGGCGTGGCCAGTAAGGTGCTATCAGGATCATGGTTCCCCCGTCCTGGCGTAGCTTCACGAGAGTCTTTGACACAAGAGGAAGTGGAGGGAATGCATAGAGCAGACCGGTTTGTCCACTTGAGGGAGAATGCATCCCTCGGCCGAGAGTGCTGGCTCCGAATGAGAGAGCAGTAATCGTCCACTTTGTGGTTCTGAGGGGACGCAAAGAGGTCTATGCGGGGAGAACCCCACTTGTGAAACAGAGAGGTTGCTACCAGAGGATCGAGTGACCACTCGTGCGGTTGGAAGACACGGCTCAGCTGGTCTGCCAATACATTGTCTACTCCCGGCAGGTAAGTGGCCCTGAGGTACATGGAGTGGGAGAGGGCTTCCGCCCAGATCTGCGCAGCTTCCTGACACAGAAGGAAGGAGCCTGTGCCTCCCTGCTTGTTTATGTACCACATGGCCACTTGGTTGTCCGTCTGGATTAAGATTATCTGATGGAATAGATGATCTTTGAAAGTTCGGAGTGCATAGCGGATTGCGCGAAGTTCCAGGAAATTTATCTGGTGTTCGGCTTCCTCGTTGGACCATAACCCTTGGGTTTGAAAGTCGTCCACATGGGCTCCCCAACCGATGTGAGAAGCGTCGGTGGTTAGGATTACTTGCGGATCCGGTGGAAGAAAGGGTAAGCCCTGAAGGAGGTTGACCTGAGTCGTCCACCAGGTTAAGGATAGGCGCAGCGCTTGTGTGACTGTGACTATGGAGGACAGAGGCTGAAAAGCTTGAATCCATTGGTGTCGTAGAGTCCATTGTGTTACTCTCATGGCTAGTCGGGTCATGGGAGTGACTTGAACCGAGGATGCCATGTGTCCTAGGAGAATGAGGAACTGGCGAGCCGTGGCAGTGTTCTGAGACTGGAGCTGGCGAGCCAGGGATATTAGGGTGTGGACCCTCTGAAGAGGAAGGTAAGCCTTTGCCTGCAAGGTGTCCAAGTCTGCTCCAATGAAGGATAAGGTTTGAGACGGGACTAAGCAAGATTTCTCGTAATTGACGAGAAACCCTAAGGAAAGGAGTGTTTGAATTGTCAATTTTAGGGAGGATTGAGCTATCTGTTGGGTGGAGGCCCTGATTAGCCAATCGTCCAGGTATGGGTAGACGTGGACACCTTCCTTCCTGAGGAATGCTGCTACCACTACGAGACATTTGGTAAAGACTCGTGGGGCAGAAGCTAGACCGAAAGGGAGGACACGGTATTGATAATGGTCGTGGCCAACTAGAAACCGCAGATATTTGCGATGGGATTGTGTGATCGCAATGTGGGTATAAGCGTCCTTGAGGTCGAGAGAGCACAGCCAATCCCCTCTTTGTAGCAGAGGGAGCAGCGCGCCTAGGGTTACCATTTTGAACTTCTCTTTTTGAAGGTATTTGTTGAGGGCTCGAAGGTCCAAAATGGGACGTAGTCCCCCCGATTTCTTTGGTATTAGGAAGTATCTGGAATAGAATCCCTTGCCTCGTTGAGAGGGAGGAACGGGTTCTATAGCATTTGATTGCAGAAGAAGAGATACTTCCTGTTGTAATTGAGCCAAATGGGTGGATAGACTCCACGCTTGAAGAGGCGGGGAGTCTGCCGGAAGAGTTATGAAGTTGAGGTGGTAACCCTGTGCGATAATTGTTAGCACCCACTGATCTGAGGTGATCTGCAACCATGGTTGTAGAAAATGGTACAGTCGACCTCCTACAGGGATGTCCGGAAGAGGGGTTTGGCATGTGTTCCCTACAGGGGAGTCAAAGGCCAGCCGCAGGCCCAGGAGGAGGGGCTACAGTAGGCCTTTGTTTCCTAGGCTGACGCGGCTGAGGCCTAGTAGAGGATCGAGCTGGACGAGGCCTGGCCGATGGAGGGTAATAACGGCGTGGTCGAAAGAATGACTTCTTAGAGTCTTTCTTTTGCGGTTGCTTGGAGGTCAGCTCAGGTGGGACAGATGAGAGTTGTTTCAACGTCTCATGGTGGTCTTTCAACTCCGCCACAATCTGCTGAATTTGCTCTCCAAACAAATTATCGCCTAAGCAGGGTAAATCAGCAAGACGATCCTGAACCTCTGGGCGAAGGTTGGATGATTTTAACCAAGCCCAACGTCTGGCTGAGATGGCTGTGGCTGAAACTTTTGTGGAAGCATCGAATATGTCGTAGGCAGTCCTAATCTCGTGCTTCCCTGCCTCAAATCCCTTGTGAAGAAGGGCTTGAAGCTGCGGCTGGTATTGGTCTGGTAACGTGTCAGCATAGTCTTGCATCTGCTTAAGGATGGCTCTGTTGTACTGAGTCATATAAAGTTGATATGAAGCTATGCGTGAAATCAACATAGCTCCATGATAGACTTTCCGTCCAACACTATCTAGGAACTTGTTGTCCCTGGTAGGCGGGGTAGAAGAGTGTGGCTTAAGACGCTTGGCCTTCTTCTGCGCGGACTCAACCACAACAGAGCGATGATCCAGTTGAGGTTTTTGGAAACCTGGTGCTGACTGGACAAGGTAGGTGGAGTCAGCTTTTTTGTTAACTGGGGACACTGATGAAGGAGATTCCCAGTTTTTCTTGAGCAGATCCAAAAACACCTGGTGTATAGGGATGGAAGCGATGATTTTTGGAGCATCCAGAAATTGAAGGAGTTCCATCATCTGGTGTCTGTCATCAGCTTCAGATTGTAGTTGAAAAGGTACAACTTCTGACATCTCTTTCACAAAATTAATGAAAGATAGATCCTCAGGAGGAGATCTTTTTCTACTCTCTGTAGGAGATGGAGGCGAAGGCAAATCCGTGTCAGAAGATGTATCATCATCATCACCCCAGGTATCGTAGGGATCAAGTGGGGTTTGTAACCCTGATGGACCTGGCTGAGGCTCTAAAGGCATCGATGGAAACCGAGGTGGAATCGGTGCCGTAGGTGGAACCAGAAATGGCATCGATGGCTTCGGTGCTGTCAATGGAATCGGTGCCTGGCGTGGAATGGATGGAACCGAAGGATATATCGGTGGAGATATACCAGAAGGCACCGATGGAACCACCCCGGAAGGGGGAATCCGGAACGGTGTTTCTCCTGCCAATGAAAATCCAGTCGGAGACGGTGGTGTTGTCGATGGCACTGGAATCACCGATGGAAGGGCCGTCATGAGCGCCTCCATGCGGCTCAGTAGCGGTGCTAGCGCTTGTATCAACGGCTCGGTGGTCGGTTCCCTCCTCGGTGGCGAAGCCGGTGCCGGTGTCGGTGCCGGGGGCGGCACTGGAACCGGTGCCGGAGACGGTGCCGATGGAGGTTGCAATTTCTTCATCGCTTTCTCGATGGCCTCCTGGACCAGCCGGTCCAGTTCTGCCCGGAGACCAGGGGTAACCATACCCGGCTCGACGGGAGAGGGAGGCTGAGGCAGGGCCGGAGGGACCACCGTAACCGGTGGGATCACGGCCCCCGCACCCCGGGAGGGTGAGGGTTTCCTCGATGCCTGCGAACGAGACGTGGAGGGTGTCCGGTCTGTTCGCGGCTTCTTTGTCGGTGGCTCGGCTTGAGCAGAGGTCGATGGCTGTGGATCCTCGACAGGCCGAGATTTGTGCCGTCGATAGCGGTGCTTTTCCTTCCGATCCCCTCGCCCATCCGGGGAAGGGACGGGAGTCGACGGCCGAGAAGCGATCGATGGCGGACGGTCACCGGAGGGTTGACGATGATGGTACAACTTCGACGGTGCCGGTTCCGATGACGTCGATGCTATCGATGGCGTTGGGGTGGGTGCATGGAAGAGGAGCCCCATCTTCTCCATCCTGGCTTTGCGACCCTTGGGTGTCATTAAGGCACATTTGGTGCAAGTCAGGACATCATGCTCACTACCCAAACACATCACACAAACCCTGTGGGGGTCTGTGATGGACATAGTCCGGGTACAATCCGGACAACGGCGGAACCCCGTTGCCATGGCCTGAAGCCAAAATTTAGGCTGGGGATCGGTAAGTGCCAACAGGCCTCAAGGGCCAAATTCGACGGTAGTCGATGGAAAAAGGCAAAAAACTTACCGGGTTCCGTAAGATGACTAAAAATTTGTCGAAGGGAGACCCCTGAGGGGCAAATTTTCTTAGGAAATTAATTTCCAAATTCCTGTCAGGAACGTGGTTAGAGAGCTCCTTTCACCGCGTGGCAACTGCTGCGCGGAAAAAAGAAGACTGAAGGGAGACCCCTGCTGGCTGCAGGGTCAGTGCCTTGCTGGGCATGCCCAGTAGGGGCCAGTCAAAGTTCTGTTTAAACTTTGACAGAAGTTTTCCGTGGTGGGCTCCATCCTCGATGTCACCCATTTGTGAGGACAACCATCCTGCTTGTCCTGTGAGAAATATTTCACCTTTAGCACATCTAGCTGAAGCCAGTCCTCATTTAAAGAATTACTTGGGACTACATATAAAAAAGAAAAGAAATTATCAATATCTTACTTTATTATGATGCATTTAGGAAGGCTAATATGATTAGACTACAGAACAATGCCTCAACAGAGATACAGGAAATGTCCTTTCCATCCACAAATTCACAATAACACTTCTTTATATACAGTTGTGACAGCTAAACTGCACTTAAAAAAGGAAGGAAATTACAGGACCTTCCTTTCTCTGTCTAAAAATAGCAAACATTAATAAACCTTGATGTGCAAACATGAGCATTTTGAAAAACAATGTCAATTGCATTCTAGGGTATATTCATTTGGTAAAATGAAAGATTACACAGAAATCATCATTTCTCTTAAAAAAGAAATCATTACACTTCCTGGGGAATATGCTGTAGGGTTGTGCAGGCAAAAAATATTTTTGTTTCATTACAGTAATAGAACAAAGAAGGTAACAATATGTGACACAAATATCATATAGATTCCATAACTATAACAAAAAATGTCACGACATAATTATATATATCTTTATTAACAAGCTTATTTTGTACAAATATAAAATATGCCTAACCCAAATATAATAAAAAGAAACCCTCCCAAAAATATTAAAAAATAAAACTAACACCAAGCTCCAACTAGGACCCTAGTTTCAACGGTCAATAACTGTCTTCATCAGGGGGAAATTACAGACAAGAATACACTTATACAAGACTTCAGTGCAACCATTAACGTATTTGACATATACATTATAATTTGTATTTAATCCAGATCCAAAAGTTCATGATGTTGTCAATATCTATAGCTTGCTATATTGAGCCACAAACTCTTTTCAAAGGTCGATACACTGCGAACAGACAGCCAATCACAAGTTAGTCTTTACTATAAGTAACCCATGGTTTTAAATTCAGCTCTCATGCTTAGCCAAATTAACAACAGTTGTTCTAACTCCACTGCAGCATCCTGCATCCACTAAATGGTATCACAAAACTTTTAACAGTTAAAATACCAGCATAGAATCAGCTAGTGTCCTGAAAAATGCCACACGTGGTTTGACTAATATACCACAGAGGGCTTCAGCTTACTACAGGCATGCCACACATACGATCTTGTTCAAACCACTTGGCAGGAGCAACATGTTTGTTTCATGTCTATTTTTAATTTTGTTAAATTTTTCTATTTTAAGTCATTTTGCTTTAATGCTTGCTAAAAAAAATGTTTTTTACACATACTCAAACCAATTAACAGGGTCATTCTTTACTGTGCAATGGGCCGTTAATTGCACATAATGCCCTGCCGCACATGATACCGGCTGCATCACGGCGGTAAAATGCTAATTAGGGGAAGGGGAGAACTGTGGGTGAGGTTTGGGCGGTGTTAGGACCTAGTAGCACTGTGGGCGATAATGTTTTACACATTTTCACCAGCAGCACCGTGTGAAATAACACCTTTTCAAGTGGCCCTGGGGGCGATAGTGTGTGGCATAACCGCACCGCCACGAAGCGACCAGCTGCACACTATCACCCCCCCCCCCCCCCTACCCGGCTCCTTTTCTGGCCGCAGCTCATCATATATTTATAGCAGAATGATGAATCTAGGCCTTTGTGTACATTAACCTTTTTTTAGCAAGAAATAAAATGGTTATGTATGTTTAAACCATTTTTTGCGCACTAAAAGTTTTAACATGCGCTAACACTTTTAGTATGTGATAAAAATGTAATACGCACTAAGGGGTAGATTTTTTAAAAATGTGCGCGCATGTTATAAAATCCGGGGCGGCGCACTCAGCGGGAGTAGAATTAAGTAAATTTGCACGGCGATGAGATCAGGGCTCCTCCAGTTCAGGAGCAGACTGGGAGGGAACTTTCCTACCCCCTACCCTAGCCTCTCTTCCCCACTCTCTAAAATCCTTTTTTTTTTACCTTTTATTTCGCAAGTTACTTCAGGGCCCGACCTGAAGTAACTTGTGCGCGCCGGCAGCTGGCCAGCGAGCGAGGCTCCAGGACAGAGAGGAATGGTGCTATCCTGGCCTGCCCCCCTGGCTCGACCCTCCCCGCCCAGAACACACCCCCGGGCCCGCCGCTTGCAGGAAGGCCGGCACCTATGCATGTATCAGCTTTTACGTGCGTGGCCGGGCCTTTTTGAAAATAGGCTTGGCGCGCGCAAGACCCGGCCACGCGCGGAAAAGCCAGATTTTACATGGGGGGGGGGGGAGATTTAAAATCCGGCCAATAGGGCCCAATTTTATAAAACATTTACAAGCTTAAAATTAGGTTTTACACATGTAAATTTCATAGCTTGGTTCTGCATGGACTGAAAAAAATATCAGGGCTTAAATTTGGTTAAAATCTGCTATCAATTAATTTCAAAGAGTGTGCCCTAGTCTTGGTATTACTTGATAAGAATATGCCATACTGAATCAGACCAGGTCCATCAAGCCCAGCATCCTGTTTCCAACAGTGGCCAATCCAGGCCATAAGAACCAGGCAAGTACCCAAAAACTAAGTCTATTCCATGTTACTCTTGCTAGTATTAGCAGTAGCTATTTTCTAAGTCAACTTAATTAATAGCAGGTAATGGACTTCTCCTCCAAAAACTTATCCAATCCTTTTTTAAACACAGCTATACTAACTGCACTAACCACATCCTCTGGCAACAAATTCCAGAGTTTAATTGTGCGTTGAGTGAAAAAGAACTTTCTCCTATTAGTTTTAAATGTGCCATATGCTAACTTCATGGAGTGCCTCCTAGTCTTTCTATTATCTGAAAGAGTAAATAACCGATTCACATCTACCTGTTCTAGAACTCTCATGGTTTTAAACACCTCTATCATATCCCCCCTCAGCCGTCTCTTCTCCAAGCTGAAACTTCCTAACCTCTTTAGTCTTTCCTCATAGGGGAGCTGTTCTTCTCCTTATTTTGGCCGTCCTTCTCTGTACCTTCTCTATCGCAACTATATCTTTTTTAAGATGTGGCGACCAGACTTGTACACAGTATTCAAGGTGCGGTCTCACCATGGAGCAATACAGAGGCATTATGACATTTTCCGGTTTATTCACCATTCCCTTCCTAATAATTCCCAACATTCTGTTTGATTTTTTGACTGCCGCAGCACACTGAACAGATGATTTCAATGTGTTATCCACTATGATGCTTAGATCTCTTTCTTGGGTGGTAGCACCTAATAAGGAACCTAACATTGTGTAACTATAGCATGGGTTATTTTTCCCTATATGCATCACCTTGCATTTATCCACATTAAATTTCATCTGCCATTTCGATGCCCAATTTTCCAGTCTCAGAAGGTCTTCCTGCAATTTATCACAATCTGCTTGTGATTTAACTACTCTGAACAATTTTGTATCATCTGCAAATTTGATTACCTCACTCGTCATATTCTTTCCAGATCATTTATAAATATATTGAAAAGGGTCCCAGTACAGATCCCCGAGACACTCCACTGCCCACTCCCTTCCACTGAGAAAATTGTCCATTTAATCCTATGATTCTTGTCTTTTAGCCAGTTTGTAATCCACAAAAGGACATCGCCACCTATCCCATGACTTTTTATTTTTCCTAGAAGCCTCTCATGAGGAACTTTGTCAAACGCCTTCTGAAAATCCATGTATACTACATCTACCAGTTCACCTTTACCCACATGTTTATTAACTCCTTCAAAAAAGTGAAGCAGATTTGTGAGGCAAGAAGACTTGCCTTGGCTAAAGCCATGCTGACTTTGTTCCATTAAACCATGTCTTTCTATATGTTCTGTGATTTTGATATTTAGAACACTTTCCACTATTTTTCCTGGCTCTGAAGTCAGGCTAACCGGTCTGTAGTTTCCCGGATCGCCCCTGGAGCCCTCTTTAAATATTGGGGTTACATTTGCTATCCTCCAGTCTTCAGGTATAATGGATAATTTTAATGATAGGTTAAAAATTTTTACTAATAGGCCTGAAATTTCATTTTTGAGTTCCTTCAGAACTCTGGGGTGTATACCATCTGGTCCAGGTGATTTACTACTCTTCAGTTTGTCAATCAGGCTTACCACATCTTCTAAGTTCATCCCATCTGAATCATTACCCATGAAAACCTTCTCCAGTATGGGTACCTCCCCAACATCCTCTTCAGTAAACACCGAAGCAAAGAAATCATTTCATCTTTCCGCGATGGCCTTATCTTCTCTAAGTGCCCCTTTAACCCCTCGATCATCTAACGGTCCAACTGACTTCCTCACAGGCTTTCTGCTTCAGATATATTTTAAAAAGTTTTTACTGTGAGTTTTTGCCACTACGGCCAATTCTCTCTTAGCCTATCTTATCAATGTCTTACATTTAACTTGCCAACGCTTATGCATTATCCTATTTTCTTCTGTTGGATACTTCTTCCAATTTTTGAATGAAGGTCTTTTGGCTAAAGTAGCTTCCTTCACCTCCTCTTTTAAAAGATAAGCATAATTAGCCATGCAGCATGGGTGACATTTATTTTATTTATTTTATTTTATTTATAGATTTTTATATACCGGGGTACGTAAGTAACATCACCTCGGTTTACATTCAACAATAATTCAGCATTGCGCTTTACAATGAAACATAGTAACTGATGTCACGAGGTGGAGCTTACTCTCTCAGCTCGAAGAGCTTTGAAGTGCGCATGCACTGGGGTGGCTCGCGCTCCTCGAGCCGTCTCCTCCGTTTGTTTTTCCAAGCTAAATGTGAGTGTAGTGTTGAAAAGGAATGGCATTCCAGGGAGGCGGGAGGGATTGCATGGCTTAATTCCCTGCTATCTACGGAAAACACCATTTACGGTAAGCAAACTTGCTTTTTTCCGACGATAAGCAGAGCATTTAGCCATGCAGCGAGGGAGTCCCAAGCACATAGGGGGGCAGATTTTCAAAGGGTTACGTGCCTAACCCCCGAAAAGCTGCCCCTGCGCGCGCCGAGCCTATCTTGCATAGGCTCGGCGGCGCACGCAAGCCCCAAGACGCGCGTATGTCCCGGGGCTTCGAAAATGGGGCGGTCCGGGGGCGGGGCCAAGTGCTCCAACACAGTGGCCTGTGCCGGGGCATTTTGGAACAAAGGTAAGGGGGAGGTTTTAGGTAGGGCTGGGGGGCGGGTTAGGTAGGGGAAGGTGGAGAGAGGCAAAAGGAAAGTTCCCTCCGAGGCCGCTCCGATTTCGGCCTCGGAAGGACCTCAGAGGCCGAATGGAGGAAGGTTGTGTGGCTCGGTGCGTGCAAGTTGCACAATTGTGCACCCCCTTGCACGCGCCGACCCTGGATTTTAAAACATGCATGCGGCTGCGCACGCATGTTATAAAATTGGGTGTAGATTTGTTTGCGCTGGGTTGCGTGAACAAATCTATACTCACAAGCAGGTTTTAAGATCTGCCCCAGGTTGCGCACAGAAGGTACTTGATTTTCTATTTGGGTTTTTTTTTGTGGACAGCCATTACAAGTTTTTAACATTATGTAGAATTGCCGACCCCAGCGAGGTGTCCGCTGCGGAGTGTTGGCCTAGGCAATAATGGGAAATAAAATTGTGAATGGAAGACCAGGTTGCTGCCTTGCAGATGTCTTGAATGGGCACTCCCTGGATATGTGCTATTGAAGTGGCTGTGGCTCTGATCTGGTGAGCTCTAACTGGAGTTGGTAGAGAAATTGCCTTTTGGGAGTAGCAGAACTGGATGCAAGCCGTTAGCCAGTTTGATAGAGTTCTTTTAGAGACTGGCTGTCCCGGTTGTTCAGGTTAAATGAGACAAATAATTGAGAGGTGCGCCTGATGGGTTGCGTCCTGTTTTTGTAATAGGCTAAAGCTCTCTTACAGTCCAGTGTATGAAGAGTTCTTTGAGGGTCGGAGTGTGGTTTCGGGTAAAAGACTGGTAAGGAGATTGCTTCATTCAAATGAAAGGATGAGACAACTTTCGGTAGAAAAAAAAGGATGAGTCTGTAATAAAGACTATATCGTGATGAAACTGTAGATAAGGGAAGTTGACCACTAGTGATTGGAGTTCACTTATTCTTCTCGCCGAGGTGATGGCCACCAAGAGGAGAACTTTCCAGCTCAGATATTTGAACAATGAGGATGACATGGGTTCAAATAGAGGTTTCATCAGAGTTGCTAGGACCAGATTTACATCCCATGGGACTGGAGATTTCTGAATTGGCGGGTGTAAGTGATTTAAACCTTTCATGAATTTTGAAATCAGAGGATGAGAAGAAATGGAAGATCCATTATTCATTGAGCGGTAAGCTGCTATAGAGCTGAGGTGAACCCGGATGGATGTAACTGCTAGCCCTGAGAGGGATAAGATATGCAAGTAGAACAGTAGTGTTTGCAGAGGACAATGAAAAGGGTTCATCTTCTGTTGGTCGCACCAATTCAAGTATCTTTTCCATTTGAAAGCATAATTCCTTCTGGTGGAAGGCTTTCTGTCTGCTATCAAAACCTCTGTGATGTTGGGAGGGAGATTTAGTCCGTTTAGTACTTCCCATTCAATCTCCATGCCGTTAAGTGAAGAGATGACTGCATGGGGTGTATGAGATTCCCCTTGCCCTGAGAAAGGAGAAAGGGGATCATTGATTAGTGAAAAGTCCTAACCTCTTTAGTCTTTCCTCATAGGGGAGTTGTTCCATTCCCCTTATCATTTTGGTAGCCCTTCTCTGTACCTTCTCCATCGCAATTATATCTTTTTTGAGATGCGGCGACCAGAATTGTACACAGTATTCAAGGTGCGGTCTCACCATGGAGCGATACAGAGGAATTATGACATTTTCCGTTTTATTCATCATTCCTTTTCTAATAATTCCCAACATTCTGTTTGCTTTTTTGACTGCCGCAGCACACTGCCCCGACGATTTCAATGTGTTATCCACTATGAGATCTAGGTGTCATAGTGGATAACACATTGAAATCGTTGGTGCAGTGTGCTGCGGCAGTCAAAAAAGCAAACAGAATGTTGGGAATTATTAGAAAAGGAATGATGAATAAAACAGAAAATGTCATAATTCCTCTGTATCGCTCCATGCTGAGACCGCACCTTGAATACTGTGTACAATTCTGGTCGCCGCATCTCAAAAAAGATATAATTGCGATGGAGAAGGTACAGAGAAGGGCTATCAAAATGATAAGGGGAATGGAACAACTCCCCTATGAGGAAAGACTAAAGAGGTTAGGACTTTTCAGCTTGGAGAAGAGACGACTGAGGGGGGATATGATAGAGGTGTTTAAAATCATGAGAGGTCTAGAACGGGTAGATGTGAATCTACCCGTTCTAGACCTCTCATGATTTTAAGGTACTATCTCATGATTTTAAGGTACTATCTTTCGGATAGTAGAAAGACTAGGGGGCACTCCATGAAGTTAGCATGGGGCACATTTAAAACTAATCGGAGAAAGTTCTTTTTTCTCAACGCACAATTAAACTCTGGAATTTGTTGCCAGAGAATGTGGTTCGTGCAGTTAGTATAGCTGTGTTTAAAAAAGGATTGGATAAGTTCTTGGAGGAGAAGTCCATTACCTGCTATTAAGTTCACTTAGAGAATAGCCACTGCCATTAGCAATGGTTACATGGAATAGACTTAGTTTTTGGGTACTTGCCAGGTTCTTATGGCCTGGATTGGCCACTGTTGGAAACAGGATGCTGGGCTTGATGGACCCTTGGTCTGACCCAGTATGGCATTTTCTTATGTTCTTATGAATCGGTGGACTAATTGAGAGATGAAGAAGATAAGCATACCACGGTTGTCTCGGCCAAGCAGGCGCAATGAGAATTAAATCCGCTCTGCCATAATTTCTGAATCGTGCGTGAAATCAACGGAATTGGCGGGAAGGCGAATAGGAGGCTGTTCGTCCACAGAATCAAGAAAGCATCCTGTGATGTCCTGTGTATGCTGGGAAGAAGCGAGCAGAACTTCCTTACTTTTCTGTTGTCTTCTGACGCGAACAGATCCATCTCTAGCATGCCCCAGTATGCGAAGATCCTGTCCGCTTCTGATTGCTTCAGTGACCATTCGTGAGGGTGGAAAACCCTGCTGAGTTTGTTTGCTTTCGTGTTCGCAAGACCTGACAGGTTGGAAGCCTGAATTAGAACTCTGTTGTGTTCTGCCCATTCCCATATTTGAATTGCTTCCTTGCAAAGAATCAAGGAACCAGATCCTCCTTGTTTGTTTATGTAGAACATTGCTACTTGGTTGTCCGTGTGAATCATCACAGATTTTCCCTGTATCCACGACTGGAATGCTAGTAGAGAGTTTTTTTTAGTGCTCTGAGCTCTAGCAAGTTTATCTGAAAACTTTACTCGCTCTTGGATCAGACTCCCTGGGTTTCTAGGTGTAGGAGATAGGCTCCCCAGCCCTTTATTGATGCATCTGTTGTTATGATAAGCTGATGAGGAGGCCACCACAGTGGACTTCCCTTGGTTAAGACTGAAGGACTTAGCCACCAAAGGATGTCTCTGCGCATGGATTTTGAAATTTGTATCCTTTGGGACATTTGTTGAGTAACCTGGCTCCATTGAGTTTTTAGACCCCATTGGAGACGTCTTATGTGTAGACGTGTGTTTTGAACCACATGAATGGCTGCAGCCATGTGGCCCAACGGAAGTGAATTTCTGACGATGGGGAGACTGACAAAGGGACCTCAAAGTTTGAATTCTGTCCAGTGGCAGAAAGGCTCTTGAAATGGTAGTCTGAATTTTCACTCCAATGAATTGTATGTCTTGAGAAGGATGGAGATAGTTTACAATCCAACCCAGACTCTCTAGACAGAGAATTGTTTCCTCCACATGAGTCTGTAGGATTCGGGCACTGGAGGAGCTGATTAGCCAATCGTCTAAGTATGGAAAAATCTTTATCCTCTTTTTGCGTAAGTGTGCCACAACAACAACAAGACATTTCGTGAAGACTCTTGGGGCAGAGGAGAGGCCAAAAGGGAGTACTTTGTATTGATAGCGCTGATTTCCCACTTGGAAACAGAGGTAATGCCAGAATTTCTTGTGAATCGGAATGTGTGTGTATGCATCCTTTAGGTCTAGTGAACACATTCAGTCGTTGGTTTGTAAAAAAAGGAAGGACTGTCTTGAGAGATGTCATCTTGAACTTTTTTCTTGAGATGCTTGTTGAGAGCTCGGAGGTCCAGGATGGGATGACGACCTCCTGATATTTTGGGGATGAGGAAGTATTGGGAATAGTAACCTTTCCCCCTTTTTGAGAAAGGGACTGGGTTGATTGCTTTTTGATGAAGCAGTAATTTTGCTTCCTGCATTAGTGAGGGAATCTGTACCTGTGACGTCCTGGGTCGAATAGGACAGGGAAGTGTTGGGATATAGTTGAATTGTAGTTGTAACCGTGTGAAATTATATCCAGTACCCACTGGTCTGTGGTGATTGTGGACCAATTCGAATGAAACTGGGAGAGTCTGCCCCCTACATGTTTTGTTGCTGTTATGGCGAGAGTATTTAAAAAGGTTGTTTGGGGGGTGGTTAAGATGATTGTCATTTCTTTTGTCTTTGGGATCAGGGCCTTTGTCCTTGAAGCGGAGATTGAGGTCTTTTCTGCTGGTAGGTTTGTTGTCTGTAATTTTGGAGGTACGGTTGGTAGTAACGGTATGGCCTTCTATAATAGTATCCTCTTTTGTACTGGCTGTAGTAACGCCTGGATGCTGATGGTGTGTCTGAGGGAGATGTTAATGATTGGACTGCAATGTTCTGTTCCTTTATTTGGGAAATGGTTTCTCTAAGCTTTTCCCCAAAGAGATTATCAGGCCTACATGGCAATTTCGCTAACCTGTCATGAACATCCTCCCTAATGCTACTTGCACGCAGCCACAGTAGATGTCTAGTGAGACTGAAGTGGCCGAAAACCTGCAAATGTATCAAAAGCTTCATATGCTGTTCTTAGTAAATGCCGCAAGCCTTCTTGTAAGTCTTGAAAAGGTTGTTGAAAGGGGGCATCTGCGTGAGATGTTGCAAGGAAAAGTTGAAGTTGTTGAGTACAGTTGATGTATTCGGGATCCAAGCATGGAGTTTTGGTAAATTTTACAACCAAAGTCATCCAAAATTTTGTTATCTTTGCCTGGTGGCACATTGGAATATAGCCTGTTCTTAGTTCTTCTCATTGCTGATTCCACAACAACTGAGTTATAAGGAATCTGGACGTTGGAATAATAATAAATCTTCTGCATCCTATACTTGAGGTCCAGTTTCCTGGAAGTAGAAGAAACAAGATGCGGAGTATCCCAAGTCTTGTCCATAAGGGATTCCAAAACTTGGTGGGAAGAAAAAGCAGTTGGTTCAAGCTGGCACTTCTAAAATCTGAAGGATCCCCATAACTTCAGATCTGGGATCTGGCAGTTTCTGAGTCTCTATATTAAGGGCTAAACCCAACTTTTCCAAAACCTTAGCATAAGTGAGATCTTCTGGTGGTGTGGAAGGTCCGATGGAATTCCCATAGAACAGCCGGGAGATGAAAGTGGCGAGAATTCTGGGGACATTACATGAGTGGAAGATGGAGGAGAATTTGAATTCTGTGGGGATGTTCATTTTTGCAGAGAAAGAGAAACATGCGACGATGTAATTTTATGTGGTTTCGATGGTGTTGGAGGATGATTTGACTGTAGGCCCTGGAAGAAATTCTGCAGAAGGGTAGAAATTTGAGACATTGTTTCCTGGGCCGATGGTTGTTGAGGTGGAATAGTACTCATGTCACCTCTGTGTGACCGTTTTACGCAATCCTGAGGAGTGGAGAGCTTGACCTCTTCCGCAAGTTGCGAGGAAGGAATTGAATATCTGGTGATGAGTTCCAACTACCCGCTGGCTCCTCTATGGCTATATCAGAAAAAACCGAGGAGGGAGAGTGATGACTCCCTTGTGGAGATGTGGGATGTGGAGCAGCGGATCTTGATGAAGAGGTTGCTCCAGAAGGTGGCACAATATGTTTTGTCTTGGAAGAAGACTTATGGGGAGTCTCGGTTGGTTTTTCTTTTGAAACATGTCGCTGTATGCTGCTGAGAAGATTTCTTGCTTTTGTTTGTCGCATGGTTCATGTGGTCCTTTAATGCGGAGTGCATCGTAGGCATCGACGCCTTTACGGCTGCCAACGCATGTGTCGGGTGCGACAAAATGGATAGGACCGCCGCAGGGTCTGATGGAGCATGTACCGTATGCATCAGGTTCGGTGTGGCGCTCGACGCACGAGGTGCTGTCGCCGACACGGTTCTCGGTGCGCGGCCTCCGAAGCCGAATGTTCGTGTCGTGGAGCCTCGGACTAGGGTTTTTTCTTTCCCGGAGAGGATTTTGTCGATTGTCGGTCGGTTGGAGAGCGGGCATATGAAGATGAGTGCCTCAACCTCTCCATTTTTTTGGCCCTATGGTGCCTAGCCCATAGGGATATCCTGCCACAATCTTTACATGCGGCCTGGTCGTGGTTGGGACCGAGACATAAACAGCAATTATGTCCATTGGTCACCGACATTATCTTCCCACAGGAGCAGTACTTAAAACCTGGGCTCTTCGGCATGATGACTTCTTCTGAGTCTTCTTTTTTCTTGTGAGGAGATCGAGAGTATGCTATACCATCCGTGAGGTACCGTGGAAAAACTAAAAACTGAGGAGACAGATCGGGACCGCCGGTGCATGCGCACTTCAAAGCTCTTCGAGCTGAGAGAGTAAGCACCGCCTCGTGACATCACGGATGACGTCACCCACGCTGCATGGCTAAATGCCCTGCTTATTGACAGAAAAATTAATTGTTCCTTATTAACCTGTTCTACCACACCCATGATTTTATCAACTTCTATCATAGCCCCTCTCAGTCATCTCTTCTCCAAGTTGAAGAGTCATAACCTGTCTTGCTTTTCTTCATAAGGGAGTCAGTCCATTCCCTTTATTATTATTTTGCCCTTCTCTGAATCCTTTCCAGTTCTGCTGTATCTTTTTTGAGATGGGGTAACCAGAATTGCACATAGTACTCAAGGTGTGGTTGCAACATAGATCTATAGAGGCATCATGTACAGTACAAAATCTAGATGGATAGATAAGATAGAGAAATAGAGTTAGAATTATTCTTCTTCATATGTATCACTTTGCACTTGTCTACATTAATTTTCATCTGTCATTTAGATGTCCAGTTTCCTGGTCTTGCAAAGCCCTCCTGCAATTCCTCAGTCTTCTTGTGTTTTAACTAATCTAAATAATTTTGTGTCATTTGCAAGTGTCATCAACTCACTCATTAACAATCTGGAAAAAGGGGCAAATACTCCTCCCAGAACAAATCCCTGAAGCACTCCACTATTCACCTCTCACCACTGGGAAAACTAGTCATTTAGTCTTACTCTCTCTTTCCTATCTTTTAACCAGTTACCAATCCACAACAGAACAGCACGTCTTATCCCATGACTTTTTGGATTTGGATTTTACTTGCCTTTTCCAAATCCAAGCTCAAGGCAAGTTATAATACAGTTACTGTAGTTATTTCCCAGCCCAAGAGGACTTACAATCTAAGATGTACTTTTAAAAAAATATTTTGAAGTGTCTCATGAGGGACTTGGTCACATGCCTTCTGAAAATTCATATACATGACTGGCCCACCCTTATCCACATGTTTGCTTACATCTTCAAAAGAAGCTTAATAGATAAGTGAGGCATCACTTCCTTTTGCTAAATCCATGCTGGCTCTTTCTTATTAACATATATTTATCCATATAGCTAGAAATTTTGTTTTTAAGAATATTTTCCACCATTTTACTAGCTCCAACATCAAGCTCACTGAACTGTAGTTTCCTGGATCACCATGGAGCCTCTTTAAAAAAAAAAAAAAAAAGGATTAGTGTTACACTGACTACATTTTCCACTTCTCAGATACAATGGCAAATTTAAAAGAAGGTTACAGATTTCCAGTAGGTCTACAATTTTGCATTTGATTTCCTGTAGAACTCTGGTGAATACCATCAGGTCCTGGTGATTTGCTACTATTTATTTTATCAATTTGAAAAGATTCTCACTGATTTGTTTCACATCTTCTGAATCAACATCTCCAAAAAATGGTTCAGACAAAAGGTATCTCCCCAACATCCTCTGTTGTGAAGACCAAAACGATTAATTCATTTTCTGCTATGGCCTTGACCATCTTTTAACTTCTATACTGCAAGTCATATTATGGCCCAACTGACTCCCACCCAGATTTGTTTTTAATGTACCAGGAAGTTTATACAATTAGTTTTGATCTCTTTGGCAAGTCTCTCCTCAAATTTTCTTGGCCTGCCATTAATATTTTACATCTAACTTGCCAGTGCTTTTGCTCTTTCTATTTTCCTCAATAGGCCCTGCTTTCCAATTTTTAAAGGATGACTTTTTGGCTTTAAAGCCTCTTACACTGCACCATTTACCCATACTGGTAGTTGTCTGTTTTTCATTTGATCCTTTTAATATAGGAATATACTCCGCCCAAACTCCTCCCACTTGAATACATTTTTCCAATCTGTATATGGATTTCACAATGTGATATTTATTGCATGCATTATGGTGTTATCGCAGGAGTTAGGGCCCTATTGCAATCTGATGAATGACCCCCCTTAGCTTGTAAAGTAATTATGGATCTCTAATTCTGGGTATGCGGGGTGATAAAGTCCAAGTTGACTTTCAGGTAAACAATTAACATCACACAGATCTAAAATAACTGTCTGCAGTTCTCCAAACTGTCTTTTCCTTAGATTACTCCCGAGTCTACCCCTTATATCATGACCCTTAATACTATGACCCCTCATTCTAAAGCCTCATTTCTGTTCCAAGATGCCCAACTCCTGTGCATGGAAACCTTGGAGGTATTTAAAGGTCTCTATACCATCTTTAAATACCTCCAAGGTATACATGTTTAGATATTTAAATATGTCCCTCATGCTTCAGAACAAAGACCAATGACTATTTTAGTAGCCACCCTCTGAACTGACTCTAACTGGTTTATAATCTTTTGAAGATGCAATCTCCAGAACTGTACTCAGTATTCAAGTTGAGGTCTCACCAGGGACTTGTATATGGGCAATATTGCCTCCTTTTTTCTTCTGATCCTTTCCCTATGCTTCCAAGTATCTTTCTGATTTTTGCTGTCACCTTTAGCCACCTTAAGATCATGTTATTTCTTGAGACAATGAAAATCAGAAAAATTATTTCCTCAAAATTTCAGATTATCCATTATTTTTTGTGGCTAGCATGCAGATCAAATTGGAATATATATATATGGCTAAGGTGCAAGAAGTTTTACACTTTTAAAACAGTACTAGCTATGTTCTTCAGTGTCCATTTGTCTGTTTCTTGGCTTTAATGCTACCAGTTTTGATATTCTTCCTGTGTCTTTTCCTTCATATATTTTTTTATTTCTGATATTTTTTGCAATGTTTAGAATGAAGTATGCACTTTTTAGAATGGCTATATTCTATTTTTAAAATCTCCATTCCCAAAGTTCTCTCTTCAGTTCATTTTATGTGTGTGCAAAAAGCTGCTGCTTGTTTGTGTTGGCCCTTCCAACCCTTATCTTATATCTTAGAAAGTTCATGTGTGCAGCTAGCTCAGGCTGCAAACTGCAGGTCATTAATCTGTATAGGGTTACACTGCTCTTCCTATCTTCTCATTAAATACATTCCCTGCCTCATTCCAATGATATCAGTATGCTAACACCCCAAGGACACTATTTTCCATAGTAAGAGATCTCACTAATGACAAATCCAACCCTCCACAAAACCTACCAGTAAATAAATGCAATGAAATAGCCACCTTTTTCAACGACAAAATAAAAAACTTAAAAACAAAAATTCCTCGTACAACGAAACAAGAAATAAAAACGAAAAAAAGAGATATAGAACAATGGACAACATTCGAGATGGTTTCTGAAATGGAAATTGAATCGATGTTAAAAAAACTAAACCCGGCCCTGCATGCATCTGACACAATACCAACCACTGAAATAAAAAATATAGCCAACACAGTATCACCAACATTAACAAAGATACTGAACCTATCACTAGAGGAAGGAATCATGACAGATAGTCTAAAAGGGGCAATTGTAAAACCAATCCTAAAGAAGAAAAACAGCGACCCACTTAACCTGAGCAATTACAGACCAGTTTCAAACCTACCACTAATCGCAAAACTAATTGAAAAAACTATACAAAAGCAACTAGCGGAACACTTAGATAATAATAACATCTTGTATCCATCACAGCATGGCTTTAGAAAACACTATAGCACTGAAACATTCCTGCTAGCACTAACAGACAACATCATGAGAGGATTCGACAACTGCAAACATTATATCTTAGTAATGCTGGACCTCTCAGCAGCATTTGATACTGTAAATCATGAAATCCTTTTAAATAGACTAAATGAAATAGGTTTAAGTAACATAATTCTCAAATGGTTTAGATCATATCTAAGCAACAGATATTTCCAAGTTCAAATCAAAGACGCAATGTCAGAGAAAATACACTTGCAAACAGGGGTTCCACAGGAGTCAGCTCTATCTGCTACCCTCTTCAACATATACCTATTACCATTGGGCCACCTACTAGCCGGTCTAGGCATAACACACTATATATACGCTGACGACATTCAGCTAATACTACTCATAGATGAAACTATTGAAAAAACACTAAACTTAGCCAATATGTACCTCGATATCATAAAACAACTACTAAACCAAATGGAGCTAGTAATCAATATTGAAAAAACAGAATTCCTACACTTAGAACGCAAAAAGAATGAGATCATCCAAAAGACAATCACAATCAAAAACAACCAAAAAATAGAACTAGCAGAGAAAGTACGGAACCTAGGAGTTATAATCGATTCTGAACTAAGCCTAAAACAACATATATCATTGTAAGTGAGAGAGGGATACTCCAAACTCATGGTTCTCAGAAGACTCAAACCACTGCTAACGACTATAAACTTTCGTTCAGTGCTACAAGCATTGATTTTTGCAAGCACCGACTACTGCAATACCTTACTACTAGGTCTACCATACACATCACTTAGACCACTACAAATTCTACAAAACACTGCTGCAAGAATTTTGACAGGAAAAGTAAAAAAGACCACATCACAGAAACCCTAGCCGAGTTACACTGGCTCCCAATTGAATAAAGAGTTCAATACAAAACACTTTGCACCATACATAAATTAATACACAATGAAAAAGCAGAGTGGCTCAACACAGCCCTCCGCATTCACGTACCAAACAGAAATCTAAGATAAAAACAGCAAGACTCACACAAGTAAGAGAAAGAGCTCTATCGCTGGCAGGACCCATACTATGGAACACCATGCCTTTAGAATGAAGGTTACAAAGCGACAACAAATCCTTTCGAAAAAACCTAAAAACCTGGTTATTTAAGCAAACCTATCAAAGAGAGTAGGTGAATAGTGAAGCCGGTGAAGTGCGAGATATGAACAAATGAAAATCAAACACACACCACCACAAGCGATAGGCGTGTAGCTGTATTTTATTTATTTTTTTATATTACTTTGTCTGATCATCCATCACTATAAGATAAAGTGACACTGATAAAGTTAGCATTGCTTTTAATTCCAAAAAAAAAACACCGTACAGTATCTTATCACACTACATTTATCTTATTTTTAAAAACTATGTCCTGGACCGATATGGCACTTGTGTAAAGTAACGTTTCAGCATCATTATTTGTTTGTGCCTATTGTAAACCGTTGTGACGGAAACTACTAAACGACGGTATAGAAAAGACTTAAATAAATAAATAAATGTCTGTGTCATTTATTCACACCCATAAAAAGAAAGACACTAGTAGTCAAATATTAGGTTTTATACATGACAGAGACATCCTGAAAAATAAATCCAAAGGGAAGCACAGAAAAATGAGCCTTAATGGTCTAAGGAAACTTGCAGTAGTTTGCATTGTTTATCTTCTAATTCATACACACTCATATTAAAGCAATAATGAAGAAACACATAAAACAGCAAATAATCACTGCATCACTCCTTTACCCCATCCCCAATAGTCTTCATTTCTTTGCCCTCCCTGTTCACATGTAATGATAATCCAAATCTCCTACACTGTCGGTTTTCATGGGGGCAAGGAACAGAGACAGATAGAGAGTGGGAAGCCCTCTGAGCTATGCATACAGAGGTATCAAACACAAAATAAAATTAAGAATTAAAAAAAAAAAAAAAAGATTTGACTAAAATGTCCAGATTGCAAAGAAGCTTGAGGATTGCAAAATGTGCAAAAGCTTTTATACTTAAAACTGGCCAGAAAATAAAATAAAGCAGCTTGTAGTAAGAAAGGAATTACCATAAAGATATATTAAGTGTTTTCTTCTATTTTTGGTCTATGGGTAAAATGCTTAGTACATATGGCCCATCACCTATATCTACAAACACACACACACACACATATATATCCAGTTTTTACCAAATCTGAAGAAGTATTTTGAAGAAGTACAATATAAAGAAAGCTACTCACCATAGACAGCTGACTCCATGTAGATCTCAAAGGTTTATGTTGAACAACTATCCTATCAGGTAATTTTTGTTCTTTGGGATCAGTATCTTCATCGGATTCAATCTCCAGAGCCTTTTCTTTATAGTTCTGATACAATACAGCAGCCGCTAGAGTACCAAACAATATTTGATTTATTTTAAATTATTCTACTGCATAAACCAAAGATTTATTAAGGGGTTTTCAAACTGTAATAAAAAACAAAACAAAACATAAGCCCTATCCTCCCCCAACCTACCCAACACAAAATGCATCCTGTACATCTTTCGAACACATAACCAACCTAAAATCCTAAAAAAAATTGCATTAGCCTCTCTTAGAAATTGCTTCTCCCTTCACTTTTTCACCCCATTGAAAAATCAAACTCACCAGCTCAAATAGCTCCCAATCAATGGTCTCAATTCAATACTTCAAATATCTGAACAGATACCCTTTAAAAGCTTCAACAAACAGCGCCTTAAAATTTACTAAATTTCAGGTAATTCTTTTCTTAACAAAGTTCCAAAAAGCACCTTATTCCAAACAGCTAGACCCATACAACTAAAAGCTGAATTACGGTTCCTCACCAACCTCCCTTGGGAATGTGTTGGGCTCTATAAAAGATCTTGATCCAGTAACTTTGAAGCCCTTTTCAGCACATAAGGCACTAGACAAGGTGAAAAATTGAGAGCCTTGAAACAATTAACAATGGAAGTAACTCATCTTGCTAAAATATCTGAGAACATTTGGTCTAACTACCCAGTTAATTTTCCTACTTTGGTTATCCTGTGTGTGGATCTGGACTGAACTGGAAATACCTTTCACTAATCTCTTTAAAACAAACAAACAAAAAAACCTCTAGGCCCCTAGTTTGTCATGATTCCACAACCTTGGCAACTCCACCTACAATTATCCTACTCTATAGGACAGGGGTAGGCAATTCCACTCCTCAAATACCACCAACGGGTCTTGTTTTCAGGATATCCACAATGAATATCCATGAAATATATTTGCCTACTGTGGAGGGGTGCATGCAAATCTCTCAAGCACATTCATTGTGGATATCCTGAAAAACAGACCTGTTAGTGGCACTTGGGGACCAGAGTTGCTACCCTGGTACAGGAGAACACTGAATATTTGCCAGCACCATATGGCTCACAGTCAGTAAACAAGGCTGAGCAGCTGAGATAGGCTGCTAGTGAAAGACAGAGAAGGAGAGAACCTGAAGAGGGAGGAGAGGAGAAACTGACTGTAGGAACAGGGAAAGAAGCCATAAAGGGTAAGTGAAGGCAGGGTGGAGTCTGCATAAGATGGCATATGAAGAGAAGAAAACAGTATCCATGGAATAAAGAAGCAATAGGTGGAGTAGGGGATGAGGGGATGAGGGAAGAGACAACCTAGCTTGAGGAAAGAAGACAGACTAGAAGGTAGATTAGGGTTACAAATAGCAAGACAGACTAAGAGGTGGGCAAGGTGGAGGTAAGAGCAGAGACAGCCTTGGCAAGGAAGGGGGTAGAGGAAAGGAAGAGGGTGAGGGTGAGGGGTAGAAGAGAAAAGCTGAGGGACAGATGAGATAAACATGAGGAAGCTCTACTGGAGCTTTGCTGGTTTTATTGGGAACACTAAAATAAAACTGTTACATGTGCCAGCTGTGGCTACCGGCGGCCGGTCCCCCTCAACTCTTTCGCCGATGCCGGCAACTCCGCCGGGACCCGCACGGCCGCAGGGAGACATCCCCGCCGCGCGCGCCAGGTCCCAGATGCTTTAGGAGCTTCCGCCTCCAGACCTGTACCACCTCCTGTGGCAGGGGAGATGACCGCTGACCTACTCTTTGTGGCACAGGGCCGTGGACCATCGCCTCCGGCAGCCCTCTCCGGGCCAGGCCCTCCGTAGGCACGAGGCCGCGCCTCCTGCAGATATTTAAGGGGCCAGCCTCACTAATTGCAGTCCAGCCCATGGATGACGTCTGGAGCCTGGGGCTATTTCAAAGGGCCTCCTCTTCCGGTTCCCCAACTTGGCAACGAGTCTGCTTGCTTCCATGGTCCTTCTGCTTCGGTGGTGTCCTGCCTCCAGAGTCCTGTTCCTGCCTTCTGCACCTTCTTCCTGCTCCAGTTCCCATCCTTGGTCGCCTTCGGACAGATTTCTTGGCTTCAACCTCGGACTGGCTCTCGGCGACCCTCTGGCTTCTGACTCTGGACTGGATATCGGCGACCCCCTGGCTTCTGACTCTGGACTGGTTCTCGGTGACTCTTTGGCTTCTGACCTCGGACTAGCTATCGGCGACCCTTGGGTTTCTGATCTGGGACTGTTCTTGGACGACTCCACTGATGCTTACCACTCTCTTCACAGGGGCCCACCTAAGACCTGCCGGCCCCCGAACCCAAGGGCTCAACCTGCGGGGAATGGGGTTGGTATTGGCGAAGCTCCAGCCAGCCCTCTGCACCAGTCCGGCCTCGCCTTCCGATGGTGGGGACCTGTGGGGGTTCGCCCTCTCAGGTTGTGCCAACCTCACCTCGGTCCACACTCTCATCCGTCAGCATAACAAAAACTATATGGATTCTAAAAAGATGAAAATACCAAAAATTCCAGCAAAATGGAACAGACCTAGAAGATGTCAAAGGGGAAAGAGAAGAAAGGAAAATAGTGAAAGAAAAAGATGAAAAATGTTTAACTAGGACAGATCTAAAATTTAAAAAAGAAAGAAAAGGAGAAAAATGTTATAAAAAAATCTATTCCGATGTACACAAAGATAGGAGCATAGTTCCCTCATATGTGAGCTCCTATGTTTAGGAGCAATGCTCACAGGTTTTACATGGTCGCTCACATATTTTTCTTTGTGCTATATACAGAAATGCAAAGCTAATACTGGCACTCAAAAATTGTTTGTTTAAAAAAACAATTGTTGCTCACATTTGCACATACCTAGTCACTCTTAGGAAGCAGCATTGGATAGGAGAATGTGTTTTATCTCTGAACAGAAAATATTCAACACCTCAAAAAAAAAAAAAGGGAGGGGTTGCCTTTTTGGTACATCTGATGTAAAACTGCATGTAAGTGTACATAAAAGTTCTACAGAATCTCAAAAAACTGTGCAGCAAAAATTCTAGCTCCTTCCCACAGAATATACAGTCAACTAGTACATAATATTTACAGATAAACCATGAAAACTTAACTCTGAGAACAATTCAACTTTATATATTCTTTCAAATGTAAAGTAAGATAAAATTTGGTGATCACTGCCATTTGCATTAGTATAAAGCACATTACAGAAATGTTATATGCAGACAAGGGGTTCCTCCGACTCTGTATGACGAAAATCTTGTAGTGAGAACAGAAAATGTATTTCCCTATATCACAATGTTTTGATGTTTAGAAATCTGAATTCAGGGGAGGAAGTGACGTCAGCCTAGCTGATGGCAGCTTAACTTGTGAGCTCCCTCGACACCCGAAAGAAATTTGTTAATTCACAATAATTGCTCTCGACTAACCTTCTCTCCTGAAATATTGGACTATAGATTAGGTTTATCGATGGCTGGGAAGAAAAAAGTTTACGATTTCAAGCGTTTTTCATATCAGGGAGCGTCTGAGCAGGAGATGAACGAGACGGAAAGCACCCATGCTTCTGAGATGGCGGAGGGTCAGAGCGCGTCAGACGACGAATTTAATGTTAACGCGGAAGAGGCACCGTCCAGGTCAGATTTTAGAAATTGGTTCTGTGCCTTGAGAAAAGACCTAAAAAGCTATAAGCAAGAGATCCGCGAAATGTTGGATGACTTTAGGGAAGAACTTAACCAGGTGGGAAACAGAGTGGACGAGATGGACAACAGATTGGAGAGTCAAACGGAGATCTCTAGAGTCTTGCAAGAGTCTCAACAAGAGCTGCAAGATGAAAATCAATTAATGAAAGTTAAGCTGGCAGACCTAGAAAATAGGTCAAGGAGAAGTAACCTTAGATTTCGGGGCATACAGGAATCCGAGGCGAACAAAGACTGAACAGGCGTGGTAATCAGATTTTGCCAGTTTATTTTAACTTCGTCCGAGGGCGATGCAAATCCGGAGCCGCCAATAATTAAAATAGATCGAGCACACAGAGCTATGCGCTCAGTGGGGGCTAACATTCCTCGGGACATAGTGGTATGTTTCCACGAATATACGCTGAAAGAGAAAATCGCTAACTTGGCGAGGAAACAGGCACGCTGGTCTTGGGAAGGCCAGGAGGTCTCGATTTATGCGGATCTTTCACAGGCGACTCTGCGAAATCGCTTCGAGCTGCGGGAACTAACTCTCTTTTTGCGCAAAGAAAACATTAAATATCGTTGGCTTCACCCGTTTGGACTCACCTTTACATGGGAAGGCAAATCAGCGCAGATCAAATCCATCCATGAGGCGGCGGCCATTTTGAAAAGCAAGGGCTTCACTCCGGTGTTGCCGCCAAGGCAAAGGAAATCGACCGTGCCGATATCTTCCACAAGATGGCAGCGGGTGGGATCCCGCAGCAACAGACTGAAGAGAAACTCGGACTCCAACTCGCAATCGTCGAGCATGACCTGATATTTTCTGCACATCTGTTTTTCACGTGGGGCAGATTGTGTCCTGCTCTATAAGTTAAGTCAGCAAGTTATGCCTAATGGTATGAATCCGTTGTTTATGGAGCATGTTCATGTTTTCTTGTTACAGAGATTCAATTGATATTGCTTATTTTCCAGCTAATTGTACTATCTTTTTATATATATATGTGATACTTCAATATAAAGTTAATCGGGTGTTGGGGAGTGGTAGGATAGCTTACAAGTTTCCTCCAGAGTACTTGGTGTATCGATCTGCAAGGAGGTATTGGCAGATCAAACGGGAGGGGAGGGGAGGGGAGTGGGAACATACATTTCTGGATGAGGAGCTGTGTAGCGAGAGGGGGACATATTTTCAGTTTTCAGGTACTGGGGGTTTTGGGAAGTGCTACAAATGGAATATTGGTATTTTTTCAGGATTATCTACAAACGATCATATGGTGTGGCATGCGGGGGAGGTCTCTTACTGATATGCAGCGTTGGGGTGGGGAATTCACATTTTATGCATAATTATGGCGTCGCTTAGATTTGGTTCCATTAATGTAAAGGGGCTGAGTACTCCATTTAAAAGACGATTGTTATTTAAAGAATTGACACACCAAAAATTGGATATTGTGTTCTTACAAGAGACACATATGAAGGCACGATATGAACACTTAATGAAGTCCAGGGCTTATGGCACTCAATATTATACACCTAGAGCCAAAGAAACTAAATATACGGGAGTAGGGATTCTTTTTGCCTCTCACTTGGTCTTTACGTGTCAAAAATGTATTAAGGATCCTGCAGGGAGATACTTACTGCTGGTGATTCTGGTTGATGGTCAGGCATATACGCACCCAATACTGAGCAAGGTACCTTTTTGGAGCAGTTATCGGAGGTACTCATGCTCCATCATAGTGGAAAAGTGATCGTAGGGGGGGGATTTCAATCTAGTTTGGAACCCCAAATTAGATGCATCTAAAGGATATGTCTCGACGCCCCATACACACAGGCGTCGACTAAAAGATTTTATGGACACTTGGCAACTAGTGGACGTGTGGAGGGTGCGATGCCCACAAACCAGGTCATATACCTTTTATTCGCCAGTACATAAATCACAGTCACGCATTGATTATTTTTTAATTGACCAAGGGCTCTTTAATACCACCAGTCGAGCGGACATAACTCCTATCGCATGGTCGGATCATGCGGTGCCTAGTATTGATTTAACCTTTGTTGACTATGATCCAGGAATTAGATTCTGGCGGTTAAATGATTCTTTATTGTCGGATAAAGACTTTTCTCAGATTATTATTAATCACATTAAGGACTTTTTCCTTAGGAATGACACTGGAGAGCAGTCACCCTCCGTAGTATGGGAGTCTTTTAAAGCATACATAAGAGGACTTTTTATATCCAGGGGCTCTTATGTAAAGAAAAAACGTGGCCAAAAGGCCGTGGAATTGAGAAATCTAATTGACGAACTGGGTCGTAAACATCACGAAACAGGAAGCACTAAAATTTTAGCTCAACTTAATAGTGCAAGGGAAGATTTGTTACGATTGGAATCTCAGAATATGGCTCATTGGATGCAGTTAGCAAAGCAGTCTTACTTTGAGGGGGGAAACAAGGCGGGGAAAATGTTAGCCAATAAACTAAAGAAAATACAATATCAAAGTATGATATCTAAAATTAAGGGAGACGGGGAGGCCATGTTAACAACGAATACGGATATCCGCACTAGGTTTTTGGACTTCTATGAGAAATTATATAGCTCTAATAAAAATATTCGGGATACCCACATAGAACAGTATCTTGGTGCTGTAGCCTTGCCTAGGTTCACTGACGATGAGAGCAGGGAACTGGAGGCGGAGATCACTACTCCAGAAATATTATCATCCAAACGCTAAAGGTGGAGAAGTCCCCAGGACCTGATGGATTAACTGCGAAATTTTATAAACAATTTGGTCCCTATATAGTGGCGCACCTTCAGAAAGTATATAATGATTTGAGACAGGGAGGAAAATTGGCAGGGGAGGCTAATATGGCTGGCATCACCATACTGCCCAAACCGGGTAGGGATCCCACGCTGTGTGGATCCTACCGTCCCATCTCCTTAATCAATCTTGATTTAAAAATTATTGCCAAGATACTAGCGGGACGCATAAACAAGTATATTGCACGACTGATACACCAAGATCAGGCAGGGTTTATTCCTGGAAGACAGGCTGGGGATAATATTCGTAAACTCCTTAACCTTATCTGGATAGCGCATAATAATAAAGAAGAATCCCTCTTTTTATCAATAGATGCCGAAAAGGCATTTGACATGGTGCACTGGCCATTTTTATTTAGGGTATTAGAGAACATGGGATTTGGGTCCTATTTTTGCACCTGGTTAAGACAATTATATGATACACCCAAGGCATGCTTGAAAATCAATGGGGGTTACTCAAAGGCTTTCATAGTAGAAAGAGGAACGAGGCAGGGGTGTCCGCTATCCCCCACATTGTTTGCCCTGTTTTTAGAACCCCTGGCCATAAATATTCGTAGCAAAAGCCACATAAAGGGCTTTCTGATAGGGAAGGAATCTTATAAGATGTGTCTTTTTGCTGATGATATCATGTTTACGCTCCAGAATATGGATCAGTCTCTCACAGGTGTAGAAACTGAGATTCAGCAATTTAGTGAGGCCTCAGGGTTCAAAGTAAATTGGGAGAAGTCTGAGATTCTTAATATTTTCTGTTCTCCAGACACAGTTACAAAACTACGAACCAAACATCCCTTCCGGTGGGCGGCTCATAAAATTAAATACTTAGGTATCTATCTATCCCAGAACCCGAGAAACTTGTTCTCCCTGAATTATATTCCATTGGCTTCTAAAATATTTAGAGATCTTGACATTTGGTCGAGGTTACCGCTCTCATGGCTTGGACGTATAGCAACAATTAAGATGAATATCCTTCCTAAATTTCTTTATTTATTTCAAACAATACCCATCTCAATTCCCACCAAAAATATACAGCACTGGCAAAGGAAAATCTTCAGTTTCATATGGCGGCATAGACCACCAAGAGTCAGTAGGACAATACTCTATCTGCCCAAAGTGGAAGGGGGCTTGGGGGTCCCAAATCTGCATTGGTATCTTGTGGCCGCACAACTACGGCCCTTGATAGTATGGCACGATACTAGGGAGCAGAAGCATTGGGCACAAATTGAACAACATTACTTAAACAACATGCCACTTGTCGCTCTCCCATGGCAACCTAGAAAAACTTGGAGGGACTGCATAAATATGCTACCTACGACTAGAGGGTCGATGCAATATTGGGATAAGTGGAAGGAGAAACTCACTGGGAAAAAAATGTATTATCATTTAACACATCTCTTCCACAATAGGGATTTCCTGCCAAGCAATGCGCTTCGCTCCTATGAATCCTGGAAAGATAGGGGTATATTTAGATTGGATTATATATGGAGAGAGAATGACTTTGTTCCCTTTTCGGTACTCTGTAAGGAAGTGGGGCTGGAAGGTAAGGAGACTGGCCTATAACCAGATTACCCATTTTTATCGAAGTTTGAGAGTTCGAGGGTTTTTGGCTAAGGGTAAATCTCTCTTTGGGGGTATTGTTCAAATCCTGCGATACACAGTAAATTAATTACTAAAATCTATGAGTTATTGAACAAACCTCTGGCTATACCACCGTCCTATAAAAGGCAATGGGCAAGGGATTTACAGTGTGAATTAGAGCCCGACACTTGGGCTAACATATATGTACATATCAGTAAAGCATCTGTATCCTATACAATTGTTGAAAACGGATATAAGATGCTGTACCGTTGGTATTACACCCCAGAGCGTCTCTTTCGGATGGCAATTCTGGGTTCGCCCCTGTGTTGGAGAGGATGCAAAGGCACGGGATCTTTTATGCATATGTGGTGGTCTGGAGCATGTATTTCCCTGTTGTGGTCGGATATACAAACATTACTATATCAGATTTTGTTGGTTCCTGTGAACTTTTCCATGGATTATGCCTTACTTCATAACGTTGAGGGAGCTACGGGATCAATGGCACACCCTTTATGTATACAGTTTTGCATTGCAGTACGTTTAGAAATAGCACGGACATGGAAATCTCCCACTGGACCGAACATTCAGGATGTGCTTAAGAGGCTGGACTTTGTGTGTACAATGAGTAAGCTCACAGCAGCTAAAAGACAAAAGCTACATGTCTTCTCTAAAACATGGGACGACTACTTGAAGTGGCGAAGACTGTATAAGGGAAAACCCTAGGGCTGTGGGTAGCCCTCCTGGACAGACACTTACACTTGTGAAGATCTGTAGAAAACCACATTGTTTTCATCTTTGACTAAGCAATGTTGTACCTGATGCCAATTTCTATTGCATGGTAATTCAACAGCGACCGAGTACTAAGTACTCTGTATTTTGTAATGTAATGTTTACCACTCTGAGGGGGGGGGGGAAGGGGGGGGGAAATTGGAAGGGGATGAAGGTATATACTGGTAATGACATTTTGTTGTGTTATTGTAATGGTTTGATATGTTCAGTTTGGTTATTGCCAATAAAAATTGTAAATTACAAAAAAAAAGAAGAAAACTGAATTCAGATGGCCTAATTCAAAGAGATTTTTTTTTCCTCTGTGTATACATACAGGGGAAAAAGTCTTTATGGAATAAGACCCAGATACTTGAAATGAATTAATATATTTTAACATGGTTAATCAGGATAAAATGGATCTTTCACAGCTTTTGTTTTACTCCCCAATGTTAGGGTCTAACTTAGGAGTTACCAACCAGGAAAGAGATCTAGGCATCCTAGTGGTTAATACATTGAAATCATCGACTCAGTGTGCTGCGGCAGTCAAAAAAGCAAACTGAATGTTAGGAATTATTAGGAAGGAAATGGCAAAATGGTGGATGTCCTAATGCCTCTGTATCAATCCATGGAGAGACTGCACCTTGTATACTGTGTGCAATTCTGGTTGCCACATCTCAAAAAATCTGCACTGGAAAAAGTGCAGAGCAGGGTAACCAAAATGATAAGGGACATGGAACGGCTCTCCTATGAGGAAAGGCTAAAGAAGTCAGGGCTGTTCAGTTTGGAGAAGAGATGACTGAGGGGGGATGTGATAGAGGTCTACAAAATCATGAAAGGACTTGAACAGGTTAATGTAAATTGGTTATTTACTCTCTCAGATAATAGAAGGATTAGGGGCACTCCATGAAGTCAGCAAGTAGCTCATTTAAAACAAATCAAAGAAAATTCTTTTTCACTCAGTGCATAGTTAATCTCTGCAATTCATTGTCAGAGGATGTGGTTACAGCAGTTAGTATAACTGGGTTTAAAAAAGGTTTGGATAAGTTCCTAGAGAAAAAATCCATAAACTTATTTATCAATAAGAAATAGTAGCTCGAGATCTATTTAATGTTTGGGTACTTGGCAGGGACTTGTGACTTGGATTGACCACTGTTGAAAACAAGATGCCGGGCTTGATGGACCCTTGGTCTGACACAGTATGACATATCTTATGATCTTAATCTTTTGAACCTCACTAGAATCATGTTCCCACTAGTGGTCATGCCTTTTCTAACACTACAGCAGGGGTTCTGCAATCTGAGGCTCCCAAACCGAATGGGTCTTTTCTATCTCTTCCCTCCCAATCCTGGCAGCTGCACATCTGATACTGCTTTCCTGTAAAACATATGCTGCCTGCAGTCTTATGCTGCAATTGAAAGTGCCACAAGATTAGCCAGTGTTTGATGGGGCACCACGGAGTGTCCATCTGCAACTTCTGATACTGCTTCCACCCTGAAGAACAGTTGATCAAAGCAGTAAGAACAGCAGTACCAGCTGGGGCTAAAATAATCAGATTTTACCCTGAGGTGATACAAGGGGGCTGGAAAAACCTCAGATGTAATTTGAGAGCGGTGGGCTTGAGGAGCTAAAAATCTTAGTTTAAGTTAGGTGCTAGGGGAAATGGACTGGGACTGAATGAGCCAGGGCTGTGAGCGGCAAAGAGTGCTTGCAATGGTGCTATAAAGTTGTGAGTGCTGGGCCTGTGCACTAAGACAGTAAACTTTCAAACCCGCGCGCGGGCGTCCATGTACACATGGTTCCCGGCGCACATAATACCGATTTTATAACATGCGAGCATGTTATAAAATTGGCTACACGCACACACATGCACGCATGATTTTATATCAGTGCGCACATGTGCCAAATCGCATATGTAAGGGGGGAATTTTATAACATGCGCGCAGCAATGTAATGGGCCCTAATCCCAGATCCCTCCCAGTCCGCTCCAATAAAGGAGTGGACTGGGAGGGAACTTCCTAAACCCCTTAGTTAACAACATGCCTCCCTTTTCCCCTACTAACCCCAACCCCTAAAACCCCGCTACTTTAGCTGTTTTTGTTTTACAACTTACAAAATCTCCGGATCAGCAGCAGGTTACATGGGCCGGTGGGATCCCAGCACATGCTTCAGTGGGACAGTGCCTAATGGTGCTGTCCAAGCTCACCCATGGTCCACCCAGACCCCGCCTCCGGACCACCCCTTTTTCTATCGCCCTTTCTTCTGTGCGTACTGGGAAATACCCGTGTGGCCGTGGGCGTTTGAAGATCCCAGCCACGCATGTATCTCCCAGCTTTCATGCTGGCACAGCTTTTAAAATTTATCCTAAAGAGTAATGGGACTGTAAAAGCTGGAGTTGTGGTAGAAGAGTACTGGGACTTTGTAAAAAAAAAAAAATAGAAGGGATTTATTGTGAAAGGAATCTACCTTATAAATGGCCTGTGACCGACGGCCCGCAAATGCGCAGTAGAGCGCAGCTCTACTGCGCATGTGCGGGCAAGGATGTCGATCAGAAAAAAAAAATGGCGGTGGGGCCGCAGGAGCGGGAGGAGAAGCAGCGGCGCCGCGCGCGCGCGCGGTGCCGCTGCTTCTCCTCCCCAGATCTGCCGGCAAATCTCGGGGGGGGGGGTGTCACTCCCGCGCCCCCCCCCACCGAGATCTGCCGGCAGATCTCGGGGGGGGGTGTCACTCCCGCGCCCCCCCCCCGAGATCTGCCGGCAGGAGCGGGAGGAGAAGTAGCGGCACCGCGCGCGCGCGGTGCCGCTACTTCTCCTCCCCAGATCTGCCGGCAGATCTCGGGGGGGTCACTGCCGCGCGCGCGGGAGTGACCCCCCCGAGATCTGCCGGCAGGAGCGGGAGGAGTTAATGGAGCCGGGTGAGGGTTGCGGGAAGTCGCGCTTACGGCGCCGGGAGGAAATGGAGGTGGGTGAAGGGAGGGAGGGAGGGAGAGGGGGACTGAGTGAGTGGGAGGGAGAGGGGGAGTGAGTGGGAGGGAGGGAGGGAGGGAGAGGGGGGACTGAGTGAGAGGAGAGGGAGGGTGGAGAGGAGTGGGTGGGGGAGGGGGGTGGTGAAGAGTGAGGGGAGAGAGAATGAGGGGGAGGTAAGAGACAGAGGGATGTAGCCCGTTTTAACGGGCTTTACGGCTTGTTTTATATACCACATCAGTCATACTTAGTTTGTCGTGTGTGATATATGTATTAGGGTTTGTGTATCTACATTAAGGGGACAGTAATTAAACTGCAGGCAGTTTTGACTCAGGATTTGAACCAATAAAAAAAAAAAAAACTTTGCACACAGATTTGTGACTACTTTTTCAGGCCGTACTATTTAGTTGACTCCCCTGTCCTGATCCCAAGACCTCTTCATAGGACAGTAACTTTCAAAGCAGTGCACAAGCGCACATGTACACACATTCGTCGGCCCACACCCAGGGATATGGCCATTTGATAACGTAAACATATATGCGTACATTATAAAAACAGCCTGGCCGCGCACATATGTGTGCCAAATTTTAAGTGGGTGCATGCATGTGTGTGCAAATCCCACTTCTACCATGTAAATTGGGGGATTTTAAAAGGGGTGCATGCCAACGCCATTCCTAGTTTTACCAGTTCGCCCATTTAAGAGATAGGTCCTCCAAACCCCCCTAGTTTAATAGCCTTCCCAGTTAGCCCCGACCCTTAAAACCCTGCAGCTTTGCCTAGTTTTCTATAAATTTTATCTTACATATCGCCCATAGCAGAAGTAAAGTTACTTGGCAGCGGGCCTTGATGCGAGCCGGGACACCAAAACGCCCAGACAACTCCCACACCCCTTTCTGAAAACTTTCAAGATGTGCGCGCTGCAGGAGATATGCGAGTATCTTGGCAGTTTTTAAAATCCACTCAGTGCGCATAAGCCCAACTTATTCACGCATCCCCTAATTAATGCGGACGCCAGACTTTTAAAATTCACCTTTGTGTGTGTGAAAATATGTACACTGGAGGGAAAAGATGCGTTCCCATTACCCGCATAGAGGGGGAGCAAATCTTTAAAAGCCCATTTCTGCGGGTAGAACACTTCTACTGGCAGAAATGTCCTCTAGAAGGGTAATTTTCAAAGTTGAGAAAGTACTGCACAGCTCTTCCAGAAATTTTCAAAATGAAAGCATGTGCAATGCTGCAAGAATTTACACCTGCTCCTGCCATGGTAGAACTTGTGTGGGTGTGGAGATTTACATGCACACTTTTTAAAAATCAAAAGCATACATGCAATTTGAAACCCCACCCACAAAAAGCCTCTTTTTTTGCCTTCACAGAAATTGGGTTATGTGCATACTTTTTGCATGCAAAAACTAGCAAGTTTTCTAATGAGCCATTTACATACACATAAATGGCTTTGAAAATTATCCCCTCTATGTGGCCATATATCATGTGTATATGTGAGGGACGTATTAATATTCAGGTATATGATGTGGCTCAACATATTCTGATCAAATACAAAAATCAAAAAATGGCTTTTCTTCTTTGAAAGGTTGCAGAGTGGAGAGAAATGTTCTAGTGATTAGAACAATGGGCTGCAAATCCAAATAAGGGAAACCCAGGGTTCAAATTCCACATCCTCCACTGCCATGCTTTGTGACCTTTGTCACTTTTTCTTTCATTGCCTTTGCAAGCTCTTTTAGGCAGTGACTTATTATACCTAAGTTTAAAAAAATGGAAAAGGAGTCTAGAAATACAAAGTTATTATAGCTTTGCTATGCTCTGCCAATTGTCATAATTTGACAGACAGAATGAACATTTGAGGGAAGAAGCATGCACTAAAGTCATGAAGAACAAAGTCATTTTTATGTGCCGCTCACAGAAAATGTTTGATTATTTTTGTTACTTGTCATTCTGCCATTCTTTTTGAGATTTCCATAGAACTGAATTTACAATCTTTCCCGCTACTAGAAAAATATGTTTTCAACTGAGGTCTAAAACATTAGTATACAGTACGTCACCTGAGTTCTGGGTTCAATGAAACTAAAAAAACATGCTATACTATATTATTTCACTGTTAACTCAGTCTCTGATGGTATGTAGTGAACAAAAAAATAGCTATGTAAATGAGATTTGCTGATCATGTTTTCAGAGACTGGGGGCAAATTAACTAATACTAGCTGGCATGACAGAGGACAAGAGAGAAAGAGAGGAAAGCATAGAATTCTCTGAGATGAGAAAAGCATAAAATTCATGGTCAAGACCTGGAAACATGGGAGAAAGAAGAAAGAGCTGAGCACAAAACTGACCCACCATAGCAACCAGCCTTTGTATCAAAGATGGCTCCGAGTGTTGATGTATATTCAGTGTGATCTCCCATGCAATCAAACTCATGTGTTTCCAGATCTATATCCCTTCAACTAGATTGGAAAACTGGAGGATCTTTAAACTGAGGCTAATGATGTAACAGATCCTTTGAGAATTCATGCTTACCTTCCCCATCAAAGGTTCCTTGTCCTCGCATCATTTTCCTCTTTTAATACATTTGCAAGACATAAAAAAAGAAACAAGGACAGAAATGTGAGTCTACAAAACACACTGTATTTCTGTTTTTATTATGCAGTGACTTTATATGCTTTTGTGTGCTGTAGGCTGCCTTGAGGTAACAAAGATGGGCAATATAAAATGTGACAAATAAAAAAAAAAACCTGCATTGTTAAAGACATTTTCTAACATCATGTTTCTGTCAGAAAGTTCTGTTTCTCAGCTTCCAAGCTCTTGGTATTTACAATTTAGACAGCTATGTCTTTGTTGAAGACGTGACAGCAATACAGGCATTCCTTGAAAACAGCTCCACTAGGGAATTTTGTGAACTGACAGCACAGTTTACTGACAAAGAACTAGCTCATAAGCACATTAACCTTAACATTACCAGCTCCCTCTCATCCTTAAAATTAACATTCCACAAAGACTTATCTGCAAACACATTTCCTTGAGGCCAGAACAAACTCTTTACAAAAAAAAAAAAAAAGATTGTAACATCAGAACATGCTCATACTTAGAAGAATACATTTTGGACTGTCAAATCTACAGAGATAATACTTTGAGCAAAAAAATAATGAAAACAAGATTTCAGACCTAACTAGTTCCTTTCTTTCCTAGAAAGCCTACTTATGTTTTTTTCATCATTTTCAGACTCTCATGAGTTGTTTTTTTGGCTTCCTTGAGAACCTTCATATGGTTAATTATTCTACTTACAGCTGTTCCGCCTGGCCTGCAGTTCTTTGCACACAATTTCTAGTCACCCTGCCGAGCTTTATCTATCAACGTATTAACAGCACTGGGAGCCTGAGGCCTATAATGCAAATTAAGCCAACCAAAGACAATGAACATAGCAATTGGCAGTTCAAAGGAAATCTTTTTGGCTGACCCTTGGAGCATAATACTAAAGTACTTATATTATTCGGTTTCACAGAGCAAGGGAACTACTAAAAAGAGGATAAAATAAGAAAGTGGTGGGATAACATAATTATGCTTGTGATATATATAAAACATAGTGCACTTAGTGCAATCTTTTTACCTATCACATTTGTTCTAGAATGGCAAACTCAGTGGCTTTTAAGCTGGTACTGTCACTGTATTTTAACTAGGCCTGACTAAATGTTTTCGGTATTGTTTTGCACTTTTTTTTAAACTTGTTTTGACAGATGCACAGCCCAAGAAAAAATTTTTTAACAGGGTTATCTTTTAATAAAAATAAATTTCCAACCACATTTTCTGTCCCCAGTTCCAGGCCAAATGCAGTACTAGGGCTGAAGTACCAATTTTTTTTTTTCTTTTTGCTTGCTGCACCTGTGGGGAAGTGCTCAGCACACATAGCCAACCTTATTTATAAACATTTCTATTGGTCATTCAGGAATGGACAAAGGAATGTACTGCCTAAATTTCTTATGAATACACCTTCAGGGAGCAAGGAAGATTTTTTTCTTTATTTTGTAGTTATAATTTGGTTTCTTAGGGATTCTGGTTTCCTTTTGTGTTTCAAAGTAAGAGGAAAAAAAAGAGGTGTCAATCAAATGTCAACAATTTCTCATTTTTTAGAGAAGACTTTACAAAAGACATGACAGTTTCCTGGATCCTATCAGGATCTTGAATTCCGACCATGTGCTATGATTTCCTTCAGGATTTTGTATTATTGTGATTAAAGATTTCAACATCTGCATATCTAAGGTACAGATCTGGGCATTTTCTTAACGGCAGGCAATGTGTTCTAACTAGCAAATAAATATAAACAACTAGTTTGAAGGATGAAAAAGTTTCAAGTCAGAAATGTCTTTTCCTGAAAATCTATGGGGTCAATATTGCAAAAACACGGATTGAGTAGTTACTTGGGTATATTTCTTACCTTTATCCTTACCAAACTGGAAAACTTCTCCTTGTCTTCCACCACTGCTTTGAGGATAGGTTGGGACATTCTGTTGCTCTTTTTAGCGTTGGAAGAGGCATCGAAGTCAACGCCACTCACGACCGCCCTGCGATAGGAGGTGGACCTCAGCCCCCTGCGCAGGGTGCCAGGGCTGTCCAGCTCGGGCTCCGGGTCGCCCTCGCCCTTCACCCGGGCCGCCACGGGAAAAGCGCCGGGCTCCGTCAGGCTCCTCGCCTTCAGGCCCCTCTTGGACTCCGCGCTGAAGCTACTCGGCTGGTGGACTCTGCTGGTTATTTTGACTCCGGAAGCCAGACCCACAGGGATGATCTGCTGTTTGCCCACCTTGAGCGCCACAGGGCTGTTGGTGCTCAGCACGATGGACTGGTTCTGGGCGAGCTGCTCCGGGTCGGAAGGCAGCCTCTGGAGAGGAGCTCGGTGCTCCGGGGAAGAGGGCGAAGAGCTAGGGGGAGAGAGGTCCGGGGGGCCCCACGACACGGGGGAAAAGGAGGAGCAGTTATCGGCGGAACGCGCCTCCTCCTCCCCGCCACCGTTACAACAAAACCCGGATCCTGAACTCAAAGCACCCGGTTCCGATGCGAGAGCGGCAGGAGCCGCGTTCCGGTCCGGAGGGGTCCCGCCCGCGGCGAAGCTGATCGAGGAGTTGCAAGCCACTTTCAGTAGCGGGGGAGACCGGTGAATCCGTTTTGGCCAGCCGGCCTGGCTCGCCGGAGCCGGTTTCCCGTTCGGCATCGGCCGCAGACTGGAGCCGGGGTAGGCTGGGGACACGCTCTCCGGGAAGGGGCCCACTTTCTCGGCGGGCTGGCTCACCGTAAACGTGCACCTGTCTTCCAGAGGGAAATCCGTGACTAACACGCCGCTGGGGCTCTGGTAGGACTGGGGTCGGGGTCTTGGGGTGCCCAGACAGTGACCCGGCTTCTCTCCTAGCCTCGGTGCGGGCGGGGGGGTCGATTTCCTCTTCCACAACGGAGCGATTCGGATATGGTTACGGTGGGTAAAATCCACTTCGCTTTCGCTCTCCATCGCTCCTTAAGGATGGGAGAGGGGGAACTAATCCCTAAGGACGGGGAGAGGGGGCTGTTCCCAAAAACTTTGTCCGCACCGGTAGTAGCTGAATCCGGCAGTGAGGGCTCTGCTCCTGCTGCCCAATAAGCTGCAAACTCCCGCCGGAAAGTGGAGCCCACAGATCAAATCCTCTCTGCAGCCACGGTTGGAGCGGCATCCGTTCCCAGCATCCGCGCGCGCCTCCTCTCACCTCCACCTGCTGGAATCTGCTCCCGCCGGCAGCGCCGCGAGGGACGCACGCAGTCTCTGCACCTTCTCGGTGCTCCCCCCACGCAGGTGGGTGCTAGAGGCGGGGAGGATTTTCCCGCACGGGCTCCAGGGCAGCCGCAGCGCGCACGCTCTCTGTTGCCCCAGGACAGCCGGGCACAGACCTCCGGGAAGAAAAAAAGTTGCGAAGTCCGGTTTTCAAGTTAACCCGTACCGCGAAATGAAAGCAATGCGAAGGGAGGCGACGCAGAAACCTTCTCCCGCCCTCTCCGCGCGGACTCTGCCCTCCCTTGTCAGCCGGGACAAGCACCGCTCTTCCCGGCCCTCCTCTCCAGATCCCCCGTTCTCCAACGCCCAGCTGAAGCAACCACGCCTCCCCGTGGTCGCTGCGAGCCCTGCAGCCTGTGCCTAGTGCTACCGGGGCGCAGTTTTACCACCCCAAGCCTCTCTGTACGTTTAGGGGTAGATTTACAAACAGCGCGAATTGGCGTACTTTTGCTGGCGCATCAGGCGCAAGCAAAAGTACGCGGGATTTTAGTAGATACGCGCGTATCCGCTAAAATCCTGGATCGGCGCGCGCAAGGCTATCGATTCTGTATAGCCGGCGCGCGCCGAGCCGCGCAGCCTACCCCCGTTCCCTCCGAGGCCGCTCCGAAATCGGAGCGGCCTCGGAGGGAACTTTCTTTTGCCCTCCCCTCACCTTCCCCTCCCTTCCCCTACCTAACCCACCTGCCCGGCCCTGTCTAAACCCCCCCCCCTTACCTTTGTTGGGGGATTTACGCCTCCCAGAGGGAGGCGTAAATCCCCCCAGAGGGAGGCCTCTAGCGCGCCGGGATGCGACCTGGGGGCGGGTAAGGAGGGCGCGGCCATGCCCCCGGACCGCCCCAGGCCGTAACCACGCCCCGGGCCCGCCCCCAAAATGCTGCCGACACGCCCCCAAAACGCCGCACCTACCAGGCCCGCCCCCCGACACGCCCCCCTCGCCAAACCCCGGGACTTACGCGAGTCCCGGGGTCTGCGCACGCCGGTAGGCCTATTGGGGTAGATTTTCAGACGAGCGCGAACAGCCTACTTTTGTTTGCGCTCCAGGCGCAAACAAAAGTACGCTGGATTTTAGTAGATACGCGCGTAGTCGCGCGTATCGGCTAAAATCCTGGATCGGCGCGCGCAAGGCTATCGATTTCGTATAGCCTGCGCGCGCCAAGCCGCGCAGCCTACCCCCGTTCCCTCCTAGGCCGCTCCGAAATCGGAGCGGCCTAGAAGGGAACTTTCCTTTGCCCTCCCCTCACCTTCCCCTCCCTTCCCCTACCTAACCCACCCGCCCGGCCCTGTCTAAACCCCCATCCTACCTTTGTCGGGGGATTTACGCCTCCCGGAGGGAGGCGTAAATCCCCGCGCGCCAGCGGGCCTCCTGCGCGCCGGGCCGCGACCTGGGGGCGGGTACGGAGGGCGCGGCCACGCCCCCGGGCCGTAGCCACGCCCCCGTACCCGCCCCCAAAACGCTGCCGACACGCCCCCGCAACGCCGCGCGCTCCGGCCCCGCCCCCGACACGCCTCCCGACACGCCCACTCCGAAAACCCCGGGACTTACGCGAGTCCCGGGGTTCTGCGCGCGCCGGTGAGCCTATGTAAAATAGGCTCACCGGCGCGCAGGGCCCTGCTCGCGTAAATCCGCCCGGTTTTGGGCGGATTTACGCGAGCAGGGCTCTGAAAATCCGCCCCATTGAACATAGGCGCACCGGCGCGCAGGGCCCTGCTCCCCTAAATCCGCCCGGATTTGGGCGGATTTAGGCGAGCAGGGCTCTTAAAATCCGCCCCACATTATTTAGGGAGGAAGAGTTTTTTTTTTATCTCAGTCGAATCCGAGTTTAGCCGAAAGAAGGTGTTTTTGTTGTTGTTTTATCGGTTTTAGGCCTGGATTTATCAAAATGCACTAAATATCACATGTCATAGGGAAAAGGGTGTGTTTTATGGTAATAGGCAGTTTCGATATGTGTCAGAAGGACCATGTCCACTGGGGGGGGGAGGGGAGAGAGAACGAGAGAGCCTAGCCGTAATGCCCTCACACTAAATAGGTATTTATATCTCTATGGGAGGCCCACCTAGTCACTTGAGGTGAGGTTAAGGTATTAGTGTAGGGGTTAGGGGCCACTTTGACATTCAAAGTGAGACTTACCAACAGAACAGTGCTCTCTTGTGAAGATTTGATGACCTTGGGAGTGAGGAAACTCACCCAAAGATGAGATTTGTGCAATGTTCTCTCAACCTAGCTTGATGGACTCTCTACCCCCCCCCCGCCCCCCCCCCAGTGCTTTTGCACGGCACTTTGATAATCCTAAAATAATTTGCCGGCTTGTGAAAGGCTGGTATGTAACAAGTGAACTTGCTGTTTTAGAAAGTTTTTCCCAGCACTGATCCTTTCTATATTTTCCTGATAAATGTTCATCTCAAGCAAAAACTTACTTCTGCGAGTACTGCAGAGCCTTTAAACTAGTTGAAATTCTTTCACTGTTTGCCAAAACAAAAAACAAAAAAAAACAGTTGGAAAAGGGACTCCCATCATTTCTTTCCATTTATACATGAAATAAAGATTCCACTTGGCATTTTTTACACTAGAATTACATCAGTTTTGAAAAGCATGGATATAAAGAAGTTCCAAGAAATAGTGTTTGTTTTGGTACATACTGTATCTTGTTGGGGGCAGGGACCAGGGGAAGACATAACAGAAAATAAAACAACAACCAAAGTTGCTGGACTGGTTCCCTGGTGACAAAAGCACAGATGGACACTACAAAATGTAGAGCTGCTGCTTCTGCTAAGTGCAAAGTTGATCTGTAATGTGAAATTAGTAAACTGAGTGATGAATCCCTGTGGAGCTCGGGGAAGAATGTGGTTTGAAATTGGCCCTGCAAACTGTTTCAGAAAGAGACGTGTCACTATGAACTGCTGCTTCCAAGCTGCCCTGTATCGCTCGGCACGCCCTCATTTGCCCTCTGTGTCTCATAGGAATACAATGGAAGTAACTGAATGCCAGTAACATACTTGCGCCAAACCCTGATTTCATCATTTCATAACTACAGAGACACTTTCCGTTGCTTGTTACCTCAACAGTGGTCTGGGGTCTGGAGCCAACTTTGCTGAACATTTTGTTCCAAATAATAAAACAACAATTGTCCTGTATTCAGTCCAGCGAGCAAATGCTTGCTTCCGTTGCTAGCTGGAATCCATGTAGTAGGGAAGAGCACACTGCTGTTGACGCTAAGGACGTATATAAGCACTATATGCCAGTCAGTGATGGATTAAGGGGGGGTAGGAGGTCGATGGAGCAGGCGCTCAGGGCCCAAGCCTAAAGGGGAGAGGGTCTATTCAAGGTTGGATTATGGATCAGGAAAATGGTGAAGGAGAGCAGGGATGGGATACCACCAGCATGCCAAGGCACTCTTAGTGCCAGCCTTTTGAATAAACCTGTATAAATTATACCTTGTTGATTGAAATACGACGAGTGAGATAATCAAATTTGCAGATGACACAAAATTGTTCAGAGTAGTTAAATCACAAACAGATTGTGATAAATTGCAGGAAGACCTTGTGAGACTGGAAAATTGGGCATCCAAATGGCAGATGAAATTTAATGTGGATAAGTGCAAGGTGATGCATATAGGGAAAAATAACCCATGCTATAATTACACAATGTTGGGTTCCATATTAGGTGCTACAACCCAAGAAAGAGATCTAGGTGTCATAGTGGATAACACATTGAAATCGTCGGTGCAGTGAATAAAACGGAAAATGTCATAATGCCTCTGTATCGCTCCATGGTGAGACCGCACCTTGAATACTGTGTACAATTCTGGTCGCCGCATCTCAAAAAAGATATAATTGCGATAGAGAAGGTACAGAGAAGGGCTACCAAAATGATAAGGGAATGGAACAACTCCCCTATGAGGAAAGACTAAAGAGGTTAGGACTTTTCAGCTTGGAGAAGAGACGACTGAGGGGGGATATGATAGAGGTGTTTAAAATCATGAGAGGTCTAGAACGGGTAGATGTGAATCGGTTATTTACTCTTTCGGATAGTAGAAAGACTAGGGGGCACTCCATGAAGTTAGCATGGGGCACATTTAAAACTAATCAGAGAAATTTCTTTTTTACTCAACGCACAATTCAACTCTGGAATTTATTGCCAGAGAATGTGGTTAGTGCAGTTAGTATAGCTGTGTTTAAAAAATGATTGGATAAGTTCTTGGAGGAGAAGTCTATTACCTGCTATTAAGTTCACTTAGAGAATAGCCACTGCCATTAGCAATGGTTACATGGAATAGACTTAGTTTTTGGGTACTTGCCAGGTTCTTATGGCCTGGATTGGCCACTGTTGGAAATAGGATGCTGGGCTTGATGGACCCTTGGTCTGACCCAGTATGGCATTTTCTTATGTTCTTCTTATAACTCTCCCCGGGTGTAGGCAGCCTGTATCTACACTCTGACCTATGTTGAACCGATGTTCACATGTACTCTCCTCTGTCTTGGCCTTGAAAACTCTCGTTTGTATATCTGCTAACTCCACCAGATTTTAAAAGATCAGCGAAAGCTCACTGGACGCCAATGGAAACACCCCACTCTAGGAGCGAACCCATTCTAGGGAGCCATTTCCTGCACAAATGAAAGGGACCTCTCCCCGGGTGTAGGCAGGCTGTATCTACCCTCTGACGCATGTTGAACCGCTGTTCACATGTACCCTCCTCTGTCTCGGCCTTGAAAACTATCGTTTGTATATCTGCTAACTCCAACATATTTTAAAATACCAGCGAGAGCTCACTGGACGCCAATGGAAACACCCCATTCTAGGGGAAAACCCATTCTAGGGAGCCCTTTCCTGAGCAAAGAAGAGGGAATTCTCCCCTGGTGTAGTGAGCCTGTATCTACCCTCTGTCTCATCTTGAACCGCTGTTTACATGGTAACCTCCTCCGCGTAAGCCTTGAAAATTCTCGTCTGTATATCTGCTAACTCCACCAGATTGTAAAAGACCAGCGAGAGCTCACTGGACGCCAATGGAAACACATCACTCTAGGGGCGAACCCATTCTAGGGATCCCTTTCCTGCGCAAAGGAAATGGAACTCTCCCCGGGTGTAGGCAGCCTGTATCTACACTCTGACCCATGTTGAACCGATTTTCACAGTACCCTCCTCTGTCTTGGCCTTGAAAACTATCGTTTGTATATCTGCTAACTCCACCAGATTGTAAAAGACCAGCAAGAGCTCACTGGACGCCAATGGAAACACCACACTCTAGCGCAATACAATTCTAGGGAGCTCTTTACTGCACAAAGTAAAGAGAACTCTCCCCGGGTGTAGCCAGCCTGTATCTACCCTCCTACACATGTTGAACCGCTGTTTACATAGTAACCTCCGCTGCCTCAGCCTTGAAAATTCTCGTATGTATATCTGCTAACTCCACCAGATTGTAAAAGACCAGCGAGAGGTCACTGGATGCCAATGGAAACACCCCACTCTAGGGGCGAACCCATTCTAGGGAGCCCTTTCCTGCACAAAGGAAAGGGACCTCTCCCCGGGTGTAGCCAGCCTGTATCTACCCTCTGATCCATGTTGAACCGCTGTTCACATGCACCCTCCTCTGTCTCGGCATTGAAAACTCTCGTTTTCCTGGCGTGTAGCCAGATGGACTCAGTACGAATGGGATAGTATCCGCGTGCTAGCAGTTGGAGACGGATCTGACGTCAGCACGGGGTATATAGCCCCACAGGAAGCGCAGCGATTCAGTAATTTCCGTCTCCAAAGCAGTTTGGAGTGCCTGCACGCTGGTTCAGCGTGCTTTCCAAGCCTACTTTAAATTTTCTCTTTTTTTTCCTTCTAGATTCTACTTTTTCTTCTTTACTAACGACTATCGAGCCCCGCGCTCCTCAGGGGCCGTTCTGTCCGTCCCCCCAGTTGAGCTTCCCGGGGCGCTTACCGTGGCCCCCCGGTGGGAAAGTCCTCGGTCCGGCCGAACCACGGCAGGGGCACGGCCCCCGGGGGAGACTCGGGTGTGGCCTCGAGGCCCTTGGTCCCGGCGTGGACGAGGTAGCGGGTGCTGTTCCTCCTATCGCGGCGGTGGAAGGTAACGGCCCTTTCCCCCCGCAGCCGGAGACCGCCTTTGTTCCAGCCTAGAAGCACCGAAGATCGGGTAAGGCGTACATCTCTTCGCCCAGGTCTCCGAGGTCTCGAGGATCGGCGGCGTGGCAAGCCGTGGAGGACGCCATTTTGTGGCTCTATTCAGGTATTCCGCGCCCGTAATGGGCACGGCTTTCTTCCTCCTTGTGCGTATAGGGGTAGATTTTAAAAAGCATTTACTCGAGCAAAACTGGTTTTTGCTCGAGTAAATACACTTTACTCAAGTAAGTGGGCTTTTCAAAATTGCTACAATATATGCCATTGAATTGTCCATAGGATTTACTCAAGTAAGTGCACTTTACTCGAGTAAATAGCTTTTGAAAATTGCTACGATAGTATGTCACATTTACATGCGTAACTCCTTTGAAAATGACCCCCATATTGTATTACTTTTGCATGTTGGCTGCCACTGTTAGTATATGCCGCATATTATTGAAAGCCTATTGCATGCCATACGGCGTATATTGCTAACCGGCTTACTGCTGATTGCTTAGTGATGTGTGCCTATTGCTTATGATCGTGCGCTTGTTCTCTTCCGCGCCTTCTTGCTGCCGCATATTCTTCCTATTGTGCGCCTGTTGTATTACGCGCCTATTGCTGCCGCATATTATTGCTATTGTGCGCTTGTTGTATTAAGCGCCTATTGCTGCCGCATATTCTTCCTATTGTGCGCCTGTTGTATTAAGCGCCTATTGCTGCCGCATATTCTTCCTATTGTGCGCCTGTTGTATTGAGCACCTATTGCTGTCGCATATTGTTATTATTGTGCGCCTGCTGTATTCAGCGCCTATTGCTGCCGCATATTATTGCGCATTTGTTCTCTCTGGTATGGATCAGCGCGCAGCCGCATCCTCAGCGGCGCAACCGCTTGTCTCAGGCATTTCAGCCCTTGGCCTCTGCTCTGCATGCCACCTTAGAGCCACGCGCAGTACTGAGCCAGACTCACTATGTGCCCAATGTGAGGCGGCAGGGGGACCCTCCGGCCAGAACCAGTTTCAGCCTCAGTTTCTTGACAGTTCCCCTGGGGCTACCCCGGATTTGGGGGGCAGTCTTGACCATTCAGTCCCGGGGGATCTTGTACCCCGGCGATTAGAGGCTGCTTCCATTTCCTGGGTGGATCTCTTTAAGGGGATTCATGCCTTCGTCCAGATGCAGACGGCTTCCCATCCCGGCCCTGCTGTCCCTGCTGCTCCTGTGGTTCCTGCTGTTGCTGCGGTTCCTGCGCTAACTGCTTCTGCGGCGCCTGCTGCGGCCGCCGCTACGGTGGCAGCGCCTAGGGATCCTGTGCCTGGACCCTCACGGCCTTATCGGGAGCGGGACCTCCCGCCACTGGACAGTCCGGATCAATCGGACCAGGAGGTTTCGCCGGACGAGTCCAACCTCCCGGATGAGGGGGACCTCCCCCCGGGATTGAGCCATATAGAACCATGAGGCGGTTCTTCCCTAAGGAGGACCTCTCGGACCTCGTGACTCAGTGTCTGGCGGAGTTGGATATCACTGGTCCCAGTGCTGCGGTACCTTCTGCGCAGAACCCCCTGCTGGAAGGTCTTCGTCCTACAGCTCGCCATTTTCCTTTCTTGCAGGCAGCTCAGCAACTCATAGATTTGGAATGGGCGGCGCCGGCGGCTTCCTTCAGAGGGGGCCGGGCCCTGAAAGGCATGTACCCGTTGGCTCCGGCTCTCCAGGACCTCCTCGCATGTCCTCAGGTGGACGCCTTAATTAGCGCTGTGGTCAAGCGCACTACTATTCCGGTGGAAGGGGGGACGGCCCTCCGGGAACCCCATGACAGACGAATGGACACCATTCTGAAGCAAACTTTTGAGGTGACAGCTCTGTCTTTGCGGATTGCGGCCTGCTGCACTGTGGTGACTCGTGCCTGCTTGTCTCAGGTCAGGAACAACGCTCCAGCGGCTGACATGGAGTCCGCTCTTTCCTTCCTCACCGATGCCGCATCGGATTTGGTTCGCACTACTGCCAAGGGGATTTCGTCCTCCGTGGCCGCCAGGAGGCAGCTCTGGATACGGCCATGGTCGGCTGATGCCCCTTCGAAGTCTCGTCTCACCAGGTTACCCTTTCAGGGCTCGTTTCTGTTTGGCAGTGACCTTGATAAGCTAGCCACTACCTGGGGTGCCTCTCCTGTGCCTAGACTTCCGGAAGATCGATCCAGGAGGGGACAGCGCTCCTTTCCACGGCCCTACAGGGGCAGGAGTTCCCAGCGCTTTGTTCCGTATAGAGGGCGCTATCAGGCGACTCGTCCTCCGGCCAGGAATCAGTCCTTTCAGACCAAGCAGCGCAAGCTTGGGGCTGGCCCGGGCTCAGGCCCCGGTCGCGCCCCGCAATGAGAATTTGCCAATCCATCTGGGGAACGAAGCCATAGGGGGCAGGTTGACCCTCTTCTACCCCAGATGGGTCGAGATTACGTCGGACCAGTGGGTCCTTGCCGTTATCCGGGAAGGATATTATCTGGATTTTCATCGTCTTCCCCCGGACAAGTTTGTGGAATCTTCATGTCCCCAGCACAAGAAGGCAGCGTTAGAAGCTACCCTGGCGAGGCTCCTGTCCTTAAACGCCATCCTCCCAGTACCTGCCTGGGAAGTGAATTCTGGACACTATTCCATTTATTTCATGGTACCCAAGAAAGGGGGCACTTTTCGGCCTGTGCTGGACCTCAAGTCAGTCAATCGCTACTTACGGGTACCAAGGTTTCGCATGGAAACTCTGCGCTCCATCAAAGCCGCAGTCCAGCCCGGAGAATTCCTCACGGCATTAGACCTGTCGGAAGCATATCTTCATATTCCGATCCATCCGGATCACCAGCGCTACCTGCGCTTCAAAGTTCTGGGCCGCCACTTCCAGTTTTGGGCTCTACCCTTCGGGTTTGCCACGTCCCCACGGACTTTCACCAAAGTGGTAGTAGTGGTGGCAGCGGCACTCAGGCGGGAAGGGATTCTGGTCCATCCCTACCTGGACGACTGGCTGATCAGGGCGAAATCCCGGGAGGAGAGCCTGCGGACAACCGACAGAGTGATCGCCCTTCTGGAAAGCTTGGACTGGGTAATCAACCTCAGCAAGAGCTGCCTACTGCCTTCTCAGTCAATAGAGTATCTGGGAGTGCAGTTCGACACTCGGGCAGACACGGTCAGTCTTACGACCAAGAGACAGTTGAAACTTCGACAACGCATCCAGCATTTGATGAGCGCCAGTCGGCCCATAGCCTGGGACTATCTGCAGGTTCTGGGTCTCATGGCCTCCACCCTGGAAGTGGTGCCTTGGGCGCGGGCCCATATGAGACCTCTACAGCATTCCCTGCTCTCTCGCTGGAGCCCACGTCGACGGGACTATTCCACGCACCTTCCTCTACCGGCCAGAGTTTGGACCCAGCTGCGGTGGTGGTTGCGGTCCAACCACCTGAGCAGGGGGTCGAAGATGTCCTCGCCCACGTGGACCTTGCTCACCACGGATGCCAGCCTGGGCGGCTGGGGAGCACATTGCGAAGAACTCACCGCGCAAGGGCGATGGAACAAGGGGGAGTCAACGTGGAACATCAATCGCCTGGAGGCCAGGGCAGTCCGCTTGGCATGCCTTCGATTCGCTCCCAGACTACGGCACAGTGCTGTCAGAGTGATGTCCGACAACGCCACCACGGTGGCCTACATCAACCGGCAGGGCAGAACCAGAAGCCGACAAGTATCTCTGGAGATCGCCCCACTGATGGTTTGGGCAGAGGCGAATCTGCAGGACATCTCCGCCGTCCACATTGCCGGGAAGGACAATACCACAGCAGACTTCCTCAGCAGGGAAAGCCTGAATCCAGGGGAGTGGCAGTTGTCCCCCACAGCCTTCCAGATGATTGTCGATCATTGGGGGATTCCGGCCATGGATTTACTGGCGGACAAGTCCAATGCTCAGGTACCCAGATACTTCAGCCGCAGGCACGACCCGTTTTCGTGCGGCATCGATGCCCTGGTCCAGCCATGGCCTCCAGGGACTCTACTATACGCCTTTCCTCCGTGGCCTCTGCTGGGCGCCCTCATCCACATGATTCAGACACACTGGGGCCTAGTTCTTCTAGTGGCACCAGACTGGCCAAGACGACCCTGGTACGCGGACATGAGAAGACTACTGGCAGGGGAGCCTCTTCCCCTGCCTCCTCTCCGGGACCTTCTACATCAAGGTCCCATCCTCCACGAGGATCCAGCTCAATTCTCTCTTACGGTCTGGCCCTTGAGAGGGCTAGACTGAAGAAGAGAGGTTACTCGGGGCCCGTGATTGATACACTCCTCCGCGCTCGCAGGTTTTCCACATCCCTCACCTACGTCCGGATCTGGAGAGTATTTGAAGCATGGTGCGACACTCATGGCACCAATCCACATGCCACCACCATACCTATCATGTTGGATTTCCTGCAGGATGGGCTTCAGAAGGGTCTCTCCCTCAGCTCCATCAAAGTTCAGGTTGCGGCATTGTCTTGCTATGGTCCCAGGAGGGAGGGCAAGACCATCGCCAAGCACCCAGATGTTTCTCGTTTCCTGCAAGGGGTCAAGCATATTCGTCCGCCACTGAAGTGGCCTGTGCCCTTTTGGAACCTTAATCTTGTTTTGGATTTCCTCGCGGGATCCACCTTCCGACCCCTTCGGGGCTTATCTCTCCGGTCTCTCACCTTGAAGTTGGTGTTCTTGCTGGCGGTGTGCTCCGCACAACGCATCTCTGAGCTACAAGCACTGTCCTGCCGTGAGCCCTTTCTACTGATCACTCCGGCAGCTATCCATCTTCGGACGGTTCCCTCCTTTCTCCCTAAAGTGGTTTCACAGTTTCATCTTAACCAAACTATCTCCTTGCCTACCACGGTAGGCTTGAAGAAATCTGAAGAAGGCCGTTTATTACGCCATCTCGACATCGGCAGATTGCTGCCCAGGTATCTGGACGTGACTCAAGACCAGCGAAAGACGGACCACCTGTTCGTCCTACACAGCAGGAAGAAGCAAGGTGACGCAGCCTCTCGGCCCACCATTGCCCGCTGGAATAAAGAAGTTGTCAGAGCAGCCTACGTGGAGGCTGGGAAGGCGCCGCCTCTACAGGTTAAGGCTCATTCTACCAGAGCGCAAGCAGCATCTTGGGCTGAATCCGGGATGCTGTCACCGACTGAAATCTGTAAAGCAGCGACGTGGGCCTCCCTTCATACCTTTTCCAGGTTCTACCGTCTGGATGTCCAGGCCAGGGAGAACTTGGCTTTTGCAAGGGCGGTACTACATGGTCCTCAGGCAGCCGCCCGCCCCGGCGGGGAGTAAAGCTTTTGTACATCCCATTCGTACTGAGTCCATCTGGCTACACGCCAGGAAATGTTTGGATTACTTACCTGGTAATCCCCTTTTCCATAGTGTAGACAGATGGACTCAGCATCCCGCCCAGCTGCCTGTGCACATGGGTTTCACCGGTTTCGGGTACGCCGGGCATTTGTTTACATATGGGCGTACACTCTACCAGTCTCTGCACATTCCGGTTGTGAATGCTGGCGGTCTCCAGCCACTGTCAATCGGTCAGGGGAATCCTGTTTTCACTTTTCACTGAGCGTCAGTACACACATCCATAACAGCTTTTGCAAGGAAGATTACTGAATCGCTGCGCTTCCTGTGGGGCTATATACCCCGTGCTGACGTCAGATCCGTCTCCAACTGCTAGCACGCGGATACTATCCCATTCGTACTGAGTCCATCTGTCTACACTAAGGAAAAGGGGATTACCAGGTAAGTAATCCAAACATTGTATATCTGCTAACTCCAGCAGATTTTAAAAGATCAGCGAGAGCTCACTGGACGCCAATGGAAACACCCCACTCTAGGAGCGAACCCATTCTAGGGAGCCATTTCCTGCACAAATGAAAGGGAACTCTCCCCGGGTGTAGGCAGGCTGTATCTACCCTCTGACGCATGTTGAACCGCTGTCACTTGGAAACCTCCTCTGCCTTAGCCTTGAAAATTCTCATTTGTATATCTGCTAACTCCACCAGATTGTAAAAGACCAGCGAGAGCTCACTGGACGCCAATGGAAACATGGAAACACCCCACTCTAGGGGCAAATGGATTCTAGGGAGCTATTTCCTGCGCATAGGAAAGGAAACTCTCCCCGGGTGTAGCCAGCCTGTATCTACCCTCTGTCCCATGTTGAACCCCTGTTCACATGCACCCTCCTCCACCTCAGCCTTGAAAATTCTCGTTTGTATATATGCTAACTCCACCAGATTGTAAAAGACCAGCCAGAGCTCACTGGACGCCAATGGAAACACCCCACTCTAGGAGCGAAACCATTCTATGGATCCCTTTCCTGCGCAAAGGAAAGGGAACTCTCCCCGGGTGTAGGCAGCCTGTATCTACACTCTGACCCATGTTGAACCGATGTTCACATGTACCCTCCTCTGTCTTGGCCTTGAAAACTCTCGTTTGTATGTCTGCTAACTCCAACAGATTTTAAAAGATCAGCGAGAGCTCACTGGACACCAATGGAAACACCCCACTCAAGGAGCGAACCCATTCTAGGGAGCCATTTCCTGCACAAATGAAAGGGACCTCTCCCCGGGTGTAGGCAGCCTGTATCTACACTCTGACCCATGTTGAACCGATGTTCACATGTACCCTCCTCTGTCTTGGCCTTGAAAACTCTCGTTTGTATGTCTGCTAACTCCAACAGATTTTAAAAGATCAGCGAGAGCTCACTGGACACCAATGGAAACACCCCACTCAAGGAGCGAACCCATTCTAGGGAGCCATTTCCTGCACAAATGAAAGGGACCTCTCCCCGGGTGTAGGCAGCCTGTATCTACACTCTGACCCATGTTGAACCGATGTTCACATGTACCCTCCTCTGTCTCGGCCTTGAAAACTATCGTTTGTATATCTTCTAACTCCACCAGATTTTAAAATACCAGCGAGAGCTCACTGGACCCCAATGGAAACACCACATTCTAGGGGCAAACCCATTCTAGGGAGCCCTTTCCTGCGCAAAGAAGAGGGAACTCTCCCCTGGTGTAGTGAGCCTGTATCTATCCTCTGTCCCATGTTGAACCGCTGTTTACATGGTAACCTCCTCTGCGTCAGCCTTGAACATTCTCATTTGAATATCTGCTTACTCCACCAGATTGTAAAATACCAGCGAGAGCTCACTGGACGCCAATGGAAACACATCACTCTAGGGGCGAACCCATTCTAGGGAGCCCTTTCCTGTGCAAAGTAAAGTGAACTGTCCCAGGGTGTAGCCAGCCTGTATCTACCCTCCTACACATGTTGAACCGCTGTTACTTGGTAACCTCCTCTGCCTTAGCCTTGAAAATTCTCATTTGTATATCTGCTTACTCCACCAGATTGTAAAAGACCAGCGAGAGCTCACTGGATGCCAATGGAAACATAGAAACACCCCACTCTAGGGGCAAACGGATTCTAGGGAGCTATTTCCTGCGCATAGGAAAGGAAACAATCCCCGGGTGTAGCCAGCCTGTATTTAGCCTCTGTCCCATGTTGAACCCCTGTTCACTGGCACCCTCCTCCACCTCAGCCTTGAAAATTCTCGTTTGTATATATGCTAACTCCACCAGATTGTAAAAGACCAGCAAGAGCTCACTGGACGCCAATGGAAACACATCACTCTAGGGGCGAACCCATTCTAGGGAACCCTTTCTTACGCATAGGAAAGGGAACTCTCCCCGGGTGTAGGCAGCCTGAATCTATACTCTGACCCATGTTGAACCGATTTTCACATGTACCTTCCTCTGTCTTGGCCTTGAAAACTATCATTTGTATATCTGCTAACTCCACCAGATTGTAAAAGACCAGAAAGAGCTCACTGGACGCCAATGGAAACACCACACTCTAGCACAATACAATTCTATGGAGCCCTTTCCTGCACAAAGTAAAGAGAACTCTCCCCGGGTGTAGCCAGCCTGTATCTACTCTCCTACACATGTTGAACCGCTGTTTACATGTTACCTCCTCTACCTCAGCCTTGAAAATTCTCGTTTGTATATCTGCTAACTCCACCAGATTGTAAAAGACCAGCGAGAGGTCACTGGATGCCAATGGAAACACTCCACTCTAGTGGCGAACCCATTCTAGGGAGCCCTTTCCTGCACAAAGGAAAGGGACCTCTCCCCGGGTGTAGCCAGCCTGTATCTACCCTCTGATCCATGTTGAACCGCTGTTCACATGCACCTTCCTCTGTCTCGGCATTGAAAACTCTCGTTTGTATATGTGCTAACTCCACCAGATTTTAAAAGATCAGCGAGAGCTCACTGGACACCAATGGAAACACCCCACTCTAGGAGCGAACCCATTCTAGGGAGCCACTTCCTACACAAATGAAAGGGACCTCTCCCCGGGTGTAGGCAAGCTGTATCTACCCTCTGACGCATGTTGAACCGCTCTTCACATGTACCCTCCACTGTCTCGGCCTTGAAAACTATCTTTTGTATATCTGCTAACTCCAACAGATTTTAAAAGATCAGCGAGAGCTCACTGGAAGCCAATGGAAACACCCCATTCTAGGGGCAAACCCATTCTAGGGAGCCCTTTCCTGCGCAAAGAAGAGGGAACTCTCCCCTGGTGTAGTGAGCCTGTATCTACCCTCTGTCCCATGTTGAACCGCTGTTTACATGGTAACATCCTCTGCCTCAGCCTTGAAAATTCTCGGTTGTAAATCTGCTAACTCCACCAGATTGTAAAAGACCAGCGAGAGCTCACTGGACGCCAATGGAAAAACCCCACTCTAGGGGCGAACCCATTCTAGGGAGCCCTTTCCTGTGCAAAGGAATGTGAACTCTCCCCAGGTGTAGCCAGCCTCTATCTACTATCCTACACATGTTGATCCGCTGTTTGCTTGGTAACCTCCACTGCCTCAGCCTTGAAAATTCTCATTTGTATATCTGCTAAATCCAACAGACTGTAAAACACCAGCGAGAGCTCACTGGACGCCAATGGAAACATGGAAACACTCCACTCTAGGGGCAAACGGATTCTAGGGAGCTATTTCCTGCGCCTAGGAAAGGAAACTCTCCCCGGGTGTAGCCAGCCTGTATCTACCCTCTGTCCCTTGTTGAACCCCTGTTCACATGCACCCTCCTCCACCTCCACCTTGAAAATTCTCGTTTGTATATATGCTAACTCCACCAGATTGTAAAAGACCAGCGAGAGCTCACTGGATGCCAATGGAAACACATCACTCTAGGGAGTGAACCCATTCTAGGGATCCCTTTCCTGCACAAAGGAAAGGGAACTCTGCCCGGGTGTAGGCAGCCTGTATCTACACTCTGACCCATGTTGAACCGATTTTCACATGTACCCTCCTCTGTCTCGGCCTTGAAAACTATCGTTTGTATATCTGCTAACTCCACCAGATTGTAAAAGACCAGCAAGAGCTCACTGGACGCCAATGGAAACACCACACTCTAGCGCAATACAATTCTAGGGAGCCCTTTCCTGCATAAAATAAGGAGAACGCTCCCCAGGTGTAGACAGCCTGTATCTACCCTCCTACACATGTTGAACCGCTGTTTACATGGTAACCTCCTCTGCCTCAGCCTTGAAAATTCTCGTTTGTATATCTGCCAACTCCACCAGATTGTAAAAGAGCAGCGAGAGCTCACTGGACGCCAATGGAAACACCCCACTCTAGGGGCGAACCCATTCTAGGGAGCCATTTCCTGCGCAAAGGAAAGTGAACTCTCCCCAGGTGTAGCCAGCCTGTATCTACTATCCTACACATGTTGATCCGCTGTTTGCTTGGTAACCTCCACTGCCTCAGCCTTGAAAATTCTCATTTGTATATCTGCTAAATCTACCAGACTGTAAAACACCAGCGAGAGCTCACTGGAAGCCAATGGAATCACCCCACTCTAGAGGCAAAGCTATTCTAGGGAGCCCATTCCTGCGCAAAGGAAAGGGAACTCTCCCCGTGTTTAGCAGGCCTGTATCTACTCACTGACCCATGTTGAACCGCTGTTCACATGCACCCTCCTCTGTCTCCGCCTTCAAAACTCTCGTTTGTATATCTGCTAACTCCACCAGATTATAAAAGACAGTGAGATCTCAATTGATGCCAATGGAAACACCCCACTCTAGGGGCGAACCCATTCTAGGGAGCCATTTCCTGCGCATAGGAAAGTGAACTCTCCCCGGGTGTAGCCAGCCTGTATCTACCCTCTGTCCCATGTTGAACCACTGTTTACATGGTAACCTCCTCTGCGTCAGCCTTGAACATTCTCATTTGAATATCTGCTAACTCCACCAGATTGTAAAAGACCAGCGAGAGCTCACTGGACGCCAATGGAAACATGGAAGCACCCCATTCTAGGGGCAAACGGATTCTAGGGAGCTATTTCTTGCGCATAGGAAAGGAAACTCTCCCCAGGTTTAGCCAGCCTGTATCTACCCTCTGTCCCATGTTGAACCGCTGTTTACATGGTAACCTCCTCCGCGTAGGCCTTGAAAATTCTCGTCTGTATATCTGCTAACTCCACCAGATTGTAAAAGACCAGCGAGAGCTCACTGGTCGCCAATGGAAACACATCACTCTAGGGGCAAACCCATTCTAGGGATCCCTTTCCTGCGCAAAGGAAATGGAACTCTCCCCGGGTGTAGGCAGTCTGTATCTACACTCTGACCCATGTTAAACAGATTTTCACACGTACCCTCCTCTGTCTTGGCCTTGAAAACTATCGTTTGTATATCTGCTAACTCCACCAGATTGTGAAATGAAGATTGCTGTCGTGACCGAGGTTAATGGTATCAGTAATGTAGTCGTGAAATATGTACAAGGCAGCAAGCTCTCAGGTGTTTCCCTACAGGGGTGCTGTTTAAGGCCTTCCTCCCAACTGGGTCTCTTTTCAGAAGGGGGTTCAGTAGGGATTCTAATTGCTACCACCCACCCAGTGCAGTCTCTTGCCTGTTAAGAGGGGTGGCAAGGATAAATAAGATATTGTATATATTTTTTTTAATAATTTTATTTAAAAATACTCTTTTAATGAAATTGTACTATTTCTTAATACTACTGTGAATATTCAAATAACAATTCTCTTAACAAACCTTAAAATATATTTCTTTTTCTTTTCCCTATCACAGATTAATAACTGTAAAGAAACAAGCAATAATAAAATAATATATTCCAGCTACTTTCAACTCATCTATTTCTCAGATAAATATTTCAGTCCTTATTCTTTCTTGAATATTAACTTTAATATTTCTTATATCATTTCGTTTAAATAAAAGAAAATGTATTTTTTGTATTCTCTTTTCTTTTCTTTCTCTTATTTAAGTCCAGTATATCTTCTCCTTGTTGTATTCAGGTAAGTAAACTTTATTTCTTTTGTTATAGTCTTTTACTTTCCTTTTGTATTTAGTGTCTTTTCTTACTTATTGTTTGTAATTGTTCTCAAGTGCACATGTAAAACAATATGCTCAGGCCTGGCAATAGAAGTTTTAAGTCCTATTATTAAACTTATCTGTTTTTTCTTCTTTTCGTTGCTGGCCAGATGATAATCTTGTCGTTCTCTCGTCCTTTAGTCTTCTTCTTTTCTCTTCTTTTTCTCCGTATGCTGTTTCCTCTTTCTTGTACCTACTAACTTATACTTTAAATAAACTAATAACAAATACTAACTCCCTGATACTGCTCCGGGATCTTCCGTAAATAAATATATATATATGTATATGTCAACCTGTGTATTCTGTCTTTGACAGAGCTACTTGTTACTGTTTATCTATCTAAATTAAATCAAAAGATAATTGGTATTCCCTATCTTTTCTTCTTCTTCTTCTTTCTCTTTTATAATTAAAAGAACAATTCCACTATAAATACTTTCAGACAACTCTCTTTTTTTATATTGTTCCACACTTATGAGTTCCTTCTTAAATTATTCTTTGGATATATACAAAACTGCTTTGGATACAATTTTACTTCGCCATACAATATTTCCATATGTAATTTGTATCCTCTGCTTAATAGCATGTATGGAATTGAGCTATTATAGTGATATCTTCTTTATAGTGACTGTTGCTACAGTTTTTGTCACTAAAATGTTATACACTTTATAATGCTCAATTTTATTGCCATTCCATCTCTTAAAAAAAAATAAAAAAATTCTATTCACTCAAACAGTATATTTAGCCTATTAAATGCTGTTTTAGAACGCGATACAGCAATTTTTAATTACTTAATAATAGTTTATTTTGCCTACCTTATCTTAACAGGAACCCTCATACAAACACATATATACTTTCATTCATTCTATTTATAGTGCATGTTCTTTCATTATTTCACGATGTTTTATACTGAAAACTAGGCCTAAAGTACAGAGAATCATGACAGCACCTCTGTACTATTACACTTCTACCTCTCAACTAACTGTTTCTCTAACTGTCTCTTTCTTTTCTTAGATCCTAAGATTCATTCTCCTGCTGATGTCATTGCTCTAAATAGTGCACAGCACTGCTCACTATATATGTTCTGTCTTTCCCCTCATGTTCATTTCTACTTGGGTTTATTAATTTCAATATCAGAAACATTTTAATAGATTGTTTATTAATAAAATCCCTTCTTATTTGCTACTTTAATTCAGTGCTAAGGCTCAAACTAGTGTACTTGTGCACACCTTGTTACTTGTAACCAAGGAAGCTACTGACATCACTACTTAGTTACCCCCTTATTTTTCAAAGTTGTTTTAGATTATACTATCCTACATAGGGTTGTTCAGACTATTCCAATTAGACTATTAATTTATTCATTTTACTTTATCAGATTATTATAACTTTCCTAACTGTAATAAAAATATTTTACATATTTTCTCTTTTCCCGTCGATAGCAGGGCTGAATTAGCCATGCTGTCATGGGATCTATCCATCAGGTCCAGGAGGCGGAGCTTGATAAAGCAGAGGTTAGAATTCTGTCCCTCTGCGGCTGCGCGTGGGTTCCCGCGCAGGAAGTACAGATTCTCCTCAGTCTGTTCTTTCCGCGCGCCAGAACGCACGCGGAGCTTGTCTTCTCTTGTCAAGATGTCAAAATCTGGATTTAAACGATGCCGATGTGACAGAGTAATGGCCAGAACAGACGGTCATGACCGCTGTTATCGCTGCCTCGGCGTCCAGCATAAAACTAAGGAATGTGAATTTTGCGCGAAAATGTCACCCCGAGCGCAAAGACAACGGGCCTATCGCATTCAAGAGTTGCTAATTACTTCGGACCCTTCTGAAGTTCAGTCTTCTCTGGGACCGGTGAAGACAGGCCCGCACCAAAAGAAGAGACCGACCTCCTGTGGTAATTTGTCGGATAAAAGTCAGGGCCCCTGACTTTCAACGAGGCCGGTCGCCTCTCCGAGAACCACATCCGTCCTCTTCAAAACGCGCCAAACATGGCGCAGACCGCTCCTCTCGTCCTAGTAAGTCAGCGCATGGACATGCGCGCCGTACTACTGCGCAGGACCGAACAGCGCCATCTTCATCGGCGCAGGAGCAAAAGAAAGTTTCCAAGAAACAAAGGCATCCCTCGGCGCGGTCGACGTCTAGAACTCTGACCGCGCAACCGGCGCCGTTCGTAGATCTAACAATCACGGCGCAGCACACCTTGGCGCAGTCGGCGCCACAACCTTCGGCGCAGTCCATAACATCATCTGCGCAGACGGCGCCGCAAAAACCATCTGTGGCGCAGTCGACCTCACAAGCTACACCAGCGCAGTTGGCGCCGCAGTCTCTTTCGGCGCAGTTGACGCCGCGCCAATCAGCCTCGCATTCAGTTGCGCAGTTGGCGCATCCGTTACGCGCATCAGTGCTACAACAAGATACGTCCACACATGATTTAACACCTGAGCACGTACCAAAGAAATCCACGGAGATTATACATGAGACGGACGTCTCTGCAAAGGACATTTCCCGCAAGATAAGAGTTACGGAACACTCACATCGTAAAAAAGAATGGTATTCTCTGTCGGGAAAGACCATCCGTGAGGAGACGGCACAAGGAGTCCACTCCTTATTAGTACATCGTAAACGGAAACGTCACTCGTCTCATTCAGCTGCGTCATCCAGTTCTCATCCTACTTCCAAGACTTCGTCTAGGAAACGTAAAAGGAATCATAGTCCAGACACTCGAACTCATCGTCACCATGAACGAACTCATTCTTATCGTTCTCCAATTGATCCGACGACATCCAAAACAACTATACGAACGCATTCATCATCAGCATCGTCATCTCATTCCAAGTCTGTCACCAAATCACCGAGTTCTCTTTCAGCTTCTCATCATTCGCTATCTAGAAGCAGATCTCGCACTCCGGCACCTCGATCTTCTCCTCCACCATTTAGGAGTCACCTTGGCCAAAAACCAAAGATGCCGGCACATGCTAAAGAAGCGTTTTTTCAGCTTTCCCAGTCCTTAACAGGTTTTTACGAGACCATAGAGTCCGCCTTTACGATGCCTGCTCAAGATGACCCGGCAAGTTCTACAGGTAAATCTCCACCGATTGTCACAACTCAGCAGGATCAACCACTGTCTCCTGTTTCAGTTCAGCGACTTTCGCCTTCGCTCAGCCCACATACATTTCGAGAATCTCGATCGCTTTCTCCATCTCTTTCACCTTCCTCTTCAACAGGATTTCTATCTGACCCTCTAGATCAGCCTTCGGAACCCTACTCGCCACCAGAAGATCTCACATATCCACGATTTCTGGAAAAAATGGGAAAAATTTTAAATTTACCGTTACAGAAAGAAGCAGACCCATGAGCTGAAACCCTGGGTCTCCTTCGTATCTTCAATATTCCCGGTGAACCTCTTGCTATTCCGCCGCACGAGTTGCTCCATCAAGTTCTCCTGAAGTCCTGGGAGACACCCCAGTCTATTACAGCTGTTTCGCGAAAGTCTGATCTTAAGTTCCGTATGAAAAAGGAACCACCTTATTCCCTTCCACAGCTTCCACATGATTCTATCGTGGTTGAATCGGCTATGCAACGGTTTAAAAAGATGAGATCTCATTCTTCTTACCCACCACATAAAGATAATCGGTATTTGGATGAGGTGGGAAGGAAAGTGTTTCAAATTCCATGTTGACTACCAGGATATTGAATCACCAATTCTATATGGTTCAGTATCTTTACGAATGCATTCAAGCCACCAAGGGCCTTTTAACGACTTTGGCCACGAATGCCCCACAAACTCTTCATGATATGGAGGAATGCACTAGGCATCTCCTCCGGTCCATTTATGAAGGTATAGAAACTTCTTCAAGAGCGTCGGCCATTTCCATCGCGGCTCGTCGCACCGCATGGCTTCGCTCCAGCTCAATTAGGGAAGATGTCCATCACAAATTATCCAATCTTCCATGCATCGGGGATAATCTTTTTGGGACCAAGCTCCAAGAAACAGTGGGGAAACTTAAGGATGAAGCAATAGCAGTCCAATCCCTGCAATCCTCTACAGCGACTCAATATCCCAGGCGCACTTACACGACTAGTCGACGTTCCAATTATGGTCGCAGACCATACCGGTCTTACCAACCATATAGACCTCCTGCTTATCCTGCTTATCAAAGATCACAGCAGCAGTCTCAACAACCACAACCGTCTCGTCGAGGGAGACCCCGTAATCAACGGCCTCAGCAACAACTGTCCGCGACGGCTACTAAACCTGCACAGTCTTTTTGATTTCGCAGCCACCACTTCCCCTTCATGCTCCACCAGGAAGGATTCAGGCGTGCCTTCCGAAATGGCAATGGATCACCTCTGACCAGTGGGTATTGCAGATAGTTCAAAATGGTTATCAGTTACAGTTTCTACGCAAACCGAACCTGCCTTATTTTCCCCCGACTCAGTTTCCAAATTCACAAAGCCAACTGCAGTTGGAAATCTCCTCTCTACTTCAGATACGAGCCATCAAGCAGCTCCCACAGTCTCAAGTCAACAAGGGTTTTTACTCCCCATATTTCCTTGTACCAAAGAAAACGGGAGGTCATCGCCCGATCTTAGATTTACGAGAGCTCAACAAATTCCTTGTGAAGGAGAAATTCAAGATGGTATCTTTAAAGACAATTCTTCCTTTACTGCAACCCAACGATTGGATGTGTTCCATCGACCTCAAGGATGCCTATACTCACATACCAATCCATCCCGAATCCTGGAAATACCTGTGTTTCAAATACCAGAGCATGCATTACCAATACAAAGTACTACCCTTCGGCCTCTCAGCGGCCCCCAGAGTCTTCACCAAGTGCATGGTGGTAGTGGTGGCTCACCTCAGAAAACAAGGAATGACAATTTTTCCGTATCTCGACGACTGGTTAGTAGTAGCCCAATCAAGGGATACATTGCTCAACCATCTTCAGAAGATAATATCCTGCCTGCAGGAATTAGGACTGATCATCAATTTCTCGAAGTCGCATCTTCAACCGACACAGAAGTTGATATTCATAGGAGCACATCTCGATACCACGCGTTGCAGAGCTTATCTTCCAGTAGAGAGACAACTCCTCTTGCAACTTCTTCTCCTCCATATTTGCAGCAATCGTTCAGCAACTGCGAGACAACTGTTAGTAGTCTTGGGACATATGGCGGCAGCCAATTTCATGGTTCCCAACACCAGGCTCCATATGAGACAGCTGCAGTGGGGGTTAAAACGTCAATGGAAACAACACATTCAACCATTGACTCACACGATCACAATTACTGCAGCCATGCAGCAAGACATCTCATGGTGGATGAATCCCACCATTCTAGCCAAAGGGGCATTATTTCGAACTCCAAATCACGATTTAGTCCTAACCACGGACGCCTCAAGGAAAGGTTGGGGAGCTCATCTGGAAGTGTACGAGACACAAGGTCTCTGGAGTCCCTCAGAACAAGAACTTCAAATCAACTTGTTGGAACTCAGAGCAATCAGAAAGGCGCTTTTGGCGTTTCAAACTTACCTCAAAGGTCACAGGGTGATGATTTATACGGACAACCAGGTGGCCATGTTTTATATCAACAAGCAAGGAGGATCGGGGTCCTGGCCCCTATGCAAAGAAACTCTGTTAATTTATCAACATGCACATCTCCATTGCATACATCTCCAGGCGACATACATACCGGGGGTAGCCAACACGAGGGCGGACAGACTGAGCCGCATATTCCATCCTCACGAATGGACTCTCCATGTAGAAGTCGCCCAACATGTATTCACACAGTGGGGAACCCCCACAATCGATCTCTTCGCAACGGAGACCAATACACAGGTTCCTCGTTTCTGCTCCATACGACCAAGCCTACGCAGGGAAGCTCAGGATGCTTTCCTACTATCTTGGTTGCAGGATCTACTCTACGCTTTTCCTCCAATTCCTCTCATTTCCAAAACCATTCAAAAGTGCATAGAGGACAAAGCCTTCTTAATCCTCATAGCCCCAGCATGGCCTCGTCAACCATGGTACAGCTTCCTGCTCCGCCTGTCACAGGAGCCTCCTATTCAGCTTCCACAACGTCCCGATCTCCTGGCTCAAGATCAAGGAACTTTGTTACACCCCATGCATGCCTCTCTTCGTTTGACAGCATGGCTATTGAACGGAGCTGCTTAACCGGTTACAAAGTCTCGGAACGTGCACAACTAATTCTTTTACAATCCAGAAAGTTATCCACCAGACGCAATTATAAGTATATGTGGCAACGATACTCTTTGTGGTGTACCAAAAACGGTATACAACCAAAGGATTGTCCTCCAGACAAATTACTGGACTACTTATGCACACTATTCGACACTGGACTAGCCACATCTTCTATTCGCGTGCATCTCAGTGCCATCGCAGCATACCATAGTTTGTGTAACAACGCTACTATCTCCACTCATCCACTCCTTTCCCGTTTCATCAAGGGTCTATATCGTATACGACCGCCCATTTCCAAGCCAACCATTCCATGGGACATTAACACAATTCTGGAACGCCTCATGCTTCCCCCATTTGAACCATTGGACTCGGCCCACCCTAAATACTTAACCTGGAAGGTAGTCTTCCTAGTGGCCGTAACCTCAGCAAGAAGAGTTAGTGAGCTACAAGCACTGGTACACTATTTTCCTTACTTGCAATTTTATCCTCACAAAGTAGTTCTCAGGACCCATCCATCTTTTTTGCCAAAGGTAATCTCTTCTTTCCACCTCAACCAAACCATTGAGCTTCCAACCTTTTTTCCATCACCTCATACCAGTGATAGGGAAAAGCTCCTTCATACCCTGGACTGCAAACGGGTACTGCAGTGTTATATTACTAGGACGCAGGCGATATCCAGGCCTTCACAATTATTTCTTTCCTTTGACCCTAAAGCACCGGGTCTGCCAGTTTCCAAAAGGACCATTTCTAGTTGGATTGTACAATGTATTCAGTATTGTTATAAGACTCATACCATTATCCTCTACACCCACTGCTCACCAAGTAAGAGCTTGGTCCACCTCATGGGCGCACCTCAACAATGTCCAGCCTATAGACATTTGTAAAGCAGCCACGTGGACGTCTCTACATACTTTTACGTCTCACTACTGCCTCGACCAGCAAACCTCGCAGGATGTGAAGATAGGACAGGCAGTATTGAACTCTTTGTCATCTAATTCTCAATGACTGCCACGAAATGCAGATCACGAACTGCTACCGCTGCTTACAAACGTGATCTGGTGCTTTGGACTCCCATGACAGCATGGCTAATTCAGCCCTGCTATCGACGGGAAAAGCAAGTTTGCTTACCGTAAACGGTGTTTCCGTAGATAGCAGGATGAATTAGCCATGCTGACCCACCCTCCTCCCTGGCAGTCACTCGGTCTTCGACTTCTTTAGCTTAATCACAGACTGAGGAGAATCTGTACTTCCTGCGCGGGAACCCACGCGCAGCCGCAGAGGGTCAGAATTCTAACCTCTGCTTTATCAAGCTCAGCCTCCTGGACCTGATGGACAGATCCCATGACAGCATGGCTAATTCATCCTGCTATCTACGGAAACACCGTTTACGGTAAGCAAACTTGCTTTACCTCCCTAATATTTTAATTCCTTCTTACATTTTCACCCTTCACCCAAACATTATAAGTATACATATTTCTTTTATCCATGTTTCTGTTATCCTGGACTTATCTCCTTCAAGTGGCTTAAACCTCTATTTCAGGCTACCAGTATCATTTATTTTAATAAATTCTTAATTTTCTTTCTTTTACTTAAAATTAATATGCTCCCCCCACTTAAGATCGGGTCCCTGATGACATCATTAATGACATCACGTAAACTGTCTTTTCTTCGGCCTTCATCAGAACTTCAGCCCACCTAAGCTGGACAGAATTCCTCCCTTCATAAAAAAAACCCCCACTCACCTAAGAGCTCTCTGACCCTCCTGACTCCAGAACCTGGTCTTTTCTGTCAGCTCTGATGTTTCTCACACAGAAGGGAAAGGCCATGGGCAGAGACAGTGATTTTACTCAGACGACCCTCCTGTGCCGGTCTCTGTCAACTCTCCTCAGCTCCTGAGCCATCCTGAAGGCTGTCAGCAGCAGCAGCCCCCCTGAACTGCCCACAATCTCTTTCTCTTCACTCCTCCCATTTCCTGTCCTGGCAGCCTGCTCTGGGCTTGACTATGCTCCCTGCCCCCACTCTCATCAGGCCTGAGGCAGTGACAAACGTAAACAAACAAGAAAAGAAAATCTCTGTTGTCTGCACTAATGCAGATGCCACCCTGCTGAAAAAAAACAAAACAATCCAAACATGTCTCAGTTTAAACTGAGACCAGCACTGTTCTCCTGTTTTGTTTAGTTTTGTTTCTTTTTTTTTTTTTTTATTAACAAGTGCAACAGCCACTGTAAGCAAGACACAGCTCTATACTTTTCCCTAAAAGAAAACTTAACACCTCTGAAGCTCTGCTCCATTTTCAGACACAGGTAAACTTTTGATTTAATTTATTTATATATGCTATTTTAGATCTTATCTACAAAAAGACCAGCAAGAGCTCACTGGACGCCAATGGAAACACAACAATCTAGCGCTATACAATTCTAGGGAGCCCTTTCCTGCACAAAGTAAAGAGAACTCTCCCCGGGTGTAGCCAGCCTGTATCTACCCTCCTACACATGTTGAACCGCTGTTTACATGGTAACCTCCTCTGCCTCAGTCTTGAAAATTCTCATTTGTATATCTGCTAACTCCACCAGATTGTAAAAGACCAGCGAGAGGTCACTGGATGCCAATGGAAACACCCCACTCTAGGGGCGAACCCATTCTAGAGAGCCCTTTCCTGCTCAAAGGAAAGGGACCTCTCCCCGGGTGTAACTGAAGGAGTTCGATTTTCATGAACGTCTGTAGAATGAGACGACTGAAAACTTTCAACTAATCATGCCAGCAGTGAAACGCACAGCCATCTTGAATGTATTAACATTTGAAACGCAACGGCATGCATTACGTAGTGACGCAATGTAGCCAGCCTGTATCTACCCTCTGATCCATGTTGAACCGCTGTTCACATGCACCCTCCTCTGTCTCGGCATTGAAAACTCTCGTTTGTATATCTGCTAACTCCAGCAGATTTTAAAAGATCAGCGAGAGCTCACTGGACACCAATGGAAACACCCCACTCTAGGAGCGAACCTATGCTTGGGAGCCATTTCCTGCACAAATGAAAGGGACCTCTCCCCGAGTGTAGGCAGGCTGTATCTACCCTCTGACGCATGTTGAACCGCTGTTACTTGGTAACCTCCTCTGCCTTAGCCTTGAAAATTCTCATTTGTATATCTGCTAACTCCACCAGATTGTAAAAGACCAGCGAGAGCTCACTGGATGCCAATGGAAACATGGAAACACCCCACTCTAGGGGCAAACGGATTCTAGGGAGCTATTTCCTGCGCATAGGAAAGGAAACTCTCCCCGGGTGTAGCCAGCCTGTATCTACCCTCTGTCCCATGTTGAACCCCTGTTCACATGCACCCTCCTCCACCTCAGCCGTGAAAATTCTCGTTTGTATATATGCTAACTCCACCAAAGACCAGCGAGAGCTCACTGGACGCCAATGGAAACACATCACTCTAGGGGCGAACCCATTCTAGGGATCCCTTTCCTACGCAAAGGAAATGGAACTCTCCCCGGGTGTAGGCAGCCTGTATCTACACTCTGACCCATGTTGAACCGATTTTCACATGTACCCTCCTCTGTCTTGGCCTTGAAAACTATCGTTTTATATCTGCTAACTCCACCAGATTGTAAAAGACCAGCAAGAGCTCACTGGACGCCAATGGAAACACCACACTCTAGCGCAATACAATTCTAGGGAGCCCTTTCCTGCACAAAGTAAAGAGAACTCTCCTCGGGTGTAGCCAGCCTGTATCTACCCTCCTACACATGTTGAACCGCTGTTTACATGGTAACCTCCTCTGCCTCAGCCTTGAAAATTCTTGTTTGTATATCTGCTAACTCCACCAGATTGTAAAAACCAGCGAGAGGTCACTGGATGCCAATGGAAACACCCCACTCTAGGGGCGAACCCATTCTAGGGAGCCCTTTCCTGCACAAAGGAAAGGGACCTCTCCCCGGGTGTAGCCAGCCTGTATCTACCCTCTGATCCATGTTGAACGGCTGTTCACATGCACCCTCCTCTGTCTCGACATTGAAAAATAGATTTCAAATAAATCATGTGCCATCATAGTGCGGTAACAATTCATTTCAATAAACTATGTGTGTAAATTAAGCTTGTCTGTTGGGAACATATTAAGCGGATTGAATTTAACATTAATGTGCATTTGTAGCTTACAAAGTAACAACTTCTAGTTCGGTGCGTCCTTATCAATCAACTGCTTTTTTCCTTCTCTTTATCTTTATAAAATGCTTGTTTAAAAAGCCAGGTTTTCAGATTGGTTTTGAATATTTTGAAATTACTCTGCATCCTTATTTCGAGTGGCATGTTGTTCCATAGCACGGGGCCAGCCAGTGATAGTGCTCTCTCCCTAACTTGCGTGAGGCGTGCTGTTTTGATAGAGGGGACAGTTAGAAGAGCCTTATTAGCAGATCTTAGGTTTCTTTGTGGGACATGTACACGCAGTGCAGTGTTAAACCAGTCAGCTTTTTTCTCGTGGAAACAATATGTTGAACCACCAGAGGTGGCAGTAGTGAGCTGGAAGCACCCGGCTGGGCTGTAGTCCCTCAGATACTGGAACAGCGATCCCAGGATGGCAGAGCTGTAGAGAAACTAAGTATAGTGAGTAGGCAGGGTATGCAGAGTTCAGGAATAGAACCTTGATGGTAACACTCACACAATAGTCTCTTGAAGAATCCCAGGAGCTGGAATGGATTAGGCCCTCGAGGAGCGAGTACCTGGTTCCAGGGAAGGCTCTGAGAGAAAGATGGTAACTCATTGGTGTTGTAGGCAGCGATGACTTCCTGGCAGAAGTGGTATTCAGAAGCAGGTCCGAGAATATGGGCCCTCGAGGAGCGAGTACCGGTTCCAGACTGTGACCTGAAAGGCAAAAGAGAAAGCGAGGCCCCCAAGGAGCGGGTACCCCTGGTAAAGTCCGAGGAGGCAGAGTAGCAAGGTATACAGAAAGCGAATCCCATCTGCAACGATACCTGGAGGAAGCAAAGCCATGCTAACTCGATTTGTTAGCGATTTCAGAGATGTTTAAATATCCGGTGATGATGACGTCATCTCAAGGTGATACCCCTGATGATCGCGCCACTGCTGGTACTTGAGTTGGGGCCGTGCCGCGCACGTGCCCTTAAGCTTCTGGAAAACATGATAGAGTGCAGCGCCTAGCCGTTCCGGGGACGCCGGAGGAGGTCGGCAAGATGATTCCGCGGCAACCAATCATTCAACAAGCAAAGAGGGAGTCGCTAACAAGGTAAAGTGGGCGGAGTGGAGATGGGCATCAATGGCAACTTTTCAAGCTTTCAGTGGCTGCAGGTAAAACTCAAGAGTGGAATGTTTCATTTTGCTATTCTGCACATTCTCCAACAGGTTCCCTCTAGGGTAAGCCCTTACTATCTGCCCTCTTGGTATGTTGCAGATAGTAGGGGCTTACCCAGGGAACCCTGCCACTTATTTTGCTCTGTTTTCTTTCAACATTAAAATCTCACAGTGATACTAATGACCTTTTCCTATATTCACTATTTTTGTATGTGATAAGGGTTGCTTAGGGTCCCAGCCACTCTATAGTATGCTTCATCTTAATTTTATTATTTTTTAAAATTTATTTTGGTTTGGATGACAGTGCCACAATCCGTGTACTTTTGAGTCATGATATCATCATTATATCACTGCTTGACCTGGCCGCATTGGCAATTCAGCAATAGGGATTTTCTCACTGCCATCCCAAGCAAAGCAGTGACAGCAGCAGTTGTCTTTCTCATACACTCTGCCCCACCTTTATTTATTTTATTTATTTAAGGTTTTTATATACCGGCAATCATGAAAACATATCTTGCTGGTTTACATAAAACGGGAGTGCAGTATATACATCAAACTAGAACTGTGGTGACCGAAGGTGCAGTTACATTTAACAAGGGTAGCAGAACTTGGAGAAAGGAAGAAGAGAGAGGAAAGAATAGAAATGGTTAAACTATATACAAATTAAATGCTATATACAAAAGGCATGATTAAGGGCTGAATGTTTTGAGGAGTCATTAGAATGTGTCATTAGATTGTGTCCGGGAAAGCTTGCTTGAATAACCAAGTCTTAAGTCTTTTCCTAAAAGTTAGGAGGCAGGGCTCCTGTCTGAGATCTGTAGGAATGGAGTTCCACAGGAGGGGGCCAGCTGTGGAGGTGGCACGATCTCTTAGGGTAATGTGTCTGGTCGTTTTCGCGGGGGGTACTTGGAGGGAGCCTCTGTAAACATCTCTGGTAGGTCTTGTCGAGTTGTATACTTGGAGAGGGATTTGTAGATCGAGGATGGTGAGTTGATGTATAGTTTTGTAAATGACAGATATGGCTTTGTACATGATAAGGAAGTGTACAGGTAACCAATGAAGCTCTTTCAGGATGGGAGATATGTGGTCTCTTTTCCTTGCGCCTGTCAGTAGTCGGGCTGCTGAATTTTGAACCATCTGTAGTGGTTTGGAGTAGGATGAAGGCAGACCTAGCAATAGAGAATTGCAATAGTCTAATTTCGAAAAAATGACTGCTTGGATGATCGTTCTGAAGTTTTGAGCATGGAAAAGAGGTCTTATCCTTTTCAGGACCTGGAGTTTATAGAAGCAGTCTTTGGTTGTTTTGTTGATGTGTGCCTTGAAGTTTAGCCGGTTGTCTATTATCACTCCTAAGTCTCTAACTTGTGTGGTAGGAAGATTGGTAGGAAGAGTAATGTTAGAGATGTTGTTCTCAGGAGAGATGAGTAGGATTTCTGTCTTGGAGGAATTTAAGATGAGGTGTAGGCTGTTGAGTAGTTGTTTGATTTTTTGGTGGCATGATTCCCAGTAGTCAAGAGTTTTAGAGTATGTGTCTTTGATGGGGATGATGATTTGAATATCATCTGCGTATAGGAAATACTTTAGATTGAGGTTGGTGAGAAGTTGGCAGAGAGGAAGAAGGTAAATATTGAATAGAGTCGGAGATAATGAAGAACCTTGTGGGACTCCTATGGCAGAGTCAAATCTTGAGGATTCCTTGTTTTGGAGTTTAACTTTGTAACCTCTGTTGTTGAGAAAGGTTTTGAACCAGGATAGGACGGTGCCGCTGATTCCTATGGACGACAGCTGGTTTAGGAGGATGGCGTGGTTGACCGTGTCGAACGCTGCGGATAGGTCTAACAAGATCAATAGGAATGAGTTTCCTTTGTCGAGGCCCAATAAGATATGGTCTGTCAAAGAGGTAAGGAGGGATTCTGTGCCTCGATTTTTTCGGAAGCCGTGTTGTGGGGCGAAGAGAAGATTGTTGTCTTCGATGAAGTCTGAAAGTTGAGAGTTTACTAGTTTTTCCATGATCTTGGCGATGAAAGGGAGGTTAGCTATGGGGCGGAAGTTGTTGGGGTCCTTCGGGTCAAGGTTAGGTTTCTTTAGGAGCGGTGAGATTGAGGCCATTTTGAGATCGTCTGGGAAGGTTCTTTGGGCTAGAGAGCAGTTGATGATGTTTGTCAATGATGTGGCTATTGTGTCTGGAATAGATAGAAGTAGTTTGGTGGGGATGTGGTCTGCAGGATGAGACGAAGGTTTCATTCTTCTCAGGATGGCTTGAATCTCAGTGGAAGAGACGGGATCAAAGTAGAGAGAATCTCAAGCGGCAGCCAGCTGCTGCCCCATCGCTGCCAGCTGCAGATACAAGCATTACAATTATGTCTTCCTCTCAACCTCATGTCCCCAGTGCTCTAGGCCATGACAGGAAACCAGCAGAAAGAGGGAAAAAACTGAGTTTTTTTTAACACTTCCTCAGCTGCTCTACTCAGTCATTGGACTAGCTCTATCACTCAACTACTTCCACCTTCATCTATCACCACCCCAAGTCAAAGGGGTACCCTTAGGGGCAGGTGATGTCCCCTTTCTCACCAACATTATGCTTCACCCTTCTCACATAGTGGTTTACAGCTCCCTCATGTGGGCTGCAATATTGGTAATGTCCTGGTTCTATAAAAACTAGAGACACCATCTTAGAATATGGATTTGAAATTTAACCAAATCTAGGGGAGAGGAGCCACCCAATTGAATGGATGGAAGAGGGGCTTCAGCTCAGTTTGCTCAATCCTGGTCTAAGTGTGATCTACTTAGCTATTAGGAAAATGTGAACTTTATGTCCTAGATATTTTGGCTCAGATCTACCAGTCTTTGGTTCAAATGATATACCCTTTGAGGGTTGGTTTTGTGTTTCAGGAGCTGTTGATGCATGTACTGCACAGAAAGTACATGAGAGAGCCAGGCAGGTATCCTGCAGGCTGGGATTGAAAGAACACCCTGGGCATACCATATGCCTCTGGGAGTGCTATATGAGACAGCATTGACTACCAGCTATTTTTCAATATGAAGCATATCGAGGGAGTCCCTGCATATTTGCTGCCTCTTAGAGCATTCTCCTCCTTCCATGATAGGAGAGGCAGTTTTGAGGAAGTAACCAGGATCTGAGGCTATCTTTCCTGAAAAACTTGCATTTTTATTGGGTAGCAGTGAACCCAGTTAACCCTTCCCTTCCCCCAGCAGACAAGTAGACCATGAAGCCTGCTGCATTTGAATCATTGGAATCTAGGTCTGAGAGTAGAGCTGAGGTGTCCATGGCTGAAGAAATTGAAGTGGCTCTAGAAGTAGCAGCAGGTTCAAATTCTTTGGAAAAGACTCCTATTGTGGGGAGCCAGTGGTTTGGATCTAGACCTGTACCTCACAGAAATGTGAGATAACTTTCTTCACCATTACTGAGTCCAGATTTGTCCCTATCTTATGGTTTGAGTAGGGGAGTTAGCTTACAATTTCCTGGAGTCTTGAGACCGGCATGATCCCTAGATCTGTGCCACAGTGCTAAGAAACAGATATATAAAAAAAATGGATAAGTTAGGGGCAGGGCAGCAGTGCCTGTGATATCACCTGGAGCAGTACTTGGATGCCTTAAATAACTGGAACTCTGTTGCTAGCTCCTTGAATTCATTGGGAAAAGAGGAAGCACCATTATCAGAGAAACTGCCAGCTGCTGTTTCTAGAGACTTTTCAGGATTATTTGGAGTTAGCTGGTTATGCTCCCTCTTCATCTGGAGTGAATAAATAGGAGTTCTCAAGGAGCTAGAGTACAGATATGATTACCAGCCCCTCATCTTAGGAAGGCAAACTACCACTTCTTCCTGAAGTGGATTTGTCTACTGTTTCTCTTCCAGAGAAAACCAAAGATGTCTACTTACTGATAGACAGCTTACATGTTTATCTCAAGCAGGATAGGAATGTGAATAAAAAAACAGGATTTACAGTGTTCGGCCTTTTCAGAGCACAAAATCGTGCCCCTTTCATGTGGGCAGGCCCTAAAAAGCGATTCCATCAGCAAGCAAGATCAATACTGGATTCTTTTCAAAATTGTTACCTTCTATATACTGCATGACCTTGTTGGAACTGGTAGATGGGCGTCTATATTGTTTTACATAGAAACATAGAAATGACGGCAGAAAAAGACCAATCGGCCCATCTAGTCTGCCCAGCAAGCTTCCACACTTATTTTCCCATCCTTATCTGTTTCATCAACCACCAAGTTCAGGGCCCTTGTTGGTACCTGTTTGATTCAAATTTCCTGCCATCCCCTGTCATTGATGTAGAGAGTAATGTTGGAGTTGCATCAAAAGTGAGCATAAGGCTTAATGGTTAAGGGTAGTAACCACTGCATCAAGCAAGTTACCCCGATGCTTGTTTACCCAGATTGCACAGATCGATTCCTTGTTGGGTGTTGTCTGAATGTAAATCCTGTTTTCCACATTCCCCCACCTGCTCTTGAAGCAGAGAGCAATGCTGTATATGCATTCAAAGTGATGTATCATGCTTAACTGGTTTAGGGTAGTAACTGCCGTAATAAGCAAGCTACCCCCATGCTTATTTGTTTACTCAGATTGTGAAGTTCGGTCCTTGTTGGTTGTTGTCTGAATGCAAATCCTCTTTTCCACATTTCCCCCTTCCGTAGAAGTAGAGAGCAACGCTGTATATGCATTCAAAGTGATGTATCAAGCTTAATTGGTTTAGGGTAGTAACCTCCGTAATAAGCAAGCTACCCCCATGCTTATTTGTTTACCCAGACTGTGAAGTTTGGTCCTTGTTGGTTGTTGTCTGAATGCAAATCCTCTTTTCCACATTCCCCCTTGCCGTTGAAGCACAGAGCAATGTTGGAGTTGCATTAACCCTGCGAAGGCTTATTGAGTAAGGGTAGTAATCACCAGGTCATAGCCACCACTCCAGCAAGCCACCCCCATGGCTCTACTCTTCATTCCCATCCTCTAGCCTTTATGGATCCACAGTGTTTATCCCATGCCCCTTTGAAATCCTTCACAGTTTTAGTCTTCACTACTTCCTCCGGAAGGGAATTCCAGGCAGCTACCACCCTTTCCCTGAAGAAATACTTCCTGATATTGATTCTGAGTCTTCATCCCTGGAGCTTCAAATCATGGCCCCTAGTTCTACTGATCTTTTTCCAACGTAAATAGTTTGTTGTTGACCATGGATCATTAAAACCTTTCAGGTATCTGAAAGTTTGTATCATATCACCCCTGCTCCTCTTCTCCTCCAGGTTGTACATATTTAGGTTCTTCAAACTCTCCTCATAAGTCATTTTATGTAGACCATCCACCTTTTTGGTCACCCTTCTCTGGACCGCCTCCTTCCTGTCTCTGTCCCTTTGGAGGTAGGGTCTCCAGAACTAAACACCAAGGCCCTGTACAAGGGGATCATCACTTCCTTTCTCTTACTAGATATTCCTCTCTCTATGCAGCCCAGCATTCTTCTAGCTTTAGCTATCGCCTTGCCACATTGTTTCACCGAATTCAGATCGTTAGACACTATCACCCCATGACCTCTCTCCTGCTCCGTGCACATCAGCCCTTCACCCCCCATCAAATACAAGTCTTTCAGATTTCCACACCCCATATGCATGACTCTGCACTTTTTGGCATTGAATCTCAGCTTCCATATCTTCCAGCTTCCTTAAATCTCAGCTTCCATATCATCCAGCTTCCTTAAATCCCGTCTCATTCTCTCCACTCCTTCCGGCGTGTCCACTCTGTTGCAGATCTTAGTATCATCCACAAAAAGACAAACCTTACCTTCTATCCCGTCCGCAATGTCGCTCACATAGATATTGAACAGGACCGGTCCTTGCGGCACTCCGCTTAACACCGCTCTCTCTTCAGAGTAAGTTCCATTTACCATCACACATTGTCTTCTGTCCGTCAACCAGTTTGCAATCCAGGCCACCACCTTGGCACTCACTCCTAAGCTTCTCATTTTATTCACAAGCCTCCTGTGCGGGACCATATCAAAAGCTTTGCTGAAATCCAAGTAGATGACATCGAGCGCTCTTCCTTGATCTAATTCTCTAGTCACCCAGTTAAAAAAGTCAATCAGATTTGTCTGACAGGACCTTCCCCTGGTGAATCCATGCTGCCTCTGGTCTAGTAATTCTTTTGAATGTAGATAGTTCACTTTCTTTCATCAGCAACTCCATTACTTTTCCCACCCCAAGGTGAGGCTAACCGGCCTGTAGTTTCCAGCCTCCTCTCTGCTCCCACTCTTGTGGAGTGGGACCACCACTGCTCTTAAGAACATAAGAACATAAGAAATTGCCATGCTGGGTCAGACCAAGGGTCCATCAAGCCCAGCATCCTGTTTCCAACAGAGGCCAAAAACCAGGCCACAAGAACCTGGCAATTACCCAAACACTAAGAAGAACCCATGCTACTGATGAAATTAATAGCAGTGGCTATTCCCTAAGTATAATTGATTAATAGCCATTAATGGATTTCTCCTCCAAGAACTTATCCAAACCTTTTTTGAACCCAGCTACACTAACTGCACTAACTACCTTCTCTGGCAACAAATTCCAGAGCTTTATTGTGCGTTGAGTGAAAAATAATTTTCTCCGATTAGTCTTAAATGTGTTACTTGCTAACTTCATGGAATGCCCCCTAGTCCTTCTATTATTCGAAAGTGTAAATAACCGAGTCACATCTACTCATTCAAGACCTCTCATGATCTTAAAGACCTCTATCATATCCCCCCTCAGCCGTCTCTTCTCCAAGCTGAACAGTCCTAACCTCTTCAGCCTTTCCTCAAAGGGGAGCTGTTCCATCCCCTTTATCATTTTGGTTGCCCTTCTCTGTACCTTCTCCATCGCAACTATATCTTTTTTGAGATGCGGCGACCAGAATTGTACACAGTATTCAAGGTGCGGTCTCACCATGGAGCGATACAGAGGCATTATGACATTTTCCGTTCTATTAACCATTCCCTTCCTAATAATTCCTAACATTCTATTTGCTTTTTTGACTGCTGCAGCACACTGAGCCGACGATTTTTTTTTTTTTTTAACATTGTGTTTATTGTATTCAGGCATAAACATAACACACAATCGCTCAGGAAGCGCATTTATCAATACATATATAACTATATGACAACCAACGAAGAATAGGTAAAGGAATGGCCTGGGAAACCAGGTACTAGCATACATAATGGATTAACACAGTAGGGTATCCACCCGCCCAGGTACATCCTCATAGGAGATACCGACACAGAAATGGCCAGTTATACATATATCATGACTGTAATACCGTGACCTTAATAAAGTATCGGAATCCATAACCGTGTATGTCCAAATACAAATAGAGATTCTTGTTTTCTCCCCTATCCCAAAACCCTCATCCCATATCCCGCCCCAACTCACTCCCCCACCTCCCCCCCCTTCCTGAAGGTACAGTCTATGGTATATGAATAGTGGTCCAATAAATATAGGTTGTGATCCAAAAAATATGAGGCTTCAACACAATACAGTATGAGCACATGAACACGAACACGGGCAGGAATGGCAAGCCAGTAGTGGGGGACCGCCTCCCACAAGGCCCCAGCCCTAGTTTTCCGTCTGCTAAGAAGGCTTTAGGTGATGCTAGGGTCAAGCGGTCTTTATACTGCGGACGGACTAGGTCGGAGATACTGTAAAAAAGGATGCCATATTTGCTCTACGTCCACCTTCGGTGTGGGTTGTTGCCAGTGTATATAGAGTTCATGAGAGCAAAGCCTAAACATAAGTTGAAACCAAAGATCCCACACTGGGCCCTGGGTGCCCATCCAACAGGTGAGTATCCCCTTCTTTCCCAATAACGCAGCCTTAGACAAGAATCCCAGGAGCCCTGCACGCAGAGGGCCCGCAGCCATGGTGTCCGGTGGGATCTCAAAAAGCCACAACTGCGGGTCCAGCGGTATTGACTCCCGCCAGATATTCTCGCAAAAAAGCCTGATAGCATTCCAAAAGGTTTGAATAGCCGGACATTCCCAAAATACATGGAAATAGCTCCCCGGTGAAAGTCCACATTTCTGGCATATGGGGGAATCACAAAGATGAGCCTGACAGGCCCTCACAGGGGTTATAAATCCCTGCCACAAAAATTTTTATTGGGTCTCTCTCAGGTCTTCTGTGAGTGTAATAGAAGCAATCTGGGAGAAGCATTTGAGGAAAACTGCATAAGGTAAGGAAAACATAGGCCACTGTTCCCATCTATTATATAGCCTTTTCAAGCTGGTATCAGATATCCCGTCACCCAACTCTCGGTAAAACTGGGAAATTTTTGGCCTGTGAGAAGCCCTTGTCGTAAAAAGATTTCTTAACCGTTCTGTGATGGGGAGCTGTTTCCAGTTAGTACTACATGCCTGCATAAAGTGACTAATCTGTAAATAAGCAAAATGGTCCACTTGGGGAATACGGAATAATTGTTGAAGCTCACAGAAACTATACAACTGCCCCGTGGCGGGATGTAGCAGTTGATAGACATATCTAAGTCCTAATTGTCGCCAACGGTGGAAGGCCATACCATATGTACCCGGTAGGAAGTATGAGTTATTAGTCAAGCTAAGTAAAAGGGTAATACCTTTAGGTTGCCCAAGTGTTTTACAAACTTGTATCCAGGCCTTCCTACAACTGACGACCACTATGTGATCTTTGAGCTGCTGTGGGATATCAGTGTCCTTCATGTGTAGCAAAGAGTTAAGGGAGGGAACCCCATACCAGTCTCGTAACAAAGAATTCGGTGTATAATGCGACGTGTCCCACAACCAATCCTGTACCAGTCGCAACATGCAGGCCAAGTTGTAGGTTACCAAATCCGGACAGCCTAAGCCACCTTTCTGTTTATGTAGTTGTAAACTGTGTAATGAAATACGCGCCTTCCGTCCTCCCCACAGGTATTTCCTAAGATCTCGGTGGAGGGTATGAGTATCATGTGAGGTGAGCATGAGAGGTACCATTTGCAATACGTATAACCATTTGGGTAGAATAACCATTTGATATAAATGGACTCTCCCCTTCAGAGACAAGGGTAGTGCCTGCCAACGCTCAAGTGTGGTATGAGTGTATTTCAAAAGTGGCTGTATATTGACCCCGTAAATATTTCCCAGATCACGTGGTATTTTCACCCCTAAATATTTTAGCACGCCAGGAGCCCATCTGAGTGGAAACAGACCCAGCCAGCTGTCACGTAGCTCTCCTGTAACATCCATGGCTTCGGATTTTTCCCTATTTATTTTAAGCCCTGCAAAGGAGCCAAAAAGTTCTTGTAAACTTAACAACTGGGGTAGGGATGTGGCGGGTTGAGACAAAAAGACCAGGACATCATCAGCAAAAGCTGCTACTTTGAATTTTTCCCGTCCTCCTTCAAAGCCCAATATCTTCAGGTGAGCAATAATTTTTCTCAAGAGTGGATCGATAGTGAGAATGTATAACAAAGGGGACAAGGGGCATCCCTGCCGGACTCCCCTTTGGATCTCTACCGAATCCGAACTGACTCCATTCACTATAATCTGTGAGAGAGGGGCCGCATATAATAACTGGATAAAGTTAACAAAATCCCCGTCCAACTCATATCTATGCAACACCGAGAACATGTAAGACCAAGACACCCGGTCAAATGCTTTCTCTGAGTCAAAACCTATCACAAGCGCAGGAGTCGCCTGTTGCTGGCACAGTTGTAGCACAGAGTTAAGCTTAATAATATGACTGGTGGCCGAACGACCCTGAACAAACCCCACTTGCTGCTCCGTGATCAACGTTGGAATAATCAAAGCCAATCTGTCTGCTAGAACCTTGGCCAAGATCTTTAGATCACTATTAAGTAATGAGATTGGTCGATACGCCTCAGGCTTTTGAGGGTCCTTCCCTGGTTTAGGAAGAACTATGATATGGGCTTGATTAAATTCCCGGGGAAAACAACCCCTTGTCAGGCCGTCTTTATAGAATTCTGTTAAGGGAACTGCAATTTGCGGCTTAAGCATTTTATAGAAATCGTACGAGAACCCATCAGGGCCCGGTGATTTCCCAGAAGCCATGGATGTAATAACCCGCATCACTTCATTAGATTGAAGAGGACGGTTCAAGAACTCTTTCTGTTGTGCAGTAATCTGGGGTAAATGGACATCAGAGAAAAACTCCTGTTCATTGTGTGTTGGTGTGGAGAGATCCGCCCGATACAGGGTAGAGTAAAACTCCCGAAAAACCTCCCCTATGTCCTTAACCGCAGATACTAAATGTCCTTAAGAGTTTTTCATGGAATAAATTAACGATTTTGATCGAGTCGCTCGTACGAAGTTTGCTAATGGTCTGCCCGACTTATTCCCATATTTAAAGTAGTTATGTTGTGCTACCTGTAAAGACTGGCTTGCTCGTATATGGAGCACTGTGTTCAGTTGGTTAAGAACGCTAAAATATGCCTTTCTCTCGTCTTCAAAAGGGTTCGAAATCCAAGCTTTCCGAGCCTGTTTTGTAAGGGATTCCAACCGTAATATATCTGCATTTAGCCGCTTATATCTAGCACTTGTATAACCCAAAATGTCACCCCTTAGGACGGCTTTACCCGCTTCCCAATATAAATGTGGCGTACAGGCATGCTGAGCATTGTTCTTAGCATAATCCAGCCATTTGTCAGTCAAGAAAGCTTGGAAATCTTTATCATTTCTAAGATGCGCAGGAAATTTCCAGTGTTTTTGGCCAACCAGCCGGGGCCCCAGATTTAATGTCAGTGAGATAGGGGAGTGATCAGAAATAACCGGCAGTTCAATATCTGCTTTAGCTACCTTCGGGAAAACCTCCCCATCTATTAACAGGTAGTCAATACGGGAAGACGTTCCATGAGGATTGGAAAAGAAAGTATAATCCCTATCCAAGGGATGTAGGGTCCTCCATATATCTATAACTCCTAGTTGGGAACAGACCCCCTCTACCCCTTCTCCACACCTGGAAAGCTTTTGCCCACTGATCTGTGTCCTATCCAAAGAACTATCCATCACACAATTAAAATCCCCGGACATTAGTAGTATTCCCTCCCTGTGAGTCAAAAGGAGACCATTTAAAGATTTAAGAAAGCGCTGGGGATTTGTCGTAGGTGCATAGATGCAGCAAATAGTAACTTGTTGGCCCTGCCACTTACCAAATACCAGCACATATCTGCCATCAGGGTCGGACATAGAGTGAGTGGGTACAAAATCGGTGGACTTACTTATAAGAATCGCTACCCCCGCCTTTTTATGTAGCGTTTCAGCAAAGAAGCACGTCTTCACCCAATCTCTTTGCAGTTTCAAAGATTCTTTGGCACTTAAGTGAGTTTCTTGAATACAAACTATGTCTCCCTGTAATTTTTTTAGGTGAGATAAAACTTTCTTACGCTTTATGGGGGAACCAAGGCCATGTACATTCCACGAAATTAAGCGAACCATAAGGTTAACCAAGTAATACAGGTAAAAAATACGTTTCTGAACAGATGTCTAGGGTCAGAGGTCCCAGCTGCCTCCGCCCTACACCAATCACCCCACTCCCTCCATAACATCCCTGAAGTGCCGCTACTGTGAGCTGTACCATATCGCTGTGCATAGACCACACCATTCAACCAATCTGTACCCACCATCCATACCCCCACCCACCATAGTACATGTAACCAAATGTACCCAAGCTGAACCCTACCCCTCCCCCCCCACCCCGTCCCCAAACTCCCCCCCTCCCTCTTAGAGAACCCCTAATAACCTTAGAATAAAGATATGATCGGTCCCACACTCTCATATGTGGTGCCAGATCAGGGGGACCGTATAGGGTGTCCAGGTGCCACGGCCAAAATAACTAGCGGAACAGTCCGATTTACTCCACAACTGAAACATAACTCAGAAAAACCACAGGAACATTACTGTTTCAGAGACAACAGCGTCCAAAAGCTTGCCATTTTGGACAGTCCAAGTAAAAGTCCCAACTCGCGCAGCCATCGCCTCCAGCGAGCTGTAGCCCAGTCCGGTTAGGCCAGCTGTTAGCCCTGCCCGGGAAACCAGGTTCCAGAAAGGTAGGATCCTCAAGCGTAAAATCATGTTGAAGGAGAGACAGAGCCACCCATACGGGTTTGTAGAAATGTCATGGCCGCCTCCGGTTCCCGAAACACGTGGGTAGTATTGTCGTGCCAAATCCTGAGAATGGCTGGAAATTGTAGAGTAAAACGAATCTTCTGGTCAAACAATTTGGCGCATACGGGAGAGAATTGCTTCCGTTGTTGGGTTACATGCGCCGAATAATCTTGGGTAATCCGGATTCTGTGGCCTTTATAAGTGATCTCCTGATTTTTCTTGTAATGCAACCAGATTCTTTGCTTAATAGCCGAGTTCAAAATTTTGGCGATCGCCACTCTTGGTCTGGGATCGGTCGGGCGCTTAATCCCCAGTCTGTGTGCTCTTTCAACCTTAAGTTCGCCCCGGAGCTCTGGGAGACCGACCGCGTCCGGCAGCCAACCCTCCAGAAACATCCCGAGGCCTTGGTCGTCTACCTGTTCAGGGAGACCTAAAAAACGTAAGTTGTCTCTTCTTAGGCGATTTTCTAAATCGTCTAAATTTTGCTGGCATTCCTGCAGTGATTTCGCCGTCGCAGTCACTTTCGCGCCCTGCTCGCTCATCCCCTCCTCCACCCCCACGATTCTGCTTTCTAACCCGTCCATCCTCGGTCCAAATTCAGAGATCTTAGACTGTACCTCTCCCAGTTGCTGTTGAATCCCCGCAAGTTTAACATCTAACGTTATCTCCAAAGTGGTCTGCAGGAGTTCTACCGTTAAGGGAACAGGTGAAGAAGGGCCCGATTCCCCCATGCCGGACGCCATCTTGGAATCTGCAGATTTTACCTTCTCCTTTTCTTTATCCCGTTTCCCGCTCCTGGAGGCCATAGGTTGTGGAGATTTATGCATAAATTTAACAATCGACATCCGATAACTCCTTTCCTGTGGTCGCTGTTTGGATTCGCCGGTATTTGGAGGTAGTATCGGTGATTTTCCGGCCGTGGCACCCGGAGCTATGGGAGAGCGCGTCTTCCCTAGCACATCACCCCACGTGACCCGAGCTGATTTTAAAGTATTATCCACTATGATGCCTAGATCTTTTTCCTGGGTGGTAGCTCCTAACATGGAACCTAATATCGTGTAACTACAGCAAGGGTTATTTTTCCCTGCATCACCTTGCACTTGTCCACATTAAATTTCATCTGCCATTTGGATGCCCAATCTTCCAGTCTTGCAAGGTCCTCCTGTAATGTATCACAGTCTGCCTTTGATTTAACTACTCTGAATAATTTTGTATCATCCGCAAATTTGATAACCTCACTCGTCGTATTCCTTTCCAGATCATTTATATATATATATATATATATATATATATATATATATATATATATATAATTATATATATATTGAAAAGCACCGGTCCCAATCACTTCCATTTCTAGGGATCTATTGAACAGGTCACGCAGCGGGCCCGCCAGCACATCTCTGAGCTCCCTCAGTATCCTGGGATGAACCTCATCAGGCCCCATGGCTTTGTCCAATTTAGTTTTCCTAGCTCTTCCCATACATTCTCTTCTGTAAACGGAGTTACATCTACTCCACTCCCCTCCAGTTTCTTGTTTTCATGCATGGACAGAAATATTTCTGCAAGTCAAAAGAAACACTTATATAAAAAAATATTTAGTGTGGTAGAATTTGTCACTCTTACCGATATAGAATTGGATATCAATGAATAATAAAGTGCTATTATAAATGCACATAATATAGTAGCATTTGTGTTATCGATGCTAAACATTATGGAAGAGTTCCTGTCACACCATATTGTAAAGGGATAGATTTAAAATTTTGCATCACAAACTTTATTTTCAAAGGGAATGCAGGTGCATACTTTCCCTTTGAGAATTATCCCAAAAAAACCTATCCGCACACATTTTACACCTGCAGAGCTGTGTGGGTAGTTTTCTAAGAAAAAAATATGTACATACTTTTGAAATGTCCAAAGTATGCATAGAAATGAAAATCCCTCCCCAACCCCACCCCCAGGAACGACTCACCTATACTGAGTGGGAAGGTTCGTGCATGGAGACTCTACCTGTCTATTTTTATATGCATATAGGGTGGACAATTTACAAAAAAGGTCATTTCCATGGGTAAAGCACTGTTTTACTTATGGAAATGGCTTTGAAAATGTACCCTCCCTAAAGCTACTGAAAGGGAGAATTTTCTAAAGTTTTGCAGTAGCAAATGTGCATTTACCTACACAAAAATGTGGTTTGAAATTTTTCCCTCCCCCCATACATGGGGAAGAGGCAAAAAGTAACTACTGCTGTTACATGCATGCATGTTTTTAAACTGTGGGGTTAGGTCAGGGGGAGGGAGAGTACGTAAAGGGAAAATCCATGTGCATACGTTAACACTTGTACTTTGTACCTATTTTGAACAAGCGGAAGGTACACATGGACAGAAGCACTCTTGTACCCCTGCCTGCCTTGAATTTTCAAAGGGAAACTTCACAGGGAGTACAAAGTACCCATAGTCTGCTACCAGTGGGGCCGATGCAATATTAAATGCGGAAAGCGGGTGCTGACTTTTCAGCTTCCTTTATGCGTGCATGGCACCCGCAAGGGGGGCACCATGAAATAAACAAATTAGGGGGTCACGCTATCAAGGAGGCGCTAAGGTGCTAAGGTCGCTTGCGCAACCTTAGCGCCTCCTTGCTAATGCGATCCCGCGGTTACCAGCGGTCTGCCGATTATGAACACTGACGCTGATAAACTCGGCATCGGTTTTCATAATGCAGCCAGCCGGTTATGAAAACTGATGCCGAGCGTATCGGCGTCGGTCTTCAAAGCGGCTGGCAGTGGTTTTTTTTTAAAATTTTTTTTAACTTTTAAAAAAGTATAGAAAAGCAGTTTTTTCTGCTTTTCTGTACTTTTTTTCAATGCACTCAGCTATATTTCCTCATAGGGAAGCTGTTCCATCCCTTTTATCATTTTGGTCACCCTTCTCTGTACCGTCTCCATCACAACTATATCTTTTTTGAGATGCGGTGACCAGAAATATATATTCAAGGTGTGGTCTCACCATGGAGCGATACAGAAGCATTATGACATTTTCCATTTTATTCACCATTCCCTTCCTAACAGTTCCTAACATTCACTTCCTAATAATTCCTAACATTTTTACTTTATTTTTTCTGTATGATCCACATATGCAAAATGCAATGTAGAATGATTATTGAAAGTGTAATACAAAGTTCCAAGAACATTTGACCAATAGATTTTATTTACTTATTTATTTGACATTTTTGTATTCCACCTCCTACAGGAGTAGCTCAGTAAGGTTTACAAAATAACACTCAAATTATAATAACAAACAAGCAAATAAAACAATATCTGAAAACAAGTAAAATAAAATAAAAAAATTCAAAAACTGCATATCCTAACAAATCAAAACATTTCCTGATTCCTAATAGCCTAATAGTTGGTTAGCCTGATTTCAGTGCCAGGAAAAATAGTGGAAAGTGTTCTAAACATGAAAATCACAGAACATATAGAAAAACATGGTTTAATGGAACAAAGTCAGCATGGCTTTACCCAAGGCAAGTCTTGCCTCACAAATCTGCGGTGATAGTGTCTAATGATATGAAGTCTGCGAAACAATGCGATAAGGCGATAGCAAAAGCCAGAAGAATGCTGGGCTGCATAGAGAGAGGAATATCGAGTAAGAAAAGGGAAGTGATTATTCCCTTGTACAGGTCCTTGGTGAGGCCTTACCTGGAGTACTGTGTTCAGTTCTGGAGACCGTATCTACAAAAGTACAAAGACAAGATGGAAGCGGTACAGAGAAGGGCGACCAGGAAGGTGGAGGATCTTCATCGGATGACGTACGAGGAGAGATTGAAGAATCTAAATATGTACACCCTGGAGGAAAGGAGGAGCAGAGGTGATATGATACAGACTTTCAGATACTTGAAAGGCTTTAATGATCCAAAGACAACGACAAACCTTTTCCGTAGGAAAAAAATCAACAGAACCAGGGGTCACGATTTGAAGCTCCAGGGAGGAAGATTCAGAACCAACGTCAGGAAGTATTTCTTCACGGAGAGGGTGGTGGATGCCTGGAATGCCCTTCCAGAGGAAGTGGTGAAGACCAGAACTGTGAAGGACTTCAAAGGGGCGTGGGATAAACACTGTGGATCCATAAATTCAAGAGACCGCCAATGAAGAGTGGGGGACTTGCCAGAATGATGGCTACTGCCTGGAAACAATATCCTTATTCAATAAACATATACATGGTTACTGTGACTCCAACATCACTCTAAGCTTCAACAGCAAGAGGAAATATGGAAAAAAGGATTTGCACTCACAAAGAGGGGAGTAGCTGGCTTGTTACGGCGGTTACTACCCCAAACCAAATAAGCCTCATACTTCACTTTCAATGCATATCCAGCATAGTTCTCTGCTTCAACGGCAGGGCTGAAGAAAAACTGATACTTCACACATACAGCAGAGCTCTCTACTTCAACGGCAGGGGAGAAGAAAAAAGGGTTCGCACTCACAAAGCGGGGAGTAGCTGGCTTGTTACGGCGGTTACTACCCCAAACCAAATGTGCCTGATACTTCACTTTCGATGCATATCCAGCATGGCTCTCTGCTTCAACAGCATGGGAAAAGAAAAACAACCAATAAGGGCTGTATGACATAGTCTGGGTAAAACAGGTGGGCATGGGTGTAGCTTGCTTGTTGCGGCGGTTACTACCCCTACTACCCCTAACTAATCAAGCTAGACGTTTCACTTGGATGCAGCTCCGTCACTGCTCTCTACATTGGTGGTGGGGGTGGAAGGGAAATAGAACCAAGAGCTAAGAGAGACAGATAAGTATGATAGAAGGGATGTGTGGGGCTTGCTGGGCAGACTGGATGGGCCGTTTGGTCTTCTTCTGCCGTCATTTCTATGTTTCTATGTTTCTATGTTTCTATGCTTCACTTTTTTGAAGGAGTTAATAAATATGTGTTACGCTTGGGCTCCGGTCAGGAGTCGTGAACACCACCCAGAAGGGTGGCTCCAGGTGGAGAGAGACAGGAATGGCTAGAAACAGTGTCTGGTTCCAGGCTGGGTCAGGGCAGGCAGCAAGTAGCAGTGTCTGGGTCCAGGCTGGGTGAGGGCAGGGCAGCAAGTAGCAGTGTCTGGTCCAGGCTGGGTCAGGGCAGGCGGCAAAGTAGCAGTGTCTGGGTCTAGGCTGGGTCAGGGCAGGCGGCAAGTAGCAGTGTCTGGGTTCAGGCTAGGTCAGGGCAGGCGGCAAGTAGCAGTGTCTGGGTTCAGGCTGGGTCAGGGCAAGGCAGGTCAGAAGGCCCGTAGGCCTCACACACACAGAAGGCCCGTAGGCCACACACCATAAGCAAGGCAAGGCAGAGAAGGCCCGTAGGCCACACACCGTAAGCAGGGCAAGGCAGGTCAGAAGGCCCGTAGGCCACACACACACAGAAGGCCCGTAGGCCACACACCGTAAGCAGGGCAATGCAGGTCAGAAGGCCCGTAGGCCACACACACACAGAAGGCCCGTAGGCCACACACCGTAAGCAGGGCAAGGCAGAGAAGGCCTGTAGGCCACACACACACAGAAGGCCCGTAGGCCACACACCGTAAGCAGGGCAAGGCAGGTCAGAAGGCCCGTAGGCCACACACACACAGAAGGCCCGTAGGCCACACACCGTAAGCAGGGCAAGGCAGAGAAGGCCCGTAGGCCACACACACACAGAAGGCCCGTAGGCCACACACCGTAAGCAGGGCAAGGCAGGTCAGAAGGCCCGTAGGCCACACACACACAGAAGGCCCGTAGGCCACACACCGTAAGCAGGGCAAGGCAGAGAAGGCCTGTAGGCCACACACACACAGAAGGCCCGTAGGCCACACACCGTAAGCAGGGCAAGGCAGGTCAGAAGGCCCGTAGGCCACACACACACAGAAGGCCCGTAGGCCACACACCGTAAGCAGGGCAAGGCAGAGAAGGCCCGTAGGCCACACACACACAGAAGGCCCGTAGGCCACACACCGTAAGCAGGGCAAGGCAGGTCAGAAGGCCCGTAGGCCACACACACACAGAAGGCCTGTAGGCCACACAAGCAAGGCAAGGCAAGGAATAAGGCCCGAAGGCCGCGCAAGGCAAGGCAAGGAATAAGGCCCGAAGGCCGCGCAAGGCAAGGCAAGGAATAAGGCTCGAAGGCCGCGCAAGGCAAGGGAAGGTCCAGGGACCAAATGCACAGCAAGCAAGGAAGGCTAGAGCAGGGAGCCCAGGCGAGCTCGATGCCGAAGCACTGAGGGAACTGTCAGGCAGGGTTATAAGGGACAGCCCAGAACATAGAGAGGAGAAGGGAGATGGACTGGGCCTGTCAGGAGATCCAGCTCTAGAGGGACCCCTGGTGGTGAGGCGGTTGCACAGCAGCCATAGCCGTAACAGTACCCCCCCCCCTCAAGGCTTCCCCCTCCTCCTGGATCCCATCTGTGCAGGAGGTAATCAATAATAACGTGAGACCACTCCGGGGGTGATGCGGCAGGTTCAACTCCTTCCCGAGGCAGTAAGGCAGTCCATATCCCCACCTGGGGTGATAAGGCGGCAGGGTTAGACCCCTCCTGGGGTAGCAGAGGCGGTGCAAATTTCCATAACCCCTCCTGGGGTGACAAGGGGAACACAAACCCCACCTGGGGCAGAGAAATAGTCCGTAACCCTTCTTGAGGCGACAGTAGGGCCGGTCCGGACCCTTCCAAGGTCGGCATCAGGACCGGTACAGACCCCTCCAAGGGCGGCAGCTGGACCAGTACAGCAGGCTCAGATAGTTGAGTAACAAAGTCAATTGGCAGGCTCGGTTCGGACCCCTCCGGGGGCCAGCAGCAGGACCGGTACGGACCCCTCCAGGGGCGGCAGCAAGACCGGTACGGACCCCTCCCGGGGAGGCAGCAAGACCGGTACGGACCCTTCCCGGGGCGGCAGCTGGGCCGGTACGGACCCCTCCAGGGGCGGCAGCTGGGCTGGTACAGCAGGCTCAGATAGTTGAGTAACAAAGTCAGTTGGCAGGCCCGGTTCGGACCCCTCCGGGGGCAGCAGCAGGACCGGTACGGACCCCTCCAGGGGCAGCAGCAGGACCGGTACGGACTCCTCTCGGGGAGGCAGCTGGACCGGTACGGACCCCTCCAGGGGCGGCAGCTGGACCGGTACAGCAGGCTCAGATAGTTGAGTAACAAAGTCAGTTGGCAGGCCCGGTTCGGACCCCTCCGGGGGCAGCAGCAGGACCGGTACGGACCCCTCTCGGGGAGGCAGCTGGACCGGTATGGACCCCTCCAGGGGCGGCAGCTGGACCGGTACAGCAGGCTCAGATGGCTGAGTCAGAAAGTCTGTCAGTAGGACCGGTTCAGACCCCTCCAGGGACGGCAGCAGGACCGGTTCGAGCCCCTCCAGGGGCGGCAGCAGGGCCGGTTCGGACCCCTCCGGGGATGACACAGCAGACTCAGGCTCTTCTCGGGGTAGTGCAGCAGGTTCAGATGGCAGAGTAGCAAGGTTAGAAGTAGTGCGCATGGAAGACACAGATTGTACTGACGTGGGCTTGATACCTCGAGCCAAAGTCTGACGCTCCTGATTTTGTTTCTGGAGGAGCAGTTTAGAGAAGGCACAGGCAGTTCTAGGACGTCTAGGGAAGGTGCTCGTTAGTGTCCACTTGGCAGCTGTGGGAAGCAGAGCCCTGCTAGAGTTAATTACTTCCCTCTGCTTCTGTTTCTGGTGCTCTAGCGTGGAAGTTATCGAAGGCTTCTTAACCCGGTGAGTTCTGAGATTTTCAGAGCAAGTTTTTTCCAAAGTGTCCAGAGATGAAGTGCTAGAATGCTTAATCCATAAACTGTTACATGAAATAATGTTGTTAACTGGGCCAGAAGCTGAACGCACGGTAGTAGAGCTGACTGTTCTCCCTAATGAAGCAGCTGGTCCTGTAGCTGAACAACAGGGGCACGGTTTGCCTGGTGGTAATTGGCTGGGAATACATGAACATTTCCACCATCCTGGCTTTGGAGTAGAACAGTTTAAACACTCTTGGTAGACAGAGACATTTCTCTTATTGCAGTTACTGCATGTCCAGTGTTCCTGACCAGCAAGTTGACAGGCTAGGCAGTTCTGATAGCTTGGGTAATTCAAGGTCTGACAGGAATTGCAGGTATAAAACTTTGAAGAAGGAGGCATCTTGTAATAGTGAAAAAGTTGACTCACCGGTTTAGCACACAGACCTATCTCTTCCCCTGGAAATTGGTGGCTTCGGCATACTGTTACGCTTGGGCTCCGGTCAGGAGTCGTGAACACCACCCAGAAGGGTGGCTCCAGGTGGAGAGAGACAGGAATGGCTAGAAACAGTGTCTGGTTCCAGGCTGGGTCAGGGCAGGCAGCAAGTAGCAGTGTCTGGGTCCAGGCTGGGTCAGGGCAGGCAGCAAGTAGCAGTGTCTGGGTCCAGGCTGGGTCAGGGCAGGCGGCAAGTAGCAGTGTCTGGGTCTAGGCTGGGTCAGGGCAGGCGGCAAGTAGCAGTGTCTGGGTTCAGGCTAGGTCAGGGCAGGCGGCAAGTAGCAGTGTCTGGGTTCAGGCTGGGTCAGGGCAGGCGGCAAGTAGCAGTGTCTGGGTCTAGGCTGAGTCAGGGCAGGTGGCAAGTAGCAGTGTCTGGGTTCAGGCTGGGTCAGGGCAAGGCAGGTCAGAAGGCCCGTAGGCCACACACACACAGAAGGCCCGTAGGCCACACACCATAAGCAAGGCAAGGCAGAGAAGGCCCGTAGGCCACACACAAACAGAAGGCCCGTAGGCCACACATCGTAAGCAGGGCAAGGCAGGTCAGAAGGCCCGTAGGCCACACACACACAGAAGGCCCGTAGGCCACACACCGTAAGCAGGGCAAGGCAGGTCAGAAGGCCCGTAGGCCACACACACACAGAAGGCCCGTAGGCCACACACCGTAAGCAGGGCAAGGCAGAGAAGGCCCGTAGGCCACACACACACAGAAGGCCCGTAGGCCACACACCGTAAGCAGGGCAAGGCAGGTCAGAAGGCCCGTAGGCCACACACACACAGAAGGCCCGTAGGCCACACACCGTAAGCAGGGCAAGGCAGAGAAGGCCCGTAGGCCACACACACACAGAAGGCCCGTAGGCCATACACCGTAAGCAGGGCAAGGCAGGTCAGAAGGCCCGTAGGCCACACACACACAGAAGGCCTGTAGGCCACACAAGGCAAGGCAAGGCAAGGAATAAGGCCCGAAGGCCGCGCAAGGCAAGGCAAGGCAAGGAATAAGGCCCAAAGGCCGCGCAAGGCAAGGCAAGGAATAAGGCCCGAAGGCCGCGCAAGGCAAGGGAAGGTCCAGGGACCAAATGCACAGCAAGCAAGGAAGGCTAGAGCAGGGAGCCCAGGCGAGCTCGATGCCGAAGCACTGAGGGAACTGTCAGGCAGGGTTATAAGGGACAGCCCAGAACATAGAGAGGAGAAGGGAGATGGACTGGGCCTGTCAGGAGATCCAGCTCTAGAGGGATCCCTGGTGGTGAGGCGGTTGCACAGCAGCCATAGCCGTAACAAAATGTGGATAAAGGTGAACCGGTAGATGAAGTATACTTGGATTTTCAGAAGGCGTTTGACAAAGTTCCTTATGAGAGGCTTCTAGGAAAAGTAAAAAGTCATGGGATAGGTGGCGATGTCCTTTCGTGGATTGCAAACTGGCTAAAAGACAGGAAACAGAGAGTAGGATTAAATGGACAATTTTCTCAGTGAAAGGGAGTGGGCAGTGGAGTGCCTCAGGGATCTGTATTGGGACCCTCACTTTTCAATATATTTATAAATGATCTGGAAAGAAATACGACGAGTGAGATAATAAAATTTGCAGATGATACAAAATTGTTCAGAGTAGTTAAATCGCAAGCAGATTGTGATAAATTGCAGGAAGACCTTGTAAGACTGGAAAATTGGGCATCAAAATGGTAGATGAAATTTAATGTGGATAAGTGAAAGGTGATGCATATAGGGGAAAAATAACCCATGCTATAGTTACACAATGTTAGGTTCCATATTAGGTGCTTCAACCCAAGAAAGAGATCTGGGCGTCATAGTGGATAACACATTGAAATCATCGGTTCAGTGTGCTGCGGCAGTCAAAAAAGCAAATAGAATGTTAGGAATTGTTAGGAAAGAAATGGTAAATAAAACAGAAAATGTCATAATGCCTCTGTATCACTCCATGTTGAGACCGCACCTAGAATACTGTGTACAATTCTGGTCACCGCATCTCAAAAAAGATATAATTGCGATGGAGAAGATACAGAGAAGGGCTACCAAAATGATAAGGGGAATGGAACAGCTCCCCTATGAGGAAAGATTAAAGAGGTTAGGACTTTTCAGCTTGGAGAAGAGACAGCTGAGGGGGGGATATGATAGAGGTGTTTAAAATCATGAGAGGTCTAGAACGGGTAGATGTGAATCGATTATTTACTCTTTCAGATAATAGAAAGACTAGGGGGAAGTCCACGAAGTTAGCATGTGGCACATTTAAAGCTAATCGGCGAAAGTTCTTTTTTACTCAACGCACAATTAAACTCTGGAATTTGTTGCCAGAGGATGTGGTTAGTGCAGTTAGTATAGCTGTGTTTAAAAAAGGATTGGATAAGTTCTTGGAAGAGAAGTCCATTACCTGCTATTAATTAAGTTGACTTAGAAAATAGCCACTGCTATTACTAGCAACAGTAGCATGGAATAGATTTACTTTTTGGGTACTTGCCAGGTTCTTATGGCCTGGATTGGCCACTGTTGGAAACAGGATGCTGGGCTTGATGGACCCTTGGTCTGATCCAGTATGGCATGTTCTTATGTTCTTAGAATTTAACAATGTGGACCCGAATAATGCACTTTTGTTTAACAATACATATGTAGGGAGATCCCCCAATTATTTGTGCCCTTTTATGAGCTTGGTTGACATACAAAAGGCTTTGGGTGGGGGAGACCCTGGGAGTTATCAATGAGTTTGGTTTTGGGAAATGTTAAATATGTGTGCATGCAATAATTTTAGTTGACCACTGGATGGCATTTTAGGTGTGTGAGCATTTAGTGACATTTAATAATGTGCTAATGGGGAAATGTACTTTTGTTTCCTTAAATCTATTGGGTTTTCTTGAATTGGTGGCCCAGGTTGAAGTAGGAGGTATAAAAGTGTGGAGCTTTAATGGGTTTTGCCCTTTCCTTCCCTGCTCTTGAGGAAATAGAGTGACCTATAGGGACCTCCAGAAATGTGATGACTCGTGTGCCTAGCCTGCTGGCTGAGAGGCCTAGGGACCCTCCAATTTTGGTTTGGACTCTGCAAGAACTCTTCCCCTTAAGGGGAAAGACCCAGAGCCAAGACAAAATGGAGTGGGGTTCGGAGCTGAAAAACACGAGTAGCATTTTTTTATCTCCCCCTGGGGAACTGCCATACAGCAAGGAAGAGAAATGCAGGATTGGAGTGAGTTCACCCAGGGTGTCCTTTGATGTGCAGAGGTGTGTGGAATCAGCACAGACAGAAAGGAGAGTTGTTCTCCTTCCCCCTGGGTGGGGGGTGTGAAATGAAGAGGCCAGAGTCCTGAGAGTTGAGTGGTGTTTTCCACACCAATAGAGATTTATTTATTTATTTATTTAGAAACTTTTATATACCGGTATTTGTGGGGACATCATACCGGTTCACATAGTAACTGAAAAGATTGGAAAATACATTGCAACAGGGGAATGTAACTGGGCGGGGGGAAGAACAGAAAGGCAGTAGGAAGGATAGGAGAACAAGAAGGTAATAACCAAAACAATTTACAATGAAAGTCTCCTTAATATAAGGAGGTCACCTGAAAGGGGGCTGCGAGGGGGAGTGGAAGGAGTTATTCTGTGTAAGCATGGTTGAACAGGAGAGTTTTTAATTTCTTTTTGAATTTAAATGCACAGGGTTCAAGTCGCATGTGGACAGGTAGTGTATTCCAGAGAACGGGCCCGGCAATAGAGATGGCACGGTCTCGGGTGGAGGAGAGATGTGCCAGTTTCAAGGATTGAACATGTAGGGTGCCTTTGTTGGTAGATCTGGTGGCTCGGGTGGACAGGGGGGCAGTGAAAGGGAGGTCGAGCCAGTTGGAGTTGTGGGTGTAAATGGACTTGTGAATTATGGTCAGAGTTTTGTAGTGTATACGGGACATTATGGGGAGCCAATGTAAATCCTTGAGGATGGGGGTAATATGGTCATGTTTGCGTGTGTTTGTAATGAGTCTTGCAGTAGCATTTTGCAGAAGTTGAAGGGGTTTGATAGAAGACAATGGGAGCCCTAAGAGGAGGGCATTACAGTAATCTAGTTTGGAGGTGAGGGTAGCTTGGATCATGCAGAGTAGGAGCATGAATGGGGTGAGTTCAATTGAAGATATGCCCGAAGAAGACCTTGGTGTGCAGTGCCTGGGGAATCCTGCACTGAGAGGACAGTGATATGGAGATTGGTGAAAAGGTCCAATACTACATGAGGTGTGAGTAATGCTATGGGAAACGTGATGATGTATTTGGTACCCATTGGATGAGAGTTTTGATATGGACAGATTTGAACAACCCAGCCCTCCCTTAGAGCTGAGAGGAAAGACAATGAAGAGGATAACAGGTTGACCTGTCTGATCAGCAGTAGTGGTAATATTCACTATTTTGGAAGCCCATGATTTTCTGGCTTGTTCAGTAATGATGTTGTAACACTTTCTCATCTATGTACATAGTTTGGGTTGGCTGGATATTTCAGAAAATAAAGTTTGCTGTTTGTTTGGGATTTGATACAATGTGTCAATCTCCATTATTATGCCAGCCTAATCCTATGGATGGGGTCAGAGATCATGGATGGGAATGAGGGGATGTCCTCCCTATCGTAACAGCACATGTGAATTAGTGCTAAGTCATGCTGCCAGTCATCAAGGTCCATGTCATCATCTGCATGACTATTTTTAAGAAGCCACAAAATAACTCTGAAGGTGTTGACCAGAGATGTGTTTCGGTTTTCTTTTTCATTTTGTGGTTTGTTTCGGGTTCCCTGCGGGTTATTTCATTTTTTCTGTGGTTTGGGATTTTTTTCAGGGTTCCTGAATTTTGTGTTAGTGTGCACTAACGGGAGTTAGCGCGCATTAACTCCTGTTTGTGTGCACTAACCATGGTTAGTACACTAATATTTTAAAGTTAGCTTACACTACCATGAAATACGAATTTTTCTGAAATTTCAGAAAAATTCCTTTTGTTTTCGAGCACTCCCGAACCATAAAATGAATGCACATCTCTAATGAACACTGCACAACAGGGAAGTCCCATTCTATCACTTTATGTACCCAGTCGGGGGGGGCGTGTTACACATAACTGAAAAAGACCAAAAAATGAACACTAACACAGGGAGTAGACAAAAGTGAAGGTCTCCTTAAACAGCTAATTCATCATATAAATTACCCCATAGCTAAGCATAGATCTAGCAACTTCAAGAAAGACTTCCAAATATCATCAGAAGAGGATGGGAAACCACTAACCTCAAAAGTAAGCTTCTCCATGGAGTAACTCTTCTATTTGTGGGTGTGTTAGTTTTAAGTTTATCAATTTCTCTTATCCTTAGTCATTATCCCAAATATACTAACCCTGAGTAAAGGGTCTGAAGAGGTTATTTTTCTTTTCTCTTCCTCTCTCCCAGCTTGTACTTCTGATTATTGCACAGTGTGACTGATTTCCAAATCCTGACACATATTGATTAAATGCACCATGCCTGGATGTTTAAACTCATTTGCTGCTCCTTCTGTTAATGAGGCTGTAGATTCATTTGTCAGTTTGCAGCTGTTCAGTGCCTGCTGATACTTTGCACTTCTCATTGTCTGCATGGATAAATTGTGATTGGGAAACATTTTAAAAAAAGGTTGTAAAAAGGATGTAATTTATTTCCTGCAATGCCAGAAATTTGCCACAATGAAAAATCATCATTAAAAATGTAAATTCTCAATTAGAAGTATCATTTGAAAAACATTACCTGACATCAGCTTTGCTATTAGATGAGCAAATGTCTTACAGGGGGATTTCCATTATGGAAGAGTTATGTAACTGCTTTCCACAATTTAGTCCTGATATCGGGATTCATGAACAGCTGGGATGTGCATTTATTTTAAATGAAGGGTAATCCAAACAGAAATGGGTATCTTTGTTTTATTCTGCCCTGAAACAAATGCACAATCCCCCCAAAATTCCAAACTTTTGTGGGTTCATTTGTTTCATAAAATAGTGTGCACTGTTCGCAAATTGTGCATGCTATTTTCTGAAATGAATATAAACAAACAAACAAAAAAACAAATAAACAAATAAATAAATAATCTGAAAATGAAAAATACAATTGGTAAAGATAAAAATGTCCCTGCACATCCCTATATTATTTACATATCTCATCTTTACTCCTGGGGATCAGAATGTTAGCTGCAGTTGAATTCCTACTTCTTACAGAAAAGTATTGTACAATGTCTTCAAAATTATACCACATTCTTGTTAGGTATACTATCAGGAAACCCGCTAATTCAAGCAGTAAATCTTTTGTTTGCTTGTGCCCTCTTCTGTTGCACTGGGATGCTACATCTTCTAAAATAGATATTTAAGCAAGTTAGATAAGGAATTAGTAGAGCCTGTCTCTAAGTCAAATTAAAAACAAAAAAGAGAACTTGGGCCAATCTGATGGCTCTGTAATAGTGTTGGGCATGCTGCCATGTGGGAGATTATGTTCTATTCCTGAGCCCGGTCTTTGCTTCTTGAGCAGACTAGGGCTGGGGATGCTGCCGAGGCTCCCATTCCCAACCTGAGCAGGATAGAGGAAAAGGTCCTAGCTATTGGACAATGATGACATCTACTGGCCAAACTCAGGGCTCTGGAGTGAATCTCAGTCTGAGGCCTTTGGTTGAGGACTGTCACTGTGATGACTGGGCTAGGCAATAGGAGGTGAGGGATAAAAAATGGGGAAGCCACCAAGATAGTTATGAATATGAATAAAGGTGTATGATAATATAACACCAGTGGAAGTTGGTTCTGATTGAACTGGATGCCCAAAACAGCTGGAGGGAAATGCCAGGCCATAGAAAGGATGGATTATAGTTTCTCTTACGTCAAAGGTATGTAATTAATTAGTTTATTCTGTGTAATGAGCTGCAAATGATGGAATTTGTTTCGGAAGTGCACCTTCCCTGATTAAGAAGGCCAAGGACTTATGCATGACTGCATTATCAGTTCAGCAGGTTTGCACAATTGTTAAGTGACATATTACTTAATGCACATTAATAGGGTCATTCATCAAAATTCGTTATGCTGTTAGGGTCTGTGATAATGCCATAACACATTCGTTAATGCCATAACACATGCGATACTAACGGTATTACATTGCGTGAATGCAAATTTTTCATAGGGGCGGGTGAACATTGTAGAAATCTCATCTTTGTGAGACTTTCCTCATTCCAAATGACGTCAAATCTTCACTGAGGTGTACTGTGCTGTTCGTACATCTCACTCTGCATGTCAAACTAACCCCAGAACCCTAAACCACCACCAGAACCTCACCTAGCGTCATTAGCTGGCCCTCCTATAGTGATATAGTTGACTAGATTGAAGGCCTTATAAATAGGTTCTCTCTTTCTCTCTCTCACACACACACACAAAATTATAGTATTTTGATGAATCTAGGGAGAGACCTTTTTTTGCCGATAGCATATATTGTTATCTCCACATAAACAAACACCCAATATAACATTAAGGGGCATTATAATTCTGTCTGGTTAATTTATAAGTACAATTATCAAAACGTTTATCATTTTCATCCTCAGTTCTAAGTTGTAAAGTTTCTAGATATAATATGTCCTTTCTGACCAGAACTGTACACAGCGTTCAATATGTGCACATTGCCATTTTCTGTTTCCTATTTCATGTTTGGAGATGTATAATTAACAAATCATGATTTAATCATTGATCAATGATTGAATCATTGATTGTGATCATGGCAAAATCATTTTAAAAAACATTGACTATAAACCAGATCGTATTATGACATTTTTTGCTTTTAGGGTAAACAGATCTTTCTTTCTTTAAGGAACAGAACGTTTACTGTTTCGAGGGGGATAGGGGGTGGGGGGAGAGGAAGATTGTGTTTCCTGGTGTCAGGGAATGGAGGTGAAGGTAGAACAGAGAATGTGTGTTCCCTGTTCAGGCAGAAAGGAGGGAGAGTCAAAAGTGTTTCCTCTCCCACAGGACTAAGAGGGAAAGAGGGAGAGAGAGAAAACTTCTTGATCTAGTGGGTGTAAAAAGAGGAGAACAGTAGGGATGTGAATCGGGTGCCAGATCGTTCCCGCTTTTGGGTTCGTCTGGCCCGTGGGAAAATCTTGTTTTCCCGCGGATCCCCGTTTTTTTTTAGTGAAAATCATTTTTCGGGTTAGCGCGTGTTAACAAAAGTGGAGGCACGCCGGGCTTGTCCCGGTGTGCCGCATTTAACTGGGGCTCGAGCGCCGCGAACATGTCTCGCGACAGAGAGCAGAGGGGGAGGTGGAGGGGGGGACAAGTGGCCAATGGTAGCGCTGCACGTTTGAATTGCGGCGTTATCATTGGTCAGGGAGTGTAGAATAGGTAAGGGATTAGGGGAAAGTGGGCAGTTGGGAATTCGCCAGCGGAGCGGAGGCAGAATTTTGCTTGCTGTGCTGCGAATCCCCAACTGTGCATTATCGCGGTTGTTTCCCGATTTTAAAGCTGGAAATGAGGGGAGCTAAGGGAAAGGCAGCTCCGAAGCCTGCAGGAGGAGTCCAGCCGGTTTCGAGGAGCAGACCCAGGCGGGCCGGCCGTTCGACGAATCCCCGTGTGGCACTTTCAGCCCCTCCGGTGCGTGAGAGTGTTCCTCCTCCCCGACCGTCGCCGGCTTCGCCTCCCCCCCTTATTCTGACTGACTCAGGGGAGAGCGGCCCCGAGCCGCCCTCTCCGCCGCAGGTGTTCAGCCCTATTAACAGTCCATTTGCCCCGGCGGCCCCCCCTTTCCTGCTTCCATTCGCCCCCCCCCTTGCCCCCCTGCGGTCCCCCGCCCTTCGCCATTCGGTGCCCCTGCTGCGGGCCCGTCCGTTGGGGCGGCGCATGTGGAGCCGCTCATTCCTGCTACTGCAGGCGAGGCAGTGCGCGCGCTGCCTGCCCGTCCCCGACAAGTGCCCCGTCCTCTCCGGGGATTTCCTTCGCCGGTTCAGCCTCGCGGCAGCAGAGGTTTTTCGCGGGTACGATGCGACCCCTTTTCTTCTCCTGGCCGGGCAGTCCGGTCGCCCCACCCCCATCCGGGCTGCCGCTCGGCTCCAGACAGCCGAGGTAGACCGGGACAGAGAGTGGGGAGGTTAGTATCTAGGCTTAAGAGTAAGTTACAGCGGGTACTTGTCGCCAAAAGCCTGCTTCAGCTCATGCCGCCGATCCACGGGTAATAGGGAGCCTAACATCGTCCCTTTCCCCCGCAGGCGGACATCAGCGCTAGCAGTACAGCAGCGCTGATCGCGGATATTTTGGGCCACATGGCTAGGTCTGGGTATGGGTATTTACCGACTGGGAACCGGTCGGGGGATAGAGGGCCTCATGGCATTGGAGGTTGGCAGGGTGGGTCTGGCACTTTGTTTGGGGAGCAATTGTTTCCCTCAGGTGTTGGGATCCCAGGGGACCGTGCTACGGTTCAGCCATCGGGTCAGAAGGTCAAGGAGGGCTTTCCACAGGAAAGTGGCAGATCTTCTCTGGAGACGGTGGGGGGAGCGGGCAAAACAGAGTTGCGAGAATTTTTTGGCAGATGCGGGGATGATGAGATCCCGGGTCCGTCGAGTCGCGAGGCGTGGAGGGAGCGTGCGGATGCAGCGTTCAGCCCGGCAGGCGGGAGTTCAATGAGGGTCATGAGAAAGCAGCAGACGGAGGGACGGTTTGGCGAGCAGTCGAGAGCACAAGACACCAGCCCATTACGAGAGGAGCAACCTACAGGTAATGTGGATAAGTTGCGGGACAAGAAGGGCCAGGGTAAAAAGAGGAGAAGGGCTCATTCTAGTTCTAGTTCGTCGACTTCTTCGTCGTCGTCGAGCAAAAGTAGATTGAGTAGGAGGGTAGCATTATCGGAGGGGCCAAAATGTGATGTGGGGCATCCGGCCCTGGCCTCTCTTACTGAATTGTGGGAGGAAGTGCCCACTCGTTTGGTGAAGCGTATACGGAAGAGGAAATTTATTGATATATTCAAATTGTTGGAGGGCAGAAGGGGCGAGAGAAAAGCGTATAAGAAAGATAAGAAGAGACATAGGAAGGGGAACGCGGGACCCAAGATCGCGAAAAATATAGTTAATTGGGTTCGCGGGTTTTTACGCTTGGCAAGTGTAGTCAGTCATTTTGATCCATCCCAATATGGAGCGCTGCTATGTTATGCGGACAGCATTTTGGGTGCTTTTAAGGACTACGAGGGTTGGGCCTGGCTCAATTATGATGAAAAGTTCCGGGACAAAATGGCTGGAAATAAATTCATGTCTTGAGGTTCACAAGACATTCATCTGTGGCTTACTCAGATGACTAACAAGAGTTCTGGTGCGAGCAAAGGGGGGCAAGGAGGAGTAGGGGCGGGAGCTAGCTTGGGTAACCAATCTTTGGGGGGTACCAAGAGTGCGTCCTTTCGTTCCGGGCCTTTGCGAAAAAGCGAATCGGCGGTCAAGGGTTTTGGAGGAGGAGGAGACGTCTGTTGGAGATACAACAAGCTTACTTGCTTGTTTCCCGACTGTAAATTTAAGCATGCATGTGCCACATGCGGGGGAGCTCATTCAGCCCTCAAGTGCCAGCAGAGTCAAGGGGTTATGGGTATCAAGGTACAAAATAATTCCGGTTTGCAGTCCAAGGCGGAATCGCCCATTGTTTTGGCGGCTTTAGCGGAAGGTTTTGCGGGCTTATCCTGATAGAAAAAGCGGCGCAGAGTGTTGCATTTAGGTTTTACTAGGGGTTTTACCATTCCTTATGAGGGTCCAGGGGAGGGTGGTAGGGCGAGGAATTCTAGTCGGCGCATAGACCTGGCCGATGTGGCCAGGACGAAGTTGCAGGAGGAAATCCGGTTGGGTAGGGTGGCAGGGCCATTTTCTGACAGACCATTTGAGCGTATGCATTTATCGCCCCTGGCAGTCATCCCTAAGAAGGTGCTGGGTAAATTTAGATTAATTCTCAATTTGTCTTACCCAGAAGGTTCGTCGGTTAACGATTTTATTCCCCGGCATGCTTGTGCTGTTAAATATGCCTCTTTCAATGAAGCCCTCGCGTTAGTGCGAAAAGCTGGTCCGGGTGCGTTACTGGGCTAAAGCAGATATCGAATCCGCTTTCCGGTTATTACCCATAAATCCATCCTGTTTTCCCTTTGTTGGGGTTTTATATTCGAGGGTTGTTATTTGTTGATCGTAGTTTGCCAATGGGCCTGTGCAGTGTCGTGTGCCTTTTTTGAAGCTTTTAGTACGTTTATTCACTGGGCTACCAAGCGTCTCAATGATTGTGATGATTCATTGCATTACTTGGACGACTTTTTGTTTGTAGGGCCTAGTGATTCTGGGGGTGTGTCGGAAACAGTTGGCAGGTTTTATGAGTACAGCTCGGTAATTTCGGAGTGCCGATAGCAGAAGACAAAACCGAAGGGCCTACAACGAAATTAGTTTTCTTGGGCATAGAGTTGGACACGGTGGCAATGGTGTCTAGGTTACCTCAGGAAAAACTCGAACAGTTAAAAGAAGCCATACGGGTAGTTAAAGGATCTGTTAAAGTGACGTTGCGGCAGTTGCAATCTTTGATAGGCTCAGTTAACTTCGCTTGCAGGGTCATACCTATGGGTAGGGCTTTTATTAGGCGACTGGCGGCCAGGACAGCGGGTTGTGCGGGCAGGTCATCATTTTATTAGGGTAACTAAAAGCAGTGAAAGAGGAATTAGTTATATGGGAGGGGTTTTTTACAGTCGTTTAACGGGATTCGTATGATACAGGAGGATGAAATTTCAAACAAGGACTTAGAACTGTTTTCGGATGCTGCGGGTGCGTCTGGCTGGGGGTTTATTTTCGCGGGAGGTGGTGGTGCTGCTCCATGGCCGGCGAAATGGATCTCGGAGGGCATAGTTAAGAACATTAATTTTTGGAACTTTTTCCTATTATTGTAGCGTTAACAATTTGGGGTGCAGACTGGCAAATAGCAGGTGTTTGGTGGTGTGACAATTTGGGGGTTGTTCAGGTGGTAAATAAGCAAGCAGCTAAATGCCCTAGAGTTTCAGTTTTGTTGATGGAACTTGTGATGTTATGTTTAAGATGGAACGTTACTATTAAAGCGAGGCATGTACCAGGGACACTGAACCTCATTGCTGATGCTCTCTCTCGTTTCAAGTGGGATGTCTTCCGAGCAGAGGCTCCTCATGCGAATCGACAGGGAGAAGTAGTCCCAGAGCACCTATGGGAGCTTGGCATGAAGAACAGTGGAACTTGATCAGGCATTCAGTGGCTCCAGCTACATGGAAGTCGTACATGACAGGAAGAGGATTAGTGTCTCGTTTTTTGTTGTCCATGGGTTGGGAAGGGGGGGATGTCCGCGAGAGGGAGGTGGTGCAGTTCATATTATGGGCCAAGCAGGCAGGTTACTCATTGGGGTCGGTCAAGAGCCACCTAGCGGGGGTTTGCATCTTTCAAAAGCTTGGGGGATGGAGAAAACCCAACCAGCAGTTTTCTAGTTAGAAAACTGTTAGAGGGTTGGAGTTGGGGAGCGGGTTACCAGTAAGGACAGCAGACTGCCCATTAGATATACGGACTTGATAAGTATAGCTGAAAGTTTGGGCATGTGTGTAGTTCGGAATTTGAGATTGTATTATTTCGGGTAGCGTTTGCATGGGCTTTCTTTCGGTGCTTCAGGGTGAGCGAGCTAGTCGCGCAGTCAAAATCTGAGGGAAGTAGAGTGGGTTTTGATGGAGCAGGATGTTCGCGTATACGAACATAGAGTGACTATATATATTAGACGCTCCAAAACGGATCAAAAAGGCAAGGGGGCGTGGATTTCTTTGATTCGTGCAAGTAATGAGTTGGTGTGTCCTGTTCGTGCGGTCTTGCATTATTTACGTGTCAGGCCATCAGGGGCACGCACTTTTTAGTGCATGAAAACGGTTGTCCCTTAATCATGTATCAATTTTCAGCGGTTTTTGCACAGGGCAGTGGAGTTCCTAGGGTGGGAGGCCAGACGGTATAGTTCACATTCTTTTCGGATAGGTGCGGCAACGACGGCGGCGGATTAGGGTGGTCTGCTCGAAGGATTCAGGCGCTAGGACGCTGGAAGTCCGAGGTATTCAAGGGGTATGTGCGGAAATAGAAGGGGGGGTATTCTTGTTGAAATTTCTGAGCACAAAAGTAATGTGAAGCTTTGTTTTTCAGAATCGGTTGGGGGCGAGCTGATTAACGAATGTGCTTGGATCGTGGGCCATTCTTTCGTGCATCGGGCACAACGCTGGGCGCGGAAGAGGCCGTATGGTGAAAATTTGAACATCAATACCAAAAAATTGATTGTGCATTGGTTTGGGAAAGGGGGGCATGAGGGTGGGGGGAATTGTGCAACTTCTTGCAAGGCAAAATAGTAGGGTGGGGTGTTCCAAGATTAGTTATTATACACCTGGGAGGTAATGATATCGGCAAGCTCACATGTAGGGAATTAATCAAAATAATTCGCAAGGATTTGGCCTTTTTAATGAATTGCTTGCCACGCACCAGATTCGGTTGGTCCGATATTATAATTCGGATACGGAATGGTGACGAGCCTATTTGGCGTAGCGGTGTCAAGAAATTGAATAGGCAAATTGGGAAATGGTTAGTTAGAGAAGGTGGTTTTTGGATTCGGCATCAATGGTCCTGGGAGGTTTTGGGGCGGTTATTCCTGGGAGATGGAGTTCATCTTTCGGAAGTGGAATGGATTTATTCAATGATGCCTTGGAAGAAGGTATTAAGCAGCAAATCTTATAGTTTAGGGCTGCAGTGGGGGAACAAAGGCAATTTACTTGCCTTTGTTAGTGGCGGAATAACCCGAGCCGTAGTTGTAATGTATTGTTTGGAATTGGAAAAGACATTTTGCTGGGGGGGGGAATGCTCATGTAGCGTGGGGGCTGCTACACGGGAAGGCCTAAAGAGCAAGGGGGGGGGCCGATGCTCAGGCCGCACGCTTACTCTCTCGCTGGTGCCGTGGCGGGGTAAGCTATTGGGGGGGGGGGGGACACAACGCTGGCTTACCATTGGGCCGCGATGGTAAGCGAAGAGAGGCATGCGGCAGACGAAGTTGGGGGGGGGGGGGGGGGGAAGGTTTTGGATTTGATGTTAAATTAGAGGCTCGGGTTATGTTTAATAAACTGCGGCCTTTTGAGTTCAATGCCACAGTGTTGTTTTGTCTATTTTGTGAAATGGGACAAGGGAGGTAGGGGAGTGAGTGTGTGAGCGGCTGGTCTCGAATACCCATGTTAGTGGAGGCACGCCGGGCTTGTCCCGGTGTGCCGCATTTAACTGGGGCTCGAGTGCCGCGAACATGTCTCGCGACAGAGAGCAGAGGGGGAGGTGGAGGGGGGGACAAGTGGCCAATGGTAGCGCTGCACGTTTGAATTGCGGCGTTATCATTGGTCAGGGAGTGTAGAATAGGTAAGGGATTAGGGGAAAGTGGGCAGTTGGGAATTCGCCAGCGGAGCGGAGGCAGAATTTTGCTTCCCTCCCTCCCTCCCAATAAAAAAAAAAAAAAAAAAAGTGTTCTATAAGACCAATGGAGTTTGTCTTTTCAGTTCTGTTACATCTGTTTGCGGTTTGTCGCAGTTTCGGCGGAATAACCCGAGCCGTAGTTGTAATGTATTGTTTGGAATTGGAAAAGACATTTTGCTGGGGGGGGAATGCTCGTGTAGCGGGGGGCTGCTACAAGGGAAGGCCTAAAGAGCAAGGGGGGGGGGGGCCGATGCTCAGGCCGCACGCTTACTCTCGCTGGTGCCGTGGCGGGGTACGCTATTGGGGGGGGGGGGGGGGACGACAACGCTGGCTTACCATTGGGCCGCGATGGTAAGCAAAGAGAGGCATGCGGCAGACGAAGTTGGGGGGGGGGGGGGGGGAAGGTTTTGGATTTTATGTTAAATTAGAGGCTCGGGTTATGTTTAATAAACTGTGGCCTTTTGAGTTCAATGCCACACTGTTGTTTTGTCTATTTTGTGAAATGGGACAAGGGAGGTAGGGGAGTGAGTGTGTGAGCGGCTGGTCTCGAATACCCATGTTAATAGCAAAAAGTAAAAAAAAAACAACAAAAATAAAAGTTTTTTTGTTAGCGCGCGTGGGAGTTAGCAAGCACTAACCCGAAAAATTATTTTTACAAAAATTCAGGGGGAAAAGTGATCGTTTCTTTTTTTTACCTGATATATTAACGAATTTAGAAATATAGTACAATATTTCAATTTGTTAGAAAAATGATTCACATCCCTAGAGAACAGAGCATTTGTAACTGTCAGGAACCCTGCATGCATGCATTTTTTTTTTTTACTTTTTGCTATTTTTGTTAGCACGAGCTAACCCGAAAAATGATTTTTCACTAAAAAAAAAAAAATGGGGATCCGCGGGAAAATGAGATTTTCCCACGGCCAGACAAACCCAAAAGCGGGTTCCGATTTTTGGACCATGATTCCTTCCATTATGGATTAGAGATGTGAATCGGAACCGGAATCAGTTCGGATTCCGGTTCCGATTCACATGTGGGTTTTTTCCCATCGGGCCCGATCGTATTTTGTTTATCGGCTGCGCCCCAGCCAATAAACAAAAAACCCATCCCGACCCTTTAAAAGTAATCCCTTAGCTTCCCCCCCCCCCCGCCCCCCCAAAACCTTTTTACAGGTACCTGGTGGTCCAGTGGGGGTCCCGGGAGCGATCTCCCATGATCTCCCGCTCCGGGCCGTCCTCCGGCTCCCGGACCGTCAGCTGCCACTAATCAAAATGGCGCCGATGGCCCTTTGCCCTTACCATGTGACAGGGTATCCGTGCCATTTGCCGGATCCTGTCGTATGGTAGGAACACTGGATGGCCGGCGCCATCTTGTGCTCCTACCATGTGACAGGGGCTGACCAATGGCACCGGTAGCCCCTGTGACATAGTAAGGGCAAAGGCTATCGGCACCATTTTGAATACTGTCAGCCGACGGTCCGAGTGCAGGAGGTCGCTCCCGGAACCCCGCTGGACTTTTGGCAAGTCTTGTGGGGGTCAGGAGGGTCCCCCAAGACTTGCCAAAAGCCCCTGGTGCTCCAGCGGGGGTAAGGATGCCCTTACTATCTTGCCCTTACAAGATGGCACCGGCCATCCAGTGCTCCTACCATGTGACAGGATCCGGCCAATGGCACGCATACCCTGTCACATGGTAAGGGCAAAGGGCCATCGGCACCATTTTGATTAGTGGCAGCCGACGGCCTGGGAGCCGGAGGACGGCCCAGAGCGGGAGATCGCTCCCGGGACCCCAACTGGACCACCAGGTACCTGTTTAAAGGTTTTGGGGGGGGGGTTGGGAGGGTGGGGGAAGCTAAGGGGTTACTTTTAAAGGGTCGGGGTGGGTTTAGTGGTTATTTTTGTGTGCCGTTTTTCCCGCCCTCCCCCAAAACGATAAGGGAACTCCCACGATTAATATCGTGGGGTTTTCCTATCGTTTTGGGGAGCCCCCGATTTCTGACGATTTTGAAAATATCGACGATATTTTCAATCGTCCGAAGCCCGATTCACATCCCTATTATGGATGGATGAACCTAAAACAATGCTCTGAGAATCCATACCCTGGTCAAACTGATGAAGTGCATATGAAAATGGCTGAACAATTCATAATTAATGGCAACTTATTCTTAATGGAGCAAGATGATGACCGGGGACCATTTATTTCATTTCTCCTTTCTTTTTAACCTCCCTCCCCATATGATCATCCAGCATCACTCTCTGTGGCCCAGCCAGCCCTGTTGGTCAGCAGACTCAAACCCAGAATCTGTTGGGCTGCAGTGCCATAGGTATGGCCCCCTGGGCTACTTTTATAAAAAATAAATTGTGGATAATTCAGAGAGCTCAAGTCAGAGAAAACTTGGTTCACATTTCCATATTATCTCTGTTCGTATCTTTGACACAGTTCAGAGGTGGATCTTCAAGCAGAAACTTTGTTTCTTGAATTCTGTGGATATCTGCCTACACTGGAACCAGTCTGGCTCAGTTTTGAACTGGCACTTCCTCTTTCAGTAGTTCCTTTTTCACATACAAATGTTTTAATCAACCTTGTACGGACTAATGTATCAAGGTTTTTTTTTGTTAAATCCACAAACTACAACAATCAGAGCGTCTCATATCAAGTTTTCCGCTGATATTCTTGGACAATCCAGTGAGTATGCAGATTTTCTCCTTGCTCAGATCCCATGATGTTCACATACTTTCCACCCATGAGAGTCATTTTCACATAATCACACAAGGACAGAGGCAGCAGTTTTCACTCGGAGTGCACAGGAAGACTTTGTGTTTAGAAAGCTGTTATGTGGGAACTTTAGTTGGAGGCATGTCCTTAAATTACAGAAAGGCTGACAAAAGAGAAATAAATCCGGGAGCATGCTTCTATTAGGCTGATAATACTAACTCAGTGTGAGCAGGAGAGATGCCAATTTACTGGCTAAATGTGTCCCAGCAGCAGGAGAGTATACATCGCTTCCAGATTCAAAATTGTTAGCATATTCTGTTAATGGCAAAGGAAAAAAATTGAGATTTTTTTTTATATCATTGCATAAGCAACAATCCTTTGGCATACGGCTCCAGTAGACAATAAAACAACCTTCTTTGCAGAAGAGCTGATCTGCTCAAACGTAAAGCATTTGTTGACAGATGAAGAGCTGGATAATGATTTGATTTCTAGTTTTATGCCCAAGTAATTTTTGAGCTAGATTATTTTAAAATATGTTCTCTGCTGCTCTTGGAATTACCCATTTGAACTGTGTCAAGAAAGAAGTGATATCAGCACATTTATCCCACTGTGGGGCCTGGGGCACATGTTGGCATCATTGCTTTGGGTGCTGGTTCATAAAAGATACACATAGAAGAAACAGAGAGCTCTCTTGAAGGAGAGCTAGCTCACAGTCCTCTTGAATCTAAAACTTGCTGTCTACCTGGCAGGAACATTTTTGGACAGTAAGTCACTTTAAATTCCAATGAAAAACATTACTCCATGGGAAATCTCAGTGTAATTCTTATGGGGCAAATTTCAAACAGATTACATAGTTGAAAACTATGGAATATATTTTCAAGGGTTTCACATGGAAAAACGTCTCATACACAGGCACATTTAAAGGTTAATTTTAAAAGCCTAATGTGCACCAAAACCCGGAGATATGTGAATATGTCAGGTTGGCAAGAGCCGAGCGGATTTAACAAGCCTCCCGAGTATGGGGCGGATTTTCAGAGCCCTGCTCGCGTAAATCCGCCCAAAACCGGGCGGATTTACGCGAGCAGGGCCCTGCGCGCCGGTAAGCCTATTTACATAGGCCTACCGGCGCGCGCAGACCCCGGGACTCGCGTACGTCCCGGGGTTTTCGGAGGGGGGCGTGTCGGGGGCGTGTCGGGGGGCGGGCCCGGTCGTCGTGGCGTTTCGGGGGCGTGTCGGCAGCGTTTTGGGGGCGGGTACGGGGGCGTGGCTACGGCCCGGGGCGGTCCGGGGGCGTGGCCGCGCCCTCCGTACCCGCCCCCAGGTCGCGGCCCGGCGCACAGCAGGCCCGCTGGCGTGCGGGGATTTACGTCTCCCTCCGGGAGGCGTAAATCCCCCGACAAAGGTAAGGGGGGGGTGTAGACAGGGCCGGGTGGGTGGGTTAGGTAGGGGAAGGGAGGGTAAGGTGAGGGGAGGGCAAAGGAAAGTTCCCTCCGAGGCCGCTCCGATTTCGGAGCGGCCTTGGAGGGAACGGGGGGAGGCAGCGCGGCTCGGCGCGCGCAGGCTATACAAAATCGATAGCCTTGCGCGCGCCGATCCAGGATTTTAGTGGATACGCGCGGCTCCGCGCGTATCTACTAAAATCCAGCGTACTTTTGCTTGAGTCTGATGCGCAAACAAAAGTAGGCTGTTCGCGCTCGTCTGAAAATCTACCCCTATGTGTGTATCTCCCGCTATGTACACAAATGAAAAGTTCCAAAAAAAAGGGGCTGGGCTGGGCATGGATGTTTCTGGATTTCAACTTGAAATTAGTGCATAAATATGTACATGATTCTGCTGCAAAACTTAACTTTTTATTTATTTATTGTTTTTTTATACCGTCATTTCGACGAGCCTTCACAACTGTTTACAAACTTCATATAAAACGGTAACATTGAAATCCTATAAAATTAAAACATTTAAAACACATATTACATCTTAAATTACAAGTGTTGTACATATTGCTAAAATAACAATCTAAAATTGCTATTTAAATAAAATACAAAATCAATATTTATCACTCTAAAAATTAGTATAAAATAAACAAAGTGAAATAAACATAAATAGGTGTAGTGGTTAATAAAAATTGTCTGTTTGAGCTGCTCTCATTCATTATCCTTGTAGGTGATACAGAATAGCCTTTTTAAAAGCTTTGATGTCTAATTGTAACCTTAGTTCTGTAGGGAGAGTATTCCACAGCTTGGGTCTGGCTAAAGAGATAGTTCTTTCCCTTACTTGGCTCAAATGGGCAGAACTTACAGATGAAATGGCCAACAGGCCTTTGTTGATCGTAAACTTCTTTATGACTTGCACAACCGGATTGCTGCATTTAACCAATCTGTTTGATCACCATAGATTAGTTTGTGTATTATACAAAGTCATTTGAATTGAATTTGATATTTTATGGGGAGCCAATGCAGGTTTATCAAGGTTGGTGTTATATGAACACTTTTTTTGCTTCCAGTTAAGACTTTAGCTGCTGCATTTTGCAATACTTGTAGTGGGCAGAGTGTGGAAGCCGGTAGGCCTAGTAAGAGTGAATTGCAGTAATCAGTAGAGATGTGCTTCGTTTTTAGGGTTCGGGTCAGGCTTCGGTCGGCTGCTTCGTTAAAAGATTTAGTTTTTCTACGTGTCATTTTTTTTTTCGGTGTGCTGCGTTAGTGCGCACTAAAGGGGCATAATGCGCATTATCTCGGCGTTAGTGTGCACTTTCTCGGCGTTAGTGCGCACTAACAAAAAGTGCAACTTTTAAATTAAAACATATCAATTTATGAGGCGTTAGTTAGCTAGAGGTATGGTTCTGGGTTCCCACTGGTTCGCTCCACCTTGAAGACAGCCAATGGGAATGTAGAACCATTATTTTAACTCATCCGCATCTCTGTGCGCACTAACTAAAAGTTAGTGCGCACTAACTAAACTATTTTAACTCATCTGCATCTCTGTGCGCACTAACTAAAAGTTAGTGCGCACTAATTTGAGCATGATCTGTGGTGTCCCCAGGGGCCATTTTGCTTCTTCATGCACACTAACAAAGCCACAGACACTCAAACACAAGTGATATTGATTATATTGATACAGCAGTGACGACAGTACTATGTGTAAGCAGCACATCTCTAGTCTCACTCTCAATACGTAAACAGAGTGCTCAAATTCTACCACTGTAAGTATATAAGGTTTTGTTTTAGTTTTTCTACAGTATTAATATATATAGTTACTTTACTAGTTACTTAGTTATAGTTAATGCACTTTTTTTTGGTAAAGTAGCATAAAGTAATATAAAAATAATATTAAATGAAGTTACATTAGGGGAAATTAAAAGTTTAACCCACAAAGTACTTCATTTTATTTTATGCTAGTTTAGTGAAAAAAAAAAGACTCCGTTATTTCTCTTTCCAATTCTTCAAATTATGTACTATCTCTAATCTATGTAGATTGATTTGATATCCCTCCGCTCTCCCCCTCCCTCCTTCTCCCCTGTGTTGGACTCCTCATTTTCCTATAACCCTCAAGGTTAATAAACTAAGGGATAGATTATTTTATAAACTTGCTCGCACACGTCCAGTATTTGCTTATTTATTTGCCATATATGACTATGTATGTGTGTATTTTTCTATGTCTCATGTTGATTTTTTTTTTTTCATTTGTTTACAGGAGAAGAGGAAGAAGTGGCAGCAGCAGCCTGGCCCAGTACCAGCACCAGTACTGCCTTACTTCCTCCAGGATCTCTTCCTAGCTGTAAATGCTGTGCACAGTTTATGAAGCTGGAGGAAATCCTGCAGGAAGGCGAAATATGATGCAGAAATATGATGCAGACTTCATGATGTTGCAGCAGGAGGTCAGACAAGTGAAGGACAGCGTAGGAAATGTGGAGAGGAGGTTGTCAGCCCTGGAGGAGGCCCCTCAGGAGCAGAGGGAAATGGCTTCTCCTCCTCCTCATGAGATGCCTCATGAGGAGAAGATGTCAGTTCCCTCTGCTCCAGAGCAGGCTCCTCCTGGGTCGTCACCCTCCTCTCCACATGAGTCTGACTCTGCTGCAACATCATGAAGTCAAGGCATCATATTTCGCCTTGGCCTGGGCTCCTCCACTCATTTTTATTTATTATTTTTATTTATAGCAAATAAAAAAATATATATATATATTTTATTTTAGTTAAATTGTTAAAAATAAAATATATTTTTTGTTGAAAATGTTTATTTGTTCTTTTTTATATATTATTTCTGAGTTAATTAACTAATAATAATTATTCCAAAATTAAATAGTATGGTACTACTAAATTACAGAGAGCAGACATGTATGAATGTACATGTTTTATAATCCAACACATTTCAGTGTTTTTGTTCTAGTAATCTAGTATGGCACTCAGTCAGTCATACACTTTCATAAACCATTCAATCTGGTTGAATTAGCACAAGGCTTCAACCATGGCTATTGACCATTCACACATCTTTCAACCTGACCAATGCAATATTGTGCAGTGTGCACTGTGTGCAACACTCAGGCTCCTCCAACGACTCACACTTCGATGCCAAAAATTGCTGCATGAAGCAGAAAATGTAATGCTTGTGATACTAGAGTAAGAAAGCAGAATCATGAAAAAAAAAATCCTTCAGAAATGTACAACTGCTGGGTGCTCAGTTTTCTTTTTTTATTATGATTTCTTAAGGTCTTTTTTTGTTTCACATTATTCTGCTTTCTTAGACCTAGTACTAGTAGTTAGTTACTGTAGTCTGTTAATACTTTACTATTAGTAATATTGCAATGAACAACAATACTGGGACTGGCAGAATTACAGGTATTAATACATTCTCTGCTTTAAATGGGCTCCTAGGACACATGGAAAATTTTGGTATCAAAGTGTATCTATTCTGCAATCTGCATACACATTACCAGTACACACTCCAGGGTGTATATATTTTTATTTTAATCAATGTATTGTTACAGTGGTGGGATATAGCAGGCATAGCTAGCTACTAGTAGTAGCTAATATCAATAGTAGCCACTAGCTCTAGCAACCTCTCTGCGCACTGTAAGTGCAATTTAATATTGCATTGGCCTGAAATTCTTTCATACTTCATTCACACAATTATTTTGTTTTGTAAATGAGTCTGAGACTCATGCCTCGGAGATGGATGCTGAGGCAGAGGAATCCAGCGAGGATTTGCCTGCCTCAGAGGTGGACACTGGGGGAAAGGAGCCTGGGAGTGAGAAGCCTGTGTGTGTGGGTGCCATGTCTGTTGGAGAGAGAGCCTGGGAGTGAGAAGCCTGTGTCGGGGATGCAGCAGGATGGAGCGTTCATGTCTTATGACTCCCGGACTGGCTTCTCCTGGGGGCCACAAGAGGCAGCAGCAGCAGTGTAGTGGTATCAGCACTGCCGGGTGCCCCAGCAAGCGAAATGGGGAGCACAGCTGCATAGAACCAAGCCTCTCTTCCAGCCCTTGACCTTGGATCTCGGGCCTCGACAAGAGGCTCACTCCTCCCAGTCACAGGGAAAGTCCGGATACCCAAGCAGTGGAAAGCTCATTTTGATGAAAACCAATTGCTCTCCTAAGTCTGGAGACAAACTTGCATGGTGTGGACTCACTATGTTCCCTGTCATTGAAAATACTCTTTCACTTTGCACACTGGTTGGCGGGCAGGAAAGAAAGTGCTGTGCTACTATTGCAAGATCAGGCCACATTGAAGCTTTCTGTGCCCAGTATCTCAAGGGATCTGAGTCCATGCTCTGAATTGGCTCAGACAGAAAACTCTTAACATGCATTTCTGAAACATTCTCTTGTAGGTAAGGCTCAGCAGTCACTCTTCTGCCAACAGCGGATGCAATTGCCTGTGACATGGCAGCCAGTTCATTAAACTTGGAATGACTAATAATTGGATGTGTCATGGAAGGGGTAGGGGAGCAGCTGATACTAGTACTTGAGCAGGATAAAGTTGGAGACTGAGAGGATGATCCTAATTCTTTTTCATCATTACCAGTGGCACAGAACCTCTGACATTATGTTTTCAACCATTGTAATCAACTTTATTTTCCAGTGTATAAGAGCATTGCACTTGAGAGCAATACTGCCTTTCACACGTGGGTCACACATCATGGCTAACATATAGCAATCCCTTTGCATGAGAGGTTTCAATCTTTTTTGAACTTGCTCTTTTAAGCATTTAACAAGCAGTAACACTTCCTTAGAGAAATCGGGCTGATGCAGAAATTCCTCTAATACCTCCTCCAGATAGTTTATTACAGGGATGACACCACCCAACATGGCCATAGCTGAACTGAATGCATCAGTATATACTTTGAAAGGCTTGAGGACATGCACCATCTGTGCAATGTTTTTCCAGTCCTGACATCCAAGAGGATTTTCTAATCCAATTTCAGTTGCCATTGCCAAATCATGAAGAGGAGTCTGCTGTTCAGACAACCTCTCCAACATAAGATAGGTGGAATTCCATCTGGTAGGTACATCCTGAAGAAGGTTGTGCAAAGGTACGCCAACTGCTATTTGCCTCTTTCTGAGTTGCTTCCCACTTTTCACACTGCGGTTGAAATGTCCAACTATTTTGCGACACTTTTCAATCAACCGCTTCAGGAGTAGACTACTACAACAAGTACCACCTTCCTTGCCACTGAGCCCCAAAGCATCCCTCACTATCAGATGCAGGGTATGTGCAAAGCATCGGATGCTCTTGAATCCACCATCAGCCAGAGCCTTAATAATATTGGAACCATTGTCAGTAATGAAATATCCATTTAAGCATTCCATATCACTGCTGCTTCTAAGGAGCCCATTCCATCTTTCCATCATCCCCTGAATTGTGTGTAAGATATTTTCTGAAGTGTGGCTGTTGTCTAGCACTTGAGCATGCAGTAAAGCCCACTTTTTTTGTCTAGCACTTGAGCATGCAGTAAAGTGAAACCTTTTTGGAACTGCTGGTGGTACTGCTGCCACTGCTAGTGCTTACAGGTATTAATTCCTCAACCAGCTGCCACCAATGTACTGTTAGAGACAAATATGCATGCATTGCATTCATACTAGTCCAAATATCAGTGGTGAGATAGATGCTCCTCCCCTTTGCCCTTGCCATCACAATCTGCATTTCAGCACAACATTTTCTGTATAGGGAAGGAAGCACCTTATGGCTAAATGTACTTCTTGAAGGAAGTTTGTAGTAAGGGGCAAAATAATGGAGCATCCGCTTAAATCCCTCATTTTCTACAAGCTGCAGTGGCTGATCATCCAAAGCAATCATTAGAGCAATATGTTATGTACCCACTTTGGACATTGCCTGCTTCCTACCCTGTGACATTGCAGAAGAACACCACCCCATCTGCTCAATGGTAGCTTGCCGCTGATGCCGGGGATGAAGAGGAGGAGACTGCTGCTTCTGCAGATGCACACAATCTGTATCCTCTTTAGTACTACTACTTTCCTTCTGTGGCTGCTTCCCTGTTGCTTTACTTGAAGCCTGGACAAGAATTGTGGGATCAGCTTCTTCTGCAAGTAACAGTGCTCTATGTTCTCTTTCAAGGTGATATTTCATGTTGCTGTTAGTAAGATGTCCAATAATTCTTCCACTGCTCACCATCTTTTTACAATGGATACTAGAGATGTGAATCGTGTCCTCGATCGTCTTAACGATCGATTTCGGCTGGGAGGGGGAGGGAATCGTATTGTTGCCGTTTGGGTGTTTAAAATATCGTGAAAATCGTTAAAATCGTGAGCCGGCACACTAAAACCCCCTAAAACCCACCCCCGATCCTTTAAATTAAATCCCCCACCCGAAATGCCTTAATACTTCATCAACTTTGGGAGGGAAGTACTTACTTGCCCTAAACCAATGGCAGGAAAACCGGCACACTAAAATCCCCTAAAACCCACCCCGACCCTTTAAATTAAATCCCCCACCCTCCCGAACCCCCCCCCCCAATGCCTTAAATTACCTGGGGGTCCAGCGGCGGTCCGGAACGGGCTCCTGCAATTGAATTGTGTTGTCTTCAGCCGGTGCCATTTTGCAAAATGGCAGCCGCAAAATGGCGGCGGCCATAGACCAACACAATTCGACTGCAGGAGGTCATTCTGGACCCCCGCTGGACTTTTGGCAAGTCTTGTGGGGGTCAGGAGGCCCCCCCAAGCTGGCCAAAAGTCTCTGGGGGTCCAGCGGGGGTCCGGGAGCGATCTCCTGCCGCGAATCGTTTTCCGTACGGAAAATGGCACCGGCAGGAGATCGACTGCAGGAGGTCGTTCAGCGGGGGTTCCGGACCGCCGCTGAACGACCAAAGGGTTCACAAGCCTGAGCATAACAGATTGCCAAGTCCATGGACCTGGCGGAGGTATCTTCCCGCCAGGCCATTCCAGGAATGACACAGCGCCTGATGGACCGGAAAAAGACCCTGGATGCCCTTGTCTCTGCAGTGGAGGGCCTGAACCAACGCATTGAAGCGTTAGGGCCAATGAACCCCACTCTGACGTCCCCACCTGTGGCTCTGGGGGGGGCGCTCTACTCCTCAGGGCCCCGTGCAGGCCACCGTGGGTGGTCTTGGACAAGCAACTCCCATGCAACTCCCGGAGCCCTCTCGATACGCCGGAGATGCGAAGTTGTGTCAGGGACTCCTTAGCCAGTGCTAGGTCTGTTTTTCCTTGTTGCCTGCTCAATTTCCTAGTGACCTGGTCAAAACCAGCTACATTATGTCCCTGCTCAATGGGAAGCCTTTGATCTGGCCCTCTCACCTATGGGAGAGAAGAGACCCGGTGTTTGGAAACTTGAACCAGTTTCTGTCCGTTTCCAACAGATTTTTGATGATCCTGTCCGCAATCCTACCGCTGTCTCAGAACTACTCCGGTTGTGACAGGGTACTCGGACAGTGGCCGAATACGCAACAGAGTTCCGTACCCTGGCCGCGGAGCTAAACTGGAGAGAGGATTGCTTCCATGGGATCTTCTTGGAGGGCCTATCCTCACGCCTTCAGTATGAACTAGCAGCAAAGGAACTCCCGGACGACTTCAACGGCATGATAGATTTGGCCGATCGAGTGGATCGTCGCATGCAGTCTCGCTTTCCAGAAGTTAAGACAGCGAGTAGGCCCTCGCCTTCTTCCAGGGGCGCATTGGGACCCGCATCGGGACCCCTTTGAACGCCCGCCGAGGAGCCCATGGAGTTCGGCCATGGGAGAGATTCCCCACAGGAGCACCAGCGGCAACTGAAGGAAGGACTTTGTTTTTACTGCGGCGCAGTGGGCCATCAATTAGCCACATGCTCAACGCGGTCAGGAAACTTACGGGCCTAGGACCTGAAGGAGGTCTCTTCCTGGTCCGTACTTCACCTGCACCTCCACTAACACTACCAGTGGCGTTAACATCTGCCGACCTTAGAACTGGTGGACTACGGCACCGGCGGCAATTTCATCATGAAAAGCCTGGTGGAACACTTAAAGATCCTACAAGTTTGTCTTCCAGCTCCTTTGGTCATCTCCTCGATCCAAGATAAACCTCTTCCGGAACACGTGACACATACCACGGTTTCCGTCCAGTTGAGGGTTGGGATCCTTCATCGGGAGCAAATGCCATTCTATGTGTTGGAATATTCCATACATCCGCTCGTCCTGGGACTTCCCTGGCTTCAGGAGCACGCTCCTCAGTTCAACTGGAAGACTTTTCAGCTATCTCGCTGGGGCCGAATTGTCACGGCAATTGCCTCCAATCAGTGACTCCAGTCTCCTGTTCCATTGCCTCCACCAGTATTCAGGGTCTGCCGACCCCCTATGCCTCGTACGCGGACATTTTTTCAAAGCAAAAGGCCGAGATACTTCCTCCTCATCAATCGTTCAATTGCGCCATCAACCTCCTCCCTGGCGCTGAGCCTCCTCGGGGGCACATCTATGCCCTCTCGCCTGCGGAGACACAGGCCATGACAGAGTACATCAAAGAAAACCTGGAGAGGGGCTTCATTCGGAAATCAAAGTCCCCAGCAGGGGCTGTGTTCTTCTTTGTCAGAAAGAAGGACGGAAGCCTTCGCCCTTGCATTGATTACAGGGGCCTGAATGCTATAATGGTCAAGGACCATTATCCCTTGCCCCTCATCTCCGAACTCTTCAACCGGCTGCAAGATGCGAGGATCTTCTCCAATTTGGATCTCCGAGGGGCTTACAACCTGATCCGTATTAAGGAGGGTGATGAATGGAAGACGGCCTTCAACACCCGAGACGGCCACTATGAGTATTTAGTGATGCCGTTCGGGCTCTGTAATGCTCCAGCGGTGTTCCAGAACACCATGAATGAGATACTCCACAATCTCTTATATCAGTGCGTGGTAGTGTACCTGGACAACATTTTGATTTTTTCGGACTCTCTGGCCACTCATCGTCAGCACGCCGTCCAAGTATTGCAACGACTCTGAGAAAACAGACTATATGCGAAACTTGAAAAGTGCCTGTTTGAGCAGGAGTCCCTTCCCTTCCTGGGGTACATCGTCTCCAGCAAGGGTTTCCATATGGACCCCCAGAAGCTGAAGGCCATTCGGGAATGGCCGCAGCTGTCCGGATTAAAGGCATGTCAGCGGTTCCTGGGTTTCGCTAATTATTACCGATCTTTCATACCTCACTATGCGTCCATCGTTGCCCCGATGACAGCACTGACCCAGAAAGGCGCGGATTCTAAGAACTGGCTTCCGGGAGCGGAGGTCGCCTTTCGTTGCCTCAAGGAGGCGTTTCTTCAACAACCATGCCTTCGGCATCCGGATCCACAGTGGCCGTTTGTCATTGAAGTGGACGCGTCCTCAGAAGGCGTAGGAGCCGTTCTGAGCCAGACGTCTGAAAGTCATGTTACGTCCGTATGCCTTCCTCTCCCGCCAGTTCTCTCCGGCAGAGTGGAATTATGCCATAGGCGACAAGGAACTCTTGGCTATAAAGGTAGCCTTAGAAGAGTGGAGCCCTTGGCTAGAGGGGGCACAACACCAGTTTACGGTCTATACAGACCATAAAAACCTTGAGTACCTGCACCGGGCTCATTGACTCAATCCTTGACAGGCACGTTGGGCATTATTTTTCACCCGTTTTAACTTTGTCCTGCGCTATCGCTCTGCCGGGAAGAATCTCAAGGTGGATGCCTTGTCACGAGTCTTTGAGACCACCGAGAACCCTGATGACCCTCAGTTTATCATCGAGCCATCACGGGTCCTACTGGCCACCACCACAACCATCCCTCCTGGGAAAACTCTGGTTCCGTCGCACCTGCGGAAACAAGTCCTGGCGTGGACTCACGATTCCCATTGCTCCGGCCATCCGGGACAATCCCGGACCTTACAGACCCTGTGCCGATACTACTGGTGGCCAAAGGTCAACAAAGATGTCCGGGCTTACATAGAGTCCTGCCAGTCATGTGCTCACCACAAGAGGATCCCCGGTTCGACCCCAAGCTTGCTTCAGCCTTTACCTGCACCCTCGGAACCATGGACCCATTTGGCGACTGATTTCGTCGTCAATCCAGTGGCAACACGGTCATATGGGTGGTCGTCGATCGGTTTAGTAAAATGGCACACTTCGTGCCACTCCCAGGATTGCCGTCTGCACCGCAGCTGGCCCAGCTGTTCGTCCAGCACATCTTCAGACTACATGGCCTACCAAGAAGTATCCTTTCGGATCGAGGGCCTCAATTTACTGCCAGGTTCTGGAGTGCCCTCTGCCAAAAGTTCGATGTTACTTTGGACTATCCATCTGCTTACCACCTGCAGACCAATGGTCTTGTGGAGAGAACAAACCAAACTTTAAAGCAGTTCCTCCGTATTTATGTCAACGAGAAACAGGATGACTGGGCTAACCTGCTACCCTGGGCAGAATTTGCACTCAATTCGCATCTCTCCACGGATACCGGATCCTCACCATTTCAGATAGTATATGGGAAGCAGCCATGCCCACCACTGCCAGTTCCCATTCCAGTCACGTCCCTGGTAGCCCAACTCTGCAGATGAGTTACACCGCCTGTGGATCTCCACACTGCGCGCGCTGCTCAAAGCCAGTCAGGCGGCAAAAAGATATGCATTTCAGCGAAGAAGACCATATCCGCCCCTCAGGCCAGGCCAAAAGATATGGCTGAGCACAAAGTTCATCCGCCTGAAGCTGCCATCAGCGCAACTGGCCCCGTGATTTATTGGGCCGTTCCCCATCGTTCGACAAGTTGGTGCCATTTTCGCCTTCCACCTTCCCTCAAGATACACAACACGTTCCATGTTTCCCTCTTGAAGCCTCTGGTGTTATCATGGCCTTCCAGCACCCCTCCAACTCCCCAACCTATTGCATCCGAAGATGACCTCACCTATCAAGTCTGAGAGTTCTTGGATGTGAGAAAGCATAGGAAGAAATGGGAGTACCTGTTAGCGTGGGAGGGGTCGGCCTCGAAGAAAACACCTGGGAGCTGTTGGCCAACATCTTAGACCGGGGCTTGCTTGAGCCATGGACGACCACGGGCGCAGCCCCCTACCTCACCCGCGGCGGCAACCCGCCGCGGTAGTTCCTAGTTATTCCCTTGGGCCGATGCCTGTCGCTCTGGCGCAGACCCCCGGTCTGGCCGCCGGGTGGGGAGCCATCCCTGCTCCTCCCTCGCGACGTTCTGCAGTCTTTCGTCTGTGGAGGAAATCCAAGATGGCCGCTGCCATCTTTAGGCACGAGGCCGCACCTCCTCCACAGATTTAAAGGGGCCAGGCCCCTTAACTACTCACAGCTGTCTCTAATGGGCCAGAGTAGAGGAAGTATAAAGAGAAGCTTCCTCTGCCCATTCTTCGACTTGGCAATGTCCCACGTAGTCAGGTCTGCTTGCTTTGGTGAGTTCTTGTACTTTGGATCCTTGTTCTGTCTTGTCTTGGTGCTCCTGGTTCCTGACTTAGGATTGGCTAGTGGTGATTCCTGGTATGTGACCGGATCGGCTAGCGGTTATTCCTGGTGTTTGACTTCAGACTGGCAAGTGGTGATTCCTGGTGTTTGACTTTGGACTGGCAAGCAGTGATTCCTGGTGTGTGACTTTGGACTAGCAAGTGGCGATCCCTTGGTATACGACCTCGGACTGGAAAGCGACGACCTTCTGGCACGTGACCTCGGACTAGGGCCCACCTAAGTCCCAGCGGCCCGGGTCCCTATGGGCTTCTCCCGGGGGGACTGTGAGCTTCCAGGGGTGAAGCTCCAGTTAGCCCTTGCACCAAACGCTCGACCTCTCAAAGGTCCACCTAAGTCCCAGCAGTCCGGATCCCTACGGGCTCCTCCTGGGGGGACCGCTGACTTCCAGTGGTGAAGACGCCGTTCTTCTCCTTGACTTCACAACTCTTCATCTGCTTCCACAGTCCCTTCAGTCTCCAGTGCCGAGGGTCAGCTGGTCACATCTTCTGTTCTGCCTCGCCACCCGATGGGAGAACCTACGGATCTTCCTCCTAAGGTACACCATCCTCCCATCAGCCCAAGGGTTCACAAGCCTGAACATAACATTATATATTTACCATGCATTGGCCACTGGCCAGAGCATCAAATTGCAGCAGACAAACTAGGCTGCAGCCAGTAACTCACTCATTAGCCTCCTGGCAGTGGCTACTGGCTGCTGCTATGGCTATGGCTATTGGCTAGTGCTACATGTGTTGTGTTCCGCTCCCGCGGCAGTCCGTGTGCGCACCCCACTACTTGAGCTCTGTGGAAGCTGCTGCGGCAGCGTCGCAGCAGATTGCCCTACCTCATGTGCCAGGTGCCCCCGCGCATCGGTGCGGGCCTCCGGGCTAGCCGCCGGGTCAGGAGCCGTTCTTGCTCCTCCCTCGTGGCAGCTAGCAGCTTTCCTCTGTGGCCCGAGATCCAAGATAGCCATCGCCATCTTAGGCGCGAGGCCGCACCTCCTCACCAGAATTAAAGGGACCTCGTTCCTTTAATTGTCTACAGCTGATTCCAATCCATTGGGCCAGAGGAAGTATAAAAGGAGTCTTCCTCTGACCATTCCTTGACTTGGCAACTTCCGTGGTTGGTCAGGACTGCTTGCTTTGGTGAGTTCTTGTGTATTGAATCCTTGTTCCTGTCTTGTCTTGGTGTTCCTTGTTCCTGACTTCGGATCGGCTAGCGGTGTTTCCTGGTGTGTGACTTCGGATCGGCTAGCGGTGATTCCTGGTTTAGACTTCAGACTGGCAAGCGGTGATCCATCGGTGTGTGACCTCGAACTGGTGAGCGACGACCCTCTGGCACTTGACCTTGGACTTCTTCTTGACCATCGTCTCCAAGGGCCCACCTAAGTTCCAGCAGCCCGGGTCCCTACAGGCTCCTCCCGGGGGGACTGTGAGCTTCCAGGGGTGAAGATCCAGCCAGCCCTTGCACCGAACGCTTGACCTCTCAAAGGTCTACCTAAGACCCAGCGGTCTGGGTCCCTACAGGCTCCTCCTGGGGGGACTGCAGACTTCCAGTGGCGAAGACACACTTCCGTTCCTCGACATCTCAACTCTTCATCTGCCTTCACAGTCACCTCTGACTCCAGTGCCGAGTGTCAGCTGGTCACGTCTTCTGTTCCTGCCTCACCACCCGACGGGAGAGCCTATGGATCTTCCTCCTAAGGTATACCATCCTCCCGTCGGCCCAAGGGTTCACAAGCCTTAGCAAAACAGATTGCCAAGTCCATGGACCCAGCGGAGGTATCTGCCCGCCAGGCCATTCCCGGGATGGCCCAGCACCTGAAAGATCAGCAACAGACCCTGGATGCCCTGGTCTCTGCTGTGGAGGGCCTGACCCAACGCCTCAAGGCATCAGAACCCATGAACCCATGAACCCTACGTTTCCATCCCCGCCCGTGGCTCAAGGAGGCCGCCCTACTCAGCAAGGCACCATCCAGGCCTCCGTGGGCGGTCTGGGGCAAGTAATTCCCACGCAACTCCCGGCACCCTCTCGATACGCTGGAGACTCGAAGTTGTGTTGGGGATTCCTTAGCCAATGCCAGGTCCGTTTTTCCTTGCTGCCTGCGCAGCTTCCTAGTGACCTGGTCAAAACCAGCTACATTATGTCCCTGCTCGATGGAAAACCCTTGATCTGGGCCTCTCTTCTATGGGAGAGAAAAGACCCAGTGTGGGCAGATTTCTGATGAGCCCGTCCGCAAACCCACTGCTGTCTCAGAATTTATTTATTTATTTTATTTATTTAATATATTTATATACCGTTTTACCGTTTTACCAATATCAATTGACCAAAGCTGTTTACAACAACATAATTATAAATCAAAACTAACTTAAAATATACTTTTTAAGTAAAAAATAATAAAATAAACAAATAAAGTTTGAATAAAAATACAATTTAAAACTTGATCAATAACATAAAATTTAGGTGACTTGAAATTATAGGTACATTACAAAACTAAAAGAAGGAAAAAGATCAAATAAATTAACAAGTTATTAACGACATCTTCTAGTCTTTAATAATGAGTTATGGCAAAAAGGCTTCATGGCCGTTTGACTGTTAGTTAATAGGTTCTATGTTCCCAAATGCTTCCAAAAATAGATGTGTTGTTAATGCCTTCTTAAACTCCTTTCGACAGGGTACTTGGACAGTGGCCGAATACACAACAGAATTCCGCACCCTGGCCACAGAGCTGAATTGGAGAGAAGATTGCCTCCACAGGATCTTCTTGGAAGGGCTAGCCTCGCGTCTTCAGAATGAGCTAGCAGCGAAGGAACTCCCAGACGACCTCAATGGAGAAGACCATACCCACCTTTCAGACCGGGCCAAAAGGTATGGCTGAGCACACAGTTCATCCGCCTGAAGCTGCCATCAGCGCGACTGGCCCCGCGATTTATTGGGCCATTTCCCATCATTCGACTGGTGGGTGCCGTATAGTATCAGCTTCGTCTGCTGCCTTCCCTCAAGATACACAACACGTTCCATGTGTCCCTCTTGAAACCCTTGGTGTTGTCATGGCCTTCCAGCTCGCCTCCGACTCCCCAACCTATTGCCTCCGAGGATGACCTCACCTATCAAGTCCAAGTGGTCTTGGACGTAAGAAAGTATAGGAAGAAATTGGAGTACCTGTTAGTGTGGGAGGGGTTCGGCCCCGAAGAAAACACCTGGGAGCCGTTGGCCAACATCTTAGACCGGGGCTTGCTTGTTGTGGAGCGCTAGGAGAGCGATCCCACTCCTGGGTGATGTGTGTCCTTGGGCCACGGCTCGACCCCAGAGGGCTCTGAAGAAGTGCCGTGGGAGGCGTGGCATGCCCGAGCATGGGCTGGACGGGAGCAGGGCTGGAGTGAAGACTGGCTGACAGGCCCTCCTCTGGACCTGCGCGCTTCGGAAGACCCAACAACGCAATGTTGGTCTTGTGAACAGTTCTCCGACCGTTCCCAGCCCTTTCGGACCTGCCGCAGGGTACGGCACGAAGCGGCAGGCCGGATGGAGGCCAGGGCAGTGAAGACTGGAACATGGATTCAGACGAGACTCAGGAATGACGTAGACTCAGGCTTAGACGTGGACTCAGGACGAGGTGCAGGATCCATAGACGTGGACTCAGGCATAGATGCAGGATCCTTAGACGTGGACTCAGGCATAGACGTGGACTTCAGGAACGGGGTGCAGTATGCATAGACATGGACGCAGGCAAGACGAGGACTCAGGTCGAGGTACTGGATGCACAGAGGTGGAGTCAGGAACGAGGGCTGAAGGAAGACATGGGCACTGACCCTCAGGGCGCCCTACTCAGGCCACCCGTGGGACTGAGTCGCGGACCACCCTGTCCCATGCGCGCCCTACACAGCCCTGGAAGGCTGGTCACGGACCACGCTGAGAGCGGGAGAGCACAGGAAAGAGGAAGCGGGTTCGCTGCTCTCCCGGCAGCACAAGGCAAGGATATACGCTGCTCTCCCGGCAGCACAAGGCAAGAATATACGCTGCTCTCCCGGCAGCACAAGGCAAGGATATACGCTGCTCTCCCAGCAGCACAAGGCAAGGATATACGCTGCTCTCCCGGCAGCACAAGGCGAGGATATACGCTGCTCTCCTGGCAGCACAAGGCGAGGATATACGCTGCTCTCCTGGCAGCACAAGGCAGGTTAGGCATCAGGATCAGGAACAAGGATAACTGGAACATCAGGACTGGAACACATATACTGGAATAGGAGACACACCTCTGGGCTGGAACATGGACATCAGGAACATCAGGACTGGAACAAGAGACAGACCTTGAGACTGGAACGGCAGGCAAACATCAGGACTGGAACACTGAAGACATCAGGACTGGAATGGCAGGCAGACATCAGGACTGGAACACTGAAGACATCAGGACTGGAATGGCAGGCAGACATCAGGACTGGAACAACTTGACAAGAAGCTTCAACAGGAAACATGGAACACTGGACCTTGCAGAAGGCTGGAATACAAGGCATCTCCTGGAACGAGGAACTCAGGAGTGACCAACTCCTTGCGAAGGCAAAGATACACTGAAAGCTGAGCCCTTTAGTAGGGCTGAAGTGGACAACGCCCAGGGAGGGGTCAGCAGGGGGCCACACCTGGCTGGCCCTTGAAGAGCAGTAGAGAAGCGCGCGCTCGCGCCCTAGGAGGCTGGAGAGAAGAGCTGGAAGCTGGTGGCGTCCACAGCCACGTGGAGGGCCCAAGGAAGCCGCGGAGCAGCCCTGGACTGGAGCTGGGTGAAGGCAGGTCACTGGAGCAGCTCCCAGCTGCACGGACAGAAGCAGAGAGAGCGGGGGAAGGGCTGACTGCAGGAACGGCTCCATGCCGTGAGGACAGCCCCAGGAGGAGAGGTAAGACTGCAGGGAGAGTAGAGAGCTGTAGGCACCGGCAGAGAGAAGTGCTGGCTGCAGGGAACTGTGAGAGACTGCAGGCACCGGCAGGGATGGCTTCCCTGCTGGGCAAGGACCCGGGCTAAGGCAGGCACTGGGAGAGACGGCCTGCTCGCTGAAGGTCCCGGGATCGCAGCAGCACGTCGGGGAAAGGCAGAGACAGCAGCCGAGGAGCAGACCACATGGCAGCAGCTGTGGAAACGGCCCCAGCTGATTCAGGGAGAAAGAAGCAGCGTCAGCAGCCCGGCTGGCTGTGGCTGTGAGAGGTAAGAACCTGCACACGCTTCTTGTGGGCAGGAGCACAACATTGCTTGAGCAATTCCACAGAGACCATCCGTCTAAGCCCAGGCCTCCGGGAAAGTGCCCTAAAGAGGGGGTACTGTTGTGTTCTGCACCCGCAGCCCCCCTACCTGAGCTCCGTGGTGGCCGCTGTGGCAGCATCGGGGCAGATTGCCCTACCTCATGTGCCTGGTGCCCCGCACGGGCCTCCGGGCTAGCCGCTGGGTCAGGAGCCGTTCCTGCTCCTCCCTCGCGGCAGCTAGCAGCTTTCTTCCGCAGAACGAAATCCAAGATGGCCACCGCCATCTTAGGCGTGAGGCCGTGCCTCCTCACCAGAATTAAAAGGACCTCGTCCCTTTAATTGTCTACAGCTGATTCCAATCCATGGGCCAGAGGAAGTATAAAAGGAGACTTCCTCTGACCATTCCTTGACTTGGCAACTTCTGTGGTTGGTCAGGTCTGCTAGCTTTGGTGAGTTCTTGTGTCTTGAATCCTTGTTCCTGTCTCGTCTTGGTGTTCCTGGTTCCTGACTTCGGATCAGCTAGCGGTGTTTCCTGGTGTGTGACTTCGGATCGGCTAGCGGTGATTCCTGGTTTTGACTTCGGACTGGAAAGCGGTGATCCCTTGGTGTGTGACCTCAGACTGGTGAGCGACGACCCTCTGGCACTTGACCTTGGACTTTTTCTTGACCATCGTCTCCAAGGGCCTACCTAAGTCCCAGCGGCCTGGGTCCCTACGGGCTCCTCCCGGGGGCACTGTGAGCTTCCAGGGGTGAAGATCCAGCCAGCCCTTGCACCGAACGCTCGACCTCTCAAAGGTCCACCTAAGTCCCAGCGGTCTGGGTCCCTACGAGCTCCTCCTGAGGGGACTGCAGACTTCCAGTGGCGAAGACACACTTCCGTTCCTCGACGTCTCGACTCTTCGTCTGCCTTCACAGTCGCCTCTGTCTCCAGTGCCGAGGGTCAGCTGGTCACGTCTTCTGTTCCTGCCTCGCCACCCAACGGGAGAGCCTATGGATCTTCCTCCTAAGGTATACCATCCTCCCGTCGGCCCAAGTGTTCACAAGCCTGAGCATAACAACATGCAAGCATTGAGACATAATCTGTTGTTAAGTTGTGGCACTGCAATCCTAAGAACATAAGAACATAAGAAAATGCCATACTGGGTCAGACCAAGGGTCCATCAAGCCCAGCATCCTTTTTCCAACAGTGGCCAATCCAGGCCATGAGAACCTGGCAATTACCCAAAAACTAAGTCTATTCTATGTTACCATTGCTAATGGCAGTGGCTATTCTCTAAGTGAACTTAATAGCAGGTAATGGACTTCTCCTCCAAGAACTTATCCAATCCTTTTTTAAACACAGCTATACTAACTGCACTAACCACATCCTCTGGCAACAAATTCCAGAGTTTAATTGTGCGTTGAATAAAAAAGAACTTTCTCCGATTAGTTTTAAATGTGCCCCATGCTAACTTCATGGAGTGCCCCCTAGTCTTTCTACTATCCGAAAGAGTAAATAACCGATTCACATCTACCCGTTCTAGACCTCTCATGATTTTAAAGACCTCTATCATATCCCCCCTCAGTCGTCTCTTCTCCAAGCTGAAAAGTCATAACCTCTTTAGTCTTTCCTCATAGGGGAGCTGTTCCATTCCCCTTATCATTTTGGTAGCCCTTCTCTGTACCTTCTCCATCGCAATTATATCTTTTTTGAGATGCGGCGACCAGAATTGTACACAGTATTCAAGGTGCGGTCTACCATGGAGCGATACAGAGGCATTATGACATTTTCCGTTTTATTCACCATTCCCTTTCTAATTATTCCCAACATTCTGTTTGCTTTTTTGACTGCCACAGCACACTGTACTGACAATTTCAATGTGTTATCCACTATGACACCTAGATCTCTTTCTTGGGTTGTAGCACCTAATATGGAACCCAACATTGTGTAATTATAGCATGGGTTATTTTTCCCTATCCTATCCTATCCTTTTCAGATCTATTCTGTTCTTTGGACTAAAATAACTTCTCCCACCCACTTGAAGTCTTACCTGTAAGGGTTTCTCTATCTATCACTTCTGCTTACCTCCCATCCTCCAAATCTCACACACAGGGGCAGAAGCCAAGCATCAAAGGGATGACAGGCCATGGTGTCCAGGGAAAGTCTGCACCTTCCAGCCTCATATTTCTGGAAGAACTTACATTACATGAATCCCTGAAAAAAGCAAGAGTCCCTGCAGACTTCTACAATAGTGGGAAAAAATACTGAACTGGGACATGCCACCCCCAGGAATGGAAACCGGATGATACACCTGAGAGCAGAGCAGAGACATGAGCTGGAATCAGACTCACAGGACAGGAAGGATACTAACATATATATAAAAAAAAAGAGCCAGCTCCAAGAACATGTTAAGATGAAAGTATTTTTAGATATATAACCCCAGACCACAGAGCAGATACATAATATAGGATATTGGATGTATAGGATATAGGTATGACACTACACCTTTTGGCCAATTATAGGTTTGTACTAGAATCTGATTGATTTGATATACTATACTAGTAGTGGCTCAGTGGCTTTAATAGCTAGCCACTAGCCAGTAACACTAGACTAATAGCCTAGCTAGCTATAATACATCTAGTAGATTAAACAAGTTAATACATCTATATAATATTAATAAATATATTATGATATAATATGATATAATATAAATCTACTAAACCTCTACTGCTGCAATGCACAGAAAGCACCTAACTTGTCCTTTACAAGCACTGCTGCTGGTGCCTAGGTTAGGATAATGCTGTGAAGTGCTCACTCAATTAGAAACAAAGTACCAGTGAGCTAGCAAGCTCACTGGTAGTGGCTACTACTGGCTAGCTATATAGGCTACTGTGGCTACTGGCTGGATAGTATCAGCTAGCGAAGCTAGCTTACAGGTCGATACTGTAACGTGCGGTTGAGGATTTCCTGTCTGTAACGAGCTGGGAGCGCACAATTCGGACGCGTAAGGCGATCCAGCGATACAGTCTCCAGTTTCACGCGTCCTTAGCGCTTCTTAAAACAGACGCATAACCCTTTCCGCACGCAGCATGTATATGATATGTAAATGAACGAATTAGCTGTATAATGAAGGAATTAGCTATTCCCCTCCGAAACTGTGACGCGCGCTCAGATTATCTCCTTTGTAACCCGCTATTTTGCCGCGTCCTTAACCTGTTAGTTTACCGCCACCCTCTACTTGGTGTTAGTGTGGTGTTAGAAAATTAAAACGGGAATAAAGTGTAAAAAATGGGGGCGATTTCGGCGCTCAAGGTCCCGTCCGGTCTCCGGTGCAGCCCCAGTCCTGTCCCCTCCTCCCGAAGCAAAAAAAAACCCGAAAAAGTAGCAAGGCTCGGGCCTGCTACGGTAGTCCCTTCTCCCTTCTCCCCTCCTCCCGATTTCGGTGCTCAAGGTGGCCGGGTGGGCGTGCATTCATCCAGGCAGAGGGAGCCGGCAGCAAAAGCGGCCTCCGGCTCCCTCTGCCTGGATGAATGCACGACCCCCGCTGGCAGTAAATGAATGCCCGTGCGATTTCGGCATTCAAGGCGGCCGTGCATTCATCCAGGCAGAGGGAGCCGGCGGCGAAAGTGGCCGGCTCCCTCTGCCTGGATGAATGCACGGCCCCCACCGGCAGTGAATGAATGCCCGTGCGATTTCGGCGCTCATGCCTTGAGCGCCAAAATCGCACGGGCATTGTTTCTGTTTTTCCCAGTCTAATCGGTTGCCCATTCAGGAGCCAAAGTTATTTTCATTATGACTAGGGTTCAGTGGTCTTTTTCTGATTTAAAAAAAAAAAAAAAGGCTGGAAATCAACTTATTTGTTAGAAAGAGGTTTTCCTATAAGGAATTTGATGCATGAATGAATGCCCGTGCGATTTCGGCGCTCAAGGCATGAGCGCCGAAATCGCACGGGCATTCATTCACTGATGGCGGGGGCCGTGCATTCATCCAGGCAGAGGGAGCCGGAGGCCGCTTTCGCCGCCGGCTCCCTCTGCCTGGATGAATGCACGGCACCCGCCATCAGTGAATGAATGCCCGTGCGATTTTGGCGCTCATGCCTTGAGCTCATGCCTTGAGCGCCAAAATCGCACGGGCATTCATTCACTGACGGCGGGGGCCGTGCATTCATCCAGGCAGAGGGAGCCGGAGGCCGCTTTCGCCGCCGGCTCCCTCTGCCTGGATGAATGCACGCCCACCCGGCCGCCTTGAGCGCCGAAATCGGGAGGAGAGGAGAAGGGACTATCGTAGCAGGCCCGAGCCTTGCTACTTTTTTGGTTTTTTGGGTTTTTTTGCCTCGGGAGGAGGAGACAGACTGGGGCTGCACCGGAGACCAGACGGGGCCAGGGCAGGTGAGCGGGGGCTGGGGAAAGTTTGCCAAGCATCGGGGAACATAACTGTCCACTTCCTGGTACCTGTCATTTCAAATGTCATTTGAAATGACAGATACCAGCGCAGCCGTGAAGCGTTAGGCCCGCTAACCCAGGATACTGTATAGGCGCTCTATACAGTAAAATGGGTTGCGCGGGCCTAACGCTTGCCTAAGGCTTCACAGCCGCGGCATGCATTTGCATGCAATTAGAAGAGAGTATCGAGCGCTAGGTGAAGAGAACTGTTCGTGCGGGGAACGAGGGTGCGCCTGGCAATGCCGCACTCTTTCTACCGCGACCTTAGAGTATCGACCTGTAAGCCAGCTACCCCTTAACAATAAAGACTGTATTAACTGTCAATCAACAGCTGCAGCTAATGAATGACTGAATAAAGAGCTGATGTTTTCTCCTCAAACCCACAAAAGCAACACACAAGCAGAGCACCCCTTATTATATAGCTATTAAAGCTAGTGACTAAAAGTGGGAGGGAAAATAAACCTATAATTGGCCAATTCAAAAATGATGCATATGCATAATGCATATATAATGCAACAACAACCCCCCTTTCTAAAATGCAGCACAGGAATTGGCAAATTCAAAACATTTCATCTGCCAGTGCCTGGTAACAGAAGAATAAACAAACAAATTCTAGTCACATGACTGATGACATAATCACAATAATCACAGACACACTACAGTAGGATTAGAACTTTTCTCAAGCTATCCCCCATTCCCATTCCCCATCCCCCCATATAAAACAATCTGTAAAAAACAGCACCTCAGCTGTTGGTAACCTTGGTAACATGAATAAATACAAGAAGACAACCAATAGGAATACATATTCATCCCTAAATTGACAAAAAAGTGTCAATTTAGTATCATTTTATCTTACTGCGCACTGACATACACATAGTGCACACTGACACAGAGTTATTGCGCAGTATAGTCTCTCAGCATTTACTGCGCACTACATCCCGCTACTGTGCACTATAGGATATTAAATGCGCACTAACTTCCATTAGTGCGCAGTAATAAAAAAATGACTTTAACCTGGAAATTTGTTGAAATTTGATTCTTTTTTTGGGGTTGCTGAACAATGACGAATTAGACAATGTCATTGACATTGTCTAATTCATGAAAAATGAATGCACATCTCTAGTAATCAGTGCTAGAAAAGATCAATGACTGGAAAACTGTTCTAAAGTTACTCTGAGTTAGTAGTGGCTTTAGCCGTCTAAGAGTCAAAAGTTTGCTGTAACCCTCTCTTAGTTTATTTGATATGTGCTTTTTGAAAGACAGTTCATTATCAATAATTATTCCAAGGTCCCTAATGCTATCAGTTGGTTTAATTGTGCTATAGTCTTGGAGTAATATATTTGCTTGTCTAACATTTGTGGGTTTTCTTTCTAGCAATATAATTTCAGTTTTATTAATGTTTAAAACCAATTTAATGTGTGTTAGGAGTTGTTTAATTGCTGTTAGATACAATGTTGTTAGTTTGTAGGTCTTTTCAATAGTGTCGTGTATTGGGATCAAAATCTGAATATTGTCTGCATATAAAAAATACGTAAGCCCTAGTCCAGATAAAAGATTTTTATTTATTTTTTAATTTTTATATACCGGAATTCCTGTATGCAATACAAATCAATCCGGTTTACATGTAACAAAAAGGTTGCCCTGGTCTGGGAGGTTAGACCGGGGTTTTTTACATAGAACATTGAACAATAACAATCAACCAATGAACATTAACATTAACATTATTACAAGGAACAATGAGATGACATAAGGGCAACATTTATATATTAAATAATGTCGCCGACAATGCCTAACCCTGAGGAATGTCGGTATCAAGGGTTATCCTATCTGATATTACCTTATTCACTTGGACTTGATATGAGCGGTTTTTGAGAAAGGAAGAGAACCATTGTAGAGTGGTCTCTTTTCCTCTTATTTCAGCCAATCTGTCAAGAAGTATTGAATGATTTACCGTATCAAAGGCTGCCGAGAGGTTGAGCAATATTAACAGGTAGCTTTGCCCAATGTCAAAGCCTCTCAATACTGTATCTGTTAATGCTAGTAATAGAGTTTCCGTACTCAAATGTTTCCTAAATCCAAACTGGGAAGAGTAGAGGATATTATTCTCTTCAAGATGCTCTGTAAGGTTTTTTTGCACCACCTTTTCAATTAATTTAGATAAGAATGAAAGGTTTGATATGGGTCGATATTTACTCAGTACTGTTGGATCTGCTATGGAGGACATGTAGCAACAATAATAAAGATAGATAGATAGATAGATAGATAGGCAGGGTTTTAAGGGTTGGGGCTAACAGGAGAGGCTTTTAAACTGGGGGTTGGGAAGTCCTATCCCTTACCTGCGCAAATTGGGAACAAACTGGGAACACTGGTAATGGCATGAAGAACATAAGAACATAAGAAATGCCTTACTGGGTTAGACCAAGGGACCATCAAGCCCAGTATCCTGTTTCCAACAGTGGCCAATCCAAGTCACAAGTACCTGGCAAGTACCCAAACATTAGATATATCACAAGCTACTATTGCTTAATAATTACCATAATAGCAGTTTATGGATGTATACTCTAGTAACTTATCCAAACCTTTTTTAAACCGAGTTACACTAACTGCTGTAACCACATCCTCTGGCAATGAATTCCAGAGCTTAACTATGCACTGAGTGAAAAATAATTTTTTCAGTTTGTTTTAAATGAAATACTTGCTAACTCAAGGAGTGCCCCCTGTTCCTTCTATTATTTAAGAGAGTAAATAACGGATTTACATTAACTTGTTCATGTTGCGCTGGATGTGGACCTTTAGCCTGGTGCAGGATTGGTACGGCCCTCTGGTCAGACCCAGAGAGCGCCTGACACCAGGAGTCGGAGCACACAAGGAGACAGAGGCTAACTGGAGCTTCATCAATAACAGTCTGGGGTTTCCGCAGGTTGAGCCCTTGGGTATCCGGACTGTCTGGGCTTAGGTGGGCCTCAGATGGTCTCCCGGAGAGGTAGCGGAGAGGTGTGCCCAATACAAGCAAGGGTGCGCAGCTAATGCAGGTAGGATGGACTAGACCCGAACTGGAAGCTCCGGAGATCTCAGGGAGGTCACAGTTCAGGAAGGTTCTCCTGGCGAGACAGGCAGCGCCTGCGGATTTAGTCAGGTGGAAGCCGCAAGTGGATTCCTAGCAGGCTGGTCTGGTAGTCACTGTAGGCCAGAAGAGAGTATCCGAGTGAAGCACAAGGGTCAGAGCCAGAGTATCAGTCCAGAAGTAGTCATCCAAAGCAGGGGTCAATACTAGGGATGTGAATCATTTTTTGACGATTTAAAATATCGTCCGATATATTTTAAATCGTCAGAAATCTTTAGGGCCACAATACAATACCAATTCCCCCGATTTATCATCAAAAAATCGTAAATCGGGGGAAGGGGGAGGGCAGGAAAACCGGCACACTAAAGCCCCCTAAAACCCACCCCCGACCCTTTAAATTAAATCCCCCGCCCTCCCGAACCCCCCCCCCAAATGCCTTAAATTACCTGGGGGTCCAGCGGCGGTCCGGAACGGCAGCGGTCCGGAACGGCCTCCTGCAATTGAATTGTGTTGTCTTCAGCCGGCGCCATTTTTCAAAATGGTGGCGCAAAATGGCGGCGGCCATAGACCAACACGATTCGACTGCAGGAGGTCGTTCCGGACCCCCGCTGGACTTTTGGCAAGTCTTGTGGGGGTCAGGAGGCCCCCCCAAGCTGGCCAAAAGTCCCTGGGGGTCCAGCGGGGGTCCGGAAAATGATCTCCTGCCGCGAATCGTTTTCCGTACGGAAAATGGCGCCGGCAGGAGATCGTTTTCCGGACCCCCGCTGGACCCCCAGGGACTTTTGGCCAGCTTGGGGGGGCCTCCTGACCCCCACAAGACTTGCCAAAAGTCCAGCGGGGGTCCGGAACGACCTCCTGCAGTCGAATCGTGTTGGTCTATGGCCGCCGCCATTTTGCGCCGCCATTTTGAAAAATGGCGCCGGCTGAAGACAACACAATTCAATTGCAGGAGGCCGTTCCGGACCGCTGCCGTTCCGGACCGCCGCTGGACCCCCAGGTAATTTAAGGCATTTGGGGGGGGGGGTTCGGGAGGGTGGGGGATTTAATTTAAAGGGTCGGGGTGGGTTTTAGGGGGTTTTAGTGTGCTGGCTCACGATTTTCACGATACTTCAAACACCCAAACGGCAACAATACGATTCCCTCCCCCTCCCAGCCGAAATCGATCGTTAAGACGATCGAGGACACGATTCACATCTCTAGTCAATACCAAGGTCAGTCCAAGCATAGTTAAGGCAAGCGAGAGTCAGTTCCAGGCAGCAGACAGGAGAATGGTCAGGCAGGCTGAGGTCAGTTCCAGGCAGCAGACAGGAGAATGGTCAGGCAGGCAGAGGTCAGTTCCAGGCAGCAGACAGGAGAATGGTCAGGCAGGCAGAGGTCAATACCAGAGGTCAGTTCGAATGGGTACTACCTGGGAAGGAAGGAGGAACACACGGAGACTTGGGAATAGGAAGAGGCTGGAACGAGGAGATGCTGTAACAAGGAGACGCTGGAAAAAGGAACGCTGGAACACTGAGTAGGCAAACAAATAACACTGCGGTGTCGACTCGATTGCCAAGGTGAGGTCCTGGGGAATAGGGTCTCGCTTTTATAAGAGGTTTACGTGACGTCATCGGGCTGCACCGCAGAGCTGGTTCCCGCCCTTGGCCCTTTAAAGGGCCAGCTGGTCCAGGCACGCGCCTAGGCAGGGCCTGCGCCGGAGAGGATGCCGTGCCCCGGCATGGAGCTAGGCCCAATGTGGAGGGCCTGGGAGACGCCACCGTGGAGCACCGCGGACGGGAGGTGCTTGCAGCGGCAGCGGGAGAGGACAGCCCGGGGCCCGACAGCACAGGAGCAAAGTGAGCAGGCCTGGGCGCGGGCCTAGCATGGACGGGACGCTCAACAGTTCAAATCCTTTCATGATTTTTTAGACTTCTATCATATATCTCCTTGGCCGTCTCTTCTCCAAACTGAACAGTCCTAACTTCTTTAGTCTTTCCTCATAGGGCAGCCTTTGCATGCCCCTTATTTCGGTCACTCTTCTCTGAATTTTCAGTGGTGCAACTATATCCTTTCTGAGATGTGGTGACCAGAATTGCACACAGTATTCAAGGTGTGGTCTCACCATGGAGTGATACAGAAGCATTATGACATTTTCTGTTTTATTTACCATTTCTTTCCTAACAATTCCTAACATTCTATTTGCTTTTTTGATTGCCATAGCACACTGGGCCGACAATTTCAATGTATTATCCACTATGACTCCTAGATCTCTTTCCTGGGTGTTAACTCTTCAGAGAGAACCTAATATTGTGTAACTACAGCAAGGGTTATCTTTCCCTATATGCATCACTTTGCATTCATCCACATTAAATTTCATCTACCATTTAGAAGCCCAATCTTCCAGTCTCACAAGGTCCTTCTGCAATTCATCACAGTCTGCTTGAGATTTAACTATTCTCCATAATGTTGTATCATCCACAAATCTGATCACCTCACTCGTCGTTCTCCTTTCCAGATCATTTATAAATATATTAGAAAGCAGCGGTCCAAGTACAGATCATTGAGGCACTCCACTGTTTACCTTTTTCCACTGTGAAAACTGACCATTTAATTCTACTCTGTTTCCTGTCTTTTAACCAACTTGCAATCCACAAAAGGACATCTCCTCCTATCCCATGACTTTTTAGTTTTCTTGGAAGCCTCTCATGCGGGACTTTGCTAAATACCTTCTGAAAATCCAAATACACCACATCTACCGGTTCAACTTTGTCCACATGTTTATTCACACCTTCAAAAAAATGTAGGAGATTTGTGAGGCAAGACTTCCCTTGGGTAAATCCATATTGGCTGTGTCCCATCAAGCCATGTCTATATAAATATTTTGTGACTTTATTCTTTATAACAGTTTCCATGATTTTTCCTGGCAGTGAAGTCAGGCTCACCGGTCTATAGTTTCCCGAATCACCCCTGGATCCCTTTTTAAATATATGGGTTACATTGGCCATCTTCAGGTATATGATAGGTTACATGATAGGTTACACATTTTTACTAATTGTTCTGAAATTTCATTTTTTAGTTCTTTTAGAACCCTGGGGTGAATACCATCTGGTCCAGGTGATTTACTACTGTTCAGTTTGCCAATCAGGCCTACCACATCGTCAAGGTTCACTGTGATTTGGTTCCGTTGATCTGAATCATCACCCATGAAAAACCTCTCCAGAGCGGATATCTCTCCAACATCGTCTTCATTTAAGACTGAAGCAAATAAATTGTTTAATCTTTCCATGGCCTTATCTTTTCTTAGTGCTCCTTTAACCCCTTGATCATCTAACAGTCCAACTGACTCCCTTGCATGCTTTCTGCTTTGGATATATTTTAAAAAATTTTACTTTGGGTTTTTGCCTCTATAGCCAACTTGTTTTCAATTTTTCTCTTAGCCTGTCTTATCAATGTCATACATTTAACTTGCCGATGCTTATGCTTTATCCTATTTTCTTCTGATGGATCCTTCTTCAAATATTTGAATGAAGATCCTTTGGCTAAAACAATCTATTTCACCTCACCTTTTAACTATGTAGGTAATCATTTTGCCTTTCTTCCACCTTTCTTAATGCATGGAATACATCTGATCTGTATGTAACATACCTCTAGGAACTAGGGCAGAGAAATGTTGAATCATCATTGTGACATGAAAAGACTGACAATAGAGTGCTGTCTCTTTAAGAGCTGGGGGGGGGGGGGGGGGAAGGAGATTCAAAATTGGATTGTATTGAGCATGTGCAGCATACAGATCACTTCTACAGTCTGCACAGAGTTTCTGCCCTGCTCTGAACTAATAAATATTATCTGTGCTGATTAAGGTGAGCAGCCCTCTATAATTGTATTCATGTGTAATGTATTTATGTTAGTTAACATTGTTTTGAGATGTATTGAAGTTGTTTTTTTACTTTACCTAAAGAGATTCAAAAATTGGATTGTATTGAGCATGTGCAGCATACAGATCACTGCTACAGTCTGCACAGAGTTTCTGCCCTGCTCTGAACTAATAAATAATATTATCTGTGCTGATTAAGGTTCTCTTTTCTGGAACCCTGCTGTGGACGACTTGGGAGTAATTGAACTGTGCCCTGTCAGGATTCAAAGCTTTTCTTTCGGATAGAGGCTGCTGTATTGTGGATTTGACAGTTGAAGCAAAGAGCAGTACTGACGCCATCTTCAGCTCTAAATTCAAATGGACACACAGTAGGGTACAATCTGGGACTTTGCTTGTTCAGAGACTGCTTAAGGTCGGGTGCTATTATCACATGCTGATTCTGGTTGAAATACTTAACATGAGTTTATGACAAAGTTAAGTTTTCTCTTGTACTATATACATGTGTTTATATGAAAAATGCAAATGCTTAAGAAGTGAACAGATTTATTTCAGTCATTCATCCCAGTAAAGATAAAACTGTTACTCACTAAAGAGCGTGTGGATTCATTTCTGATACTGGGCTGGGAATCAAAGTGCAGGTTTCAGACACAAGGAGTCATAAAGAAATTTGAACTTAAAGGGTTACAACAAACTCTGGCGACCCAGCATCATTAGTGAAGTGAGCACAGTATTCTCTTTGTTTCTTTCTCATACAAAATGGAGTATTGCAAGTACTATGATTGTATTCCTGATAGATCTGTTATTCTGAGTTCTGTAAACCCTGAAATATCTTTAGCAAGTGTAGAAGATGCCTTAAGCCCAGCGGGTGTAGTTACAAAATTGAAACGTTTAAGAGCTGAGTCATCTGATCAAGTTTTGTGTGAGTTTGAAGAACCGCTTTCTATAATTATTTTAGAAAGAATGAGCTTAAAAGGGGAACTGGACAGTCAGTGGATAATTTTACCTGTCTTAGATAAGACATTATCAGAACAGAATGTTGAGTCGATTGCTCCTGACCCACTAGTGAGTGACATACTTTTAGATATGACAGATCGATTTCAAGAAGAATTAGCATATATAGCTGACAGTCATAAAATCAATATTCAAGATCTGAGAAAAAGAACATCTGCTCTCATGATTGAGAGTTTGGGGTCACAAGAAAAAGAAACACGAGATATGGATCAATCACCCCAGAGTATATTGCAGACTCCAGTTAAAAGCCGAAAAAAGGTTCCCAAATGGCAGGATGCTATGCTAACCCAACATCCTGTGGCAGTCAGTTCTTCTCAATATTCCATTCCACCAATTTCTATTCCTGCGGATGTTTCAAAGGTTATAGTGGAGCATGTGATCAAAACTCCTAAGGAAAAGGGCGCAGAGTTGAATGATACATACTACAAAATTAAAGTTTTCTCTGGAAATGTCCCTAAACCTAGTAATGAAGGAGACTATGAAACTTGGCATATTCAAATTAAGCAATTACTGCAGGATCCAGATCTCACCGCAGGTGCAAAAAAAAAAAAGGAAATTAATTGAAAGTCTCCTTCCTCCAGCTTTAAATATTGTCTCTTACATAGATAAAAGCACCACAGCAGAGCAGTGTTTAGAGGAACTGGAGAAGGCATATGGCAGTGTAACTAATGGAGAGGAATTATTTTTTCAGTTTATTGAAACTTTCCAGAATGGCAAAGAAAAATCTTCAGACTATTTGAGAAGGCTTCAGGTCCTGTTACAGAAAGTCGTGGAGCGGGGAATTTTCTTTGGGCTCGCCCCAGACAGGCAGTTACTACAGCAGTTTGTACGTGGGTGCTGGGAGGAGACCCTGATTACCCGACTGCAATTGAGGGACTTATTAGAGAGCCAGTCGAAGAAACTGCCACAGTACTCGGAGCTGCTATTTAAAATCAGAACGATTGAGGAAGAAAGAAACATGAAAGAATCTAGGAGGATACGTCAATTGGGAGTTACCCAGATTAAACCTGTAAGCAGGACTTACCTAGCAAATGACATAAGCATTACTCAACATATGACACCAGAGGCAAGTGAGTTTAAGGTGGGATCTGAGTTGGGAACATTTTCAGGAGAAGAAGATAATGTTTTGCTCGCCTCATTGATCACTCATTGTAAAGCTGCCAATTCAGAAATAGTAAATAGCCCTGCTGCAAACAGCATGATGCGAAGAAACTCTTGGATAGAGAAGATGCCTCAAAAAGGGAGGCATCATCCCAAGATACTTTCATTTTGTTATAACTGTGGAGAGAATGGACACATGATGGGAGAATGCATCAATCCTGTAAATGCTGCTCTAGTCCAACAGAAATTGCGGGAAAAATTTGAAAGAAAAAAAAAAATACCCAGCATTAGGCAGGTTTCAAATACTCCTTTAAACTAAAAAGGTGCTTTTGCGAGGGGCAGACAAAGGCACCAAATGCAATTCAGATAAGTCCCAAAAGAGAAATATCCAGTGATCATATCCCACCATGTCCTCTACCAGATGATGTTTTGAAACGCCTCGTGGGAAAGGTTTGTTCTGCAAACGCTTATTTGGATGGTGTGCAGTGCCCTTGCTTAGTGGACACTGGCTCTCAAGTGACATGCATAACACAAACCTTCTATGAAGACTATTTATCACATCGGAAGCTATACCCTCTAGAAGACTTACTTTGTGTTACGGGTGCAGGAGGTCAACCTGTTCCTTATCTGGGGTATATTGAAGTTGAAGTACAGTTTCCCAAGGAGGCCTGTGGAAGTGGAAACAAATATTCTGTCCTTGCTCTAGTCTGTCCCGATCAAAAGAACAAACCCCTGCCTTTAATAGTGGGAACGAATATTCTCAGACATCTAATACATGACTGTAAAGAACTGGCTGGCCCAAATTACCTTAAGGAGTTAGCCATGGACAAAAATTGGGTAACTACATATCAGACCTATGTTTCTCATCAAAGTTCCAATCAAAGAGTTACTAGGCCAATGATGGCTAGATTGACCAGCACCAGACCAATAGTGTTCGAAAGGGATGAAGCCAAGGAAGTGGAATGCATTCTGAGAATGCCCAGACATGGTCAGAGTTTGTCCATATTGCTTGAGGCTTCAGAAAATTATCCTCTACCCGGAGGCTTACTAGTACAACCTCAACTCATCCGAACTGGCAGTAAGTCGCACACAAAGGCTAGGGTGCTATTGAAGAATATATCGGATTGTAGAATCAGTTTGCCTCCTAGAAGGACATTGGGTGTAGGTGAGCCAGTCGATATAGTGAGGACCATGAACGTTACAGGCTCGACCTATAAGGATGGTGCTAAACTAGAAGCTATTGGAAAGGGTAACATGGAGTCTGAGAAGGCGTCGCTAGACTTCGGAGATTCTCCAATATCTGAAGAGTTTAAACAGCATATAGAAAAGAGAATTAATCAAGAGGCAAAAGGAGCATTTTCCTGTCATGACCTTGATATTGGATGTATTCCAGGAATAATGCATAAAATCACCCTGTTGGATCCAACTCCATTCAAAGAGCGCACACGTCATGTATCCCCAGCTGACTTTGAGGATCTCAGGCAGCACCTGAAGGAGCTATTAGCCACAGGAGTGATTGAGGAGTCTGATAGCCCTTATGCTTCACCTGTGGTATTGGTTAGAAAAAAAAATGGTACCTTGAGGATAGTTGTTGATTATCGTAAATTGAACAACATAACCAGAAAAGACTACTATCCGTTGCCTCAAATTGAGGAGACATTCACTCTCCTATCAGGTAGCAAGTGGTTCTCAGTACTAGACCTCAAGAGTGGGTACTATCAGATTGAGGTAGAAGAAATGGATAGGCCTAAAACTGCATTCACCGCGCCCTTTGGAAACTGGCTATTTAAGAGAATGGCTCAAGGACTGACAAATGCTCCAGCAAGTTTTCAAAGAATGATAGAGAAAGTAATGACTGATATTAATCTACATGAAGTTGTGGCCTTCTTGGATGATCTTATAATATTCTCGGACACACTGGAAGAGCATGAGGATCGATTGATGAGGGTTTTACAACGACTGTTGAAATGCGGATTGAAGCTCTCTCCATCTAAATGTAAATTCTTTCAGAAGTCAGTGAAATATTTGGGTCATCATATCTCAGAGAAGGGGGTGCTCCCCAATGAAGAGAAGATTTCAGCCATTACTAAGTGGCCACAACCTAAAAACATTATAGAGCTGCGATCTTTTCTATGATTTGCGGGCTATTACCGAAGATTCGTGAATCAATACTCACGCTTGGTGAAGCCGCTCAGTAATCTGTTGGTGGGACTAACAGTCGAAAGGATAGGAAAGAAGCCCGGATTCAAAGCCAGAAGCCATTGGGTACGCGGTGGACCTCAGAATGTCAGAAAGCATTTGAAATTATAAAGGAAAAACTCACGGTTGCCCCTGTGTTGGCTTTCGCAAATTGGAAGCTACCTTATGTATTACACACTGATGCCAGCACTACAGGGCTAGGTGCTGCACTTTACCAAATTCAAGAAAGAAAACTGCGAGTGATTTCATATGCCAGTCGTGGGCTCACTAAAAGTGAACGGAATTACCCTATCCACAAATTGGAATTTTTAGCCCTTAAATGGGCAGTTTGTGAAAAATTTTATGATTATCTATATGGTGCAGAGTTTAAAGTAGTGACAGATAATAACCCTCTGACGTACATCCTGACGACTGCTAAACTGGATGCCACAGGTCATCGATGGTTAGCATCCTTCTCCCTGTACAACTTTGACATCGGATACAAATCTGGTAAAGCCAATATAGATGCTGACGGGTTGTCTAGGAGACCACATGATCTTGAAGAAGATGATGAAGAATTTTTGAAATATGAGGAGAGGGTTGCCAAGATGCTATCTCGTGTGAAGACAGATCAAGAAGGAATGGACACTCTATCTAAGGTAATATGTAAGGCGGCATTCCAGAAGCATGATGTCTCTATTTTGACACATATTTCAGAAGATTCGGGAGACTACGACACTCCCATTACACCTCATTCTACTTCCAAGTTTGAGTGCAGCCCTGGTGCCTTGGTGGAAATCTTACCTGCAGGAGGAGATGCTGTTCCAGATGATTTTGATGACCCGGACCTGTGGCCTGGACAACCCACCCTACCTGGGTTTACCTTGGGTGACTGGAGACTGTTCCAGAGGGAAGACCCGTGTTTATCCCAAGTCATAATGATGCTGGAGAGAGGTGAGAAATTTGAAGATCGATACAGGAATCGAGAGCATCCAGAATTGCGATTATTCTTCAGAGAATGGCAAAAACTATGTCTTCAAGAGGGGGTACTTTTCAGAAAAGTGATGAGGAGTGGAGGACCACACCAACAACTTGTGATTCCAAGAAAATATCGTCAGAGAGCTCTGGAGGGGGTACATGATGAAACTGGCCATCTGGGTTGTGAACGGACCTTGGACTTAGCACGTGCACATTTTTATTGGCCGAGAATGGCACATGGGGTAGAGCAATGGGTGAAGACATGCGAAAGATGTGTGCGGAGAAAAACTAGGGCAGAAAAAGCAGCCCCCTTGGTAAATATAAAAGCTTACGCCCCCATGGAGCTAGTTTGCATTGATTTCCTCACCTTAGAGCCTGACGACAAGGATACACGAAATGTTTTGGTAGTCACGGATCACTTTACTAAGTATGCTCAGGCATATTCCACTAGAGATCAGACCGCAAGAACTGTTGCTGTCACCCTGTGGGAGAATTTCATCTGCCACTATGGATTTCCAAAACGAATCCATAGTGACCAAGGAGCCAATTTTGAATCTGAACTCATCTCAGAGCTATGTAGAATAGCAGGCACTAAATCCAGAACCACGCCATATCATCCTCGAGGAAATCCCGTAGAACGCTTCAATAGAACCTTAATAGAAATGTTGGGTACATTAGAGGATAAGCGTAAGGAACATTGGAGAAAATATGTTCGGCCACTAGTACATGCCTATAATTGTACTCGGAATGACAGTACTGGAATTTCTCCGTTTTTTCTCATGTTTGGAAGAGAACCTCGACTTCCAATAGACTTATGCTTCGGCATCAGTCCAGTGGGTCATAATGCTAAAACTCATCACCAATATGTACGAGAGTTACGTCAGAGGTTGAAGTATGCATACGAGCTGGCTACTCAGGAAGCTGAGAAACATCAACTAGCCAACAAGCGCAGATGGGATGCGAAAGTAATGCCATCCTCAGTGGAAGAGGGTAATAGAGTATTGGTCAAGAATGTGAAGTTGAGGGGCAAGCACAAATTGGCTGATCGGTGGGAGTCTTCAGTGTATATTAGGGATGTGAATCGTTTTTTGACGATTTAAAATATCGTCCGATATATTTTAAATCGTCAAAAATCGTTAGGGCCACGATACAATACCAATTCCCCCGATTTATCGTCAAAAAATCGTAAATCGGGGGAAGGGGGAGGGCAGGAAAACCGGCACACTAAAACCCCCTAAAACCCACCCCCGACCCTTTAAATTAAATCCCCCACCCTCCCGAACCCCCCCCCCCAATGCCTTAAATGACCTGGGGGTCCAGCGGCACACTAAAACCCCCTAAAACCCACCCCAACCCTTTAAATTAAATCCCCCACCCCAAATGCCTTAAATTACCTGGGGGTCCGTAGCTTAAATTACCCCTGGGTCCGTAGCTAAATCGAGGGAAGGGCGAGCGCAGGAAATCCGGCACACTGAATCGTGGTGTCTTCAGCTGACGCCATTTTGCAAAATGGCCGCCGCAAAATGGCGGTGGCCATAGACCAATACGATTCGGCGCAGGAGGTCGTTCCGGACCCCCGCTGGACTTTTGGCAAGTCTTGTGGGGGTCAGGAGGCCCCCCCCAAGCTGGCCAAAAGTTCCTGGGGGTCCAGCGGGGGCCCTGGAGCGATCTCCTGCCGCGAATCGTTTCCGTACGGAAAATGGCGCCGGCAGGAGATCGACTGCAGGAGGTCGTTCAGCGGGGGTCTGGAACCCTCGCTGAACGACCTCCTGCAGTCGATCTCCTGCCGGCGCCATTTTTTGTACGGAAACGATTTGCGGCAGGAGATCGCTCCAGGGCCCCCGCTGGACCCCCAGGAACTTTTGGCCAGCTTGGGGGGGGCCTCCTGACCCCCACAAGACTTGCCAAAAGTCCAGCAGGGGTCCGGAACGACCTCCTGCGCCGAATCGTATTGGTCTATGGCCGCCGCCATTTTGCGGCGGCCATTTTGCAAAATGGCGCCGGCTGAAGACACCACGATTCAGTGTGCCAGATTTCCTGCGCTCGCCCTTCCCTCGATTTAGCTACGGACCCGGGGGTAATTTAAGCTACGGACCGCCGCTACGGACCCCCAGGTAATTTAAGGCATTTGGGGTGGGGGATTTAATTTAAAGGGTCAGGGTGGGTTTTAGGGGGTTTTAGTGTGCTGCTGGACCCCCAGGTCATTTAAGGCATTTGGGGAGGGTGGGGGATTTAATTTAAAGGGTCGGGGTGGGTTTTAGGGGGTTTTAGTGTGCCGGTTCACGATTTTAACGATTTTAACGATACTGTAAACACCCAAACGGCGACGATACGATTCCCTCCCCCTCCCAGCCGAAATCGATCGTTAAGACGATCGAGGACATGATTCACATCTCTAGTGTATATTGTGGTAAAACAAATTGAAGGTATACCAGTCTATGTGGTAAAGCCAGAAACAGGGGATGGACCCGAAAGGACGTTACACAGGGATCTACTGTGCCCCTGTGGATTTATTTCTGGAAGAGAAGAGGCTGATATTCACTGTGAACCATTCAATAGTACCAAGCAATTGCTGAAAAAGCAGAAGGAGGACGCTGAGGATAGTATGGATGGCTCTATCATGGAGAGCGGAAGTTCAGATCCAGCTGAACTGGAAGAGAGTCCAATTACTGGTGAAATTCAGTCAAATGGAACATTAAATCCTAATGCGGAGGAGTTTCATCCAGAGTCATGGGAAGAGGATCCTGTGGAAGTTAGTATACCAGTAAATCATAACAATTCATGCGATTTGAACAGCTCAGTCAATGAAGAACAAATAGGACTTCTACCGTTACCTCAAAGATCGCAGAGAGCAAGGAGACTGCCTAGTAGATTCGATGACTTTGAAGTGCAATTGCCCAAGGGGTTGCACAGCCACAACATATTGAGACAGTCATATTCAAGGAATCCATTAGAGGCGTGTATATCCATGCAGCAACTAAGTAGTATCATGCAAGAGATATTGAGCAAACAAACAGAGTTAATATATAAGCTGTGGACATAAATACCTGCTGGGGACGTCAGGTTTTAGGAGGGGACCATGTAACATACCTCTAGGAACTAGGGCAGAGAAATGTTGAATCATCATTGTGACATGAAAAGACTGACAATAGAGTGCTGTCTCTTTAAGAGCTGGGGGGGAAGGAGATTCAAAATTGGATTGTATTGAGCATGTGCAGCATACAGATCACTGCTACAGTCTGCACAGAGTTTCTGCCCTGCTCTGAACTAATAAATATTATCTGTGCTGATTAAGGTTCTCTTTTCTGGAACCCTGTTGTGGACGACTTGGGAGTAATTGAACTGTGCCCTGTCAGGATTCAAAGCTTTTCTTTCGGATAGAGGCTGCTGTATTGTGGATTTGACAGTTGAAGCAAAGAGCAGTACTGACGCCATCTTCAGCTCTAAATTCAAATGGACACACAGTAGGGTACAATCTGGGACTTTGCTTGTTCAGAGACTGCTTAAGGTCGGGTGCTATTATCACATGCTGATTCTGGTTGAAATACTTAACATGAGTTTATGACAAAGTTAAGTTTTCTCTTGTACTATGTACATGTGTTTATATGAAAAATGCAAATGCTTAAGAAGTGAACAGATTTATTTCAGTCATTCATCCCAGTAAAGATAAAACTGTTACTCACTAAAGAGCGTGTGGATTCATTTCTGATACTGGGCTGGGAATCAAAGTGCAGGTTTCAGACACAAGGAGTCATAAAGAAATTTGAACTTAAAGGGTTACATGTACTTCGAGGGTGGTAATTTTTTTAACAATGTCCATACCTGTTATACATGTTTTACCTTTTTAGCTGCATCTTTCTGTTTTTTTTTATATTTTTCTCATTTTATCAGTTTCCTTTTTGAAAGTTTAGTGCTAGAGTCATGGATTTACTTACTTTCCCCCTTCCAGTCATTTATTCAAATTTGATCATATTATGATCACTATTGCCAAGTGGCCCCACCACCATTACCTCTCTCACCAAATCCTGCATTCCACTGAGAATTAGATCAAAAATGGCTCCCTCTCTTGTTGGTTCCTGAACCAATATCTCCAAAAACTGTCTTTTATTCCATCCAGGAACTTTACACTGTTGCACCAGAGGTGGACCCTTGGGCCGAGGTGGGATTGATGCTACCCATAGGAGGGATCCTGCTGGTCCCCACCGTCGGCAGGTGGAATGGGCTGAAGGCCGGAGGCCGGCTGGCGCTTCCCAATACCAGCCCTCATTCCCCGCAGGTGGAGCCTTTGGGTACCAGGGCCGGCTGGGCTTAGGTGGGCCTCCGTATGTCATCGTCGATGGAAAAGCAGAGAGGTCAGCCCAGAGGCAGCAACAGTAGAATGGAGAAGTCTGTACTGGATGAGGTGGAGTCCTGGAGACCCGGCGCCAATAGAACCAAAGTCAGACAGAGGGCACCCGAGCAAGAAGAGGCCGAGTCCTGAATAGGCCAATTCCAGGAAGTAGACTGAAGAGGCATCATAGAGCAAGCTGGAGTCATGGCCACAACAATCAAGGAGCGGTTGCAAGGGAAGGCTGAGGTCTGGCCGAGGAGAGAGTCTCTAGCATAATCAAGCAATGCAGAGGTCCGGGCTTGCAGAAATTCAATGGCGTAGTCAAGCAATGCAGAGGTCCAGGCTTGGAGAGAGTCAATGGCATTGTCAGGCGATGTAGTGGTCCAGGCTTGGAGAGCGTCAATGGCATAGTCAGGCAATGCAGAGGTCTGGGCTTGGAGAGAATCCATGGCATAGTCAGGCAATGCAGAGGTCCGTGCTTGGAGAGAGTAAATGGCGTAGTCAAGCAATGCAGGGGTCGTGTCTGAGAAGGCAATCCAAGGAAGGCTAGGAATCAGGAATGCAGGGATGAAGGAGAATAGGAACAGGAACTTGCAGGGATCAGGAACCATGAACGCAGGAGAATCACCAGGAGGCAATGAGTACACAACCAGCATGGAGACCTGTTGCAAAGGTGATCACTGGAAGCCGAACCCGGCCTTAAATACTGGAGCTTCGGTGACATCATCATCTGGGGCCACAGCCAAGTTCCTGCCGCAGGTCCTTCATAAGGAACAATGATGTGTGTGTGCCAAGGGAGGGTTGCGGCGCTGAATGGCGGCTTCTATCTGCGGGCCACATGGAGAGGCCCGATGCGGAGCACAGAGATCTGTATCTGAGGCTGAGGCACCAGGGGTGTCTTGAGGACGGAGCCGGCGGTCCACCGCCACCAGAGATGAGGAACTAGGCACTGGATTTGCCAGAGAAAGGTGAGGTGGCCGGGCTGCAGGTCTGCTGTGGCCAGCACATGCAACAGTACCCCCCTTATGCCCCCCTTGGAGGTTTGGGTTTGCTCAGATGGGCGTGATGAAATTGGAGGAGGTTTTATCCAGGATGTTTTGAGCTGGTTCTTTCGAATTCTCTTCTGGGCCGTAACCTTCCCAGGAAAGGAGGTATTCCCACTGGCAGCCAATATGGCGAACATCATGGACCTTGTAGGTAGTGTCGGATTCCGCAACCTGTGGAGATGGTTTGGGAAATTTTCGTGAAGGCCAAGATAGATCCACTGGCTTCAGAAGTGATACATGGAACGTATTATGGATTCTTAATGTTGGTGGCAACCGAAGCTGGTATGTAACTGGTCCAACATGATGAATGATTGGAAAAAGTACGAAGTACCTCGGTGCAAATCTTTGGGAAGGTATCTTAAGCCGAATATACCAAGTGATTAACCAGACTTTCTGGCCAGGAAGAAACTCAGGAGCAGAGCGTCGATGGATGTTCACGGACATCTTAGCCTGGGATGCGGCTTGGCATAAGAAAAGATTCATCTGATTCCAGAGTGCCTTGAGAGTATCAGTAGAAGCTTGCGTGGCAGGTAAGGGCACAGATAACGGTATGGGTGATGGTTGTCATGGTTGCTTCCCATAAATGATAGAGAAGGGCGATGTACCTGTGGCAGCGACAATATGGGAGTTGTGGGAGAACTCCGCCCAAGGAAGGAGTTCAGACCAGTTGTCTTGACGGTCATTTATGTAGGTGCGAAGGAAGGATTTTAAGTAGTGATTCATTCGCTCAGCTTGCCCGTTGGCTTGCGGATTGTATGCTGTGGTTAAACTGATGTTGATGCCAAATTTATTGCAGAGGGCGCGCCAGTATTGGGCAACAAATTGCGGACCCCTGTCAGAGACAATGTCCTTGGGTAAGCCATGTAACCAAAATATATGGAGGAAAAACAGGCATGCCAATTCGGGAGCAGATGGTAGGCCCGATAGTGGAACAAAATGGGCCATTTTAGAAAATCTATCTATGGTAACCCAAATAACTGTGTGACCCTTGGATTGCGGCAAGTCCACAATGAAATCCGTGGAAAGATGTGTCCACGGTTCTTCAGGAGCTGGAAGTGGCTGGAGCAAACCCCATGGTTGACCGACCAGGGTTTTCTGTTGATCGCAAGTATTGCAGGAATCGACGTATGCTTTAGTGTCAGACCATAGTGGGCCACCAGAAGAACTGCTGGAGCAAAGCTAGGGTTGGCGCTTGCCCTGGGTGACCAGCGAACTTAGAGTCATGTGCCCACCGGAGGACTCTTTCACAGAGGTGATGGGATCACAACAGTCTTCCCATTCAGGAATGAGTGAGTTACAGACAAACAAATACAGGCTGGGTCAATGATGTGACCGGGTTCTTCAGGAGTATTTTCTGGTTCAAAGGAACATGACAAGGCATTTGCCCAAAGATTTTTTCCAGCTGGGCGATAGCGAAGTTTGAAGTTGAACCTAGAAAAAAACAGGGCCCATTGAGCTTGATGGGTGTTGAGATGCTGGACACGATTCAAGTGTTCCAGGTTCTTGTGATCTGTAAATATGGTGAATTTATGCTGAGTGCCCTCTAGCTATGGGCGCTATTCTTCTAGGGCTAATTTGATAACAAGCAATTCGCAATCTCCAATGCTATAGTTTTGTTCTGCAGAAGAAAATTTGCGTGAGTAGAATGAGCATGGAACTAGAGATCCAGAAGTTGAATGTTGGCTCAAGACCGCCCTGGCCCCAATAGCAGAGGCATCTACTTTGATCTGGAAGGAGAAGTTTGGGTCTGGATGGTGTAGACAAGTTCCATCAAGGAAGGCCTCTTTGAGGCGTTGAAAGGCTGTAATGGCTTCCAGGGTCCAGTTCCGGGTATCTTGGCCCTTACGGGTCAACGCGGTGAGAGGAGCCACCAGTGTTGAGTATTGAGGAATGAAATGACGGTAATAATTCATGAATCCAGGGAATCGTTGTACTGCTTTAAGGCCTATGGGTCTCAGGAAGTGACAGAGGGTAAGTATGCCCTCAGGGATGCAGGCAGAAGCTTGACAGGGCGGTCAAATCTCCGAAGAGGTGGTAGAAGGTACGCCTTCTGCTTCAAAAAGACATCTTCAAAGTCTGCATAAGGAGCTGGTATGCCTGAGGGGGTGGTTGCCAAAGGAATCACAGGGGGTGGCACTACCTTTTGTAAACAAGTCTGATGGTAGGTGGAACCCCATTCCATCAGCTGGAGCGACCCCCAATCAAATCGGGGGGAATGACGTTGGAGCCAAGGTAGCCCTGGGACTACTAGGTGAATGGATTTCTCTAAGATCAGTAGTTCGATTTCTTCAGTATGTAAGGTGCCAGAGAGGAGTTGAACTGGCTCAGTGATCAAGGAGACTCAGCGAGGTAATGGCTCACTGTAAATCAAAGCAATGCATAAGGAGGTCTCCAAAGGAAGGATATTTATACCCAAAAGTAGAACTAGATCCTTGAGAATAAAATTTCCTCCTGCTCCAGAATCCACCAGAGCAAGGACTGGAAAGGACTGGGAGTCCCAAATCAGAGTAACTGGTAAGGAGAGTTGAGGGGCCGGTGACATTGCGCCCAAGTTCAGGACCCCAACTGAACTTAGACCAAGAAGTTTCCCAGACGGACTGGGCAGGCCTGTAGGTGATGGTGTGGTCCTCCATATTACAGACGCAGGCCTGTTTGTCTCTGCCGGAGGCGCTCTTCCGGGGACAGCTGCTCATGGCCCAATTGCATGGGTTCTTCCGTTTTGGCCACAAGGGGAACCCTACCGGGAGCAGCAAGTGGGAGCAAACCCGAGAGGTCCTTCTATGTATCCGATTCTCCCGGTGGCTCTCTTGGAGGTGATGATCAATTTGGCCAGTCAGATCGATGAGATCCTCAAGTGAGGGAGGGAGCCCCTGAGCTGACAATTCATCCTTCAGCTACGAAGATAGTCCATCCAAGTAAATAGCAAGCAGGCAGTCTTCCTGCCAGGAAGGTTCTGTGCCTGAGGTCCGAAATTCAATCTTATAATCAAATAGGCTCCTTTGGCCTTGTCAAAGGTGTAGCAGATTAGTGTTTTCCATGGCATGCCACCCAGGATCGTCAAAGGTCCACCGAAACACGGCCACAAATCGGGATAGTTCTTGCAGGAGTGAATCCGATTGCACCCATAAGGGCGAAGCCCAAGCCAACGCTTTCACCTCTAGACGAAACAAGGTAAAAAGCATCAGCTGTACTTTTAAAGGGGCCACGGCGGTAATCTCACCCAAGGCCCTGGATGATGACTTCACTGGGTCCCGGTATAAAAGGACGGGCCCAGCGAATGCTTCCTTGCCTTGGCAACAGGTCTCCACCAAGGTCGTGTCCTGAGTTGCTTGTTCCTGCGTCTCCTCCGTGTTCCTGGTTCTTGATTCGCCTGTGTTCCTGTTCCTGATTCTGATACCTGTTCCTGTTCTCGTGTCTACCTTGCTTGTTCCATTGACTGACCTCCCGGCTTTGACTACTGCTTTGTCTGACCTCACTACTGCTTGTCTCCTGGTATCGATCTCTGCTTCGTCTGACCACGCTACTGCCCAAGGGTACACTTCCTGTGCAACAGGTTTCCAAAGCAATGGAATTGGTGGAGCTGTCTGCCCTCCAGGCCATTCCAGGACTGGCTTCCAAGGTTCAAGAGCAACATCGGTTTCTCGAGGCACTGGCCTCCACCATCGAGGGTTTCCACACCCGGCTTGATGCCCTATCAGGTCACTTAGTTCTGGTACCAGCTCCAGCCAGCCAACAGCCGCCTCCCTCGCCTTCCAGGGCTTTGTTGGCCCTTCCAGCTCCGCCTCTTTTCAACGGGGACTCCAAGCTCTGCAGAGGGTTTATCAACCAATACTACATGCAATTTGCTCTGCAGCCAAACTCACGAAGGTTACTTTCATCCTGTCTCGACTAGAGGGTAAAGCATTGGCATGGGCTTTGCCCCAGTGGAAGCATTCGGACTCGCTCTTACAAGACCTATCTCGCTTTGTGGCTGTCTTCCATCGGACCTTTGATGATCCTGGATGGCAGGCTGTGGCAAGCACCAATCTTTTTGATCTGTGGAAAGGTCAACGGGCTCTGTACAATTACACCATCGAATTTCGGACTCTTGCTACAGAGTTATCATGGCAGGAAGATTGCCTCCAAGCAATCTACCTGGATGGACTATCTTCCCAGCTCAAAGACAAACTGGTGGCCCTCGAGCTCCCGTCCTCCCTTGAGGACCTTATCGATTTGACAGGCCGTATCGACCATTGCCTCCACCGTGAGGCTCGTACACCCAGACGACCCACCTTGGAGCTTGCCCACTCACCACCTACCTCAGATCCCACCACAGGTGGTACCCCATCTATCTATAAAAAAGAAGAGCCCATGCAGTTGGACCGCGGGCATATGTCCCTGGAAGAGCGCCTCCGGCAGAGGCAGTTGGGCCTATGCTTATACTGTGGAGCTCCTGGTCACCGTCTCCAGACTTGTCCAGTCCAGGAAACTTCCAGGCCTAAGTTCAGTAGGGGTCTTGAACTTGGGTGCTACCTCACCACTCCCCAGTTGTCTCTACCTGTCACCCTGACCTGGGACTCCTGTTCCTTCCCTGTCCTTGTTCTCATTGACTCAGAAGCAGGGGGAAACTTTATTCTGAAGGACTAAGCACAACTCCTGGGTATTTCTACCCATGTGTTATGAATCTCCTCCAGGAGAGGGAGGAGTTAGCAATCTGTTGTAAATCTCCTCCAGGAGAGGGAGGAGTTAGCAATCTGTTGTAAATCTGCTCCCCAGAGGGGCTGAGTTAGAAATCTGTTATCAATCTCCTCCAGGAAAGGGAGGAGTTAGCTATCTGATATCAATCTGCTGCTAGGAGTTAGTGATCTGTAATAAATCACCCCGCCAAAGGGAGGAGTTGGCAATCTGTTATAAGTCCACTAGGAAGTTGGCAACCAGTTATGGATCACTCCGCCAAAGGAGAGGAGCTTAACAATTGTAATACTCCGTAGGCGGAGTTAATGATCTGTGGTTGGTTTGCCTCCCACAGAGCGGCAGTCTGTATAATACTGCTCTAGTAGTGTAAGGAATGAACACTCAATGTAAATTGGTGAATCCCTGGGCCAATGGCAGATGACAGCACCCCCAGGAGGAAGTCCTGAGAGGGACCACCGGCTAGGCTGGAGTATGGAGACAAACACAGATAGTTCTTTTATTAGACAGGAAGCAGAACCACCAGCGGTGGCAGTAGTGAGCTGATGTGCCCGGCAGGGCTGAAGTCCCTCAGATACTGGAATTGCGGTCTCTGGGTTGCTGAGCTGTAGAGAGAGAGACTATAGGTAGTGAGTAGACATGGTATGCTGGATATATAACCATAGTGGATGATACACTCACAATTGTAGATATCCGTAATGGCTTCTAGGCAACAAAGAGTCTTCAGTATATTCAGGAACAAAAGCCGTAGGTGTGTACTGGTTCCTATATGCAGTCTGGAATGAGAACTCACAATATCTGTGTATGAGATGGCTTCTGGAATAGAAGAGAGTCTTTGGAGAGTTTTAGGAACTCGTGGAGCGAGTACCGGTTCCTATCTGCAATCTATAATAGCAATTCACAAGATATAGGTATATGATAAAAAAAAAAAGGTTACTTAAGAGCCAAGAGAAACAGATAAGTATGTGAAAGAAAAAAGTGTGAAAGCTTGTTGGGCAGACTGGATGGGCCGTTTTGTCTTCTTCTGCCGTCATTTCTATGTTTCTATGATAGCTTCTGAAATAGAAGAGAGTCTGTGAAGGGTTTTAGGAACATGGGCCCTCGTGGAGTGAATACCAGTTCCTATCTGCATTCTGAAATAGTGTACCAGATATAGGTATGCGATAGCTTAAGAACATAAGAACATAAGAAATTGCCATGCTGGGTGAGACCAAGGTCCATCAAGCCCAGCATCCTGTTTCCAACAGAGGCCAAACCAAGCCACAAGAACCTGGCAATTATCCAAACACTAAGAAGATCCCATGCTACTGATGCAATTAATAGCAGTGGCTATTCCCTAAGTAAACTTGATTAATAGCTGTTAATGGACTTCTCCTCCAAGAACTTATCCAAACCTTTTTTGAACCCAGCTACACTAACTGCACTAACCACATCCTCTGGCAACAAATTCCAGAGCTTTATTGTGCATTGAGTGAAAAAGAATTTTCTCCGATTAGTCTTAAATGTGTTACTTGCTAACTTCATGGAATGCCCCCTAGTCCTTCTATTATTCGAAAGTGTAAATAACCGAGTCACATCTACTCGTTCAAGACCTCTCATGATCTTAAAGACCTCTATCATATCCCCCCTCAGCCATCTCTTCTCCAAGCTGAACAGCCCTAACCTCTTCAGCCTTTCCTCATAGTGGACCTGTACCATCCCCTTTATCATTTTGGTTGCCCTTCTCTGTACCTTCTCCATCGCAACTATATCTTTTTTGAGATGCGGTGACCAGAATTGTACACAGTATTCAAGGTGTGGTCTCACCATGGAGCGATATAGAGGCATTATGACATTTTCCGTTTTATTAACCATTCCCTTCCTAATAATTCCTAATATTCTGTTTGCTTTTTTGACTGCTGCAGCACACTGAGCCAATGATTTTAAAGTATTATCCACTATTATGCCTAGATCTTTTTCCTGGGAGGTAGCTCCTAATATGGAACCTAACATCATGTAACTACAGCAAGGGTTATTTTTCCCTATATGCAACACCTTGCACTTGTCCACATTAAATTTCATCTACCATTTGGATGCCCAATCTTCCAGTCTTGCAAGGTCCTCCTGTAATGAATCACAATCTGCTTGTGATTTAACTACTCTGAATAATTTTGTATCATCCGCAAATTTGATAACCTCACTCGTTGTATTCCTTTCCAGATCATTTATATATCTATATTGAAAAGCACCGGTCCAAATACAGATCCCTGGGGCACTCCACTGATTTCCCTTTTCCACTGAGAAAATTGACCATTTAATCCTACTCTCTGTTTCCTGTCTTTTAACCAGTTTGTAATCCACGAAAGGACATCGCCTCCTTTCCCATGACTTTTTAGTTTTCGTAGAAGCCTCTCATGAGGGACTTTGTCAAATGCCTTCAGAAAATCCAAATACACTACATCTACCGGTTCACCTTTATCCACATGTTTATTAACCCCTTCAAAAAAATGAAGCAGATTTGTTAGGCAAGACTTCCCTTGGGTAAATCCGTGTTGACTGTGTTCCATTAAATCATGTCTTTCTATCTGCTCTACGATTTTGATCTTGAGAATAGTTTCCACTATTTTTCCCGGCACTGAAGTTAGGCTCTCTGGTCTATAGTTACCCGGATCGCCCCGGAGTCTTTTTTAAATATTGGGGTTACATTGGCAACCCTCCAGTCTTCAGGTACAATGGATGATTTTAATGATAGGTTACAAATTTTAACTAATAGATCAGAAATTTCATTTTTTAGTTCCTTCAGTACCCTAGGATGCATACCATCCACTCCAGGTGATTTGCTACTCTTTAGATTGTCAATCTGGCCTACTACATCTTCCAGGTTCACAGTGATTTCATTCAGTTCATCTGACTCATCACCCCTGAAAACCATCTCCGGAACTGACATCTCCCCAACATCCTCATTAGTAAACACGGAAGCAAAGAATTAATTTAGTCTTTCTGCAATGGTCTTATCTTCCCTAAAAGCCCCTTTAACCCCTCGGTCATCTAATGGTCCAACCAACTCCCTCACAGGTTTCTTGCTTTGGATATATTTAAAAAAGTTTTTATTATGAGTTTTTGCCTCTTATGGCCAACTTCATTTCAATTTCTCTCTTTGCCTGTCTTATTAATGTTTTACACATAACTTGACAATGCTTATGTTTTATCCTATTTTCTTCAGATGGATCCTTTTTCCAATTTTTGAAGGATGTTTTTTTGGCTAAAATAGCCTCTTTCACCTCACCTTTTAACCATGATGGTAGTCGTTTTGCCTTCCTTTCACTTTTGTTAATGCGTGGAATACATATGGACTGCGCCTGTAGGATTGTATTATTAAACAATGCCCAAGCCTGTTGAACACTTTTAACCTTTGCAGCTGCACCTTTCAGCTTTTTTCTAACTATTTTCCTCAATTTATCAAAGTTTCCCTTTTGAAAGTTTAGTGTTAGAGCTGCAGATTTACTTATTGTCCCCTTCCAGTTATTAGTTTAAATTTGATCATGTTATGATCACTGTTGCCAAGTGGCCCCACAACCGGTCCGTTACCTCTCTCACCAAATCCTGCGTTCCACTAAGAATTAAATCTAAAATAGCTCCCTCTCTTGTTGGTTCCTGAACCAGTTGCTCCATGAAGCAATCATTTATTACATCCAGGAACTTTATGTCTCTAGCAAGTCCTGATGTTACATTTACCCAGTCAATATTGGGGTAATTGAAATATCTGGTGCAGGATAAATGTTAAATCACCATTCTGAGGTATACTTTAATAGATCCAAAATCAAAGAATAGCAATGTTTATACTGGCAACTCCATGAATGCAAATTCAAGCATGTAAAGAGGTCCCCCGACACGGATCCGTGTTTCGCTAGGCTGCGTCGGGGGGGACCAAGGGAATTGGCTCTTACTAACAATTTCTTTCAGTTTCAGAACTCATTTTTTCAACAGATTAAAGGGACGGCCATGGGGGCCACTATGGCCCCCAGTTTGGCCTGTCTGTTCATGGACCAGTTTGAAAGCCAATACATTTACCCTTCAGACTGGTTTAGCTTTATTCACATCTGGCGCCGATATATAGATGATGTCCTAGTAATCTGGAAGGGCACCGATGTACAGTTTTTCTGCTTTTTTGATTGGCTAAACTCTTTAAGCCCACACATCCAATTTAATTTTGTATCCATCCCCGGTCCATTGCCTTTTTGGATATTATGATCACAGCAGGTACGAGTGGTTTTGTAACCACTTTGTACCGTAAGGATACTGATCGTAACACACTCCTACTGTATCAGAGCTGTCATCCCCGGGCATTACGGGACAACATCCCCACGGGACAGTTCCTGCGGCTTCGCCGCTTGTGCACCCGCCCGGAATTTTTGACACAAGCCCGCATTATGTTTAACCGATTTTTGGAGCGTGGTTATCCGCATACGGTGATCAAGAGAACCTATAAAAGGGCTCTGTATACCAACCGTGATTGGTTATTCATCCCAGGGTCCAGCTCAGAAGATGAGTCTAATAACTGCATACTTCCGTTTTCGATCATGGGAAGTGCTATCGCTTCAATGATTAGACGCCACTGGTCGTCCCTAGCGCTGACAGACCTTTTACACAGTTCACTGCGCTTTACTTATAAGCGCGGAAAGAATTTACGGGATAGACTAGTGCACTCTTCCTCACATGTTGCACTGCCCGACAGGCAGGGTATACACGGCCCATGTGGGCACTGCACTATGTGCAGCCACACTGAACAAATGGTTGGTTTTACACATCCCACCACTGGGCGGTTATTCAAATTTCGTTCGGCTTCTGACTGTCTCACTAAAGGCGTAGTTTACATTGTAAAGTGCCCCTGTCCTCTACTCTATGTAGGCAAAACTACACGGATGTTAAAAACCCGTATGATAGAACATTGTTCGAATATTCGCCTACATAGAGTAGATGAGCCCTTGGTCTCTCATTGGATTGAATGCGGCCATTCTATCTCTGACCGCAGCTTCACGGTCATTGAGGTGGTCGCGCGCCCCCCCCCGGGGTGGCGACTTCCCAGTGATCCTTGGGCGCCGGGAGCAGAGATGGATCTTTACATTAAATACAGTGGTACCTCAGGGTCTCAACAGAGAAATTGAATGGAACCTCTTTTATTAGGTTGTCATGGGGTTATGCCGGGACGGATCCGCTGATACCTGCTACCTTTGACAGCTCTCGCGAGAGTTGCCGCGTTCGCGCCCTTTCCTATGTTTAAATAGCTCACACCTGTGAGAGCCTGCGCGCTCCGGGTATCTGTTTAGAGGTATGTACATGTTTGATACGGTTTTTACCATGTAGCCACTGTCTTCACTATTCTTACTTAGATCTGTTTTTACACTCTAGATTCGACTGTACCCTTGGTCCCCCCCGACGCAGCCTAGCGAAACACGGGTCCATGTCGGGGGACCTCTTTACATGCTTGAATTTGCATTCATGGAGTTGCCAGTATAAACATTGCTATTCTTTGATTTTGGATCTATTAAAGTATACCTCAGAATGGTGATTTAACATTTATCCTGCACCAGTGTCTTGTGTGACTTGCTTATGTGCAAGGTTGTTGCTGCTTCTTCTGCATCTGGATCGGTAATTGAAATATCCCATTATTATTGCACTGCAAAATTGGTTTGCTTCCCTGATTTCTCTTAGCAATTCATCATCTGTCTGACCATTTTGTCCAGGTGCGCGGTAGTATATTCCTAACACTATACTCTTACCCAACACACATGGGATTTCTACCCATATAGATTCTACTGAGCATTTAGTCTCTTGTATAATCTTTATCCTGCTGGACTCTATACCCTCCCAGACATAAAGTGCCACACCCCCGCCAAGTTGATCCTCCCTATCATTGCGATATAATTTGTACCCTGATGTAGCACTGTCCCATTGGTTATCCTCCTTCCACCAAGTTTCTGTGATGCCAATTATGTCAATCTCATCATTTGCTGCTATACACTCTAACTCTCCCATCTTACTTCTTAGACTTCTGGCATTGGCATACAGACATTTCAAAGTGTGTTTTTTGTTTGTTTTAACAACCTGCTTTTCATTTGTTTGGGATAATTCAGAAATCATTATCTTTGGTGATTTTTTACATAGAGGCATATGGACTATGTTTGCTTTTAATGGAACCTCTCTGTTGGGATGCCCTAACTCTCCTGTTTCATTAGTATCCTTCAAGGATACATTTCTCTGAAGCATGCACTGAGGAGTGACTGTCGGCTTTCCCCCTAGTTTAAAAGCTGCTCTGTCTCCTTTTGGAAAGTTAGTGTCAGCAGCTTGGTTCTACTCTGGTTAAGGTGGAGCCCATCCTTTCGGAAAAGTCTCCCCTTTTCCCAAAATTTTCCCTAGTTCCTTACAAAGCTGAATCCCTCTTCCCTGTACCATCATCTCATCCATGCATTGAAACTCTGGAGCTCTGCCTGCCTCTGGGGACCTGCATGTGGAACAGGAAGCATTTCAGAGAATGCCACCCTGGAGGTTCTGGATTTTAGCTTCCTACCTAAAATCCTAAATTTGGCTTCCAGAACCTCTCTCCCACATTTTCCTATGTCGTTGGTGCCCTCATGTACCACGACAGCCGGCTCCTCCCCAGCACTGTCTATAATCCTATCTAGGTGACCCATGAGGTCTGCCACCTTCGCTCCAGGCAGGCAAGTTACCAGGCGGTCCTTACATCCACCAGCCACCCTGCTATCTACATTTCTAATAATCAAATCACCAACTGTGATGGCTGGCCTAACCCTTCCCTCCAGGGCAGTAGCCCTGGAAGACTTGTCCTCAATGCGAGAGGACAATACATCACCTGGAGAGCAGGTCCTTGCTACAGGATCACTTTCTGCTACACACTTTTGAGATAGAAGAGAGTTGAGAAGAGTTTTAGGAACATGGGACCTCATGGAGCGAGTATCGGTTCCTATCTGCAATCTGCAATAATGACTCCCGATCTCCGTACCTGCGATAACGTCTTAGACAGAAGGGAGTCTTTGGAGATTAGGAACATAGGCCCTCGTGGAGCGAGTACCGGTTCCTATCTGTAATAGAACTCACAGTGTTCACATCTGTGATCGCTTCCAGGCAGTAAGTCTTCTGAGCATTCAGGGACGTAGGCCCTCGAGGAGCGAGTACCGGATCCCGTCTTAGCAATCTGAAATCAAGAAGAGAAAGTGGGGCCCCCTTAGTAAATTTGTGGAGGCAGAGCAGCAGAGAAAGAATTCCACTTGCTAACTCGATTCGTAGTTGCAAGCAAAGACCTTTAAAGTTGGAAGCAGATGACGTCACTACGGGGGAATGCCCCCGAGGTTTGCACCCTTGCCAGTACAAACTCTGGAGCACGCGCACGCATGTGCACCCTTACATCATCAGCAACATGGCGGATCCACAGCGTCAGGCCAGCCTGAGGATTCCAGGAAGAATGGCGAGGAGAAGCTGTGGCAGCATCTGTCCGTCAGACTCGAAGGGAGTCGCCACTAAGGTAGAGAGGGTGGAGCGAGGGCGAGAACAGGCACAAATGCAACAGTACACTCCCTTCAAAGGGCAGTCTCCTCTTTGGGTACCAGGTTAAGTACCAAGGATGCGCGAGATGGAACTGATGATGCATCTCTTTATCAAATACGTCTGAGGTTCCCAAAGATGGTTTCAGGGCCGAAGCCCTTTCAGGCAACAAAACTCAGCCTCTGTTCAGACATCCAAGATCTCTAAATTCTTAAGTTCAAGTTTGCATACATGATGACAGATGGATGTAGAGATTTGAAGAATCTAGCAGAGTGTAATGAAGTCAGCAGCAATGAGAGGGCTGCCGTGGACGTCACTGAGATTTCAGTGGAAGTGGTGATGTAAAAACTTGTCCAAAATCCACTTCTAATTGGCTTTTCCGCAGGATGCTGGAAGAAAGATGATGGCAATACCAGCAAAACGAACAGACTGATGGATGGAGATATCTTCATCCCCGGAATCAACAGTGCTGTAAACAGCCAGCACAACTTCTGAGTAAACCAAACGTAAAGTTGATAGTCAGAGATATCTTCTTCTTCGGAATCAACAGTGCCATAGGTAGTTGGGCACGACTTCCAAAAGAACCAATTGCGAAAGCTGGTAGCTAGAGATGTCTTCTTCTTTGGAACTGATAGTAGCACCAGCAGACAGCCAGGCTGGTAGTTAGAGATATCTTCATCTTCTTCGGAATCAATAGTGCTGAAGTCCTTCAGCACGACCTCCGAGTTAGTAGATCGTAGCGGATATCTCACATTTGAAGTCCAGGAAGACAATAAAGATGTAGAGCGCCACCTAGCTATGGCGCGCATAGCAACCGCTATGAAAACAGCAGGTAATAGAAAAACTGCTGGTGATGTTGATAAGATCCTCAAGAGAAGTGGTGGTAAAAACAATCGTCCAAGGCCCACTTCAAATTGTGATACAATAGTGGATCTTTAAATTGCTGAATGGACTCCTCAGGTCTTCCACAAAACGTCTGAGATTAAAGTTGCCTCCTGCCCCTGAGTTCTTCAGGGCAGAGGTTTGAACCATCGCTGGTTCAGGAATCACAGAGACTGGACGAGAGAGTGGAGGAGATATTGCTGTATTGCCCAAGAACAGTCCTCTCGCAGGACTCAGGCTTGTCCGTTTCCCGGACGAATAGGGCAAACAGAAACATCATGGCCTGGCTGACCACAGTACATGCACAGGCCGTTCTTCCTCCTAAATCTTCTCTCTTTAGAAGTCAGGTGACCGTAACCAGCTTCCTTCGGTACCCTCTTCTTCACAGCAGGAGGTGTTGTACCCCCTCGCAATGCAGGAGCACTGGTTTGCTTCAATCCAGGTAACACCTTAGGCCAGAGTTCCTTCACCTTGTCTTGGAACTGCCGGTCAATCCGAGTAGCTAAGGCTATTATTTCTTCCAGCGAGTCAGGTGTCTGACGAGCAGCCAGCTCGTCCTTTACGTGGGTGTCCAGGCCTCTGCAAAAGAGTGTCTTCAGACATCTGGGGTCCCAGCGAAGTTCCGCTGCAAGAGTTTTAAATTCAATGACAAAGTCTGCCAGAGATCTGTTCCCTTGCTTCAGGTCCACCAAGCAAATCCAGCAACAGGTCCATAAATCCTTCTATGTCCTGCAAGATAGGGTCCTTGCGTTCCCACAGGGTAGATGCCCACGATAAGGCTCTCCCATCCAAATAAGACAGAATGTAGCTGGTCTTAGAGAGGCCTGTGGGAAACAATGAAGGTTGTAAAGTAAAATGTAAGCTGCACTGGTTCAAGAAGCCCCGAGTCTTTTGGAGTTCTCCGGAGAATCGAATAGGTGCCGCCAGTGGAACAGCTGATTTTAAAGTTACCTCTGGTAACAGACCTTCTTGTATAGAAGCTGTGCCTTGTGCCTTCTGTGTGTGATGCTGGTGGAAAGCTGCAGTAAGTTTCTCCAAGGTTTCTTGCTGTTCTGAGAGGTGCCGAGCCAGGCCCGGAATAGCCTGCAAGGCAGAAAGGTGAGCCGGGTCCATGGGCTACAGACATCAAATACCTTTAGCTGAATCCCCAGGAGTACTGTTTCTCCAAATCCTTTTCTTGAAAGCTGAATTCACTGTAGTTACTGTTTTTCCAATTCTTCTCCAATACTTTTAGCCGGATTCACTGGAGTTAGCAATCTGTTATAAATCTCCTCGAGGAGAGGGAGGAGTTAGCAATCTGTTGTAAATCTCCTCCAGGAGAGGGAGGAGTTAGCAATCTGTTGTAAATCTGCTCCCCATCTGAGGAAAGACTAAAGAGGTTAGGACTTTTCAGCTTGGAGAAGAGACGACTGAGGGGGGATATGATAGAGGTGTTTAAAATCATGAGAGGTCTAGAACGGGTAGATGTGAATCGGTTATTTACTCTTTCGGATAGTAGAAAGACTAGGGGGCACATTTAAAACTAATCAGAGAAAGTTTTTTACTCAACGCACAATTAAACTCTGGAATTTGTTGCCAGAGGATGTGGTTAGTGCAGTTAGTATAGTTGTGTTTAAAAAAGGATTGGATAAGTTATTGGAGGAGAAGTCCATTACCTGCTATTAAGTTCACTTAGAGAATAGCCACTGCCATTAGCAATGGTAACATGGAATAGACTTAGTTTTTGGGTAATTGCCAGGTTCTTATGGCCTGGATTGGCCACTGTTGGAAACCGGATGCTGGGCTTGATGGACCCTTGGTCTGACCCAGTATGGCATTTTCTTATGTTCTTATGATATCAATCTGCTGCTAGGAGTTAGCAATCTGTAATAAATCGCCCCGCCAAGGGGAGGAGTTGGCAATCTGTTATAAGTCCGCTAGGATGTTGGCAACTCTACCAAAGGAGAGGAGCTTAACAATTGTAATACTCTGTAGGCGGAGTTAATGATCTGTGGTGGGTTGGCCTCCCACAGAGTGGCAGTCTGTATAATACTTCTCTAGTAGTGTAAGGAATGAACACTCAATGGAAATTGGTGAATACCTGGGCCGATGGCAGATGACAGCACCCCCAAGAGGATGTCCTGAGAGGGACCACCGGCTAGGCTGGAGTATGGAGACAAACACAGATAGTTCTTTTATTAGACAGGAAGTAGAACCACCAGAGGTAGCAGTAGTGAGCTGATGTGCCCGGCCGGGCTGAAGTCCCTCAGATACTGGAATTGCGGTCTCTGGGTTGCTGAGCTGTAGTAAGAGACTATAGGTAGTGAGTAGACAGGGTATGCTGGATACATAACCAGTAATAGATGATACACTCACAATTGTAGATATCTGTAATCGCTTCTATGCAACAGAGAGTCTTCAGTATATTCAGGAACAGGACCCATAGGCGTGTACTGGTTCCTATATGCACTCTGGAATGAAAACTCACAATATCTGTGTATGAGATGGCTTCTGGAATAGAAGAGAGTCTTTGGAGAGTTTTAGGAACATAGGCCCTCGTGGAGCGAGTACCGGTTCCTATCTGTAATAGAACTCACAGTGTTCACGTCTGCGATCACTTCCAGGTAGTAAGGAGTCTTCTGAGCATTCAGGGACGTAGGCCCTCGAGGAGCGAGTATCGGATACCATCTTAGCAATCTGAAATCAAGTAGAGAGAGCGGGGCCCCCGAGGAGCGGGTACCCCTTGGTAAATTTGTGGAGGCAAAGCAGCAGAGAAAGAATTCTCCTTGCTAACTCAATTTGTAGTTGTAAGCAAAGACCTTTTAAGGTGATAGCGGATGACATCACTATGGGGAAACGCCCCCGAGGTTCGTGCCCTTGCTGGTACAAACTCTGGAGCACGTGCGCACGCCCTTACATCATCAGGAACATGACGGATCCGCAGCGTAACGCCAACCCAGGGATTCCAGGAAGAACGGTAAGGAGAAGCCACAGCAGCATCTGTCCGTCAGACCTGAAGGGAGTCGCCACTAAGGTAGAGAGGGTGGAGCGAGGGCGAGAACAGGCACGAACGCAACACCATGCTCTGGAGACTTCCTTGTGTATCGCCTCCATTTATGTTGAGCCATTGTCTGGCTGAATTTCTCTGATAACTGAGCCAGTCCGCCTGCTCACCGGTGCCCTCCATGAAGAGGAGGTGGAACTCCTCGTCTTAGAAAAATCTATTCACCCGGTGGTTTTAGGATTACCTTGGCTCAAACTTCACTCCCCCCAGTTTGATTGGGGAACACTCCAGCTCACAGAATAGAGTCCAGCTTGCCATCAGACTTGTCTGAAAAAGGTGGTACCACCTCCTCTTGCAACCACTATCTCAGGCAACCCGGCTCCATATGCAGATTTTGAGGATGTCTTCTCAAAACAGAAGGCCGATATCCTTCCGCTTTTCCGCAGGTTCAATTGCCTAATTGAACTTCTATCTGGCACTACGCCTCCTCACAACCTGAGACCCGTGCCATGATCGACTATATCTGAGAGAACCTGGCTAAAGGGTTCATTTGACCTTTAACTTCTTACACTGGAGCGGGATTTTTCTTCGTCACAAAGAAGGATGGGTCTTTGAGGCCGTGCATTGACTATCGCGCCCTGAATGCTATAACTCGATAAGTATCCTCTGCCTCTGATTTCTGAATTATTCAATCGCCTTCAAGGGGCTTCCATCTTCACTAAACTAGACTTATGAGGAGCCTATAATCTGGTACGCATACGCCCTGAGGATATCTGGAAAATGGCCTTTAATACCCGGGTTGGGCATTACGAATACCTGGTAATGTCTTTCGGCCTCTGTAATGCCCCAGCAGTATTCCAGCAAATGATCAATGAGATCTTCCGGGACCTCCTGTATGTCAAAGTTGACAACATCCTTGTCTTTTTTAAGGCTTATCCACCCACCATGAGGATGTGCACACAGTCCTCCAGCGTCTTTGTGAGAACCATCTCTTTGCCAAGTTGGACAAATGCCTCTTTGAGCAATCCAGTCTACCCTTCCTAGGATAAATCATTTCACAACTAGGGTTTTCTATGGACCCAAAAAAACTTAGCAGAATACAATATTGGCCCCAGCCAGTGGGCCTACGAGCTTTACATTGCTTCCTAGGATTTACAAATTATTATCGCCATTTCATTGCCAATTACTCAACTCTGGCAGCTCCCCTTACTGCTATGACCCGCAAGGGCCGAGACACCCAGAATTGGTCCCCTGAAGCTCTGGCTACCTTTCAACGCCTCAAAAAGGCCTTCCTTGCAGGACCTTGTTTGCGACACCCAGACCCAAACCGACCCTTCATTGTTGAAGTAGATGCCTCTGCTATAGGGGCTGGGATGGTTTTGAGCCAGCACTTGATATCAGGAACCTTGACACCATGTTCTTTCTTCTCCTGCAAGTTCTTCCCCACAGAACAGAACTATATCGGCGACCGGGAGCTACTTGCAGTCAAGCTCGCCTTAGAGGAATGGCACCCTTGGCTAGAGGGCGCGCAACTCAAGTTCACAAGTTTCACTGATTACAAAAACCTAGACCACCTGAGTCATGCCCAGTGCCTCAATGCTCACCAGGCCCGCTGGGCGTTATTCTTTTCCAGGTTCAACTTCGAACTCCGGTATCACCCTGCAGAGAAGAACCTCCGGGCGGATGCCCTGTCTTGCTCCTTTGAACCCAAAAATGTTCCCGAGGAGCCTAGCTACATTATTGATCGTGCATGTATCTGTTTATCAGCAACCTTTCCAGTACCCCACCAGGGAAACTGTTTTACCTCACCGGCTGTGCAAGAGAGTTCTCTGTTGGGCACACAATTCAAAGTTTGCCTGCCACCCAGGACGAGCGCAAACTCTTGCTCTTCTCCAGCACTTCTTCTGGTGGCCCACCATGGTCGATGCCAGGGCCTATGTCGATTCCTGTAACATGTGTGCCCAGCAGAAGCCCCCAGTCAGTCGACCCTGGGGCCTTCTCCAACCTCTGCCTGCTCCGGAGGAGCCGTGGACACACCTCTCCATTGATTTTGTTGTGGATTTGCCTCTGTCAAATGGAAACATGGTCATTTGGGTCATCATTGATAGATTCTCTAAAATGGCCCATTTTGTTCCACTGCCTGGCCTACATTCAGCTCCAGAACTTTTTCCTCCACGTGTTCCGTCTACATGGCCTACCCAAAGATATAACTTCGGACAGAAGTCCCCAGTTTGTTGCCTGTTATTGACGTGCCTTATGCAGCAAGATCGGCATTAACATCAGCCTCACCATCCACAGGCCAATGGTGAAGCTGAACGCATGAACCACTCCTTGAAAGCCTTCCTACATGCTACATCAATGATCGGCAGAACAACTGGGCAGAACTTCTCCCGTGGGCGGAGATTTCCCACAACTCTCATATTGCCGCTGCTACTGCGGTATTGCCATTCTCTATTGTTTATGGCAGGCAGCCACGGCCTCCATTACCTATCCCACTGACTGTGCCCTCGCCTGCCACTCAGTCCACTGCTCACGCCCTTAAAGCCATTTGGAATCAGACTAGCCTCCACTTGCGTCAGGCAGCGGCCCGGGATAAGAAGTCCATGGACACGCATCGACGCCCTTCTCCTGAATTTCAACCTGGGCAGAAGGTCTGGCTGAGTACGCAATACATTCACCTCAAAGTACCTTCCCAAAGATTTGCACCAAGATATATTGGACCTTTTCCAGTCACCCGTCGTATTGGACCTGTAACTTATCAACTCCGGTTGCCTCCGACTCTCGGCATCCATAACACATTCCATGTGTCCTTGTTGAAACCGGTGATTCTCTCTTGGCCTTCCCGTAAGGCACCTGAACAATCTCATCTGGTCGCTGAGTCCGATACTACCTACAAGGTTCGAGAAGAACTTGACATCTGCCGCAGGGGCCGTCGGTGGGAGTACCTCCTTTCATGGGAGGGTTACAGCCCAGAAGAAAACTCTTGGGAGCCAGCACACAACATCCTGGATACAAGCCTCCTTTTGCAGTTTTATCCTGCCCATCTGGGAAAACCCAGACCTCCAAGAGGGGGGGCGTAAGGGGGGGGTACTGCTGTGTCTCCCGGCAATGGCAGGCCCACGGCCAGGCCCTCTTACCCCCATTTGCCTGGTCCAGCGCCTGGTTCTGCTGCTCTTGTGGCCGGTGGCCGCTGTCTCAGACCCCGGGCTGCTCCTCATGCTCCCTGCTCCGCAGCAGATGTCCCTGCTCCACGGTGGGGAGACGCCACCGTCTCGCGCCGCACCCCTCCTTAGGCGCGCATGTTCGCATCAGCTGTTCTTTTAAAGAGGCCGCGGCGGGAACCTCACCTACTGCCCCAGATGATGACGCCACTGGGACCCAGTATATAAGGCTGGGCCAGCCAATGCTTCCTTGCCTTGGCAACAGGTCTCCACGCTGGTCGTGTCCTGAGTTGCTTATTCCTGTGTCTCCTCCGTGTTCCTGGTTCCTGATTCGTCTGTGTTCCTGATTCTTTTTTTTTTTTTTTCAATTCACAATTTATTAATTTTTTCCTTCTCAGCCAAGTTCTTATCACCCTGTTATATGTAACTGCCTTTTCAACACTATTGTTATAGTTATGTTTACTATGTTCTTGCAGACGGGCTTAAAAAAAGGGTTAGCTTACAGTTCTCTGAGGGTTCAGGTGGCGGCCCTGGGCTGTTTGAGGGGCAAGGTGGACGGGTACTCGCTTGCTGTCCACCCAGATGTGGCTCGTTTTTTGCGGGGCGTTCGGAACTTGCGTCCACCATTTCGACCCCCTTGTCCTTCCTGGAGTTTGAATTTGGTGCTCAAAGGTCTCGTCAAGGCCCCCTTTGAGCCCCTCAGGAGGGCATCGCTAAAGGATCTCACGCTCAAAACTGTGTTCCTAGTGGCAATTGCGTCAGCCCGTCGGGTGTCGGAACTCCAGGCACTTTCGTGCAGGGATCCGTTTTTACGGATTTCCAGTGCCGGCGTGTCGCTACGTACGGTCCCGTCGTTCTTACCAAAGGTGGTATCGGCTTTTCACCTTAATCAGACCGTAGAATTACCTTTGTTCTCAGAGTCGGTCCTAAAGTCTTCGCACGGTTCCGATTTGAGGCGTCTAGATGTGCGGCGAGTGTTCATGCGGTATTTGGAGGTAACTAATGCATTCAGAAGGTCGGATCACTTGTTTGTCCTGTGGCAGGGGCCCAGAAAGGGCCTACAGGCGTCCAAAGCAACTATTGCTCGTTGGCTGAAGAGTTCGATCGCATCCACATATATTGGCTGTGGTAAGTCTGTTCCTGAGGGGCTCAAGGCGCACTCTTTGCGTTCTCAGGCGACTTCCTGGGCAGAAAGTCGTTTGGTTTCTAGCCAGGAGATTTGCAGAGCAGCCACGTGGAAATCATTGCATACCTTCGCTCGTCATTATCGGCTTGATGTTGGCAGCACATCAGCTGATTCCTTTGGCAGCAGTGTCATTCAAGCGGGACTCTCTGGGTCCCACCCCAATTAAGGGGGCTTGGGTACATCCCAGCAGTCTGGACTGATCCTGGTACATACAGGGAAAGGAAAATTATGTTCTTACCTGATAATTTTCGTTCCTGTAGTACCAAGGATCAGTCCAGACGCCCGCCCGTTATTGTCTATCCAGAGAGTCTGCTCCACTGGCCAGTTCTTTTTCAATATTTCAGCACGGTAGGTACCAGTCCCTTTTCTTTGATTTTAGAGGGTGGTGCCTTTTTGAAGTTCTGTTAATGTTCGCCAGTTTTTGGCATGTGAGAGTTTAACTATTTGATCTAGACAGTTGCCATGGTTTATTCGTGGTTAAGTTGGCGGAGGATTGTTTTGGCTTTCTTCTGCTTTGTTATACTTTATACTGAAGGATGGCAGGTGGCACACCAGTATATCTAGGGGGTGCTTTCAGTTTTCTCTCTGACTCCATCTGCTGGAGTTTACTATGTTTACTATGTTTACTATGTTTACTATGTTTACTATGCACCCCTGTTTTATGTGAACCAGCACGATGTGACTGCTGTCTCGAATGCCGGTATATAAAAATCTGAAATAAATAAATAAATAAAATAAAGTATTCATAAATCATACTTTACAGGAAAATAATACAGAAAAACATAAAGAAAAGAAATTAAACATTGATTTCTACACCTTGAAAAATTACATCTAAGCACATATATGCCATTCGAAGAAACAAAATTATTGGAGTGGGGCCAGATTCCAAAGGGAGAAATTGAAAAAAACTAACAAGGTATAACTGGCTTAACGTTATAGTGGTGTTATACTTTAATGATTACCTCAATTTACTTGTTGTGGAACTAAGGTCACAGTCCTAGCATTTAAGAAAGACTTAAGTTGTTCTACAGCAGTAAATGCAAAATTTTCTTCTTTTCCTTTAATAAGACATCTACAAGGATATCTTAATACAAATGTGTAGCCTAAAGCCACTGCTTGAGGTCTTAATTTAATAAATTCCTGTCTTCTTAATTGGATGGGTCTAGCAAAGTCTGGGAAAATCTTAACCAATTGACCATAGAAATTTTCAGATGAATTTTGAAAGTATGCCCTCATCACATTGCTAATATCTTTTTCTATGACAAAGGATACTAACAAAGTACCCCTGCCCAATATCTCAATCGCCAAACTTTCTATAAACTGAGTAAGATTCTCTAACATTCCCAATTGATTTCCTATGATTCTCCTATCCATCTTAGTTAGGAAATAAGCTTTATTAACAATTGGCAGTTTAGATTCTTCAAACTTTAAATTCTCTAGGAAAAACTTTTTTAATGTGCTTTGGGTATCTTCTCCTAAAGCACGTGGAAAGTTCAAGAATCTCAAGTTCAAATGTCTGTTGTAATTTTCCAATGACTCCAGTCTTTTAGACTGGGATCCCAGATCTTTAATTATTTTAACATTCACCATTTGAGCTTGTGCTGTTGTTTTCTCAACTTCTTTCAGCCTTTTTCCAAAATCTTTAAAGTGACCCTCCGCTTTAAGATTCAAGGCTTGCATTTTTGCCTCCACTTTCTTATATCTATCATCTGCTTCTTTAACAAACTGGCCAATATTGGCCATCAAGTCCCACAGCAAGTCCAGGGTCACCGTGGCCGGTTTAGGGGGAATTGAAAACTCACCCCTTTCCCGCTCCATCGACGACACTGAAATTCCCACCGATGAAACCTCCAGCAGTCTCTTCTCCTCTTCACTCGGGTCAACTGGAGACAATGGCGGCTCCGGATCTTCCAGACCCGGCGTAGCTGCTGCTCCCAGCAAGCTAGAAGAGAGTCTCAAGGGTAGCACCACTACACTATCTCGGCGTCCCCCCTCCGGCGAGTGGATGATGTCATCAGAGGGCGCCACATGCTGGGGGGTCCGCCCGCTGCACAGGCACCGGTGGAGGTCGGTAATCCGGGGGACTGAGGCTGACCTTCCCAGGCAGCGCTGGAGCTCCCTCTCCAAATGCTGCAGCAGGGACTTCGTCACCCGTTTTCACCACTAGAGCGGTCGCAAAGTCAGTAATCCGCTTCTGAACTTCGGGCAAGGGAGGGTCAGAGGGGAATTCCCGCACCTTGCCTTTTCTTTTCGCTGGCATCTTCAATCAAGGTAAGAACAAATCGGGAGCGTCTTGCTGAGCGACTGCTCACGCTACCATCTTGCCCCACTACAAATCGGGGCCCTGTTCCTGATTCTGATACCCATTCCTGTTCCTGTGTTCGTGTCTACTTTGCTTGTTCAATTGACTGACCTCCCGGTTTTGACTACTGCTTCATCTGACCTCGCTACTGCTTGTCTCCTGGTATTGACCTCTGCTTCGTCTGACCAGGCTACTGATGGTCTCCTGGGATTAACCTCTGCTTCATCTGACCACGCTACTTCTTATCTCCTGGGATTGACCACTGCTTCATCTGACCATGCTACTGCTTGTCTCCTGGTATTGACATATGCTTCATCTGACCACGCTACTGCCCATCTCCTGGTTTGACCTTTGCCTTGCCTGACCATTCTTCTGCTGACTTCTGGTATTGACCCACACTTGCCTTGCTACTCGCCTGCCATGACTTCAGTCTGCTCTATGACGCTTCTCTCATCTTCATTCTGGACTTAGCCTTTCAGGCTTCGGCCTGTTCTTACTCGGGCACCTTCCTCCTATACTCCTTGGCATCCTGGTCTCCGGGACTCCACCTCGTCCAGATCGGACTACCTATTCCTACTACCGCTGCTGGCCCCTGGCTGACCTCCTCGTCATCCCAGAGAAGACCTCGCACAAAGGCCTATCTAAATCCAGCTGGCCCTGGTACCCATAGGCTCAACCTGCGGGGAAGAGGACTTGTATTGGCAAAGCTCCAGCCGGCCTCCATCAGTTAGCCAGCTCCACCTGCCGACAGTGGGGACCTGTAGGGCTTGTCCAGCAGGTAGCGTCAACCCTACCTCGGCCCAAAGGTCCACCTCCTGTGCAACATAGAGATCAGACAGGTTTTGTTAAGGGGCACCTTCCTACCTCTAATTTTTGAAAGCCCTATTGGTCTTACAATCCCTGCTAAGTTGGAACCCAGATGGTGTTCTCATAAGCCTTGATGCTGCCAAAGCTTTCGACTGCGTGGAATGGCTGTATTTATTGTGGTCACTGGGGAAGTTTTTTGGGCGAGGAGTTCATCAGCTGGATACGGATGCCATTTACTCATCCTCAGGCCCATATTATGGTTAATGGTGTCCTCTCTGCTCCTTTCTCTCTGGGGAGAGGCACCTATCAAGATTGTCCCTTGTCCCCCCTACTTTTTGTGCTTTCACTGTTATACCCGGTCGCAGAAGGCTACAACCATTTCTGCTCACCTCTTTCTTCACTTCCCTGACTCCATGGGGTAGATGGGCAGCCTCAGCTAGCTATCTATGCCTACCGCTTCCAGGCCTCCCGAGTCGGCATGGACACCGTTGATCGCCATCTTGCCATCAGGTCCCTCTAGGCACGCGAGTGAGCACACAGGCCGGTCTTATCCATGTCATGGCAGGAACCTCGGGGGCATCCCCTTCTGATGATGTCAGGATCTGGGGATATTTAAACCTGCTGGCCCTCTCTGAAGACAATTTGGCAAAGAGTCTCATCCTTGCTATTTCTGCCTTGCTTCCTGAGGACCCTGCATTCCAAATTCTAGTTCCGGTGTGGATGACTCAGGTACCCACTCCTCGGGGGCCTCTCTCTCGTCCTGGCTATACGCTCCTTGGAGGGCCTGACATCTGGAACTCCATCTGTTCCGTTCTCCGGGGCTTCCTGGTACCAACTTTCTCTTTTGTGAGTACTCCGCCCTGCGGATCACTCCCTACCTACCAAGTGCCTATTGGGTGTACCCCGCACTGCAGGCCATTACCATCGCTACAGAAAGCTCCACCAGAAGTGCCTGCTATCAAGGACCTCACAGTTGCTCCCCGCCTTGCGGACTGCTACTAGTCCGACCGAGGACCCTCTCCGGTGTACCCCGTGCTGCAGGCCATTACCACTTCCACCTTGGGACTCGACCATGCTCCTTGCTCTGCAGGCCGCTATCACCTCTTCTGAGGACTTCACCTGCATATCCTACTCTGCGGGCTTTACCATCTCTACCGAGGACATCATTAGCGTACCCCGTCCCACGGGTCACTACCATCTCCTTCAAGGCCTCTTCAGTGTACCCTGCTTCACGGGCCACTACCATCTCTACAAGAGACCTCTCTGCTATTCCCGCTTCACAGACTACTACCAGGGCTACGGAGGTATTCCCTCAGGGCACTATCTATCCCATCGACCCTGAGTCTCAGGGCCTGAGTGACCATCTCTCTCTGGCACCCCCCGCTCCATGGGTAGTGCTTCTAACTCTTTCATAAAGACTCTATTCATTCTGTGCCTTCCTTAGCTGAGACCAAGCCTCCTGACAGTGAGGCTCACGGGGCTCCTCCCCGTGGGTGGTAACACCTCTCACTTCGGCCCAGGCTTCACACACCATCTGATACCTCAAAATCCTAACATTCACTAGAACCACTAGTGATCAAATTATGCATGTTGCCCACCTATCAAGGTATACAGTTATGTCATCAACAAATCAAGTTAGGTTATATGCAGATGATATGATGCTTTTTGTAAGAAACCTGGGAGAGACGATGGAAGCTATTTTACAGTCTATTGGCAACTTTGGCTCCTTTGCAGACTTACGACTCAATCTGGATAAATTTGAAGCCCTACCACTAGTTGCCGCCTTACCTCGGCATTGGTCAAGCACGTTCCCTTTGAGTTGGGCGTCATCTTCCATAAAATATTTGGGGATCCATCTAGATATTCAGAATGCTAAAGTGTATGAAGCCAATTTTACCCCAATATTGGACAAAATAAAACGTTAACTTGCCTGCTGGAGGGATCTTCCACTGTCTCTCCTGGGGAGATGTGCAGTCATCAAAATGGCAGTCTTGCCTACATTTTTATACTGCCTTCAAATGTTACCTCTCTGGGTAAAAGATAAAGACTTAAGATGCTTCAAATCCATGATTGGGAGGGAGTCCAAGATGGCCGCCGCCTAGAGTGGACACGTGCAATCTCACTCCACAGCTCTCTCTATGTTTGCCTTCTTGCAAAAATTTTTTTCTTAAAATTTTTTCCATCACAATGCCCCATACTAAAAGAAAAGCAAAGATAAAACTTGCCGCTACCTCAACGCCGATTCCAGATGAAAGGCAGATGCGGATCGAATCTTTGTTCACCAGATCCATGAGGCAACTGTCAGGGAGAGGCACCGTGGGATCACCTGACGTAGAGCAGATGCCAGGACCCCAGGTGGAGGAGTCATCCCTCAGCCCCGGCGCACCGAATACCCCAGAACCACCGTCGGAGATTTCCAGCTTCTTCAGAGACGCTACGGCTGACTTGTTGGAGAGGAAAATGGCTCCAATAGAACAACAGCCCCAAGAAAGGACGCAGTTAAAGCATCCATTTTGAAGAGCCTTGTTATTCAAGGCTCCGGTGCATGGAAGCCGAGGAACAGCAGGACGACGATGAAATCAGGGAACCTGTGGTTATAGGGAGAAACGACTCTGAGGTACATTTAGTTGATTCTTATTCTCTGGTCAAACCTCAGGAAATAACTATAGATGTTGTCTGGAAAATGTTTCTCTCAATGGACAATTTAATTAAAACAATGTTGAATTTATTGAAGGAAAATTTGCATCAATCAAAGACTCTAGAAACAAAAATATTAACCTTGGAAAGCAATGCAAATGTGACTGAACAAAAAATCAAGCATATAGAGGAAGTACAACACAATCTTATTAAGTCTGAAACTATATGCTTTAATCGAATGGAGAAAATGGAAAATGATACCAGGAGAGTAAATTTAAGGATATTAAATTTCCCGAGAATGAAGGCAGTGTCCCCATGTGACATGTTTAAAAGTTACCTTAAAATGTTTTGAATTTTCCTGAAGATGGGATACCTACCATCTCAAAAATTTATTATACCCCGAGGAAATTAAAAAAAGAAGAAAAACAGCAATCTCCAGGAGGGCGAGAACCCCTAAATGTTTCAGCATTGTTGGAATTGACTTTAGAGACTGTTATTGAAACAAGGGAAACCTTGCTGGTCTCCTTTGTGTTCATCACAGAAAGAGATGCAGTATTAAGATTATATCTACGAAATCAAGGTGGTTTACCCGGATGTAACTAAAATCACTCAAGATAAGAGGAGAACATTTTTACAAAGAAGTAATATCTAGAGGAGCAATATATATATTACGTTTTCCATGCAAATGTATAGTAATATACCAAGATTCTAGATATTTTTTTTAACCCTGTGCAGCTGTGTACATACTTAGATTCATCATCCTGATAAATACCACAGGTTTTGGTTATTAGGACTACCTCATGAATCACATTCTATACGGCAAATGTAATAAATAGAGTATATTTCTTTATTGACTGCTCAATGAATATTGGACTCCCGTTTACTTATAATTAATATACAGATATGTAACTATATTAATCTGCAAAGATTGTAATATTTCCTTGAATTAATACTATCATCACTATCTGTGTTTCTCTGAACATATGGTTCTGTAAAATTAAGTTGAAATTTCAATAAAAATTAAATTAAAAAAAAAAATCCATGATTGGGAACTTTATCTGGGGTGGGAAACGAGCTTGTATTAAATATGACACCCTCCGTTTAGACAAGGTATTGGGAGGTATGGCATTACCAGATTTGAGACCGTATAATGTTGCCTGCTTGCTGTGCCATATTCAAGATTGGACATCCTGACATCATAAATTTGATACGGATGACCTTTTATCAGATTGGGCTGCTCCATTTTCACAAACTTGCTTCTCTGGTCTCGTCATCATTTTGGATGCGGGCCCATAGCAAGGCATGGAGGTGGTGGCGCACATCCATCCAGCGTAGTTGTCACATCTCCCCTTGTCTCTTGTCTTTTTGTCTCTTGTGGGAAATGGTCATTTTATCCCTGGTCAGGAAGGGGGTATTTTTAAACAGTGGGCCTCCAAAGGGCTTCACCTGCTATATCAGTGGGTGGATGCTCTCTCAGCTCGTTCCAACTGCAAACTCGTTGGAAGATCCCTTCATCACAGTTTTTCACATACCTCCAAGCTCGGCATTACTGCTTTCACATAAGCAAGGGAGATATGAGCCTACTAACACTTTCTTATGAGGAGGACTCCTTCCTTGATAGCCCCCCACAGTTCAGTAGAGTCAAGGTATGGATGTTCCAGCTGAAAGCCACCTTGCCTAACTCCCATTTGCTCCATCTGGTGAATAAATGGCAGGGCGATCTGGGGGAGTCGATTACTATTGATATTTTGAAAAGAGTCTTTTCTGGGGTGGGGAAACAATTGCTGTCAGCGGTTCTCCATGAGACCCAATTTAAGCTCTTGCTTAAATTGGAGCTCTTGCTTTAATTAGAGTGTACCTTTCTAGAGCAATGGGTGCTTCCATGCATTTATGGAGCTCTCACTTATGTCTCAAATGTTGTACACAAGTAGGAAATCTTTGTCATATGTTTACAGGTTGTGTTAAACTGGGACATTTTTGATCCCAAGTTAAGGGATTTTTGGAAAAGGTCCTGGGCTGCACAATTTCTTGGTCTGGGGTGTTGCGATCCTGCCCACGAGGAGCGCGGGCAGGCTTCTCACCTTTCACGGCCAGTCAAGCCGCTGATGACTTCTTCTTCGTGGCGGGCATGCCGCTGTCGCCGGTCCTTCCCCTGGCTACCTCCGCTCCTGCGCGACAGAGTCGGGCCGACTAGGGCTCTCCCTCGTGGCCAGGACTGCCGCTCCTGCTTCCCCGACGTGCTGCTCCGTTCCGGGGTCCTTGAACGGCAGGGAGCCGTTCTCTCCGATGCCGGGGTCCGTCCCTGCCGGTGCCTGCAGCCATCATGCAGCCTTCCTGCTTCTGTCTTCGCAGCTGGAAGCTGCTCCTGCAGCCTGCCTTCCTCAGCTTCTCAGCAGGGCTGCTTCTGATGCCTACCTTGCTCCTTGGGCCTTCCACGTGGCTGGGGACGCCACCAGCCTGTCCTGCTCTTCGCTCTCCAGCTCTCCTAAGGTGTGGGCACGCGCCTCTCTCCCCCTGCTGACCCCTCTCTGGGCGTTGTCCTCTTCAGTCCTACAAAAGGGCTCAGCGTCCATTCCAGCTTTGCTTTCGCAAGGAGTTGGTCACTCCTGGGATCCTGCTGTCCTTCGCTCCAGGAGTCATCCTTTTTCCAGCACTTCTTCAAGGTCCTGTGTTTCCTGTTCTTCGTTGGAGCTCCTCGTCTTGTCCTGTTGTCCATGTTCCAGATGCCCGCCTGCTGTTCCTGTAATCTATGTTCCAGTCCAGATGTCTGCCTGTTGTTCGTGTTCCAAGTCTAAGGTCTGTCTCCTGATCCAGTATCCGTGTTCGAGTCCAGATGTTGTTTCTCCTGATCCTGATGTCTGTGATCCTGTCCAGTTGTCCTGAACCCCTGGTTCTTCGTGCCTCACTTCCTGGCATGCCATGTCATGGTCCACGACCAGCCCCACGGGCGGCCTGTGTAGGGCGCTTCATGGTGTAATGCCTTGTACCTCGCCTGAGTCTTCTGAATACCTTGAATCTTGCTTGAGTCTACAGTACCTTGTTCCTGATTCTTCAATTCCTCATACCCTTCCTGCACTGGTCCCGCTCCCGCGGATGTAGGACAGGGTGGTCCGTGACCAGCGGTACTGGCTGTGTAGGGCACCCTGAGGGATCGTGCCAATGTCCGTATACCCAAATCTACATCCAAGTACCTCGTTCCTGAGTCTCGTCTGTATCTCCTGTAGGTATTGTGAAGGCTCACTGCCAGTGCTGCCCTGTTTGCCGCTCTTCTGCCTCTGGTTCAGGCCCCTCGCGAGTCCCAGATATCCCTGGAGACTGTCAGCCGCACAGGACTCCCTGGGTTCAGGTCTCCGCAGGCCCTCGTTTTGCTGGGCTTCTGGGTTCTCCTTGTATGGAGTGGGGTTGAAGCAGTCCCCCAACCCCCAAAGATAACACAGAGAGAGACAGGTTCCTCAAAGCATTTTTATAAAGCAAAGTAGCTGAATCTATTACATTTGCTCCGTCACCTCAGGAGCTGAACAAATGACCCTGCCCCCGCTCTCCAGCATTCTAACCCCTTAACACACGTGCTGGAGCAAGGTACTGTTTGAGCCCCCACGGCTCTCCAGTTCACCAGCAAACACCCCTGCCCTAACTTCCCTTAGGATACAGGTTATACGTTTCCCTTTTCTGGCTAGGCTGTATCCATGAGAGAGCTGGAGGATTCCACTCCCCCGGAACCTACCTCCATTTCCTTCTTCCTCCCTCTTGCTTCCTGGCACTGGCTTTTTCTGGCCATTGCCATCACCTAGGCACACCCTCTTCCTCTAACTCCCTAGGTTCACCTGTGTCTGACTCATTAGTGTCTAAGTCTGCCACCTGCTCGCCTCCAGGCTCTCCCTACAGGTCAGGTGATGGTTCTAGGAACCTGGGATTTGTAGTTTCTCACCTTCACCTGCTCCCCCTGCTGTCTGGCGGGCTGGTGCCCCTCTCCCGGGCACTTTCGTACGGTCTGAAATAGGCCCCCTGCTGTCTGGCGGGCTGGTGCCCCTCTCCCGGGCACTTTCGTACGGTCTGAAATAGGCCCCTGCTGTCTGGCGGGCTGGTGCCCCTCTCCCAGGCACTTTCGTACGGTCTGAAATAGGCCCCCTGCTGTCTGGCGGGCTGGTGCCCCTCTCCCAGGCACTTTCGTACGGTCTGAAATAGGCCCCCTGCTGTCTGGTCTGTAGAGTGGGCTGGTGCCCCTCTCCCGGGCAACTTTCGTACGGTCTGAAATAGGCCCCCTGCTGTCTGGCCCCCCGCCTGGGTTACGGCATCCCCTCCCACTCTTCCCTTCCGTTCCTCCCTCCCGGGCTTTGCAGCTGACTGCCCCATTATGCAGGCGACGCAGTGGTGCATTTTCCCTCTCCCTCCTATCCTCCTCCTGCTCAAGGCTCATGGGCCTGCACTCTTACAGCTGGACACGAACTACCACCCCCTGCTGTTCAGCCTGGGTTATGGTACTCCCATCCCACCCCTCCCCTTTCGTCCTTCCTCCCGAGAGCTTATGAGCTCTGATCCCTTCGCAGCTGGTCACGATAACACCTTTGTGACTTTATTTTCAGTCCTCTTTCGCGTACCCTGCGGGATGCAGGGGCGCACTTGTTGGTTTTTTCTTTGTTTTGAAGGGGGGACGGCCACCTTGCCTTCCCCCCAGGTCTATTTTGCTTTTGGACTGAAATAGGCCCCCTGCTGGCTGCCCCAGGCCTATTTCGCTTTTGGACTGAAATAGGCCCCCTGCTGGCTGCCCCAGGCCTTTTTCGCTTTTGGACTGAAATAGGCCCCCTGCTGGCTGGTACCCTGCGGGATGCAGGGGCGCACTTGTTGGTTTTTTCTTTGTTTTGAAGGGGGGACGGCCACCTTGCCTTCCCCCCAGGTCTATTTCGCTTTTGGACTGAAATAGGCCCCCTGCTGGCTGGTACCCTGCGGGATGCAGGGGCGCACTTGTTGGTTTTTTCTTTGTTTTGAAGGGGGGACGGCCACCTTGCCTTCCCCCCAGGTCTATTTCGCTTTTGGACTGAAATAGGCCCCCTGCTGGCTGGTACCCTGCGGGATGCAGGGGCGCACTTGTTGGTTTTTTCTTTGTTTTGAAGGGGGGACGGCCACCTTGCATTCCCCCCAGGTCTATTTCGCTTTTGGACTGAAATAGACCCCCTGCTGGCTGCCCCAGGCCTATTTCGCTTTTGGACTGAAATAGGCCCCCTGCTGGCTGCCCCAGGCCTATTTCGCTTTTGGACTGAAATAGGCCCCCTGCTGGCTGGTACCCTGCGGGATGCAGGGGCGCACTTGTTGGTTTTTTCTTTGTTTTGAAGGGGGGACGGCCACCTTGCCTTCCCCCCAGGTCTATTTCGCTTTTGGACTGAAATAGGCCCCCTGCTGTCTGGCCCCCCGCCTGGGTTACGGCATCCCCTCCCACTCTTCCCTTCCGTTCCTCCCTCCCGGGCTTTGCAGTCGACTGCCCCATTATGCAGGTGACGCAGTGGTCCATTTTCCCTCTCCCTCCTATCCTCCTCCTGCTCAAGGCTCATGGGCCTGCACCGTTACGGCTGGTCACGAACTACCACCCCCTGCTGTCCAGCCTGGGTTACGGTAATCCCACCCCTCCCCTTCCGTCCTTCCTCCCGGGAGCTTATGAGCTCTGACTCCTTCGCAGCTGGTCACGATGACACTTTTTGTGACTTTATTTTCAGTCCTCTTTTGCGTACCCTGCGGGATGCAGGGGCGCACTTGTTGTTTTTCTTTGTTCTGATGGGGGGACGGCCACCTTGCCTTCCCCCAGGTCTATTTCGCTTTTGGACTGAAATAGGCCCCCTGCTGTCTGGCCCCCCGCCTGGGTTACGGCATCCCCTCCCACTCTTCCCTTCCGTTCCTCCCTCCCGGGCTTTGCAGCCGACTGCCCCATTATGCATGTGACGCAGTGGTGCATTTTCCCTCTCCCTCCTATCCTCCTTCTGCTCAAGGCTCATGGGCCTGCACCCTTACAGCTGGACACGAACTACCACCCCCTGCTGTTCAGCCTGGGTTATGGTACTCCCATCCCACCCCTCCCCTTCCGTCCTTCCTCCCGAGAGCTTATGAGCTCTGATCCCTTCGCAGCTGGTCACGATAACACCTTTGTGACTTTATTTTCAGTCCTCTTTCGCGTACCCTGCGGGATGCAGGGGCGCACTTGTTGGTTTTTTCTTTGTTTTGAAGGGGGGACGGCCACCTTGCCTTCCCCCCAGGTCTATTTCGCTTTTGGACTGAAATAGGCCCCCTGCTGGCTGCCCCAGGCCTATTTCGCTTTTGGACTGAAATAGGCCCCCTGCTGGCTGCCCCAGGCCTATTTCGCTTTTGGACTGAAATAGGCCCCCTGCTGGCTGGTACCCTGCGGGATGCAGGGGCGCACTTGTTGGTTTTTTCTTTGTTTTGAAGGGGGGACGGCCACCTTGCCTTCCCCCCAGGTCTATTTCGCTTTTGGACTGAAATAGGCCCCCTGCTGGCTGCCCCAGGCCTATTTCGCTTTTGGACTGAAATAGGCCCCCTGCTGGCTGCCCCAGGCCTATTTCGCTTTTGGACTGAAATAGGCCCCCTGCTGGCTGGTACCCTGCGGGATGCAGGGGCGCACTTGTTGGTTTTTTCTTTGTTTTGAAGGGGGGACGGCCACCTTGCCTTCCCCCCAGGTCTATTTCGCTTTTGGACTGAAATAGGCCCCCTGCTGGCTGGTACCCTGCGGGATGCAGGGGCGCACTTGTTGGTTTTTTCTTTGTTTTGAAGGGGGGACGGCCACCTTGCATTCCCCCCAGGTCTATTTCGCTTTTGGACTGAAATAGGCCCCCTGCTGGCTGCCCCAGGCCTATTTCGCTTTTGGACTGAAATAGGCCCCCTGCTGGCTGCCCCAGGCCTATTTCGCTTTTGGACTGAAATAGGCCCCCTGCTGGCTGGTACCCTGCGGGATGCAGGGGCGCACTTGTTGGTTTTTTCTTTGTTTTGAAGGGGGGACGGCCACCTTGCCTTCCCCCCAGGTCTATTTCGCTTTTGGACTGAAATAGGCCCCCTGCTGTCTGGCCCCCCGCCTGGGTTACGGCATCCCCTCCCACTCTTCCCTTCCGTTCCTCCCTCCCGGGCTTTGCAGCCGACTGCCCCATTATGCAGGTGACGCAGTGGTCCATTTTCCCTCTCCCTCCTATCCTCCTCCTGCTCAAGGCTCATGGGCCTGCACCCTTACGGCTGGTCACGAACTACCACCCCCTGCTGTCCAGCCTGGGTTACGGTAATCCCATCCCTCCCCTTCCGTCCTTCCTCCCGGGAGCTTATGAGCTCTGACTCCTTCGCAGCTGGTCACGATGACACCTTTTGTGACTTTATTTTCAGTCCTCTTTTGCGTACCCTGCGGGATGCAGGGGCGCACTTGTTGTTTTTCTTTGTTTTGTTGGGGGGATGGCCACCTTGCCTTCCCCCCAGGTCTATTTCGCTTTTGGACTGAAATAGGCCCCCTGCTGTCTGGAGGGTGCATTCCAGAGCTCTCTCCGAGGAGAGAGCAGCTAGCTTTTGCTCTCCTTCAGAGGACTTTTCCCCTGGTTCTTCTCCCCAAAGCAGGGGAGAATCATTCCCTTTCCCCCGAGGAGGTTGAGCTCACTGCAGCTGCTTCTGTCTCACCCCAGGTAAGCCACTTTCTACACCTTTTGCTGAGGTTTTTCCAAGGCAAGGTGCCTGGGTGGGGCAGAGTAGCTGCAGTTTGTTCCTTCTCCTTTCCCTCTTTTGTCCCTGTTTCTTCAGAGTTTTCTTTTGATTTTTGATAGTTTTTTTGTTTTCTTGTTTGTTCCTCTGTTTGTTTGTTTGTTCTTTTGTTTGTCTGTGGTTCCTTTGAGTGTCGTGTCTGCCATTGTGTGTTCCTCAGTTATTAGTTTTGTCCCCCTCCCCCTCTTTTTTTCTTTCATTTGTGTTTCCCTTCCCCATATTAGCTTCACTATAGTGCACAGCTTCTTTCTCTCAAGCCTTAATTAGCTCCTCAGCTAGCCCAGGTTCTCCTGAATTTCCTTCACTTCCCTGTCCAAACCCCCCCCCCCCCCCTCCACTGCCAGAGCCTGCCCCCTCCCCCACCCTCTGCTTTCCCCCTTCCCCTTTCCTATCCTTTTGTTGTTTTAGTTTTTCCCCACTTTACAAAACCTCAGGAAGGCTGTGGGTACCTGAAGAGCTCCATTCACCAGCACCATTAAGGCTGTTATAGTAGGGAGAGGCCCCCCCTATTGTCATCACCGGCGGCACCACCAGCGTTTGGGGACCGCCAAGAAAATTATCATGCCCCGGAAGGGTCCAGCAAGGTGGCGGCACAAGAATTCCACCGAGCCCAAGCTCCGGAAGGTAAAGGAGCCTGGGAAGCCAGCTGCAGGACCATGTGATGAACTAGGGCCTGAAAATCCAGGTGAGGGGCCCTCAACGACCTTTCACAGACCGCCAGAGACTAGTGCCGCGCAAGTGCTGAAAAAAGTACAGTGGGCCCATCGCCGGGGGCAGCTTGCAGCAGAGGGAACCCCATCTGCTCCACCCACGAGCACAGCACCCGCTGTGGAGGAGGTCCCTCCTGTGCAGGAGGGCATCACGGGCGCTGACGCGTCACGAGCCGAGCTCCAAGCTGCACCGGCGACACCCGTGTGCGATACCCAAGCGGCGACAGACACTGCTGACCATGGCACTACCAACGAGGGTGGGTCAGCTGTTAGACCACCCTCAGCCACTGACACCAACCACCAAAAGGGACCTCTCCACCCACCGACCGTGGAACAAGTTCCAGTTCTTTCCTTACCGCCGGCCTCCGCAACCCTGACGGGAGGCATGGAGGCTGGAGGTGGGCCTCTCCCTCCCACCACCGCATCCCACGGTGCCAGCAGTAGCAACACCAGCAGTACAGGGGACCGAGCCCAGGGTGGGAAGAAGAGGAAAGAAAAGACGAAGTGGGTGAGACCGAACCCTAGTACGCCTCCCGCAGCTGCCCGGACGTATGCGGCCGTCGCAGCTAGTCCCCTCCCCTCCCCTCCTATTGGATTTGGGGCGAGTAGGCCGTGCCCCCCGCTCTCCAGTGTCATCACGGGGGGACGTTGCGGCCTCAGTCGCAAGCACGCTATCCGGTGCGACATACTGGCTACAAGTAGCATCCAGGACTACGCACTGGAGGCGGCTCAGGTAGTAGGGGCGGAGAATGTTCATTCGGCGAGCAAGGAGAGCGGCAGGGTGGTGCTCTATTTTCGTTCCCTGGCCGCCACCCACAAGGCCCTGGTCACGGGGCTTGTGGTAGATGGGCTTTTCCACTCTCCGGAACCATTAGACGTGCAGGGGGTGCGAGTTGTCCTGTCCAATGTCCCGCCTTTCCTGACTGAGGCCGGGCTGAGACAGCAGCTCAGCACCCTAGGGGATGTGCGTTCTTCCATCACGGTCCTGCCCCTAGGGTTCCGATCGAAGGCGATGAGGCATGTGGAGTCCCACAGACGGCAAGCATGGCTAGTGCTTCCCAGGGGGACGGATGCTGTCGAGGGCTGGTTTCCTGTGTGGGATGGGGGCCGCTCCTACAAAATCTTCTACACCACCTTGGAGGACCGGTGTTATCTCTGCAAAGAGGCAGGGCACGTTCGGAAGGACTGTCCTCGGAAGCGAGGACAGGCCCCGAATGGGAGTAAGAGTGCCACCCCCGCAGCCGGTCCTCCCGGAGCCGCAGCGCTCCAGAGCGGCACCCCGGACGCCAGGACCCCCTCACCCCTGGGAAAGCAGACCCTTACTCCACATGCTGAGCCTCAGGCACAGCGAGCTGCAGTGTCCCAGCCAGCCTCGAGGGACTCCCCTCCATCGCCGCCGGCGGCTGCTCCCCACTGTGCGTCGTCTGTTGCCGGAGAGTCGTCAGGCAATCTCGGTGCCACTCACGGCGGCCAGGAGAGGAAGACCAAGCCGCCTCGTGCTCGTGGAGCGGACGTTTCTCTGCCCCTATCTGGTGGTGAGTCCGAGGCTACCGGGCCCCCACCAAAGAAGGGGAGCGGTACTCGCGCCCGTCGGAAAGGCAGTACCAGAGAGTCAGGACCCTCCCTCTTCTAAGGAGGCGTCCCAGGATTTAGAGCAGGGGAGGGACGAGCAGGTAACACAGAGGGGAGAAGTGAGTAAAATGTGTCCGGTATCTGATAAGCTGCCCACCTCGGATTCAGCGGGGCAGGATGCCGCTCCGCTTGCTCCCCTCCCACCCACTTCGTCGCTTAGGAAGAGGGGACTCCCGGAAGATGAACCGGACCGTAGGGTTACCACCATCAGGCCAGCTTGGACTTTCCATTCTGAGGCCGGCCCTTCCAGCCCAAAGAGGAGGGCCCCACCGCAGATCTCAGGCCTGCCTGCCCTGGACGCATCAGGGGCGCCCAGGCAGGTCTGGGACGCTGATAGCTTCCTCGAGCTGGTCTGTGGTGGGCCTCTTGAGTCCCCTTTCCCTTTTACGCCCCTCATGGACCTCCCCCTGTACAGTCCATTGCCTGCTGATAGCTCCGATGAGGCGCCTACCGCTGCATCTACCTCTCCCCACCCGAAGCATGAGGTTACCACGCCCTCTGGGGATGTGCTGGTGGGGAGAGGACGGCCTCCGGAGTCAGAAGCAGGGGTCGGCGAGACCACAGAGCCCCTAAGGTCTCTGGTCACGGAGCAGCAGGCAGGAAAGGTTGCAGCTGAAGGTGCGCCCCCCCACTCCTCCTCTCTAGAGTGCCCGGTGGTTCCCTCTGCCGTTGAGGTTTCCATCCGGGAAGAGATGGACACGGGGGCCCCCCCCTCCTCTGCCTGCTGGTCTACCGAGTGCTACCTTGGACCTCAGGGGGAGGTCTAGTTCCCATCACAGGGAGGTTGGGAATGAGGGTCATTCCCAGATGGGAGGGCTGGCGGATTCCGCTGTGTCCCGCGGCCTCCCGGGATCCCTCATTCCCTTGGCTGAGCCGACCCTCCTCCTGTCATCCGAGGAGGTGCTCGGCCAGCCTGACGTGCTGGATAAACAGGACCGGCATGGGGCAGGCGACCCCTTGTAAGTTGCCGCCCCATGCGACCGTTTCCATTGCCGATAGAGAATGGCTCTGACATTCGGCACGCTGAACGTCTGCGGCTGCAGGAGGGGTCTCCGGAGGCACTGGGTGCTCTCCTTCCTTGAGGCGGGAGGGTACTCGGTGTCCTTCCTTCAGGAGACCCTTTCCACCCCAGAGACCGAGGCATCTTGGCTTCTGGGGTGGCGCGGCAGGGTGGAACTCAACCACTCCGGCGGGCAATCCGGCGGGGTGGCCATCCTGCTGGCGGAATCCCTGCAGGCCGAAGTGCTGGATGTCCGACCTGTCGTGCCCGGTCGTATGCTTCACCTCCAGGCCCGGATCGAGGGCTGCACGATTAACCTGGTTAACGTGTATGCCCCGACCGCCGGTCCCGAACGTGAAGCATTCTTTCGCCAGATGTCGGCCTACCTGGACACCCTGGATGCTGACGAGGAGGTCGTGCTCGGGGGTGACTTTAATTGCACCCTCGAGCGCGGCGACCGTACGGGGAGCGAATGGCACCCCGCCTCGTCGGCCGTCCTCAGGGAGGTGGTCCACTGCCTGTCCCTGGCTGACGTCTGGCGAACGCAGCACCCCGGGGCATCCGACGGCCACACCTTTATCAGGGTGCGGCTCGGACAGGTGTCTCGCTCTTGGATCGACCGTTTTTATTTCTCCTTCGGGTTGATGTCACGAGCCCTTTCTAGTGCCAATGAGGTGGCAGCCTTCACGGACCACCACGCGGTGACCGTGAACTTGAGGTTCGACATAGTCGGGCCTCGTGCTGCCTATTGGCACTTTAACAACTCGCTTTTAGAGGAGAAACGGCTCGTGACGGCGGTCCGGGAGTTTTGGGGAGACTGGCGCGAGCTCGAGGCGGACTTCCCCTTGCTCACCGAATGGTGGGACGTGGGGAAGATTCGTCTCGGGCTTCTCTGTCGGCAATATGCTAGAGACGTTAACAGGGAGCGGCGTCGTGAGACGGAGCGGCTCAAGGGGGAGCTGCTCTCTCTCGAGGCGGGGCTCTCTGACGCCGAGCACCAGCTGCAGGCGGAGTATGAGGAGAAGAAGCGCACCCTTCGGGCCCTCGAGGAGCGGCGAGGCCGAGGGGCTTTTGTGCGCTCGCGAGTCCAGTTCCTCCGTGAAATGGACTGCAGCTCGCGCTTCTTCTACGCACTTGAGAAGAGGAGGGGGAAGAAGGGGCAGATGACGTGTTTACTCTCCGCCGACGGAACCCCCTTCACGGAGCCGGAAAAGATCAGGGCGAGGGCACGGGACTTTTACTCTGCCCTCTTCTCTCCGGACCCTGTCGATCCGACTGCCTGTAGGGACTTATGGGATGGGCTTCCCGCACTCAGTCAGCGCGACAGGGAGAGGCTGGAGAAGCCCTTCACTCTGGCCGACCTCTCTGCCGCGCTGGGTCAGATGCCCAACAATAAAACACCGGGCATCGACGGACTGAGCGTTGAGTTCTTTGCCCATTTTTTTGACCTCCTAGGACCTGACCTCCTGTGGGTCCTAGAGGAAGCCTGGGAGAACGGCGCCCTTCCCCTCTCCAGCTGTCGCGCGGTGCTGACCCTCTTGCCCAAGAGTGGGGACCCGCGCGACATTCGGAATTGGCGTCCGCTCTCCCTGCTCTGCACAGACTACAAGATCTTGGCCAAAGCGATGTCGCAGCGGCTGGGGTCTGTGCTGGCGAGTGTGATCCATCCCGATCAGTCCTACACCGTCCCGGGCCGGACCATCTTTGACAACATCTTTTTGGTCCGGGACCACCTTCATTTTTGCCGTAGGGCCGGTCTGTCGGTAGGTTTTTTGTCCCTTGATCAGGAGAAGGCCTTCGACAGGGTGGATCACACGTACCTCATGGGAACCCTCCAGGCATTCGGATTCGGCCCCCGTTTCGTGGGTCTTCTCCGTGTCCTGTACTCTTCTGCAGAGTGCCTTGTCAAGGTCAACTGGTCCTTGACGGCGCCTCTGGCATTCGGTCGAGGAGTACGTCAGGGGTGCCCGCTCTCCGGTCAGCTCTACGCCCTGGCCATCGAGCCGTTTCTGTGTCTTCTGTGCAGGCGGCTCGTTGGCTTGGTGCTAAGGGCGCCAGAGATGCGGATCACCCTGTCGGCATACGCTGACGACGTGCTCCTCGTGGTCCAAGACCCACTTGATTTGGAGAGGGTGCGAGCCTGCCAGCGGGTTTATTCATCCGCATCCTCGGTCCGAATCAACTGGGTCAAAAGCTCTGGACTTTGGGTAGGGCCGCAACGGGTGGACCCTCCCCCTAGCCAGATTGCTAATTTTTCATGGGGCATGGGGACCCTGAAATATCTGGGTGTCCACCTCTCCGCTGCGAAGTCTGCGGCCCCAGCGAACTGGAAGGAGTTGGAGGAGAAGATCGCAGTTCGTCTGGGGGCATGGAAGGGTCTCGTAAAGCTCATGTCCTTCCGAGGGAGGGCCTTGGTGGTGAACCAGCTGGTGTCCAGCATGCTGTGGCACCGGCTGGCCGCCCTGAGGCCGCCCTCGGTGTTCATCTCCTGGACCCAGAGGAAATTGCTGGACTTCTTCTGGGCCGGGAGGAAGCACTGGGTCTCCGCAGGTGTCCTGGGGCTCCCCCTCGGGGAGGGAGGGCAGGGGGTGGTGGACATAAAATGCAAAGTCCACACCCTGCGGCTCCAGGCCTTGCGGAGGTTCCTGTACGCAGACCCGCCTCCGCAGTGGCGCCCTCTGGGGGCCTTTTTCCTCCAGCAAGTGGGCGGGTTGCGGTACGACTGGCAGCTCTTAATAATCGACAGGGAAGTGTACGCACGCGACTTCCCTGCGCTGCCATTCTTCTACCAGGACATTTTCAAAGCCTGGAGTGTGGTCTCCGGAACACGAGACCCCTCAGCGCCCCTGAGTTTGGATACTCCAGAAGAGCCCCTTATTCACAACCCCGCTCTGGTTGTGAGTGCCCTGGAGTCCCCTCAGGTGCGCCGATGGCTCATAGCGTCCGGAACCACACGGGTCGGAGATCTCCTGAGCACTGACCGGCGATGTTGGGTGTCCCCAGAAGCGCTGGCCCAGGTAATGGGCATGGGGCACCCGTACGTAGCCGGTCACCTGCTCAGGGAGATGCGGGGCCTTTTTACCCCCCGGCCCCTCCAGCCCCTCCAGGCCGGGAGTCCCCACCCCTGCCCACCCCTACCCCTATTCTCCCGGACCTGTTAATTGGCCCCCTGACTCAACAAGGACCCCCTCGACCTCCCTGTCCCCCTTCCCGCAGCCTAAGCAGGCTGCGGGAGCTGCGGCAGGTCCTTTTCCAGGACGCCACAAAGACGGCCCTCGCTGAACTGGTGCACCACTGTGTGCACCAGGACTCTCTCTCCAGCCGCCCAGATACCCCCTGGCGGAGAGTGTTGGGCGATGCGCATAAACCCCGGTGGGAACAGTTTTATTCGGAACTGATTCCGAAGCCCACCGGGGACCTGAGCTGGCGCATCGCCCACGGGGCCGTCGTGACTGGCAGCCTGCTGGCACGCATCAGGGGTACGGGAGGGGGGTGCAGTTTCTGCGGGGAAGAGGACTTGCTGGAACATATTTTCCTGCGATGTCCTCGCCTTTCACCCTTCCTCGCGGAGCTGAAGACCCTCCTCCTCCACTTCTGGCTGCACTTCAGCCCTCATCTTTTTCTTTATGGCTGCACCACACCTAGGAATAAGTGGCTGAAGGCTAGAAGCCACCTTGTAAACTATCTTCTGGCCACTGCCAAATATGTCATCCATAAGACCAGGCTTGTGGCGTTAGATGGTGGCACCCCGGATGACTGCACGGCCTTCTTCCGAGGTGTGGTGCGGGCCAGAGTGGGGGCTGAGTACGCCCATGCTGCGGCCACGGATACGTTGCGCTTGTTCATCTGGCGCTGGGCGATGGCTGACGTACTCTGTTCGGTTCAGGATGGACCCCAGCCTTCACTAACCGTCCATATTTAGGCCTTTTGTTTCGGGCAGTAGCGCACGCCCTTCAATACAAGCACGTGTACGGGAGCAGTGAGGCGTTCCCGCCCTTAGGTAGCTATGAGCCTCGGGGTCCCACTTGGGCAAACGGGAGCAACCCCGAAGCCCCCCCGCCAGGGTTACGGTTTCCCTTCCCTCTTTCCCATCAGTGTCATTCTGAGGCTAACAGGTGCATGCCTGGCAGTGCCCCCCCCCCCCCTTCCCCTCACCTTTCTCTCAAGCCTCTGCGCATGGAAGTGTTCATCTTTGGACAGCTGCGTCACATCTTTGTGATTTTGTTCAGGCCTTTTCTTCTGTGTCCCCTGCGGGATGCAGGGCACAGTTCTTTGACTATTATTTCGGTGGGAGAGTGGGCTGGTGTCCCTTTCCCGGGCGTTTTTTTGTACGGTCTGAAATAGGCCCCCTGCTGTCTGGCTCTAGTATTACTTGCTGCCTTATGGTAACTTGCCTGTTCCTGCCCCTGACAGTGCTGCACTGCATCACATTATGCACTGTTTTTCTGACACCTCTTAGTGCTGTATTCTTGTGTTAGACAAAGAATGCAGAGGACTTTGACTATGTGCTGGAATGCAGCCAGCCAACACCCCAGACCCATTAGCTGATTGGTCTAATACATTCGCAAATGAAATGCACTGCACTAATCTAGAATCAACTCTCGGCATGTACTCTGATTGGTCAGTATGGAAGGTATAAAAGATTATGCACCTCACTAGAACTTTGGGGTGGCTGGGTGATTGTACAGTTGTATGGACCTGTCGCCCCCCAGAACAAACTATTTCCTCGTACTTTGTTCTTTTTCCTCTCCCTATTCCCTTTGTTTCTGTCTTTCCCTAATAAAGTCTCAAGTTGCCTATTGCAGCTGTGTTAACTTTAGAATTAACATTATTGGTAGTAGAAGGACAGGGTTTTCTTTTGCAGCTGTACTTTGACTCTCCTTACTGGTTGGACCAGGTATTTGACCTTTTCCCGGCTCTTCAAGTTTGGGCTCCCGGGCCTGACGGAAGGGTCTCCAGCCTCCAAATTGGAAAGTCTGAAGGACTTCGTTTGGTGAGAAGTTGCCATGAATCTGATGCAAATCCGGCTGGGATTTCATCTAGAGTATTATAGTTGAGACTTCGGATTGGTTCACTCGCAGGAGAGGAGGCCTTTCCTGAAGGTTAGCAGCCAGGGGTTGCTTCACTGTTTTTTGTCTTTGTTTAAGTAGGCTGTCTCGGTCTCTTTGACGCCCCCCCATCACCATTCCCTGCAATGGAGTTAAAGCGCCAGGAGTGTTGCTGGTGTGAATTTGGTAAAGGTAAGAAATACGTCACTTTGTCATAAGGGTGACTTTTTAAATTGTTTTCTTTGTTTACCCATTGGTAACTTGTTTTAATGTCTAAATTCTGGTCAAATCAATTAGGAGGTCGGGATAGGATTAATTCTACAAGTCTGTTGGAATGTGTTTTCTCTTTGCACCAGCCAGCTGTGCAGTTAGTTTGCCTCTGGTTTGTTATAGATCCCGTGTGTTTAGAGATGCTTGTTATCCCAGGACAAGCAGGATGCTAGTCCTCACATATGGGTGACATCAGTAATGGAGCCCTATGTACGGAAAACTTCTTTAAAAGTTTCTATGAAACTTTTGAATGGCACCGGAGTGCCTACTGAGCATGCCCAGCATGCTATGATATTCCCTGCCACAGGGGTCTCCCTTCAGTCTTCTTTTTTCCGCGAAGCGGTTAGCCTCGCGGTATAATCGGAGTCTGAGGTGAATTTTCATCTCCAAAAAATTCGGAAAATTTCGAAAAATACTAACTTCATCGCAGGGGTTTTCCCATTTGTTACCGGCGGTAACTTTTTTTTCTCTCTCGATTCCCGGCTGGGATCGATATAATTCGAGTTTTTGCCATCGACGGCCGTCCGGCGCTATGGCCTCCGGGTTTAAAAAGTGCCCGAATTGCACTAGAACAATGTCGATTACCGACCCGCATTTTGAATGTGTTCTTTGCCTAGGCAAGGATCACAACATTCAGGCATGTCCATCTTGTGCTGAAATGACCAGTAAGGGTCGGCGACTTAGGGCCGAGAAGATGGAACAGCTTTTTTCAGTTCAGCTGCTTCCAAGACCGTCCACTTCGGCTCAGTCTTCTCCATCGGCCTCGGTTCGGCAACTGCTGTTAAAGAAAAAACTTCCAGCTGCGGGGGACGCATCCACTACATCTCCGTCGATTTCATCGAAGGCATCGACTTCAGGAAGCGACAAACAGCCCGAGAAGCATCGCCATCGACATCGACGAAGGCGGGAACTGGTGACTGGAGACACTACCACAGGTACGGCCTCTCCGGCTAAGAAACCCCGGACGGAAGCAGAGGCTCCAAGGCCTACTGACGGGCGATCCCCACCGATATCGGTGCCGGGTTCCGAACCTCCTCAGGGCCCTGAGGAGGAATCGGCATCGCCAACACCGCCTCCCTCCACAGCTGCTCTGTTTTCACCAGCTGTGCGAGTGGAACTTGACTCCCTAATACGTCAAGCGGTGCAACAGGCTCTCCGAGAGGCGATTCCACCATCGATGCCGATTCCACATCCATCGATGCCCATTCCCGCACCAACGATTCCGGGGTCATCGACGATGCCGCGGGAACCGGTACCGATTCCAACCCCGGTACATTCACCGATACCGCATACGCCCCCACCGATTCCTTCTTCGGTGCCACCGATGCCCATGCCGGTGCCCTCACCAAGAATGCCTATTCCAGCACCGATTCCTCAGGGGGATGTTCCCATTCTACATCCAGTTTTCAATAGACTGGACACACTACTGGGAATCCTAACGAAACAATTACCACAGGACCCACTTCCAGGCCCTTCAGGGGTGCCAGGGCCCCCTAGGCCACATTCACCTGTAAAAACATCAGTTCCTTATCCAAGGCCACAGGATGAACCGGATGACTCTCATTCTGAATATTCTTCGGAGGAAAATTTATTCTCTGAACCGTCTCCAACTGAGGATCACAGAAAGTCTCCACCGGAAGACCTCTCCTTTACAAATTTTGTTAGGGAAATGGCTGATACCATTCCATTCCCTATACAAACAGAGGTGGATCAGCGACAAAAGACTTTGGAAGTCTTACAGTTTGTAGACCCTCCAAAGGAAATGTTGGCAATCCCGGTTCATGAAGTGTTACAAGAACTTCAACACAGGATCTGGGAGCATCCAAGTTCTGTCTTACCGGTCAACAAAAGGGCTGAAGCCACTTATTTGGTACAACCAACTCCAGGATTCCAAAGAACACAACTGCCCCACCAATCAGTGGTGGTAGAATCCGCCCAAAAGAAGGCAAAGAGACAAAAGTCCCATGCTTCAGTGCCGCCGGGGAAGGAGAGTAGGTTGTTAGACAACCTAGGCAGAAAAGTTTTCCAGGGTTCCATGCTGGTATCAAAAATTTCATCTTACCAGCTGTACATGAACCAATACCAAAGGAACCTTTGGAAACAGGTTCAGGAACTTTCTCTTGCTCTTCCGGAACAATATCAAGAGGCATTTCAATCACTTATACATAAAGGCCTTGACTCTGGCAAACACGAAGTCAGAGCAACTTATGACTGTTTTGAAACAGCAGCAAGGTTATCAGCATCTGCTATAGCGGCAAGGCGATGGGCATGGCTGAAGGCCTCGGATCTTCGCCCAGAAGTCCAAGAGCATTTGTCCGATCTACCGTGCTTAGGGGATAATCTCTTCGGAGAAAAAATAAAGGAAGCTGTAGCAACCCTTAAGGACCACTCGGAGACGTTAAAACAATTGTCGTCTCAGCCTCAGGAGTCTCAGGCCTCTTCTAGAAAGTTTCCAAGAAGAGACACTCGACGGCCGTACTATCGCCAACGTAGATACTACCCCCCAGCAGGTAGACAAAGACCTAGCCGCCCAGCACAACGCCAACAGCCTAGACAAAGGCAACCGAGGGCTCAACCACCTCCACAAACGACAGCCACTTCTGGTTTCTGAACATCCCCAGAGAGCAGCAGCTACATCAATCCGTTCCCAGAAACACCTGTAGGAGGTCGCATTCAGTACTTCCACAACAATTGGACCTCCATCACCACCGACCAGTGGGTGTTATCCATCACAACTCACGGTTACAGGCTGGATTTCTTAACTACCCCTATAGAGAATCCACCACTTCACTCTCACTCAATAAATCAACACTCCATAATTCTTCAAACAGAATTATCCACCCTTCTGAGAGCCAGGGCCATAGAACCAGTTCCTGGACCTCAAAAAGGCAGAGGATTCTATTCCAGATATTTCCTCATTCCAAAGAAAACAGGAGGCCTTCGTCCTATCCTAGACCTCAGGAATCTCAACAAATTTCTCAAAAAAGAAAAATTCAGAATGGTATCCCTAGGCTCCATTCTACCTCTTCTTCAAAGGGGAGATTGGCTCTGCTCTCTGGATCTTCAAGATGCCTACGCTCACATCCCCATCTATCCTCCTCATCGCCAGTACCTGCGATTTCGGGTAATGGATCAACACTTTCAATACAGAGTGCTGCCATTCGGTCTCGCATCAGCACCAAGAGTATTCACGAAATGCATGGCTGCAGCAGTGGCACACCTACACAAACAAAAAGTGCACGTGTTCCCTTACTTAGACGATTGGCTCATCAAAAGTCAATCAAAAGAAGGAGCTGTCACTTCCCTCAAGCTCACCATCCAAGTCCTTCATTCCTTGGGTTTTCTCATCAACTACCAGAAATCCCATCTGTCACCAACTCATCTACTACAGTTCATAGGTGCAGAACTAAACACTACGCTAGCGACTGCTTTTCTACCAAGAGACCGTGCTCAGACACTTGTCCTCTTAACTCACGATCTTCGCAACCGATTCAAGGTGACAGCTCACCAGTGCCTCATTCTTCTAGGGCACATGGCTTCCACAGTTCATGTAACTCCCATGGCCAGACTGACCATGCGACTTCTACAATGGACACTCAAAACACAGTGGATACAAGCCACTCAACCAATGTCCACTCCTATTTACATCACACCAGAGCTCAAAGCTGCACTTCTCTGGTGGACGCTAATGCCCAACCTGCTCAAAGGCCTACCTTTTCAACAACCAGTTCCACAAGTGACGTTGACTACAGATGCATCCACCTTAGGGTGGATGCATCTGTAGTCATCTAAAGACACAGGGCAAGTGGACACGACTCGAAGCCACTTTTCAAATAAACTTCCTAGAGCTTCGAGCTATACGCTATGCGCTGCATGCATTCAAAGACTGCCTATCACACAAGACTGTTTTAATCCAAACGGACAACACAGTAGCCATGTGGTACATCAACAAACAAGGAGGGACAGGTTCTTACCTTCTTTATCAAGAAGCAGCACAGATTTGGGACTGGGCCCTAACACATTCAATTCTTCTACGGGCCACCTACCTAGCGGGCATCCACAACACAGTGGCGGATCGCCTCAGTCGTCAGTTCCAACCACACGAATGGTCCTTGAATCCAGCAATAGTATCCAAGATCTTCCAACGCTGGGGACAACCGACGATAGATCTCTTTGCATCCCAGCTCAACTACAAAGTGAACAATTACTGCTCTCTACTCCGACAGCAGAACAGCCTACCAAAGGACGCATTTGCTCGCCATTGGAACTCAGGCCTGTTATACGCGTATCCTCCGATACCACTTATCACCAAAACACTAGTGAAGCTACAACAGGACAAGGGGACTATGATACTCATAGCCCCATATTGGCCTCGACAAGTATGGTTCCCCACACTGCTAGATCTCTCAGTCAGGGATCCGATTCGCCTGGGAGTAGCTCCCAATCTCATAACTCAGGAACAGGGTCAGTTGCGTCATCCCAACCTTCAATCCCTGTCCCTGACAGCATGGATGTTGAAAGCTTGATCTTACGGCCACTCAACCTTCCATCCGCTATATCTCAAGTACTTATCGCTGCGCGTAAACCTTCCACTAGAAAGAATTATTCCTACAAATGGAAACGGTTTACTTTGTGGTGCACTCAGAAAGATTTAGATCCTTTCACTTGCCCCACTACATCGCTACTAGATTACCTTTACCATCTTTCAGACTCTGGTCTTAAGACATCATCGGTAAGGGTACACTTAAGTGCAATCTCAGCTTACCATAATAAGCTGGACGATGCTCCTATCTCCACACAGCCTCTCGTCAGTAAATTCATGAGAGGCCTAACTCACATTAAACCTCCAATTCATTCCCCAAGCATACTATGGGACCTGAATGTGGTATTAACCAGACTTATGCGGTCTCCTTTTGAACCCATAAATACTTGCGACCTTAAATACCTAACTTGGAAAACGGTATTTCTCATAGCCATTACATCAGCTAGAAGGGTCAGCGAACTACAAGCGCTAGTCACATACGAACCCTTTACAAAGTTCCTACATGATAGAGTAGTCCTCCGGACACACCCAAAATTCCTTCCAAAAGTGGTCACGGAATTCCACTTGAACCAATCCATAGTTTTACCTACATTCTTTCCGAGGCCTCACTCTCACCAGGGAGAAAGAGCCTTACACACTTTGGACTGTAAGCGTGCGTTGTCCTTCTATTTAAACCGCACTACAGCCCAGAGGAAATCCAATCAGCTGTTTGTATCCTATGATCCAAACAAACCGGGTAAAGCAGTGGGTAAGCATACTCTGTCAAACTGGCTAGCAGATTGCATACAATTTTGTTATGACAAAGCAGGCCTTACTCTTCAAGGGCGAGTAAAAGCACACTCAGTCAGAGCGATGTCAACTTCAGTAGCACACCTTCGCTCTGTACCTATTCGGGACATTTGCAAAGCAGCAACGTGGAGTTCTCTTCACACCTTTACAGCTCACTACTGTTTAGACAAAGAGGGAAGACAAGATTCAGCCTATGGACAATCCGTCTTAAAGAACTTGTTTCCAGTATAACCCCAACTCCTTCTACATCCGACCTGCTGTGATTTCGGCTGATTCATTTCAATAACAATACCTCACGGTTACTTCAGCACAAAATGACTCAGCTTCTAGCTTGCTAATCACCCATATGTGAGGACTAGCATCCTGCTTGTCCTGGGATAAAGCAAAATTGCTTACCTTGTAATAGGTGTTATCCCAGGACAGCAGGATGTAGTCCTCACGAAACCCACCCGCCACCCCGCGGAGTTGGGTCCGATACGTTTATTATGTTATTTTTGGCTAACGCTTATTGCTACAAGACAAGACTGAAGGGAGACCCCTGTGGCAGGGAATATCATAGCATGCTGGGCATGCTCAGTAGGCACTCCGGTGCCATTCAAAAGTTTCATAGAAACTTTTAAAGAAGTTTTCCGTACATAGGGCTCCATTACTGATGTCACCCATATGTGAGGACTACATCCTTCTGTCCTGGGATAACACCTATTACAAGGTAAGCAATTTTGCTTTATGTCTTATCAGTTATCTCCCCTTCCCTGTTGTCTGTGTCTCTCTCTTTCCCGACGGTGTTTTTAGCAGAGTACTAAGCATTCACTTTTTGTGGAAACCCACTCCCTTCCTTACGTTGCCCGTGTTCTCACACTCCCTAGTCCCTAATCCCGGACGCCCTGTAGCCCGGGTATAGCTCCAGGCTGTTCCTGTATTATCCCAAGGGAATCCCTTAACTTTAAGAACTCTGAGGATGTATTAGATTCATAAGTAAAGCCAGACAGTGTGTTTCTGGCTATCACAGCTATTTGTGCTCCAGCAGTTAATGTTGCATGAGGGGTCCCTTGTTTCTTTTTTGTTCTTCTTTGTTTTTTCCAGTGTAGTTTTTTTTTCTAAGATTAGTTTTTGTACACCTTTTTTTTCTTCCCTTGTGTCTTTTCTGTCCTGTTTTCTTGATTTCACTCCTGCCCCCCCACACTTTTGTTGAGGAGGAATCTCTGTGTATGTGTCTGTCTGTGCTTATCTTTTTTTTTTCCTTTTTTCCTCCACTGCCTAAGAACATAAGAACATAAGAAAATGCCATACTGGGTCAGACCAAGGGTCCATCAAGCCCAGCATCCTGTTTCCAACAGTGGCCAATCCAGGCCATAGGAACCTGGCAAGTACCCAAAAACTAAGGGGTAGATTTTAAAAGAAGCGCGATCAGCCTACTTTTGCTTGCGCATCAGACTCAAGCAAAAGTACGCTGGATTTTAGTAGATACGCGCGGAGCCGCGCGTATCCACTAAAATCCTGGATCGGCGCGCGCAAGGCTATCGATTTTGTATAGCCTGCGCGCGCCGAGCCGCGCTGCCTCCCCCCGTTCCCTCCAAGGCCGCTCCGAAATCGGAGCGGCCTTGGAGGGAACTTTCCTTTGCCCTCCCCTCACCTTCCCCTCCCTTCCCCTACCTAACCCACCCGCCCGGCCCTGTCTACACCCCCCCCCTTACCTTTGTCGGGGGATTTACGCCTCCCGGAGGGAGACGTAAATCCCCGCGCGCCAGCGGGCCTGCTGCGCGCCGGGCCGCGACCTGGGGGCGGGTACGGAGGGCGCGGCCACGCCCCCGGGCCGTAGCCACGCCCCGTACCCGCCCCCAAAATGCTGCCGACACGCCCCCAGAACGCCGCGACGACCGGGCCCGCCCCCCGACACGCCCCCGACACGCCCCCCTCCGAGAACCCCGGGACTTACGCGAGTCCCGGGGCTCTGCGCGCGCCGGGAGGCCTATGTAAAATAGGCTTCCCGGCGCGCAGGGCCCTGCTCGCCTAAATCCGCCCGGTTTTGGGCGGATTTAGGCGAGCAGGGCTCTGAAAATCTACCCCTAAGTGTATTCCATGTAACCATTGCTAATGGCAGTGGCTATTATCTAAGTGAACTTAATAGCAGGTATTGGACTTCTCCTCCAAGAACTTATCCAATCCTTTTTTAAACACAACTATACTAACTGCACTAACCACATCCTCTGGCAACAAATTCCAGAGTTTAATTGTGCGTTGAGTAAAAAAGAACTTTCTCCGATTAGTTTTAAATGTGCCCCATGCTAACTTCATGGAGTGCCCCCTAGTCTTTCTACTATCCGAAAGAGTAAATAACCGATTCACATCTACCCGTTCTAGACCTCTCATGATTTTAAACACCTCTATCATATCCCCCCTCAGTCGTCTCTTCTCCAAGCTGAAAAGTCCTAACCTCTTTAGTCTTTCCTCATAGGGGAGTTGTTCCATTCCCCTTATCATTTTGGTAGCCCTTCTCTGTACCTTCTCCATCGCAATTATATCTTTTTTGAGATGCGGCGACCAGAATTGTACACAGCATTCAAGGTGCGGTCTCACCATGGAGCGATACAGAGGCATTATGACATTTTCCGTTTTATTCATCATTCCTTTTCTAATAATTCCCAACATTCTGTTTGCTTTTTTGACTGCCGCAGCACACTGCACCGACGATTTCAATGTGTTATCCACTATGACACCTAGATCTCTTTCTTGGGTTGTAGCACCTAATATGGAACCCAACATTGTGTAATTATAGCATGGGTTATTTTTCCCTATATGCATCACCTTGCACTTATCCACATTAAATTTCATCTGCCATTTGGATGCCCAATTTTCCAGTCTCACAAGGTCTTCCTGCAATTTATCACAATCTGCTTGTGATTTAACTACTCTGAACAATTTTGTGTCATCTGCAAATTTGATTATCTCACTCGTCGTATTTCTTTCCAGATCATTTATAAATATATTGAACAGTAAGGGTCCCAATACAGATCCCTGAGGCACTCCACTGTCCACTCCCTTCCACTGAGAAAATTGCCCATTCATTCCTACTCTCTGTTTCCTGTCTTTTAGCCAGTTTGCAATCCACGAAAGGACATCGCCACCTATCCCATGACTTTTTACTTTTCCTAGAAGCCTCTCATGAGGAACTTTGTCAAACGCCTTCTGAAAATCCAAGTATACTTTATCTACCGGTTCACCTTTAGCCACATGTTTATTAACTCCTTCAAAAAAGTGAAGCAGATTTGTGAGGCAAGACTTGCCCTGGGTAAAGCCATGCTGACTTTGTTCCATTAAACCATGTCTTTCTATATGTTCTGTGATTTTGATGTTTAGAACACTTTCCACTATTTTTCCTGGCACTGAAGTCAGGCTAACTGGTTTGTAATTTCCCGGATCGCCCCTGGAGCCCTTTTTAAATATTGGGGTTACATTTGCTATCCTCCAGTCTTCAGGTACAATGGATGATTTTAATGATAAGTTACAAATTTTTACTAATAGGTCTGAAATTTCATTTTTTAGTTCCTTCAGAACTCTGGGGTGTATACCATCCGATCCAGGTGATTTACTACTCTTCAGTTTGTCAATCAGGCCTACCACATCTTCTAGGTTCACCGTGATTTGATTCAGTCCATCTGAATCATTACCCATGAAAACCTTCTCCATTACGGGTACCTCCCCAACATCCTCTTCAGTAAACACCGAAGCAAAGAAATCATTTAATCTTTCCGTGATGGCCTTATCTTCTCTCAGTGCCCCTTTAACCCCTCGATCATCTAACAGTCCAACTGACTCCCTCACAGGCTTTCTGCTTCGGATATATTTAAAAAAGTTTTTACTGTGAGTTTTTGCCTCTACAGCCAACTTCTTTTCAAATTCTCGCTTAGCCTGTCTTATCAATGTCTTACATTTAACTTGCCAATGTTTATGCTTTATCCTATTTTCTTCTGTTGGATCCTTCTTCCAATTTTTGAATGAAGATCTTTTGGCTAAAATAGCTTCTTTCACCTCCCCTTTTAACCATGCCGGTAATCGTTTTGCCTTCTTTCCACCTTTTTTAATGTGGGGAATACATCTGGACTGTGCTTCTAGAATGGTATTTTTTAACAATGACCACGCCTCTTGCACATTTTTTACTTTTGTAGCTGCTCCTTTCAGTTTTTTTCTAACAATTTTTCTCATTTTATCAAAGTTTCCCTTTTGAAAGTTTAGCACGAGAGCCTTAGATTTGCACACTGTTCCTTTTCCAGTCATTAAATCAAATTTGATCATATTATGATCACTATTGCCAAGCGGCCCCACCACCGTTACCTCTCTCACCAAGTCCTGTGCTCCACTGAGAATTAGATCTAAAATTGCTCCCTCTCTCGTTGGTTCCTGAACCAATTGCTCCATAAAGCTATCATTTATTCCATCCAGGAACGTTATCTCTCTAGCGTGACCCGATGATACATTTACCCAGTCTATATTGGGGTAATTGAAGTCTCCCATTATTACTGCACTACCAATTTGGTTAGCTTCCCTAATTTCTCTTAGCATTTCACTGTCCATCTCACCATCTTGACCAGGTGGACTGTAGTATACCCCTATCACTGTAGTCTTCCCTGACAGGCTGCTGAGCGCTGGAGTCTTCTCTGTTCTGTGTGTTTGAGTGTGTTTATAATTAGTTTTGTTCGTTTACCTTTGGTGCTGTAAAATCTCCTGGCTCTTCATGAGCTCCGGCAGTTTAACATAGCATGTTAAAAACTTTCTTTGTGTTGAGCTGTAGGAGTGCCCATTTGCTGGGTACTGTAGTTTTCGTTTGGTGTTTGTGTGCCCCTCCCATCTTAGGCATTTCTTTATGTCCCGCTGTGAGGGACGGGGGAGTGGTCCTCCCTTCCTCTGGTTTTGTTGGGGCGTGCTGGCTCTTGGGAACTGAAGTTTTCCCTTGCATCTGTTATCTCTGTCTTGTGTGCCTGGCTGTGTGGCTGCGTGTGGGTCTCCCCTCCCCAACGAATTCCAGGAATTCCAAAGGCAGGGGCAGAGAGGAAGGGGGAGTTGGTGGGCTTCCTCTCCCCACCTTCCCTTTCATTCGGGCATGCTGATTGTTGGGTAATGCAGTTTTTTCCTGGGGTGAGTTGGTCCCCCCTCGGTATTTCTTTGTGTTGCGCTCTGTGTCTGCGCTCGCCCTTCTGTTCTGTGGGCTTACTGTCTTGGCATTTCTATGTGTCCTGCTGTGAGGGGGACTGAGAGGGAGAACCTCCCCCCCCCCCTCTCGATTCATTCTGTTCTGTCCTTCTCTTTTTGTAACAGTCTATCTAGCAGTATTTCCCTGCATTCTGCTAAATTAACAGTTATTTTCCTTTGTTCGATTTATTTTTTCTTCAGCGGAGAACGTTCTGCTTTTCTAAGTATTAATCACTGGTGTTTAAAGTTTCTTGCTCTAGCTTCAGTATCTGTGCAGCAGAAGGCAAAAGGGGTCCTCTGAGGGGGTCTACTGTGGGTTGGCCAGGAGGTCACAGGAGCAACGACCGGTTCCATTTTCATGCCTTCTCCATTTAGTTTACTGAGTTTTCTGTGCTGAGTTTAATATCCTTTTTATTGTCCTTTTTGTTACTTGACTTATTTTCTTACTTTGTTACTTCTTGTACTACTCTGACAGGCCTTTTGCTGTTTTTAGGTTTAATTAAAGATATTTTATCTGGTATGTTTCCTTGTACTAGTTTCATTTTTTCCCCTTTTTTTTTTTTTCAGTGGCACGGCCGAGTATTTATTTGTCTGTATCTCCTGTGGTGGTGTTTTCTCTTTTCTCTTTTTCTTGCTTCTTAATCACGGTGATCACCCTGCCTAGCGTTATTTTATTTTTCTCTGTTTTGTTTTCAGCTCACGTTTCCAGAGACGGATCGCACATCGCAGACATTGCCTTCTGTGACTGGTTTTGTTTGAAGTTATTGAAGGAAGCATTTCCTGGTGTTAGTGCTTTAATGCTCTCATTATCTTGATCGTTTTGGGTTACTTGTGCAGTTCTTATTTAACAACAAAAAAAACAAAACAAAAGGAGGGAACTGTAAGTTCTTTTTGCTTTTCTGCTGTCTGCTCTGCTGGCTCGGTATTTCTGGTTATTTATTTTGCCTGGCAGGGCGGGTGAGTGAGAGTTCTTCCCTTGGAGTGGGAAGAGGGGGGCTGGTCAGCCCACCTCCTTCTGCCTGCCGTTTTAATTGCTGTTCTTTTCTTTTTTTTACTTGCCTTTCTTTTTTTCTTTCACCATTTCTGATATACATTTGCATGCTGCTGTTTAAACAAAACATGTCTGTAGCCGACTGCAGGGGGTCCATTGAAGGGACTCCTGCGGGACATTTAGGAATGCACAGATGAATTGACAGTTTCTATTTTCATGACTTTTCAGTTACTTTTACAGCTAGTGTTTTGTGCTGAGATTATAATCCTTTCCTTTTTACTTCCTGCCTTCCTGCGTTACAGGAGTTGTATTTGTTACTAACATCTTACTTACTGCACTACGTTTTCTGACACTGTTTTTCTACAGGAGTCCTGGCGCTGCTGGCTTTCAGGGCACCATCTGCTGTGCGTTTGTGTAGGTGCAGAGATTTATTTGTTCCGCTCTGTCATACATACACTGGACTTTTGCTGTTTTTACTTTAATGAATTTCTTCCTTTTCATTTGCAAATATTCTGTTTTGCTTGTGGCACTGGAGGGATGCCGAGCCTTCATTATCATAAATTGATCTGTTTAGTTCCCCAACTTTGACAATAATATAAGCCCCAATATGTTATATGGCTGGCTGCTTATTTTAAGCCCCCTATAATTCTTCCGATGTGTGTTTACTCTCTGGAAAGTTTCCTATCATCATATGACTTTATACGGACTTTACAATCTTTTGCAATATCCCTGGTGTTTTTATTCTCTAGTATAGCCTGAAAGCATACCTGCAGCACGTTGCAGCCAATGCTAATACAGTGGTGATATATGACAATGCTGTTTAAGCCTTCTGATACCCCTATATCCCTTGGGATACATGGTGTTACAATACATGTTGAAAGTTTTATTTGATGTCAAAACCAACACGGATATAATTAGCAAATATATAGAGAGGTCATGTGTACACATGGTAAGGTGTCACCAAATGAATGAGAAAACAAGGTGGTGAAATATACAAAAATAGGCAATACTGGGGACAGGACAGATGGTGTGCAATGCATGTTGTAGTTAACATTTTAGATGATAAAGTATGCCAAACTGGTTTTCAAAAGTTGAGTGTGTAGGGAAGACTGTGCTAGCTCTTTAACAGTGACCTTGTGACCATTGCTATGGACACGTGTCTGCATTGTTTACAAATAGGGACAGTGACAAAGTGAGGGCAAAGGCGATTGGTGCCATTTTGAAACCAGTCCAGCACCGGCACTGAGGGTATGATTGAAGGGATGGCTCCCAGACCTCCCGCTAGACCACCAGGTACATGTATAAGGTTTTTTTGGGGGGTCGGGAGGAATGGGAGAAGCAAAAGGGTAATTTGTAAAGGGTCGGGGTGGGTTTTTTTTTTATCGGGCCATCGGCGCCATTTTTATCAGTGGTAGCCAAAATGGCGCCGATGGCCCGAGAGCGGGAGATCGTGCCGGGACACCCCCCCCCCACTGGACCACCAGGTAATTTAACATTTGGGGGGGGGGTTCGGGAGGGTGGGAGAGCAAAGGGGTCATTTGTAAAGGGTCGGGGTGGGGTTTTTTTTTATCTGCTCAGGCCTCACTAAAAAATTAACGATGTGAATTGGAATCGGAACCGATTCCAATTCACATCTCTAACGATCCGATTTTTTTCTCCCTCCATCCGAACCTGATCGTTAAAACGATCGGGCACACGATTCACATCTCTACTACTGACACTGAAGCCCATTCTGCTGCCTCCTCTGTACAGGCCCCGTGGGCTTCCACTTTCTCCATGCTGATCTCATACATTGTGAGATCCGCATAGAGAAAGTGCTATTCTTGCACATTCCCAAAGATTACATGTGCCAATCACTAAAAAGTAATTTTTTTTTTTTTTACCTTTGCTGGCTGATGTTAGTTTTCTAATCAGTTGGTCACAGGCTTTTTTTCCACCTTCCCTTTCTTAATTTTTTGCCAATTCCTTTTATATTGTCCTTTTTTCTTCCGTATTTCTTTTCTCTCCATCTTCTTCCCTCAAACACAGTCAGGTTCTCATTCTCGCATGCATTTCTCTCTCTCACACACACACAGGCTCTCACTGTCACATGCTGTCTCTCATACAATCATTCATACACACAGTCTCTCACTGGCACATGCTGTCTGACTCTCACACACACAGGCTCTCTCTCACTCCCACATGCTGTCTTGCTCAAACATAGGCTCTCACCGTCACACGCTGTCTCTCTCACATACACAGAGGCTCTCACATGCTGCCTCTGCAAACATTCAGATCCTCACTCCCACACACAATCTCTGAACTCATCTCATACACGCACGCACACACACACACACACACACACACACCCACTACAGACCCTCAGCCTCTCTCTCACCTCTGGGCCTCCTCTTCGCGGGTGGCCCTGAACTTCTCGGGCCTCTTCCTCTTCCTCGGCCCTGCTACTGGGCCTCTTCCTCTTCTTGGGCCGCTGCGACTTGGGATTCGCAGCAGCCCGCGGCGGCTCCTCTTTTGCACGCACTGATGCTCTTTCTCCTTCCTGCACACGCGGCTCCGGCAATGTTTACTTCCGGGCCGCACAGGCAGGAAGGAGGAAGAGCATCAGCGTGTTTGAACGCGATCTTTTTCTTCGGGCAAGGAGGCTCAGCGGCTGCATGAGCCTCCTTGTGCCAGGGGGCATCGGCTCCCCTCGGGATACCACTGCAGACCTCCTCTTCGTGGGTCGCCGCAGGATGGGCTCTGCAGCGGCCCTGAACTTCTCGGGCCGTGACAGCCCTGCTACCGGGCATCTTCCTCTTCCTCGGCCCTGCTACCGGGCCTCTTCCTCTTCTTGGGCCGCTGCGACTTGGGATTCGCAGCAGCCCGCGGCGGCTCCTCTTCTGCACGCACTGATGCTCTTTCTCCTTCCTGCCCACGCGGATCCGGCAACGTTTACTTCCGGGGCCGCACAGGCAGGAAGGAGAAAGAGCATCAGCGCGTTTGAACGCGATCTTTTTCTTCGGGCAAGGAGGCTCAGCAGCCGCATGAGCCTCCTTGCGCCCGGGGGCATTGGCTCCCCTCGAGATACCACTGCTCGCATCTGCCCCTAATACTTTGGAAACTTTATTAAAAAATATATATATATATGACGTCACAGGATTGACCGGCCCACCGGGGGAAGCCCGATCCCCCGATAGGTCAATCTGCCCCTGTTTACAAGGGATGGCTTACTTTCGGGGGAGGTCTTATATTTAAGAATTCAGCAAAATCTCTACTAGGTCTTATTTTTGGGGGATGTCTTATTTTCGGGGAAACACGGTAGCTATTGGTATTGTTCCACAAGGTGGCTTCTGAAAGCACATCCTTGTGGATACATGATATTTCTCTTTTTATTACTTTTTGTATGTTACCTATTTCTTTTTCCAGGTCAACCACCTTCCTGTCATGAAGAATTCAGGCTGCTTTTTGTTTTTTATGTTTTTTTTCTCACTTTTATTCTCTTTTTCCATTTTTAAACAGAATTCTAGGTTTTCATTTTTCTTGGCTTTTCCTAAGCGCTTTGCAAACCCCTTTTTGGTTTATTTTTACTTTTGTTTTCATTTTTTAGCTCAAAAATATGTGTTAACTGTTGTATGTCTTGATGTTATGAAGACATCGTATGTCTAATTGTGACATAAATGGATATGTGTTGGTCTTGTGAAATATATGTTCTATGGTAGTGTCTGCTGTACCTGTGTTGTCTGTGGTTCTGTTTATTACATTTGAATTCTGCTGCATCACTTTGAATTTGTGTTGCTCCATTTCACACACACATACACATGTTCTATGCGGACATATTTAACTTAGGCCTTGCTTAGTGAAAGATTAATACAACTTACTGAATATTCCATTGATTGTCAGAATTCAGAGCTTGTCCTAGCAAGCCAGCCCAACATTATTTCATTATATGACCTGAGTTATCTACTTATTTGGCCTGATTTCTTTTTTGTTTTATGTTTGGTTACTCTGATGTTGTTTACTTGAACACATGAATCAATGTACCTGGATCTGCCATGCAATAATTGATTGTTATATGTATCTAGTTATTATGCCTCTTTGCAAGTGCCATGATTTCGGTTTCCTAAATTAATGATATAATTTGAGGTTATGCAATTTTTACATTGTAGAAATTTCCAGTCCAAACATTTCTATTATGTGATTTTTTGAAATGCCCTTCTATCTCTATTTATAAGCTGGTTTGTTTCCATTTGGGATTCCAGAGGGGAAGATATAATTTTCCTTATTTCTGTTTTTTATTTTTACTACATTTCTTCCTTTTCCTGTTCTAAGACTCACACTGATGGTTTGGCAACCTAGCAATGTACATTATTTTGTTTTAGACCGCATAGCATGCTATAGACCTTCTCACAGAGTCAGTTGTCACTTGTTCCTATGATTATCCCCAATTACACTCAGACTTACCATCGATCTAAGAGGGGTATTAGCCCCACTTCCCTAGAAGCACCTGAAGATGAAGCAGTACTACTAGCCCTCATCTACCTTAACAGCTTATACCACTTGATTAAAATTTGTTTGGAAGCCTTCCAATCCACAGTTGGGTCATCTCTTGGACAGGTGACTGCCACAGTTGAATTAGGACTGTCCATACAGCGATTGCTTTCACTGCTACATGTTGTTGTCATAATACTGCATAGCGTCATCAATACCCTACAGGACTACCATGATGTTTTGGACTTTTGCTATGCCTTTGCCTATCATGCATATGCCTCTGCCTTCAACGATTTGGATCTTCCATCACTGCAGCCTTGACCAGGATGCCTGGACTGAACATTATGGTCAGCTCTTCATCTGCTGTACAAGATCAAGTGACTACTATTGGTCAGCACTTAATGATAGACATGCATGAGCTTCCCCATGACTTAAATGGGCAGGGAACAATAGTGAGGCTTAGCCAACGATGGGTAAGATTCCTTCACCTAAGGCTAGCTTAGGATGTAAGGGACAACCTAAGACAGGCACTCACGGCCCGCCCATATGTGAAGGGTTCCTAGGCGTAACCCTTCAAGAGGGGGATGTAGGTATGCACTATTTGTCTGACACCTCTTAGTGCTGTATTCTTGTGTTAGACAAAGAATGCAGAGGACTTTGACTATGTGCTGGAATGCAGCCAGCCAACACCCCAGACCCATTAGCTGATTGGTCTAATACATTCGCAAATGAAATGCACTGCACTAATCTAGAATCAACTCTCGGCATGTACTCTGATTGGTCAGTATGGAAGGTATAAAAGATTATGCACCTCACTAGAACTTTGGGGTGGCTGGGTGATTGTACAGTTGTATGGACCTGTCGCCCCCCAGAACAAACTATTTCCTCGTACTTTGTTCTGTTTCCTCTCCCTATTATCTTTGTTTCTGTCTTTCCCTAATAAAGTCTCAAGTTACCTATTGCAGCTGTGTTTCCTTTAGAATTAACACTCCATGTTCCGGTCTTTGCTGCCCTGGCCTCCATCCGGCCATACCCTGCGGCAGGTTGCTGGTCTTCCGAAGCGTGCAGGTTCGGAGGGTCAGTATCTCCAGTCATGTGTCCAGCCTTGCTCCTGTCTAGCCCATGCTTGGGCAAGTCTTGCCTACCGCGGCACCTCTTCGGAGTTCCTCTGGGGTTGAGCCGTGGCCCAAGAACACACATCTCTTGGTAAGTGGGACCGCTCTCCTAGCGTTCCACAACAGATTGCGAAGGCCATGTGTTCAGCATTCATGTCCTTATGATGGGTTCATGCAAAGTCCTGGAGTTTCTTTGCCAAGAAATTTTTTTTTTTAAGGAAAAAACTTCTGTTCCAGTTTTTTTGCTGAAATTCTACTGACCTGCTGGAGGTGCCAGCTTGCTTGAATTTTTTGTTTTTTCCACATCACTAGAGGCTTTAGCATCTGTTTCCACCAAGTGCCTTCTTGAGACTTTGTTTGACCTGGGCACACTTGTTGTACAACCTGCAGGAGGTGCCTGCGCCCAGGTTCACCATCATCTTCCAAGCTGCAGCATCTGGTTCCTGTTCTGCACGACCATCTTTTTTATTTTTTTCCCCTCTGAGCACTCTTGTTCTACTCTCTGGACTCTATTTGTGTTTACTTCATATTCTAGCCTAGCTGGTGTTTCCTCTCAGGATCTCCTCCTGAGGGCACTGTCATCTGCCATTGGCCCAGGGATTCACCATTTCCTCCTAGTGGTCATTCCTTACACTACTATTACTCTGTGGGAGCCAACCACTATTGACCACTAACACCGCTCACGGAAGTATTATATAGATAGCTACCTTCTCTTTCTATGGGACTTGCCAGCAGCCTATATATGACAGATTGCTACTCCGTAGCGGAGGCATGATAGATTGCTATCTCAGTAGCAAAGTACAATATCCTATTGTTAGCTCCTCTACTCAGAAGAGTATCATAGAACAGATTGCCGACTCCTCTTCCCTGGGGAAGAACAGCTTGCTACCTCCCTTCCTTACAGGAGCATCTAACAGCAGTTCGCTACAGATTACTAACTCTGCCCCCCTGGCAGGGTCAGTACTACAGATAGATAACTCCTCCCATCTGGAGGAGCAGATCATGACAGATTGCTACTACGCCTCCTTTCAAGAGAAAAGCAGAACAGTTTGCTAACTCCGCCCTCCTGGCGGGGTGAGTGACAGCAGATTGCTGACTCCTCCCCTCTGGAGGAGGTGAGCGTAACAGGAATGCATTATGTTTCATCCTGGTATATTGATATTAATGTTCATATTTTTTACCAAGTGTTGTTCTATTTGTTGTTTACTACACCTATCATTGTTCTCCCTTTGCTTCCAATAAAAGATATATTAAAAAAAAATTGCCAGAGAAGCAGCACCAGACTCACCAGTAGGCTGTATATGAAAGGAACATTCTGATACAAAGAAATTTTCAAGGTGAAGTTGCATTTATTTACAGATTCAAGGTGATAACTTAATAGAATTAAACAGAGCATGAGAATTATACCTGTAAATAAGTAACTTACATGTATATATTCATTCAACAAATACAATTTTTTACGACATGATGTAACCGTATCTATAGACACTTCTTAGAATGTACTACCGTACACATTTACCAATTTTAATTTATGTGCCTGTATGTAAACCATTGTGATGGTATATAACTTAATGATGGTATAGAAAAGATTTTAAATAAATAAATAAAATAAATAAATATTTGTTCATTGGATATATGCATAGTATTTTTTCCTGGAATATTTTCTCCTTTTGGAGGGAAGGCCTCAGGTAAGTTGAACTTTCTTAGTCTGGCGCGTTTGCGCAGGGGTATTCAGTTAATACTAGGGATGTGCATTCGTTTTCAACGAATGCGCAATCTGCTACGAATAGGTCCCTGGTCGTTTCATTCATGGGTCTGCGAAACACATGGTGATCCCCCACGAATGAAATATATCATATTACTTTCATTCTTTTGGTTCGCAATGCTTTCTTAGCAGCCGTTTGAAATAGGAGAAAGCCATGTGGGAGTATCCATAGCAACAACCAGCCCTTTCCTGTGAGTCATAAGTGACCTCACAGCCCTGTCATAGAGTGAGTCAGACAGGTTGGCAAACAGACCAGAATGCCAATGTATCAGAGCAAAACATTTTTCTAATTCAGCCAATCGCAGCCAATCGCTGCTCTCAGTGCTCTGTGATGCTGTTCCTGCTGTATGTCTACCTTAAGCAAGCATAGCACGTGGCGCGCCACACACTTTCTTCTTGGCTTTAGTCTGAGGAGGTCGCTGCTCTTTGAGCTACTGTCCGAGTATCTCAAATCAGTATTCAATTGCTATTGCTTGCTACAATCAATTTTACAGTGCTGAAAAAGATATTTGTTCATTTTTGCTGCTGTGCCAGTCAGGCTTTTTTTACTGCACTTTTTTTTTTATTGAACTCAGATTGTCTCTCTGTCTCTCCCACTGAGACAAGCTGCTAGCAGTGGCATTTTGCTGCTGATCTTACCCCACTGGGGTAGGTTGCAGGCAGGGTTTGGGTGGTGTGTGTAGGAGATAATGTGAGAGTTGCAGTGGCTGTCTGGGAGTTGGTATTTTCAAAGAACAAGCAGCATCACTGTAGGAATTGGGCTTGCTCAGACTTCCAGTTTCATTTTTTATGCACACAGCAAGACACTGGACTGTGTGTCTGAGTGTGTGTGTGTAGTTTCCACACTCACATATATTGGTACAGTGGGATTCTTTTAATCCAAATCCCCAGTAGGCATCTAGAGTTTTAATTTTTTTTTTGTGCACATACAGTAGTCTCAGTTGTAGTATACAGCAAGGCACTACACTGTGTGTCTGTGCAGTTTTCCATACTCACATATATTGATACAGAGGTGCTCAGTCACCAATAAAGAAATAATTATTTTAATTGAAATCCCTAGTAGGCAGTGACAATAAATCCATGATGTCAGGGAAAGGTAGGCATGGTCGAGTGATTGGGACTGGCAGAGGAGGCACTGGCAGAGGAGGCGGGCAGTGCCAGTCCCCCATTAAAGTTAAATAGGGACCTGTTCCAATCTAAAATCTCTGGAGGGGCAGGCAGTTCCATTCGGAAAAAAATGAAATTTAAAGATGATGCACTGCCGCCACCTGTTTCTGACCCTCTGTTTTGGAAGTGAGGGAAGAGGAGGCTGAGTCATGCAAGACAAAAGGGCAAGACCCAAAAGCAGCAGAGCGACAGCAGACTCTAGTTAGCGCTGACAATGTAGCGCAGACACTGTTTGCTTCTGATTCCGATGAAGAATCATCTTGTGTGGGATTCTCATAATCAGAAATGGAAGAATTAATAGCTGAAGAAGGTTTAGGAGGATTAGTTAGTTCTGTCTTAGCCTCCACTTCAGTGCTGCAGGAGAGAGATGAAACTGATCATGATGAGGAGGAAGAGCAGTTAGCGCAGACAGAGAGTGTGACTGATGCCCCTAGCATTGCTTCTCAGGGTGCACCCACTACTTCAACTCCAGTGCCAGCATCCACCCCGAAGGCTATAGAAAAGGGAACACGAAAGAAATCTGTGATCTGGAGCCACTTTAAAGTGAGGGAGGACCCGCGTTTTGCTCAGTGTGATTACTGTGCCAGAGATATTAGCAGAAGCAAGCAAATGGAACATCTAACTAATTTTGGCAAGATGCATCATATGCAGAAGCAACACCCAACAGTACTGCCATCTGGGGATTGTGGCAGTACCAGTCAGGGGACCCATTTTACCAGGCAGCGTAAAGTGGTTGAAAAGGAGCAGAGTCATTCCATGCCCTCAGCCCCTTCTAGCAGTCAGGTGGAAGGCCAGCAGCCCCCTGCCATGTGTCAGAAGCGACAACCCACCATGGAGGAAATGGAGTGGTGTTCGGTAATGCTAACCCAGGGAAGGAGGCAGGCAGCCTCAAAAGTTGTAACCAGGAGCATTGGGGAAATGATTGCCCTTGATGACCAGCCCTTGCAGGTAGTGGAGAATGTGGGTTTCAAGCATTTGCTGAAGGTCTTAGTTCCAAATTACAAAGTCACCTCCAGAACCACATTTAGTAGAAAGGTCATCCTCAGCCTGTACAACCAGTGTAGCAGTTGCATCCAAGCACTGTTAGCTAAGGCAGAGGGGAGTGTTCATTTCACCTGCGATATCTGGACTGCCATGAATGCTGCACACTCCCTGACAGCACACTGGTAGGACCTGGCTGAGGCAGGGGCAGGCAGCAGCTCTATTAGTGAACAAGTAATAGGGTGGAGGTGGGATTTACTGCACACCCACCTGACGGACGATGCCCATACCTCAGCCAAAATTCTAGCTTGCATCAGATAGATGCTGGCGGGCTGGCAGCTATACCAGAGAGAGACAGGAATCTTCAGGCAGGGTTCTTTGTCACAAATATGGTAAAGGCAATATCCAACGGGGGCTTTCAGAACATCCGATGTTTTGCACACACTCTGCACCTGGTAGTGAAGTCAGCTCTGGGATTGGAGTCCAATCACCAAGAAAATGAATACCTGCATACGTTAATACACATGTGCAGGAACATAGCAGCGCACTTCCACAGAAGTGTGAAGGCAGGACAGGTTCTCCGTGAAAAGCAGACTGATTTGAGGATGCCTCACAAGCATCTCATTCAAGACATTGGCACCCGGTGGAATTCCACCTATATGATGCTGCAGAGATTAGTGGAGCAGCAGACACCCCTTCATGAACTTTCTGCAGAAATGGACATAGATGTGCAGAGTTCCCTAGGGCATCATGATTAGTTAGTCATGAGACAGCTGGTAAAAATCCTGCAGCCCTTCAAGGATGCCACGGAGGAGCTGAGTTCCAGAAGTGCCACCTTGGCTGACATCATCCTTATAGTTAATTTTCTGGAGGAAAATGTGGAGGGCATTAAACAGGAAGAGGGAATGACAGCAGAGGTGCTGCATTGTCTGGACTTTTTGCAGAAGCAGGTGCAAGAGAGATTAGGACCTTTAACAAAAGACCAGAGAAACATGCGCGCCACAGTCTGTGATCCCTGTGTGAAAGGGAAACTCACTCTACAGTCCAATTGTCTCACATTTGTGAAGAACCTGCTGTTAGTAAACATCCATGAACAGGAGTGCCATACGCAGAGACAGATTAGGCATGAAGCAGAGGAGGAAACAGCAGCCACTTCAGAGAGTAGTGCAAGCCGAAGCAGGAGCAGCCCTTTGTCAGCGACAGCTAGTACTTCCTTCTCCACTTCAGTACGCCAAAGCCATGTTGCCTCTAAAAACCATCTGTTCTGGAATGGGCTAGAGCGAAAGCAGCTGGAAAGAAGGACTCTCAGCCCACCCAAGCAAAGGAGACACCAGCACAAATGTCAGTGACACGGTATCTCACAGAGTCCATAGAGGACATGCAGACAGATCCACTGGCATATTGGGCACACAAGTCCACTGTCTGGCCACACCTAGCCAAAGTGGCTCAGCGATATTTTTCATGTCCACCAAACAGTGTGCCCAGTGAACATCTTTTTTCAATGACAGGGGATATCATGAGCCCTCATCGCTCAAGGCTGGCACCAGAGTTGATGGAAATGCTAGTGTTTTTGAAAATAAACATGCCTTTGCTTGGGTTCCCAGATTTTCTCAGTGAATGGCAAGATGAATGAAAGCAATTTAAAGCCTTGCAGCGGCTCCAACTGCCTCATATGCTCCAGATAATATCAGCACATGTACCTGACCTCAACCGCTCTGCCTGCCCATCCAGCCCTTTTCCTCACTACAAGGGCCTGACCCCAAACTCTGTGCCTCCCCGTCCAGCCCTTTCATCACTACAAGGGCCTGACCCCAACGGCTGTACCTGTCTGTCCCCAAACGCTATGCCTGTCTGGCTGTACCTGTCTGACCCCAAACGCTATGCCTGTCTGGCTGTACCTGTCTGACCCCAAACGCTATGCCTGTCTGTCCTCTATCCAGCCCTTATGTCACTGCAAGGGCCTAACCTCAACTGATGTGCCTGTCTGTCCACTGTCCAGCTCTTATGTCACTACAAGGGCCTGACCCAAAACGCTGTGCCTGTCTGTCCACTGACCAGCTATTACGTCACTACAAGGGCCTGACCCCCAAATGCTGTGCCTGTCTGCCCAGCCCTTACGTCAATAAAAGGGCCTGACCCCAAACGCTGTGCCTTTCTGTCCACTGTCCAGCCCTTACATCACTACAAGGGCCTAACCTCAACTGATGTGCCTGCCCTTCCAGCCCTTAGGTCACTACAAGGGCCTGACCCCAAATGCTGTGCCTGTCTGTCCACTGTCCAGCCCTTATGTCACTACAAGGGTCTGACCCCAAATGCTGTGCCTGTCTGTCCAGCCCTTATGTCACTAAAAGGGCCTGACCCCAAATGTTGTGCCTGTCTGTCTACTGTCCAGCCCTTACATCACCACAAGGGCCTGACCTCAACTGATGTGCCTGCCCATCCAGCCCTTATGTCACTTCAAGGGCCTGACCCCAAACGGGGTGCCTGTCTGTCCACTGTCCAGCCCTTACGTCACCACAAGAGCCTGACCTCAACTGATGTGCCTGCCCGTCCAGCCCTTATGGCACTACAAGGGCCTGACCCAAAACACTGTGCCTTTCTGTCCACTGTCCAGCCCTTACGTTACTACAAGGGCCTGACCCCAAATGCTGTGCCTGTCTGTCCACTGACCAGCCATTACGTCACTACAAGGGCCTGACCCCAAATGCTGTGCCTGTCTGTCCAGCCCTTACGTCACTACAAGGGCCTAACCCCAAATGATGTGCCTGTCTGCCCAGCCCTTACGTCAATAAAAGGGCCTGACCCCAAACGCTGTGCCTTTCTGTTCACTGTCCAGCCCTTACGTCAATAAAAGGGCCTGACCCCAAACGCTGTGCCTTTCTGTCCACTGTCCAGCCCTTACGTCACTACAAGGGCCTGACCTCAACTGATGTGCCTGCCCATCCAGCCCTTAGGTCACTACAAGGGCCTGATCCCAAATGCTGTGTCTGTCTGTCTGTCCACTGTCCAGCCCTTATGTCACTACAAGTGTCTGACCCCAAATGCTGTGCCTGTCTGTCCAGCCCTTATGTGACTAAAAGGGCCTGACCCCAAATGTTGTGCCTTTCTGTCCACTGTCCAGCCCTTATGTCACTACAAGGGCCTGACCTCAACTGATGTGCCTGCCCGTCCAGCCCTTAGGTCACTACAAGGGCCTGACCCCAAATGCTGTGCCTGTCTGTCCATTGTCCAGCCCTTATGTCACTACAAGGGTCTGACCCCAAATGCTGTGCCTGTATGTCCAGCCCTTATATCACTAAAAGGGCCTGACCCCAAATGTTGTGCCTGCCTGTCTACTGTCCAGCCCTTATATCACTACAAGGGCCTGACCTCAACTGATGTGCCTGCCCATCCAGCCCTTATGTCACTTCAAGGGCCTGACCCCAAACGGGGTGCCTGTCTGCCCAGCCCTTACGTCAATAAATGGGCCTGACCCCAAACGCTGTGCCTGTCTGTCCACTGACCAGCCATTACGTCACTACAAGAGCCTGACCCCAAACGCTGTGCTTTTCTGTCCACTGTCCAGCCCTTAGGTCACTACAAGGGCCTGACCTCAACTGATGTGCCTGCCCATCCAGCCCTTAGGTCACTACAAGGGCCTGATCCCAAATGCTGTGTCTGTCTGTCCACTGTCCAGCCCTTATGTCACTACAAGGGTCTGAACCCAAATGCTGTGCCTGTCTGTCCAGCCCTTACGTCACTAAAAGGGCCTGACCCCAAATGTTGTGCCTGTCTGTCCAGCCCTTACGTCACTAAAAGGGCCTGACCCCAAATGTTGTGCCTGTCTGTCCACTGTCCAGCCCTTATGTCACTACAAGGGTCTGACCCCAAATGCTGTGCCTGTCTGTCCAGCCCTTATGTCACTAATAGGGCCTGACCCCAAATATTGTGCCTTTCTGTCCACTGTCCAGCCCTTACGTCACTACAAGGGCCTGACCTCAACTGATGTGCCTGCCCGTCCAGCCCTTAGGTCACTACAAGGGCCTGACCCCAAATGCTGTGCCTGTCTGTCCATTGTCCAGCCCTTATGTCACTACAAGGGTCTGACCCCAAATGCTGTGCCTATCTGTCCAGCCCTTATGTGACTAAAAGGGCCTGACCCCAAATGTTGTGCCTGTCTGTCCACTGTCCAGCCCTTACATCACTACAAGGGCCTGACCCAAAACGCTGTGCCTGTCTGTCCACTGCCAGCCCTTACGTCACTACAAGGGCCTGACCAAAACACTGTGCCTGTCTGTCCACCGTCCAACCCTTACGTCACTACAAGAGCCTGACCCCAAATGCTGTGGCTGTCTGTCCACTGCCAGCCCTTACGTCACTACAAGGGCCTGACCAAAACACTGTGCCTGTCTGTCCACCGTCCAACCCTTACGTCACTACAAGAGCCTGACCCCAAATGCTGTGCCTGTCTGTCCACTGTCCAGCCCTTATGTCACTACAAGGGACTGACCCCAAATGCTGTGCCTGTCTGTCCAGCCCTTACGTCACTACAAGGTCCTGACCCCTAACGCTGTGCCTGTCTGTCCAGCCCTTACATTACTACAAGGGCCTGCCCCCAAACGCTGTGCCTGTCTGTCCAGCCTTATGTCACTACAAGGGCCTGACCCCAAACACTGTGCCTGTCTGTCTAGCCCTTATGTAGTAACATAAGGGCTGGACAGAGGAAGACCACTGATGTCTTTCAGCCAGTCTTCCTCCTCCATGCCACAGCAGCCAACCCAGCGTGCAGACGCTCACACCGACCAGCCAATCGGGGGACAGCCCTGATTGGCCTTTAAATCTTTGCGGCTCCTAGGCGCCGCGCGCCGTAGGAGCATTACAAAGGAGCAGGCCCCTTTGTGCGCCACTTCGTGCAACCCCGAAGGGCAACCCAGAAATCCTTCTCTTTTCTACTCGAATAGAAGTGATCTCTACCCACAACCACCCCTTACTGGAGCGCCCTCAGGCTCCCTCCCAACCAGGAACGCCTGCCCTCCTTACATCTCACCCCCTGCTTACGCCATTCACCGCTTCAACATTTCACAATAGCTCAATAAACATTTTCCCACTTATAATTTTCAACATGCCCTTGCTCGCTATTCCGATCATTTACAACCACCGGAGAAACTTCTTAAAAAGCCAACTAACACACAACTATCGACAAAAAAGATTTATCCCAATCATGACCTCACCACTAAACCAATTTCTGGGCCTCACCCTACTCTCGTTAACACTCATTAATGCTCAAACCTTGTCGAAGAAAACTCACCTCCTCCACGACTACTTAATGGAAGTAAAACCGGACCTCTGCGCGATTACCGAAACCTGGCTAAAACCTGAAGATACTCCACTAATCAATCAACTCCCTAATCTTTCCTACAATGTCTTCTCCATCCCTAGAATTAAAAAAAGAGGTGGTGGTTACTACTAGCTGCTAAAAAAGAACTAGGTCTAAGCCTACAGTTCACAAACTTCTCAACCTCGCTTGAATTGGCAGTATTTAAATCCAAACACCTACAAATCTGCCTAGCGTATGCCCCCCCTGGAAGCTTAGAATCGGATCCATCTCCTCTAATTGAACTCATAGCCAAACACATCAACACAGATACCCCCGCTATAATAATGGGAGACTTCAACATTCATGTGGACACAACCCCTGAATCTTCCAATTGAGAAACCTTCCTCAACACTCTGAAATTTATGGGATTCAAACAAATTATCAAAGAGCCGACACACAAAGCAGGACATACGCTAGACTTAATTTTCATAAATGAAAACTTCACTGCCCTTACAGCCACGACATGTTCTTCGGTCCCATGGTCAGATCACAGGTTGATTGCCATAACTCTGAAGAACCTCCGTCCCATCCTTCAACGAGACAAAACACCACGATCCAATTCAGAAAACTATGCAACCCAGACATCCTTAGCTCGAACCTATCTGCAGCATTAGACCAACTGGACCTCTCTGATGCAGAGTCAGCTTCATCTTACTGGATCAAGATCACCAAAGAAGTAGCAGTCGCTATATGTCCGTTAACCACCAAAGCCCTTCAACTGGACGCCGACAACAGGAAATCGTGGTACACACCACAACTTAAAACCCTCCAAAAAGAGCTTAGAAGCAGCGAACACCTATGGCGAAAAAATCCATCAGCAACAAACCAGAGGGTTACAAATCGCTCATGCACCACTACAGGATAGCCATCCTTCGAATAAAAAGAGATTTCTACTCAGAGAAAATACACAACTTCATATTCAACCCCAAAGCATTATTTTCACTCGTCTCATCCCTCACCAAATCTCCCCCCACGACCATTCCAGACGAACAAGCCGCCAGCAAAGCCTCAGAACTCGCCATCTACTTCAAGAAAAAAATCACCGATCTGATCTCACAGGCAAAAACCTACACTGGCCCTAGTCACCCACACGCCTACTCAGTAGACATCCAACAGACCACAAGCCTGGAAAACTTCGAGTTGACTTCCTCCATCGAGATTGAATCATTACTAAAGAAGCTAAAACCGTCATTTCACCCCATGGATTCGATCCCATCCAACTTACTCATCTCCATTCCAAAAACTGTTGCCAAACCAATTGCAGAGATCATCAATTGTTCATTATCACAAGGCATAGTTCCAGACCCCCTGAAACTTGCAATTCTGAAACCACTTCTAAAAAAACCCAACCTGTCCTCAGACAACCCGGCCAACTTCCGCCCCATAGCTAACCTCCCGTTCATCTCTAAAATCTTACAAAAAATAGTCAACAAGCAACTCTCGGACTATTTAGACGACAACAATAGCTTAGCCCACTCGCAGTTCGGCTTCCATAAAGCCCGAAGCACCAAACACTCTTAATCTCTCTTACTGACACCTTATTTCTGAATCTTGATAAAAAACAACCCTGTCTTATCATTCTCCTCGATTTATCAGCCGCATTCGATACGGTGAACCACTCAACACTCTTGGATCGGCTAACTGACATCGGCATCAAAGGCACAGTGCACAGATGGTTCAAGTCATTCCTCCAAAACAGATTTTACAAAGTCAAGATCAACAACAAAGAATCTCACCCCATCTGTTACTCTCTGGGAGTTCCACAGGGATCATCTTTATCCCCTACCCTCTTCAATATTTATCTCTTACCACTTTGCCATCTCCTCGCCAAACTAAATCTAACCCATTACACATACGCAGATGACGTGCAAGTACTTATTCCAGTAAAGAAAACACTACAAAAAACCATAGACTTCTGGAACAACTGCCTTCAAGATATCAACCACCTCCTCACAAGCCTTAACTTAATCCTTAATAGGGATGTGAATCATTTTTGAATGATTAAAATTATCATCATGGTGTGCCGGTTTTCCCGCCCTCCCCCGATTTACTATTTTTAACGATTTAAAAAAAAAACAAAAAACATGACGATAAGATTTCCCTCCCCCCCCAGCCAAAATCGATCGTTAAGATGATCGATCACACGATTCATACCTCTAATCCTTAATACCAATAAAACGGAGCTACTCCTGATCTCACAAGACGGCAATCACACAGTCGCCAATATGCTCTCCACAAGTCAACCATCTTTCTCCCTTCAAGTCAGAAACCTCGGAGTCTTATTGGACAACCAATTGAACCTAAAAAGATTTGTCAATAACACCGCAAAGGAAGGCTTTTTTAAATTACAAGTTCTAAAACAACTGAGACCACTCCTTCACTTTCAAGTCTTCCATGCAGTACTACAAGCAATTATCTTTTCAAAAATCAGCGATTGTAATTCCCTGCTCCTAGGCCTTCCAGCGAACACCATTAAACCCTTACAGATATTGCGAAATGCCTCAGCCAGGATATTGACAAAGTCCAGCAAAAGAGAGCACATTACTCCCATCCTAATGAATCTGCATTGGCTCCCAATTAAATTTAGAATAACGTACAAAGTACTAACGATCATACACAAAACCATCCACAAAATTAGTCCACTGGAGATCAGTATCCCATTTCAGCTACATCTACCCTCCAGACTGGTGAGGTCGGCATATAGAAATACCCTCATTGCCCCTCCAATTAAATCTTCATTAAGAAAAGAAGCTCTATCCACATCGGGCCCTACGCAATGGAACTCTCTTTCACCAGAACTCTGGCTAGAACAATGCCATACTACCTTCAAAAAGAGACTGAAAACGTGGCTGTTCGACCAAGCTTTTCTTTCATACAGAGGAACTTCCTAGGTCATGACTTAAGAACATAAGAACATAAGAAAATGCCATACTGGGTCAGATCAAGGGTCCATCAAGCCCAGCATCCTGTTTCCAACAGTGGCCAATCCAGGCCATAAGAACCTGGCAAGTACCCAAAAACTAAGTCTATTCCATGTTACCATTGCTAATGGCAGTGGCTAATCTCTAAGTGAACTTAATAGCAGGTAATGGACTTCTCCTCCAAGAACTTATCCAATCCTTTTTTAAACACAGCTATACTAACTGCACTAACCACATTCTCTGGCAACAAATTCCAGAGTTTAATTGTGCGTTGAGTAAAAAAGAACTTTCTCCGATTAGTTTTAAATGTGCCCCATGCTAACTTCATGGACTTTCACACCAATAGTCTAGAATTCAGGATAGCACTCTAACCTGACAGATGTCTAATCTAATTGGACTCCATTTTTACTTTTACCCTTAATTTATCCAAATCCCATTCAGATATTTAGACAGCCAATTCGAAGTCCCCTCGTTAAAAGCCTATAATGTTATTGTCTTTGACCCTGTTACTTGGCTCCAAGTTATATTATACCTGTTATATGTAAAAGCATTCTTACATGCTAGTTTATGTTATACTATAAACCGAAGTGATGTGTAATTGTCTACATGATTTTCGGTATATAAAAATGTTGCAAAATGTAACCAAAGTGGTAGTGCAGTAATAATGGGAGACTTCAATTACCCCAATATTGACTGGGTAAATGTATCATCGGGTCATGCTAGAGAGATAACGTTCCTGGATGGAATAAATGATAGCTTTATGGAGCAATTGTTTCAGGAACCGACGAGAGAGGGAGCAATTTTAGATCTAATTCTCAGTGGAGCACAGGACTTGGTGAGAGAGGTAACGGTGGTGGGGTCTCTTGGCAATAGTGATCATAATATGATCAAATTTGATTTAATGACTGGAAGAGGAACAGTGCACAAATCCAAGGCTTTCGTGCTAAACTTTCAAAAGGGAAACTTTGATAAAATGAGAAAAATTGTTAGAAAAAAACTGAAAGGAGCAGCTACAAAAGTAAAAAATGTGCAAGAGGCGTGGTCATTGTTAAAAAATACCATTCTAGAAGCACAGTCCAGATGTATTCCACACATTAAGAAAGGTGGAAAGAAGGCAAAACGATTACCGGCATGGTTAAAAGGGGAGGTGAAAGAAGCTATTTTAGCCAAAAGATCTTCATTCAAAAATTGGAAGAAGGATCCAACAGAAGAAAATAGGATAAAGCATAAACATTGGCAAGTTAAATGTAAGACATTGATAAGACAGGCTAAGAGAGAATTTGAAAAGAAGTTGGCAGTAGAGGCAAAAACTCACAGTAAAAACTTTTTTAAATATATCCGAAGCAGAAAGCCTGTGAGGGAGTCAATTGGACTGTTAGATGATCGAGGGGTTAAAGGGGCACTTAGAGAAGATAAGGCCATCGCGGAAAGATTAAATGATGTCTTTGCTTCAGTGTTTACTGAAGAGGATGTTGGGGAGGTACCCGTAATGGAAAAGGTTTTCATGGGTAATGATTCAGATGGACTGAATCAAATCACGGTGAACTTAGAAGATGTGGTAGGCCTGATTGACAAACGGAAGAGTAGAAAATCACCCGGACTGGATGGTATACACCCCAGAGTTCTGAAGGAACTAAAAAATGAAATTTCAGACCTATTAGTAAAAATTTGTATCTTATCATTAAAAATCATCCATTGTACCTGAAGACTGGAGGATAGCAAATGTAACCCCAATATTTAAAAAGGGCTCCAGGGGTTATCCGGGAAACTATAGACCAGTTAGCCTGACTTCAGTGCCAGGAATAATAGTGGAAAGTGTTCTAAACATCAAAATCACAGAACATATAGAAAGACATGGTTTAATGGAACAAAGTCAGCATGGCTTTACCCAGGGCAAGTCTTGCCTCACAAATCTGCTTCACTTTTTTGAAGGAGTTAATAAACATGTGGATAAAGGTGAACCAGTAGATATAGTATACTTGGATTTTCAGAAGACGTTTGACAAAGTTTCTCATGAGAGGCTTCTAGGAAAAGTAAAAAGTCATGGGATAGGTGGCGATGTCCTTCCATGGATTGCAAACTGGCTAAAAGACAGGAAACAGAGAGTAGGATTAAATGGACAATTTTCTCAGTGGAAGGGAGTGGACAGTGGAGTGCCTCAGGGATCTGTATTGGGACACTTACTTTTCAATATATTTATAAATGATCTGGAAAGAAATATGACGAGTGAGATAATCAAATTTGCAGATGACACAAAATTGTTCAGAGTAGTTAAATCACAGATTGTGATAAATTGCAGGAAGACCTTGTGAGACTGGAAAATTGGGCATCCAAATGGCAGATGAAATTTAATGTGGATAAGTGCAAGGTGATGCATATAGGGAAAAATAACCCATGCTATAATTACACAATGTTGGGTTCCATATTAGGTGCTACAACCCAAGAAAGAGATCTAGGAGTCATAGTGGATAACACATTGAAATCGTCGGTTCAGTGTGCTGCGGCAGTCAAAAAAGCAAACAGAATGTTGGGAATTATTAGAAAAGGAATGGTGAATAAAACGGAAAATGTCATAATGCCTCTGTATCACTCCATGGTGAGACTGCACCTTGAATACTGTGTACAATTCTGGTCGCCACATCTCAAAAAAGATATAATTGCGATGGAGAAGGTACAGAGAAGGGCTACCAAAATGATAAGGGGAATGGAACAACTCCCCTATGAGGAAAGACTAAAGAGGTTAGGACTTTTCAGCTTGGAGAAGAGACGACTGAGGGGGGATATGATAGAGGTGTTTAAAATCATGAGAGATCTAGAACGGGTAGATGTGAATCGGTTATTTACTCTTTCCGATAGTAGAAAGACTAGGGGGCACTCCATGAAGTTAGCATGGGGCACATTTAAAACTAATCGGAGAAAGTTCTTTTTTACTCAACGCACAATTAAACTCTGGAATTTGTTGCCAGAGGATGTGGTTAGTGCAGTTAGTATAGCTGTGTTTAAAAAAGGATTGGATAAGTTCTTGGATGAGAAGTCCATTACCTGCTATTAAGTTCACCTAGAGAATAGCCACTTCCATTAGCAATGGTAACATGGAATAGACTTAGTTTTTGGGTACTTGCCAGGTTCTTGTGGCCTGGATTGGCCACTGTTGGAAGCAGGATGCTGGGCTTGATGGACCCTTGGTCTGACTCAGTATGGCATTTTCTTATGTTCTTATGTTAAATAAATAAATAAGAGCCTGACCCCAAACACTGTGCCTCTCTGTCCAGCCCTTACTTCACTACAAAGGCCTGACCCCCAAGCACTGTGCCTGTTTGAGTTTAGTTCTAGTATCTCTAATTTCAGTTTCATGTATTTGTGCATCAGTTCTTTCCAGAATATTCTTTTTCCTGTTTTGCAACATTATGAATGTAAGAACATAAAAAGCTGACTTAAGATGTTTGGAGCTTGCATATTTCATATGCTCAATAGTTTTCATGACCTTCATAATATGGGCCATTTTCCATAAATCTTTCTTAGGTCCCAACATTAATATTTCATGTACTATAGAAAACTTGTGGTAGTTGTACACTAGTTCATCCTCTGTGTTTCTATATTTTACATAGGCACTGTGTAGGATACAGAGTCAACATAGATTGATATTGTAGATTTGGACTTTAGCAGTTTTCTTATTTCTGAGAGCGCTTCAAGTTATTTTGTCATCAGCTGAAGTGCATAAGTACAGTTAATAGCTTCTGGGTATTCACAAATAATCTCCAACTCAGTTCTTGCTTCACAAATGGCAGTCTCTATTGCTCTAAAAGCATCCTCTCTTGAATTATCTTTCACAAATGAAAAAGATGCCATTTTCTTCTGGCAGTGAACCAGTTCATGAAGAAGTGACAGATCAAACCACAACATACCTGCACAAAGGAAAGGGAACTCTCCCCGGATGTTGCCTATCTCTTAACACCCACTGACCCATGTTGAACCGCTGTTCACATGGAAACCTCCACTTCGCCGCACTTTGAAGGCCCATTTCAGGGAGCCCTTTCCTGCACAAAGGAAAGGTAACTCTCGCTGGGTGTTGCCTATCTCTTAATACCTGCTGACATGTTGAACCACTGTTCACATGGAAACCTCCTCCACGTCACAACAGTTTCCGAGTCTCATGCCCCACTGTGGGAATTCCAGGGAGCCTTTTCTTGCACAAAGGAAAGGGAACTCTCCCCAGGTGTCACCTATCTCTTAACACCTGCGGACACATGGAAACCTTCACACTTCGCTACACTTTGAAGGCTTGAGCCCCACTCTGGGGTGAACCCATTCCAGGGAGCCCTTTCCTGAGCAAGGGAAAGGGAACTCTCCCCAGGTCTCTTGTTTGAATATTTGCTACTACCACCAAGATCTGCACCCGCAGCAGCTCATCATGTTTCAGGTCCTAGCACACGTGTTAGACTCCTTGGACTGTGTTTCAAGCTGGGTCGGTTGGACAGTACGTCCCAGTTGACAGTCGCGCCACATGCAGGGGAACCCATCCCCCTTCACCCCGCTCCCCTCTTCTTTGGTTCTGGTTTTTTTTTGGTTTTTTTTTAAATTTTATAATTGTATACGAAATAAGAAATATTGTTAATTCACAATATAATAAAATCATATCATGTCATATAACAAATATATCCGTTTTTTTCTTTAAGGTAATTCCAGGAGATACAGATTAAACATGAGCGATATCTATATAAATAAAAATGTTAAATAGTTTGTACCAAATCGCTAATCTCAGCAACCACTTAACCGATTGCGTTCAAATTTGGACACAAGTTTCACCTCACATACGGCAAGTTTCTTCTACACTTACATTACATATATGTCACACCGGGGGCTGGTAAAAAAGTTTTAAAATTTGATTCCACAAAACAGCGACATCTGATGGACGTAAGCGGAAGCTCTTATACTTTGCACAAACACTCACACCCCACACACACGTGACCAATATTTGCGATTCACACACCCTCCGAGCAGACACAAATCCACCCTCCTCACACATACCCCCGCACACATGCCAATTGTACTTATTTCACACACCCTCAAAAAACACACAAAAACCCACTAAATACCAGCATGCTACACCGGGAGGCCACTCACATGCCACATGTTTGCAATTCCCACACCCTACGAACTCACACACAAACACCCTCCTCACACACCTCATGCACATGACTTTTCTACTTACTGCCCTCAACCTCCGAACGCACGGAAAACTGCAGAATAGTTCGGACTGCTCCAGCGAGGGGGGGGGGGGGCACACCGCTCCGGGACACATCGCATACACTACGGCTGTTGGCTGCCAGCAATCAAAATGGCGCCGATGGCTCTTTCCCTTACTAGGACACTCGGGAACGCCAATAGCGGCAATAGCCCATGTGACATAGTAAGGGCGAGGGCCTGTCGACGCCATTTTCTGAACTGGCAACCGGTGCATCTTCACCCTTACTATCTGAGCGAGATGACCGCTCCCATTGCTCCACCTCGAGGGCCCGGCTCCAAAACTTCCATGCCGGAACCAACGCCCGCTCCACCAACTACCATTTTTGAAAGGTATCGTCGGGCCTACGGGGGGGGGGGGCATGGGGATGTTCTTGCATCCATGTTCGGGGGGGGGCAAGGGCAGTTCCGAGATTCAGCAACTCTTTTGGGTTAGTCTATTTCGCTGGCCTGGGGAGGGGGGAAGGGAGGGTGGGGGAGGCTTATATAAACACAATGTTTCTGTGGGGATTACTTTGGGGTGCAAAGGGGGAGGGCACACACAAACACATACACAAAATGTGCACCATCTCCGAAAGGTTACAAAACAGCCCTCACCAGGTGGGGAGTCACTGATGTGACAGGGGAGGGAGAATGAGGAGGGAGGTAACTGTCAGGGGAGGAAGAATGAGGGGAGAGGTGAGTGTGAGAGGACAGAGTTGGAGTGGGGACAGGGGAGGGAAGGGGATGAGTGACTGAGCTAAATGAGCAAGGGGAAGGGGCAGGGAGGGCAAAGAATCTGACTCAGCCACTGCAACACGTGGCAGGGGTCCACTAGTAACAAATAAACTAACCATTAAAGGGGGGGATAGATTACACCTCACTACCCTCTATAGCAATCAGAGATATCAGCAAACTCTATTTTTCTCTTAACCCAATTCTGCGTTTGGGAGATGGGATTCTAGGAAAGCCTGTAGAGAAGATATTTCATAAAACACATATTTATGTTCCATATGCCATAATTCACATCTACATGGGAACCTCAACATGAATCTAGCACCTTTAGCAAGGGCCACTGGTTTTAATCTTAGAAATTCCTTCCTTCTAAGCTGTGTTGCCCTTGCCAAATCTGGGTGTATCCATATCAATTGTCCATGAAACTTCTCTAATCGATGTCTCAAAAATAGACGTAAAACAGTATCTCGTTCAGATGGAAATAGAAATGAAACAAATAATAACGATCTTTCAGAAATTTCAGTATTAATCGTAGTTTCCAAAATTTCAGAAACATTCATGGATACCTCTGGTTGTGCTCTCCCCTCTTGGCTTCTTAAAGATGTTTTTTGAGGAAAATAATACACTTTCCCAATAGCAGGAATAGACTGCTCTGGGATTTTCAAAATAAACTGTAAATATTCTTTAAACATTTCCCTAGCTGATATTAATTTAAGAAAGGGAAAGTTCAGGATTCTTAAATTGGAATATTTTATTTATTTATTTATTTATTTAAGGTTTTTCTATACCGGCATTCATGATAAGATCATATCATGCCGGTTTACATATAACAGGGGGTGCAAAAACTGTTCTTTTAACAAGTGCAACGGAAGCAAAAGTTACAATAAAACAAGGTTGTAGAACTGGGAGAGGAAGGAAATAAGGATAGTAGCGTAAAAATTTACAGAGGTAACTTATTTACATTGTGCAGTGATGTCTCTTTATGGATATTAACATTGTGCAGTGAGGTCTCTCAATGGATATTTGGCTCCGGAAAGGCTTGCCTGAACATTAACATTGTGTCTCTTTATGGATATTAACATTGTGCAGTGAGGTCTCTCAATGGATATTTGGCTCCGGAAAGGCTTGCCTGAATAGCCAAGTCTTAAGTTTTTTTTTGAATGTTGGTAAGCAGGGTTCAAGTCTAAGGTCCGGTGGTAAGGTATTCCAAAGAGAGGGGCCCGCTGTAGAAAAGGCCCGGTCTCTGAGTGCCTTATGGAGTGTAGATTTAGTTGGAGGAACGGTCAGGGAGCCTTTGTAGGCGTCTCTGATAGGTCTGGATGATGAGTGCATTCTGAGGGGGATTTGGAGGTTGAGAGGGGCCTGTGAGTGGATGGATTTGTGGATGATGGTGATGGACTTGTGTAGGATTCTGTAGTGTATTGGCAGCCAGTGAAGATTAGATAGAATTGGCGAGATGTGGTCTCTTCTTCTGGAATTTGTCAGAATTCTGGCTGCCGCGTTCTGTAGCATCTGAAGTGGTTTTATGTATGAGGCTGGGAGACCTAGCAATATTGAATTGCAGTAGTCCATCTTGGAGAAAATTTTAAGGTGTTCTCTATATATTTTAAGGTGTTCTCTATATATTCCAATTTCTTTGAATTGGATAATTCGGTCTTAACAAGATTTTTCTGAACGTTCTCAACTTTCACCAATCTTTCATCATTAATTCCCCATTTATTATTACTCTGAGTTACAAAATTTTCCAAATCAAGTACTCTTTGTTGGGAGTTTAAGTTAGTTTTAGTCAAATCTATAATTGCCCTTTCTAAAGATTTAATAGCACACCATAAGGTACTCATGGTTATCTCTGCTCCCTTATTTGTTACAATTATCTCTATTTCAGGCCTTTCCACCCCCACTCCCCCTGCAGCGTGGTCTCCTCCCCCCTGCCCATGTCCAAAAGATGAATTTAACTCTCCAGAACCCTCTTCAATCAATGGAGGGTCCTTAAGTTTATTGGAAAAGATAGATGGTGGGGAAGGCGTGTTAGGAGCTCCGGGGCTCAATGAGATAACGTTGGCCTGAGGTGTAGTTTCTCGCTCTGAAACTTCCCCCAATGCGGCCTTGTCCTCCGGTGTCTTGTCGGCTGAAGCCATAAAGAAAGAGGATATCTGAGGCTGAGTTGACAAAGGTAAGGGAGACAATGATATTGCCTCCCTTACCCGAGCCTTTTAGTATGAGGCATAATATTAATGGAAAAATAGTAATAGGTAAACAGATCACTCCTTCTTCATGTATATCTCTGTCCAAATAAATTAAGCTGGTTTCTCCTGGAGTTGGGGGGTAATCAGAGGAGATAAGGACATTATTTTTACTTACTAGGAATCCAGATAAGTCATTCAAATCATTAAAAGCATTTATTTCGCACAGAAAGGAAGTTAATAAGTGCAGACTAGTGAATTGAAGAAAGCCACGCGCCCCTTTGGCGCGCGCGGCTTCGGCGACGCACGCCGGCAGCAGCTGCACGCTGCAGGAGGGGCCGGTTTTAAAACTTTCCGGGCCCTCCTAAATGACGTCAGAGGCGCGCCTGCTTTGTTGGGCCGGGATTCCTCCTCACCCTCGTTCAGGGCAGCGACAGTGCAACAGGTAATTTTAACAGGAAATGCAGGTATCGGGAATCGTGTGCACTCACAGCTTGTGCTCACTCCTCTGTTTCCTGAACTATTCGCCGCAGGAGGGGCCAGTTTTAAAGCTTTCCGGGCCCTCCTAGATGACGTCAGAGGTGCGCCTACTCTGTTGGGCCGGGATTCCTCCTCACCCTCGTTCAGGGCAGCGACGGTGCAACAGATAATTTTAACAGGAAATGCAGGTATCTGGAATCGTGTGCACTCACAGCTTGTGCTCACTCCTCTGTTCCCCGAGCTCTTCTTTGGTTCTATCTAAGAAGCTTGTTTGCTGTTTGAGCTCTCTCAGAGTGTCTCAAATCTTTACTCAATTGCTAATGCTAGTTTGTTACAATTAATTTTCTATTGCTGAAAATGATCTTTGTTCTTTTTTGCTGCTGTGCCTGCCAGGCAGCCAGGCTTTTTTTTTACTTCACTTTTTTTTATTGAACTACTTGTTGACTATCAGTCTGGTGCTGGTATTTAGCCTTAGATGGAGTTTACCACCCACTTTCGGTTGCATTCACAAACAACCCGACTCCGAGAAGACCTGGTACTGGCCTATCACTAACCACGGGCTGAGCCTCATCTTGTCTTGCCTCCTTGTCTTTCCCCTATCAACACCACAATGACTTGACTACCTCAGCTCTGCCAGCCTGTCTTGCCCCTATCAAAACCACAGTGACCTGACTACCTCAGCTCTGCCAGCCTGTCTTGTCCCTATCAAAACCACAGCGACCGACTACCTCAGCTCTGCCAGCCTGTCTTGCCCCTATCAACACCACAGCGACCTGACTACCTCAGCTCTGCCAGCCTGTCTTGTCCCTATCAAAACCACAGGGACTAGACTACCTCCGCTCTGCCAGCTGTCTTGCCCCTATCAACTTTCTGCCATTCTGCCTTGCTGCCATACACCAGTTGACTCTACTCTTTGGGGTGTTCTTGCCACTATCATGGTTTCTCAGTGTGTTGATGCTAGTCTTTCTTTGCTAGTTGTCCCTTTATCGGCATCGCCATCTTGTGTTTTTTTCTGACACCCTTTCTGCTTGCTAAGTTCCCCCTTCATTGTGCTGTAGGATGTTGATGCCACTTGTTTTGCCACTTTGCCTGTCGTGCTGCCTTCGAGGGTTCATGCAACTGTTATCGGTGCTCTCTTTTGAAGCTGTGGTGTGTTTTTGACACTCTCGCTGCTGCTTTGCACCTCTGTTAATGCACTCTTGCCACTCCTTGTACCCCTTTGCCCCTTTACAGTGCCTTAGGCTATTCATGCCACGTTGGTGCCACTTTGCCACAGTCTAAGTACCTTGGAGCTCTTTTCCCCTTCTGATGATTGCTCCACAGAAGTTTCATCTGAATTGATAAGAAAACCCCAATTCTGCAGCCAAAAATAGGCTGCAAATACTTCCCCCATTGGCTTTAATGGCAAACGGAAACAAATGAAACTAATAAATGAATTGGTTTTTTCCCCCTATGAAACTAATGAAATGAATTGGGCTCCCCTGAAATGAAAATATGAAACAAAACTTTTTTCCTTCTGCACATCCCTAGTTAATACTGAGAGTCCCTTTGGAGGCACAAGAGTTGGGGATGCTCCTGAGAGCTGAGGTGTGTATGTGTATGTGGGAGTGGGGGGACCAGAGGTAGAAGATCTGGCAGCTCTTTACACCAACATGGGCAGTTACAAAATTAATTGTGCAATTACTGAAGCAGTAAGGTATCAGCCACAGTCTCCAATGGAGTTTTTATAACTGACTTCTCATCTGTAAGATTTACAAACATAAAAGCAAGTTTAATATCATAGCAGAAGACTTGCACTATATGACAAAAGGCAGTTGATTTACCAGCCTTTGCACTGTGGACATGATTCATCAAAGAAATTCTCCTTTTCTTGTGCTTATGGGGAAAACCCTAGATGACTCAGGACCTACACATCCAATGCATCAAGGATGTCCATTGGAATTCTGAGACACGATTTTACACTTTTTTTTCATTATTCTCCAATGCATCATTGGCAAACTTTCAGATATGTCTTTTGACTCAGTCAAAATTCTAAAATGGCAGAAAGGTTTATTGAGGGCAATTTTCAAAGCCATTTACCCAGGTAGAACAGCTTGGTTGAAAATTGCCTTCTTCAGCATGGCTGAAAGTACACCCATTAAAAAGAGGTATTTGGGGGGGGGGGGGTGCTTAAGTTTGGGGAAAGAACATATGTGTAGTTGGCATTTTAAAAGTATGTGTGCTATTTCACACAATCCTCAACCACCTGCCAAAATAGCAGGCGAAAAGTATATGGATTGTCAAACGGATTCAATGTACATGGTTTCTCTTTGACAATTTGCTGCATTGCACAGTGGCTAAATGTAGCTTGGTACTTTGCAAACACTGAGAGCTATTCAAAATTTGCTTACTGACTTTTATAGCTCTACGCAATAACAAGCTAATGCTAAAATAATAAAAATTAATTTGCAACATTATTACTGGGAAAATTAGATTATTAGTCATTTATCAATTTTCTTTTTAACTGTATTGTTAAATAAAGCTGGTTGCAAGGAACCTTAAATTGCTGACAAAAGTGCAGCAAAATCCATCTTCTCTAGATACATGCATACTGGGAGGCGGACCGGACCTGGTGTACGGTCGGCCAAGGTAATGTGGGCCCAGGCACGCTCTGGGAGCTGGCCTGTGGTCCGCGGCGGCACTGCAGGCTAAAGGGAGTTAGAGGGCAGCAGGTCATCCTCGGGTCGCGGGGGAGGAGGGGGGCTCAGAGCAGGAGGAACAGTGACTCCTCGCCAGGAGAAGACAATTGGTGGAGGCCAGGGTGGCTGCAGTCGTGCTGGCCGGCCAGGATTGGTCAGCAAGCACTTGACTGAAGCCAGTAGGTGGAGTCTCAGGGCAGCGCGACACGAGCGTTGCATTTCGCCGTGTCTGCTCCGGGAGCCAGACTGCTGATGGAGGCAATGGGCTGCGTCCGGTGTCCGAGCTGGCTGGCCCGGGGGTGTCGCCACGGGGGTTTGCCTGGCAGGGCCTCCAGCCGGGGGGGCCTGGGGAGGTGTCGTTTCAGGGTACCAGGGATATGGGGTGGTCCGGTGATGGCTGGCAGTGGCTTGACTGGCCAGGGGCACCAAGCCGGTCACCGTCAGCGTGGCTGGAAGAGAGGCACTCCGCCGCATGCGAAGCCATTGCGTCGGGGCGTGGGGGGCAGGAGGCACCGCAGCCTTCAGGTGTCCCTAGGGATGGTCTTGCCCTCGTGCCGCCGGGAGGGCCTTCGTCCGTGGGTCGGGGTCCTTTCAGGGCTGTGTCGTCTGGTGGTGGGGGGGGGTGGTGTGGGTCGACGGGGGCCGGTTGGTCCGGGAGTCTGGCCGCAGTCCCTAATGTAGGGGGGGGATGGAGCAAGGCTGCAGATCCGCGCTGGTTCCTTCTCCTGCGCCTGCCTTTGTTTCTCCACAGGTAGAAAGTCTGTGAGGAGCCGAGCTCTTCGAGGCATGAGGAGTGGAGGAACTCAGCGGAAACAGCAGAGTGTCGGGTGCCGGTGGAGCGTGTAGTCACTCCAGGCTTGGCGGCCAGGGAGGGGGCCCCGCAGGGTGAGTTGGCCTTTTTATCTAGGGACGGTGCCAGGGGGGAGTCGGGGGTGATCGATTTGCTCCTTGGCAAGGGTGGGGTTGATGTAGGTGGGGGACCTGAGCGGCAGCTAGGGGTGGGGGGCATTACGGGAGTGACGGGGGGCAAGACTAGATCAGCGGCGGGTAAAAAATCCAAGTCCAAAAAAAGGGGTCGGTGGTCTAGTTCTTCAGGGTCGTCGTCCTCCTCGTCATCGTCCTCTTCCTCTACCTTGTCGGACTCCACGGTGTCGGGAGACTTGGCTCCAAGATGGGGGATGCGGTGTGAGGCACCCCGGCGTTGGTTTCCCTTACCGAGCTATGGGAGGAAGTGCCACGGGCGATGCGGAGGAAGATCCGTCGCCGCAAATTCATCGACATCTTTCAGCTGTTGGAGGGGCGTCGTGGGAAGCGGAAGGGGAAAAGAAGCGGGGGGAAAGCGAGCATTTCCCGGGTGCTCAGGCTAAGGTGGCGCGGAATATTCATAATTGGACATGTTCCTTTTTGCGTTTAGTTAGCGTGATCGGACAGCGGGACCCGATGCAATATGGTCCTTTGCTATCGTACGTGGATGCCATCTTGGCGGCGAGCAAGACATACGAAGGGTGGTCGTGGTTGAACTACGACGAGCGCTTTCGGGACCGCATGGAGGAAAACAAGTTTATGTCCTGGGGTACCCAGGACGTAGGGTTGTGGCTGACGCAGATGGCCTCGAAGGCCTCCGTGGGAAGTTCCGTGGCCGGGGCGTCTTTGGGTTCCGGTTCCCAACGGCCTTTTCGTCGGAGGCCCCCCGCAGGTGGTGCGGGCAAGTCGGGATCAGGTGTCAGTGATGTCTGTTGGCGGTTTAACCGTTCCACGTGCATGCTTCATGATTGTAAATTTCGGCACGCGTGCGCCACCTGCGGAGCGGGCCACCCTGCAGCTCGGTGTATCAAGCGACAGGGAGACAGCCTCGCCCCCACTCCTGGGGCCAAGGGTCCAGGTAAGTGAGTCGTTCGCCAGGGTGGCCACTCCTATCCGGATAGCAGCGATGCTTCCGTGGTTGCGAAATTACCCGATGGGAGGGGCGGCAGCGTTGTTGACTCAGGGCTTTACGGTTGGTTTCTGGATCCCGTGCTTGGAGCGGGGCCCGGCAGGGGGTGGGGTGAATTGTCCATCGGTTAAACGATTGCTTCCGGTGGTAAGGGACAAGCTGAGGGTGGAGATTGCTTTAGGTCGGATCACCGGTCCTTTCGCAACCCCTCCCTTTGCGGATCTGGTGCTTTCCCCGTTGGCGGTGGTACCGAAAAGGGAGCCGGGTAAGTACCGGTTGATACATAACCTTTCGTTCCCAGAGGGGGGCTCTGTGAATGACCTCATTCCCAGGGAGTTGTGTGTGGTTCAGTACGCCTTGTTTGACTCAGCAGTGCGAGTGGTGATGAGATGCGGCCCGGGTGCTGTGATAGCCAAGGCCGATATTGAAGCCGCCTTCCGGCTGTTGCCTTTGCACCCGACGAGCTTTCGCTTGCTGGTTTTTCGTTTCGAACAGGCGTTCTATTTTGATAAATGCATGCCCATGGGCTGCTCTATAGCGTGCGCCTATTTCGAGGCGTTCAGTTCCTTCCTTCATTGGGTAGTGGGGCAGCGGTCTGGGTCACGGGACATTGTCCATTATTTGGATGATTTTTTGTTTGTCGGTAAGGCAGGTTCTGGTAATTGCATGACTCTGCTACGTTGTTTTCAGGAGGTCTCTTGTGAGTTCAGGATCCCTCTGGTAGAGGGCAAGATGGAAGGCCTGAGTATGAAGCTGGTTTTTCTGGGGATCGAGGTCGATTCGGTGGCAAGGGTATCGTGTTTACCGCCGGACAAGGTTGAACGGTTGCGGGGCTTGGTGCGGACAGCTTTGTATCAGTCCAAGTTGTCCCTTCTAGAGTTGCAATCCTTGGTGGGCAGTCTTAATTTTGCATGCCGGGTGATTCCGATGGGTAGGGTATTTTTGCGGCGGTTGGCGAGGGCTATGGCTGGAGTTCGGAAGCGTCATCATAGGGTGCGGGTTACGGCCCAAATGCGGGAGGATCTATGTGTCTGGGATCAGTTTTTAGCTGCTTTTAACGGGTCGGCATTTTGGCAATCGGATCCTCTCTCCAATCATGATTTGGATCTGTTCACTGACGTGGCCGGGTCAGCCGGTTTTGGAGCTTATTTTCAGGGATCCTGGTGTGTGGCTGGGTGGCCGGAGGAGCGGGTGGCTTCTGGTGTCACGAAGAATATCATGTTCTTGGAATTGTTTCCGATTGTGGTGGCTCTTCACATTTGGGGCCCGCGTTTGCAGTGCCGGAGGGTTGTGTTCTGGTGCGATAACTTGGGTGTGGTGGAGGTCATCAATAGGAGGACAGCCTTCTGGTGTCCAAGCTGTTGCGGGAACTGATACTGCGTTGTATGTCGCTAAATGTCACTATATGGGCCCGTCATGTGCCGGGCGTTGCTAACGATGTGGCTGACTCTCTCTCTCATTTCAAGTGGGAGTTGTTTCGAGAGCTGGTCCCGGAGGCGGATCCTTGTGGAGCATCGGTGCCGTCTTCCCTATGGAGATTTGGTTCCCTGAAGCCTGGAACCTGCTGCGGTCTTCATTAGCCCCTTCCACGTGGTCAAGTTACGTTAGTGGGGCACGTAACGTGGTGGCTTTCCTGTCTTCAGAGGGATGGTCGGGGGGTCCCGTTTCGGACGTTTCTCTTTTGCACTTTCTGGAGTATGCCAGAGCGGAAGGTCGCTCGAAGGCAGCGGGGGTTAGGCAGCTGGCGGGGTTCTCGTTCTTCATGCGGGCGCATGGGTGGGGTTTCCCGTCGGGCAGGTTCATCGTCCATCGTGTGTAGGTAGGCTGGGCCAGGGAGGTGGGGCGGAGCGTGGATCGGCGGCTGCCAATCACACACAACATATTGTTGCGGCTATGGGACATTCTGCCGGGGATTTGCTACTCACCGTATGAAACAGTGCTGTTTCGGACGGCGTTCGTCTTCGCCTTTTTCGGGGCTTTCAGGATTAGTGAGCTGGTTGCTAGGTCCGCTTCAAGTATGGATTTTCCGGGGCTCTTGGCAAGGCATGTGGTGGTCACAAGCAGGTCGGTGGTCATAGGTATTCCCCGGTCTAAGACGGACCAGCAGGGGAGGGGACTGTCGGTCGTGCTGCAGTCTGTGCCAGGTTTGCGTTCATGCCCAGTGGGTAACGTGTTGCAGTACTGTCAGCGTCGGGTGGTGGGGCCGGCTCAGTTCCTGATTCACGGGGACCTTCGCCCCTTGACGAAGTACCAATTTGAGACGGTGCTGAGGTTGGCTCTGTCATCCGCGGGCTTGGACGTTCGCCGGTTGGGGACCCATTCTTTTCGGATAGGGGCGGCGACTGCGGCCGCGTCTGCTGGGTTACCAGGGGGAGTGATCTGTAGAATTGGTCGGTGGTGGTCCAGCGTGTTCAAGGGATATGTACGGCCCGGGCTGGGGCAATTGTGAGTGGTGTCTAATTCTTGTTTCTTTTCAGGTGCGGCGCCTTCTGGACAGTCCGTTTGGATTATTGGGCACTCTTACACCTACTAGGCCCACAGGCATACCTGCGGACAACCCTATGGGCCCCACTTGGACTTACAGAAAAGGGGGGTTCGGGTGCATTGGCTGGGGGACCGTGGGATGGTGTGGGATGAATTGATTCCTTGTGTGCGGCAGGGACGGGAGCGACTCGGTTCACCACAGGCGTTGGTAATCCACTTGGGGGGTAATGACTGGGGCAAAATGTCCAGCCGGCAGTTCATCAGCAAGGTCCGGAAGGACTTGATGATGGTATCCATGCTGTTGCCTCCTACGGTCTTGTGTTGGTCGGATATAATAGTAAGGCCTGCTGAATCGGAGAAGAGGATCTGGCGCCAAAGTAGGGCAAAGGCCAAGCAACAGATCGGCTCCTGGTTGGTTCACCTGGGGTGCCGCCATATTAAATATGAGTGGTCCTGGGGGAAGGTCACGGGACTTTTCGGTAAGGACGGGATTCACCTCTCGTTCATCGGGATGGATCTGTTCCTCAATTCGATTCAGGAGGTCTTGGAGGGGCTGTTTCCCCTGTAGGTAGGGCCGCATCTTTGGGGGTCACTGGGCATGTTATGCCCGTGTCTATGGCGGATGGCCCGAGCTGATACAGCTTATACGTTGGTTATCTTTTAAAATGGAATTCTGTGGCAATTTAAGAATGGTTGACAACTGGGTTAGTTGTCGGTTGCGGGCTCCTTGCTGGCAGGCGGCGGGGGTCTCCTGGCCTGGCTCCTTGCTGGTTGGCGGCGGGGGTCCACTTGGTTGGCTCCTTGCTGGCAGGCGGTGGGAGTCTGAACTCGGTGTTGGGCCGAAGGACGAGCTGTGTGGCTGGTGCTGACCTTCTTGCTAGAGGAGCGGTGGATGGTTTGTGAGGTTTTTGTTGATTGAATTTGTAATGTTATACAAGGGCTTGGGCCTCCAGGTTGTTATTAAAGCTGTGGCCCTGTTTAACCCCAAACCAGTTGTCTGTTGTATTATTTGGAATGTTAAAGGACGGGTGCGAGCGAGTGTTGTCCTAGATGCCCACATTATATGCTATTAGAACCAGATGCCTCTTTAAGAAAATAAGAACATAAGAAAATGCCATACTGGGTCAGACCAAGGGTCCATCAAGCCCAGCATCCTGTTTCCAACAGTGGCCAATCCAGGCCATAAGAACCTGGCAAGTACCCAAAAACTAAGTCTATTCCATGTTACCATTGCTAATGGCAATGGCTATTCTCTAAGGGGCGGATTTTAAAACGAGCGCGAATAGCCTACTTTTGTTTGCGCTCCAGGCGCAAACAAAAGTATGCTGGATTTTAGTAGATACGCGCGGAGCCGCGCGTATCCGCTAAAATCCTGGATCGGCGCGCGCAAGGCTATCGATTTCGTATAGCCGGCGCGCGCCGAGCCGCGCAGCCTACCCCCGTTCCCTCCAAGGCCGCTCCGAAATCGGAGCGGCCTCGGAGGGAACTTTCCTTTGCCCTCCCCTCACCTTCCCCTCCCTTCCCCTACCTAACCCACCCGCTCGGCCCTGTCTAAACCCCCCCCTTACCTTTGTTGGGGGATTTACGCCTCCCAGAGGGAGGCGTAAATCCCCGCGCGCCAGCGGGCCTCCTGCGCGCCGGGCCGCGACCTGGGGGCGGGTACGGAGGGCGCGGGCACGCCCCCGGGCCGTAGCCACGCCCCTGTACCCGCCCCCAAAACGCTGCCGACACGCCCCCGAAACGCTGCGACGACCGGGCCCGCCCCCCGACACGCCCCCGACACGCCCCCCTCGGAGAACCCCGGGACTTACGCGAGTCCCGGGGCTCTGCGCGCGCCGGGAGGCCTATGTAAAATAGGCTTCCCGGCGCGCAGGGCCCTGCTCGTGTAAATCCGCCCGGTTTTGGGCGGATTTACGCGAGCAGGGCTCTGAAAATCCGCCCCTAAGTGAACTTAATAGCAGGTAATGGACTTCTCCTCCAAGAACTTATCCAATCCTTTTTTAAACACAGCTATACTAACTGCACTAACCACATCCTCTGGCAACAAATTCCAGAGTTTAATTGTGCGTAGAGTAAAAAAGAACTTTCTCTGATTAGTTTTAAATGTGCCCCATGCTAACTTCATGGAGTGCCCTCTAGTATTTCTACTATCCGAAAGAGTAAATAACCGATTCACATCTACCCGTTCTAGACCTCTCATGATTTTAAACACCTCTATCATATCCCCCCTCAGTCGTCTCTTCCCAAGCTGAAAAGTCCTAACCTCTTTAGTCTTTCCTCATAGGGGAGTTGTTCCATTCCCCTTATCATTTTGGTAGCCCTTCTCTGTACCTTCTCCATTGCAATTATATCTTTTTTGAGATGCGGCAACCAGAATTGTACACAGTATTCAAGGTGCGGTCTCACCATGGAGCGATACAGAGGCATTATGACATTTTCCATTTTATTCACCATTCCCTTTCTAATAATTCCCAACATTCTGTTTGCTTTTTTGACTGCTGCAGCACACTGAAACAAACGGATTACAACAAATACAAAGTCTCCTCCGGCAGACCTCGAGGGAAACCGGTGGCTCAGGCCTGCGCGATCGGTGCTGTAAGCACGTTGGGGTAAGGCCTTTCGATCTCACCCTTCCCCCAAAAGGCTCCACGCCGACCACGAGGCTTCTCCATTCGGCCCTCCGCCTCTCCGGGCCCAACTTACCTTCGCGTCCCAGCAGCCAGCCAATCAAAATACCGGCGCAGCGGTGACATCATCTCCCGGCGTCGCGGAGGGGCTTTAAAGCTTTTCTCTCCTCCCGGCGTCGTGTGCCGGGTGTCGTGCGCCGAAGGGGCGCGACAAAGGGGCCCGCCCCTTTGTGCACCCCTTCGTGCAGCCCCGCTGGGCAGCCAAAAAACCTAAGCCCTCCCACCGCCTCATCCCTAATCTAAATTATAAGATCTAGCCGTCAACCCCTTGCAAGCAGGAAATCGCCCTTAAATCCACGCAACCTCAGCAGAACTCCATTCTCTTCTCACTATAAGGACAACACCACAGAGACTACACCACAGAGACTACACCACAGAGACAGCAGAACTCCATTCTCTTCTCACTTTAAGGACAACACCACAGAGACAAAACCACAGAGACAAAACCACAGAGACAGCAGAACTCCATTCTCTTCTCATGATAAGGACAACACCACAGAGTCAGAAGATCCCGCCTGGAATCCCACACCCACAAAATAACCTTGCGGGGCAAAGCCTTCTCTCACTGTTCCTCCATGAGGCGTGTTCTACTCTCCTTCACCGCCCTCTACTCGGCCTCCACAACAAACTCTCTCAAAATCAAAAATGCTGAACCGCTCACGCACCTACAAATCCCTCATCCCTATAATGATTTCCCCCACCACCCAGTTTTTAGGACTCTCTCTATTCACCATCATTCTATTTAACGCCCAATCACTCACTAACAAAACATTAATACTCAACGACCTTCTGCAGGATACAACCCCAGACTTTTGCGCTATAACCGAAACATGGCTCAAATCTTCAGACATCGCCCTCATAAACCAATTACCAACACAGACCTATGATTTTTTCTCTATTCCAAGGCAAAAAAAAAAGAGGCGGGGGTATCTTCCTAGCTGTCAAAAATTCTCTGAGATTTTCACACTACCCAATCCACTCCGCTACCAAAGTAGAAATAGGATTGTTTAAATCTGAACATCTGCAAATTCTCCTAGTCTATGCCTCTCCAGGCCTGCTAGATTCTGATGCCTCTCCCATTCTCGAAATCATAGCCTCTCACCTAAACCTAGACTCCCCCGCTATAATCTTGGGAGACTTTAACTTACATGTAGACAAAGTCCCCCTCTCAACAAACTGCGAAGCTTTACTCCCGGCAATGTCAGCAATGGGTTTCAAACAGCAAATCAATAAACCTACTCACAAAGTGGGCCACACGCTGGATCTTTTCTTTACTAACTCTGGCATTTCACAAACCAAACAACCAGTATGCAAACAAGTCCCATGGTCAGACCACTCTATAATCTCCACTACCTTTTCCCTGCTACAACCGGTCTCCAATCAGCACTCCAGACCATCATTTCTCTACAGAAAACCTTGCGTCTCGGAGCACATCACCAAGCTCCTAGCCCCGGATCTCTCCCATATTGACGTCTCCACGCCCAACGCAGCCCTCCAATCCTGGTCCAAAATAACAGAATCAGTAGCAAACGTACTATGTCCGCTGACAACTAAAAAGCTTAAACAAAATGCGTCCAAAAGACAACCCTGGTTTAATGATGAGCTGCAAAAACTCAAACATCTACTTCGTCAGAAAGAAAGAAAATGGCGTAAAGACCCCTCACCTTCCTCACTATCTGATTACAAACGTTCCCTCCACTTATACAAAAACATTACATTGAAAACCAAAAGAGACTACTATGCCAGCAAGATCCACCACCTCATCTTCGACTCTAAAGCTTTTTTCATCTACGTCTCCAGTCTCACTAAAGCTATCACTCCAGTTATTCCAACCGAATTATCCCAGAAAAAGCAGACAAACTGGCTCTTCATTTCAGTAAAAAAATCTCTGGCCTCCTCAAACAACTGTCACCAAACATGGGCACATCCAATAGCACATATCTTCTCCCAAACAAAGACATTCATCTAAACGCCTTCGAACCCATCACCATTTAAGAGATACAATCGGTTCTGAAGAAAATGAAACCATCATCACACCCTTTTGATCAAATCCCGTCCAAATTGCTTCTACTAATCCCGGATACTATATCAAAAACTCTAGCTGACATCATAAATTGTTCCTTGTCCCAGGGTATCTACCCAGATGACCTTAAAACTGCCTCAATCAAACCACTCCTAAAAAAACTGAACCTAAATGCGAGTGATCCTAACAATTTTCGCCCCATCTCCAACCTTCCGTTTATAGCTAAAGTTATGGAAAAATTAGTAAACACTCAATTATCAAATTACATCGAGGATCACAATATTCTGTCCCCGAATCAATATGGATTTCACAAAGAATCAAGCACCGAAACACTTCTCTCCCTCATGGACTTCCTCCTCTCCGGCATAGATAAAGGTCATGCTTAGCTATTAATCCTCATTGACCTTTCGGCTGCCTTCGATACAGTCAACCACCACCTCCTTATAAAACAACTGGCAAACATAGGAGTGAAAGGCACAGCACTGACCTGGTTCAAAACTTTCTTGGACAACAGAGGATACAAGGTCAAAATTCATAATAAAGAATCCCATTACTTTCCTTCCTCTCTTGGGGTACCGCAGGGCTCCTCCCTTTCACCCACGCTCTTTAATGTTTACCTGCTCCCTCTCTGCCAACTGCTAACGAAACTAAACCTGAAACACTTCCTTTTTGCAGACGATGTCCAGATCGTGATCCCTGTAAAAGAATCCATTACAAAAACATTAGAATTCTGGGATAGCTGCCTAATAGAAATCAACCACCTCCTCACCAGTCTAAACCTAATACTCAATGCCTCGAAAACGGAATTTCTGCTTACATCCCCGGAAAACAACAATACCTCTTCAAAGCCACCAGCCCTCCTTCAAACCTCTCACATAAGAGACCTAGGAGCCATCATGGATAACCGTCTCAACCTAAATCATTCATTAACCAAACTACCAAAGATTGCTTTCACAAATTACATATCCTTAAAAGAATAAAACCTCTATTCCACTCCCAGGACTTCAGAACAATCCTGCAAGCAATAATCTTCTCCAAGCTAGATTATTGTAACTCGCTACTACTGGGTCTCCCAGCTTCCCATACCAAACCTCTACAAATGGTGCAGAATACAGCTGCCAGAATCCTGACGAACTCTAGGAGAATTGATCACATCACCCCAATCCTCAAGGACCTTCACTGGTTACCGATCCACTACAGAATCATCTACAAATCCACCAACAGGCAAGGATCAACTTACAAATTCCTTTCAAAAAACACACATCCGCCAGACCCATCAGGGAATCTTACAAAGAATCTCTGCAGGTTCCACACGCAAAAACCCTCCATCATAAATCTCTCAGTCAGAGCGTTCTCAACAGCAGGTCCACCTTTATGGAACTCCATCCCAACGGACCTAAGACAAGAACCCTGCCTACCAACATTCAGGAAAAGGCTGAAAACTTGGCTTTTTAAAAAAGCCTTTCCAGTCCCTGACTGAGACCTACACCCGACATCTCAATCATATTACCAAAAATGGATTTAAATAACAAACTATTTTCTTTGCTGTCATCACCTTCTCATTGTTATCAATGTCATTTACTATACAAATCACATTTTATCGGATTCAGTCTTGCTACCTTGTAAATAATTTGCTGTCAGTTAACTCCCCATCTTCTCGCTTCCAGCTCCCAGTTATTTATTTCCCTGTTTTATTGTAACTGTCACTCTCCTTACAATGCTCTTGTTCCAGTTGTTTGAGTTCTCTCTTTCCTTGCACACTTTGTTAAATGTAAACCGGTTTGATGTGATTCATGTCATGAAAGCCGGTATAGTAAAAATAATAAATAAATAAATAAATAAAAATAAATAAAATGTGTTATCCACTATGACACCTAGATCTCTTTCTTGGGTTGTAGCACCTAATATGGAACCCACCATTGTGTAATTATAGCATGGGTTATTTTTCCCTATATGCATCACCTTGCACTTATCCACATTAAATTTCATCTGCCATTTGGATGCCCAATTTTCCAGTCTCACAAGGTCTTCCTGCAATTTATCACAATTTGCTTGTGATTTAACTACTCTGAACAATTTTGTGTCATCTGCAAATTTGATTATCTCACTTGTCATATTTCTTTGCTATTTTTACATAAGATATGCTATACTGGGTCAGACTAAGGGTCCATAAAGCCCTCTATCCTTTGCGGCATCTGTTATTAGGGATGTGAATCGTTTTTTGATGATTTAAAATATCGTCCGATATATTTTAAATCGTCAAAAATCGTTAGAGCCAGATTTCAATCTTTTGTGCTTTTCCAGCGATTCTCTTTCTTTTTTCACAGTTCCTTTTTCCCTATCAGCACAGCCGTTGGTGTGATCAGTGCTTTAGCCTTGCAGTGACGTCGGGCTGATGGGCGTGGCTAGGGTCCGTTTTAGCTGCAAGAGATTTCTCACTTTTAAATGTCCAGATTTCAATCTTTTGTGCTTTTCCAGCGATTCTCTTTCTTTTTTCACAGTTCCTTTTTCCCCATCAGCACAGCCGTTGGTGTGATCAGTGCTTTAGCCTTGCAGTGACGTCGGGCTGATGGGCGTGGCTAGGGTCCGTTTTAGCTGCAAGAGATTTCTCACTTTTAAATGTCCAGATTTCAATCTTTTGTGCTTTTCCAGCGATTCTCTTTCTTTTTTCACAGTTCCTTTTTCCCTATCAGCACAGCCGTTGGTGTGATCAGTGCTTTAGCCTTGCAGGAGGTCGTTCAGCGGCGGTCCGGAACCCCCGCTGAACGACCTCCTGCAGTCGATCTCCTGCCGGCGCCATTTTCCATACGGAAAATGATTCGCGGCAAGAAATCGCTCCCGGAACCCCGCTGGACTCCCAGGAACTTTTGGCCAGCTTGGGGGGGCCTCCTGACCCCCACAAGACTTGCCAAAAGTCCAGCGGGGGTCCGGAACGACCTCCTGTGTCGAATCGTTTTCGTCTATGGCCGCCGCCATTTTGCGGCGGCCATTTTGGAAAATGGCGCCGGCTGAAGACAACAGGATTCAATTGAGGGGGCCGTTCCGGACCGCCGCCGTTCTGGACCACCGCTGGATCCCCAGGTAATTTAAAGCATTTGGGGGGGGGGGTTCGGGAGGGTGGGGGGATTTAATTTAAAGGGTCGGGGGTGGGTTTTAGGGGGTTTTAGTGTGCCGGCTCACGATTTTAACGATTTTCACGATAGTTTACACACCCAAACGGCAACAATACGATTCCCTCCCCCTCCCGGCCGAAATCGATCGTTAAGACGATCGAGGACACGATTCACATCTCTAATATATACCATTATATTTCAAATAATTCTGGGTTAGCATAACTTTATGCATATCAATAAATAAACTAGCATCTGGATATGATCTGGTTGAAGAGAATTGGCTACTTGAAAAATGATTTCATGAATAAATAGCACAAAAACCACTTCTTTTGACTGTAACTTACAGAGTGAAGTATTTAGCAATAGTATGCCCTTAATAGCAAGTGCCCTTAATACACACGCGTTTGCAAATATAAATGGTATGTCCACTTTCAGTTAAGAACATAAGAAATTGCCATGCTGGGTCAGACAAGGGTCCATCAAGCCCAGCATCCTGTTTCCAACAGAGGCCAAACCAGGGCAAAAGAACCTGGCAAGTACCCAAACACCAAGAAGATCCCATGCTACTGATGCAATTAATAGCAGTGGCAATACCCTAAGTCAACTTGATTAATAGCAGTTAATGGACTTCTAATCCAAGAACTTATCCAAACCTTTTTTGAACCCAGCTACACTAACTACACTAACCACATCCTCTGGCAACAAATTCCAGAGCTTAATTGTGCATTGAGTGAAAAAGAATTTTCTCTGATTAGTCTTAAATGTGCTACTTGCTAACTTCATGGAGTGCCTCCTAGTCCTTCTATTATCCGAAAGTGTAAATAACCAATTCACATCTACTTATTCAAGACTTCTCATGATTTTAAAGACCTCTATCATATCCCTCCTCAACCGTCTCTTCTTCAAGCTGAACAGCCCTAACCTCTTCAGCCTTTCCTCTTAGCTGTTCCATCCCCTATATCATTTTGGTTGCCCTTCTCTGTACCTTCTCAATCGCAACTATATCTTTTTTGAGATGCAGCGCCCAGAATTGTACATAGTATTTAAGGTGCGGTCTCACCATGGAGCGATACAGAGGCATTATGACATTTTCCGTTTTACTAACCATTCCCTTACTAATAATTCCTAACATTCTGTTTGCTTTTTTGACTGCTGCAGCACACTGAGTTGACAACTTCAAAGTATTATCCACTATGATGCCTAGATCTTTTTCCTGGGTGGTAGCTCCTAATATGGAACCTAGTATCGTGTAACTACAGCAAGGGTATTTTACCCTATATGCTAGGTATGTGCATTCATTTGCGATGAAATTGGAAATAGAGATGAAATTTCCTATTTTGTCATGTTTCAGGGTGGCACTGAAAAGAAAAGAAAACCCTCGAAATTTTGTGTGGTTTTCTTATTGTTTTTGGGGAGGGGAGAAAGGGCACATAAAAAAACCCCCCAAAACCCAAACCCACCCCAATCTTTCAAATTTAATTAATTGCAACCCCCCCCCCTCCTGAGCCCCCAAGACTTGCCTGACCCCCTCAAGGCTTACTGAAAGCCCCTGGTGGTCCTGCAGGGTCCCGGGAGTGATCTCCCCCTCTCGGGCCGTCGGCTGCCACTAATCAAAATGGCGCCGATGGCACTTTGCCCTTACCGTGTGACAGGGCTATCGGTGACATTGGTTGGCCCCTGTCACATAGTAGGAGCAATGGATGGCCTGCGCCATTTTTTAAGATGGCGCCGGCCGTCTATTGCTTCTTCCATGTGACAGAGGCCGGCCAATGGCACCGATAGCCCTGTCACATGGTAAGGGCAAAGGGCCATCGGCGCCATTTTGATTAGTGGCAACCGATGGCCCGAGAGGGGGAGATCGCTTCCGGGACCCCGCTGGACCACCATGGACGTTCGGTAAGTCTTGGGGGATCAGGAGGGTGGGGGATTATAATTAATAAAATTTGAAGGGTTGGGGTGGATTTGGGTTGTTTTTTTTTAAATCTGAAAGGTTGGGGTGGGTTTCGGGCATCATTTCGGGGGGCAGACGAAATAAAATCAGCCTGAACCGCGGGAAAATGAAATTTCTCGCGGTGGGCTGATAACGAAGGCCGAACCGAAAGGTTCGGCCGAATCACATCTCTACCATATGCAACACCTTGCATTTGTCCACATTAAATTTCATCTGCCATTTAGATGCCCAATCTTCCAGTCTTGCAAGGTCCTCCTGTAATGTATCACAGTCCACTTGTGATTTAAGTACTCTGAATAATTTTGTATCATCCGCAAATTTGATAACCTCACTCGTTGTATTCCTTTCCAGATCATTTATATATATATATATATATATATATATATGTATTGAAAAGCACCGGTCTAAGTACAGGTCCCTGAGGCACTCCACTGTTTACCTTTTTCCACTGCAAAAATTTACCATTTAATCTTACTCTCTGTTTCCTGTCTTTTAACCAATTTGTAATCCATGAAAGGACATTGCCTCCTATCCCATGACTTTTTAGTTTTCTTAGAAACCTCTCATGAGGGACTTTGTCAAATGCCTCCTGAAAATCCAAATACATTACATCTACCAGTTTACCTTTAACCACATGTTTATTAACCCCTTCAAAAAACTGAATCAGATTTGTTAGGCAAGAATTCCCTTGGGTAAATCCATGTTCACTGTGTTCCATTAAACCATGTCTTTCTATATACTCTACGATTTTTATCTTTAGAATAGTTTCCACTATTTTTCACAGCACTGAAGTCAGGCTCACTGGTCTATAGTTTCCTGGATCGCCCCTGGAGCCCTTTTTAAATATCGGGGTTACGTTGGCCACCCTCCAGTCTTCAGGTACAATGGATGATTTTAATGATAGGTTACAAATTTTAACTAATAAATAAAAAATGTCATGTTTAGTTCCTTCAGTACTCTAATATGCATACCATCTGGTACAGGTGATTTGCTACTCTTTAGTTTGTCAATCTGGCCTACTACATCTTCCAGGTTCACAGTGATTTGGCTCAGTTCATCTGACTTATAACCCTTGAAAACCATCCCCCAACATCTTCATTAGTAAACACGGAAGCAAAGAATTAATTTAGTCTTTCTGCAATGGCCTTATCTTCCCTAAGAGCCCCTTTAACCCCTCGATCATCTAATGGTACAACCAACTCCCTCACAGGTTTCTTGCTTCTGATTTATTTTTAAAAGTTTTTATTAGAGGTCAAGCGGATGTAAATGAAGAGAAGAGGCATGGGGGTAGCTTGCGGGAATGACAGCTACCACCTGGTGATTAATACCCTTATTCAATAAACATACACATGGTTAATGCGACTCCAACATTGCTCTAAGATTCAATGGAAAGAGGAAAGGTAGAAAAAAGGTTTTGCATTCACAAAAAAGTGGGAGAGTAGCTTGCTTGTTGCGGCGGTTACTACCCCAAACCAAATAAGCCTGATACTTCACTTTCAATGCATAACCAGCGTAGCTCTCTGTTTCAACGGCAGGGGGGAATGAAGATAAGAGGATTTAAATTCAGATAACAACCAACAAGGACTGAATTGCATAGTCTTGGTAAACAAATAAGCGTGGGTGTAGCTTGCTTGTTACGGAGGTTACTACCCCGAATCATTTAAGCCTGATTCTTCACTTGGAATACATATCCACCACAGTTCCCTGCTTCAACGGCAGGGGGGGATGAAGAAAATAGGATTTACATTCAGACAACAACCAACAAGGACTGAATTGCACAGGCTGGGTAAACAACTAAGCATGGGAGTAGCTTGCTTATTGCGGCAGTTACTACACCTAACCAATTAAGCTTTATACTTCACTTAGATGCAGCTCCAGCACTGCTCTCTACATCAATGGCGGGGGTAGAAGGTAACTAGAACCAAAAAGTTACTAATAAGGGCCAAGAGCAACAGATAAGTATGAGAAAAAATAAGTGTGAAAGCTTGCTGGGCAGACTGGATTGGCCGCTTGGTCTTCTGCCATCATTTCTATGTTTCTCTGTTTCTACTATATCTGATGCATTACTATTACAGATTGCAGATAGGAACTGGTACTGGTACAGATTGCAGATAGGAACTGGTACTGGATTTTAGGAACATAGGCCCACGAGGGCCTATGTTCCTAAAAACCTCCAAAGACTCTCTTCTATTCTAGAAGCCATCTCATACACAGATATTGTGAGTTCTCATTCCGGACTGCATATAGGAACCAGTACTCGTCTTCGGCTCCTGTTCCTGAATATACTGAAGACTCTCTGTTGCATAGAAGCCATTACAGATATCTACAGTTGTGAGTGTATCATCTGCTACTGGTTATGTATCCTGCATACCCTGTCTACTCACTACCTATAGTTTTTCTCTACAGCTCAGCAACCCAGAGATCGCTATTCCAGTATCTGAGGGACATCAGCCCTGCTGGGCACATCAGCTCACTACTGCCACCTCTGGTGGCTCTACTTCCTGTCTAATAAAGAACTATCTGTGTTTGTCTCCATACTCCAGCCTAGCTGGTGGTCCCTCTCAGGATATCCTCCTGGGAGTGCTTTCATCTGCCATTGGCCCAATGATTTACCAGTTTACATTAAGTGTTTATTCCTTACACTGCTGATCGGTATCATACAGACTGCCACTCTGTGGGAGCCAACCCACAATAGATCATTAACTCCGCCTACAGAGTATTATAAACTGGTAGCTCCTCCCCTTGCAGGAGCAGCATTGAACAGATTGCTAACTCCTCTCCTTGGCGGGGTGATCCATAACAGACTGCTAACTCCCTAGTGGACTTATAACAGATTGCTACTCCTCCCCGTTGGCGAGGTGATTTATTATAGATTGCTAACTCCGCCCCTCTAGGGAGCAGATTTATTACAGATCCAGCAGCAAACTGGCAGGAAGGCCCTCTGATGAGCGGATAGCCGGAAACGCCGTGGAGCCCCAGAGGAGCGGGTACTTCGAGTGTCCAAATGCCAAAGCTGAATCAGGAACAGGAAGTCCTTGAATGAGCAGAGGACAGCAAGATGGAACTCCTTGCTAACTCGATGAAAGCAAGGGCTGGCTTGATTAAATACACTAGTGGGTTGACATCATCGGGTGGGGTCGCCCCCGAGGTTCCCACCATGACGTATTCAAATAAGGCCCTTGCATGCACGCGCGCACCTGCCTAGGTAACTCTGGGTCCAAGATGGCGGTCAGCTGTGCCCACGCTGGCCCGGGAATGCCAGAGAGGTCATCGTGAACTGGCACACCCCACCATTCTTCCCAGACTGGATGGAGCAGGGAAAAAAGAGGTGAGCATGAGAGGTCGCAGCCGTCTGTGACCGACAGGCATAACATTCCACCAGCAAAACCCTTTCATAAGGACTGCTATTGTGCCTATGTAGAAATCCCTTTTTTATTACTTTACTATATGTTCTCAGTCAATATCTTTTTGTTTCTAAATTATCCTTCACGCAAGGTGCTTATGTTATCTATTGAACTAAAACATTTGAGAGTAAAAAGGGTGTGGCTTACCTTGCTATTAAAGCATTTTGTGGGTGGATTGTAACATACAAGTCCAAATATACACCCTCCTCCCACCATGTGCTACAATGGTCAGGTAAAACAAGGCCTAAAGTATTTTGTCCTGTTATCATGAGGGAGTTTGTACTATTGATCTTCCCAATTGCCTTTATTTTGAGCATGTGATATCATGCTAATTCTATGGAAAAATCACAGAAAAGTCATGGCATCATACAGCATTTCCATCAGCCAAACAAGACTTTAGCTGTAGCTGACCACTTCCCAATTCACCCATTTTAAAAATATTTATTATGGTGACAAAAAAAAAAAAGAAAAAAAAAGCTACAGCACTGCTTATTTATACCATTTGGACACTGTTGCAGAGCATTCTCTGATTCTTCAGGATGTGATTGCATTTTTCTGATGACAAAAGCTTTCAGAAATAAGTCTCCAGCCAGAAAAGTAAAGAAATGGCAAGTTCCTTTGTTCTTGAATTCCTTGTGTCCCCTATGCCCTTTGTGCCTTCCATTTGCTTTGTCAGATAATAGAATGATGTGGATCCCAGAGGACCATAACATTTCTTCACAATTCAATCATACTTTTAAAAGGCAGTCAAAAAGAAACTGCATGAATTGGAATCTTTTTTTTTGTTCTGAAGAGACTATTCACCTGCTCCCTGAAACGAGAATACTGCCAATATTTATTTCTGCGTTAATATAAAATACTGTTAATTAGACTTATTTTTTTTTCTCTTAGACCAGGTATTCTCAAACTTTTAAAGTACAGGAGAGCTGCTTGTGACAATTCAAATTATTGGAAGGGCTGGAGTTTTGATAAACTGGGGGGTGTGTGTCTTCCTTGGAGTCTGGTCCTTTCAATGATTTGAAATGCTATGGAAGAGGGGAGGCAGGGGGTAGGGTTCCCTCAGAAGTAGCGCATATAGGGTGTCAGTAACAATATTTCTAGTAAATTGCCCAAATCTGCCACACCCTTGGGAACCCTAGCAAGGCCAGTGCAAGAGTATTTGGAGCCCTAAGCAAATCTTAGGTCATGCACCCCCTCCCCCAACTTACCTCCAGCACAGCACTCCCTCCTACTGCCAGCAGTGGCACCAGAACAGTGCTCCCATCTTTGCAGCATTACCTCTGACACAGTACCCCTCTGGACCTCAAGCTGGCAGGATTTTGCCCTTCCTAAAACTTTGGTGCTCTAGGTGACTGCCTAGGATGCCTAATAGAAGTACCAGCCCTGAACTCTAGCATCAGCCTTCCCCCTTGTCCTCTGCATCTGTCCCAAGAGTGGTGTGGCAAGGTGCAATCACACACAGACCCCCCCAATAGATTTTTGCAACTCTCTCTCTATTTTCCTCCCCATTCTCACCCTTTTCATCCAGCCCCTCTGTTCATTTGCCTCTTCTCTCCTCTCACTTGTATTCTCTTTCCTCTCCTCTCAATCAAACCCCCCTTCCCTTCTGTCTCCTCTCACTCTCCTTTCCTCTTTCACTCTCCTCTCCTCTCTCTCCCATTGCCCTTCTCACCTTGTCCCAGGTTGGAGACCTTGCCAGCATTACAGCCTTCACCATGCTGTCAAGCAGGACTTCTGGTATTCCCTGCACCATCATGCGGGATTTTGTCTTCTGCTGTGAGGGCTGAGAAACCCCTCAGCACGGAAGAATTCACTTCCACCATGAGTGGGCAAAAAAGAAAATGTAATCCTTGCTCTATGGGCCAATTCAGCCATGGGTGGAGAAAATTTGGAGGACAGAAAAAGGTTGCTCTGTGAGCTGGATGCAGTCTGTGTGCTATAGTTTGGGGAAACATTTTGCAATTTATTCAGTTTCTTAGGAATTTAGATATAGCCATGTTATTGCTGGAAGGTCAAAGAGTCCAGATGGACATCAGAAGCAGTAAATGTCACCTGCTAAATGTGACTGTCTGGGTTCCTTGTTCTCTAATGATTAAATTGTATAATGAATATAAAAAATGTTTTGGTGACTTTTAAAGGTATTGTGGGGGTAATTCTCAAAGAGACTTCTGGGCATAAAAACAACCTTGTATCAAATTGCCTGCCTGATATGAGGGTAAGCTTATGCACGTTTGACATGTTTGTATGTAAGTTTACCCAGACTGAGCAGAAGCATTGCTGGGGGATGGAGTTAGGGCAAGGTTTGGATTTACGCACATAAGAGGTAATTTTCAAAAGGATTTACACAAATAAAATTGGGGTTTACACATGTAAATGCATTTTACCCATGTAAGTGGGCTTTGGAAAATTGCTACAATATATACCATTGAATTGTCCATAGCTTATAAACTTGTAAGTGCACTTTATACACATAAATGGTTTTTTTAAACTGCTATAATAGCATTTTACATTTACACAGGTAACTTCTTTGAAAATTACCTCCTTACTCTGTAAAATTCAACTGCTTGAGTGCACATTTTCAGAAGCATTTTGTGCACATCAAATAGCAGGTGAAACATGTGCGGGCTAGAACTATAGGACCATTTTCAAAGTTGATTTATGCATATATTTGTGGCATAAGTTATATGGCATGTTTGATAACGACCTTCCTTACATGCAGGGAAGGAAGAAAAAGCATGTTAGTCTGAACAGGTTTGGGTTTTTTTTTTAGAAAAAGCTGAGAGAATTTTGCCTTAAAGGCTCACTGAAAACATTTCTCTGCCACTTACCCGACCATGAATAAACACCCAGATTAACATATAAAATAAATAGAATTAAAACCAACAATTCAAATAAACATACAGAACATATAAACATACTTGAAAAAAACCCCGAATCCATTAGTGACTGCCAACCATTCTATTCCTCCCACATTAGATTGGAGTTGGAACACTTTAAAAATGTATAAGAAATACCCAATAAATTATTGATTTCAGCCATAGCTGGAATATTTCGTTAGGCAAAACTTGACATTAATGACAGACACTAACACAAAATGTGAAGATGAGTTCTATTCTGACATACACCTACTCAGTGAATATATTTAGTCATATGTAATACTGTATTCAAAGAAGAGGAGCAATGGGTCTTCTGGAAGCAGATTCTGTGCCAATACACAAAACACCTTTAGGGGTAGATTTTAAAAGAAGCGCGATCAGCCTACTTTTGCTTGCGCATCAGACTCAAGCAAAAGTACGCTGGATTTTAGTAGATACGCGCGGAGCCGCGCGTATCCACTAAAATCCTGGATCGGCGCGCGCAAGGCTATCGATTTTGTATAGCCTGCGCGCGCCGAGCCGCGCTGCCTCCCCCCGTTCCCTCCAAGGCCGCTCCGAAATCGGAGCGGCCTCGGAGGGAACTTTCCTTTGCCCTCCCCTCACCTTACCCTCCCTTCCCCTACCTAACCCACCCACCCGGCCCTGTCTACACCCCCCCTTACCTTTGTCGGGGGATTTACGCCTCCCGGAGGGAGACGTAAATCCCCGCGCGCCAGCGGGCCTGCTGCGCGCCGGGCCGCGACCTGGGGGCGGGTACGGAGGGCGCGGCCACGCCCCCGGGCCGTAGCCACGCCCCCGTACCCGCCCCCAAAACGCTGCCGACACGCCCCCGGAACGCCGCGACGACCGGGCCCGCCCCCGACACGCCCCCGACACGCCCCCCTCCGAGAACCCCGGGACTTACGCGAGTCCCGGGGCTCTGCGCGCGCCGGGAGGCCTATGTAAAATAGGCTTCCCGGCGCGCAGGGCCCTGCTCGCGTAAATCCGCCCGGTTTTGGGCGGATTTACGCGAGCAGGGCTCTGAAAATCCGCCCCTTAGTGAATAAGACCATGTATGCAAAAAAACAAATATCTATGTTGGAAATTATATGATGTCTTTATCAGCTTGGTATGCCATCATATAGTGGATGTGATTCTGTCCTAATCCATGGCTATAAATGCTGAATATTAGAGCATTATTTATGAACAATTCACTCAAATTCTGGACTTAGAAAACTTTCAGCCAAAACTATATTGAGGATCTGTATATATCAAAAAAATCAAATAATCACCATTTACATGGAGATTTATAGACAGTCTCCTCATTTGGAATTGCATAATATATTATCAGCTTCATTAAATATGCATGAATCTCAACATTCCTTTCCCAGTATGCAGAGCCGCTCCCCCAATATCATCAACATATAGGGGTAGATTTTCAAAGGGTTACGCGCTTAACCCCTGAAAACCTGCCCCTGCCTGCCCCTGCGCGCACCGAGCCTATCTTGCATAGGCTTGGCGGCGCACGCAAGCCCCGGGACGCGGGTATGTCCCGGGGCTTCAAAAAAGGGGCGTTCCGCGGGCAGCGCCATGGGCGGGGAGCCAGTCTGGGGGCGTTCTGGGGGCAGGGCTGAGGCCTCCTCCGTTGTGGCCCTGCTGAGGGATGGCGCGCCGGCAACCAGCAGGTGTGCACAAGTTACGCCTGCCCTGAGACTTAGATTCATCATTTTGCTATCATTTTTGTGAGAACAGTGTCTGTGATAAAAAAAAATGGGTATGGTTAGGGTAATTTTCCATACACCACATAGCTATTTTACTGTAATGCACATTAAATTTATCACGCCCACGAAATTTTCACAATGCAAGCTGAGAAGTTCCCAGACAGGCTTTATTGCATTTGGGCTGCTCCAAGAGAGAGAGAGAGAGAGAAGAGAGAGAGAGAGAGAGAGAGAGAGAGAGAGAGAGAGACTGTAGAGGGCTCAGAATTTTTTTTACTTTTTATACCACTTTGAGAGGGGGCACTAGTAGCTCGGGGTGAGATTTGTGGGAGTGAGTTGGGTTTTAGGGGGCAGGTTAACATGCACAGTCATACATACGGACAGCACAGTTACCATCAGTGACGATTTAATGTGATTTGGAGGGATGGAAGGTGAAAGAAGAGTAGCTGCAATCAAGCTAGGTAGAGCTAGGTAGAGCGTCAAATGGTACAAAAAGTTCTGAAATCAGTGGGCCTCCACAGAGGCTCACTGATTTATCTCTCTCTCTCTCTCCCTCCCTCCCCTTTCCTCTCTCTCCCTCCTCCCTCTCTGAAATGGGATTTGCAATATTTATCACAAAACCCAGTTCAGGCATAACACCCAGAAAAAGTGTAGTTATTTCCAGCATTAAATCATGCATTATGCTATCACATGCAATGGTAAACATCCCTCATTTTCATAAACTCTGCCTAATGTGGGCATTAGGGTGATTTTGAAGGAGTTCAATTTCGTGAACCTCTGCAGACTGAGCAACTGAAAAGCCTCTCGTCTAACCCTGCCAGCAGTGAAACGCACAGCCATTTTTAATGTACTAATATTTGCAACGCAAACGGCACATAATGCGTAGTGACGCAGTTACGCACTAACATTTAGTGTAACGTGACTCCATTTTGGAATAATAATTTGTATTGTATTAATACGAACGCCGCTGTAAAATGTCTAACACGTCAATTAAATGACGAAACAATAGTCTGATCATAAGCTACACCTACTAGAGGACCACGCTAGCTAATGCTTGTTCAGCAGTTTGTAAATTGTTTGTTCAGCAAAAACCAGAACGCATGTGTGAAAGATAAGAGTTGTAAAGTGCATAAAAGTTTGCTCCTAAGGGGGCGTGGCATGCAGTTGTACTGAGCCTTTGTCTTAGCTGCATCTTGCTGGCAATAAAAGTCTATCTTTACAGATCAGTTGTCTGGGCCTCCTTACTGACTAAAAAGAGACGGTTACATTTGGCGAGCCAGCCAGGAGGTACCAGGGACGCTATTTTAGCCCCCCAGTGGGTCCGGTAGTTTGGTGGCGGAGCGATCCCCCAGACGTACCTGGTGAGTGGCCACCGCTGAGTTCAGCGATCAGGTTTCTGAGGGGACCGTTCCACAGAAATTCTTCTGAGACCTCTGGGCTGGTGATCCGGGAAGAAGGCTTTCGTGACGATCGGAAGACCCCTGCAGGCGAGTATTATGGGAACGGTGGAATGAGATAAGAGTAGATAGGAAATAACCGGTCCATCCCCGAGCGGACCGAGGGGGCTTTGATCACACCCCGCGCAGTGTTTTAGTAGGAATTTTGTTCTGAAGACCACGCGCATAAGAGAAAAATTATAAGTGAAGTATATAATAGCGGGAATAGGTTTCTTGTTGTGTGAAAGAGAGTGAATGGCCTCGCAGTTCTAGACCGGGCGACCGCGTTCTAGTCGGGGCAATTGTGACCCTTTTGTGTCTGACGGATACGGACCCCTTACCTATCCGTCTTCCCTTCCCTCCTTTGTCTGTGATTCTATCCTAATGGGAGGGGGCTATTCAACTCCACTAAAAGTCATGACGAAGCACTATAGTGAAGTGTTCGACAGACGAAAATGTACGAAACCCGGAATGATTCAGCGATGTACCCATAGGTGGCCCAGTTTGTGTGTAAATTGGCCTCCGGCAGGAACTTTCAATTTCCAAACAGCCACAAGGGTCCTGAATATAGTGCTGAAAGAAGGGAATCCGGGTTGCCCTGAGGATATACCGTATATAACTGCTTGGCTTGCAGTCATTGAGAATCCTCCGTCATGGGCAAAGAAGTTAGTGGAGGGAGCCACCCTCGTAATGGTAGCTCAGGGGCACAAAATGGGTGACCGGAAGTCCCCAAACCGGAAGAGAAAGGGACAGGCGGCCATATTGGGAATCAAAGATCAGGCGTCATCTGTGGCGGCCATGTTTGTAGTGCAAGGGAATTCAGAGACTCAAGAAAAAAAAGTTAAACCCCTGCCGCCCGCAGTACTGTCCGATGCGGAACATCTCTTGCCGCCCCCATATGCCCCTAGTTGTCCTCAATTGTATCCTGCGCCACCTGGTCCCTCAGCCCCCGCCAATGCACAAGCTGATTCTAGAATAGCACTGATTCCCGAAGTGTGGCTTGAAGCGGCGGCAGCAAAAGCTGAAGATGGCGGCGAGTCGTCCGTGTCAGACGGCACTCGCAGTAAAACCCAAGCCGCAAGTTTGCAACTACCAATCCGGGAAACATCCACTGTAGTTCCCGTGGTTCCGACTGAAGAAAACGAATATCACACTATGCAAACAATAAAGTTATTTACCTACATACCTTTTACATCCAGTGATCTCTTTAACTGGAAACAACTTGGCCCTTCTTACGCTGATAAACCAGATCAGATGATAGATTTTTTACGAGGAATTTTTGCAGCCCATAACCCCAACTGGGCAGACATTCGGCATCTAGCCTCCATTCTTTTCACCACTGAAGAACGTCGACAAATACAATTAAATCTGGAAGAGGCAGCTCGATTAGGAGCTGGGGCAGATGGTAATCCTGATGAAGCAGTAAAAGCACAAGCCCCGGTTGCCAATCCCAACTGGGATTTCCAGACCGCAGCAGGGCGTGAGCGCATCGCCGCTTATCAAACCGCGTTTCTTGAAGCTTTAAAGAAAGGGAAGAAGAAAGTTGTGAACATGGGAAAAATCCAAGACGTGGTGCAAAGGAGAGACGAGACCCCCGGAAACTTTCTGGAGCGGTTGATGGACGCATACCGGCAATGCAGTCCATTTGATCCAGAGGATTCCAAAAATCAGTCCATCATAGTGATGAGCTTCGTCGGACAATCCTGTCCAGACATTCGCCGGAAGTTACAAAAATCGGAAGGATTTGAGGGAATGTCTATCAGCCAATTAAAAGCCATGGCCGATAAAGTATATGTAAACCGAGAACCGGACGGAGACAAGAAGGAAAAGAAGGAAAGTAGAAAGTTAAGAGAAAGTGTCAGTCTGTTAGCCGCAGCGTTGGAAGAAACTAATTTCGGGAATTCGTCCAGGCACTATACTGGACCCCGAGGAAGAGGCAGGGCGCCCTCTAGAGGGCCGCCAAGAGGACGAGCAAATAGAGGAGGATCGTTTAGAGGTGGAAGAATGCCGTTAGGAACCAATCAATGTGCATTCTGCAGACAAGAAGGACACTGGAAGTCTGAGTGCCCGGAGGCCCTGCAAGCGAAACAGGAAGGATATACTCCGTCCAAAACTAAGGAAGCTGAATGGCAAATGACCGTAGGTGAAACTTCCGGCGAGGACAGTGAAGCATGACTAGACAAGGGAAACCTTCCCCTTGATCCTTTGGTGGAAATAAAAGTAGGGACTGAAACATTCAAAGGATTGCTAGACACGGGGGCACAAAGATCTGTAATGACCACCGCTATCACCACGCCCACTTCAAAGAACATCTCTATAGTTGGGGCCTCTGGAAAGCCACTAATTGCTCCCTTTCTCCAGAAATGACAGGTTCGAGTAGGAGGACAATTAGTGTCCCACCAATTCCTTTATGTCCCGGGATGCCCAGTACCACTCATAGGGAGAGACCTTCTTTGTAAATTAAGAGCTAATTTACAGTTCGAGTCCACTGGTGAAATCAAGGCATCTTTCGCTGATAATCCAGTCTCTCTCATTTGTCCACTCCAGGAGGAATGGAGACTACATCTTCCTATAGTTGAGCAAATTACTGAACATCGATATGAAGACAACACCCTTCTCAATGAAAAACGAAGACAGCTAATGGATAGCGTGCCTAAAGTGTGGTCCGAACAGAACCCGGGGGGAATAGCCATCAATGCTACCCCTATTTGGATCGAGATGAAACAGAATGCACAGGTGATTAATCAACCTCAATACCCCATTCCATATATGGCCAGGCAAGGAATCCAGATACACTTGCAGAGACTGTATGATTTGGGCATTCTTCGGCGAATCCGATCTGCTTGGAACACCCCTTTGTTGCCCGTAAAGAAACCTGGTTCTACTGATTACCGACCAGTACAGGATTTACGGAAGGTGAATAATCAAGTAGCAGATCTAGTAGCCCTCGTACCAAATCCATATTCAATCTTGGCTCAAGTTTCCCCTGCATCAAAGTGGTACAGTGTCATTGATCTCAAAGATGCTTTCTTCTCCGTCCCAGTAGCGGAGGAATGTCAGAAGATTTTTGCCTTCACAAGGGAAAATGCGCACACTGGAATAAAGCAGCAGTACACATGGACTCGCTTGCCTCAAGGGTTCAAGCACTCACCTACGTTGTTTGGTGAGCAACTGGCAAAAGACTTGAAGATGTACCAAGTCATGTATGGGCCAGTGATACAGTATGTGGATGACCTTCTGTTGTTTCGAGAAACGTACCTCGAATGTGCAGTAGCCACCCTCCACTTGCTAAAGACGTTGTACTCCAAAGGATACCGTGCAAGCAAAAAGAAGGCACAAATTTGTGAATTGGAAGTGGAATATTTGGGCTTCCAAATTCGTGAAGGCACTCGGTGTCTTGGAATCTCTCGTACTAGTTCAATACGAGGTCAACCTGTACCCACTTGCAAGAAAGAGCTCCGAGCATTCCTTGGAGCTGCAGGATACTGTAGACTGGGGATCGCTAACTATGCAGTTATTGCCCAACCCCTGTACGACAAGTTGCGGGGTAAAGAATCAGAGTCTCAAACTTTTCAATGGGAAGGACACGAGCTAGCAAGCTTACGTCAACTGAAAGATGCCTTGATTGAACCCCCTGCTCTAGGGCTGCCTGATGTAATGAAACCATTTCATCTATACGTCGATGAAAAGAAAGGAATGGCCATAGGGGTATTGACTCAAACTCTAGGCTCGTGGGAACGACCTGTTGCATATCTGTCAAAAGGAATGGACAATGTTGCAAAAGGATGGCCAGGTTGTCTTCGAAGCATTGCGGCTGCATGCTTACTAATTCCAGAGGCAGTCAAATTAACTTTTGGTCAAACTCTGAATGTAACAACTCCTCACACCATTCAAGGACTGCTAGAAACCCATGGACCAAAATGGATGACTAATTCACGTCTTGTAAAGTATCAAGCTCTGTTGTGTGAAACTCCCGAAATTCAAATACAAGACAGTAAGAATTTGAATCCTGAAACCTTACTCCCAACTCCCACTCTAGTTACTCATAAATGTGAGGAAATCATGGCTACAGTACATTCCAGCCGACCTGATCTACGCGACCAGCCCTGGCAGGGAGCATGGACTTTATTCACTGATGGGAGTAGCCAGGTCATAAATGGACTTCGGGTCGCTGGCTATGCCGTGGTTTCTGAAGATGACATCATCGAAGCTGAGCCCCTACCCCCGGGGACATCAGCGCAAAAGGCTGAGCTAATCACTCTCACTCGAGCTCTACAGTTAGCAGAAGGAAAAATTGTAAACATCTATACTGATTCTAAATATGCTTTCCTTACCATCCAAGTACATGGAGCCTTATACGAGGAACGAGGATTTCTAACTGCTGAAGGGAAGCAACTAACTAATGCATCCGAGATACACCAATTATTGAATGCCGTATGGGCACCGAAAAAGGTAGCTGTTATGCATTGTAAAGCCCACACAGGGAAATCAGATCCCATCGCAAAAGGAAACCAATGGGCAGACAAAACAGCGAAAGAAGCAGCACGTACACATTTATCACACATCTCGGCCACAACGTGTCCACTTTTACAATTTCCAACTGAAATCCCTGCCTATTCTATGGAAGAAAATGATTGGGCTGAGACTGAGCAATTCCACCAGCAAAATGGTTGGTGGATTCTGCAAGATGATCGAGTATGGATACCTGAAGCATTAGCTTGGACTATTGTCAAGAAAGCCCACAACAAAACCCATCTTGGTCGAGATGCCTTAACGAAACTATTGGGGAAAACGTATTACATCAACCGCATCACTCAGTTGACTAAACATGCAATTAATCAATGTGTCACATGTGCAAGAAACAATCCCAGAAATGGACCTGGTCCTGCCCCAGGACATATCCTGCGAGGGACTACACCATTTCAAGTTTGTCAAATCAACTTCACCCACATGACTCCCTCAAAAGGATATAAAGCAATGCTGGTGGCTATCTGTACTTATACTGGATGGATCGAAGCCATACCAACATGAACTGAAACTGCCAAAGAGGTAGTGTCTTTGCTTCTTCATCAAATCTTACCACGATATGGATTACCAAAGCAAATAAATTCAGACAATGGACCAGCTTTCACCAGCGAAATCACACAACAATTGAGCCGAATTCTGGGTGTTAGATGGCATCTGCACTGTGCGTGGAGACCCCAGAGCAGCGGAGCAGTTGAACGAGCTAACCGAACTCTGAAAAATCAGATGGCTAAACTGTGCCAAGAAACAAAGACTAAATGGCCAGACATCCTACCATTAGCTTTACTACATGTCCGATGTAGTCCAAGAAAGTCTGGTCTGACACCTTATGAAATGATGTATGCAAGACCTCCACCCCTTCCATCTTTTCCTGAGTCGCTGCAGATACAAGGAGAGCTATCTCTTAGTAACCAACTTAAAGGACTACATAACACAGTCATCGCCATCCAGAACTATACATGCGACATTGAGCCACTAGTCTTGTTAACACCGACTCATCCTTTCCAAATCGGAAATTCTGTGTGGGTAAAGGACTGGGATGAATCAGACTTCCTCAAACCTCGATGGAAGGGGCCATATACTGTGTTATTAACCACTCCCACAGCTGTGAAAGTCGATGGATGCCCTTCATGGATTCACTGGACTCGACTAAAACCAGCTGCCTCCAATTGGCAAGTCTCCAGGATTGGGGACCACAAATTAAAATTCACTCAAGGCAGGCACAGAGTTAGTCCTGGGTAGAAGACTTCAGTAACTTGCTACAGAATATTAACGTGTACATTTCTTTCCTTCCTTTCAGACTCGTTACCTTATGAAATCAACTGTCCTACTTGCAAGGCAATGTGCCAGACATCTACTTCACAGATTCTAAAAATGGGGAGTCACCCCAAGCTACATTTCCAGACCTACGCAGCCTCTAACTTGTACCCTCAGCTGGCAAGACTTCTACAAATTTTACTACTGATCTCCTGCACATCAACTACATCTCTTATTCTGCCCCTGAGCAAGAATTGTACAGAATGTATCAAACTAATACGTACCACAACTCAAGATGGATTTCAAATTGTCTCTACAATTATACACCAATCTCAACCTCCTACTTCATGTGCAACACAACCTGCTTGTGCATTGAATACTACTCAAGGATATCAGTCATTTCATCGATGTCTAGAGGGTGACAAAGTCATTTGTCATACACCAACCACTCCTAAGTACTATAACGTTACCCTCACTGCCGGGTTGCCAAAAAGCTATACCTCCAGCATTATCCCAGAAGGCAAAGGGATCTTGTACTATGTCAACTCAACTAAGATCCTTATAGGAGGCGGATCTAGCGTTACAATCAACTTCGATGCCTGTGAAGCAATTGGTAAACATTCAAACGCAATCCATTGTGGATCTCAATCCTGGAAAGCTTCATACGTTTACAACCATAAATACCTCTGTCCCTACAATCGAGCAGCCAATCCATCCAGCTGGATACCGTGTGGGGGGGACCTGACTCTGTCCGGTTGGGCCCTGGTCTGCGACTACACCGGAGGAGGCTACCATGGCTGCCACGGAATAGGCAGATTAACTGCAGTAACTGGAAACATTGTGTCATTGCAATGGCCAATAAGAAGTGAAGGATCCCCCTGGCAAGATACTTGGGGATTTGGTATCGACGGAACTGGAAAAGATCCCATGACTTACATTACCATCACACAGCGGAGAGACAAACCCCGTCCAATCATCCACCAAACCACTGTGGTTGGTTATCAATCCTTCTTCGATGAAATATCTCATGTGACCGAAGAATTGAAGAAACACACAATTTCACATCAAGCAAAGAATATGTTCGTAAATTTGGCTGAAAACATAGCTCTCTCTCTAGAAGTAAAATATTGCTTTGTATGTGGAGGTACAAGGACAGGAGAGCAATGGCCTTGGGAAGCCAAGGAGATATTCCAATCAGACCTCGATGTCCTGAATACAACTGTAACGTATAAACGGAAAACTAATCCATATGAGTGGGCTCTCCAGACTGACGTGATTGGCAGACGATGTATATCTCGACAACATTCACGTATATATACTATCTCTGTTGGAAATTCACCATGTACAGGGGTTCTCACTGCTAACCTAACCAACCACACATGGTGGCAGACCGAAAATTCTACCATGCCCACTACCTTTTGGACTGAATTAACTTTAAACAAAACATGGACTGCTGCAGGATTGCCCACTACCACCTTCGCCGCTCCAGATGGATATTATTTTGTTTGCGGGCGAAGGGCTTATGAACAGTTGCCCACACACTAGTATGGCACCTGCTTCTTGGCAACAATCCGACCAAGCTTCTTTCTCTTACCAATTACTGCTGGAGAAACGTTAGGAGTCCCGGTGTACAGTCCCATGAAACCGAACAAACGTCGTCGAAATAACAAAGTTTCTATTGGAGACTGGAAAGACCAGGAGTGGCCTCCAGAAAGAATAGTTCAATATTATGGCCCTGCCACTTGGGCTGAAGATGGTTCTTATGGATATAGAACCCCAATTTATATGCTAAATCGTATTATCCGATTACAAGCAGTATTGGAACTCCTGACCAATGATTCTGCCTTGGCTCTCAACATCCTTGCCAAACAAAACACAAAAATCATCACAGCTGTTTACCAAAATTGCTTAGCATTGGACTACCTCCTAGCCCAGGAAGGAGGTGTGTGTGGAAAATTTAATCTCTCTAATTGTTGTTTACAGGTGGATGACAAAAGTAAGGTCATCAAAGAGATCACTGATTGAATGGTACGCCTAGCCCATTTTCCTGTACAGACGTGGACAGGAGTTCTTGACTGGACAGCCTCCTTGCCTAATTGGCTCACCTCGATTCCAGGGCTGAAGGAACTCTTCATTCCTTTGCTGTTTCTTATCCTAACCTGTATTCTATTTCCTCTTTGTCTACCTCTTATTTTCAGAAATTTACGCTCCATGATTGAAAACATTGCTGATCGACGAGCAGCTGCTCATGTTATGATGATGAATAAGTATGTGTCACTTTCCACATTCCCCTTATCTGATTCCTCTGACTCCGATGTCGATTCTGATGATGAGTACATTGATACTAACCTTTAATGCAACCTAAGAACCTAATCAATGTGGGCCACCATTGTTAGCTAGGTTAAGCCGGGCTACAAAGGGGGGTGACACCAATAGGGTCCACCCGTCTCAAACCCGTGAAGAAAACAACCACCTGGCAACATCTTAGGGCCCAATTTGACAATTACCAGTATTAATCCTTGTTTGTCGTTTCAGTTACTTCCCAGATAAGAGTGATACTTCCGCCTTCCGCCGAAGTTGAAGTATCAAAGGGGGGAATGAAGGAGTTCAATTTCGTGAACCTCTGCAGACTGAGCAACTGAAAAGCCTCTCGTCTAACCCTGCCAGCAGTGAAACGCACAGCCATTTTTAATGTACTAATATTTGCAACGCAAACGGCACATAATGGGGTAGATTTTAAAAGAAGCGCGATCAGCCTACTTTTGCTTGCGCATCAGACTCAAGCAAAAGTACGCTGGATTTTAGTAGATACACGCGGAGCCGCGCGTATCCACTAAAATCCTGGATCGGCGCGCGCAAGGCTATCGATTTTGTATAGCCTGTGCGCGCCGAGCCGCGCTGCCTCCCCCCGTTCCCTCCAAACTTTTATGCACTTTTATGCATTTTTAATGTACTAATATTTGCAACGCAAACGGCACGGATTTACGCGAGCAGGGCCCTGCGCGCCGGGAAGCCTATTTTACATAGGCCTCCCGGCGCGCGCAGAGCCCCGGGACTCGCGTAAGTCCCGGGGTTCTCGGAGGGGGGCGTGTCGGGGGGCGGGCCCGGTCGTCGCGGCGTTTCGGGGGCGTGTCGGCAGCGTTTTGGGGGCGGGTACGGGGGCGTGGCTACGGCCCGGGGGCGTGGCCGCGCCCTCCGTACCCGCCCCCAGGTCGCGGCCCGGCGCGCAGGAGGCCCGCTGGCCCTGTCGGGGGATTTACGCCTCCCGGAGGGAGGCGTAAATCCCCGCGCGCCAAGCGGGCCTCCTGCGCGCCGGGCCGCGACCTGGGGGCGGGTACGGAGGGCGCGGCCATGCCCCCGGGCCGTAGCCACGCCCCCGTACCCGCCCCCAAAACGCTGCCGACACGCCCCCGAAACGCCGCGACGACCGGGCCCGCCCCCCGACACGCCCCCCTCCGAGAACCCCGGGACTTACGCGAGTCCCGGGGCTCTGCGCGCGCCGGGAGGCCTATGTAAAATAGGCTTCCCGGCGCGCAGGGCCCTGCTCGCGTAAATCCGCCCGGTTTTGGGCGGATTTACGCGAGCAGGGCTCTTAAAATCCGCCCCAATGCGTAGTGAAGCAGTTACGCACTAACATTTAGTGTAACGTGACTCCATTTTGGAATAATAATTTGTATTGTATTAATATGAACGCCGCTGTAAAATGTCTAACACGTCAATTAAATGACGAAACAATAGTCTGATCATAAGCTACACCTACTAGAGGACCACGCTAGCTAATGCTTGTTCAGCAGTTTGTAAATTGTTTGTTCAGCAAAAACCAGAACGCATGTGTGAAAGATAAGAGTTGTAAAGTGCATAAAAGTTTGCTCCTAAGGGGGCGTGGCATGCAGTTGTACTGAGCCTTTGTCTTAGCTGCATCTTGCTGGCAATAAAAGTCTATCTTTACGGATCAGTTGTCTGGGCCTCCTTACTGACTAAAAAGAGACGGTTACAATTTCATAAATGACCCTGCAAAATTGTTATACAGGAGAAAGAGAAAATGTTCATATATGGTGCTATTTATTTAAAAAAAAGTTGTGGTGTTTTACTGAGTACAGCAGAAAAGTTATGAGTGTAGAACTGTTAGTAGTGATGCTGTGTGTGGTATGAAAGAGGGATGTGAGTGAAACCTGTATACTACTAATAGGGAATCTGTTAGGGTTTTATTTTTATTTTTGTACAACAGTACAGTGATTGGGGGGTTAGATTTAATTCAGAAAAACTTAGATTTCCACAAAACTGAAATCAAGGGTTTAGAAATGATATTTTCGGAATTTAAGCAGTCAGTATCACCCCAGATTGATGGCATTAATGACCCTTTCTTGGAAGAAGATTTAAAATAAAAAATTCTAAAAGAAAAGGCTTGTCTACAGATATGATTGTACTATAAATTGTACTGATGTTTAGTGCTACAAATAGTCAACGTGATTAAGTCATGCATACTGATTTTAACTGGGCAGTACTGTATTTGACTTGTATATTCTGTGCAGTATCAGGGTTCCATACTGCCAGTGGTGTGCTGTATATTTCAGAAGATGAGAGGTATATGTATAGAAATGGGTTTGTTTGCACGAAGGGTCAGTAAAGGGGCATGCAGGCGCACATTTACACATGTATTTCAGTACACACCCAGAGATGCAGCAATTTTATAATATACTTGCAAATGTTATAAAATATACTAGGTGCACGTATGTATGCCCCTAATTTTGCAGGTGGGCATGCACAGCTGCATAAAGTCAGGTTTGAGCTATGTAAGTGAGGGAATTTTATAATAGGTGCATGTCCATGCCATGACCAATTTCACCAGTTCATCTACCAGTTCACCCAGCCTAGAGCTAGGTCCTCCAAATACCCCTGGTTCTTTATCCTGCAAACCCGCCCCCCCCCCCCCCCTCAGTTACCCCAGACCCCCTTAAGCCCTCAGGGATGCCTGTATTTTGTTTTTTTTAAAACTTACACCTCCTCCATAGGAGAAGTAAACTAACACGGCACTGGTCCTGGGCATGCACCCAGATGAGTAGGTACATGCGTGCACATCTCTTGGCATCGCCTGGGAATGCTCACATTCCACCCATGCTCCATCCCTTTTTTTGTTCAAAGAGAGATATTCGCATATTGGGAGATATGTGCATGTTGGCAGATTTAAAAAATTGGGTAGACGCGCATGTTCTACATGTGTGCAAATATCCTGATTTTCGCATGTGCCTGACTTTTAAAATTCACCTCAAAGAGTATGGTGTCAGTGTAGGCAGTATTATTGAATGACAGCAAAGTAAACATGTGAATGCAAAAAAAAAAAAATGTAGAGTTAGACCAATGTAAGAAAATGTGAATGTTGTATAGTGCAATTGTTTTTCCAAGGTGTGAAAAGCAACACTGGCCCTTTTAAAAGATGCATTTTAAAATAAGGGAAAGTTACTACATTGTGCAAGAGTATTATCTGATAACATCAGAGCAATCCAAGATGGTTCATTCAGTTTCCAATTTTGTTTCCCATAGAGTAAAAAAACAAAATTAAAATGTCAAAATCACTCCCATAGGAAGTATAAGAGCTGAGCAGGCTTTTGTAGTGATGTGGCACAGTCTCAAGCATGAATAAATATTTTTGGGGCGGATTTTAAAAGGCCCGCGCGCGTCAGCGCGCCTATTTTGCATAGGCCGCCGGTGCGCGAAAACCCCCGGGACGCTCGTAAGTCCCGGAGCTTTCGAAAAGGGGCGGGAGGGGGCGTGTCCGGGGGCGTTCCCGAAACGACGCTGCGTTTCGGGGGCGGGCCCGGGGGCGTGGCGCAGGCCCGGGGGCATGGTCGAGGCCTCCGGACCAGCTCCCGGGACCGGAGGACGGAGCGGGACTGCCGGCCGGCGCGCGCAAAGTTAAGGGGGGTTTAGATAGGGCCGGGGGGGTGAGTTAGGTAGGGGAAGGGAGGGGAAGGTGGGGGGAGGGCGAAGGAAAGTTCCCTCCGAGGCCGCTCCGAAATCGGAGCGGCCTCGGAGGGAACAGGCAGCGCGCGCTGGGCTTGGCGCACGCAGGTTGCACAAATGTGCACCCCCTTGTGCGCGCCGACCCCGGATTTTATAAGATATGCGTGGCTACGCGCGTATCTTATAAAATCCAGCGTACTTTTGTTCGCGCCTGGTGCGTGAACAAAAGTACACGATCGCGCAAGTATTTAAAATCTACCCCTTTGTGTTTAAGGACTGCTGGGGGAAAATGGTACACTCCTGCGCACTTAAAATTCCTGTTTCAGATCATAATGAGGCAGATTTTCAAAGGCTACATGCGTAACATATGCGCGTAACCCGAGAAAATCTGCCCCTGCACGTGCCAAGCCTATTTTGCATATGCCTATTTTGCATATGTGCATATGTCCCAGGGCTCGCAAAAAGGGGTGGTCTGGGGGCATGACCGGGGCGAGCTAGAGGTCCGGGGGCATGGCCGGGGGCATGGGATGTGGCCGGGGGCATGGCCGGGGCGTGGTGGCAGTTTGGGGCAGTTCGGGGGCAAGGTCGAATGCTTCGGCACAGCGTGCCAGCACCTGGCCGGTGTGCGCAAGTTAGGCGTAACTTTTGCAGCAAAGGTAGGGGGGGGAATTTATTTATTTATTTATTTATGTTCTTTTTTTATACCGAAATATAGCTGGGAGCCTTCATTCCGGTTTACAGTGTAACAACCTCATTACATAGAACAGATATAAATTATAAATATAATATAATACAAATAGTAATACATATAACATATAACATCTCAGTAAAGAGCGGAGAATAACATGTTAGAAAGATACCAATTAGGTTTAAATTTTGCAAAGACTTATTGTACAGAAGTATTAGGGTTCAAGATGGGGTTGAATTGTTAAATATAGATTATATCATTCTGTGTATGATTGTCTAAACAACCATGTTTTTAGTTCCTTTTTGAAATTTTTGGGATCTTTGATGGAACTTAGGTATCCTGGGATAGAGTTCCATTCATTTGGTCCGGCAATAGAGAAGGCTCTTTGTCTAGTAGAAGATAGTTTTGCAGATGAGAGAGGAGGAATGAATAGTTGTAGTTTGTTCGAAGATCTTGAAGAACGGGGTGATTTATGGATTTTAATCATGTTGTCCAGGGATGGATTGTTGACTTTAGTTAGGGATGGGGGGTGGGTTAGATAGGGGAAGGGAGGGGAAGGGGGGGGGGCCAGAAAAAAGATTTCGGAGCGGCCTTGGAGGGAATGGGGAAAGCCATCGGGGCTCCCCTTGGGCTCGGTGCGTGCAAAGTGCACATCTGTGCACCCCCTTGCACGCGCCGAGCCCGGATTTTATAACATGCGCGCGGCAGCACGCGCATATTATAAAATCGGGCGTAGATTTTAAGATCTGGCCCAATGAGCATTGTTTATTGAAAATTCAGCACAGGGTCTGAAATTTTCTTTTGAAATAGACAAGGATACTGCAGACCTGGTTTGAAATATACTGTCCAAGCAGTGTAGGGAAACCAGCTTAGGGGGTCATTTATCAAAGTGCTATATGGCATTTTCGCATGCGTTAAGGCATTTTCGCATGCAAAAAACACCTTTAACGTGTGCAAAAGCACCATAACATTTGATGCGATGAGAAAAAGGGGAGGATGTTTTGGCCACGTGGGCTGGGCTCACAGGTTTTGCAAAGCCATATACACCTTTTTCATTGGGGGTGGGGGGGGGGAGATAGAGAGAGAGAGAGCGCCAAGTCATAATGCCCTCAAACAAGATAGCTATTTATATCTCTAAGGGAGGCCCACCTAGTAACTCAAGGTGAGGTTTAGGTATTAGTGTAGGGGTTAGGGGCCACTTTATTACCATAAAACACACCCCTTTTCCTATCGCATGCGATATTTAGTGCATTTTGATAAATCCAGACCTTAGTGTCTCTCTGCACTGCATTTGACTTTATCAAATGTTATTGTTGTGGCCCCGGTCGTGAGTGCCGCGACCGGGACCTTACCTTCTGTGTCGGGCTCCGGTTCGGGGGGTGCCGCGGTGGGCACCGGGTTCCGGTCTCGATTCCGGGCGGCTGCCACGTGGCGCTGGCGGGCCAGCGGGATACATCTTCGGCAGCGTCTCCACAAGGGAGATGCCGACGCCTCGCTGAATTAGCCCGCGCGAAAGGCCGGGAGTTAAAGCTCCTGCTCCCTGGGTGTGCGCGTGCGCGAAAGACCGGGAGTTCCCTTTCTGAAGTCAGACGCCGGCAAATACTTAAGGCTGGTGTCTGCCTCTGCTTACTGCCTTGCAACAAGTTTGCTTATCCTGGGCACCCCGCCTCCCTTTCTGAAGTCAGACCCTGGCAAATACTTAAGGCTGGTGTCTGCCTCAGCTTACTGCCTTGCAACAAGTTTGCTTATCGTTACAGTGTGCCTCTGGTGCTCCTGCTTGTAATTGTTCCAGTTGCCTCTTCAGTTCCAGCCTTGATACTGGTTCCTGTTCCAGTTGCCTGCTTCAGTTCCAGTCCTGGTTCGTGTCTGCCTTCGGTGCCAGCCTTGGTCCTGTTCCAGACTTGCCTGCCTTGACCTCGGATCTTCTCATCGGATTCTCCTCTCGCCTAAGTCCCAGCGGCCCGGCTCCTATGGGATCCTCCCGGGGGAGCGCGGGCTTCCAGGGTGAAGCTCCTTCTCTTCAATCCGTCCAGTATCTGCCTCCCAGCCTGTTCCGCTAGTCCGAAGACTATTTCCATCTTCTCCGTCAGGCCGGCCTAAGCGTCCACTAAACCGCTTCAACAGTTTGCAAGGCCATGGACTCGGCGGATTTGTCAGGTCTTCAGGCAATCCCCGGAATTGCCCAGCGTGTGCAGCAACAGCAGCATTGCATGGATGTTCTTGCAGCGACTGTAGAGCGACTTGCTATTCATCTGGACGCCATGCCAGATCCAGTGCCTGCTCTGCCACCAGCTTCAGTGGTAAACATTGGTTCAATTACTCAGCTACCGGTGCTGTCATGTTATGCTGGAGAGGTTAAGACTTGCCAAGGTTTTCTGAACCAATGTTTTATACGATTCACGCTGCTTCCCCAACAATTTCCTTCGGATGCCGTAAAGGTGGCGTATATTCTGTCGTTGCTTGATGGGAAGGCTCTAATTTGGGCATCTCCACTCTGGGAGCGGAATGATCCCTTGCTCAATTATTTGACGCAGTTCATCTCTAATTTCAAGTTGGCCTTTGATGACCGCCACCTCGGAACTACTGCAATTACGCCAGGGTTCCCGCTCTTTAGCAGATTATACCATGGATTTCCGCATGCTTGCTCTTGAAGTTGGGTGGCGTGATGACAGCCTCCGGGCTATATTTATGGAGGGCCTGTCCGGGCGTATCAAGGACGAGTTGGCTGCCTGCGATCTTCCAGAGGATCTCAACGGCCTCATAGATTTGGCTGGTCGTATTGATCGTCGCCTCCAACAAAGGGCAAGAGAACTAAGACCCACTCGACGTACCCCGTCTCTAGCTCCTGTATTCTCCAGACCGCTATCTTCGGTCCCCTCTTCAGGAGCAACACGTCCTGATTCTGCTTCTGAGGAACCCATGCAGTTAGGGCATACTCCGCTTACTGCAGAGGAGAGACAGTGCCACCGTACTCTAGGCTTGTGCCTCTACTGCGGTCAAAAAGGCCATTTCCTCGCTTGCTGTAAAGAGCGTTTGGAAAACTCCAGAACCTAGGAGGTCGTGAGCAGCTCCCCCTAGGCTGTGCTGGTACCGCTCCTCAATGTACTGTACCCGTCACACTCGAATACCCAGGGGGATCGTTGGAGACCCTCGCTTTTCTGGATTCAGGAGCAGGGGGCAACTTCATCCTGGAGGATTTGGTACGCCAATTACAGATCCCCATTCGGCCTCGGGAGGTGCCGCTGTGGATTACCTCCATCCGGGGAACACTTCTTCCAGGGAGAATCTCTGCTTCCACGATACCCTTGATGTTACCCACCGGGGCGATCCACTTGGAGGAGATTGCCTGCCTTGTTCTGGAGAAGGCCATCCACTCCATGGTGTTAGGCCTACCATGGTTACAGAAGCACTCTCCGATTATCCAATGGGACACATTACAGATCGTGAAATGGAGCCCCTTCAGCTTCGCTAACTGCCTGAAGGTTCCGAGAGTGTCTGTTCTCCCTCTCTTGCACACCACCATCGCTCTACCTGTACCATATGCCGACTTCTCTGACGTATTTTCCAAGACGAAGGCGGAGATCCTGCCTCAACATCGGCCATTTGATTGTGCCATTGAGCTTTTACCAGGAGCGACACCTCCTCGGGGAAGAGTATATCCCTTATCACTACCAGAGACTCGGGCAATGTCCGAATACATCTCGGAGAACCTGGCAAAAGGATTTATCCGACCTTCAAAATCTCCAGCAGGGGCGGGCTTCTTTTTTGTAGGTAAAAAGGACGGGTCGCTAAGACCATGCATTGACTATCAGGGTCTCAATGCCATCACCAAGTGGGATCGTTATCCATTCCCACTGATTCCTGAACTCCTGGATAGATTACAGGGAGCTAGGATCTTCACAAAGTTGGACTTGCGGGGCGCATATAACCTTGTCCGTATTCGATCAGGGGACGAGTGGAAGACTGCCTTTAACACCAGGGATGGGCACTATGAGTACCTCATCATGCCCTTCAGATTATGTAATGCCCCGGCAGTATTTCAACATCTCATGAACGAGGTACTTCGTGATTTACTGAATACGTCTGTCATCGTGTACCTGGATGATGTATTAATCTACTCACGGGACTTGTCTTCTCATCACCTACATGTCCGTCAGGTATTACAGTTACTCAGAGACAATGGATTATATGCCACATTGGAGAAATGCTGCTTTGAGAAAGATTCTCTTCCCTTTCTGGGATACATAGTCTCCACCACCGGATTCAAGATGGATCCTAAAAAGGTAGCCGCCATCAGAGACTGGCCCCAGCTGAGGGGGCTAAAGGCGGTGCATCGTTTCCTCGGCTTCGCAAATTTCTATAGACATTTCATTCCACACTATTCTCATATCGTGGCTCCTCTCACTGCCCTAACTCGGAGAGGAGCTGACGCGGTGGATTGGCCTGATTCAGCCTGTCAGGCGTTCAAAATCCTCAAAGAGGCTTTTCTATAGGATACGTGTCTTCGTCACCCTGATCCGCTTCGTCCATTTGTCGTAGAGGTGGATGAATCGAACATTGCGGTGGGAGCTGTGCTTAGTCAATGCACTGACTCCGGTCAGCTCATGCCATGCTCATACTTTTCCAGGAAATTCTCTGTTGCCGAGAATAATTATAGTATCAGGGATAAGGAGTTACTAGTTATCAAGCTCACCTTTGAGGAGTGGAGACAATGGTTGGAGGGAGCCATCCATCCCGTTACAGTACATACGGACCACAAGAACCTGGAGTTCCTGTCCCAAGCCCAATGCTTAAACCCTTGACAGGCCCGCTGGTCTCTATTCTTCAACCGCTTCAATTTCACACTACGCTACTGGCCGGCTGCCAAGAATGTTCGAGCGGACGCACTTTCGCACTCAACGGAACTGGAGCAAGAGCAGGACCAGCCCCAATACATCCTAGACTCCGTAAAGATCAACCTTTCCGGGACCACTGTATGTTCTCTTGGTAAGACGGTGGTTCCCTGACGGTCTCGAAAGGGGGTCTTGCTCTGGGCCCACAACTCCCTTATTGGGGGTCACGCTGGCCGCGAGAAGACTCTTGACTTGGTAAACCGCTTCTACTGGTGGCCAACCTTGAGGAAAGATATCCGCGCTTTCATAGACTCCTGTCCCACCTGTGCGATACAGAAGCCGCAGACGGGGAAGCTTTGGAGTCTACTCCAACCGTTGCCCATTCCAGGGGAACCATGGACCCACATCGCCACCGATTTTGTGGTGGACCTTCCAGCCTCAGAAGGGAATACAGTCATCTGGGTAACTATAGACAGGTTCTCCAAAATGGCCCACTTTGTTCCCCTGTCCAAGTTACGGTCGACTCTCGAACTAGCCAGCTTGTTCACTCAACATATCTTCAGGATCCACGGTCTGCCCCAGGACATTGTCTCTGATCGCGGGCCTCAGTTCACCGCCCAGTATTGGAAGGTATTATGTAAGAAGTTCAATGTGCAACTCAATCTGTCCACCACCTTTCATCCCCAAAGCAATGGGCTGAAGGAGCACACCAACCGCTCCTTGAAGACTTTTCTTCGCTCCTTCGTCAACGAAAGACAGAATAACTGGGCACAGTTATTACCGTGGGCAGAGTTCTCGTATAACAACCATTCTCATGCAGCCACAGGCAGTTCACCCTTTTTCATCATTTATGGGAAACAGTTACGACCACCTCTACAGTTGCAGTTGCAATCTCTATGGACGTCCATCCAAGGGAGACTCGCCAAAGCAGCCAGGGCCATGAAAAAGTGGGCAGATCATCACCGACAGCCGGCACCCATCTTCCTTCCCGGAGATCGAGTGTGGCTCAGCACAAAGAACATTCAACTCCGAATCCCGTCCTGGAAGTTGGCTCCAAAATACTGTGGCCCTTTTTGTATAGCTGAGCGTGTGGGGGCCGTTTCTTACCGGCTACGCCTACCCTCCTCGATGCGTATACATAATGTATTCCATGTCTCCTTGTTAAAACCTCTCATCCTCTCCAGGTACCATCATCAAGTTCCTGATGCGGTGGATCCTTCTGTGCCCGATGAGCCCACATATCAAGTTTGGGAGGTTCTGGATGTCCGCTTCCACCAACGACGATGGGAATATCTACTTGCCTGGGAGGGTTGTGGCCCGGAGGACAACACATGGGAACCAGCTCGTAACATTCTAGATAAGGAACTACTGCTCCAATTCCATCGGCAGCATCCCGGTAAACCTGGGCCTTCTAAGAGGGGGCGTAAGAAGGGGGGTACTGTTGCGGCCCTGGTTGTGAGTGCTGCAACCGGGACCTTACCTTCTGTGTCAGGCTCCGTTTTGGGGGGCGCCTCGGTGGGCACTGGGTTCCGGTCTCGATTCCGGGCGGCTGCCGCGTGGCGCTGGCGGACCGGCGGGATACATCTTCGGCGGCGTATCCACGAGGGAGACGCCGTCGCCTCGCTGAATTAGCCCCTCCTCCCTGGGTGTGCGTGCGCACGAAAGGCCGGGAGTTAAAGCCCCTCCTCCCTGGGTGTGCGCGCGCGAGAAAGACCAGGAGTTCTCTTTCTGAAGTCAGATGCCGGCAAATATTTAAGGCTGGTGTCTGCCTCTGCTTACTGCCTTGCAACAAGTTTGCTTATCCTGGGCATCCCACCTCCCTTTCTGACATTAGACGCCCCGCCTCCCTTTCTGAAGTCAGACACTGGCAAATACTTGAGGCTGGTGTCTGCCTCAGCTTACTGCCTTGCAACAAGTTTGCTTATCATTACAGTGTTCCTCTGGAGCTCCTGCTTGTAATTGTTCCAGTTGCCTTCTTCAGTTCCAGCCTTGATCCTGGTTCCTGTTCCAGTTGCCTGCTTCAGTTCCAGCCTTGATCCCGGTTCCTGTTCCAGTTGCCTGCTTCAGTTCCAGTCCTGGTTCGTGTCCGCCTTCGGTGCCAGCCTTGGTCCTGTTCCAGACTTGCCTGCCTTGACCTTGGATCTTCTCATCGGATTCTCCTCTCGCCTAAGTCCCAGCGGCCCGGCTCCTACGGGCTCCTCCCGGGGGAGGATCCTTCTCTTCAATCTGTCCAGTATCTGCCTCCCGCCCTGTTCCGCTAGTCCGGAGACTATTTCCATCTTCTCCGTCAGGCCGGCCTAAGAGTTCACTAAACCGCTTCAACAGTTATGGGCTTTTTCATTCTCTTGAAAGGAAGGGCATTTTTTTTTAAATTCAAAGTTGATATGACAGATAATTACTATAATATCATAAATATAGGCATATGTCATCATGCTAGAGGTTTGCCAGGCTCTTTTAAAATTCCAGTATGCTTGACGCTATCTCAGATGAAATGACAGATAAAATATCATTGAACTCAGTTTTTTGTTGACATGTTTCTAACAAGGAGAAAATGAACAAACTATTTTGTTATGCTTTTTTGCCCTTATTGTGTCTATCTCACCTAGACAGGCACCATTATGGCATTGCTTAAGAACAGAAATCACTTTGTCTCACAGGTTGCAGAGGAGAGGAAACATAAAATAAATGCAGTTGTCATCTTCATGCCTAGTGTATGACACTTTTGTGACAGCTCCAGCGTAAGCAGAATCCAAGCAAAAAGCTTGGGTATTACAGATGATAACTCCGCTGACCCCTCTGGAAAAGAGAAATCAGTGGCATTTGAATTTGTTAAATATCAGAAGTAATCATAATCTAACATCCATAATATATCGGGCTTGGTAGTGTGTCTGTCAGTGCTCGCGCATGTTCCGCAGCCTGCCGATAGATGGCGCTATTCGGGCTTGGTAGTGCGTCCGTCAGTGCTCACGCATGTTCTCCAGCCCGCTGATAGATGGCGCAGGCGGCTCCCTGGCTGCCTTGGAGACTCAAACATGCCAGAGGAACGAAGGACAGCGGCCATCGCGGGACAGGCAGAATATAGCAGAGGAGACCCTGGCATGCCACGAACGGAGCGCGTCCCGCGGCACACGCTCCATTCGCGGCGAGGATGAAGGCCTGGCGCAGGATGTTTGAGTGTGGGATTCTGAGAGGGACCCTATATGAGGGGATGTATGTGTGTGCCAGAGAGTGAGGGAGCCTGTATGAGGGTGTGTGTATGTGGAAGGGACACTCTTACAGTGAATTTCTAGGGAAATTCTACTCAAAACAAGAGCAGATGTGCCAATAAAAAGGTTCGCTGCCCAGGCGTAGAACGGGTACAGTTGCTAGCTGATATATATATATATATATATATATACATCTTTATGACATTTTCACCACGATAAACTATTGCTGAAAAGACTCAGTATGCCATTAAAAGCAGAATATCTACTGGTCCCATTTAACAATAGAGAAGAAGGTTTTGCAAAAGATCTCATCTAAAGCTCATGACAAATGTTCATTTTCTTTGAATCATTGCTCTAAATATGGTATACACCTACCACAGTAACATGATGCTGAGTGAGAATTGAGAGTGAAAACGTGTGTATGAAAAGTGATTCCAATAATGCTTTCTTACAAGTGTGTCTCACTATAGAATATGCCAAAGGTGTCCAAGTCAAAATGGATTCCACTTACTTTACTTTGATGGATAATAATTACATATGTCATGTCTGGTTGGAATCAATCTATGTCAGTTTTAAAGTTTAAGCAGTAAATAACACTTGGTAAGAGACAGGATTTTATATTCATTATTGGGGTGCTAATAAATTCTATAGATCTTCAAGAAGAGTGTTATGAATAATATATATATGGTTTAGAATGAAAAAATATTTTGCAGGCATTCCCTCATGCTGGGGAATTTTAGCTAATATTTTTTCAGCAATCTTCATGAACTTCCCTTTCAGCATCAAGAGAATAACAAGGAAGGTTAGCCAGTTTCTAGTGCTGGTTAGTAAGATATCAATGGGAATAAAATGTGCACCATATAATACATTATCAGCCTTATAACAATATGCATGAATCTCATTATCACTTTTTGCATATACACCATTAATCTTCTGACAGCAACATCTGGAAGTGGGCGGAGGAAGCACACACAACACGATGCAGTTGCACCTGCAGAATCAGCAGCAGCCTGAACAGTCAGAGGCCTCAGTTCCCTACCTACCCATTAGCAGTAACAATCAGGGAAGAAGGGAGGGCCCAGACACATGAAATTTTATTCACAATTCCCTCAGCTTGCTACAAAATACAGAGGGTATAATTTGAAGTCTGTTTTTTTTCTGTTCTGGAAATAAAAGTTTATTTTATATTTCTACTGTGTGGTATCAGTTTCTGCATTACCATTTTATGCTGTGATATAGAATTATATAGAATGGATTTGTTAAGTACAGGTTTTATATTTGATATTAAATGGGAGTTATGTATAATTTGGGCTGGATTTTAAGATTTAGGCGCGGGTGTAGATTTGTGTGCACAACCCGGCGCACATAAATCTACGCCCGATTTTATAACATGCGCGTGCAACCGCGCGCATGTTATAAAATCCGGGGTCAGCACACTCAACGGGGTGCACACATGTGCACCTTGCGTGCGCCGAGCCACTCAGCCTTCCTCCGTTCCCTCTAAGGCCACTCCGAAATCGGAGCAGCATCGGAGGGAACTTTCCTTCCATCCCCCACCTTCCCCTCCCTTCCCCTACCTAACCCGCCCCCCAGCCCTACCTAAAACCCTCCTTTACCTTTAACAGACGTTGCGCCTGCCTCTGGGCAGGCGTAGGTTGCGCACGCCGGCCAATGGCCGGCCCGCGCTCCTGGGCATAGCAGCAAGTGGCCGCTGTGCCTGGAGGCTCTGGCCCCACCCCACCCCCGGACCGCCTCGCCCTGCCCCGTTTTTCAAGCCCCGGGACATACTCGCGTCCTGGGGCTTGCGCGCGTTGCCGGGCCTATGCAAAATAGGCTTGGCACGTGCAGGAGGGGTTTTTAAAGGGTTACGGGCATATGTTACGTGTGTAACCCTTTTAAAATCCGCCCCTATGTGTGTAGCAGGTTATATACTAGAGCTAACATTCCATACAGTAGTGATTCCTAGTGTTATCAGTACTCAGTGTAGATTGATCATGATTGTTAATTTGACTGAGTATTACAACAGTTCTGTATGTATGCTTTGATCTCCCTGCAGTCCTGGAAATACATGGTCACTTAATTCATCAGTGTATTTGAGTAACTGAGAGATATATATGTTTAAAACGTTTTGCATGCATGTTGAAAGTATGCATGGTGTAAATTGAAACCAACTGATTTTGAGAAAGAGTGTGGGTAGGGCTGGGAGTAGAAGAGGAATTGGATTCAGACGACTACCAACACAGGCCCTGACTTTTACGTTCTGGGGCACTGATACGCAGACATAAGGGAAAAAGCACAGGACTGCTTTCTAAGGTTAAATCCATAAGCAAAACACATCTGCACTCCCTGAATTTTCGAGAAGACTCATCACCCTGTACAAATGTCGCTAGCAGTACATTTTTTTATGGGCTATCCTAAGGCTTGGGGGTAACCTACACGGCGTGGCAAATCCTACTATAAAAACTTGTTGGGCAGACCTGATGCACCATTTGGTCCTTTTCTGCCATCATTACTATGTTACTATGGTTATTTAACTTGAGTGCAGACAAAAATTCAAGGCAGGCACACTTTGGAATAGTGGCAATTCAATACAGATATAAAGTTCAATTAAACCAATCATAGTCATTGATAAATCTGCATTCCCTGGTAGTAGGTACTCTTAAAAGGTATCATCCTTGGGCTCTTTTCCTGAATACTACAACTATTACAACTACTTAGAAATTGTTAAAGCACTACTAGGTATGTGCAGAGCTGTGCAGATAACCAGTAGTGCTCCATGGAGCTTATGACAAACAAGAGTCTGAGGGAAGTATATTTAATATAGAGAAGTGTTTAAGATTTAAAAGCAGCTTTAAAAAGGGGAGCATTTAGACTGAAATATGGCCAGAGAGGGAGCATGACACACTGAATCAGGAAGTCTATTCCATGCCTATGGCATAGCAAGTCAGGAATTGGTAGTGGAGGAATAGGACACAGCAATCACAACTTGCCCAATATATAGAGATCATGAGGAAGAGTGTAGAGAGATGGAAGAGAAGACAGGTATTGAGGAGCTGCAGAGTGAATGCATTTATTGGTAAGTAAGAGAATCTTAAACTGTAGCGGAAGCAAATGGGAAAACAATATAGCAATTTGAGAAGAAGGGTTACATGGTCATAGTGACATTGAAGGCAGATAAGTTGTGTAGCCAAATTTTGAATAGATTCTGGTAGAGAAAGATGATTTAACGGGAAACCCATGAAGAACAAATAGTGGATCAGCATTTTGGTAGCATGCTTAGAAAGGAAGGGAGAGATTGTAGCAATGTTATAGAGGAAGAAATGACACACTTTAGCAGTGTTTGGTTTTGGATGTGCAGGCCCAGGGAACCAGGAATCATCCATAGAGACAGAAAAAGAGGAAGAGGGTTTGGGGGGGAAGAGAAGAAGTTCATCTTGGTCAGAGTTTTCTAAACTGTGGGTTGAGACGGGACACCAAATGAGGTCACAAAACTTTCAGCTGCGATCACAAGTGCCTCAAATGGTAGCAATCATTAGGCAACAGCAGCAGGAGCATTAGTAGTGGAAGTCTGCATGAGGTCCATGAGCCATCATGCACTCACAGGTCTTGCAGTGCAGTGCCCTTGTATGAGTTTATATGATAACAGGAAGCCCTGCATTAAGAGGTATCTGGGCTGCTGTAGGGCCTGTGAGCTTGCACTGGCTAACAAGCCTTGTGCTGGCGTTTGTAACTAATGCTGATGCTGCTTGCAGATCATTGTCAGGCTTGGGAGCAGTCATGAGGGATAGAGAGAGGGGAGTATAGGAGATGGCAGGGTAGGAAAGGATTGAATGTTCATAGGCCGGTGAAAATTGCTACAACTCCTCTATCCTCACCTACCATTAGGTGAGGATAGAGGAACAATTTGCCCTCTCTTCCCACCAGGTGTCATTCACCTTTGGTCTAGGAGTATTTGAAGGAAGGGATCAGATGCAGGAGAGTTTTGAGGGTTGGATCAGCTGGAGAGATATTAGTTGTAGAAGATGAGGGGGGGGGGGGGGGAATGAAAGAAGATTGCTCAGGGGATATTTATTTAATTTTTTATTTTATTTATTTATTTATGTATTTAAAATATTTCTATACCGTCTTAACAATTATGTAATTGACCAAAATTGTTTATACAGTGGTAAAAAGAATAATAATAAAAATAATAAAAATAAAATTGCATAGATTGAAAATTAAATCTATGTATAAACATAAATACCTAAAAATAAAAAAAATGAGAAACAATAATAATAAAGGTTAGAGAGAAATACAATTAACTGCAAATCCATATACTAATCTAATGTTATTACACTGCAAAATAATAAAACCCTAATATTCACAATTTACATAACTCAAGTACAGAGAGAAGAACGAAGAATCGAAAAACCTAAAACAAATTTAAGAACAGAAATGCCTTCTCCATTCTGGTTTGAATATGTAGCCTTTTGGTCTGTGATTCCAAACGCCTCTGTAAAAAGATGTGTTTTTAGTGATTTTTTAAATTCTTTACTGTTTGAGATTTGTCTTAAAGCATTTGGTAGTGAGTTCCATAAAATGAGACCTGCTACAGAAAATGCCCTCTGTCTTGTTATATGTAGTCTGGCTAATCGGATTGAAGGGACCTTTAACGATTCATATTGGTGGATCTAAGTTCTCTTGCAGGTTTGTAAAGATGCAGAGATGTACATAGCCAAATGGAGTCATGGTATTTAACAGAGCTTGTATTAGAGACAGTATTTTATATTTCATTCTGTATTTGATTGATAACCAGTGTAGTTTTTACAGAACAGGAGTAATATGTTGTTTCATTGAAATACCAGTTAGCAATCAAGTTGCTGTGTTCTAAATCAATTGCAGTGGCTTAATTGTGGAGTCAGGTATCCTAAATAAAGACCATTACAATAATCTACATAAGAACATAAGAACATAAGAAATTGCCATGCTGGGTCAGACCAAGGGTCTATCAAGCCCAGCATCCTGTTTCCAACAGAGGCCAAAACCAGGCCACAAGAACCTGGCAATTACCCAAACACCAAGAAGATCCCGTGCTACTGTTGCAATTAATAGCAGTGGCTAGGGATGTGAATCGTGTCCTCGATCGTCTTAACGATCGATTTCGGCTGGGAGGGGGAGGGAATCGTATTGTTGCCGTTTGGGGGGGTAAAATATCGTGAAAAATCGTGAAAAATCGTGAAAAATCTAAAAATCTAAAAATCGCAAAACCGGCACATTAAAACCCCCTAAAACCCACCCCCGACCCTTTAAATTAAATCCCCCACCCTCCCGAACCCCCCCCCAAATGAGTTAAATAACCTGCGGGTCCAGCGGCGGTCCGGAACGGCAGCGGTCCGGAACGGGCTCCTGCTCCTGAATCTTGTTGTCTTCAGCCGGCGCCATTTTCCAAAATGGCGCCGAAAAATGGCGGCGGCCATAGACGAACACGATTGGACGGCAGGAGGTCCTTCCGGACCCCCGCTGGACTTTTGGCAAGTCTCGTGGGGGTCAGGAGGCCCCCCCCAAGCTGGCCAAAAGTCCCTGGGGGTCCAGCGGGGGTCCGGGAGTGATCTCCTGCACTCGGGCCATATTGCCAATATTCAAAATAGCACCAGCGCTACCTTTGCCCTGTCACAGGGTAAGGGCAAAGGGCCATCGGCGCCATTTTTATTAACGCAGCCGATGGCCCGAGAGCGGGAGATCGCGCCCCCGCTGGAGCACCAGGTAATTTTAAAAGGTTTTGGGGGGGTCAAGGGGGTTATTTTAAAAGGTCGGGTGGGTTGTTTTTTTATTGGGCCATCGGCGCCATTTATATTAGTGGCAGCCAAAATGGCGCCGATGGCCCGAGAGCGGGAGATCACGCCGGGACCCCCCCACTGGACCACCAGGTAATTTAAAACATTTTGGGGGGGTTCGGGAGGGTGGGGGATTTGTTTTAAAGGGTCAGGGTGGGTTTAGGGATTGTTTTGGTGTGCCAGTTTTCCCGCCCTCCCCCTCCCCCGATTTACGATTTTTCACGATAAATCGGGGGAATTTCTATTGTATCGAGACTCTAACGATTTTTGACGATTTAAAAAATATCTGACAATTTTTTTAAATCGTCAAAAAACGATTCACATCCCTATTGAACAGTATGGGTGGCAAAGATGAACCTTGTGGGTCTCCTATAAATTGGGTGTATGATTGGGAAGAGTGAGAACCAATATTAATTTGACAGGATCGGTTTGAGAGATAACTGTTAAACCAATTTAGAACTGTATCTTGTAACCAATAGATTGTAGTCTGGATACTAATATTTTATGGTGTAGCATATCAAACGCAGCGGAGATATCTAACAGGACTAGAATGAAATCTGTTTTGGAGTCAAAACCTCTGAGATAGGAATCAAAAGAAGAGAGAAGAAGCATTTCAGTGGAGTGACCTTTACTGAAACCATGTTGATTTGGATGTATGATATCATGATCTGTCAGATATTCATTTAACTGATGCAAGACTACGGATTCTAAAGTTTTTGAAAGTGAGGTTAATGTAGCAATGGGTCTGAGATTAGAGAAATCAGTAAAAGATGATGATTTATTCTTTGATATGGGTAGAATTGAGGCTTGTTTTAGGTACTCGGGAAATTTACCTGATTCTAGAGATTGGTTGATTATTAGACATATATGGTCTGAGCAAATTTCTCCTAAGCTTTTGAAAAATATGCCTGAGCAGGGATTTAATGGTGAATTAGATATTTTTTGTTTACTTATGATTTTTTGAATTGTTTCAACTGTTGTTTTGTTAAAGGAAGACCAACGATTTACAGATTCTTGATTCTTGTATTTTGAGTAAGGTAGATCTTTGAACTCTTGTACTACATTTTTTACTTTTAATTGAAAATGTATCACTATCTGGATAAAAGGGAAGTGAGAGGACTTCAGCTCAGGGGGTTTTGAGAGAGAGGAGATGGGGTGATGAGAGTGAGGAGGGAATGAGGGATGGGATGAGAGGGAAGGAGACAATAAAAGATCAGTTGGGGTAATAAGAAGAGCTTGGGCGAGAGAGAGGATCAGCTGGTAGATGCAAAAATGGGTGAGAGAGAGGGGATGGGCTGGGGAGGTGAGAAGAGCTGGGGATGTAAGGATCAGCTAGAATGGTGGAGATTGAGAAAAGGGATATGTTGGAAGGGAGGAGGTTCCGAAGAAGCCCTCTGAAGGTGGTTGAGGTTAAGGGTGTGTGGGGTTGGGGGTTGAGAGAAAGGATCAGCTAGAGAGGGTGGAGTTTGAGAGAGAGGATCAGCAGGAGTGTGGTGAGGGTAAGAATGAAGTGATTGCTGGAAGGGGGCTACACACCTGCTAATTTCCTTTGGCAATCCTCTGCATGTGCAAAGTAAAAGATTTCCCTGATTGCAAGGTCATGCTAGTATTGCACATGAAAACCTAAAAATGCATTAATTAAGTAGCATGAGCATGTTACTTACCAAGAGGAAGCCAAATAGCATGAGCACACTAAACTGAGTATGACCAGTTTTCTTTTTCTCTTAGCTTTTCCTGCTTATTTCCAAAAGGTATACAAGTTAGGGATTTGCATCCATTTTAAACAAATGTGCATAACACAACAAATAAAGGCAATTAATTTCATTCGGGGGGGGGGGGGGGGGGGAGGCCTGAAACAAATTGAGGGCCACCTGAATAAAACAAACCTTATTTGTTGCTTTTGTTTAAAAAGAATGCATCAGCCCTAGGCCTAGACCCGAGGCCATGGCCTCACCTAGGCCCAAAGCAGGAGCTCTGGCCTAGGTCCAAGCTCGATGCTGACGTTTCAGCCTAGGCCCGGGCTGACACCAGGACCTTGGCTGAGACCTGAGCCCCTCGAAAAAATTCACTTATCTGATCCATTGGGTATCCGAAGAAGCCACCAAGCCAGGTTCCAATGCTGGGGCCTCAATCCGACCAGGCTCCAACTGTGCAGCTTAGTACAACAGCCCCATAGTTTGAACTTCATCTTAAGGAGTGTATAATTTATTGGCTCTGTAAGATAGTTTTTCACAGAAATTTCTGCTGTGGTCTCTTTTGCTGGGGTGGGTGTGCCAAGCATCTCTCTTGCCAGCCTGGCCTTTAGCAATGAGACACGACCTTGGGCTGGCATCATGCATGGGCCTTGATGATGGGATCTGGTCTTCAGCTAGGCCCTAGCACTGGCCTGGGCCTAAGACTGAGCTTCAAGCCAGGGCCCAGCATCAGGCCTGGACCTATGCCTGGGTCTAGGCTTGGGCCTTGGTAGTGGGACCCAGCATTGGGCCTGTGCCTAGGTGACAGGTCCTGGCCTTGGGCTGGATCCCAATGTTGGACCTAAGCATATGCCCAGGCCTCAATGATGGGACCCAACCTCAGACCAGGCCCCATTGTTGGACCTGGACCTTGGTTATGGGACCTGGCCTCAGGCCAGGCCCTGCCATTGGCCCTAAGCCTAGTCCCATGTTTATGCCTCAGTAATGGACTTAGCCTTTTTGTTTCATATTGAAGTCAGTGAGGCCTATGGATTGCTTCCCTCATTGACTTCAATGTAAAATAAAAAAAAACAAATTAAACAAACAAACGACAAAAATGTTTTCATATGAGATGAACCTGATGAATGACTGTGACCTACAAAAAGAATGAACAAAGTGAAATGAAGTTTCTCACAGGACAAGCAGGATGGTAGTCCTCACATATGGGTGACATCATCAGGATGGAGCCCAATCACGGAAAACTTCTGTCAAAGTTTCCAGAACTTTGACTGACCCCTACTGGGCATGCCCAGCATGGCACTAACCCTGCAGCCAGCAGGGGTCCCCCTTCAGTCTTCTTTTTTCCGTGCAGCAGTAGCCTCGCGGTTTAGGAGCTCTGAAGAAATTTCTGACAGGAATTTTCCTCACGGACTTAATTAAAATTACTTCGCCCCACAGGGGTCCCTCCTCTAACTTTTCTCAAGCCGCGGTACTCCGGTAAGTTTTTCACCGTTTTTTCGTCGATTACCGTCGAGTTTGGCCCTCGCGGCCTACTGGCCATCGACCGTACCGCGGCTCGATTTTTCTATGGCCATGGCGTTGGGTTTTCGTCGGTGCCCGGACTGTACTCGTACCATGTCTATCACAGACCCTCATGGAGTCTGTGTAATGTGTTTAGGACGTGAGCATGATGTCCTGACTTGCACCAAATGTGCCCTTATGACACCGAAAGGTCGCAAGGCCAGAATGGAGAAGATGAGACTCCTTTTCCGTGCTCACACCCTGACGCCATCCATTGCATCGACATCATCAGAACCGGCACCTTCGAAGTCACACCACCATCGACAACCGTCCGGTGACCGCCCGCCATCGACGACTTCACGGCCATCGACTCCTGTTTCTCCCCCTCAGGATCGAGGGGATCGTAGGGAGAAGCATCGCCATCGGCAACGTAAGTCTCGGACCGTCGAGGGAGCGAACTCATCGACCTCGCCACTGTCCGAGCCACCGTCGAAGAAGCCCCGTCCAGGAGCGGCACCGACCACTCCTGCGACCGGGACATTGGGGCCACCCTCACCCAATCGGGGTTTGGGAGTTGCGATTCCGCCTGTAAAGGTGGTCCCTCCGACTGTGCCTCAGCCTCCCTCTTCCGACACGGAGCAGGAGCTGATTGCCCCAGGTCTCCGGGAAGAACTGGACCGGCTGGTCCAGGAGGCCATCGACAAGGCGATGCAACGACTCCAGGTCCCTCCGGCACCGACACCAGCACCGAGAGTGGAACCAGTCATCGACCCGATTCCAGCAGCACTGGCACCGCTGCTATCCCAGATGGAAGCGCTCGTGACTGCCCTTCCACCGGTGATTTCCGGGTCTCCGATGGCTCCGGTGCACTCCCCGATGACTGCTTCATTGGGAGGAGAAACACAATTCTGCATTCCTCCTTCGGGGGTATTGCCTCAGCCATCGATGCCATGTCGTCCCTCGCCACCGATTCATTCATCGGGGGCGATACACACATCGCCGCCATCGATGCCTTCGATGTTGGCACCGATGCCCCCCTAGGGCGTCAGCGGTGCCCCCGGCGATTCCTTCGATTTTCTTGGAGCCTCAGCCAGGCCCTTCGGGTATCCAACCCCCTTCTCATCCTACAGGTCAGCCTGCTGATCCTTTTGACACCTGGGGTGATGATACTTCTACAGACACTGATGATTTACCTTCACCTCCTTCTCCTACTGAAAGTAGAAAGTGTTCTCCTCCAGAGGACCTCTCTTTCATTAATTTTGTGAAGGAAATGTCGGAATTGGTCCCTTTTCAGCTTCAGATGGAGCAAGATGATAGGCACCAGATGATGGAGCTTCTCCAATTCCTGGATGCCCCTAAAGTGATCACTTCTATTCCCATTCATCAAGTTCTTCTTGACCTTCTCAAAAAGAACTGGGAAAATCCTGGATCCATTGCCCCAGTACACAGAAAAGCTGACACTACTTATCTAGTACAGTCAGCCCCGGGCTTTCAAAAATCTCAGCTTGACCACCATTCAGTTGTGGTAGACTCAGCTCAAAAGAAAGCAAAAAGGACGAAGCCACACTCCTCTACCCCTCCTGTCAAGGAACACAAATTCCTAGACAATATTGGTCAACGAGAGTTCCAAGGGGCCATGCTCATCTCCAGAATTGCTTCTTACCAGCTGTATATGACCCAATACAATAGGGTCATTTTCAAGCAAATACAGGACTTCTCTGAAACCCTGCCTGACCAATTCCAAGAACATCTTCAAACCCTTGTCGACAAGGGCTTTGAGGCAGGGAAGCATGAGATACGAACAGCTTACGATATCTTCGACATCTCCACTAGAGTGTCTGCAACTGCCATTTCGGCAAGACGCTGGGCCTGGCTCAAGTCTTCTGACCTTCGCCCAGAGGTACAAGACAGGCTGTCTGACCTGCCCTGTATAGGAGATAATCTATTCGGTGAACAGATTCAGCAAATAGTGGCTGAGTTAAAGGACCATCATGAGACCCTCAAACAGCTCTCATCGATACCTTCTGACTTCCCTTCTAGACAGCCCTTCAAGAAGGACTCCAAGAAGTCATTCTTCTGCCCAAGGAAGTAGGGATGTGAATCGTTTTTCAACGATTAAAATTATCGTCCGATAATGTTTATATCGTCTTAAATCGTTATAGAACACGATACAATAGAAATTCTAACGATTTATCGTTAAAAATCGTTAAATCGTGTTAGTGCGCACTAACTCGAGTTAGTGCGCACTAACTCCCCGTTAGTGCGCACTAACTCGATTTAGTGCGCACTAACTCGATTTAGTGCGCACTAACTGAAAATGATACAAATAAACACTTTCCAGGTCACTGAAGGTCAGTTAGGAATGAATATGTGTTCCTATTGGCTGGCTGCCCTCTTATCTATTGATGTTACCAAGGTTACCACTGAGGTGATGGTTGGGGGGATGGGAAATGGAACTGGAAACTAACGAACACCAACAGAAAATGAAACAAAGTGTTCACACTTCCCAGGTCAGTAAAGGTCACTTAGGAATGAATATGTATGTATGTATTCCTATTGGCTGGCTGTGCTCTTATCTATTGATGTTACCAATATGGTTGGGGGGATGTGAAATGGAAACAGTTGGAAGCTTGACAAAAAAAGTAATGTAATGATCAGCACTCACGTGACTAGAACTTGTTTGTTTATTATTTTTGTTAGCAGGCACCTGAAATGCTAGTGCATGTTGAATTTGCCAATCACTGTGCATTTTAGAAAGGTGGTCCTGGCTGGAACTGTACACAGTTCAAATATATGTAATTGATTGTTGGTAAGTGTATTTTTTAAGTAGCCACACTGGCACCAGTATGTTTACTTTTCCTCCTACTTAACTCACTAGCTCAGCTTTGTAAGAAGGGCTTCTCTGCTTGTGTGTTGTTTTTGTTTGGTGTGAGGAGAGCAGAAAGATCAGATCTTTATTCAATCTACTACAGTCATCTCTTACAGTGCCCTATCCCTATTAATACCAGGAGTGTTGTGATCTTCCTGCACACAGTGCCCTAACCCTGATACCAGTCTGAGACAGCTCCCTCCCTGCATTACTAGTGAGAGGCTGGCTTCACAGACAGGGAGGAGCTGCCTGACCCTCACTCCTGACTTCCCCCATGTCCCAGCTAGTGAATGGTGTGTGGGTGAGGGGGGGGGGGGGAGGATGGTGAAGTCTGAGACAGCTCCCTCCCTGCATTACTAGTGAGAGGCTGGCTTCAGAGACAGGGGGGAGCTGCCTGACCCTCACTCCTGACTTCCCCCATGTCCCAGCTAGTGAATGGTGTGTGGGTGAGGGGGGGGGGGGGGAGGATGGTGAAGTCTGAGACAGCTCCCTCCCTGCATTACTAGTGAGAGGCTGGCTTCGCAGACAGGGAGGAGCTGCCTGACCCTCACTCCTGACTTCCCCCATGTCCCAGCTAGTGAATGGTGTGTGGGTGAGGGGGGGGGGGGGGGAGGATGGTGAAGTCTGAGACAGCTCCCTCCCTGCATTACTAGTGAGAGGCTGGCTTCACAGACAGGGGGGAGCTGCCTGACCCTCACTCCTGACTTCCCCCATGTCCCAGCTAGTGAATGGTGTGTGGGTGAGGGGGGGGGGGGGGGAGGATGGTGAAGTCTGAGACAGCTCCCTCCCTGCATTACTAGTGAGAGGCTGGCTTCACAGACAGGGGGGAGCTGCCTGACCCTCACTCCTGACTTCCCCCATGTCCCAGCTAGTGAATGGTGTGTGGGTGAGGGGGGGGGGGGAGGATGGTGAAGTCTGAGACAGCTCCCTCCCTGCATTACTAGTGAGAGGCTGGCTTCGCAGACAGGGGGGAGCTGCCTGACCCTCACTCCTGACTTCCCCCATGTCCCAGCTAGTGAATGGTGTGTGGGTGAGGGGGGGGGGGGGGAGGATGGTGAAGTCTGAGACAGCTCCCTCCCTGCATTACTAGTGAGAGGCTGGCTTCACAGACAGGGGGGAGCTGCCTGACCCTCACTCCTGACTTCCCCCATGTCCCAGCTAGTGAATGGTGTGTGGGTGAGGGGGGGGGGGGAGGATGGTGAAGTCTGAGACAGCTCCCTCCCTGCATTACTAGTGAGAGGCTGGCTTCACAGACAGGGGGGAGCTGCCTGTCCCTCACTCCTGACTTCCCCCATGTCCCAGCTAGTGAATGGTGTGTGGGTGAGGGGGGGGGGGGGTGGATGGTGAAGTCTGAGACAGCTCCCTCCCTGCATTACTAGTGAGAGGCTGGCTTCACAGACAGGGGGGAGCTGCCTGACCCTCACTCCTGACTTCCCCCATGTCCCAGCTAGTGAATGGTGTGTGGGTAAGGGGGGGGGGGGAGGATGGTGAAGTCTGAGACAGCTCCCTCCCTGCATTACTAGTGAGAGGCTGGCTTCACAGACGGGGGGAGCTGCCTGACCCTCACTCCTCCGGGGTATTGTGATCTTCCTGCACACAGTGCCCTATCCCTGATACCAGGGGTGTTGTGATCTTCCTGCATGCAGTGCCCTATCCCTATTAATACCAGGAGTGTTGTGATCTTCCTGCATGCAGTGCCCTATCCCTATTAATACCAGGAGTGTTGTGATCTTCCTGCATGCAGTGCCCTATCCCTGATACCGGGATGTATGCAAGAAGATCACAACACCCCCGGTATCAGGAATAGGGCACTGTGTGCAGGAAGATCACAACACCCCCAGTATCAGGAATAGGGCACTGTGTGCAGGAAGATCACAACACCCCTGGTATTAGGGATAGGGCACTGTGTGCAGGAAGATCACAACACTCCTGGTATTAATAGGGATAGGGCACTGTGTGCAGGAAGATCACAATACCCCTGGTATCAGGGTTAGGGCACAAGTTCTAGTCACATTGACTGATCACATTACTTGTTTTGTCAAGCTACCAACTGTTTCCATTTCCCATCCCCCATATACTGTCAGTAGGAAACTTGGTAACATGAATAAATAAGAGGGCAGCCAATAGGAATACATATTCATTCCTAAACTGACCTTAACTGACCTGAAAAGTGTCAAATTGTATCATTTTCAGTTAGTGCGCACTAACTCCCAGTTAGTGCGCACTAACTCCCGTTAGTGCGCAGTAACTCGAGTTAGTGCGCACTAATCGGAAAAAACGATTTTTAACGATTTTTTAACTAAAAAATCGTGCCTAAGACGATTTTCTTGCCCTGCCACACGATTTCTATCGTTAAGACGATATGGAAAACGATTCACATCCCTACAAGGAAGTACTATCCCCCACCAACAAGGTCCCGAGTTACGAGGCCTTATCAAAAATCTCAGCCTCACCAGCCCCAGAAGCAAAAGCCACAAGCAGCTCCCCAGCCGGGGCCTGCTTCAGGTTTTTGACTTTCACTTGGAGAGCAGCAGCCTGATCCCTCTGCCAAGCATACCAGTGGGAGGCCGGTTATGCCACTTTCATGGAATATGGCAATCAATCACAACCGACCAATAGGTGCTGGCAATCATTGCTCAGGGTTACCATCTGAATTTTCTTGCTGTTCCACCGGACTCCCCACCTCTTCAAGCGTGGAGAGTAACCGACCACTCTGTCCTTCTGGAGCAGGAGGTTTTCCTTCTTCTCCAGTTAAGAGCAATAGAACCCGTTCCTCTTTCGCAACAAGGCCTAGGGTTCTATTCCCGGTACTTTTTGATCCCCAAAAAATCCGGGGGGCTTCGTCCACTTCTGGACCTACGTGCCCTCAACAAGTACCTCCAGCGGGAAAAGTTCAAAATGGTAACCTTGGGCTCACTTCTACCTCTTCTACAAAGAGGAGACTGGCTCTGCTCTCTGGACCTCCAGGACGCATACACCCACATCGCGATAGCTCCAGCTTAATCGCAAGTACCTCCGGTTATTAGTAGGCCCAAGGCACTATCAATACGGGGTGCTTCCATTCGGCCTAGCATCGGCACCACAAATCTTTACCAAATGTCTCTTAGTTGTCGCAGCTTTTCTCAGGAAAGAAGGTGTTCACGTCTACCCCTATTTAGACGACTGGTTAATCAGGGCCCCAACCCAGCAAGCTGCTCGGTCGTCCCTGGATTTGACCCTACACACTCTAATCTCTCTAGGATTTCTCGTCAATTACGAGAAATCCTATTTAGCCTCATCTCAAACCTTGTCTTTCATTAGGGCAGACTTGGACACCTTACAGGCAAAAGCCTTTCTACCTCAACAATGAGTGCAAACCCTCGTGTCTCTCGCTCACCAGTTGCAGTCTCAGTATACAGCAATGGCTCGGCAATTCCTTGTCCTTCTCGGACACATGGCGTCCTCAGTCCATCTCCCTCCAATGGCCTGCCTGGCCATGAGAGTCATGCATTGGACTCTGAGGTCACAATGGATTCAAGCGACTCAGCCTCTGTCAACCATTGTCCACATCACCGACGCACTCCGTCTGTCTCTCGCCTGGTGGAAAGATCAAAACAATCTCAAGGGACTGCCTTTTCATCTACCAGATCCTCAACTCATTCTCACCACCGATGCTTCCAACCTCGGCTGTGGAGCTCATGTGAACGATCTACAGACACAAGGATCTTGGTCTCCAGAGGAAGCCAAACACCAGATAAATTTCCTGGAGCTTCGAGCAATGCGATATGCTCTCAGAGCTTTTCAGGATTACCTATCAAATCACGTCATCCTAATTCAGACGAACAATCAGGTGGTCATGTGGTACATCAACAAACAGGATTTTTGATAGGGGCAAGACAGGCTGGCAGAGCTGAGATAGTCAGGTCACTGTGGTGTTGATAGGGGAAAGACAAAGAGGCAAGACAAGACGAGGCTCAGCCCGCGGATGGTGTTAGGCCGGTAGCAGTGGCCCCCGGTGCACTGGGACCAGGTCTTCATGGAGTCGGGTTGTTTGTGAATGCAGCCAAAAGTGGGTGGTAAACTCCATCTAAGGCTAAATACCGGCATGAGACTGATAGTTAACAAGTTGTTCAATAAGTGCAGTAAAAAAAAAGCCTGGCTGTCTGGCAGTCACAGCAGCAAAAAAGAACAAATATCATTTTCAGCAATAGAAAATTAATTGTAGCAAACTAGCAATAGCAATTGAATAAAGATTTGAGACACTCTGAGAGAGCTCAAACAGCAAACAAGCTTCTCAGATAGATACCAAGAAGAGGGGGAGCAGGGTGAAGGGGGACGGGGCCCCCTGCATGCGGCGCAAGTCTCAACCGGGGCATACTGTCCACCCGACCCGTCTTGAAACACGGATTCAAGGAGCCTAACATGCATGCTAGGACCTGAAACATGATGAACTATGCCTGGGTGTGGTGGAGCTTCTGCGGGTGCAGATCTTGGTGGTAGTAGCAAATATTCAAACAAGAGCCCCAGGGAGAGTTCCCTTTCCTTTGTGAAAAAAAGGGCTCCCTAGAATGGGTTCGCCCCTAGAGTGTGGTGGTTCCGTTGGCTTCTAGTGAGTTCTCGCTGGTCTTTTAAAATCTGGTGGATGTAGAAGATATACAAACGAGAATTTTGAAGGCCAAGGCGGAGGAGGTTTCCATGCGAACAGCAGTTCAACATGTGTCAGCGGGTGTTAAGAGATAGGGGAGAGTTCCCTTTCCTTTGCGTAGGAAAGGGCTCCCTGAAATGAGTTCGCCCCTAGAGTGGGCATGAGTCTTCAAATTGTAGCGAAGTGGAGGAGATTTCCAAGTGAACAGCAGTTCTGGTTCAACATCAGCGGGTACTAAGAGATAGGCTACTGCCGGGGAGAGTTCCCTTTCCTTTATGCGGGTATGTTGTGGTTTGATCTGTCACTTTTTCCTGAACTGGTTCACTGCCAGAAGAAAATGGCATCTTTTTCATTTGTGAAAGATAATTTAACAGAGGATGCTTTTAGAGCAATAGAGACTGCCATTTTGTTATGGTTAATGGTGTTTGGGTGGAACCTTGGAAACTGTGGCAGCTGACCACGCCCACGGGGGGCAGTCCCGTGAGGAACCACGGTGTCAGGCTAGACTCCGGACAGACAAACACAGATTTGAATCTTTTATTAAACAATTTGAATGGCCACCAGAGGTGGCAGTAGTGAGTAGTGGTGTAAAGCCCGGCTGGGCGCGTCTCACATAGAACGCTGGAACAGCGGATCCTCCGCAGGGCAGTGCTGTAGTGAAAAGAGATTGAGAGTTATGAGCACACAATAAGATTAACATTCAGAGTCCCAATGTAGAAATAGGAGAAGCTCCGAGGCAGGGAGAGCAGGCCCTCGAGGAGCGAGTACCTGATCCCTTAGAGCAAAGAGACTCAGTAGTGTTGTACTCACTTAGCAGTAGCAGAGATTCCATTAGACGAGAGGTCTGGCACCGGAACAGAGAGCAGGCCCTCGAGGAGCAAATACCTGGTTCCAGTGAAGCAGTACTGTGGAAAGAGATGATATCTGTACTCACTGATGGTAACTGTAAGGTAGTTCTTCCAAGTAGAAGGATAGAGGTTGCAGGTAGCGACACAGGGAATATGGGCCCTCGAGGAGCGAGTACCGGTTTCTTTATAGTACATGAAAAAAGCAAAGAGGCCCCCGAGGAGCGGGTACCCCGTTAAAGACCCCGAAGGGTAGTAAGAGTTCCAGATAGCGCTGGAGTGGCAGAGTAGCTTAGGAACGGAGAGCGAAACCTATCCGTACAAATCCTGTTGCTAACTCGACGAACTGGCAAATACTGTAGGCAGATATACCTGGAAGTCACATCGTCAGAACAGGGGGATGCCCCTGAGGTTCGTGCCAACGTAGAGTTAAAGATGAGGGCGGCATGCACTCGCACGCCCTAGAAGTACCTTGAAAGAGAATGGCAGGAGGCAGCACCAAAGCCGGTCCGGGGACGCCTGAGAGAAAGGCAAGCAGACGCCGTGGCAGCCATCAGTCCAAGGTGAGCAGGAGGAGCTGCAAGTAGAGAGAGGTAGATGGGCGAAGCCGTCGAAGACCGACGGACACAACACATTTGTGAAGCATGAACTGAGCTGGAGATTATTTGTGAATACCCAGAGGCTATTAACTGTACTTATGCACTTCAGCTGATGATAAAAGAACTTGAAGAGCTCTCAGAAATAAGAAAACTGCTACTCAAGTCCAAATCCAAACATCAACCTTTGTTGACTTTCTACCCTATACAGTGCCTCTGTAAACTATGGGAACACAGAGGATGAACTAGAGTATAACTACCAACACTTTTCCATAGTACTAGAAACATTAATGTTGACACCTAAGAAAGATTTATGGAAAATGGCCCATATTATAATGGACATGAAAACTATTGAGCTTATGAAATATGCAAGCTCCAAACATCTTAAGTCAGTTTTTTATATTCTTACATTCCAAATGTTGCAAAATAGGAAAAAGATTTTTCTAGAATGAAGTGATGCACAAATACATGAAACTGAAATTAGAGATACTAGAACTAAACTCAGACAGCCAAGCATTTGGGGTCAGGCCCTTATAGTGACGTAAGGGCTGGATGGGCAGGCACATCAGTTGAGGTCAGCCCTTGTAGTGACATAAGAGCTGGGCAAACAAGCACAGCATTTGGGGCCAGGCCCTTGAGGTGACGTAAGGGCTGGAGAGACAGGCACAGTTTTTGTGGTCAGGCAGTAGTATTGACGTAAGGGCTGGATGGGCAGGCACATCAGTTGAGGTCAGGCGCTTGTAGTGACATAAGTGCTAGACAGACTGACACAGTGGTTGAGGTCAGGTACATGTGCTGATATTAACTGGAGCACATGAGGCAGTTGGAGCTGCTGCAAGGCTTTAAATTGCAGTGGTTCTGGAGGGGACTTTGTAATTTGGAACTAAGACCTTCAGCAAATGCTTGAAACCCACATTCTCCACTACGTGCAAAGTCTGGTCATCAAGGGCAATCATTTCCCCAATGCTCCTGGTTACAACTTTTGAGGCTGCCTGCCTCCTTTCCTAGGATAGCGTTACCGAACACCACCCCATTTCCTCCATGGTGGGTTGCCGCTTCTTACACATGGCAGGGGGCTGCTGGCCTGCCACCTGTCTGCTAGAAGGGGCTGAGGATGTGGGATGACTGCTCCTTTTCAACCACTTTACACTGCCTGGAAAAAGGGGTCCCCTGACTGGTACTGCCACCAACCCAGATGGCAGTACTGTTGGGTGTTGCTTCTGCATATGATGCATCATGCCAAAATTAGTTAGATGTCCCATTTGCTTACCTCTGCTAATTGCCCTAGCACAGTAATTACACTGAGGAAAACGTGGGTCCTCCGTCACTTTAAAGTGGCTCCAGATCACATATTTCTTTTCTGATCCCTTCTCTATATCCTTTGGGGAGGATACTGGCACTGGAGTTGAAGTAGTGGGTGCACCCTGAGAAGCAATGCCAGGGGCATCAGTCACACTCTGTGCCTGTGCTGACTGCTCTTCCACCTCCTCCTCATCAGTTTCATCTCTCCCCTGTAGCACTGACGAGGAGGCTAAGACAGAAATAACTAATCCTCCTAAACCTTCTTCAGCTATTACTTCTTCCATTTCTGATGATGAGAATCCCACACAAGGTGATTCTTTATTAGAATCAGAAGCAAACAATGTCTGCGCTACATTTTCAGCACTAACTAGAGTCTGCTGTTGCACTGCTAATTTTTTTGTCTCGCCCTTTTGTCTTGCATGACTCAGCCTCCTCTTCCCTCACTTCCAAAACAGCACGGTCAGAAACAGGTGGCGGCAGTGCATCATATTTAAATTTCAGTTTTTTACGGATGGAACTGCCTGCTCCTCCCGAGATTTTAGATTGGAAAGCCCCCTTTTTAACTTTAATGGGGGACTGGCACTACCTTTTCAAGTGCCTCCTCTGCCAGTCCCAATCACTCGTCTACCTTTCCCTGACATCATGGATTTAATTTCACTGCCTACTAGGGATTTCAATTAAAATAATTATTTCTTTATTGGTGAATGAACACCTCTGTACCAATATATGTGTGTGGAAAACTACACACACACACAGACGCACAGTGCAGTGCCTTGATATACACTACAACTGAGACTGCTGTATGTGCACAAAAAAAATTTTTAAACTCAAGATACCTACTGGGAATTTGGATTAAAAGAACACTGCTGTACAAATATATGTGAGTCTGGAAAACTAGACACACAGTGTAGGGCCTTGCTGTACACTACAACTGAGACTGCTGTATGTGCACAAAAAAATGAAACTCCAGAGACAAGACTGGAAGCCTGAGCAAGCACAATTCCTAGTGATGCTGCTTCTTGTTTGAAAATACCAACTCCCAGACAGCCACTGCAGCTCTCACACTATCTCCCACCCACACTACCCATATCCTGTCTCCAACCTACCCCAGGATGGTAAGATCAGCAGCAAAATTCCACCTCTGGCATCTTGTCTCAGTGGGAGAGACAGAGACAGTCTGAGTTCATTAAAAAAAAGTGCAGTAAAAAAAAAAAGCCTAGCTGGCACAGCAGCAAAAATGAACATATATCTTTTTCAATGGAAAATTCTATCAAAGTAGCAAGCAATAGCAATTGAATACAGATTTGAGACACTCAGACTGGCTCTGAGTAAAGCCATCTCCCCCAAATAACAGGCAAGAAGAAAGCGTATGGCACACCGCGTGCTTAAGGTATAAATAGTGCAGAAAGAACAGCATCACAGAGCACTGAGTGTTACGCTTGGGCTGAGTTCAGGGGTAGTGAACACCACCCAAAGGGGTGGCTCCAGGTGGAGAGAGACAGGGATGGCTGGAAACCGTGGCTGGGTCAGGGCAGACAGCAAGAAGCAGTGTCTGGGTCTAGGCTGGGTCAGGGCAGGCGGCAGAGCAAGGCAGGTCAGAAGGCCCGTAGGCCACACACACACAGACGGCCCGTAGGCCAGACACCGTAAGCGGGGCAAGGCAGGTCAGAAGGCCCGTAGGCCACACACCGTGAGCGGGGCAAGGCAGGCCAGAAGGCCCGTAGGCCACACCCACACAGAAGGCCCGTAGGCCACACACCTGTAAGCGGGGCAAGGCAGGTCAGAAGGCCCGTAGGCCACACACACACACAGAAGGCCCGTAGGCCACACACACACACAGAAGGCCCGTAGGCCACACACCGTAAGCGGGGCAAGGCAGGTCAGTAGGCCCGTAGGCCACACACACACAGAAGGCCCGTAGGCCACACACAGTAAGCAGGGCAGAGAGCCCGTAGGCCAAACACACACAGACAATAGAGCAGAGGGCCCGTAGGACCGCATGCACAGTAAGCAAGGCAGGGCAGGGCAGAAGGTCCGAAGACCATACACAGCACAAGGTAGAAGGCCCGAAGGCCGCGCAGGGCAAGGCAAGACAAGACAAGGTAGAAGGCCCGAAGGCCGCGCAAGGCAAGGCAAGGCAAGACCGAAGGCCCGAAGGCCACCAAGACTAGGCTAGACAAGACAAGGTAGAAGGCCCGAAGGCCGCGCAAGGCAAGGCAAGGTAGAAGGCCCGGAGGCCGCGCAAGGCAAGGCAAGACAGAAGGCCCGGAGGCCGCGCAAGGCAAGGCAAGACAGAAGGCCCGAAGGCCGCGCAAGGCAAGGCAAGACAGAAGGCCCGAAGGCCGCGCAAGGCAAGGCAAGACAGAAGGCCCGAAGGCCGCGCAAGGCAAGGCAAGACAGAAGGCCCGAAGGCCACGCAAGGCAAGGCAAGACAGAAGGCCCGAAGGCCACGCAAGGCAAGGCAAGACAAGGTAGAAGGCCCGAAGGCCACGCAAGGCAAGGCAAGACAGAAGGCCCAAAGGCCGCGCAAGGCAAGGCAAGACAGAAGGCCCAAAGGCCGCGCAAGGCAAGACAGAAGGCCCGAAGGCAGGGCAAGGCAAGACAAGGTAGAAGGCCCGAAGGCCACGCAAGGCAGGCTAGAGCAGGGAGCCCAGGTGAGCTCGATGCCGAAGCACCGAGGCAACTGTCAGGCAGGGTTATAAGGGCACACCCAGAGCATAGAGTGGACAGAGGAGATGGACTGGGCCTGTCAGGAAAGCCAGCTCTAGAGGGGCCCCTGGTGGTGAGGCGGTTGCACAGCAGCCACAGCCGTAACACTGAGAGTAGCGATTGGCTGCATTAGAAAAATGCTTAGCTCTGATACGTTGCCATTCTGGTCTCCTTGCCAACCTGTCTGACTCACTCTATGACAGGGCTGTGAGGTCACTTATGACTCACAGGAAAGGGCTTGTTGTTGCTATGGATACTCCCACTTGGCCTTCTCCTATTTCAAACGGCCACTAAGAAATCATTGCGAACCAAAAGAATGAAACTAATCTAACTAGATAAACGAAGCTTGACCGACGTGCCGCAAATGCGCAGTAGAGAGCAGCTCTACTGCGCATGTGCGGCACAGAGAGCTCAGGCAGGGCACATCAGACAAAGGTCTCTCATCGCGCGAGGCAGCAGCATAACTCAGGAAGAGTCAGAGGAGGGAGAAATCGAACGCGCAACGCGGGCACAGAGTCAGAGCAGGGAGACATTCTTCTGAGACCTAATCCACAACCCCTTCCCGCTTTCTCAACCCTTCTAAACTGTTTTTGTTTTGACTATCACCCAGGGGCATGCGCAGGGGGGGGGGGGAGGGGACTAAAGCAGTGCATAAACTTACTTACTTGCAGGGATCCCGGTTCTCGCAGGGAGAAATTCCTGCTCTGACTCTGTGCCCGCGTCGCACGTTCAATTTCTCCCTGCTCTGACTCTTCCTGAGTTATGCTGCCGCCTCGCGCGATGAGAGACCTCTGGCTGATGTGCCCTGCCGCATCGCTTTCTCCCTGCTTTGACTGCATGAGTTACGGGGCTGCCTCGCGCGATCTGTTTCTGCATTCTGTGGCCCTAAATGACACCGCCACCGCCAGCACACGCATCAGAAGGCTGGAAAAAAATGACAGCCACAGCGAGAACCGGGATCCCTGCAAGTAATTAAGTTTATGCACTGCTTTAGTCCCCTTCCCCCCACACATGCCACTGGGTGATAGTCAAAACAAAAACAGTTTAGAAGGGTTGAGAAAGCAGGAAGGGGTTGTGGAGTAGGTCTCAGAGGAAAGAAACAGAAAATGACAGTGAATGGAAGTGGAATGACTCAGAAGTTTTGCTGAAGAAAAAAAAAGGAAGAGGAGTAGGACTGAGGGAGATGGAAGTAGATGTGGATAAGGTGAAAAGGAAAGGAAAGGGAAGATAAGAGGGAATCAACCTAATAATTGAAGGTTGACCGACGTGCCGCAAATGCGCAGTAGAGACCAGCTCTACCGCGCATGTGCGGGCGAGCACGTCGGTCTCAGCCAGCGTCAGAAAAAAAAACATGGCGGTGTCGAGTGGCAGCGGCGTCGGGTGGCAGTGGCGGCGGCGGTGTCGGTTGGCAGCGGCGGCGTCGGGTGGCAGCGGGCGGCGGCCAGTATCGAGGGAGGGAGGAGAGAGAGAGGGAGGGACGGAATGGGAGGGAGTGACTGAGTGAGAGGGAGGGACTGAGTGAGGGGGGAGGGAGGGACTGAGTGAGAGGGAGGGAGGGATTGAGTGAGGGGGAGGACTGAGTGGGAGGGAGGGACTGAGTGAGAGGGACTGAGGGAGGGACTGAGTGAGAGGGAGGGAGGGGGAGGGACTGAGTGAGAGGAGGAAGGAGTGGGTGAGTGTGTGTGGAGGGAGGGTAGGGGGTGGGGAAGAGTGAGGGGAGAGGGAGAATGAGGGAGAGGTGAGAGACAGGGATGTGAGTAAGTGGAAGGGTAAGAAATTGTGGAGAGGGCTGAGGGGGAGGGGATGGGATTGAGAGAGGGTGGGGAGTGACTGAGGGAAGGGGAGAGTGGTGGGAGTGACTGTGGGAAGGGGAGAGAGGTGAGAGTGAGGGGAAGGAGGCAGTGGGAGACAGGGTGAGTAAGACTGAGTGGAGGAAAGGGGAGGAGTGAACGAGGGGAAGGGGGAGAGAGGGAGAAAAAGTGTAGAAGGGTGCTGTGTTAGAAAATGGACTGAAAAAAAATGTAATGTAGCCCGTTTTAACGGGCTTAACAGCTTGTATGATATATTTCTTTCATGAGGAATCGCCATGCTTTCCATGAACCCATGAATCAAACAAACAGGGACTTATGCATTGTGGATTGTACATTCGTTGAAAACGAATGCACATCCCTACCTCCTAGTCTTTCTATTATCCGAAAGAGTAAATAATTGATTCACATTAACCCATTCTAGACCTCTCATGACTTTAAACACCTCTATCATATCCTCCCTCAGCCGTCTCTTCTCCAAGCTTAAAAGTCCTAACCTCTTTAGTCTTTCCTCATAGGGAAGCTGTTCCATTCCCTTTATCATTTTGGTTGCCCTTCTCTGTATCTTCTCCATTGCAACTATATCTTTTTTAAGATGCGGCGACCAGAATAGTACACAGTAATCAAGGTGCGGTCTCACCATGGAGCGATACAGAATTATTATGACATTTTCTGTCTTATTCACCATTCCCTTTCTAATAATTCCCAACATTCTGTTTGATTTTTTGACTGCCGCAGCACACTGAACTGATGATTTCAATCTGTTATCCACTATGATGCCTAGACCGCTTTCTTGGGTGGTAGCTCCTAATATGGAACCTAACATTGTATAACTATAGCATGGGTTATTTTGCCCTATATGCATCACCTTGCCCTTATCCACATTAAATTTCATCTGCCATTTGGATGCCCAATTTTCCAGTCTTAGAAGGTCTACCTGCAATTTATCACAATCTGCTTGTGATTTAACTACTCTGAACAATTTTGTATCATCTGCAAATTTGATTACCTCATTTGTCGTATTTCTTTCCAGATCATATATAAATATATTGAAAAGTACAGGTCCCAATACAGATCCCTGAGGCACTCCACTGCCCACTCCCTTCCAATAAGAAAATTGTCCATTAATCCTACTCTCTGTTTCCTGTCTTTTAGCCAGTTTGCAATCCACGAAAGGACATCGCCATCTATCCCATGACTTTTTACTTTTCCTAGAAGCCTCTCATGAGGATCTTTGTCAAACGCCTTCTGAAAATCCAAATATATTACATCTACCAGTTCACCTTTATCTAGAAGTTTATTAACTCCTTCAAAAAAGTGAAGCAGATTTGTGAGGCAAGACTTGCCTTGGGTAAAGCCATGCTGATTTTGTTCCATTAAGCCATGTCTTTCTATATGTTCTGTGATTTTGATATTTAGAACAATGTCCACTATTTTTCCTGGCACTGAAGTCAGGCTAACCAGTCTGTAGTTTCCCAGATTGCCCCTGGAGCCCTTTTTAAATATTGGGGTTACATTAGCCACCCTCTAATCTTCAGGTGCAATGGATGAATTTAATGATAGGTTACACATTTTTACTAAGAGGTCTGAAATTTTATTTTTTAGTTTCTTCAGAACCCTGGGGTGTATACCATCCTGTCCAAGTGATTTACTCCTCTTCAGTTTGTCAATCAGGCCTACCACATCTTCTAGGTTCACTGTGATTTGATTCAGTCCATCTGAATCATTACCCATGAATACCTTCTTTGATACGGGTATCTCCCCAACATCCTCCTCAATAAACACTGAAGCAAAAAAATATTTTAATCTTTCTGCGATGTCCTTATCTTCTCTAATTGCCCCTTTAACCCCTCGATCATCTAACGGTCCAACTGACTGCCTCACAGGCTTTCTGCTTTGGATATATTTAACAAAAGTTTTTACTGTGAGTTTTTGCGTCTATGGCCAACTTCTTTTCAAATTCTCTCCTAGCCTGTCTTATCAATGTCTTACACTTAACTTGCCAACACTTATGCATTATCATAATTTCTTCTTTCAATTTTTGAATGAAGATCTTTTGGCTAAAATAGCTTCTTTCACCTCCCCTTTTAACCATGCCCATGATCATTTTGCCTTCTTTCCACCTTTCTTAATGTGTGTAATACATCTGGACTGTGCTTCTAGGATGGTATTTTTTAACAATGACGACTAGGGATGTGAATCGTTTTTTGACGATTTAAAATATTGTCCGATATATTTTAAATCATCAAAAAATCGTTAGGGCCACGATACAATACCAATTCCCCCGATTTATCGTTAAAAAATCGTAAATCGGGGGAAGGGGGAGGGCAGGAAAACCGGCACACTAAAACCCCCTAAAACCCACCCCCGACCCTTTAAATTAAATCCCCCACCCTCCCGAACCCCCCCCCAATGCTTTAAATTACCTGGGGATCCGGCGGTGGTCCAGAACGGCGGCGGTCCGGAACCCCTGCTGAACGACCTCCTGCAGTCGATCTCCTGCCGGCGCCATTTTCCGTACGAAAACGATTCGCGGCAAGAAATCGCTCCCGGAACCCCGCTGGAGTCCCAGGAAACTTTTGGCCAGCTTGGGGGGGGCCTCCTGACCCCCACAAGACTTGCCAAAAGTCCAGCGGGGGTCCGGAACGACCTCCTCCGTCGAATCGTTTTTGTCTATGGCCGCCGCCATTTTGCGGCGGCCATTTTGAAAAATGGCGCCGGCTGAAGACAACACGATTCTATTGAGGGGACCGTTCCGGACCGCCGCCGTTCTGGACCACCGCCGGATCCCCAGGTAATTTAAAGCATTTGGGGGGGGGGGGGTTCGGGAGGGTGGGGGATTTAATTTAAAGGGTCGGGGTGGGTTTTAGGGGGGTTTAGTGTGCCGGCTCACGATTTTAACAATTTTTCACGATAGTTTACACACCCAAACGGCAACAATACGATTCCCTCCCCCTCCCAGCCGAAATCGATCGTTAAGACGATCGAGGACACGATTCACATCTCTAATGACGACACCTCTTACCTTGGTAGCTGGTCCTTTCAGTTTTTTTCTAACTATTTTTCTCATTTTGTCAAAGTTTTCCTTTTGAAAGTTTAGCACAAGAGCCATGGATTTGCTTACTGCCCCTCTTCCAGTCATTAATTTAAATTTGATCATATTATGATCACTATTTCCAAGCAGCCCCACCACCATTACCTCTCTCACCAAATCCTGTGCTCCACTGAGAATTAGATCTAAAATTGCTCCCTCTCTTGTTGGTTCCTGAACCAATTGCTCCATAAAAATGTTGTTTATTCCATCCAGGAACTTTATCTCTCTAGCATGTCCCGATGATACATTTACCCAGTCAATATTGGGGTAATTGAAATCTCCCATTATTACTGCACTACCAATTTGATTAGCTTCCCTAATTTCTCTTAGCATTTCACTGTCCGTCTCACCATCTTGACCAGGTGGACGGTAGTGTACTCCTATCACTATAGTCTTCCCCAACACAGAAGGGATTTCTACCCATAAAGATTCAATTCTGCATTTAGTCTCATGCAGGATGTTTATTCTGTTGGACTCTATGCCATTCCGGACATAAACACCACACCGCCTCCCAGGTGGTCCTCTCTGTCATTGCGATATAATTTGTACCCCGGTATAGCACTGTCCCATTGGTTATCCTCCTTCTACTATGTCTCTGAGATGCCAATTAAGTCTATGGCATCATTCACTGCTATACATTCTAATTCTCCCATCTTACTTCTTAGACTTCTGGCATTAGCATACAAACATTTCAAAGTTTGTTTTTTGTTTGTATTTTCATTCTGAACATAACATAAGAACATAAGAAATTGCCATGCTGGGTCAGACCAAGGGTCCATCAAGCCTAGCATCCTGTTTCCAAGAGATGCCAAACCGGGCCACAAGAACCTGGGAATTACCCAAACACCAAGAAAATCCCATGCTACTGATGCAATTAATAGCAGTGGCTATTCTCCAAGTAAATGGATTAATAGCAGTTAATGGACTTCTCCTCCAAGAACTTATCCAAACCTTTTTTTAACTCAGCTACACTAACTGCACTAACCAAATCCTCTGGCAACAAATTCTAGACCTTAATTGTGCATTGACTGAAAAAGAAGTTTCTCTGATTAGTCTTAAATGTGCTACTTGCTAACTTCATGGAATGACCCCTAGTCCTATTATCCGAAAGTGTAAGTAACCGATTCACATCTACTCATTCAAGACCTAGCTGTGTTTAAAAAAAGGATTGGTTAAGTTCTTGGAGAAGTCCATTACCTGCTATTAATTAAGTTGACTTAGATAATAACCACCGCTATTACTAACAACGGTAACATGGAGCCATCCCCTGCACTCACACCCTCAGTGCCGATTTCAAATTGACGCTGATAGCCTTTGACCTACTATGTCACAGGGGCTACCGGTGCCATTGGTCAGCCCCTGTCACATGGCCATTGGCACCATTTTGTGCTCCTACCATGTGATAGGGGCTGACCAATGGCACCAGTAGCCCCTGTGACATAGTAAGGGCAAAGGCTATTGGCACCATTTTGATTACTGGCAGCTGACGGCCCGAGTGCAGGAGATCGCTCCCGGACCCCTGCTGGACCACCAGGGACTTTTGGCAAGTCTTGGAGGACCCTCCTGACCCCCACAAGACTTGCCAAAAGTCCAGTGGGGGTCCGGGAGGAACCTCCTGCCCTCTATAGCCTTTGCCAGTATTCAAAATGGCTATCGATAGCCTTTGTCAGTATTCAAAATGGCGCCAAATGCCTTTGCCCTCACTATGTCACAGGGGCTGACCTGTGACATAGTGGCAAAGGCTGCCTCTGTGACATAGGCCCCCGGGGCCTCCAGCAGTGGCTGGAGCCGCTGCTCACGTTGAAGCCTGCTCCCAGGCCCAGCCCTGCCTCGTCTGGCGTCTGCTGCACAGACGCTTTGCAGGCCGCTGGCCATGGTCCTGCACAGCCTCTGTTACCTGCCCTCTAGGTGCGCGGCCGCGTCTTCTTCTACTATTTAAAGGGCCAGACACAGGAAATGTCTGGGCCCCACCTTTATGACTGTTTCCTGTATCAGTCCTATATAGGGCTGCTCCAGCCATTGTTCCTGGCCTTGCATCGTCGTGGAGTCTTCGCTCTGGAGGGTCCTGCCTGCCAGAGCCCGTGTAAGGTCTTCCAGTCTTCTAGGAGCTCCTTGTTTTGTTCAACTGTTACATGTCAAGTCTTCGTGCCTGAGGTCCATGTCCAGGTGTCTTCATGATCTCCTTCGTCCTGGTGTTCCTGCCTTCCGTGATGTTCTTTCCTACGCCTCATCTCGTCTTCGCTCTCGAGCCTTCTGCTACCGGTAGGCCGGGGGTCCCTCAGATGCAGTATTCCTGGGTGGACTGCCTGTCGGTGGACGGTTGTCCTGTGCTCCTGAGCCGTCATATCCCTGATGTGTGTTCCTGTGCTGTCCCGCTCCCGTCGTGGTCCGTGACCAGCCTTTGGGGCTGTGTAGGGCGCGTAACGGACAGGGTGGTCCGCGTCTCAGTCCCGCGGGTGGCCTGAGTAGGGCGCCCTGAGAGACAGTGCCAATGTCCATGCCTCGTGTTGCCTTTGTGGATGTCAAGAGTCTCGTCTGGATGCCGTCTGCATCGATCCCAAGTGTCTACGTCATGGATGCCGTTGCATCAGCCTTGTGTCCTCTCCATGGATGCCATTGCATCAACCCCTAGTCTTCGTGCTTTGTGATGCCGTCGCATCAGTCATGTATCTTCGTCCCTGGATGCCATTGCATCAGCCATGTGTCTTCGTCTGGATGCCGTCGCATCAATCCACAGTCATGTCTTCATGTCAAGGCCCGTCTGCCCTCAACCTCAGGCCAGGCCTGCTGCTCCATGCTGCTCGCAGCAGGTCCGAAAGGGCCCGGAATGGTCAGAGGACCATTCACCTTCCAACATCTTTGGATGTTGGCCTTGGGAGCTTGCCGGCCTGGTGGAGGGTAGATCGTCAGCCATGCGGGGCCACCGTCAACCCTTGGCTCGGCTCAGAAGGTCTGGGTCAGGCTGAGGCCCATGGGCACACTAAAATACCATACATAACAGAATGCAAGGCCTTTTGAGGCCGAACACAACAGAATGCAAGGCCTTTTGAGGCCGATGTATAACAGAATGCAAGGCCATGTGCCCGACGGCGTTCGCCGATGGATCCGCCTTGTTTCCCTGATTCTTGTCTTGCCCTGGACTGTCATGGGACCGGAAAAATTTTTCAGGATAACTTTGTGTTTACGACCTACTGGAGGCGCTAGTTTTGCCATAGTCTCGACCTGCTGGAGGCGCCAGCTGTCTGGAATTTTTTTTTTAACGACCTGCAGGAGGCGCCTGCTCCAGACTTTTTTCCATCATGTTGCCAGAGTGGGGTTTTACGACCTGCAGGAGGCGCCTGCACCCCTACTGGTTATGCTGGTTTTCTTTTGCCCGCCCTGGGTTCCCTCCCCCAGGTCTTCTTGGTGTCTCTTGGTGCTTCTTGTCTGGGTCTTGTTTGTTGCTTGTTGCTCGTTTCTCTGTCTTGTATTGTCCGTGCTGTGTGGTTGGTTGCTTGTTTGTTTGTTTGTTTTCCTCTTGTTTTCTTTCCTGCTTGTTGGGTTCCGCTTGTGTGTTCCCCGTCCTCGCTTCCCGCGTTCCCGTTCCCTCATTTCCCTTCGTCGCTCTTCGCTTTTTCGCCCTTCACTCCTTCGCTCTCTGCTCTCTCACTCTTGGCTCTTTCGCTCATTGAGCTCCTTCGCTCTCTGCTCCCTTGCTCTCTGCTCCTTCGCTCTCCGCTCCCTTCCTCTCTGCTCCTTCGCTCTCCGTTCCCTTGCTCTCTGCTCCTTTGCTCTCTGTTCCCTTGCTCACTGCTCCTTCGCTCTCTGTTCCTTTGCTCCTTGCTCCCTCGCTCTCTGTTCCCTTGCTTTCCGCTCCCTCGCTCTCCGATCCCTTGCTCCCTCTTTTGTGTTTTGTGTTGTCGGTCGCGCGGTCACCGTTCGCTCGGTCGCTGCTCGCGCGGTCTCCGTTCGCGCGGACGCTGCTCCCTCGGTCCCATGTTTGCTTCATCCCGTGTTCCCTCGGTCTTGTCTGCCTCTCGGTCTCATGTCCTTGGTCTCTCGTCGTGTCTCTTGTGTCTGTGTGGTGTGTTCTGTTTTGTCTTGTTCTTGTCTGGTTTCCTGTGGTTTGTCTTCTATGTTTCTGCTGCTTTGCCTTGTTTTGTTCATGCTGTCCCCGAAGTTACCAGCTTCCATTTTTTGGGACCCTCAAATACCTCCATCCGGTATGGACTGATACCCTTATCCTTGAGCTGTTGACAGGAGGCTTGAGGAAGGGGGGCTTTGAGGAGCGGGTACTGTTATGAATTGCTCTGCCCGCGGGCCCCCCCACGAGCAGGCTCTCTGACTCACCACGTTTCTTCTCCCGACGCGGCAGGACGCTGCCGTCGGGCCTCGTGCGCGGCTGGAGCCGCGGTCTTCTCTGCCCACGCGGCCCAGAGGCCCCCCGCATCTCTCTCCTTCATTGCATCTGGAGCTGCGGTCTCCCTCGGGGCTGGGAGTGCCCCCGACGTCATCGCCATCTTCGCGGCGCACAGGCCGCAGCCCCGGGCTGGACTAGCGGCTGGAGCCGCTGCTCACGTTGGAGCCTGCTTCCAGGCTCAGCCCTGCCTCTTCTGGCGTCTGACATACAGACGCTGTGCAGGCCGCTGGCCATGGTCCTGCACAGCCTCTGCTTCCTGCCCTCTAGGCGCGCGGCCGCGTCTTCTTCTACTATTTAAAGGGCCAGACACAGGAAGTGTCTGGGCCCCACCTTTATGACTGTTTCCTGTATCAGCCCTATATAGGGCTGCTCCGTCCATTGTTCCTGGCCTTGCATCGTCGTGGAGTCTTCACTCTGGAGGCTCCTGCCTGCCAGAGCCCGTGTAAGGTCTTCCAGTCTTCTAGGAGCTCCTTGTTTCGTTCAGCTGTTCCATGTCAAGTCTTCGTGCCTGAGGTCCATGTCCAGGTGTCTTCGTGATCTCCTTCATCCTGGTGTTCCTGCCTTCCGTGATGTTCTTTCCTATGCCACGCCTCGTCTTTGCTCTCGAGCCTTCTGGTACCGGTAGGCCGGGGGTCCCTCAGATGCAGTATTCCTGGGTGGACTGCCTGCCGGTGGACGGTTGTCCTGTGCTCCTGAGCCATCATGTCCCGGATGTGTGTTCCTGTGCTGTCCCGCTCCCATCGTGGTCCATGACCAGCCTTTGGGGCTGTGTAGGGCGTGTAACGGACAGGGTGGTCCGCGACTCAGTCCCGCGGGTGGCCTGAGTAGGGCGCCCTGAGAGACAGTGCCAATGTCCATGCCTCGTGTTGCCTTTGTGGATGTCAAGAGTCTCGTCTGGATGCCGTCCGCATCGATCCCAAGTGTCTACGTCATGGATGCTGTTGCATCAGCCTTGTGTCCTCGCCATGGATGCTGTTGCATCAACCCCGAGTCTTCGTGCCTTGTGATGCCGTCGCATCAGTCATGTATCTTCGTCCCTGGATGCCATTGCATCAGCCATGTGTCTTCGTCTGGATGCCGTCGCATCAATCCACAGTCATGTCTTCATGTCAAGGCCCGTCTGCCCTCAACCTCAGGCCAGGCCTGCTGCTCCATGCTGCTCGCAGCAGGTCCGAAAGGGCCCGGAATGGTCGGAGGACCATTCACCTTCCAACATCTTCAGATGTTGGCCTTGGGAGCTTGCCAGCCTGGCGGAGGGTAGATCGTCAGCCATGCGGGGCCACCGTCAACCCTTGGCTCGGCTCAGAAGGTCTGCGTCAGGCTGAGGCCCATGGGCACACTAAAACACCATACATAACAGAATGCAAGGCCTTTTGAGGCCGAACACAACAAAAAATACAAATAGTCTAACTTCAGTTTATTCCCTGCCTTACTGCCTTGCTGACTATTAAAAGCACAAATACACACAAACACACTAAATAATATTCCCTAATAGTTAACTTCGTCCCAATACTTTAAAAAAAGTAAATTTCCCAAGCAAAAACTTACTGATTCCTTTCAGCTACCAGCTAGGTGATCCTCTCCTCTCAGTGCTCCCATTGGCTTGCCTTGCAGCTGGATGCTGCAGATTCTCTGCCACTGCGCCTCCCCCTAGGCATGAGCGCGGTCAACACTGACAGATTTAAAGAGCCCACAGCAGGAAAAGCCCCACAGCACAGCTTGATGATCTCACGAAGCCAGTCTTATAAAAGGCCCTCCAGACCTTCATATCCTTGTCTTGGCAAGAAAGAGGCTAAGAGACAATTTATTAGACTAAAGTTAGCCAGAGAAATTGTCAGGGAGATTAAGCAGGCAATGTTTCCCAGATAACTTTTAAACCGGGATAAGTGTCCCCCAGGTAACTTTAATCTTAACTGACTCTTTTCAAAATATAAGTGGTTAAGTGCCAAAAATGAAAAACAAAACAAAACACTGTTGTCCTTTAGGCCTGATCCCTCACTCCCTCACCCTGCTAAAGGATTACAACTAAGGTGAGTGCCTAATCCCTCTTCCCCTCCCCCAAGCCTCACAAAAGATTTTACACCTTGCTGACCTATCTTCCCAATGATCCTCCCTCTACCTAAAAATCTCTGTAGCTTTGGGCCCCCTCCTAAAGTTCACCCTTCCCACTGCTAGTTGACCTGGAGTTTTCTGTCCCCAACTGGCATCCATGAAAATCCCCACATGAAATAACACACCTTGACTATTGTTTCTTCTCCTTCCTTTGAATAGCAAGTCAAAGTAGCAGACTGGTCTTCAAGTATCACAAATAGAATTCCTTAATCTTTAGCTGTCTCCAGTTTGTGGCGGGCTTTAACAGACTATGCTGCAATTAGGAAAAAATCTTAAGAAAGGTTTTAAGAGGGTAATTTTCAATAGTTTGCATAACTCAGCACATACACGCATAAGTAAGTGCGCCTAAAGTTATGCCTGTATTTTATAAACAGCAGTAGGAGCTGCACAGTTTACAAAATACCATGTATCATGGCCCTGAAAGTACTGGTATAAGTTTCAGAATGTACATATATTTTACACATTAAATAATTCTAACATATGTATGTAATAACTCTCAGTTTTTTATGTTTGGTGGTCTGCGGGCTAACCCCGTGAAGCACCGGCCTCACCTCTCAGGTTGGACCCCGGTCGTGGCAAGATATCCTCATGGCAGGATGCTGCTCTCCTCTGCGCCAGTCCCCATTCCTTTGCGCAGCAACACGCTGCCGGCTTCCTCACAGCTGGATGCTGCAGATTCTCTGCCGCCGCGCCTTCCCCTAGGCATGCGCGTGGCAGACACTGACAAATTTAAAGAGCCCACAGCGGGAAAAGCCCCGCAGCATGGCTTGATGATCTCACGAAGCCAGTCCTATAAAAGGCCCTCCAGACCTTCACATCCTTGTCTTGGCAAAAGATCTCCCTAGCAGTGCATGATGCATCAGAATCCTGTCTCCGTTACAGTGTCCTTGTCTTCAGTTCTTCAGTTCCAGCATCACTGCCCAGTTCTTCAGTTCTCCATTTCTTCCACGCCTCCTTTGCTGCCTGCTTATTCATCTCCTAGCCTTCCTGCCCTACTTATCCATCCCACAATTCCCTTTGGACAGATACCTGATTCTGACCTTGGCCTGACTTCTGGATATTCATGATCACCACCTGCCACTGACCGTTGCCTGAGTCCTGGTCACTCTTGATCGCCACATGCCACTGACCTCTGCCTGTACTGGATACTCCTTACCTATGCTCATTCCAACCCAGCTACTTAGACGGATCTCTCTACCATCAGCAGAGGCACCCATCTAAGACATGCTGGCCTGGTACCCAAAGGCTCAACCTGAAGGGATCATGGACTGGTAAAGGCTAAGCTCCAGCTGGGCCTCTGCTTTGTCTGTGTCCACTTTCTGACTTCTTTCTGCAGGTTGTGTCAACCCTCCCTTGGTCCAAGGGTCCACGAACACAACAAGTTTATGTTTGGAGACAGATATTTTATAATGTTGCACATACTTTAAAGCATCAGTTTGCCAAGACCTTCACCAATTCACCTCCACCCTCCACCACTTGCTCCAGAACCCTCACCCAAAAGATGTAGAAAAGGGAATTCAGATTTAGTTTCCATGACTTGATGAGCAGGTGTAAAAGCATGTGCATATGTTTGATGATGTATATGTGTAGTCCATTTATAAAATACATAAATGTTTGCATTCTTGCAAACCCCACTCTGGCACACACTCAAAGCACCCTCTTTGTATGCACATGCTTTGCATGGCATACAGTACATGCATACTTTCACTATTCTGAAAATATGCTTACCATGCTTAGAGGCTGATTTTATATGCACAACCCCCATGTATATCTTTGAAAATTATCCCCTAAAAATATAAGGCTCCAGATGTAGCTATAGTTAGGAATCCCTGCAATGTGGTGAATTTTCTGCAAAGCATACTGTGTAAATATATTTAGTCAGCTTTTAGCTTTATTTTTTACTTGAAACAAAAAGGTAGACACTGCGTTATGGTAATTTTTTTAAATTAACAGTTGCCACTATTATGAGGCTAATGATGAAATAGTTTGCTTTTCTTTCAAACCACGCTGTTATTGTGAAGGAGCTTTACATGTAGTTAGTTAATTGCTTTCTTCATAAAGCTGATTGTATGTTAATGAATGTGCACAGAGCTCACAAAATGATTACTCCCTTGTGAACTATAAGGAGGAACATATACAACATTCCAAATTAGCAATTTAAAAATAGTATTTGGTAGGTGTCAATGATTATGGGCGTATAGAAGAGTTTATGATCAAGGGAGTAAGGAAGTGTCTTAACTGTCAGAGTCAGGTATATACTGCAAACAGTTGTCTGTACAATTCCTGATTCTAGGGGTGTGCATGTGTTTGAAACAAATGTGCAATCTGAAACAATAAAGGCCATTTTCAATTCAGTTCATTTCAAACAAAATAAATCCCTGCTGGATGTGAAAATCCCCAAAATTTGGGGGGGGGGGGGCATTTTGCAAACAGAGGAGTGAATTTTCAAAGGAATTATGCATGTAAAAGTATCATATATTGTAGCAATTTTCAAAAACCCATTTCTTTTTAAAATTTATTTTATATTCCGCTTTTCGCACATTTGTGTGCATAAAGTCCATTTACACATGTAAAAAACACCTATCTTAAAGCATGTAAATCCTTTTGAAAATTACCTTCAGTGGGGTAGATTTTCAAAGGGTTACACGCGTAACCCCGAAAACCTACCCCTGCACATACCAAGCCTCTTTTGCATAGGCTTGGCGGCGCGCGCAAGCCCTTTGATGAACGTATGTCCCGGGGCTTTCCAAAATGGGCGGTCCGGGGGCTGGGATGGGGCTTGGCGGCAGTCTGGGGTCGGAGCCGGGGGCATGGCGGCGGTCCGGGGGCGGACCCGAGTGCTCCGGCACAGCGCGCCGGCAACTGGCAGGCGTAACTCCTGAAAAAAAGGTAGGTTCCATCCAAGGCTGCTCCGATTTCGGAGCAGCCTTGGATGGAATGGGGAAAGCCATCGGGGCTCCCCTTGGGCTCGGCGCGCACAAGGTGCACAAGTGTACACCCTTTGTGCGCACCAACCCTGTATTTTATAACATGCGCGCGGCAGCGCGCGCATGTTATAAAATCGGGTGTACATTTGTGCATGTCGGGTAGCGCGCACAAATGTACCCCGCGCACATAACATTTAAAATCTGCCCCAGTGTGTACTATTAGGAAATAGAAACATAGATAGCATACACTATTTGCTGAGAAATTAAAATGAAATAGCCTTATTCCTTCTTCTGTAGCACTGGTCCAGATACAAAAGGGACAGGAGAGATCCCATTCACTCCTGCTCTACTGGTTCTGCTTTAAAAGCGGCACTGGCTAGCTATGAGGCTGTTGGGTCATGACATTTTTTACATTATTTTGGGGTTGATCACTACAGCCTGCTACTTTTTTATGATTATTATTATTAGTTTTTATTTTTTAGAAGGGATAAAGCTGTTGCTGGCTTGCAATTTTTTTTAACTTACCTGGCTAATTTTAGGCCTAGAATTTTTCTGACCAGAGTTAACTACAGAAGTTTTTCTGCTTAATATCAACGCTAGCTGGCTAAATATTAGCCACACACCTGGAATACCACCCCCTGCCTTTTTTTTTCCAGTTATGTTTTAGCTAGAGTTGCAACTGGCTCTGGATTTTCAGGGTAGGTTGATCCATTCCTGGTTTTACTACATTGCATGCTGGGACTTACTCTGATTTACCTATTGCATTCCTTCAGAAAATCAAGAATATAAATACCTATGTGCAGGGGAGTAAAACCAGGACTGGATCAACCTATCCTGAAAATCTGGAGCTGGTTAGCAACCCTGGTTTTAGCTGGGTAATGACTTACCTGGATGCGAAAATCCCCAAAATTTGGGGGCGGGGGGGGGGGGGGGTTCATTTTGCAAATACGGAATCCCTCCTTATATCTCTTTCAGACAACATCCTCATGAACCTAGAAAGGAAACAGACCTGCCTGCTCATTCTCCTAGACTTATCGGCCGCATTCGACACAGTGAACCATCAGTGTCTCATTGAAAGACTAACGGAGATCGGCATCAAAAACACTGTCCTAAATTGGTTCATATCCTTCCTTCAGAATAGGCAATATAAAGTCAAGATCAACAGCAAAGAATCCCCCCCTTTCATCTCCACCCTTGGAGTTCCACAAGGATCATCGTTATCCCCCACATTATTCAACATCTATCTTGTCCCGCTTTGCAAACTTCTTTCTGAGCTTAAGCTAACCCATTACCTATATGCAGACGACGTCCAAATCCTGATACCGATTACCGACTCTCTGCAAAAAACCATTCTCCGTTGGAACGCCTGTCTACTCTCCATTAATAACCTCCTCTTGAACCTCAATTTGATACTCAACGCCGACAAGACAGAGTTCCTACTAATCACACAAGATGGCAGCATACCGCTAAACAACCTACAACCATCAGTGTTTCCTTCCTTTTCCCCCAAAGTCAGAAACCTCGGGGTAATCATGGACAGCCAAATGAGCTACACAGGCTTCATCAACAACACGGTAAAGGAGTGTTACTTCAAACTCCAAGTTCTAAAAAGGCTAAAACCCCTCCTCCATTTCCAGGATTTCAGGTCAGTCTTACAATCTATCATTTTCTCATAAATTGACTATTGCAATGCACTTCTTCACGGCCTGCCAGATATCTCACTTAAGCCGCTCCAGTTGTTACAGAACGCAACCGCAAGGATTCTCACAAAATCCAATAAAAGGGACCATATAACCCCGATTTTAAAGAAGTTACATTGGCTCCCAATAAAGTTCAGAATCCTTTATAAACTATTAACAGTTACTCACAAGGCCATTCACAACATTACTCCACTGGACCTCACAATTCCTTTGCAACGCCATTCCTCCTCCCGTCCTCTAAGACTAGCCCAGAGAGGTACTCCTCAAGCATCTACTATCAAAACGTCCTTAAGCAAAAGAGCTTTGTCCGCTTCCGGCCCCAAGCAATGGAACCTGCTCCCACCTGACCTAAAGCTTGAACAATGTCCAATCACCTTCAAGAAGAGACTTAAGACACTGCTGTTTGGCCAAGCTTTCCCATAACCACTCTTTTCCTCCTCAGCCCCACCTGTCTGTCCTGACCTAAGCGTTCCCTCAAGTATCCTAAGTATTTGTAACAAAGCCGCCATTTTCATCCCCTTCTCACCCCTTTAACCAACCCCGCCATACCGGTTTTTTCACCCTTCGACTACATCTCACCACGCTCTCACTTCACCTTCTCCCATATGTTGTTTTTACAAGTTTTATCTCCACTCTGTTCAATGTAATTCAAAACACTTTCACTGTTTTATCCCAAGTTATGTTTATCCAGGTTTCTCCACCTTGTTCAATGTAAGACAAGACTATGTCATTGTTGTCGTTTGTGGTTGTAATGTAAACCGAAGTGATAATTAATTCTGTTAATTGAACCTCGGTATATAAAAGTTATAAATACATAAATAAATAAATAAACAGAGGAGTGAATTTTCAAACAGGTCAATACAGTAAAGTGCGGCTGCGGTCACCCTGCTCCTAACCTGCTTTCTACTCACTTTTCGGCCGCGTTAGTCCAACCTGCGATACACTATCCCCTTTAACCCATTCTTACCGCCTCTTTAAATCACCAGGTAACCCCTTCCGCCCACGGCATGTATATTAGATGTAAACGATCGAATTAGCTATTCCCTCCCATACAGTAACACGCGCCCCGACTATCGCTTTTTTAACCTGCCGTTTTGCCGTGCATTTAATCTGCTAACTTACTGCCTACCCTTACCCCTGCGTTAGAGGCAGGGGTAAGGGAAGGCGGCAAACTTTCCCCCAGACCCTGCTCACCTGCCCTGGCCGCGTCCATGGGTGCTGGTCTCCGGGGCAGCCCCAGTCCTTTCCCCTCCTCCAAAGCAACGAAAGCAGAAAAAAAGCGAAAAAGCGAAAAAAAAAAGTAGCAACGAAGTGGATGGTTCTCCTGCGCTCGGGATTGCCAGTCCTCTCTCCCCTCCTCCCGAAGCAAGGCGCGTAAAGCAGCCTTGCTTCGGGAGGAGGGGAGAGAGGACTGGCAGTGTAAAGCAACGAAGCGACTTACTCTTCTTGCAGCCCCCCTCCGGAGACGGACATCAGTGGAGACGGACCGCGGCTCCCCTGCCTCCAGCTGACGGTGAAGATGGATGCCTGCACGGGCGAAAGTGGCCCCTGTGCGTGCAATTGGGCCGCTCAAGGCGTGACGTCATGACGTTTGGCGTCATGGCATGTGACGTCACGTCTTGAGCGGCCCACTTGCTCGCACAGGAGCCACTTTCGCCCGTGCAGGCATCCATCTTCGCCGGCAGCTGGAGGCAGGGGAGCCGCGGTCCGTCCCCGCCGATGTCCGTCTCCGGAGGGGGGCTGCAAGAAGAGTAAGTCGCTTCGTTGCTTTACACTGCCAGTCCTCTCTCCCCTCCTCCCGAAGCAAGGCTGCTTTATGCGCCTTGCTTCGGGAGGAGGGGAGAGAGGACTGGCAATCCCGAGCGTAGGAGAACCGTCCACTTCCTGGTACCTGTCATTTCAAATGTCATTTGAAATGACATTTGAAATGACAGATACCAACGTGTCCATGAAGCGTTAGGCCAGTGCACCCAGGATACTGTATAGCGCTCTATACAGTAAAATGGGTTGCGCGGGTCTAACGCTTCACGGACGCTTCTTGGACGCAGCTTGCATTTGCAAGCTATTTACATACAGTATCGAGCGGTAGGTGAGCCGGACTGTGCGTGTGGCAACCGCGGGTGCGCCCGGCACTAACGCAGCTCTTCCTACCGCTCCTTACTGTATCGGCCTGAAAGGAATTAAGGGCCGGATTTTAAAAGGGTTACATGCATAAGATACACGCGTAACCCTTTTAAAAACCCTTGCGCACGCCAAGCCTATTTTGCATAGGCTCGGCGGCACACCGCAAGCCCCGGGACGCGCGTAAGTCCCGGGCTTGCAAAAAGGGGTGGTCAGGGGCGTGGCCAGGGGGTGTGGTTTCGGATCGGGGGCGTGTTTGGGGGCGTGTGGGCGGTCCGGGAGCATGGCCGAGTGCCCTGACACAGTGACCTGTGTCGGGGCCTGCCGCGCCGGTGCGCGTAAGTTACTACTGCCCGGAGACAGTAGTAACTTTTCAGATAAAGGTAGGGGGGGTCTAGATAGGGCCGGGAGGGTGGGTTAGGTAGGGGAAGGGAAGGGAAGGTACGGGGGGTGGAAGGAAAGTTCCCTACGAGGCCGCTCCGATTCGGAGTGGCCTCGGAGGGTACGGGCAGCGCACACAGGGCTCGGCGCGCGCAAATTGCACAAATGTGCACCCCCTTGTGCGTGCTGACCCCGGATTTTATAAGATATGCGTAGCTACGCTGTCTTTTAAAATGTACCCCTATGCGTGTAAAAGTATCATATATTGTAGCAATTTTCAAAAACTCATTTCTTTTTTAAATTTATTTTATATTCCGCTTTTCGCACATCTGTGTGCATAAAGTCCATTTACACATGTAAAAAACAGCTAGCTTAAAGCATGTAAATCCTTTTGAAAATTACCTTCAGTGGGGTAGATTTTCAAAGGGTTACACGCGTAACTTGCGCACACTGGCCGACTGCCGGCGTGTGATCCCCCGGCCAAGTGGCCATGGAGAGGCTTCTGGCCACACCTCCGCCACATCCCCACCACGCCCCAGGATGCCACACCCCCGGACCACCCATTTTTTTCAAGCCCCAAGACTTACATGCATCCCGGGGCTTTACGCGCGCCACCAGGCCTTTTGAAAATAGGCCCGGCGCGCGTAACCCCCCTACGCGCATAAACCTTTGAAAATCTGCCCCACAGTGTTTAGGAGATGAGCCAAGGCAAATTTTTGTCTGTTTGACCCTGCAGTTGGCAAATGTGACATTATGTTCTGTTGTTTATTCTGTTTAAGTTTAATAAAATTTGATATATCATCGTTTGCAACTCAGAATAACAGTTTATATGATAAAACAATAAAATAATTATTAGCATACACAATATCAAATAAACAATATCAATAAAAAAAATAACACAAATTAAAATTACCATAGAAATGCAAGTTGCAAGTTCAAGCTTGCTTATCATGAGCAATGACTTCTTAAGTCATTAAATCCAATGCAGCAGATTGTAGAGAATGCTTTATAAAGTCCTTATAATAGAATTTGAGAAAGCCAACTTTGATGCTACATTTTTTTCAATTCATAGCATAGAACTCTTTTAGATGACTGTTGTCCATATGCCTAACATGGCTGACCCAAATTAATTCTCTTCAAGTTAACATGAATATAAGAACATAAGAACATAAAATATGCCATACTGGGTCAGACCAAGGGTCCATCAAGCCCTGTATCTTGTTTCCAACAATGGCCAATCCAAGTCACAATTACCTGCAAGTACCCAAACATTAGATAGATCACAAGCTACTATTGCTTATTAATTACTGTCATAGCAGTATATGGATTTATCCTCTAGGAACTTATCCAAACCTTTTTAAATCCCAGTTACAGTAACTGCTGTAACCACATCCTCTGGCAATAAATTCCAGAGCTTAACTATGCACTGAGTAAAAAATAATTTTCTTAAATTTGTTTTAAATGAGCAACATGCTAACTTCTATTATCTGAGAGAGGAAATAACTGATATATATTACTTGTTCAAGTCCTTCATGATTTTGTAGACTTCTATCATATCCCCCTTCAGTCGTCTCTTCTCCCAAACTGAACAGCCCTAACTTCTTTAACCTGACCTCATAGGGGCAGCTGTTCCATGCCCTTTATTATTTTGATTGCATTTCTCTGCACTTTCTCCAGTGCAGCTGTATTCTTTTGAAATGCAGTGACCAGAACTGCACAAAGTATTCAAGGTGCAGTCTCACCATAGAGCGATTCAGAGGCATTATGACATCCTCTGTTTTATTTTCCATTCCCTTCTTAATAATTCCTAACATTCTGTTTGTTTTTTGATCACCACAGCCCACTGGGCTGACAATTTCAATATATTATCCACTATGACACCTAGATCTCTTTCTTGGGTGGTAACTCCTAAGATAGAACCTGACATTGTATAACTACAGCAAGAGTTATTTCTCCCTATTTCTATCACTTTGCACTTGTCCACGTTAAATTTCATCTGCCATTTGAAAGCCCAGTCTCGCAAGATCCTCTTGCAATTCATCACAATCCGCTTGAGATTCAACTATTCTGAGGCCCCTATTTCCAATCTAAGCACTCAATTAGCACCATTACAGGTTGCTAGTACATCTTTTATAAAGGATACATTATTCCTTTATAATCAAATTGAAATGCTGGAAAACGAAATGAGGTCTGATAATTTACGGTTTTTAATTTCCCCTTAACTACACTATTATCGTCGAGAGAATTATTTAGGAAATACATGACTGAGATCTTGTCCTTTGTCCTATGAGGAGGACAGGATACCAACCTTGTCAAAAATATATTATATTCCAAATAAAAAAAAAGTTGTAAATCAAGAAAGGGATATATTAGTAAGTCCAAGTGTTTCAACTTTCCTAGAAGATTCTATTCACAATATTGTTACTAGAGCCACTTTGATAGTATCATTTTCGTTGAAATGCGATAAAGATCTAGTATTTCATAAATATTTCATAAATAAGCATCTGATCTTTTGTGGTCAGAGAGTGCAGATTTTCCTGGATGTTTGCCGAGCCACTCAGGCACATAGGAAGCTTTTCTTAGAATATAAGCAAAGGGTTCTAAGTCTGGGAGCCAGTTTCTTTCTTACATATCCCTGCAAATGCTAGATAATGTATCGTAATTATAAATTTGTGTTTTATGATCCTCTACAATAAGAGCAATTAATAAGGGATAAAACTGTTATGTAGCAATGTTGCGTTGAAGATTAATACAAGTTGCAAAAGTAATTAGGATACTGCTTTACAGAATTGTTCTCTATCCTCCCTCTGGATATGGACCAAATTATTACATATGTGGTTATATATTGGTTTCTTTTTTCTGATTGATTTTCCTTTAAATGCTTAAATATTTCATTGTAAACAGTGTTATAAATTTAATAAATAGTAAAAAAAAAAAAGATTTTACTCTGCATAAATTTGTGTCATCCACAAATTTGATCACCTCACTCGTTGTACCCCTTTCCATATCATTTATAAATATATTAAAAAGCATAGGTCCAAGTACAGATCCCTGAGGCACTCCACTGTTTACCTTTTTCCGCTGTGAAAACTAACCATTTAATACTACTCTCTGTTTCCTGTCTTTTAACCAGCTTGTAATCCACAAAGGACATCACCTCCTATGCCATCACATTTTAGTTTCATAGAAGCCTCGGATGCTGAACATTGTCGAACACCTAAAAAATCAAATACAACAAACCAAATCTACCAGTTCACTTTTGTCACATGTTTATTCATCCCTTCAAAAAATGTAGATTTGTAAGGCAAGATTTCCCTTGGTAAATCCATACGGGTTGTGTCCCATCAAAACATTTTTCAGATATATCAGTGAAAAGAGAAAAGTTCAAATGGTATAGTGAAATTGAAAGGTGGAAAGGATCAATGCGTGGAGAGAGATGAAGAAATGGCAGAAATATTAAATGAATACTTCAGTTCTGTGTTCACTAAAGAGGACCCTGGAGAAGGACCGACACTAGTTAACAAGAAACTGGAGGGGAATGGAGTAGATGTAACTCCATTTACAGTAGAAAATGTATGGGAAGAGCTGGTGAAACTGAAAGTGGACAAAGCCATGGGGCCTGATGAAGTTCATCCCAGAAATACTGAGGGAGCTCAGAGATGTGCTGGCAGGTCCGCTGTGTGACCTATTCAATAGATCCCTAGAAACGGGAGTGGGTGCCGAATGATTGGAGGAGAGCGGTGGTGGGTCCCGCTTCAACAAGAGTGGGAACAGAGAAGAGGCTGGTAACTACAGACCGGTTAGCCTCACTTCGGTGGTGGGAAAAGTAATGGAGTCACTGTTGAAAGAGAGAATAGTGAACTATCTACAGTCGGGAGAATTGCTGGACCAGAGGCAGCATGGATTCACCATTGGAAGATCCTGTCAGACAAATCTGATTGACTTTTTTGACTGGGTAACCAAGGAATTGGATCGAGGAAGAGCACTCGATGTCATCTACTTGGATTTCAGCAAAGCTTTTGACACTGTCCCGCACAGGAGACTGGTGAATAAAATGAGAAGCTTAGGAGTGAGTGCCGAGGTGGTGGCCTGGATTGCAAACTGGTTGACGGACAGAAGACAATGTGTGATGGTAAATGGAACTCTCTCTGAAGAGAGAGCGGTTTTAAAGCGGTGTACCGCAGGGATCGGTGTTGGGACCGGTCCTTTTCAATATCTTTGTGAGCGACATTGCGGAAGGGATAGAAGGTAAGGTATGTCTTTTTGCGGATGACACTAAGATCTGCAACAGAGTGGACACGCCGGAAGGAGTGGAGAGAATGAGACGGGATTTAAGGAAGATGGAAGAGTGGTCGAAGACATGGCAGCTGACATTCAATGCCAAGAAGTGCAAAGTCATGCATATGGGGAGTGGAAATCCGAATGAACTGTATTCGATGGGGGGAGAAAGGCTGATGTGCACGGAGCAGGAGAGAGACCTTGGGGTGATGGTGTCTAATGATCTGAAGTCGGCGAAACAATGTGACAAGGCGATAGCTAAAGCCAGAAGAATGCTGGGCTGCATAGAGAGAGGAATATCGAGTAAGAAAAGGGAAGTGATTATCCCCTTGTACAGGTCCTTGGTGAGACCTCACCTGGAGTATTGTGTTCAGTTCTGGAGACCGTATCTCCGAAGAGACAGAGACAAGATGGAGGCGGTCCAGAGAAGGGTGACCAAAAAGGTGGAAGGTCTTCATCAAATGACTTATGAGGAGAGATTGAAGAATCTAAATATGTACACCCATGGAGGAAAGGAGGAGCAGAGGTGATATGATACAGACTTTCAGATACTTGAAAGGTTTTAATGATCCAATGACAACGACAAACCTTTTCCATAGGAAAAAAATCAGCAGAACCAGGGGTCACGATTTGAAGCTCCAGGGAGGAAGATTCAGAACCAATGTCAGGAAGTATTTCTTCACGGAGAGGGGTGGTGGATGCCTGGAATGCCCTTCCGAAGGAAGTGGTGAAGACCAGAACTGTGAAGGACTTCAAAGGGGCGTGGGATAAACACTGTGGATCCATAAAATCAAGAGGCCGTCAATAAAGAGTGGGTGGCTCGCCAGAATGACGGCTACTGCCTGGAGATAATACCCTTATTCAATAAACATACACATGGTTACTGTGACTCCAACATCACTCTAAGCTACAACAGCAAGAGGAAATGTGGAAAAAAGGATTCGCACTCACAAAGTGGGGAGTAGCTGGCTTGTTACTGCGGTTACTACCCCAAACCAAATAAGCCTGATACTTCACTTTCAATACATATCCAGCATAGCTCTCTGCTTCAACGGCAGGGGAGAAGAAAAACTGATACTTCACGCATAGCTCTCTGCTTCAAACGGCAGGGGAGAAGAAAAACTGATACTTCACGCATATCCAGCATAGCTCTCTGCTTCAAACGGCAGGGGAGAAGAAAAAAGGATTCGCACTCACAAAGCGGGGAGTAGCTGGCTTGTTACGGCGGTTACTACCCCAAACCAAATAAGACTGATACTTCACTTTCAATGCATATCCTGCTTCAACCGCAGGGGAGAAGAAAAACTGATACTTCACGCATATCCAGCATAGCTCTCTACTTCAACGGCAGGGGAGAAGAAAAACTGATACTACACGCATATCCAGCATAGCTCCCTGCTTCAACGGCAGGGGAGAAGAAAAACAACCAATAAGGGCTGAATAACACAGTCTGGGTAAAACAAATAAACATGGGTGTAGCTTGCTTATTGCGGCGGTTACTACCCCTACTACCCCTAACTAATCAAGCTTGATATTTTACTTGGTTGCAGCTCCATCACTGCTCTCTACATTAATGGTGGGGGTGGAAGGGAAATAGAACCAAAGAGCTAAGAGAAACAGATAAGTATGAGAAAAAAATGTGAAGCTTGCTGGGCAGACTGGATGGGCCGTTTGGTCTTCTTCTGCCGTCATTTCTATGTTTCTATGTTTCTATGTTTCTATGTCTATCTAAATATTTTATGATTTTCTTCTTTCCACGATTTTTCCCAGCACTGAAGTCAGGGTAAGTGGTCTATAGTTTATTGGATCACCCTTGGATCCCTTTTTTTTTTTTTTTTTCAATTTATACTTTATTGAAAATTTTTTTATATATCATCCATAAATTCAAAATAAGAAAAGAAATCTTGTTATACAACATGCATAAACTTATTTCCAATATCAATTTCTGAAAATCAAACAAATGTTGAACAAGAAATTATAAAAGGGGGGAGCTAATTATAAATCATAAATACAAACAATAATTTAAGGAGGCGAGAAGATGTCAATGGATTTTACTTTGGCCTTAATTCAGATGTTACCATACTCTCTTTGTCTCAGATTTATCTACAAGGAATGTCTCCAAATGTGTAGGGTCTGAGAAAATAAATTTATTTCCCTGAAAACTAATATAACATTTTGAAGGAAATTTTAAATATAAGGTAGCCCCAATCTCAAGGACTCTACTTTTCAGGGCAAGAAACTATCTTCGACGTGCCTGGGTAGGCCTCGAGACATCCGGAAATATATATACTCTTTGCCCACAAAAGGAGCATTCCTTGTTCCTAAAGAACTTTTCTAGTACCTGATCCTTCTCTCTCTCAAGAGAGAAAGAAACAAATAAAGTCGCTCGTTTATTAATAATATCCAGAGATTCCTCTAAAAAAGAAGAAATCCCTGGACTTTTCTCTAGCTCTCCAGCTAGTGGAGTTCTAGGCTGCATAGGAAAATAAAAAATCTTAGATATAATTGGAATCTTATCTATTTCATAGGCAAGGTTTTCTATTAGAAATTTCTTGAACATTTCATATGGTGACAATAACCTTGTTATTGGGAAGTTAACTAAGCGTAAATTTTTAATACGCAGCATATTTTCTATGTTTTCAATTTCTGAATGTAGTGATAGACTATCTACAATATGCATATTTTCAGCATTTTGAATATTTTGCACATTACCAGTTAAAGATTTCATAACAGATTCCAATTCAAACAATTTTTTCCCCTATTCTTCAATTGAGGACTTGTTCACATTTACTAGTGAAGTAAGAGATTCATTCACATTTGAGACGTTAGAGTCTAGTCTGACTAACATCCTCCACAAGTCTCTCAATGTAATATCTGTTGGCTCTTTAGGGCTTAACAGACTCTTACAAGGAGCTCCTAGTGCAGGTCTATCTACAGTTCTCTGAGATGGTCCATCCAAAGAGCTTTCGGGGAGAAGGGAGAAACCCTCTTCCCTATTCGCACTTGCTTGACTGTCCTCGACAGAACCTTCCACTTTTGAAGCTCCTGGAGGTTGCGGAGGTGTAATTGGGCCATTGCCTGGACTCAGGGACACTTCAAGAGTGGCGCTCTCGCAGTCCATTTGTGGCACTTTCCTATTGACATGGGCATCCATAGGCCCAATATTATTTGGGGCTGGAGAGGAGGTGTAGACTCTTGCCTTACGCTTCTTACCCATAAAGAATTCAAGAAAAGTTACCTGATCTGGCAAAGTCAATCAGGGAGGATCAAAAATAGACAGAGGCAGTCGGAGGCAGTCGAAGGCGGTCGAAGCTGGTCAAAGCCACGCGCGCCCCTTTGGCGCGCGCGGCTTAGGCTGCGTGCCGGCGTTTGCTGCGCACCGCTCAGCCGCGGGTTTTTAAAGATCCCGCGGTCCTGCAGAGATGACGTCAGCCAACCCGGTCGCACTCCGTCGCAGCTGTTCTCCTCTCTCACCGAATTGGCTCAGCAGGTAAGCGTCCAGTGTTCCTCTCACCTCTCTCTCGCTCCCCAAACACACCGCTCAGCCGCGGGTTTTTAAAGATCCCGCGGTCCTGCAGAGATGATGTCAGCAACCCGGTCGCGCTCCGTCGCAGCTGTTCTCCTCTCTCACCGAATTGGCTCAGCAGGTAAGCGTCCAGTGTTCCTCTCGCCTCTCTCTCGCTCCCCAAACACACCACTCAGCCGCAGGTTTTTAAAGATCCCGCGATCCTGCAGAGATGACGTCAGCCAACCCGGTCGCGCTCCGTTGCAGCTGTTCTCCTCTCTCACCGAATTGGCTCAGCAGGTAAGCGTCCAGTGTTCCTCTCGCCTCTCTCTCGCTCCCCAAACACACCGCTCAGCCGCGGGTTTTTAAAGATCCCGCGGTCCTGCAGAGATGACGTCAGCCAACCCGGTCGCGCTCCGTCGCAGCTGTTCTCCTCTGTCACCGAATTGGCTCAGCAGGTAAGCGTCCAGTGTTCCTCTCGCCTCTCTCGCTCCCCAAACACACCGCTCAGCCGCGGGTTTTTAAAGATCCCGCGGTCCTGCAGAGATGACATCAGCCAACCCAGTCGTGCTCCATCGCAGCTGTTCTCCTCTGTCACCGAATTGGCTCAGCAGGTAAGCGTCCAGTGTTCCTCTTGCCTCTCTTGCTCCCCAAACACACCGCTCAGCTGCGGGTTTTTAAAGATCCCGCGGTCCTGCAGAGATGACGTCAGCCAACCCGGTCGCGCTCCGTCGCAGCTGTTCTCCTCTCTCACCGAATTGGTTCAGCAGGTAAGCGTCCAGTGTACCTCTCGCCTCTCTTTCGCTCCCCCCTTGGATCCCTTTTTAAATATTGGTGTTACATTGGCCATCTTCCAATCTTCAGGTACATCGGATGATTTTAATGATAGATTACAAATTTTTACTAATAGGTCTGACATTTCATTTTTTAGTTCTCTCAGAACCCTGGGGTATATGCCATCCTGTCCAGGTGATTTACTCCTCTTCAGTTTGTCAGTCAGGCCTACCACATCTTCCAGGTTCACAGTGATTTTGTTTAGTAGTTATGAATCATCACCTTGAAATCTTCTCCAGAACTGGTATCTCTCCAATATCGTCTTCAGTAAACACTGACACAAAGAAATTGTTTAGTCTTTCCACGATGGCCTTATCTTTTCTAAGTGCCCCTTTAACCCCTTGATCATCCAACGGTCCAACTGACTCCTTTGCAGGCTTTTTGCTTTGGACATATTTAAAAAGGTTTTTATTGTCAGTTTTTGCCTCTATGGTCAACTTCTTTTCAAATTTTCTCTTAGCCTATCTTATCAATCTCTTACATTTAACTTGCCAGTGCTTATCCTTTATCCTATTTTCTTCTGATGGATCCTTCTTCCAATTTTTGAATGAAGATCTTTTGGCTAAAATATCCTCTTTCACCTCCCTGTTAACCATGCCGATAATCGTTTTGCCTTCCTTCCATCTTTCTTAATGCATAGAATACATCTGGTCTGTGCTTCTAGGATGGTATTTTTTAACAATGTCCATGCCTGTTGCAAACTTTACCTTTGAAGCTGCACCTTTCAGTTTCTTTCTATTTTTCACATTTTGTCAAAATTATCCTTTTGAAAGTTTAACACTAGAGCCATGGATTTACATACTGTCCCCCTTCCAGTCATTAATTCAAGTTTGATCATATGATCACTATTGATCACTATTGCCATCGTTACCTCTCTCAACAAATTCTGTGCTCCACTGAGAATTAGATCTAAAATTGCTCCCTCTCTCATCTGAACCAATTGCTCCATAAAACTGTCTTTTATTCCATCTAGGAACTTTATCTCTCTATCATGCCCTGATGTATCACTTACCCAGTCAATACTGGGGTAATTGAAATCTCCCATTATTATTGCATTACCAGTTTGGTTAACTTCCCTAATTTCTCTTAGCATTTCACTGTCCGTCTCACAATTTTGGCCAGGTGGATGGTAGTATACTCCTATCACTATTCTCTTCCCCAACACACAAGGGATTTCTACCCATAAAGATTTGATTGTACATTTAGTCTCATGCAGAATCTTTATCCTGTTTGACTCTATGCCATCCTGGACATAAAGCACCACCCCACCACCAAGATGCTCTTCTCTCTCATTGTGATATAATTTGTACCCCAGTATAGCACTACCCCATTGGTTATCCTCTTTCCATCATGTCTACCTCTGCCTACATTAGGCTCTGTATCATGTACTTTTATGTTATTAACCCCATATATTTATTTCCAAGTTACTTCTACCTGTTCCTTGTAAGACATTTACTTGTCACTGTTATTGTTCAGAATGTAAACCGAATTGATCAGTAATTCTGTTAATGGAAAGTCAGTATAGAAAAGTTCTAAATAAATAAATAAAATGTCTCTGAGATGCCAATTAAGTCTATGTCATCATTCACTGGTATACACTCTAATACTCCCATCTTACTTCTTAGACTTCTGGCATTAGCATAAAAACATTTCAAAGTAAGTTTTTTCTTTGTATTTACATTCCACTTTTCAGTTGACACGGATAAATTGGAATCTTTTAGCTCAGGTGAGTTTTTAACTATAGGCACTTGGACTACTTTTCTTATTATTGGAACATCTCTGTTGGGATGCCCTAACTAATTCTTCATTAGTATCCTTTGAAGATACCTCCCTCCGAAACATGTGCTGCTGAGCGACTTTTCACTTTCCTCTTTGTTCTAGTTTAAAAGCTGCTCTATCTCCTTTTTAAAGGTTAGCGCCAGCAGCCTGGTTCCACCTTGGTACAGGTGGAGCCCATCCCTTCGGAAAAGAGTCTCCCTTCCCCAAACGTTCCTTACAAAACTGAATCCCTCTTCCCTGCACCATCATCTCATCCACGCATTGAGCTCTACCTGCCTCTGGGGTCCTGCATGTAGAACAGGGAGCATTTCAGAGTATGCTACCCTGGAAGTTCTGGATTTCAGCTTTCTTCCGAAGAGCCTAAGGGGCCGATTTAAAATTTTACACCCGCGGGGTACATCTGTACGAGCTACCCGGCGTGCACAAATGTACACCCGATTTTATAACATGCACGCGCTGCCGCCGCATGTTATAAAATCCGGGGTCGGCGAGCGCAAGGGGGTGCACACTTGTGCACCTTGCGCGCGCTGAGCCCAAGTGGAGCCCCGATGGCTTTCCCTGTTCCCTTCAAGGCCGCTCTGAAATCGGAGCGGCCTTGGAGGGAACTTTTTTTGGATCCCCCTCATCTTTCCCTCCCTTTCCCTATCTAACCCACCCCCCGTCCCTACTAAATCCCCCCCCCCCCACCTTATTTGATGGAGTTATACCTACCTCTGGCAGACGTATCTTGCATCCGGCCAGCTGCCGGCGCGCGAACCTCCGGCATGGCCGCTGTGCCGGAGGACTTGGAAATGCCTCCGGACTGCCACCACGCTCCCGGCCCCGCCCCTGGCCCCGCCCCTGGCCCGCCCATTTTTGAAAGTCTCAGGACATTTGCGCGTCCTGGGGCTTGCGTGCACTGCCGAGCCTATGCAAAATAGTCTCGGCATGCACAGGGGTAGGTTTTCGGGGGATACGCGTGTATCTTACACGCGTAACCCTTTGAAAATCTACCCCTATGTTTGGCTTCCAAAACCTTCTTCCCACAGTTTCCTATGTCTTTGGTGCCTACAGTACCATGACAGCTGGCTCCTCCCAGCAGTGTCTAAAATCCTATCCAGGTGATGCGTGAGGTCCCACACTTGAAATGGCTGCCAATCATAGCAATTATAGTACAAAGTATTAGTAGTAGTACTAGTGATTTTATGAAACTACTTAATTCCCATTATAATAAGTGAATGACTTTATTGCAGAAAATTATGTTTTCTAATGTGATGACAATAAAGGGAGCCTATCATTAAACTCATCCATTGCACCTAAAGCTTGGAGGGTGGCCAATGTAACCCCAATATTTAAAAAGGGCTCCAGGGGCGATCTGGGAAACTATAGACCAATGAGCCTAACTTCGGTGCCAGGAAAAATAGTGGAAATTTTTCTAAAGATCAAAATCACAGAGCATTTAGAAAGACATGGTTTAATGGAATACAGTTAGCATGGATTTGCCCAAGGGAAGTATTGCCTCACAAATCTGTTTCATTTTTTTAAAGGGGTTAATAAACATGTGGATAAAGGTTAGGGATGTGAATCGTTTTTTGACGATTTAAAATATCGTCCGATATATTTTAAATCGTCAAAAATCGTTAGGGCCACGATACAATACCAATTCCCCCGATTTATCGTTAAAAAATCGTAAATCGGGGGAAGGGGGAGGGCAGGAACTTACTTACTTGCCCTAAACCAATGGCAGGAAAACCGGCACACTAAAACCCCCTAAAACCCACCCCCGACCCTTTAAATTAAATCCCCCACCCTCCCGAACACCCCCCAAATGCCTTAAATTACCTGGGGGTCCAGCGGCGGTCCGGAACGGGCTCCTGCAATTGAATTGTGTTGTCTTCAGCCGGCGCCATTTTGCAAAATGGCGGCCGCAAAATGGCGGCGGCCATAGACCAACACGATTCGACTGCAGGAGGTCGTTCTAGACCCCCGCTGGACTTTTGACAAGTCTTGTGGGGGTCAGGAGGCCCCCCCAAGCTGGCCAAAAGTCCCTGGGGGTCCAGCGGGGGTCCGGGAGCAATCTCCTGCCGCGAATCGTTTTCCGTACGGAAAATGGCGCCGGCAGGAGATCGACTGCAGGAGGTCATTCAGCGGGGGTTCCGGACCTCACGCCTAGAGGAAGCAGGAAACAGGGCTGTGCAGGACCCCAGACAGCGGCCTGCACCGACGTACAGCGTGAGAGATGCAGGGCTGGGCCTGAGGAGCAGCCCCGATGATGGCAGCGGCTCCAGCCACTGCAAGAGGCCCCGGGGGTGGTTCCTGCCGCTACTCCAGCCTGGGGATGCGGCCTCCAGGCCGCAAAGGTGACGAGGACGTCAGGGATGGTTCCGGCCATGAAGAGGACGCTGAAAAGTCCGCGGCTCCCACCACGCTGAAGCTGAGCACCAGGGGTGGCCTCCGGGCCGCATGGTGAACTCAAGTCCACGGCTCCAGCTGCTCAGGCAGGCCCGACGGCGGCATCTGTGCCTCATTGGGTGAAGCAGAAGAACAAAAAGCAACATGGGGTGAGTGCCTGCTCGCGGGGGGACCCGCGGGCAGGAGTTTCATAACAGTACCCCCTCCTCAAAGACCTTCTCCTCAAACCTCTTGTCAACAGTCCGAGGATAAGGGTAGCAGTCCATACTGGAAGGAGGTATTCGAGGGACCAAAAAATGGGAGCTGGTATATCCGGGGACAGCATGAAACAGAGCAGAAGAGCAGAAAAACACAACACATAAGACAACAACGATGAGAGACCAAAGAGCACGAGACCGAGGGAACACGAGACCGAGGGAACACGAGACCGAGCGAGCGGTGACCGTGCGAACAGTGACCGCACAAACAGTGACCGCATGACCGACACACAAGAAAAAACAAAGAGGGAGCAAGGGAACAGAGAGCAAGGGAACAGAGAGCAAGGGAACAGAGAGCAAGGGAGCTCAAAGAGTGAGAGAGCAAAGAGCGAGAGAGCGGAAAGCAAAAGAGCGAAGGGCGAGAGAGCGAAAAGCGAGGGAAGGAGAACAAGAGAATGAAACACGGGAACGAGGAGGACGGGAACCACATAACTGGAAAGCAACAAGCAGAAAACAAAACAAATGAAGAACAAACAAAGAATAGGACAAACGAGCAACAGACAAAGAACAAGGCATAACAAGCAACAAACAAGACCCAGACAAGAAGCACCACGAAACACCAAAAAAAAGACCTGGGGGAGGGAACCCAGGGCGGGCAAAGCAAAATCAGCTAACCAGGTGGGGTGCAGGTGCCTTCTGCAGGTCGTATTAAAAAAGAAATCCAGACAGCTGGCGCCTCCAGCAGGTCATAACAATGGCAAAGCTGAAAAAAGTTTTCGGTCCCATAACCAGTCCAGGAAGACAGACAAAACTCTGGAACAAGGCAGATCCATCGGCGAAGCACCATTGTCGGGCACATGGCCTTCCATTCTGTTAGATACGGGTGTTTTAGTGTCCCCTTGGGCCTCAGCCTGATCCCAGACGGATCCAGGACCGAACCGATGGTTGACGGTATGTTCCGCTATGGCAGACGGTCTGACCCTCTGCCAGGCCTGCAAGCTCCCAAGGCCAACAACAGAATGATGTTGGATTGTGAATGGTCCTCCGACCATTCCAAGCCCTTTTGGACCTGCCGCTTGGAACGGCATGGAGCAGCAGGTTGGCCTGAGGATGAGGGCAGACGGAAACCTTGACACGAAGTCATGGCAGACTTGGGTTGATGCGACGGCATCACAGACGAAGACTTGGGTTGATGCGACAGCATCACAGACGAAGACTTGGGTTGATGCAACGGCATCACAGACGAGACTTGAGTTAATGCAACGGCATCACAGATGAGACTTGGGTTAATGCAACGGCATCACAAACATGACGAGGAACTTGAAATCCAAACAGGACAAGATGCAAGGCAGGAGGACATTGGCACTGTCTCTCAGGGCATCCTACTCAGTCCACTTGCGGGACTGAGTCGCGGACCACCCTATCCCACTGCGCGCCCTACAGAGCCCGAGGAGACTGGTCATGGACCACGCTGGGAATGGGACAAGAGCAGGAAGGATCCAGTCGAGGTGGTACTCCGACGACGGAGCTGATGTCATCTGAAGCACCAACACGGCTGGCAGGACAAGACTGCTCAGGAGCTCAGGACACCAGTCCACCTGCAGGCCTCTCCAACCCGGGAAAGACGTCATCTGAGGTAGCAGGACCAACAGGACCAGAAGGCTCAGGAGCACAGACGTGAACACCAAAGAGGACAGGACACCAGGAGGTGAAACACCAGGAGACGAACATCAGGACACCTGGATGAGGACCTCAGGCACGAAGACATAGCATGAAGACATAACGTGACATGGTGAAACGAAATGAAGAGGAGCTCCATGAAGAAGACCTGATGGAGCTCTGGCAGGCAGGAGCATCCAGAGTGAAGTAACTCCGATGCAAGGCAAAGATGTACTGTGAAGACAGCCCTTTTATAGAGCTAGGCAGGAAATCCATCCTTAGGTGGGGTCAGCCATACTTCCTGTGGCTGGCCCTTTAAATTCTGTGAAGAGGCGCGGCTGCGCGCCTAGAGGAAGCAGGAAGCAGGGCTGTGCAGGACCGCAGACAGCGGCCTGCACCGACGTACAGCGTGAGAGACGCAGGGCTGGGCCTGAGGAGCATGCCCAATGACAGCTGTGGCTCCAGCCGCTGCAAGAGGCCCCGGGGGCAGCTCCTGCCGCTACTCCAGCCCAGGGATGTGGCCTCCAGGCCGTGAAGGTAACAAGGACGTCGGGGGCAGCTCCGGCCGCGAAGAGGATGCTGAAAAGTCCGCGGCTCCCGCTGCGGAGAAGCTGAGCACCAGGGGCGGCTTCCCGGCCGCCTGGTGAACTCAAGTCCGCGGCTCCAGCCGTGCAGGCAGGCCCGACGGCAGCGTCCATGCCGCTTCGGGTGAAGCAGAAGAACAAAAGGCAACATGGGGTGAGTGCCTGCTCGCAGGGGGACCCGCGGGCAGGAGTTTCATAACACAATTCTGGTTGCCACATCTCAAAAAACTTGAACTTAGCATGTGGCACTTTTAAAACTAATCGGAGAAAGATTTTTTTCACTCAACACACAAACTCTGGAATCTGTTGTCAGAGGATGTGGTTAGTGCAGTTAGTGTAGCTGTGTTTATAAATGGATTGGATATAAGAACATAAGAACATAAGAACATGCCATACTGGGTCAGACCAACGGTCCATCAAGCCCAGCATCCTGTTTCCAACAGTGGCCAATCCAGGCCATAAGAACCTGGCAAGTACCCAAAAACTAAGTCTATTCCATGTTACCATTGCTAGTAATAGCGGTGGTTATTAACTAAGTCAGCTTAATTAATAGCAGATAATGGACTTCTCATCCAAGAAAGTATCCAATCCTTTTTTAAACACAGCTATACTAACTGCACTAACCACATCCTCTGGCAACAAATTCCAGAGTCTAACCGTGCGTTGGGTGAAAAAGAACTTTCTCCGATTAGTTTTAAATGTGCCACACGCTAACTTCATGGAGTGCCTCCTAGTCTTTCTATTATCTGAAAGAGTAAAAAAATGATTCACATCTATCAGTTCTAGACCTCTCATGATTTTAAACATCACTATCATATCCCCCCTCAGCCGTCTCTTCTCCTAGCTGACAAGTCCTAACCTCTTTAGTCTTTCCTCATAGGGGAGCTGTTCCATTCCCCTTATCATTTTGGTAGCCCTTCTCTGTACCTTCTCCATCACAATTATATCTTTTTTGAGATGCAGCGACCAGAATTGTACACAGTATTCAAGGTGCGGTCTCACCATGGAGCGATACAGAGGCATTATGACATTTTCTGTTTTATTCACCATTCCCTTTCTAATAATACCCAACATTCTGTTTGCTTTTTTGACTTCCGCAGCACACTGAACTGATGATTTCAATGTGTTATCCACTATGACATCTAGATCTCTTTCTTTATTAGCACCTAATATGGAACCTAACATTGTGTAACTATAGCATGGGTTATTTTTCCCTACATGCATAACCTTGCACTTGTTCTTGCGGTCCTGCCCGCGCTCCTCGCGGGCAGGCTCCTTACCTCGTGCAGCCATTCGGGCTGCTGCCGCTGCTGCCGCTGCGGCGGTCTCTCCGCGGTTTCCGGGCTCTTCCTCGGCCGCCTTCGCTCCGTGCAGCAGGGACGACCCGCTGCGAGCTCTCCCTCGCAGTCGGGACCCCCGCTGCTGCTTCTGGGTCTCCTCAACGTGTCTCTGCCTTCCCGGGGTCCTCAGCCGGCAGGGAGGGCGTCCCTGCCGGTGCCCGTGCTGCAGTCTAGGTCCTCGCCCGGCAGGGAGGCCGTCCCTGCCGTTGCCTGCAGCTCTCTACTCTGCCTGCAGTCTTACCTCTCTTCCTGGGGCTGTCTTCACGGCATGGAGCCGTTCCTGCAGCCAGCCCTTCGTCTCTTCCTGCCTTCCTGCTTCAGTCTTCACGGTTGGGAGCCGCTCCAGCGACCTGCCTTCGCCCAGCTTCAGTCCAGGGCTGCTCCGCTGCCTCCTTGGGCCTTCCACGTGGCAGAGGACGCCACCAGCTTCCAGCTCTCTTCTCTCCAGCTTCCTAGGGCGCGGGCACGCGCCTCTCTCCTCCTCTTCAAGGGCCATCCAGGTGTGGCCCCTGCTGACCCCTCCCTGGGCGTTGTCCTCTTCAACCCTACAAAAGGGCTCAGCGTCCATTCCAGCTTTGCCTTCGCAAGGAGTTGGTCACTCCTGGGATCCTACTATCCTTTGCTCCAGGAGTCGTCCGTGTTCCAGCACTTCTGCAAGGTCCTGTGTTTCCTGTTCTTCGTTGGAGCTCCTTGTCTTGTCTTGATGTCCGTCTTCTGTTCCAGTCCTCATGTCCGCCTGCTGTTCCAGACGGGAGCATGGATACTGTCTCCTGATCCAGTATCCATGATCCCGTCCTGATGTTACCTGCTGTTCCAGATGTCCCTGTTCAAGCCCTGAGGTTTCTCTCCTGATCCAATATCCATGTTCCAGTCCTGATGTTTCCTGCTGTTCCAGATGTCCATGTTCCAGCCCTGAGGTCTGTCTCTTGTTCCAGTATCCGTAGTGTTTGTTCCTGACCCTGATGCTTTAACCTGTCTTAGGCTGCCAGTGTGAAGCACCAGCTTTCGGCTGCCAGGAGTGCAGCACCAGCTTTCGGCTGCCAGGAGTGCAGCACCAGCTCTCGGCTGCCAGGAGTGCAGCAACTTGCTTCGACTGCCAGGAGTGCAGTACATTTCCCTGAACTACTTTGTCGCATCATATTTCCTTCCTGCACTGGTCCCGCTTCCGCGGATTTAGGATAGGGTGGTCCGCGACCAGCCCATGGGGTCCGCCCATGTTGGTGGGCTGAGTAGGGCGCCCTGAGGGATCGTGCCACTGTCCTGGAACCCAAGTCTCGTCTGTGCATCCATTACCTCGTTCCTTCCTACGCTAGACCTGCTCCTGCGGATGTAGGACAGGGTGGTCAGCGACAAGCCCATGGGGTCCGCCCATGTCAGTGGGCTGAGTAGGGCACCCTGAGGGATCGCATCATTGTCCGAATACCCGAGTCTCGTCTGTGCATCCAGTACTTCGTTCCTGAGTCCACGTCTGTGCCTGAGTACACATCTGTGAATCCAGCACCTCGTTCCCGAGTCTACGTCATTCCTGAAATCTTGTCAGTATCTCAATGTTCCAGTCTTCGCTGCCCCGGCCTCCATCCGGCCTGCCGCTTCTTGCCGTACCCTGCGGCAGGTCCGAAAGGGCTTGGAACGGTCGGAGGACTGTTCATAAGACCAACATTGCGTTGTTGGTCTTCCAAAGCGTGCAGGGCCGGAGGAGGGTCAGTGTCTCCAGTCTTCAGTCCAGCCTCGTTCCTGTCCAGCCCATGCCCGGGCATGCCACGCCTACCGCGGCACCTCCTCAGAGTTCCGCTGGGGTCGAGCCGTGGCCCAAGGACACACATCTCCTGGGAAGTGGGACCGCTCTCCTAGCGCTCCCCAACACTTGTCCACATTAAATTTCTTGAAGGAGAAGTCCATTACCTGCTATTAATTAAGTTGACTTAGAAAATAGCCACTGCTATTACTAGCAGCAGTAGCATGGAATAGACTTAGTTTTTGGGTACTTGCCAAGTTCTTATGGCCTGGATTGGCCACTGTTGGAAACAGGATGCTGGGCTTGATGGACCCTTGGTCTGACCCAGTATGGCCTGTTCTTCTTCTTCCTATATAGTTGCACTGGAGAAGGTACAGAGAAGGGCGACCAAAATGATAAAGCAGATGGAATTGTTCCCCTCTTAGGAAAGGCTAAAGAGGTTAGGGCTGTTTAGTTTGGAGAAGATATGGCTGAGGGGGGATATGATACAGGTCTTTAAAATCATGAGAGGTCTAGAATGGGTACATGTGAATTGGTTATTTACTCTTTCAGATAACAGAAGGACTAGGGGGCACTCCATGAAGTTAGCAAGTAGCACATTTAAAACTAATCAGAGAAAATACTTTTTCACTCAGTGCATAATTAAGCTCTGGAATTTGTTGCCAGAGGATGTGGTTAGTGCAGTTAATGTAGCTGGGTTTAAATAAGGTTTAAATAAGTTATTGGAGGACAAGTCCATTAACTGCTATTAATCACATTACTGGCATCAGGAGCATGGGATCTTCTTAGTGTTTGGGAACTTGCCAGGTACTTGTATCCTGGATTGGCCACTGTTGGAAACAGGATGCTGGGCTTGAAGGACCCTTGGTCTGACCCAGTATAGCATGTTTTTATGGTCTTATATTTCCAATGAATATAGAAGACAAGAAAGTACAGAAAATCTATAAACTTCTCATAGATAGACAATTTAAATCTGCATCTTGTGTTATGCTCAGGCGGAGTCGTGGACCCTTGGGCCGGCCTGGAGGATGGTATAAGGAAGGCCGGTAGGCGGAGTTGGTGAGGAATAGCAGAAGTCTTCACCCGCGCGGTGCGGTACCCCCCAGGAGGCGCCCGTAGGGACCGACCGCGGGGACTCAGGCAAGAGATGTTCAGAGGTAGCTGGTATAAACTGGAACAAGAGCAAAGGAGAACCAGCAAAAGGAGTTCAGAGTCTATGATAATCCCTGGGAAGAGTAAGAGGCCGGATGGAGAGTCGGGCCCTGGCTGGCAACAGAGATAGGCGGGCGTGCTAAGCCTAGCGGTCAAGGTCCAAGCAGGGCCAGGGTAGGGGCCAAAGGCCAGCAGGGAAATCAGGAGCCATCCGAGGTTGAACCCCAGGGGTCAGCAGCAAGACAGGAATCCAAGGTCAGAAGACAGACCGGGGTCGAAGCAAGCAGAAACCAGAAGCGTCAGGAACCAGATGGAGTCAAAGGCCAAGAGTCCGCAGCAGAACTGGAGTCCAAAGTCGGTAGCCAAACCGAGGTCGGGGCAGGTTGCAAGCAGGAGCATCTGGCACAAGCCGGGGTCAAAAGCCAAGAGTCCGCAGCAGAACTGGAGTCCAAAGTCGGTAGCCAAACTGAGGTCAGGGCAGGCAGAAACCAGGAGCGTCAGGAACCAGCTGGAGTCAAAGGCCAAGAGTCCGCAGCAGAACTGGAGTCCAAAGTCGGTAGCCAAACCGAGGTCGGGGCAGGCGGCAAGCAGGAGCGTCTGGAACAAGCCGGGGTCAAAAGCCAAGAGTCCGCAGCAGAACTGGAGTCCAAAGTCAGTAGGCGAACTGAGTTCGAGGCAGGCAGCAAACAGGAGCATCGGGAATAAGCCGGAGTCGAGAACCAGGGATCAAGAGCGAGACTGGAGGACAAGCAGCAACTCAAGGCACAGAGGAACTGTGTGAACCTCGTTGCAAGGCAAAGTGAGGAAGTCTGGCGTCTGCTTATATACTCTAGCTGATGAGTGACCTCACCTCGGGGGCGGAGCAGCACTTCCAGGTACCTGGGCTGAAGTACCCAGCCCTCGCGCATGCGCGCGAGGCCATCGAGGTGGGCAGAGTCTGCAGAGGCTTCGGCAGCGTTTTCGTGAGGCAAGGCCGGAGCCATGTGGCTGGACCTGGGTGGACCAAGGCGTCCTTCTCCGTGGACAGGAAGAAGGCAAGAGAGCCCAGGCTTGAGTGGAGCGAGGCCAGAGCCGTGCGGGGAGCCCTCACGGGGAAGCACAGGAGCCATGCGGTCCGGTAGTCTGGAAGCAGGGTGTCCCCCTCCGCGATCCCCGGGAAGGTAAGAGGCCCCGAGCCCGACGGGGATGGAGGTGGTCGGGACCGCAACAGTACCCCCCTCCCCTCTACACCCCCTCTTTCGAGGTCCAGGTTTCCCGGGATGTTCCAGATGGAATTGTTGGAGGAGGGACTTGTCCAAAATGTTTCGGCCAGGTTCCCAGGTGTTCTCTTCATCTCCACAACCCTCCCAAGCTAGGAGGTACTCCCAACGTCGGTTGTGGAAGCGGATGTCTACAACCTCGCGGACTTGGAACGTTGTATCATCTGTCACCGCGGGGGAGGTGGCTTCTGGAGGCTTACGATGATATCGAGAGAGCAATAGTGGTTTCAGCAGCGGAACGTGGAAAACGTTATGGATACGCATAGTGGATGGAAGTCGTAGTCGATAGGATACTAGTCCCACTCTCTCGGCTACACGAAAAGGCCCACAAAACTTGGGAGCAAGCCTTCTAGAAGGCAGTTTGAGGTGGATGTGTTTGGTGTTGAGCCAGACAAGATCTCCAGGCTGAAAGGTTGCTGCTGGGCATCGGTGCCGATCAGCAACTCGTTTAGTAGTGCGAGAAGCGGCAATCAGTTTATCTTGGATGGTTTTCCAAAGGCCTTGTAGGCGTTGAGCCGATAGGTGTGCCGCTGGAGAGCTTGTGGGAGTAAGCAAAGGTAAAGGCGGCTTTAATTGTCGTCCATAAACAACTTGAAACGAAGAATCTCCGGTGGCTGCGTGGGCCTGATTGTTGTATGAGAACTCAGCCCAAGGCAAGAGCTCGGCCCAATTATTCTCCTTCTCATTTGCGAAGGCTCGGAGGAAGGTTTTTAAAGAATGGTTCATCCGTTCGGCTTGGCCATTACTTTGGGGATGGAAGGCCGTGGAGAAGCTAAGCTGGACCTTAAAGCACTTACACAAGGCTCTCCAGTACCGGGCTGTAAATTGCGGCCCTCGGTCCAAGACGATATCCAAAGGCAGCCCATGCAGACGGAAGATGTGGCGAGCGAACAACAGAGCTAGCTCGGGGGCTGACGGGAGTTTAGGCAAAGGCACAAAGTGGGCCATTTTAGAAAAGCGGTCGACTGTGACCCAAATCACGGTGTTCCCCATAGATGAGGGTAGGTCCACAATGAAGTCTGTCGCTATATGTGTCCAGGGTTCCGTGGGCACCGGGAGTGGTTGTAACAAACCCCAAGGAGCTCCGATTAAGGGGTTTTGCTAACCGTAGGTGGGGCACGAGCTGACGTATGTGCGCACGTCTCGGCGCACGTTGGGGCACCAATAGTAGCGATTCAGAAGTTCGAGAGTTCTTTCTCTACCGGCGTGGCCTCCCGTTAGGGAGTTGTGGGCCCAAGTTAGCACTTTCTTGCGCAAGCGTTTGGGCACAATGGTTCGGTCTTGAGACTGGATGGTTGTAGTGGCTATGTGGACCTTGGCAGGGTCCAGGATATACTGAGGAGGATCAATGTCTTCTTCTGGTTCTGAGAGCCTCAACAGGGCGTCTGCTCTAACGTTCTTGCTGGCGGGTCGGTAGTGAAGGAAAAAATTGAATCGACTGAAGAAGAGCGACCACCTAGCCTGTCGAGGGTTCAGTCTTTGTGCTTGCGAGAGGAATTCGAGGTTTTTGTGATTGGTATAGACAGTAATGGGATGGAGTGCCCCCTCCAGCCACTGTCTCCATTCCTCGAAAGCAAGTTTAATTGCTAGGAGCTCCTTGTCTCCGATGCTATAGTTACATTCAGCGGACGTAAATTTCTTAGAGTAGAAGGAGCAAGGTAGTAGTTGTCCCCCAGGTGAGTGTTGACTGAGTACGGCCCCAACAGCGAGATTGGAGGCGTCCACCTCCACTATGAATGGACGCTGGGGATCAGGGTGGCACAAGCAGGTGTCAGCAAGGAAGGCTTGTTTGAGGTTTTCAAAAGCTTGGATGGCTGTGTCGAACCAAGTCTTAGCATCTGCTCCCTTGCGAGTTAATGCTGTGAGGGGAGCCACTAGGTGTGAGTAATGCGGGATAAAATGTCTGTAGAAGTTGGCAAACCCCAAAAATCATTGCAAAGCTTTAAGTCCTGTGGGCCAGGGCCAGTTGAGAATGGCGGAGACCTTTTCGGGGTCCATCTGAAAGCTGGTTGAGGACACTATATATCCCAGGAATGGCAAGGACTCACAGTCAAACATGCATTTTTCTAACTTGCGTACAAATGATTGTCCTTAAGGACTTGAAGTACCCAACGAACATGTCTATGGTGGGCCTCTAGGTCCTTGGAGTAGATGAGGACATCATCGAGATATACTATAACATAGGAGTTTAACATCTCTCTCAGTACCTCATTCATGAGGTTTTGGAAGACGGCCGGAGCATTGCATAGTCCAAAAGGCATTACCCTATATTCATAATGCCCGTCTCGGGTATTGAAGGCCGTCTTCCATTCGTCGCCGGGGCGAATGCGGTCCAAGTTGTAGGCCCCCCTAAGGTCGAGTTTGGTAAACCACTTTGCTCCTTGTATCCTGTCCAATAGTTCCGGGATTAACGGAAGGGGGTAGCGATCCTTCCTTGTGATAGAGTTCAAACCCCGGCAGTCTATGCATGGTCGGAGGGACCCATCTTTTTTGGCAACAAAAAAGAAACCCGCTCCGGCAGGCGAGCAAGAGGGATGAATAAACCCCTTGGCTAGGTTCTCCGTAATGTACTGTGACATAGCTTGAGTTTCCGGAAGCGAGCCTGAGGCAGAGTTTTCCCAGGCAGTAAATTGATAGCGCAATCGAAGGGTCAATGTTGGGGGAGTAGCTCTGCTTTCTCCTTGGAAAATACCTCAGCTAAGTCTCTATAGGGAGTCTGCAGATGCTTCAGCGGCGTTTTCGTGAGGCAAGGCCGGAGCCATGTGGCTGGACCCGGGCGGACCAAGGCGTCCTTCTCCGTGGACAGGAAGAAGGCAAGAGAGTCCAGGCTTGAGTGGAGCGAGGCCAGAGCCGCGCAGGGAGTCCTCACGGGGAAGCACAGGAGCCATGCGGTCCGGTAGTCTGGAAGCAGGGTGTCCCCCTCTGCGGTCCCTGGGAAGGTAAGAGGCCCTGAGCCCGAAGGGGGTGGAGGCGGTCGGGACTGCAACATCTTGTCCATGATGTTTTTTTGTAGACCACCAAAGTCTGAAGTAGCTGATTTTAAGTGTAGTGAAAGTTATTTATCAATGCTAATGTCCTCAGTAATTCTACTGCCAAGGTATCAGGAGATGACATTATTTGACTGTCATGCAATCTATTTCTAGTAAACATCTTTCACATTCATCATTACTAGAAATAAGATTGCATGACAGTCTTTTATGTTTTGTAATTAATTTTATGTGTGAGAAGTTGTAACATAGTTAAAGGTGAATTTGAAAAGCCCAGTGTACACATCAATTGGGGGATAGGCTGTCAGATTGGTGCATGCTGAATGCATTTTAAAAGCTGCCCAGATAATTACTTTTCAAAAAGGGGCAGGGAGTGGGCATGGTCTGGGTGGGTCTTGGGCATTTTAGGTGATGGCTAAGAGATGTGTTCCTAAATTCTTACAACCTGGGCACACACCCAGAACCAGTAACATGTAAATATACTTCTGTTATGAAGGAGGTGTAAGTTAAAATATAAATAAAAACTAGCTATAACTGTGGTGATTTAGGGGTCTGGGGTAACTGGGTGGTATGAAGGCTATTAAACTAGGGAGGTTTGTAGGACCTAGCTGTTAACTAGGCAAACTGGTAGACAAACCCGTGAAACTGGCAATGGTGTGGGTGGCTGGAAGCCTTAGGTATTTCCTCTACTATACTGTGTTGGTTTTTTTCTTTTCTCTCAGATCTATCCTTTAGGGTCCTAGTTAGTAATGCTTCTTCTGCCTTACACCCTTTAACTACAGGCATTCCATAGGGTTCCTCACTATCTCCAATATCTATCTGGCCCTTTTATGCTCTATTTCCGATGTGGATGTCTCATAGATTTGTTCACAAATGACATCCAGTTCTTTTTTGGTTTCACCCACATAGGAATCTGCATTAGAGAAATTAGCGACCTGCTTGCCCTAAATATCAAGATAACTGAAATAGTCCTGTTATCCAGGACTGAAATGGTTAATGGCCCTGTAGAGTTTCTGTTTGATGAATATATTATATCTATTCAATCAAAGGCTTGTAAACTGGGGCTATTAATAGACTCCTTTCTTTCCATGCAATCCCATATTGATTCTTTTGTCCAGTCATCTTACTGCGATCTGTGGCTGCTGTGCTCTCTACAGCCCTCCTTATCTCACTCAGATTTTCATACTGTAACTCAATCATTTATTCTGTCTTCACTAGACTACCTCAATATTTTATTCTTGGGGCTCCCCAATACCTATTTAAGGGTACTCCGACTTATACAGAATTCTGCAGTGTATCTCATTTAAGGTACCAGAATGCATGCTCATATTCCTCCAACCCTAGCTAGCCTTCCCTGGCTTTCAATAGCCTGGTGGGTGAAGCTTAAAAGTCCTCCTTTTGATGTTTAAAATTCTCCAAGGTGATATAATTCAGAACTTTGGTTCAGAACTTTGGCTCATTCAGCCAGTCCCAGAATCCTCAGCTGGCTGATTCACACTGACACTGTTGAAATACAGTGACCTTCTGACCATCTCAGACTCAAGAATGTATAAGATCTGGGAAACTTGTATGCTCTGCAAAGCCCATAATTAAAGGCCAGGTGGGCATCAATGGCAATATTTAACTCATAATACAAGGAAGCTTGGTTCTCACGAAACCAAAATACAAGCTTGTGTCTCACAGATGCCTATCTCTACTGACAGGAGCCAGGTGAATGAAGATTCCCTAAGGTTACAGCTTTAATTAAAGTACTGGCACCAACAAGGGAGACCTATTCAATGGGTCACACAGAAGAAACCAACGGCGGGAGCTTCAGGCACTATTCTGTTGAAACCTCACTGGACAAGATCATTTACAGGACAAAAGGAGTATCTGGAGATTAATGGCAAATGAGCTACACCGGGGAAAAACTTGTCAGGGCAGTTCAGAGGATAGGTTGTCATGACCACAGCATGATGTGTCTCTGTAAATGAGTCTTTGGGCAGTCACGTAATTCTAGAAGTTTCGGCAATACTGTATGTTTAACTATAAAAGAAGGGTCACTTCCTGTATTCAATGAGATGCTGGTCGTTTTGAAAGACAAAGGGCACCCAGTATCCAGCATCTCCCAGGAACACTTATAATGCCAAATAAAATTTACTTTATACCGTTTACTGAGTCTAAGTGTTCTTGTGTGCCTGGCCCTAAGTACAGAAAATTATGTACATTTTTGGCGCCCGAACAGGGACTTGATAGCTGTTGCTATTATTATTATTATTCTTTGCTGTAGTGTTACTTTTGGTGGACAAAAGTGTACACTAAGTTCTTGGACATTTAATTGGCTTTCCATCCAAAGGCTTTTCCCAGATGGACTGGAGGTAGTACCCGGATGACAGATGAGCTCAGAGAAGATGTTTAATGAAGTTTTAAGCTGCAGGATCCATTTTTGTATGTAAATAATCTTCAGAAAAAAAATCTGTAAGTATCAATGTTTTTATTCTATCTGTTGTACAGTGTATAGATTGTGTGTTACATCGGGATCAGAATACTTTTTGCAAAATGTTCTTTAATATATGGTAGGGAGACAGGAAATGAGTGGATGATTTGATTAAAATCCAAATTAAGTTATGCTCTCTTCAGAGTGTACAGTTGAAAAAAAACAAACAGAGGGGTAGCCAGCACTAGTCGGTCTGTGGTCTTTTGTCCTCAGACCGCATGGCTTCTGGCTCTGCAGAGGTTTCAAGTTACACTGGTGAGGAGACAAGATGCAAAGTGAGCAGTGGTGATTGTGTAGTTTCAGAGGGAGGAAGAGGGAATTATGAAATGTTTGAAGTTAAATTGGGTAAGTTTGAAAGTTATAATTAGTATGATAAGGAGTTTTTAGTTAGTGGATTTTTACCAAAGTTTGGTTGTTTGTTTTTTGTACAGGAAGGTGTTAACAGTTTTAATCTTCTAAAGCAGGCTATAAATGTGGTTACTCTTTGAATCTATTTATATAGGTTCAGATTTTGTGTAAAAGGTTTCCTTGCTAAATAGATTAGTGATTGTAGTTAAACCTAAAATGGATATTTGTTTTATTGGAGCAGTAAGCATTCTTTGTGTAGAGCAGAGAGAAAGCGGGAGTGAGAAAAAAAAAAAAGAGAAAAAAAAATGCGGTGCTTTTAAAACTAGAAACTGCATGGCTGAATATTATAGTTTACAGCTGTTCCATGTGATCAGAGGTACACAAATGCCTCCAGTTTATTTTAGTCCATGAGATTTATTTTTATAAGTTCTTACTTAAGTTTGCTTTGGAGTTAACGCGTGATTGCTGTTAGGTTATCATTAAACAGAGAAAGGAATCTTTCAGTTCTATGCTGTTTTTCTTCTCCCCTCTCCCCCTCAAGGTAGTACAGGGCTGAGTGATGTAGCCCTTGCTGGCTACAAGGACTCTTATGTTTACTGTAAACATAGAAGAAGAACAACCAGCCCAGCCAGCTTCACACATTTTTTCTTATACTTATCTGTTTCTCTTAGCATTTTGGTTCTATTTCCCACCATTAATGTAGGGATGCTCCTATTTGCATCTAAGTTTTTAGAAATGGGTTATTAATGAGGGTTTATTGTGAAGAGATTTTAGCACAATGTGAGGTGTGTTTCATTTCTGAGAAATTCCAGATTTTCATTTGGTAAGAAAGAAGCATGAAATTGTGTTTATTTAAAGCCATTCATATTTAGATTTGATTTGTCTTTTCATTAGCAGGGACATAGTAATGTTAAAGAGGGAAGAGATTTATTTTGATGCTGATGTGGGTAGGTAAAGTGCTTTACAGTGTCAGAATGAATATGCAGAAGGCTGTGTGGTGGGACATTTAGAATGTTTTGTTTGAAGTAGAGAAAAAATGTGAGTCAGTTGCATTTAAACCTCTTACTATGGGTTTGCTTTTAAACAATTGTGTGAAGATATGATTTATTTTAAATTAAACATAGGTCAGAAACAAACAGAAGGCACTAATATGCATGAACTCCATGCGGCAGTATGCGTTAATTATAGTATTTATGTTATATTCTAATGATAATAGATAGATATTTCTCAGTTTTGATTATACCTCACTAGATGCTAACTTTTAGATGAAGGGAGAAATAGCTTAACAACAATACAATAAAACAGGGAGATGCCTCATATATAATTGCAGGTTCTGGCTAATGCATATGAATGAGTGCTCAGGTTTGGGCACAGTAGGGAATGAATTGCTCTTGGGTATAACAACGTCTATCCTTTAAGTGAGTTAGAAGTTTATAGCATAGAAGAAGAAAAAAGGTTTTAGATTTGTAAATGGAAGTAGCTCTTATCACAGGGGACAGCGTCTCCTAGAGGTGGACCATCATAGAAAGGAAAGTAGCTTTATGACTGCTTTTTGCTGAATTAAGGTATAACAGCAGTTTGACTTTTAAGGAACCTGTAATGTCATTTTTTAAATTTAAATTTAATCATTATATTAACTGTCATATATTAGATTTCTTTCCAGGGTACCAAAGCACAAAGCACATCTGTCTCTGTTCCATGGAAGATGAAGATTACAGTTTTTTCCAGTTTGATTCCTTTTTCAGTTTTAATAGATCTATTTTACTTTTAATCCTGAGTTTTTGTTTTCTTTTGTGGATCGATCCAATTCTTTTATATTTTTAAAGTACTTTTTAATTTTTTGAGCTCAAATGTATGTCATGGTCTGTTATGTGTTGAAGGTGGAATGAATGAATGCATGCATTATGTAGTCAGTTTTGTGAAGTATATGTTTTAATGTAATGTCTGAGTATTTATGTTTGTGGTTCGGACCATTGCATGATGTTTTGAAATAATGTGGGGATTATTTTGCACATTAAATATAGGGAGTACGTGGCATAATAGTATTTTCTTACTACTTAATCGGATTTGTTGTACTTTTATTTAGGTTTGAATCCATACACATGCATCTAATCTAATGAGCTAAGAGATTCTGCTCTGCTATCACTGAATCCTACTAAAAGAACTATATACGCACTGACTGCAGAAATTATCCTTGGCCACAGAAGTTATTATATACTATATGGACTGAAATGCTTACAATTTATACATGATCTTTGCTTTTCTCTTCGTTCTATGGGAGTGATTTTATGCAGAATCTAGGTTCTTTCATTCTCGGCCAGTTCTTAGGTGTTCAAGTTAATGATATCATCTGAAGTGATGCTGTTTTTATTAGTTTGTATGTTCTAAATTTGGTAGAATTTTCCAGTCTTAGAATTTATAATACTTATATGTATTCCTATGCTGAATCAGCTAAATAACTATGTACTAGGTTTTTCTTTATCTTTATCTATGGAAGCTGCTTTGATCACATAGAGGGTGATGTGTCTCAGTGTGATTCAAATATGATAATTCAGGGTTCAAGAGGGAGATCTATATATATTTCTCATCCACACCAGCATAAGTTATAAGCTATTCTTATTCTTTTGTTTTGCAGCTTGCACTTATGGTAATCACTTTGCTGATCTTTAATATCTCAATATTCTAGTTTTTATTCTAATTTCTTCGCTGCACCTTTTTTGAATATCTTTTTCCTATGACACTATCTATTAGATTTTACCTAATGACTGTTTCACTCTCTTTCACAAAGATTTCTTACTAGTGTAGTCTGTGATGTTTATTATGGATTGTTCTCCTTGAAACAAATACATACCTTACACATGAGGAGCTCTGTCATAGGGATCTGCAACATTCTATTACTATGTCTTTCGGCATATTAATTGCTCATTGTTCTTTTCTTCTTATCTTGGCCCTTTCACTATAAACCCTATCTGTGACTTAAGATATTCTGTTTATAAGCTGGTTTGTTTCCATCTAGGATTCCAAAGGGGAAGATATAATTTTCCTTATTTCTGTTTGTATTTGTATTACATTCCTTCCTTTCTCTGTGCAAAGATTCACACTGATGGTTTATCAATCTTGCAAAGTACATTATTTTGTTTTAGATCACATAATATGCTAAAGACTTTCTCACAGAGTCAGCTTTTTCTTGTTTTTATGATTATCCCCAATTACACTTAGGCTTACCATCATCTAAGAAGGGTATTAGCCCCACTTCTCTAGAAGTACCTGAAGACGAAGCAGTATTACTAGCCCTCATCTACCTTAATAACTTATACCCCTTGACCGAAACTGGTTTAGAAACCTTGCCATCCACAGCTGTATCATCTCTTGGATAGGTGACTGCCACAATTGCTTTCCCATTGACGGTGCCACAAGAGGGAAAATGATATAATTCAGAACTTTGGGCAGATTGCTTTCACTGCTACAGGTTGTTGTTATAATACTGCATAGCACCATCAATACCCTACAGAACTAGCATGATGTTTTGGACTTTTGCTATGCCTTAGCCTACCATGCATATGCCTCTGCTTTCGCTGATTTGGATCTTTTATCACTGCAGCCTATGACCAGAATATGTCTTATGCTTTGCAACACCTTTATAACTCATCCCACATTATGTATGCACTACACAGTATGAGTCCTTCTGCTGATTCTTGTTTTTTCTATTTTATTGGCTTTCTTTACTTTTCTGGTAATGTGCATTGATTATATCCCTGCTTGCCATTTTACTGAATATTATCCTGGGTAGTTGTTCACAAAAACAGTACTCCTTGAAAAGACTTGCCCAGTATACCTAGTATTATATGAGAAACATAATACTTTCATACTGATCTCTTTGTTCTTCTTATCTTTATCTGTTACACCACTATTATGTAATTACTTGACTCTGAAAGATAACATATGTGATCTTGCTATTATGAAGTAGGTCCTTTTTATAACGCAGGTATCTGTATAGCTCAATTATAGAGCTAATGGCTACCTAGTGAAAATTAGTTATGCTGATTATTATTTGTCAATTCATGAGTACATGTCTGCCTATGAATCTCATTTACTTTAAGGGGGAATCTAGAGGGATAACACACACACAAGGTTAGTTGTTAGCTTACATATTTAGTAGGGATGTGAATCGTTTTAGGACGATTAAAATTATCGTCCGATAATTTTAATATCGTCTTAAACCGTTATGGAACACAATACAATAGAGATTCTAACGATTTATCGTTATAAATCGTTAGAATCATGAGCCGGCACACTAAAACCCCCTAAAACCCACCCCCGACCCTTTAAATTAAATCCCCCACCCTCCCGAACCCCCCCCAAATGAGTTAAATAACCTGCGGGTCCAGCGGCGGTCCGGAACGGCAGCGGTCCGGAACGGGCTCCTGCTCCTGAATCTTGTTGTCTTCAGCCGGCGCCATTTTCCAAAATGGCGCCGAAAAATGGCGGCGGCCATAGACGAACACGATTGGACGGCAGGAGGTCCTTCCGGACCCCCGCTGGACTTTTGGCAAGTCTCGTGGGGGTCAGGAGGCCCCCCACAAGCTGGCCAAAAGTTCCTGGAGGTCCAGCGGGGGTCAGGGAGCGATTTCCCGCCGCGAATCGTTTTCGTACGGAAAATGGCGCCGGCAGGAGATCGACTGCAGGAGGTTGTTCAGCGAGGCGCCGGAACCCTCGCTGAACGACCTCCTGCAGTCGATCTCCTGCCGGCGCCATTTTCCGTACGAAAACGATTCGCGGCGGGAAATCGCTCCCTGACCCCCGCTGGACCTCCAGGAACTTTTGGCCAGCTTGTGGGGGGCCTCCTGACCCCCACGAGACTTGCCAAAAGTCCAGCGGGGGTCCGGAAGGACCTCCTGCCGTCCAATCGTGTTCGTCTATGGCCGCCGCCATTTTTCGGCGCCATTTTGGAAAATGGCGCCGGCTGAAGACAACAAGATTCAGGAGCAGGAGCCCGTTCCGGACCGCTGCCGTTCCGGACCGCCGCTGGACCCGCAGGTTATTTAACTCATTTGGGGGGGGGGTTCGGGAGGGTGGGGGATTTAATTTAAAGGGTCGGGGGTGGGTTTTAGGGGGTTTTAATGTGCCGGTTTTGCGATTTTTAGATTTTTAGATTTTTCACGATTTTTCACGATTTTTCACGATTTTTCACGATATTTTACCCCCCCAAACGGCAACAATACGATTCCCTCCCCCTCCCAGCCGAAATCGATCGTTAAGACGATCGAGGACACGATTCACATCCCTAATATTTAGCTCATTTGCCATAGTCACTTTTCATTGTTCTGCCTTCACCTCTGGTACTTGGGTGTGTCACCTTTCCCATTGACGGTGCCACAAGAGGGAAAATGATATAATTCAGAACTTTGGTTCAGAACTTTGGCTCATTCAGCCAGTCCCAGAATCCTCAGCTGGCTGATTCACACTGACACTGTTGAAATACAGTGACCTTCTGACCATCTCAGACTCAAGAATGTATAAGATCTGGGAAACTTGTATGCTCTGCAAAGCCCATAATTAAAGGCCAGGTGGGCATCAATGGCAATATTTAACTCATAATACAAGGAAGCTTGGTTCTCACGAAACCAAAATACAAGCTTGTGTCTCACAGATGCCTATCTCTACTGACAGGAGCCAGGTGAACGAAGATTCCCTAAGGTTACAGCTTTAATTAAAGTACTGGCACCAACAAGGGAGGCCTATTCAATGGGTCACATAGAAGAAACCAACGGCGGGAGCTTCAGGCACTATTCTGTTGAAACCTCACTGGACAAGATCATTTACAGGACAAAAGGAGTATCTGGAGAGTAATGGCAAATGAGCTACACCGGGGAAAAACTTGTCAGGGCAGTTCAGAGGATAGGTTGTCATGACCACAGCATGATGTGTCTCTGTAAATGAGTCTTTGGGCAGTCACGTAATTCTAGAAGTTTCGGCAATACTGTATGTTTAACTATAAAAGAAGGGTCACTTCCTGTATTCAATGAGATGCTGGTCGTTTTGAAAGACAAAGGGCACCCAGTATCCAGCATCTCCCAGGAACACTTATAATGCCAAATAAAATTTACTTTATACCGTTTACTGAGTCTAAGTGTTCTTGTGTGCCTGGCCCTAAGTACAGAAAATTATGTACAAAGGTCACGCCATTGTGTCTTCTATAAGCAGACACCACCTACTCACCGCCTCTGCTCCTCATCACAGCATTTGGTTGAGATTCCATTGTTCTCCCTTGCCCGATTAGCAATCTGTTGCAAATGAATCTTTTTATCGCAGGCCCTGTTCTCTGAAACAGCTGTTAGCAGCTACTAGAGTAGAGAGTGATCTTTCTTAGTTTAGAAAGAAGCTAAAGATATATCTCTTTTCTCTAGCCTTCCCAGATTGAAGATTGCTCGATCTTGTTATGTTTTTTTTTCCACAAGCGATGCATAGCATTGTTGCTTTTTAGTTGTTTTGGCATATTTATGTTTTGTGTTGCATAAGGTTTTATTATGCTTTAATGTGTATATTGACTGTAATTTTATTTATTTATTTATTTTATATACCGACGTTCGATCGAGATATCACATCGGTTTCCAGATAACTAAAAGAATAGGGTAGAAACAGCCCTATTTTACATTATAACATTGTAATAAATATAATAAATTATAACATTGTAATAAATATAACGCATTATAACAGAAATAACAGGATTACATAGAACATTTGAATATAGTATATAACATATGTACAAAATGACAATCCACTGATATTGGTGGATCAGTGGAATACAAATAGTGGAAATAAATAGATAATGCTTTGGTTTTTAATCAAAAGTCTTGCCTTAGTTTTAAAGCATATATTATGACAGTACAGCATAAATCAAGCTCAATACCTTGAGGTGTGTGGGCCATCAGTTTAATTAGCTTCTCACAGCCTGCCATAATTTGTCTTCATAAAGGGTGAAATAAATGTTCTTATGCATTGTTAAGTTGAAAAATAATTGTTACTCATAATTTGTACTTTAGTAGCTTTCTATACTTATTTAAAGCACTGTTGACATCTATAGGATATCCTCCCATTATCTATAGTCCATAGAACCCCTTACATTGGCCCACTAAACATTCTTTAACACTGTTTAGGGAGGAACCAATTTTAAAGCAGCAGTTCCAGCAAGCATCTTTTTTTTAATATAATTAATTCACTTAGCAATATAAACTAGAGGTGGGTTAAATTGTTCCATAATATTATTGTGTTGAACTATTAATAGTTCAATATTATTGTGTTGAACTATGTGTTGAACTATGTGTTGAACTATTAATCATATCTAACAGGCAACCGCTCCCAGACATCCCACTTGCATACTCATCCACCACCTTCCCCTCGCACACTCGCAACTTAGGTGTCCTTATTGATAATCATCTCACCTTTAAACCTTTCATTAAATCCATCATAAAGGAGTGCTATTTTAAGCTACAAATGATAAAAAAAACTCAGACCTCTGCTACACTTCTCTGATTTCCGTACAGTTCTCCAGTCTATTATTTTGTCTAAAATAGTCTACTGTAACACACTCTTTCTTGGCATCCCCGCAACACACACCAAGCCATTACAACTATTACAAAATGCCGCCGCTCGGATACTGTCAAATACAAAAAAAAGAGACCATATCACTCCCACACTTATCGAACTACACTGGCTCCCAATACACTCACGAATTCTTTATAAAGCACTCTCCATCATACACAAAAGTCTGCTAAACTCCAACCTCAATTTGATCAACCCCCCCCCCCTCCTCCCCCGCACCTCCAATAGACCCACCCGCCCAGCCCTCCAAGGAACCCTACGTGTCCAACCCATCAAATCTTTTAAACTCTCCTCCACTATAAGCAGAGCTTTTTCTCTCGCCGGCCCCACCATATGGAACTCCCTGCCTCATGATATACGCCTGGAGACATATACACCCACTTTCAAAAAAAACTGAAAACCTGGCTCTTTCAACAAGCCTACCCCATGTCACCCCCCACTACATAAAACTCCTCTGTAATTTATCCATCGATATATGACTAAAAATGCCTTATGTCCGCTGATTTTGTACTGTGCACCTGGACACTTATGTTTATAGTTATGGTTACTATTTTTGTTGTATCTACTCATTGATCATGTTCCTGGTTCCTGTTTCGTTTCAGTTCCTGCTCCTGATCCTGGTATTCATTCCTGCTGTGTCCTGTGTCTACCCTGCTTGTTCCTACAGACCGATTATCTCCTGGACCTGACCACTGCTTTGCCTGACCACGCTACTGATTATCTCCTGGACCCGACCATAGCTTCATCTGACTACAACTCTGCTTGATTCCTGGTTTGACCTTTGCCTTGCCCGATTCCTGGTTCTGACCTCCACCTGTCTTGCCACTCTTCCTTGCCTGCCACCTGACCTGACTTCAGCCTGTTCAACGACACTTCTCTTGAACTCATTCTGGACTTGGCCTCTCAGGCTTTGGCCTGCTCTTACTCGGGCACCCCCGTCTGCCTCTTGCTCTTCCAGGCGTCCGGACCTCCGGGATTCTGCCTCATCCAGATCCGACTACCAACTTCTACTGCTGCTGACCCCTGACTGACCTCCAATTCATCTCTAAGAAGACTTCGGATGGAGGCCCACCTAACTTCAGCCGGCCCCGGTACCCAAGGGCTCAACCTGCGGGGAATGAGGGCTGTTATTGGCGAAGCTCCAGCCGGCCTCCGTCAGTCATCCAGCTCTGCCTGCCAATGGTGGGGACCCATAGGGCTCACCCTATGGGTAGTGTCAACCCCACCTCGGCCCAAGGGTCCACCTCCTGCGCAACAGATTGTCCCTTGAAGTACAATATATTTATTTTTCTTTTTGAGTGTGATAGAGCTGTTTCCTTGCTTGTGTTTCCTACCCACCCATCCCTTATCTTACACACTCTGACTCAAATCTACATTTGTGGACTATTGATCAATTAGGGGGCAGGGAAAGATTTAACATACTAGAAGCCAATTAGTACTTTGGACAAATGTGCAAACAAAACCTTCACTCAAACTTGGCATATAGATTACTGTCCATTTAGGGGTTGGGGAAAGAAATTGTGCATAATAGGAGTCATTTGGTGGCCTCACATAAAAGTACAAAATTAACCCTGACAAAAAGAAATAACAGGTTTATTATAGCTAATTGAAAAACAGATTAGGTTCTTGTCTGGAGAAGGGAATAAGTGATTTCAGTCAAACACAACAAAAATTAAATAAATTTCAGGGGGAACTTCATTGGTAACATTTTGTTAGATCTTTGTGACAATTATTTCTAGATAATCTGGTTTACTTTTGTACCCTATGCAACAAGGCTCTAGAAAGGGTGCCACTCTAAACTGCACATTTTATACATACATTGTTACAGTCGTGGACCCTTGGGCCGGCCGAGACGGTAGATATTATACTGTGGGAACCCACAGGAAGTGTCACAGCTGGGAGGCGGTGCTGAAGGGACCCTGGAGGAGGCTTCACCACTGGAAGCCCAAGGTCCCCCCAGGAGGAGCCCGTAGGGACCCTGGCCTCTTGAACTTAGGCAGGACCCTATGCGACCAAGGATCTGGGCAGTGGCCAAAGAGGTGGATGGTGAGGACGGATGGAACCAGGAGGCCGGAGAGTCTTCACCCTCGGAAGCCCGCAGCTCCCCCGGGAGGAGCCCGTGAAAGCCCGAGCCGCTGGGACTTAGGAGAATCCTCTGGGCCAGCGAGTACCGGATACCTGAGGTGCTGGAAGAAGCTGAAGTCGGGGTCCAGGAGAGAAGCCGGGTCAGAAGCCAGAAGTCAGAGATCCAAAACCAAAGCCAGGGACAGAAGCTGAAGACAGAGTCGTGGGACAGAGCTGGGTCGGAAGCCAGAAGTCAGTCGTCAAATACCAAAACCAGGAGCGGAAGCTGAAGACAAGTCAGGAGATGAAGCCGGGTCAGAAGCCAGAAAACGGAAGACAAAAGAGACGATCCAAGATCCCACGTAGCAACTAGACACTCAGTAACCTGAGAGAACCTCATTGCAAGGTGAGGTTCAGCTGTGGTTGCCGGGTTTAAATAACCCGGCAGCGTCTGACATCATCAGAGGGGCTGTTCTGCAATTCCCGCGCTGGCCCCTTTAAATACAGAGCCCTGGCACGCGCGCCTAGGGGGTGGGGCCAGCTGTAGGCCATTGGCGGTGTCTCCCTCTCGTGGGGAGCACCGCAGTAGGCCGTGTTCCAGGCCTGGTGGCCGATGAGGATCTCCCGCGGCCGGGCCGCATGGTAAGTGGAGGTCCCGGGCACAGCCCGGGACCATAACATACATACTGTATATATTGTACTGTGAGTTTTTGCGATTTTTAGATTTTTAGATTTTTCACGATTTTTCACGATTTTTCACGATTTTTCACGATATTTTACCCCCCCAAACGGCAACAATACGATTCCCTCCCCCTCCCAGCCGAAATCGATCGTTAAGACGATCGAGGACACGATTCACATCCCTAATATTTAGCTCATTTGCCATAGTCACTTTTCATTGTTCTGCCTTCACCTCTGGTACTTGGGTGTGTCACCTTTCCCATTGACGGTGCCACAAGAGGGAAAATGATATAATTCAGAACTTTGGTTCAGAACTTTGGCTCATTCAGCCAGTCCCAGAATCCTCAGCTGGCTGATTCACACTGACACTGTTGAAATACAGTGACCTTCTGACCATCTCAGACTCAAGAATGTATAAGATCTGGGAAACTTGTATGCTCTGCAAAGCCCATAATTAAAGGCCAGGTGGGCATCAATGGCAATATTTAACTCATAATACAAGGAAGCTTGGTTCTCACGAAACCAAAATACAAGCTTGTGTCTCACAGATGCCTATCTCTACTGACAGGAGCCAGGTGAACGAAGATTCCCTAAGGTTACAGCTTTAATTAAAGTACTGGCACCAACAAGGGAGGCCTATTCAATGGGTCACATAGAAGAAACCAACGGCGGGAGCTTCAGGCACTATTCTGTTGAAACCTCACTGGACAAGATCATTTACAGGACAAAAGGAGTATCTGGAGAGTAATGGCAAATGAGCTACACCGGGGAAAAACTTGTCAGGGCAGTTCAGAGGATAGGTTGTCATGACCACAGCATGATGTGTCTCTGTAAATGAGTCTTTGGGCAGTCACGTAATTCTAGAAGTTTCGGCAATACTGTATGTTTAACTATAAAAGAAGGGTCACTTCCTGTATTCAATGAGATGCTGGTCGTTTTGAAAGACAAAGGGCACCCAGTATCCAGCATCTCCCAGGAACACTTATAATGCCAAATAAAATTTACTTTATACCGTTTACTGAGTCTAAGTGTTCTTGTGTGCCTGGCCCTAAGTACAGAAAATTATGTACAAAGGTCACGCCATTGTGTCTTCTATAAGCAGACACCACCTACTCACCGCCTCTGCTCCTCATCACAGCATTTGGTTGAGATTCCATTGTTCTCCCTTGCCCGATTAGCAATCTGTTGCAAATGAATCTTTTTATCGCAGGCCCTGTTCTCTGAAACAGCTGTTAGCAGCTACTAGAGTAGAGAGTGATCTTTCTTAGTTTAGAAAGAAGCTAAAGATATATCTCTTTTCTCTAGCCTTCCCAGATTGAAGATTGCTCGATCTTGTTATGTTTTTTTTTCCACAAGCGATGCATAGCATTGTTGCTTTTTAGTTGTTTTGGCATATTTATGTTTTGTGTTGCATAAGGTTTTATTATGCTTTAATGTGTATATTGACTGTAATTTTATTTATTTATTTATTTTATATACCGACGTTCGATCGAGATATCACATCGGTTTCCAGATAACTAAAAGAATAGGGTAGAAACAGCCCTATTTTACATTATAACATTGTAATAAATATAATAAATTATAACATTGTAATAAATATAACGCATTATAACAGAAATAACAGGATTACATAGAACATTTGAATATAGTATATAACATATGTACAAAATGACAATCCACTGATATTGGTGGATCAGTGGAATACAAATAGTGGAAATAAATAGATAATGCTTTGGTTTTTAATCAAAAGTCTTGCCTTAGTTTTAAAGCATATATTATGACAGTACAGCATAAATCAAGCTCAATACCTTGAGGTGTGTGGGCCATCAGTTTAATTAGCTTCTCACAGCCTGCCATAATTTGTCTTCATAAAGGGTGAAATAAATGTTCTTATGCATTGTTAAGTTGAAAAATAATTGTTACTCATAATTTGTACTTTAGTAGCTTTCTATACTTATTTAAAGCACTGTTGACATCTATAGGATATCCTCCCATTATCTATAGTCCATAGAACCCCTTACATTGGCCCACTAAACATTCTTTAACACTGTTTAGGGAGGAACCAATTTTAAAGCAGCAGTTCCAGCAAGCATCTTTTTTTTAATATAATTAATTCACTTAGCAATATAAACTAGAGGTGGGTTAAATTGTTCCATAATATTATTGTGTTGAACTATTAATAGTTCAATATTATTGTGTTGAACTATGTGTTGAACTATGTGTTGAACTATTAATCATATCTAACAGGCAACCGCTCCCAGACATCCCACTTGCATACTCATCCACCACCTTCCCCTCGCACACTCGCAACTTAGGTGTCCTTATTGATAATCATCTCACCTTTAAACCTTTCATTAAATCCATCATAAAGGAGTGCTATTTTAAGCTACAAATGATAAAAAAAACTCAGACCTCTGCTACACTTCTCTGATTTCCGTACAGTTCTCCAGTCTATTATTTTGTCTAAAATAGTCTACTGTAACACACTCTTTCTTGGCATCCCCGCAACACACACCAAGCCATTACAACTATTACAAAATGCCGCCGCTCGGATACTGTCAAATACAAAAAAAAGAGACCATATCACTCCCACACTTATCGAACTACACTGGCTCCCAATACACTCACGAATTCTTTATAAAGCACTCTCCATCATACACAAAAGTCTGCTAAACTCCAACCTCAATTTGATCAACCCCCCCCCCTCCTCCCCCGCACCTCCAATAGACCCACCCGCCCAGCCCTCCAAGGAACCCTACGTGTCCAACCCATCAAATCTTTTAAACTCTCCTCCACTATAAGCAGAGCTTTTTCTCTCGCCGGCCCCACCATATGGAACTCCCTGCCTCATGATATACGCCTGGAGACATATACACCCACTTTCAAAAAAAAACTGAAAACCTGGCTCTTTCAACAAGCCTACCCCATGTCACCCCCCACTACATAAAACTCCTCTGTAATTTATCCATCGATATATGACTAAAAATGCCTTATGTCCGCTGATTTTGTACTGTGCACCTGGACACTTATGTTTATAGTTATGGTTACTATTTTTGTTGTATCTACTCATTGATCATGTTCCTGGTTCCTGTTTCGTTTCAGTTCCTGCTCCTGATCCTGGTATTCATTCCTGCTGTGTCCTGTGTCTACCCTGCTTGTTCCTACAGACCGATTATCTCCTGGACCTGACCACTGCTTTGCCTGACCACGCTACTGATTATCTCCTGGACCCGACCATAGCTTCATCTGACTACAACTCTGCTTGATTCCTGGTTTGACCTTTGCCTTGCCCGATTCCTGGTTCTGACCTCCACCTGTCTTGCCACTCTTCCTTGCCTGCCACCTGACCTGACTTCAGCCTGTTCAACGACACTTCTCTTGAACTCATTCTGGACTTGGCCTCTCAGGCTTTGGCCTGCTCTTACTCGGGCACCCCCGTCTGCCTCTTGCTCTTCCAGGCGTCCGGACCTCCGGGATTCTGCCTCATCCAGATCCGACTACCAACTTCTACTGCTGCTGACCCCTGACTGACCTCCAATTCATCTCTAAGAAGACTTCGGATGGAGGCCCACCTAACTTCAGCCGGCCCCGGTACCCAAGGGCTCAACCTGCGGGGAATGAGGGCTGTTATTGGCGAAGCTCCAGCCGGCCTCCGTCAGTCATCCAGCTCTGCCTGCCAATGGTGGGGACCCATAGGGCTCACCCTATGGGTAGTGTCAACCCCACCTCGGCCCAAGGGTCCACCTCCTGCGCAACAGATTGTCCCTTGAAGTACAATATATTTATTTTTCTTTTTGAGTGTGATAGAGCTGTTTCCTTGCTTGTGTTTCCTACCCACCCATCCCTTATCTTACACACTCTGACTCAAATCTACATTTGTGGACTATTGATCAATTAGGGGGCAGGGAAAGATTTAACATACTAGAAGCCAATTAGTACTTTGGACAAATGTGCAAACAAAACCTTCACTCAAACTTGGCATATAGATTACTGTCCATTTAGGGGTTGGGGAAAGAAATTGTGCATAATAGGAGTCATTTGGTGGCCTCACATAAAAGTACAAAATTAACCCTGACAAAAAGAAATAACAGGTTTATTATAGCTAATTGAAAAACAGATTAGGTTCTTGTCTGGAGAAGGGAATAAGTGATTTCAGTCAAACACAACAAAAATTAAATAAATTTCAGGGGGAACTTCATTGGTAACATTTTGTTAGATCTTTGTGACAATTATTTCTAGATAATCTGGTTTACTTTTGTACCCTATGCAACAAGGCTCTAGAAAGGGTGCCACTCTAAACTGCACATTTTATACATACATTGTTACAGTCGTGGACCCTTGGGCCGGCCGAGACGGTAGATATTATACTGTGGGAACCCACAGGAAGTGTCACAGCTGGGAGGCGGTGCTGAAGGGACCCTGGAGGAGGCTTCACCACTGGAAGCCCAAGGTCCCCCCAGGAGGAGCCCGTAGGGACCCTGGCCTCTTGAACTTAGGCAGGACCCTATGCGACCAAGGATCTGGGCAGTGGCCAAAGAGGTGGATGGTGAGGACGGATGGAACCAGGAGGCCGGAGAGTCTTCACCCTCGGAAGCCCGCAGCTCCCCCGGGAGGAGCCCGTGAAAGCCCGAGCCGCTGGGACTTAGGAGAATCCTCTGGGCCAGCGAGTACCGGATACCTGAGGTGCTGGAAGAAGCTGAAGTCGGGGTCCAGGAGAGAAGCCGGGTCAGAAGCCAGAAGTCAGAGATCCAAAACCAAAGCCAGGGACAGAAGCTGAAGACAGAGTCGTGGGACAGAGCTGGGTCGGAAGCCAGAAGTCAGTCGTCAAATACCAAAACCAGGAGCGGAAGCTGAAGACAAGTCAGGAGATGAAGCCGGGTCAGAAGCCAGAAAACGGAAGACAAAAGAGACGATCCAAGATCCCACGTAGCAACTAGACACTCAGTAACCTGAGAGAACCTCATTGCAAGGTGAGGTTCAGCTGTGGTTGCCGGGTTTAAATAACCCGGCAGCGTCTGACATCATCAGAGGGGCTGTTCTGCAATTCCCGCGCTGGCCCCTTTAAATACAGAGCCCTGGCACGCGCGCCTAGGGGGTGGGGCCAGCTGTAGGCCATTGGCGGTGTCTCCCTCTCGTGGGGAGCACCGCAGTAGGCCGTGTTCCAGGCCTGGTGGCCGATGAGGATCTCCCGCGGCCGGGCCGCATGGTAAGTGGAGGTCCCGGGCACAGCCCGGGACCATAACATACATACTGTATATATTGTACTGTGAGTTAGGGATGTGCAGCCAAAAAGTTTTCGTTGAATCGGTGATACGTTTTCGTTGAGGGTCGATTCCATTCAATATGGAAGTATGGAGAATTCCCTTAGTTGCATGCACACAACACGCTTGTACTCTTAAAGGGCCCATGGCGGGAATTGGTTTGCAGTGCCCTTGGATGATGTCATTCACTTAGGCCTATATAAGAATTCCAGACCTTCAGTTCCCTGCTCAGCAACAGGTCTCCTGGTGTCCTTGTGTCCCAGAGCTTGTTGCTATTTATGCCCTACTTCTTGCTTGATCTTGCTTGTTCTTGTCTCGTTCCCAGTCTTTTACATTGCCTGGATTCTTCTCTGTCTCTGCCCAGCCTGTTTCTTGATCGTCCAGAGTCTTTTCTTGCTCGTCTTGTCTGTCCTGTTTGTCTCAGCTTAATTCTCTGAATTCTGACCTTAACTTACTTCATGACCTTCTGTTGTCTGCTGTTTGCCATAACTTCTGGCCTGGTATCCGTTTTGCTGTCTGCTCTGATTTCTGGCCTGGTATCCATTCTTCTGTCCAATTCCACTTGAAATTGGATACTTGATCTGGATAGCCCCAGAGACCCACCAGAACCCAGGGGCTCAATCTGCAGGGGAGGCAACTGGTATAGGTAAAGTTCCAGCCAGTCCAGCATATAGGCTTCTCCACCAGCTGCCGGTGAGGGCCTAGTGGATTCACTGTCTAGGCCGTGCCAATCACATTGCAGCAACAAGGGTCCACTATCTCCATTGACGTTACAGTAGGCTGTCAAACCAAGGGGGGTTGGAGGACCTAGCTCTTAACTGGGTGAACTGTTGGATGACTTGAACTGGTAAAATAGCAATGGCGCTAGTGTGCACCCTTTTAAAATCCCCCAGTTTATGTGGCAGAAGTGGGATTTGCACACCCACTTAAAAATAGGTGCATATGTGTGCATGGCCAGGCTATTTTATAACATGCTTGCATATACACATGCATGTTATAAAATGAACTCAGCCCTGGGCATGGGCTGATGAACACACACCCAGGGACACACCAGTTTGAAAGTTACCGTCCCTGTGTTCTACTCATTTAGAAACTAAATATAAACCTGCATGTATCTTCTGTTTAGAAGGAATTTATGTCCTGGGAAAACAAATCAAATTATCTAATCTGTATTTGTTTCTTGGATGGACACATTCCTTTCTGAGCATTTAATACATGGCAGAAACATTGCTGCAATAATCAAACTATCAGGCCGATACAGTAAAGCGCAGCCGCGGTTGCCCATTTTTTAACCCGCTTTGGACGCACGTTTTGAGCGTGTAAGACAGACCCACGATTCAGTATCGGCTTTTACGCATCCTTAGTGCTTGACGAAAAAGACGCGTATCCATTTCCGCCAGGCGCATGTATATGATATGTTAATGATCGGATTAGTTATTCCCCCTGATGCAGTAACGTGCGCCCAAATTATCGCCTTTTTAACCAGCTTATTTACCGCGTCTTTAACCTCAATATTTACCGCCTACCATGACCCTGGCGTTAATGTGGTGTTCAGTCAGCTTCTGACTGGACAGCGTCATGGACAACATGCATATATTGGCACTGGCGATCTTTTTCATGAACGTCCATGAACGGAAGCCACGACCTTGGACGTCCGGCCGAGCATTCAAGGCAGTGGCCATGGACGTTGGAAGGCAGCATGGCCTCCAATCATGGATGCTCGGATAGAGGCGGGAAGGTCCATGAATGGAAGCCCCGACCTTGGATGTCCAGCCGGGCGCTCAAGGCAACGGCCATGGACATTGGAAGGCAGCTGGGCCTCCGATCATGGACCTTCCCGCCTCTATCTGAGTGTCCCTGACCTTGGACGTCCGCCGGGCGCTCAAGGCAGCGGCCATGGACGTTGAAAGGCAGTGGGGCCTCCGATCATGGATGCCCAGATAGAGGCGGGAAGGTCCATGAACGGAAGCCGCGACCTTGGATGTGCGGCTGAGTGCCTGGACGTGGAAGGTTGGGGGTGGCCTCCAAACAAGAGGACGTCCGGATGCTCAGGGCAGCGGCCCCAGTGTCCATGCGGGGTCTGTAGAAAAGAACCATCCACTTACCTGGTGGAATGACATTTGAAATGACATTTGAAATGACAGGTACCAGCACACCATGGGTACTGTAAAGGCGCTGTATACCGCTCTATACTGTAAAATGGATTGTGAACGCCTACTGCTTCATAGGCGCGCTTTGTGCGCTTGTTTGTCGCCATTTGGATTTGCGTCTAATTTGAATACTGAATCGAGCGGCTTGTGAACCAAAATGTGCACGCGTCAAAAGTGCGGGTGCCCAGCACTGCCGCACTTTTTCTTACACGTCTGTACTGTATCGGCCTGTATATATGCTGCAGGGGTGAGGGTGGGAAAGATATTGGGGGGGGGGGGGGGGGGAGGAATCCCTGGGTACTTGTAAATGAAGTCTCAAAATGCAAGAATCCAGTTCTGATTCTGATAAACTGGAAGTACAAAAGAGCAGGAAGAAATTGCTGGTAAAAAAAACCAAAACAAAAAAAGAATGTGTACATTTAGGAATAAAATAGCACTTTGGTGAATCCTTCAAATTTTCCCTTAAATTTAAATGGTGGGTATATCTGTAGACGTTATTGATGCTGCAAAGGCAGCAAAGTCTGTGTGGCATTTCTGCCAATCTATAGCATATTTTACTTGCTTATTTGGATTTAAAAGCATCTTTTCCATATAATCATGCCCATGTTTTATGGCAACTGCACCATTTTTTTTTAAAGTGACAGATCTTTGTTGTGGATTCCAAGGAAATCTGAGGGTTTTAGGCATGTGCTGAAGCAAAATTTTTGTTTCAGTTAATTTTTACATAAGAACATACGGTATGTCATACTGGGTCAGACCAAGGGTTCAACAAGCCCAGTATTCTATGTCCAACAGTGGCCAAGCAGGTCACAAGTACCTGGCAAGTACCCAAACATTAAACAGATCCCATGCTACTAATGCCAGCAAAAGTAGTGGCTATTCCCTATTGATTAATAGAAGTTTATTCTATTAATCTTCTCCAGGAACTTATCCAAACCTTTTTTAAACCCAGATATACTAGCTGCCTTAACCACATCCTCTAGGACAGGGGTGGGCAATTCCAGTCCTCGAGGGCCACAAACCTGTTGAGGTTTTAGGATATCCTAATGAATATGCATGACATAAATTTGCATACAACTGAGGCAGAGTGCATGCAAATCTCTCTCATGCATATTCATTAGGGATATCCTGAAAACCAGACTGGTTTGTGGCCCTCGAGGACCGGAACTGCCCACCCCTGCTCTAGGACCTCATTTTCCCATCTCAGTCCCGGTAATTTGAATTTAACTGTAAAATCCATTCAAATAAACCATAAAAAAGCACCATACAAAACCCCAAACAAAATAACCACCAAATGGTTCAAAATCATTCCTATTTTTGTCCTCTTATCCATCAGGTGTCACACACTCATTCACACTTATGAAACCCCATCTCAGGCACCTCCATAACTATTGTAATTAATATTTCAAAAATTAAAATATTCTAAACTAGTGGTCTAATATATATATATAAGCCCCTCTCTGGTGACCACCACCACCAAAAGGAGTTTTTTGAGGGATTTTACCATATTTCCAGTCCCCAGGGACCCCTCTGATAAACGGGACAGATATCTCTACAAAAAAAACATATTTAGAGCCAAACTCTGGTTGTCGTCAGGTTAATAGAACCTTACAACCTGATCACCAACACTAAAATAAATCATTTTATTATTTTTGAAGTGGTTTTTGATTTTTTGGCACTAGGCATGCCAGTGTGAATCCTGGGTCTTCGAACTCAAGTGGGACCCTCTCACCAAAATCGCACCGTTTTTACATGTTTAAGTTTTCCTGGTTTTTTTTTTTTTTAATTTTTAAAATGCCTTTGGGTACTTCTTTGGCCACCCACTGAAATCATCGCTGACATCAGTGGGAGCCCTGGGCCTTCACTTTCAGTGTCCTGGGGCTTGCCTAAGGATCCCGGCCTCAAGCACTGCCTTGAATTTGCAGAGGCAGCATCCTCAATGCTGCCGCTGCCCTGCTCTGCTCGCGAACGCACAGTGACACAAAGCTGATATGAAATCAGATGATTTTCGCTCACAGCTGCAGCTCAGCTGACATTAGGGATGTGAATCGTTTTTTGACGATTTAAAATATCGTCCGATATATTTTTAATCGTCAAAAATCGTTAGGGCCACGATACAATACCAATTCCCCCGATTCATCGTTAAAAACCCCCTAAAACCCACCCCCGACCCTTTAAATTAAATCCCCCACCCTCCCGAACCCCCCCCCAAATGCTTTAAATTACCTGGGGATCCAGCGGTGGTCCAGAACGGCGGCGGTCCGGAACGGCCCCCTCAATTGAATCCTGTTGTCTTCAGCTGGCGCCATTTTCCAAAATGGCCGCCGCAAAATGGTGGCGGCCATAGACGAAAACGATTCGACGCAGGAGGTCGTTCCGGGAGCGATTTCTTGCCGCGAATCATTTTCCGTAAGGAAAATGGCGCCGGCAGGAGATCGACTGCAGGAGGTCGTTCAGTGGGGGTTCCGGACCGCCGCTGAACGACCTCCTGCAGTCGATCTCCTGCCGGCGCCATTTTCCGTACGGAAAACGATTCGCGGCAAGAAATCGCTCCCGGAACCCCGCTGGACTCCCAGGAACTTTTGGCCAGCTTGGGGGGGCCTCCTGACCCCCACAAAACTTGCCAAAAGTCCAGCGGGGGTCCGGAACGACCTCCTGCGTCGAATCGTTTTCGTCTATGGCCACCGCCATTTTGCGGCGGCCATTTTGGAAAATGGCGCCGGCTGAAGACAACAGGATTCCATTGAGGGGGCCGTTCCAGACCGCCGCCGTTCTGGACCACCGCTGGATCCCCAGGTAATTTAAAGCATTTGGGGGGGTTCGGGAGGGTGGGGGATTTAATTTAAAGGGTCGGGGGTGGGTTTTAGGGGGTTTTAGTGTGTCGGCTCACGATTTTAACGATTTTCACGATAGTTTACACACCCAAACGGCAACAATACGATTCCCTCCCCCTCCCAGCCGAAATCGATCGTTAAGACGATCGAGGACACGATTCACATCTCTAGCTGACATTGAGGAAGTTGGCTCCTCAGCGGCAGCCTCACAATCCACACGCTTCAGCTCCCACCCCCCATGGCCTCAATTTCCTTTCACCGTGAGGAGCTCCCAGGCTCCCTCATGGCTCGTCTTTGCAGCTGAGCCGCTTTCATTTTTATCATGGCTCTCAGCTACTTCAGACAGCCTCCTGTTGCTCTTGCTCCTGGGATTGCCAAAATTGAATTTTTGTGGCCATGCTACCAGGCCCCACACAGTCCCCGAAGGCAGGGCAACACCCAGGGCAGGTAAATAAATGTATTAGTTTTCTTACCCCATTCACACTACCATGCACGTTTAGCCCCTGCCTTGGTCAGTTCTTGGGCATGGAGATATATGGGGAGGGCCACAGAGTAGGGATGTGAATCGTGTGCCCGATCGTTTTAACAATCGGGTTCGGCTGGGAGGGGGGGGGGGAAATCTGATCGTTATGAGATGTGAATTGGAATCGTTTTGATTCCAATTCACATCACTAATTTTTTTTAGTGAGGCCTGCGCCGATAAAAAAAAACCCCACCCCAACCCTTTAAAATTACCCCCTTAGCCTCCCCCACTCTCCCGACCCCCCCCAAAAACTTTTTACACATACCTGGTGGTCCAGGGGGGCCACGAGGAGCGATCTCCCGTTCCCACGCTATCAGCTGCGCTAAAAAAAAAAATGGCGCCGATGGCCCTTTACCCTTACCATGTGACAGGGCAAAGGTAGCGCCGGCGCCATTTTGAATATTGGAAATATGGTCCGCGTGCAGGAGATCGCTCCCGGGCCCCCGCTGGAGCCCCAGGGACTTTTGGCCAGCTTGGGGGGGCCTCCTGACCCCCACAAGACTTGCCAAAAGTCCAGCAGGGTCCAGGAGCGACCTCCTGCACTCTCTGATGCTCTTCTGCACCATTCCAGTGCTTGTTGTTCCAAAATAGCCTTTACTAAAAGAAACTGGTGGGAGGAAAATCAAAGTCCAAAAGACAATACACAAATCCACATTGTGCAGGCTCTTTGCATACTTCCCCCAAAATAGGTAGGCAGAGACAGAAACCCTTCAAGATGGGCCCTCCCAGTACCTGTGGGGTATGGCAGATCTTTTTCTCTGTTCTACTGGAGTCTCTGGCTGATTTGAATTTGATTAATCTTTGATTCTGTGGACTTTCCTAGGCAGGTTATCTCTCCTCTGGCACCTCCCAATACACTTGTCCCTAAGCTTCCAGGGAATCTCTGTCTCCTCAGGAATCCTCAGAATCTGCTGCTCTTTGGGAAACCTTTGTCCTTCCACTCTGTGGACTCCCAGGAGTTCTCTCTTCCTTCAGTTCTTTCTCTGAGATAAGGCCTGGCTAAGCTCTTCTTCGGACCCAGCAGACTCCTTTGAGCAGGATCACTTCTCCCCTCCTGAACCTTCTCTGTGAAGAGATAGGTCCACTGGTACCACTCTCTGAAAAGACAGCATCATACCTGGGAACTCTTCAGATTTCCCCTGGAGACTCAGTAAATTTCCATCAATTGCTAGGAGTCAAGGGAAACACTGAAAAGCTTTGAGCTTCTCCATTTACTGTTCCAACTACTCCACTTCAGCAAGCTTGCAGGTAGGAGAGGGGTAAGCATGGAACAGACACACTGCTGGCAGTATGTGGGGAGAAACTGCAGCAGTGATTCCAGGACTTGGGACTCTGGTGAGTGTGCACAAGTTTGAAAGCAGGGAATGGTAGGAAGGAGAGTGCTAGAGACAGGGAGGGAGGAAGGGAAAGAACGCTGAGGTCATCCCTGGAGGGGAGAAAAAGTGGTGGTGGTAGCAGAGAGAGATCATGTGAATTAACAGGGAAGGGATGAAACAGAAAAAGTTAATGGGTTGAGGGTGAAAGAAGGTAGCCTCAAGAGTAATCTAAGGAAATATTTCTTTACAGAAAGGGTGGTGGATGTATGGAATAGCCTCCCCCTGGAAGTGGTGGAGACAAGGACAGAATCTGCATTCATGAAAGCATGGGATAAGCACAGAGAATCTCTGATGGAATGGTAGAGATTGTAAAGCTGAGCAGTTGGTGTGGATGGGCAAACAAGATAGGTCGTCTTGTTTGCATGATACTCATTATTCCTTCCTCTTACCTTCCCCTGCTAATCAACAGCAATCTCAGGATGTCCACAACTGTAAAGATCACAAAGCATGGATGCACCCACCCAGAACCCCAGGTCTTGGAATCCTATTAACAACTTCCTCTTCCTTTGTATCACATAGGTGCAGGGAATTTATAGCCATACAGAACCTCTCTCAGTGGGGGTCTGTAAGTGCTGGAGAGAGTCAGAAAATGAAAATGGTTTGTGATTAAGTATGGTTTAGCCTTTTTGGCATCTTGCCTTAAGTTTGTATTAATGTCAGGGTGGATCCTCTTCTTCTGTTTGGGGCAGACATCACTTAAATGGTTTTACAAGTCTGGTAAAGGATGATGAAATTCATGTATGTAATGAGGCCTAGAATAAGGATGTGCTTTCATTTGAAATGACAAATTTAATGTCATAGTACATTTCCTATATTGTTTCATGTCTTTTTTTTAAAAATAACAGGAAAAAATTATGAAATTTTGTTTTATTTTCTATCGGTTTTAGTGCACACTATTTAACAATGTGCTGAAACAAAAAAAAAAAAAAGAAAAGAAAAACAAATCCCAATGAAATGGAATTCCAATGAGAGCCTCCTCCCAGCTTTTGTTGCTCTGCACACCCCTTGCTGATAATACATTTTGCACCTCAGGATCTAGCTTGTCCCTCAGGCCCCTTCCTCTGCTCAGTATTGGCCTATTCACTGTTATTCAGACGTTCATACTCAGAATCCCATTTTCATAGCCATGTCCTCTATTCCATCTTCTTAATGAATCCCCTTCTCTCTCACATCCCATAGTCCTCATAAGAGATGGCCTATCCATACATTTTCTTGAATTTTAACGATTAACCTTTAATGGGATCCCGGAGTAGGAAGCTTAACTGGATCTTAAACTATTCACAAATGGGTTTCCCATGCCGGATCCCATCGCTGCTCTAAGTGCACATTCTGACAGATTATAAGCTACTCAAATGTCTCTTTTCATTTAAATTGTTTTATAATCTGCCTTGAGACCAACTTTGGGAAAAGACAGAATATCAAATGTCCATAAATAAATTGGTAAATGGAGCCAGAGCATAATTTTCTGTTTTAAATTGTTATCAGGGTAGGCCTTATTCTGCTGAACATTTAGTGGAACACTCTCTGCTTAGTGACTTGATGGCCAGTGTTAGGGATCTGGGTTGCGGGCTCCTGAAAGAGGGAGGAGTTAGCAATCTTGTTAGGAATCTCGATTGCGAGCTCCTGAAGAGGGAAGAGTTAGCAACCTGTTATGAGCTACTCCTCAAGAAGGGAGGAGTTAGCAATCTGTTAGGAATCTCCGGGAGGAGTTAGCAATCTGTTATGAATCTGCTCCTGTGGAAGGAGGAGTTAGCAATCTGATATGCTCAGCTCCTGTAGAGGGAGTAGATAACAATCTGTTTGGTTTTAGACTGCGGAGTTAGCAATCTGTTATGAATCTGTTGCTGAAGACTCCTGATGGGGAAGGAGTAGCAATCTGTACCAGCGGAGTGCTTGGAGAGGGCACTCAGCTGTAGAGGAATGTAGATAGGTGGATCCTTGGACTGATGGCAGATGACAGCTCCCCCCCCAGGAGGATATCCTGAGAGGAACCACCAGCTAGGCTTGGGTATGGAGTCAGACACAGATAGTTCTTTTATTAGACAGGTTAGTAGAACCACCAGAGGTGGCAGTAGTGACGTCCCTCAGGTACTGGAACAGCGATCCCAGGGTTGCTAAGCTGTAGAGAGACTATAGATAGTGAGTAGACAGGGTATGCTGTATTCATAGCCAGAACTAGATGACAAATCTCACATAAGGTCTTAAGGAAGCTCAGTAGCTGGAAAGGGTTAGGCCCTCGAGGAGCGAGTACCTGGTTCCAGGAAAAGCTCTGAGAGAGCGATTGTAACTCACAAATGTCTGTATCTGCGATAGCTTCCAGGCAGTAGAGAATCTTCAGAGTGTCCAGGAACATGGGCCCTCGAGGAGCGAGTACCAGTTCCTATCTGCAATCTGAAATAAAGAAAAGAGAGCGAGGCCCCCGAGAAGCAGGTACCCTTGGTAAGTCCGAGGAGGCAGAGTAGCTTAGAGAGACTAGCGAGTCAAAACAATCCCCGCTATCAATCCTTGCTAACTCGATTCTTTAGCGAATACTGAGACCTTTTATATTGGAAGCGGATGACATGAACTCAGGGGGACGCCCCCAAGGTTTGCGCCCTTGCTGGTACATCAATCGGAGATCACGCACGCGTGCGCCCTACGTCATCAGGAACATGGCAGATCCACATCATCGAGCCGGTCTCTGGACGCCGGAGGGAGACAGCATGGAGATACCGCGGCAGCAAACCGTCCATCAGACCCAGAGGGAGTCGCCACAGAGGTAGAGAGGGCGGAGTGAGGGCATCGAGCAGCGACTGACGCAACAGCCAGTTATTTCACATACTCACTCTGATTTAACATTGCTTTATTAGTGAATAAATACATTTTGAAAATGTTTTACATCTGATCAGTATTTATCTATCATGTTTGATGGGAATAAATCCCCAAATCACTACCCATATATAACTTTTAAGTTTTACTGTATCAGGATGCCATCTGTTAATGTTATAGTTTGGATTTTGAATTTTTACTGCAGATAGAAAAACGAGCACATAGGTATGCTAGTGCTGAATAAATCAGTGAATAATAATTAGATTATAATGCATGGCAAGAGTCAAGGAGCAAATGTGGGCTAAGGAATTGTAAAATAAGTTAGAGTTAAGAAGCAGAAATGTATCAAAACACACAGGCAAGTGCGGCTGGAATAATAATAAATATTATTAAAACCCTTTCATTTTAGATTCGATCTGTATAGAAAATGTGATGAGTTGAGCTTTTGGTGCAGAGTTGCTGCCACCTACATTTCTGTCTGCCACAAATTTATCCCTACAGATCCTGAATCTAAAGTACATATTTTGAATTAATGACATAATACCTCAGTGGAAAATGATTTCAATAGCTTAGAGTGAATTAATTTATTGGAAAATAAGCTTCCTTGCATGAAACTAGGTATCCAGCCAATAATTTAATCAGTGAAAGGAAATCATTTATTATCCCTTTGGTGCTTGTGTTACCTTTTACCTTTAACTTGTGATTCTTGCATTCTGTTTGGGTAGTAACAAAGAAGTCCATATTCAAAGCCATTTAAACAGATACCTCACAAGTTATCTGTCTAAATGGCAAGTTTTGGGATATTCAGTCACTTATCTTGCTAAATTATAGCCTAATAAGTCATTATTTGGCTATAATTTAGCCAGATTAAAAAAAGGTGTTCCTGGGGTCTTCCTGGTGCTTAACTTAGCTGATTTACAGCTATAACTAGCTGAGCTAGCTAGATAACTTTAAAATTCCTTCACAGAAGGTCTAAAGTTATCTGGCCACACAAGGCCAGATAACATGCTACTTAACTAGATTTCTTCAAAAGTTATCTGGTTAAGTGGCGATCCTGTCAAAAAATAAAAAAAGGTGCACTGCAGGCCTCCCACTTTGATTCTCATCCCACCACAACAATTATTACCCCCCCCCCCCAGCTTGCCAGGACCCCCCTCAAATGCCTCTAAATTTTAAAAATATCCTTTACCATTGCCGTCCCTCCTGCCGTCTCCCTCTCCTTCCCCAGTAAATATTTTTGAAAAATACTACCTCCTCACCACACTGCCACCCTGCCCCCAAAGGCCTCCCACCCACCCACCTAGTACCTGAATTGTCAACTCTTTTTAAAACCCGGGCTTGCGGTAAATAGCTAGCAATGATGCTGGAAGTGTAAGCTGGGGGGGGGTATGGGGGGTGAGCATTCTTGCATTATTGTTCTTGTGAAAATATGAATGCAAAAAAATGTTTTAATATGTGTAATAGTTTTTTTTTCATTAATATTTAATTGAGATTTTATCAATTCTACATTAATAAAACATAGATATTCAGGAAACAGCAAACGACAAACAAATCTTTAAGTAATTTGACTAATGTCATCAACCTAATCTAGTCCACATTACTTTGGGGGAGTGCTATAACAAGCAAATATTTTCTACATATAATTCAAATCATGAGAGACATTTTAAATGTGTATTTTCATCAATACCTCAGCAATTCTCTAGGGGCTCTTAGGGAAGATAAGGCCATTGCAGAAAGACTCAATGAATTCTTTGCTTCCGTATTTACTAATGAGGATGTTGGGGAGATACCAGTTCCGGAGATGGTTTTCAGGGGTGATGAGTCAGACGAACTGAACGAAATCACTGTGAACCTGGAAGATGTAGTAGGCCATATTGACAAACTAAAGAGTAGCAAATCGCCTGGAACGGATGGTATGCATCCTAGGGTACTAAAGGAACTACAAAATGAAATTTCTGATCTATTAGTTAACATTTGTAACCTATCATTAAAATCATCCATTGTACCTGAAGACTGAAGTGTGGCCAATGTAACTCCAATATTTAAAAAAGGCTCCAGGGGTGATCCGGGTAACTATAGACAGTGAGCCTGACTTCAGTGCTGGGAAAAATAGTGGAAACTATTCTCAAGAGCAAAATCGTAGAGCATATAGAAAGACATGATTTAATGGAACACAGTCAACATGGATTAACCCAAGGGAAGTCTTGCCTAACAAATCTGCTTCATTTTTTTGAAGGGGTTAATAAACATGTGGATAAAGGTGAACTGGTAGATGTAATGTATTTGGATTTTCAGAAGGCATTTGACAAAGTCCCTCATGAGAGGCTTCTACGAAAACTAAAAAGTTATGGGATGGAAGGCGATGTCCTTTCGTGGATTACAAACTGGTTAAAAGACAGGAAACAGAGAGTAGGATTAAATGGTCAATTTTCTCAGTGGAAAAGGGTAAACAGTGGAGTGCCTCAGGGATCTGTACTTGGACCTATGCTTTTCAATATATATATAATCTGGAAAGGAATACGAGTGAGATTACCAAATTTGCAGATGATACAAAATTATTCAGTTGTTAAATCACAAGCGGAATGTGATACATTACAGGAGGATCTTGCAAGACAGGAAGAATGGGCATCCAAATGGCAGATGAAATTTAATGTGGACAAGTGCAAGGTGTTGCATATAGGGAAAAATAACCCTTGCTGTAGTTACACGATGTTAGGTTCCATATTAGGAGCTACCACCCAGGAAAAAGATCTAGGCATCATAGTGGATAATTCTTTAAAATCGTCGGTTCAGTGTGCTGCAGCAGTCAAAAAAGCAAACAGAATGTTAGGAATTATTAGGAAGGGAATGGTTAATAAAACGGAAAATTTCATAATGCCTCTATATCGCTCCATGGTGAGACAGCACCTTGAATACTGTGTACAATTCTGGTCGCCACATCTAAAAAAAGATATAGTTGCGATTGAGAAGGTACAGAGAAGGGCAACCAAAATGATAAAGGGGATGGAACAGCTCCCCTATGAGGAAAGTGTTAGCTTCGTGGACCCTTGGGCCGATCGGAACCAGAAGATGGACTGCCTTAGAGAGGTTGTGATACTGGTTCCAACCGGGAGGCGGCGAAGGCGGGCTCGCGGACAGCTGAGAGGAAGACACGAAGGGCCCTATGCGACCAAGGGCCAGGAGAAGAGGCTGACCTGGTGGGAGAGGATCTTCGCCCTGGAAGCCGGTACTCCCCCGAGAGGAGCTCGTAAGAGTCCGGCCGCTGGGACTTAGGAGATTCACCCTGGAAGCCGGTGTCACCCTGGGAGGAGCCCGTAGGAACCCGGCCGCTGGGACTTAGGAGATCCCTACTGACGGAGTCGTTGCTCACCAGGCCAGGGTCAGATGCCGGAGGATCGCCGTCAGCCAGTCCGAGTCCAGAGCCAGAGGATCGTTGTCAGCCAGTCCGAGTCAAGAGCCAGAGGGGTACCGTAAGCCAAACCGAGTCGAGAGCCAGAAAATCACCGAAGCCAAGCTGAAGTCAGGAACCAGGAAGAACCACAAGCCAATCCGAAGTCGAAAACCAGAAGATCAAGCGACGAGCAGGAACACAGCAACTGAGAGCAGGACGAACCTGGGAACCTCGTTGCAAGGCCCTGAGGAGAGGGACTGCAGGGCTTAAGTAGCCCAAGCGCGTCTGACGTCACAGGATGGAGGAGGCTGGTTTCCCGCGCCTGGCCCTTTAAGACTCGGGCCGAGACGCGCGAGTGCCCCTAGGGGGCGGAGCCAGCCGCGGCAGGACGCCGGCTGCTCCGGCGGCGCGGAAGCAGCACGGGGGAAGCGGAGGCAGGCCCGGGCGCCGCGTGGGGACGTCGGGAGCGCGGCGGTACGGGCCCCCGGAGACCTGGGGAGAGCCGGGAAGGAGCGGAACCCCCGAGTGGTGAGTGAAGCGGCCGGAGCCGACCCGGAGCCGCAACAGAAAGGCTGAAGAGGTTAGGGATGTTCAGCTTGGAGAAGAAACGGCTGAGGGGGGATATGATAGAGGTCTTTAAGATCATGAGAGGTCTTGAATGAGTAGATGTGACTCGGTTATTTACACTTTCAAATAATAGAAGGACTAGGGGGCATTCCATGAAGTTAGCAAGTAGCACATTTAAGACTAATCGGAGAAAATTCTTTTTCACTCAACGCACAATAAATCTCTGGAATTTGTTGCTAGACGATGTGGTTAGTGCAGTTAGTGTAGCTGGGTTCAAAAAAGGTTTGGATAAGTTCTTGCAGGAGAAGTCCATTAACGGCTATTAATCAAGTTTACTTAGGGAATAGCCACTGCTATTAATTGCATCAGTAGCATGGGATCTTCTTAGAGTTTGGGTAATTGCCAGGTTCTTGTGGCCTGGTTTGGCCTCTGTTGGAAACAGGATGGTGGGCTAGATGGACCCTTGGTCTGACCCAGCATGGCAATTTCTTATGTTCTTATGTTTTATTCAGTATTTTGCTCTTTATCTCGAAGGAAATTTTCCAAATGAGTGGGGTCAAGGAAAACAAATGTATTTCCCTGTACAGTAATACAACATTTACAGGGCAATTTGAGAAATAATAATCCCCCTAAGGATAAAACCCTTGCTTTTAACAACAAGAAATGTTTTCTTCTCATCTGAGTACTTTTTTTGCTACACCCGGGAATATCTTAATTTTTTTTGCCACAATAGAGAAAATCCTTATTTTTTAAATACTTTTGTAACACCAAATTCTTGTCTCTTTCACTATTAAAGGTAACTAAAAGAGTAGCCCTTGTTGGGATGTCATCAATTGATGCCTCTAAGAATGATGTTAAATCGGGGCTATTTCCTTGTATTAAATCTATTCCTTCTTCAGGACCTAAGGAGCTAACTCTAGATCTAGGTAATTAACAAATCTTAGACAATACCATTTCTTGATATGAGGGAATTTGTAATACTTCATTCAAATATTTCCGAGGTAGCTCAGTAGCCGATAAAAGTCTGGTGATGGGGAAGTTAAAAAAACGGAGATTCTTAGATCTCAATACATTTTCCAAACCTTCAAGTTGTCTAGACATCACCAGACTATCTTTAATAAAAGATGTATTTACTGCTTGTAAATTTACTCCTTCTGTATTAACCACAGAGTAATTACTTTCCAAGTTATTTAAGCAGTTTGAATGGTCTTGAAGCATATTTTTTGTTTCAGTGTTAAAGGACAGGAATTGTGACATAGCCTGCGCTAATAATTTCTCCATACTATTCACAGATCTTCAAACATCCAGCAATGTCACATTTTTTAAATCAGGCAAATCTACATTTGAACTTTCCATATTATCTAAAGGAATTGCCACTGCCACTGGAGTTTCCATATCCCCAGTAGCTACAGTTAATTCCTTATTTTGAGAATTACCATTAATTAAGGACAATACACTTAAATTATTTAGATCTCTTTCATTAGTACTAGAGTCTTGACATTGGGGCGATGAATGGTGGCCAGGATTCTGAATCGAGCCCGAAGAAAAGGATACTTCTGGGTTAGGGTTTAGAAAGTCAGAATTTAACCTCCTTACAATATGTGAGTGCATAGGACCTCTTACCGCCGACGTGACTGGAATCAAGGGAAAAAGCTTTATCTTTCTTTTCCTGCCCATGTATTCAATAGGAACGAGCTAATGATGGTAAAGATCATGGCAAGGAGTGCGTCCCTTCGGCACACTCCTTTGGCAGCTCGCTGGCGGCTGCGCGCCGCAGGCCCCTGGTTATATCCGGTCTCACTCACGGTCAGGTGGTTTCTCAGGGGGGCGTGGCTCAACTCGTTCCGGTAGGAAAAAGTTCAGCGATGTTTCTCAGGCTCACGCCAGTCCCACTGGCCGATTCCTCCAATGGGAGGAACTCTCTCCAGGTGCACTCCCCTATGTGTAATAGATTTGCATCGAAACAGCTCCTATGAAGTTTTTCACATTTTAACGTGTACAATTAAATTTTGCAAACATAAATAATGAGCTGATTTGCCTGATTCTTCCGCTTAATTTAATGCTATGCATACATTTTGTCTTGTAGTTTGCATTCACTAAATTAGGCATGCAGAACAGCAATTAATGCACATAGGGCCGGATTTTAAAAGCTCTACATGCGTAAATCGCCTTACGCGCGCCGGGCCTATTTTATAAAGGCCCAGTGACGCGCGTAAAGCCCCGGGACGCGTCAAAGTCCTGGGGCTTGCAAAAAGGTGTAGTCCGGGGGCGGGGCGGGGGCCATTTGCTGCTGTGTTGGCGAATAGTGTGCTGGCAGGCTCCCGGCGTGCGGAACCTGCACCTGCCTCTAGGCAGGCGCAAAAGTTTTGATAACAATTTTGGGGGGAGTTAGAGTAGGGCAAGGGGTGAAATGTTAGGGGAAGGTTAGGTTAGGGGGAAGGGAAGGGGGAAGCCCATGGGCATCGGCGCACGCAAATTATAAAATTGGGTGTACATGTGCGCAGGTCTTAAAATCTACCCCATAGTTTCTAACAATGCAATTACTCACAAATGGGTAAATATTCAAAAGCCGGTGCATGCGAATACCGGAAGATTGTGTGTGGCCAGGTCACGTGCCGCTCGGATTTTCAAAGCAGCCCTGCCACATGCATATCTCCTGGTACGCGTGGAAAACTGGCTCCAGTAAAAAGGAGGCTGGAGGCAGGGTCTGGGCGGGGTGGGAGCCATTAGGCACTGTCCCACTGAAGCGCACGCCAGCAGTCAGTTGGGGCGCGCAAGCTGCTACTGCTCCGGAGATCAGGTAAGTAGTAAAAAAGTAAAAAAAAGATAGGGGATTTTAGAGGTCAGGGTGGATAGGGGAAAAGAGAGGCAGGGTAGATAGGGGTATTAGGAAGTTCCCGCCCAGTCCGCTTCTTTATTGGAGCAGACTGGGAGGGACCTGGGGAAAGGCCTAGTCTGTCGCCACACTCATGTAATAAAATTTACCCCTGTTATGCGCACAAGTTGGCACCCGCGCACACATGCGTGCGGGGTAGTGGATTTTATAACAAGTGCGTGTCAGTGTGCGCATGTTATGAAATCAGCGTGTCTTTTAAAATCCACCTTTTCCTTTATGTGATCACATCTGCAAACTGTAATATGACTTAGTACATCAGCTTCCTGGGTAAAAAGCATTTTGCTCACATAAATTGACTGCTTTAAAAGATGATTGTCCTCAACCATTTAAAAGTCTGTACATTATAACATAAGTTTCATTAGCCATATTGAGAAGATGTGTTCAAGGGAACGTATTTAGGGAAGAGATGGAAAAGTCCACTTGTAGATTGCATTTATAAATGCTGTGGGGCCAGTTTTCAAAGGATTTAAGATCCTAACCTTTAGATTTTGGCTCCTAAATTGGCCCTTTTGTCAGTTCACTAGGGCTGTATTGTGAACGTGGACTCTTGGGCCGACTAGAGTGCAAGGAGGATCCGCTGAAGGAAGGCCTACAGCGGGATTCATAGCCAGGAGGCGGAACGGGACCAGGAGACCAGACAGAACCTTCACCTATACCAACCCTCGTTCCACACAGGTTGAGCCCTTGGGTACTGGACCTGGCAGGACTTAGGCGAGGGTCTCCTGGCGACGAAGAGTCCAGTGAACAGTCCAGGTCAAAGCAGGGGAAGACGGAGAAGGTCCTGAGGTCATGGCAGGCGGCAGCAGTGCAAGATGGAAAACCAGGCCGGAGGTCAGGGCAGGCTGAAGACTAGCGAAGCCAAAGGACGAGTCAGGGGTCAGGACAGGCAGCAGACAGAGATTACCAGAAGCCAAGCCGAAGTCAAGAACCAGAGAATCAAGCCGAATCAGGGGCAGGAGCTGGACCAGGAACACGGGAGCAGGAGCAGAGCAGGAACAGGATCACGGAGGCAGGAACGGAGCTGGAACAGGATCACAGAAGCAGGAAAGGAGCTAGAACAGGATCACGGAGTCAGAAACACAGGAACTGGAACAAGCAGGGACAGCAACTAGTTACTCGGAGAGTCGACCCTGTTGCCAAGGAAGAGAACATTGATCTGAACTGGGCTTAAATAGCCCGGGCGTCTGATGTCATCTTCGGGGGCCGGGCCGAGGTTTCCGCCACGGCCCCTTTAAATTCTGGGCTGGTGCTTGTGTACGCCCCTAAAGAGCGGAGCTGCACCAGGAAGTTGGCGACTTCTCCCCCATGGGGAGAATGCTGCGGGAAGGCCTCGTCGCGGCCCAGAGCCGAGTGAAGCAGGCAGCGGCGGGAAGCTAGGAGAATCAGCAGATGAGGGGGGACCTGGCCGTGGCTGCCCATGACCAGGGTTCCCAACAGTACCCCCTCACACGCCCCCTCCCTTGGGGTCTTGGCTTACTGGGATGGTCTTGATGGAATGACGAAGGAGAGACTTATCCAGGATGTTGGAGGCAGGTTCCCATGTGTTCCCTCCCACGATATTAAGTAATAAGTACTCCCACCGTCAATGGTAGAATCGTACATCCAGAATATCTTATACTTGGTGGATGGTCTCCTCCTCTACTACTGTATTTGAAGGTTCGTGTGGTTTGCAGTGAAAGGTTGAAAGTACCAATGGTTTCAGCAGAGAAACATGGAATATGTTGTGTAGAGGTAAGCTAGGTGGTAGATGTATGTGGTAGGAGACTGTACCCAATCGTTCCGTGACCACAAAGGGACCAATATATTTAGGAACTAAGCGCATGGAGGGAATCCGTAGATGAATATCCTGGGTGCTTACACAGGAGCTCTGCAACGGTGTTTAACAGTGTCCCTCTTTGCGATGGCAACCACCTGCTGCAAGTTAGCTTGGGTGGAGTCCCAGAGAGAATGAAGCTGCTGGGCTGTGAGTTGGGTTGCAGGTGAAGGCACAGTTAGTGGAAGAGGTAAGGGTGGCTTGAGCTGTTTACCAAAGACAACTTGGAAGGGCGAAGCTCCAGTTGCTGAGTGAACATGGTTGTTGTAAGAGAACTTTGCCCAGGGTAGTAGGAGCACCCAATCATCTTGTTTGTCACCTACGAAGGATCAGAGAAAGCCTTTCAAAGAACGGTTGGTCTGTTCCGCTTGCCCATTGCCTTGCGGATGGAAAGCTGACATGAAATCCAAGCGGATCCCAAACATTTTGCAAAGTGCTCTCAGTATTTAGCTGTAAATTGCGAGCCATGATCGGAAGCGATTTGCAGTTGCAGTCCATGTAAGCGGAAAATATGCTGTGTAAATAGTTGAGCAAGCTCTGGTACAGTAGGAAGCTTTGAGAGTGGCACAAAGTGAGCCATCTTTGAGAACCTGTCTACTGGGACCCAGATGACTTGTTTCCCCTCAGACAGGGGGAGAACTACTATAAAGTCTATAGAGAGATGAGTCCAAGGCTCCACTAGTATGGGAAGAGGTTGAAAAGCCCCCAAGGGCGACCCGGTAAGGGCTTTTGGCCAGCACAGGTGAGGCAGGAACTGACATATGCCCGGATGTCCTGATTGACATGTGGCCACCAGTAGTAACGAGTTAGTAATTCTAAGGTTTGGGCCCTGCCCAGATGCCCCACGGTTAGGGAGTCGTGTGCCCAGGAGAGGACTCTCTTCCACAAACAGATGGGCACAACCTTCTTGCCTGCGGGGACAACTTCAGAGGCAGCTGAAGTTGTCCCCGCCTTAGCTGGATCTAGGATGTACTGTGGTGAAATGGGTGTATCCTTAGTCTCAGTGGTAAGGGAGAGCGCATTTGCATGGTCGGCACCATGCACCGGTCGGTACCATAAGGAGAAATTGAAGCGGCTAAAAAACAAGGACCAGCGAGCTTGTCTGGGATTCAGACGTTGGGCTCAACATAGATATTCCAGATTTTTGTGATCAGTATATACCACAATTGAATGCTGGGCTCCCTCCAGTCACTGCCACCACTCTTCAAAGGCCAATTTAATGGCTAGGAGTCCTTTATCACCTATGCCGAAATTTCTCTCAGCAGCAGAGAACTTCCGAGAGAAGTAGGAACAAGGGAGTAATGTATCTTTGTTAGAAACTTGGCTGAGGACAGCCCCTACTGCCAGGTCCTGTTATTGTTTGTAAGGTTTTGGGTGGACCCTTGGACACTGTGGCTGCTGACCATGCCCACGGGGGGAAGTCCCATGAGGGGCCACAGGTCAGGCTCAGCTTTAGGACACAACACAGATAGATCTTTTATTAACAGTATTGAGGAGCCACCAGAGGAGCGAGTACTGGTTCCAGATAGCAACCTGAAAGAGAAGAGAGAGGCCCCCGAGGAGCGGGTACCCCAAATAGAGTAAGTCTAATGGAGAGGCAGAGTAGCTAGGTACAGAGCGTGAATCCCATCCGTAAGGAGTTCACCAGTATGAATACCTGTTGCTAACTCAATTAGCTAGCAGTAGTGTAGGCTTTTCTTTCCAGGATGCGTGATGTCATCACAGGGGGACGCCTCTGAGGTTCGTGCCAAAGAAAGGCAGGTGGACAACATGGTGGGAGGTAGTGTCCAAGCCGGACCGGGGACGCCAGAGAGGACGGCAGGCAGACGCCGTGGCAGCCAAACATCCGTCAACCGTGGGAGGAGTCGCCAGAGAGGTAAGGAGGGTGGAGTGGAGATGTCGGACTGCGACAGTCATAACAGTACCCCCCTTCAAAGGTTGGTCTCCTCTGCGGGTACCAGGTTTAGGTTTTGAAGGATACGCAAGATGAAATTGACGGAGCATCTCTTTATCAAGGATGTTAGCCTGAGTCTCCCAAGAGTTTCTTCGGAGCCAAAACCCTCCCAAGAAAGGAGGTATTCAAGTGTTTTGCCTCGTTTTCAGACATCAAGAATCTCTTTGACCTTGAATTCTAGGTCATCTTCTGCATTGATGGCAGGTGGTTCTTGAGTCTTGGAAGAGAATTCACTGAGTATGAGAGGTTTCAAGAGTGAAACGTGAAAAGCATTGTGGATGTTAGTCCGGGTGGTAACTTCAGACTGTAGGTGATGTTGCCAAGACGTCGGAGGATTGGAAATGGTCCAACGTAGTGAGGAGCAAACCGAGTGGATGGTAATTTCAGTCTGAGATGTTTGGTAGATAACCAGACTTTGTCATCGGATTTGAAGACAGGCGCTTGGGAATGGTGAGCATCATAGAACTTCTTAGCGCGGTCACTCGCTTTAACTAGCATGTCTTTCATCTGAGTCCAGAGGTTATGGATTTCATCAGCAGTAGATTGAGCTGCTGGGGACGTCACTGAGAGCTTCAGTGGAAGTGGTGGTGTGGAGAGCGTCCATATACCACTTCAAAAGGTGTTGATCCAGTTGATGTTGCTGGATGAGAGTTGATGGCGAGTTCAGCCCAAGGTAACAGTTCGGCCCAGTTATTCTGACGGCAACTCACGTAGGCTTGAATGAACCTACGTGATTGCGGATGATAGGCTGAAGTGTAGTCTAGAGAGATGTCGAATAACTTGCACAAGGCCCTCCAGAATCTTGCCATGAATTGAGATCCTTGGTCTGAGACAATGTGTCTTGGTAGGCCGTGAAGGTGAAAAATGTGCGATATGAAGAACTTCGCAAGCTCCAAGGCTGAAGATAAGCCAGGCAGCGCCACGAAATGGGTCATCTTGCTGAAGCGATTTGACTGTTACCCAGATGGTATTCATTCCTCCAGAAGGGGGTAAATCGATTACAAAATCAGTAGCGATATGTGACCAGGGCTGTTCCGGAACTGGCAGTGGTTTGCAGCAATCCCCACGGTTGGCCAGAAGCAGGTTTGTTTTTTGGCACAGTTGGTACAGGATGCCTCGTAGGATAGGGTATCCTTCTTGATAGTAGGCCACCAATAAAACTTCTGGATCTTGAGCAGGGTACGGCGTTGACCAGGATGGACAGCCAGCTTGGAATCGTGCGCCCAAAAGTGCACTTTCTTCCTGAGGTGTTTAAGCACGATGGTCTTACCAGCGGACACAGAATGTGTAGTTGCCAAGATGACTTTCTTCGGGTAAATTATGTGCTGAGGTTCTTCAGGCACATCCTCCGAGAGAAAGGAGCATGACAAGGCATCAGCTCTGGTATTTCTGTCTCCGGGGCGATATTTAAGCACAAAGTCGAAACGAATGAGAAATAAGGACCATCTAGTTTGTCTGTGGTTAAGATGTTGTGCATGGCGGAGATACTCTAGATTTTTGTGGTCCGTGAATACGGTTATTTGATGTTGAGCACCTTCGAGCCAAGGCCGCCATTCCTCAAATGCAAGCTTTATTGCCAAGAGCTCCTTTTCACCGATCCCATAGTTCTTCTCTGCTGGGGAGAAACTTCGTTAGAAGAAAGAGCAGGGACGTAAGGCTCTAGAGTCTCCAGTCTGGCTCAATACAGCCCCCACGCCGACATCTGAAGCGTCAACTTCTTCAATAAAGGGCTTGTTGAGGTCAGGATGCCGCAAGCATGGTTCCGTGGAAAAGGCAGTCTTTAGTTTCTCAAACACGGAAATGGCCTCCGCAGACCATTTTGAAGAGTTGGCACCCTTGCGGGTCATTGCGGTCAAGGGTACTGTTAAAGAAGAGTAGTTCTTTATAAAGCTTCTATAATAGCTGGTAAATCTCAGGAATCGTCTCGGGGTCTTCAGGCTGGTAGGTTGGGAGCAATTTTTGATACTCAAGCTTTTGAGGGTCCATCTGGAAGCCATCTTTAGACATGATATAGCCAAGAAAAGGCACTGAGTCTTTATGAAATTCGCACTTGGAGAGTTTGGCGTAGAGCTGGTGTTCACGGAGTCGGCGTAGTACTTCCTTGACATCCTCTAGATGAGTGGGCAAATCCTGGGGCAATATCAGGATATCATCCAGGTATACCACAACACTCTTGTACAGCAGGTCCCGCAGGATGTCGTTCATCATGTTCTGAAATATAGCAAGTGCATTGCACAGGCCGAAGGGCATCACTAAGTACTCAAAATGGCCATCTTGAGTGTTGAAACCTATTTTCCATTCGTCACCAATACGAATGCGAACTAAGTTGTAGGCCCCCTTTAGGCCAAGGTTTGAGAATATTTTGGCCCCCTGAAGCCGGTCAAACAGCTCTGAGATTAAAGGGAGGGGGTAGCAATCTTTAATCATGATCTTGTTCAGACCTTGGTAATCGATACAAGGATGTAGGGTACCGTCCTTCTTCCCCACAAAGAAGAAGCCTGCGCCGGCTGGTCCCTTCTGTAAATTCTACTTGATGTATTTTGACATCACTTTGTTCTCAATTGCTGAGAGTGGATAGACACGTCCTTTAGGAGGTTCAGAATTGGGTTTCAGTCTTATGGCACAGTCATAGGACCTATACGAAGGAAGGATGTCAACAGCTTCTTTAGAAGACACATCTCTAAAAGATGCATATTGGGGCGGCAGTCCTGGCATCGCTGGAGTAGTAGGCATGCAGATGACAGGAGCAATCTCCTTAAGGCACTTCCCATGACAATCTGGGCCCCAGCGGGAGAGTTCCAAGGATGCCCAGTCAAATTGGGGTTGGTGCGACTGCAACCAGGGTAACCCCAGGATGATAGGGTGCATGGCCTTCTCTAACACAAAGAAGGGAATTGACTCAATATGGAGAGCTCCGGTGCGGAGAGTTACTGGTACAGTTTGGCAAGTCACGTCACCCGGTAAGGGCTCTCAATGGATGGAGGATAGGAGTAGTGGAACCTTCAATGTGACGAGGGGAATCCTCAGATGTTCTACTAGGCGTCAAAGAATAAAGTTGCCTCCTGCCCCTAAATCCACCAGGGCAAGAGTTTGAACCTTAGATGGTCCGCAGTTCAAGGAGACTGGGAGAGAGTGCAGAGGAGAGGGCGAGTAAGGCCTAAGAACAGTCCTCCTGCAGGACTTAGGCCCGTCTGCTTTCCAGATGAATTGGGCATGTTGGGACATCGTGACCAGTCTGTCCACAGTACATGCATAGACCATGCCTCTTCCGAAGTCTTCTCTCTTTGGAAGTCAAATGTCCACGACCAAGTTGCATCGGTTCATCTCCACTGGCAGCAGGAATTAATGGAACAATCCGAGGTGCAGGTTTAGCACTAGCCTCCTTCTGACCAGGTCCTCTATTAGGCCAGAGCTCTTTTACCTTATCACGAAGCCAGTGATTGATCCTAGTAGCCAAAGCGACTAGTTCATCTAGCGAGTCAGGTGTTTCATGAGCGGCCAGCTCGTCTTTCAAGCGAGTATCCAGGCCTCTGAAGAAGAGGGTCTTCCAGAATTTAGGGTCCCAGCAGAGTTCTCTAGCAAGAGTCTTAAACTCTATTGCAAAATCAGCCAGTGGTCGGGTGCCTTACTTCAGGTCCACCAGAGCAGAACCGGCAACGGTCACTTGAGCAGGATCATCGAAAACATATTTAAATAAGTCCAAAAATCCATCTATGTCCTGCAAAATAGGATCCTTGCGTTCCCACAGTATAGCGGCCCAAGACAAGGCCCTTCTATCAAGATAAGATAGAATGTAAGCAGTCTTGGAAAAAGCTGTGGCAACTGAGAAGGCTGTAATGCAAAATGCATGCAGCACTGGTTTAAAAAGCCCCTGGTCTTCTGAATCTCTCTCGAGAAACGAACTGGAGCAGTCAGCGGGACAGCAGTCTTTAAAGTTACTTCATGTAACTGACCTTCATTGCTGGAATTAGCACCTTGGGTCTTCTGTGTGTGCAGCTGATGAAACGCTGAAGTGAGTTTCTCCAGTGCGTCTTGCTGTTCAGAACAATGCCCGCCAGGCCCGGAATGGCCTGTAGGGCATTGAGCTGTGCCGGATCCATGGAGTTAGCAATCTGTTATTGTTTGTAAGATTTTGGGTGGACCCTTGGAAACTGTGGCTGCTGACCATGCCCACAGGGGGAACTCCCGTGAGGGGCCACAGGTCAGGCTCAGCTTAGGACACACATCACAAGATAGATCTTTTATTAACAGTATTGAGGAGCCACCAGAGGTGGCAGTTAGTGAGCAGAGATGAAGCCAGGCTGGGCTTGTAGTCCCTCAGGGCTCTGGAACAGCGATCCCACAATGGCTGTGCTGCAGTGAAGAGAAACTGAGATAGTGAGTACAATGAAGTATATGCAGGGTTCTGGAATAGAGCCTCGCTGGTTGAGTACTCACACAGTGGTTTCTCTCGGTAGGAATCACAGGAGCTGGAGTAGAGGCAGGCCCTCAAGGAGCGAGTACCTGGTTCCAGGGAACAGCTCTGAGAGAGAAGTAGATAGTAACTCACTGATGGTGTAGGCAGCGTTATCTTCCAGGCAGAAGTGAAGTCCAGGCAGCGAGTCCGGGAACATGGGCCCTCGAGGAGCAAGTACCAGTTCCAGACAGCGACCTGAAAGAGAAGAGAGATGCATAGCAATACCCCTTATTCAGTAAGGGGCCGAAAACGCGTGTCCAACCCCCCGAACCTGATAGCGCCCGCAACATGCAAATGCATGTTGATGGCCCTATTAGGTATTCCCGTGCGATTCAGAAAACAAAATGTGCGACCAAGCCGCACATTTTGCTTTCAGAAATTAGCGCCAACCCAAAGGTAGGCGCTAATTTCTTTGGGCACCGGGAAAGTGCACAGAAAAGCAGTAAAAACTGCTTTTTCTGTGTACTCTCCAACTTAATATCATGGCGATATTAAGTCGGAGGTCCCGAAAATTACCAAAAGTAAAAAAAAAAAATAAAAAAATTTGAAGTCGGCCCGAGGCTCGCGGGTCGAAAACCAGACGCTCAATTTTGCCGGCGTCCGGTTTCCAAACCCATGGCTGTCAGCGGGCTCAAGAACTGACGCCGGCAAAATTGAGCGTCGGCTGTCAAACCCGCTGACAGCCGCCGCTCTAGTCCAAAAGGAGGCACTAGGGACTTTACTGTCTCGGCCCGAGAGTAAGTCCAATGGAGAGGCAGAGTAGCTAGGTACGGGGAGCGAATCCCATCCGTAAGGAGTTCACCAGTATGAATACCTGTTGCTAACTCGATTAGCTAGCAGTAGTGTAGGCTTTTTGTATCCAGGATGCGTGACGTCATCATAGGGGGACGCCCCTGAGGTTCGCACCAAAGAAAGTATTTGAAGCAGGGCCACGCGGCGCATGCACCCTAAGGCAGCTGGACAGTATGGCGGGAGGCAGCGCCCAAGCTGGACCAGGGATCCCGGAGAGGACGACAGGCAGACGTCCGTCAACTGTGGGAGGAATCGCCAGAGAGGTAAGGAGGGTGGAGTGGAGACGTTGGACAGCGACAATCGTAACAGGCCCAAAGCGGCTACTTCCATAACAAAAGGGCGTTGGGGATCCGGGTGATGTAGGCAAGAATCCAAGAGGAAAGCTTGTTTTAATTCTTCAAGGCCCGAAAGTGCCGCTAGTGGCCAGTCTTTGGCATTCGCTCCCATCTTAGTGAGAGCAGAATGGAGCTACCTTTTGTGAGTAGTGGGATTTGAATTGTTGGTAGAAGTTCGCACATCCGAGAAAGCGCTGAAGGGCCTTGGTCCCCACTGGACGGGGCCAGTCTTTGATGGCCGATACTTTCTTGGGGTCCATGTGAAATCCCATAGAGGATACAATATATCCCAAGAATGGTAGAGATTGTTGTTCAAACAGACATTTCTCCAACTTGGTGAACAAGCGGTTGTCTCGAAGTCGTTGTAGTCGTTGTAGTTGTAGTCGTTGTAGTACTTGCCGTTGTAGTACTTGCCGTCGATGGGTAGTGTGATCTTTGGAGTATACGAGCAAGTTGTCAAGATAGACGATTACCGATGAGTGGAACATATCTTGGAGGACCTCATTCATAAGATTTTGAAAAACCGCTGGGGGCATTACATAATCCAAATGCAATGCCCAGATTCGCACCAGATTGTAGGCACCTCAAAGGTCGAGCTTCGTAAAGACCTTTAGCTCCTTGTAGATGATCTAAGAGTTCCAGGATGAGTGGAAGTGGATATTCTGTCCCGGTGGGTGATAGCATTGAGATCCCGATAATCTATGCAAGGTCTAAGAGAGCCAGCCTTCTTAGCGACAAAAAAAAGAAGCCGGCTCCCACAGGTGAGGTCGAATGTCGAATAAAGCCACGATCCAAATTCTCCTGGATATAGTGGGACATTTCCTGTGTCTCTGGAAGGGACAGAGGATAAACTCGACCTCGGGGAGGCATGGTTCCCGGTAGCAAATCAATGGCACAATGAAAGGGCCGATGTTCCAGGAGGAGTTCAGCCTTCTCCTTAGAAAAGACGTTAATGTACTCTGAGTACTGTGGTGGCAGTGACAGTGGAGTGCCGGGCAGAGGGATGCATGGCTAAGGTAATGTCGGCAGACATGAAGAGAAGCAAGTCGAGCTCCAGGCAGCAATTTGAAGGGTGTCCCATTTAATGATTGGCGAGTGTTTCTGGAGCCAGGGTAGGCCCAGACAATGGGGTGAATAGCCTTCCCCAGGACAAAAAGTAGGATCACCCAGACCGTTTGTGAATGAGATACAGCCTGGGAGCGGGGTACCGTGGATGGAGGATAGCCCGTAAGGGCAGTGTGCGCGGCAGTACCGGAAGCCGCAGCTGTTGCAGTAGGTCAGCAAGGATAAAGTTTCCTCCTGCCCAGAGTCTATAAAGGCCAAGGTTGAAAACGTCCTGCAAGATATTCTAAGGAGACTGGGATGGTGCATTGGGGAAGCAGGGTTCACGCAGCCTAGGGTCAGCTCCCCAGTGATGCCTAGGTTTGGGAGTTTTTCGGCCGTTTGTTGCATTGGGGCCAGCAAGTCACCCTTGCCCACACAGTAAAGGCAAAGGCCTAGTGAACGGCGGCGCTTCCTCTCCTATGGAGTAAGTGGGCTGAGACCGAGCTGCATGTGCTCTTCTCCCTCAGGAGAGGGAGCAGCGGATGAGAGAAGGATGGAGCCAGAGGAACCGGTCTCTGAGCAGGCCTGACTTCTCGGGCTCGTGCTGAAGCCGGCAGTCGATCCGTCCTGTGAGGTCAAATAATGCTTCGAGGTCATCCAGGAGATCCAGAGCAGTGAGTTCATCCTTTATTAATGGAGACAAACCCTCTAGGTAAATACTTCTTAAGCTGTCCTCCCGCCAACATAGCTCCGACGCCAGGGTGCGGAACTAGACTGCGTAATCGACCAGAGGCCGAGCCCCCTGACGAAGATGAAGGAGTTCTGTAGCAGCAGTAGAATTCCTCATCGAATTCCTGCTTGAAGGCATGAATAAACTGCTGCATATCCCCAAGCAAAGGGTCGCCTTGCTCCCATAGTGGTGAAGCCCAGGCCAGGGCTCGACCATCCAAAAGAGACAATATGTATGTTGTCTTAATCTGGTCTGACGGGAACTGCGCAGGCTGCAGAGCGAACCGCATAAAACAGTGGTTCAAGAAGCCACAGCACTGTGTCGGATCCCCTGCATAACATGGTAGTGCAGGCAAATATAGAGATGCGGCAGGTCCCAGAGCAGGAACAGGAGCTGGAGGCAGAGTTGCAGCTGGAGGTGTTGAGTCCAGACGGTTGGCTAACCTCTCCACGGTAGCTGCTAAGACATCTAGGCAGTGCTGCTGCTGTTGCAGGCACTGGTCCATGCCTGGGATAGCCTGGAGGCCAGAAATGTCTGCCGGTCCATGGCCTTGGCAAATTATTGTGAACGTGGACCCTTGGGCCGGCTAGAGTGCAAAGAGGATCCACTGAAGGGAGGCCTACAGCGGGATTCGAAGGCAGGACCAGGAGACCAGACAGAACCTTCACCTATACCAACCCTCATTCCCCACAGGTTGAACCCTTGGGTACCGGGGCCGACATGACAGGCGAGGCTCTCCTGGCAACGAAGAGTCCAGTGAACAGTCTGGGTTGAGGCAGGGAGAAGCACTGGGAAGACGGAGACTGTCCTGAGGTCGTGGCAGGCTGCAGCGGTGTAGGACGGAAAACCAGGCCAGAGATCAGGGCAGGCTGAAGACTAGCGAAGCCGGAAGACGAGCCAGGGGTCAGGACAGGCAGCAGACAGAGAGTACCAGAAGACAAGCCAAGTCAAGAACCAGAGAATCAAGCCGAATCAGGGGCAAGAGCTGGACAGGAACACGGGAGCAGGAGCAGAGCAGGAACAGGATCACGGAGGCAGGAACGGAGCAGGAACAGGATCACGGAGGCAGGAACGGAGCTGGAACAGGATCACAGAAGCAGGAAAGGAGCTAAAACAGGATCACGGAGTCAGAAACACAGGAACTGGAACAAGCAGGGACAGCAACTAGTTACTCGGAGAGTCGACCTGTTGCCAAGGAAGAGAACATTGATCTGAACTGGGCTTAAATAGCCCGGGCGTCTGACATCATCTTCTGGGGCCAGGCCGAGGTTTCCCACCACGGCCCCTTTAAATTCTGGGCTGGTGCGTGCATGCGCGCCTAAGGTGAGGAGCTGGACCAGGAAGTTGGCGGCGTCTCCCTCGTGGGGAGAACGCTGCGGGAAGGCCCCGTCGTGGCCCGGAGTCAAGTGAAGCAGGCAGCAGCGGGAAGTGAGGAGAATCCTCAGGTGAGGGGGTTCCCAACAGGCTGAGTGCCTAAAGCTAGGCTCCTAGTTTCATTAAGCTCCTAGATTTAGGAACCTAAAAAGTGGGTAGATACTAGGGCAGAGATAGGTCATGGAAACAAAGTTAGGGGCTTGGTACTGATTTTCAACATTAGGCACCTAACTTGGGAGACCAAATCTAGGAAAATGAATAGCAGATCCCTAAATATATGTGAAATTTCAGCTGAAAACCTAGGCTTCTGTGTTCAGTAAAATAGGATAGGGGTGTGCATTCATTTTCGCCGTATTGGCAATCCGCAACGTATAAGTCCCTATTCGTCATATTCATGGGGAGGCGAAACGTATCGTGCCTCCCCACGAATATAACTTATCATCCGTTGCATTCGTTGTCCGCCATTTTGCGATGGCGATTTTAATTTTAATTCTGAGGGGAGCCACGATGGCTTCCCCCATTCCCTCCAAGGCCGCTCCGAAATCAGAGCAGTCTCGAAGGGAACCTTTTTTTTGGCCCACCCCCACCTTCCTCTCCCTTCCCCTATCTAACCCACCCCCAGCCCTAACTAAATCATCCCCTCCCCCCTAACTTTGCTGTAGGCTCTGACACAGGCCGCTGTGTTGGGGCACTCGGCCATGCCCCCGGACCACCAATGTTTGCAAGCCCCGGGACATACGCATGTCCAGGGGCTACCACCCCGGACCACGGCCCCGCCCATGGCCCTGCCCCTGGACCACCAAATTTTTCCAAGCCCCAGGATATACACGCATCCCGGGGCTACCGCACCCAGACTGCGGCCCCGCCCACAGCTCCGCCCCCAGACCGCCAATTTTTGCAAGCCCCGGGACATACACCTGTCCGGGGCTACCGCCCCCAGACCATGGCCCCACCCATGGCCCCGCCCCCGGACAGCCAAATTTTGCAAGTCCCAGGACATACGCACGTCACGAGGCTTGCGCACGCCCCCAAGCCTATGCAAAATAGGCTCGGCGGTGTACTGGGGGGGTGTTTTTAAGGGTTACGCGCGTAACCTACGTGCGTAACCCTTTTAAAATCTGCCCCAAAGGATGCCATTTCGCAGTATCCAGAGCCAAAAACCAGCCCTTTCCTGTGAGTCATCAATGACTCACAGGAAAGGGTCGGACAGGTTGGCACGGATACCGAAATGCAGCATATCAGCATTTATATTCTGTGAAATGCACTGAATGCAGCCAATCGTGCTGTCATTCAGTGCTCGGGGACCATTTTACTGATGACCTAGCACTATATATTCTTCAGCACGAGGCATGCCACACACTTTCTTTGCAGGGGTGGTATGGGGAGGTGGGCTTTAAGGGAAGGAGGCTGCACTGAGTAATAGGCTAGTTAGTAAAGTGAAATAAAAAGCTATTTATTCTTTATTTGGCTGCAGTAACAGCTAGCCCTGTTTGTGTTTTAAGAGGTTTATTATTTAGGTGATCTGAGACGGACTCTGTGTGGCAGGGAGAGAAGCTGCTAGCAGTGCCATTTTTTTTTCATTCACCTTCTGGGCTAGGCTGCAAGCAAGCACAATTTGGGTGTTGTGGCTGGGAGAGATATATTCAATTTTGCTAGAATTTGCATTGGAAAATATATTTCATCGATTTTTGTGCTGTGCCAACAATTCCAGCTATTTTAAACTGAGCTTATTTAATTCAACTCACTCAGTCTCTCTGTGCACTGGGCTTCAGTGGGCAGTGGGTAGTTAAACAGACTGAACTTTATTATTGGGACGGTCTGTGCAGTGAAATCCTCAGTCTTCCTCTTTTGTTCTTACAAGCAAGTTGCGTGTGTGCGCACACCACAGGCATTACATTAGTGCACAGCAAGGCACCGTGACAGTGGGCAGTGGGTAGTTTAACAGACTGAACTTTATTGGGACGGTCTGTGCAGTGAAATCCCCAGTCTGCAAGCGCTGCTAGCTAAGGCAGAGGGGAGAGTACATTTCACCTGCGATATCTGGACCGCCATGAATGCTGCACACTCTTACCTCTCCCTGACAGAACACTGATGGGACCTGGCTGAGGCAGGGGCAGCCAGCAGCTCTATTACTGAACAAGTATCAGGGTGGAGGTGGGCTTTACTGCACATCCACCTGACAGACCAGGCCCATACCGCAGCCAATATGCTAGCATGCATCAGACAGATGCTGGAGGGCTGGCAACTACACCAGTGAGACAGGAATCATCAGGCAGGGTTCTTTGTCACAGACAATGGTGCAAACATGGTTAAGGCAATAAACGACGGGCGGTTTAAGAACATCCGAAGTTTTGCACACACTCTGCACCTGGTAGTGAAGTCAGCTCTAGGGTTGGATTCCAATGACAAAGAGAATGAATACCTGCATAGGTTAATACAGAAGTGCATGAACATAGCAGGGCACTTCCACAGAAGTGTGAAGGCTGGGCAGATTCTCTGAAAAAAGCAGACTGATTTGGAGATGCCTCACAAGCTTCTCATTCAAGACATTGCCACCCAGTGGAATTCTACCTTTATGATGCTGGAGAGGTTAGTGGAGCTGCAGACACCCCTTCATGAACTTTCTGGTACAAAGGACATAGGTGTGCAGAATCCCCTAGGACATCATGATTAGTTAGTCATGAGTCAGCTGGTAAAAATCCTGCAGCCCTTCAAGGATGTCACGGAGGATCTGAGTTCCAAAAGTGTCACCTTGGCTGATATCATCCCTATAGTTAATCTCCTGGATGAACATTTGGAGGCCTTTAAACTGGAAGAGGGAATGACAGTTGATGTGCTGCATTGTCTGGAAGTTTTGCAGCAGCAGGTGAAAGAGAGATTAAGGCCTATAACAGAAGACGGAACATACATGCTCGGTACAGTCTGCGATCCCCATGTGAAAGGGAAACTCATCCTACAGTACGATTGTCTCTTATTGGTGAAGGACCTGCTGTTAGCAAAAGTCCGTGAACAGGAGCGCCATAGGCAGAGACAGATTAGGCGTGAAGCAGAGGTGGAAACAGCGGGAACTTCAGAGAGTTTTCTGCTAGCCCAAGCAGGAGCAGCACTGTGTTAGTGACGGATAGTACATCCTCCTCCACTTCAGAACGCCAAAGGCTTGTTGCCGATAAAGATTCATCTGTTGTGCGATGGGCAAAATAGAAAGCAGATGGCATGAGTGACTCTCAGCCCACCCAAGCAAAGGAGACACCAGCACAGCTGTCAGTGACACGGTATCTCTCAGAGCCAACATAGAACATGCAGACAGATCCACTGGCATATTGGGCACACAAGTCCACTGTCGCCACACCTAGCCAAAGTGGCTCAGCGATATCTGTTATGTCCACCAACCGGGTGTGCCAGTGAAGGTGTCTTTTCAATGACAGGGGATATAATGAGCCCTCACCGCTCAAGACTGCCACCAGAGTTGATGGAAATGCTAGTGTTTTTGAAAGTAAACCTGCCTTTGCTTGCGTTTCCAAATTTTCCCTGTGAATGGGAAGATGAATAAAAGCAATTGAAAGCCTTGCAGCATCTTCAACTGCCTCCCATGCTCAGATAATATAAGGCACTGGCAGCACATGTACCTGACCTAAAATGCTGTGCCTCACCGTCCACTGTCCAGTCCGTACATCCTAAAGGGCCTGACTTCAAATGCTTGCCTGTCCGTCCAGGCCTTATGTCCCTATAAGGGTTTGACTTAGATTGTAAGCCTCTGGGATAGGGAAATACCTACATTTAACCTGCGATATCTGGATTGCCATGAATGCTGCACAGTCTTACCTCTTCCCTGACAGCACACTGGTGGGACCTGGCTGAGGCAGGGGACAGCCAGCAGCTCTATTACTGGACATAGATCAGGGTGGAGGTGGGCTGTACTACACACTCACCTGCACATACCGCAGCCAATATTCTAGCATGGATCAGACAGATGCTGGAGGGCTGACAACTTCTTATGTCCATTACGTGACCTTGACCTCTGTCCTCGACAGCTGTGCTGTCCGTCCAGGCCTTATGTCCCTAGGTGGGAATGACTCTGTCCTATTTTGCTGTGCCTGTCTGTCCAGGACTTATGCAACCTATGTGGGATTGACCTCTGTCCTCGACTGCTGTGCCTGACCATCCAAGCCTTATATCCCTACGTGGGCTTGACCCTCAATTACTGTGCCTGTCCATCCAGGCCTTAGGTTCCTACAAGTGTTTGACCTCAATTGCTGTGCCTGTCCGTCCAGGTCTTATGTACTTACGTGGGATTGACTCTGTCCTCGACTGCTGTGCCAGTCTGCAAGTCCTATGTCCCTAGGTGGCATTGACTCTGTACGTATTGCTGTGCCTGTTCGTCCAGGCCTTATGTTCCTACAAGTGTTTGACCTCGATTGCTTTGCCTTCCATTCAGGCCTTATGTCCCTACGAGGGATTGACCTCTGTTCTCGATTGCTGTGCCTGTCCATCCAGGTCTTACGTCCCTACGTGGGATTGACTCTGTCCTGTATTGCTGTGCCTGTTCGTCCAGGCCTTATGTTCCTACAAGTGTTTGACCTCGATTGCTTTGCCTTTCCATCCAGGCCTTATGTCCCTAAGTGGGATTGACTCTGTGCTCGATTGCTGTGCCTGTCTATCCAGGTCTTACATCTCTACTTGGGATTGACTCTGTCCTCGATTCCTGTGCCAGTCTGTCCAGGACTTATGTTCCTACGTGGGATTGACTCTGTCCTGCATTGCTATGCCTGTCTGTCCAGGCATTATATCCCTATGTGTGATTGACTCTGTCCTATATTGCTCTGCCTCGGAGCAATACAGGTCTTATGTCCCTGCATGGGATTGACTCTGTCCTCAATTGCTGTGCCAGTCTGTCAAGTCCTTATGTCCCTAGGTGGGATTGACTCTGTACAGTATTGCTGTGCCTGTTCGTCCAGGCCTTATGTTCCTACAAGTGTTCGACCTCGATTGCTTTGCCTTTCTGTCCAGGCCTTATGTCCCTACGTGGGATTCACCTCTGTCCTCGATTGCTGTGCCTATCTGTTTAGTCCTTATGACCCTATGTAGGATTGACTGTCTTGTATTGCTGTGCCTGTCTGTCCAGGCCTTATGTTTCTACAAATGTTTGACCTCAGAGTGCTGTGCCTATCTACCCAGGCCTTATATCCCTAGGTGGGATTGACTCTGTCCTGTATTACTGTGCCTTTCCTTCCAGGCCTTATGTCCCTAGAGTGGGAGTGACCCTCTGTCTTGTATTGCTGTGCATGTTCATCCAGGCCTTATGTTCCTACACAGTGTTTTGACCTTGATTGCTTGGCCTTTCCGTCCAGGCCTTATGAGGCTGTGGGGCTGTGGGGTTGACCTCTGTCCTCGTTTTGCTGTGCCTGTTTGTCCAGGCCTTATGTTCCTACAAGTGTATGACCTCGATTGCTTTCCCTTTCCGTCCAGGCCTTATGGCCCTACATGGAGTGACCTCTGTCCTCGATTGCTGTGCCTGTTGGTCCATGCCTTATGTCCCTACGTGGGATTGACTCTGTCCTCCACTGCTGTGCCTGTCCATCCAAGCCTTATGTCCCTACACTGGGCTTGACCTCAATTGCTTGTGCCTGTCCATCCAGCCTTATGTTCCTAGAGAGTTTGACATCGATTTTGCTTTGCCTGTTCGTCCAGGCCTTATGTCCTTAAGTGGGATTCACCTCTTTCCTCGTTTGCTGTGCCTGTCTGGCCCAGCCTTATAACACCTATGTAAGATTGACTCTGTCCTATATTGCTCTGCCTCGGATCAATGCAGGTCTTATATCCCTGCGTGGGATAGACCTCTGTCCTCAATACTGTGCCTGGTCGGTCCATGCCTTATGTCCCTACGTGGGATTGACTTCTGTCTTGTATTGCTGTGCCTGTCCATCCAGCCCTTATGTCCCTACGTGGGATTGACTCTGTCCTCGACTGCTGTGCCTGTCCATCCAGGCCTTAAGTCTCTAGGTGGGATTTGACTCTGTCCTGTATTGGTGTGCTTGTTCGTCCAGGACTTATGTTCGTACAAGTGTTTTTTCCTCGATTACTGTGCTGTCTGTACAGGCCTTATGTCCCTACATGGGATTGACCTCGGTCCTCAACTGCTGTGCCTCTCCTTCCAAGCCTTATGGCCCTACATGGGATTCATCTCTTCTGTCCCTCAATTGCTGTGCCTGTCTGTCCAGGCCTTATGTCCCTAGGTGGGATTGACTCTGTCTTGTATTGCTGTGCCTTCCGTCCAGGACTTATGTCCCTACAAGGGTTTGACTTAGATTGTAAGCCCTCTGGGTATAGGGAAATACCAAATATTACCTGGGTATAATCCACTTGAAGTGCTGGAATAGCTTGAAAAGAGGAATATAAATAAATTAAAAAAAAAAATTGCCATACCTGTCCATCCAGGCCTTACGTCCATAGGTGGGTGGGACCTCGATTGCTGGGCCTGTCCGTTCAGGCCTTATGATCCTACAAATGTATGAACTCGATTGCTCTGTCTGTTCGCCCAGACCTTATGATCCTACAAGTGTTTGACCTCGGTTGCTGTGCCTGTCCGTCCAGGGCCTTACGTCCCTACATGGGATTCACCTCTGTCCTCGATTGTTGTTCCTGTCTGTCCAGGCCTTATGTTTCTACAAGTGTTTGACCTTGACTGCTGTGCCTGTCCATCCATGCCTTATGTCCCTACGTGGGATGACCTCTGTCCTTGATTGCTGTGCCTGTCCATCCAGGCCTTATGTCCTTATGTGGAATGGACTCTGTCCTTGACTGCTGTGCCTGGTCCGTCCAGGCATTATGTTCCTACGTGGGAGTGACCCTCTGTCCTTGACTGCTGTGCCTGTCCATCCAAGCCTTAAGTCCCTATGTGGGCTTGTCCTCGATTGCTGTACCTGTCCGTCCCGGCCTCATGTTCCTAGAATGTTTTTGACATCGATTTGCTTTGCCTGTTCGTCCAGGCCTTATTTCCCTACAAGTGTTTGACCTGGATTGCTGGTGGCTTTCCATCAAGGCCTTAGGTCCCTACGTGGGATTCACCTCTGTCCTCGATTGCTGTGCCTGTATGTCCTGGCCTTATGCCCCTACATGGGATTCTTTTCTGTCCGGTATTGCTGTGCATGTCCATCCAGGCCTTATATCCCTAAGTGGGGATTGACTCTGTCCTGTATGGCTCTGTTCTCGGAGAGCAATACAGGCCTTATGTCCTATGTGCGGGTTTTGACTCTAGGCCCTCGAATGCTGTCCTGTCCATTCAAGCCTTATGCCCCTAGGTGGGATTGACTCTGTCCTGTATTGCTTGTGCCTTTCCTTCCAGGTCTTATGTCCCTACAAGGTTTGACTGAGATTTAAGCCCTCTGGGTATAGGGAAATACCCCTGCAGTACCTGAGTGTAATCCACTATGAGGTGCTGGAAAAGCTTGAAAAGAAATTATAAATAAATTAAAAAAAAAAATTGCCATGCCTGTCCGTCCAGGCCTTATGTCTGTACGTGGGTTTGACCCGGTCCAGTATTGCTGAGCCTGTTTGTCCAGGCTTTATGTCCCTACATGGTTTTAACCTCGATTTGCTGTGACTGTCCATTCAGGCCTTATGTCCCTACAAGTGTTTAACCTCGATTACTTTGCCTGTTCATCCAGGGCCTTATATTCTACAAGTGTTTGACCCTCGATTGCTGTGCCTGTCCATCCAGGCCTTATGTCCTTATGTGGGATTCACCTCTGTCCTCGATTGTTGTGCCTGTCTGTCCAGGCCTTATGTTTCTACAAGTGTTTGACCCTCGATTACTGTGCTGTCCATCCAGGCTTTATGTCCCTAAGTGGGATTTACTCTGTCCTGAATTGCTGTGCCTGTCGGTCCAGGACTTATGTCCCTAGGTGGGATTGACTCTGTCCTATATTGCTGTGCCTGTCCGTCCAGGCCTTATGTCTGTACGTGGGTTTGACCCTGTCCAGTATTGCTGAGCCTGTTTGTCCAGGCTTTATGTCCCTACATGGTTTTAACCTCGATTGCTGTGAGCTGTCCATTCAGGCCTTATGTCCCTACAAGTGTTTAAACCTCGATTACTTGCCTGTTCATCCAGGCCTTATATTCCTACAAGTGTTTGACCTCGATTGCTGTGCCTGTCCATCCAGGCCTTATGTCCCTTATGTGGGATTCACCTCTGTCCTCGATTGTTGTGCCTGTCTGTCCAGGCCTATGTTTCTACAAGTGTTTTGACCTCGATTACTGTGCCTGTCCATCCAGGCTTTATGTCCCTACGTGGGATTGCTCGTCCTCGACTGCTGTGCCTGTCCATCCAGGCCTTATGTCCCTAGGTGGGATTGACTCTGTCCTATATTGCTGTGCCTGTCCGTCCAGGCCTTATGTCCCTACAAGTTTTTGACTTAGATTGTAAGCCATCTGGAGGATAGGGAAATACCTACAGTACCTGAGTGTAATCCACTATGAAGTGCTGGAAAGTTTGAAAAGAGGAATATAAATAAATTTAAAAAAGAAAATTACTGTGCCTTTCATCCAGGCCTTATGTCCCTAGGTGGGATTGACTCTGTCCTGTATTGCTGTGCCGCTTCGTCCGGCCTTATGTCCCTACAAGTGTTTGACCTCAATTGCTTTGCCTGATCGTCCAGGCCTATGTTCCTAGAATGGTTTGACCTCGATTGCTTTGCCTCTTGTCCAGGCCTTAGGTCCTTACGTGGGATTGACCTCTGTCCTCGACTGATGTGCCTCTCTGTCCAAGCCTTATGTCCCTACGTGGGATTCACCTCTGTACTCCATTGCTGTGCCTGTCTGTCCAGGCATTATATACCTAGGTGGGATTGACTCTGTCCTCTATTGCTGTGCCTGTCCGTCGAGGCTTTATGGTTCCTACAAGTGTTGACCTCGATTGCTGTGCCAGTCTGTACAGGCCCTTATGTCCCTACATGGATTGACCTCTGTCCTCGGCTGCTGGGCCTGTCCATCCAAGCCTTTTGTCCCAATGATGGGATTCTCCTCTGGTCCCCTATTGCTGTGCCTGTCCGTCCAGGCCTTATGTTTATTACAGTGTTTGACCTCGATTACTGGCTCCTCTCTGTACAGGCCTTATGTCCCTATGTGGGATTGACTCTGTCCTGATTGCTGTGCCTGTCCATCCAGGCCTTATGTGCCTACATGGGATGACTCTGCCTCGACTGCTGGGCCTGTCCGTCCAGGCCTTAAGTCTCTAGGTGGGATTGACTCTGTCCTGTATGTGCTGTGCCTGTCCGTCCAGGCCTTATGTCCCTACGTGGGATTCTCCCTCTGTCCTGTATTGGTGTGCCTGTCCGTCTAGGCCTTATGTTCGTACAAGTGTTTGACCTCGATTACTGTGCCTGTCTGTACAGGCCTTATGTCCCTACGTGGGATTGACCTCTGTCCTCAACTGCTGTGCCTCTCCTTCCAAGCCTTATGGCCCTACGTGGGATTCAATCTCTTCTGTCCTCAATTGCTGTGCCTGTGTGTCCAGGCCTTATGTCCCTACGTGGGATTGACCCTGCCTGTATTGCTGTGCCTGTCCATCCAGGCCTTATGTCCCTAGGTGGGATTGACTCTGTCCTGTATTGATGTTCCTGTCTGTCCAGGCCTTATGTTCCTACGTGGGATTGAATCTGACCTCGACTGCTATGCTGTCCATCCAGGCCTTATGTTCCTACAAGTGTTTTGACCTCAATTGCTGTGCCAGTCTGTACCAGGCCTTATGTCCCTACATGGGATTGACCTCTATCGTCAACTGCTGTGCCTGTCCATCCAAGCCTTTTGTCCCAACATGGGATTCTTCCTCTATCCTGTATTGCTGTGCCTGTCCGTCTAGGCCTCATGTTCTTACAAGTGTCTGAACCTCGATTACTGTGCCTGTCTGTACAGGCCTTATGTCCCTATGTGGGATTGACTCTGTCCTGTATTGCTGTGCCTGTCCATCCAGGCCTTATGTCTCTACGTGGGATTGACTCTGTCCTCGACTGCTGTGCCTATTCGTCCAGGCCTTAAGTCCCTAGGTGGGATTGACTCTGTCCTGTATTACTGTGCTTTTCTGAGCAGGCCTTATGTCCCTACGTGGGATTCTACTCTGTCCTGTATTGCTGTGCCTGTCCATCCAGGCCTTATGTTCGTACAAGTGTTTGACTTCGATTACTGTGCCTTTCTGTACAGGCCTTATGTCCCTACGTGGGATTGACCTCTGTTCTCAACTGCTGTGCCTCTCCTTCCAAGCCTTATGGCCCTACGTGGGATTCACCTCTGTCCTCAATTGCTATGCCTGTCTGTCCAGGCATTATGTCCCTATGTGGGATTGACCCTGCCTGTATTGCTGTGCCTGTCCATCCAGGCCTTATGTCCCTAGGTGGGATTGACTCTGTCTTTTAATGCTGTTCCTGTCTGTCCAGGCCTTATGTCCCTAGGTGGGATTGACTCTGACCTTGACAGCTGTGCCTGTCCGTCCAGGCCTTATGTTCCTACAAGTGTTTGACCTCAATTGCTGTGCCTGTCCATCCAGGCCTTATGTCTCTAGGTGGGATTGACTCTGTCCTGTATTGCTGTGCCTGTTTGTCCAGGCTTTATGTTCCTACAAGTGTTTGATTTCAATTTCTTTGCCTATCCATCCAGGTCTTATGTCCCTGTGTGGGTTTGACTCTGTCCTTGACTGCTGTGCCTGTCCGTCCAGGCATTATGTCCCTATGTGGGATTGACTCTGTCCTGTATTGCTGTGCCTCTCTTATCGTGTCCTTCTCTCTGTCCATATGTTTTCTCTAAGTCTCAACGCCTTGCTTAGCCTTCTCTTTCAAATTATATTTTTTCCCTCCCAGCCTCCCTATTTTTTCTGTTAATTTAAGTTCTATATGTTTACCTTATAATATGTTTATAAGTTTATATCTCTGTTTTTTTATTAGTTGCCTTGTATTAGACATCAACTATTTTTATTGTTCCATGTTATAACACTCCTGCATATGTTTTTGTTCTCTGTACCACCAATGCGATATCTCTGATGAGCGGCGGTAGTATATAAAACAAATAAATAAATAGATAGATAAATAAATAAATGACAATTCTTCCTAGATATCTATATGTAATGGGTGTTCTCCCCAATATCTGTTTACAAGATCTACTCTTACAATGTTTCATAAAACGATTAGTCACTTTCTTTGGAAAGGGGAAAAAACCTAGGCTAGCCCTGAAAGTTTTGAGGACGGAAACCTTTTAATAAAGGGGTTTTTTGCTTTACCTGATATTAGAATGTATAATCACGTGATCAATTTAAGACATATTGGGAATGGTACATTTTTTATTCTGACCCAGATTTGGAAACAAAATTAGTATCTCCTGTATAATTGAGGTTTACTTTTCATGCTAATTATGCTTTGGTTTCCCAATATGTGCTATCTGCAATATTTGTTTCTCCCCTCATAAAACATGGAGGTGGTTAACGTCTAATCTCTTTTGAATCCACAATTGTCTTTCTTGCGTATTATGGGAAATGTAGTTTCCTTCTTGGTTTGGGACACACCCTTTTTCAAAACTGGAAAACGAAAGGGTTAATTTGTATGCAACAATTGTTTAATACCAATGGGTCAAATATGTCATTTCAAGTTTCATTTAACTACAACAGATCTTTCTCCTTATTATGAAGTCCAAACATTTACATGCAGACTCTTACTGTTACAGATCTTCAAAATTTGAGCTGGCAATTCCTTCAAGATTGGTTTGATATAGAGGATCAGAGTTGTCATTCCGTATGTTTTTTCTATAAACTTTTGGAAGAACAGCTAGAAGACTTGGACCTTGGATAATGCATGGAACAAATAGCATCAGCAATTAAGGGACTCAGTTTTCACTTAACGTTTTTATTGCCAGTTTTTCAGCTGTTGTAAAATCATGTGCAACATACAAATGAGCAAAACTTGTTACAGACTACTTTATAGATTTTATATATCGCAAAGTCAAGCATGTCTGGCCAAATTCACAGATTCTGGACATATGTATTAAAGGGTAAATATTAAAAACCTGGCGCGCGGTAAACAGGCCTTACGTGCGCCGGGCCCATTTTCAAATGGACCCGGCCATGCGCATAAACCCCGGTACGTGAGTAAGTGCTGGGGCCTGAAAAGGGGGTGGTCTGGGTGGCAGAGGGGGCAGTCTGGGGGGGCAGGGAGGGGCAGGCTGGAGGCGCCAGTACAGTGGCCATTTGCCATCATGCTGGGGGAGTGTGCGCCGGCCGACTGCCAGCGCGCGCAAGTTGCTTCTGCTCTGGAGGAGCAGCAACAAAGAACAAAAATAAAGAGGTATTGCAAATTAGGTTTAGGGGATGGGAAGGAGAGGGGAAGGAAGGCTAGGGTAGGGGGTAGGTAAATTATCTCCCAGTCTGCTCCTTAATTGGAGTGGACTGAGAGGGAACTGGGGAAAGCTCTGATGAATTGCCGTGGAAACTTAGCTAAAATCTACCTCCGTGCGTAGAAAATCCGGCACGCATGTGCACAGTCTTCAGATTCGTTGTTATTGGTTCAAATCTTTGAAAGTCCTCCTTGGTTTTATAGTCTGAGCCTGAATCCAAGTTCCTGAGTCCTATCCTCAGTCTTTGGAGTTCTTGTTCCAGCTTCTGTCTTGTTTCATGTCTTTGAGTCCAGTGCCTGTGCAACTATTGGCATGGTCCACAACTTGCCCTGGGATTTTGTAGGGTGCACAGTGGTGCCAGACTCAGAGCCTTTGTCTTGTTCCAAGTCTCCAGAATCATGTCCAAGCCTTTGTCACGTCTTGTCTTGAGTCATCAGCCTTTGTCCTCACGTATAAACCGCTTCCAAGCAGCTGTCCAAAAGGGCTTTTGAGTGACCAGAGGGCTACCCCAGAGACCAGCATTGCGTTGCTGGGTCTCAGTTCCTGGAAAATGTTGGACATCCGAGTGTTCCTATACCAAGCCAATCGAGTTCCTGTTTCCGAGCCAAGAGTATTCCTGTTCAGCCTGCCTGTGCTTGGATGCATTTGCCAGCTGGCGGCGTGATACACGGTGAGCCCCAGAGTTGCGCAGGTCATGTTGCAGCACAGGGTCTCAAGCACCCTCTGTGCTCACAACAATTTTGTACCAACATGTTCTCTCTCTCTTTTTCTCTCAACCCTGTCTCCAGTCTCTTTCACATTCTCCTACTCATCCCCAGCAGTCTCACTCTCAACCCGCAACCCTATACACAGAAGCCATAGCCTCTCCCTCAGCCTCTCCCTCAGCCTCTCCAAAGCAACAGCAGCAGCAGCAGCTTCTGAACCTCCAGCCCACTCCCCACAATAGAAACCTATCAACCCCCTTTTCCATATAGAAGCAGCAGGCACTGACTCCCTCTAAACCCCCTCCCTACATAGTACTTTTGTATGCTGCAGGGATAGTGCAGAAGACCAGCCACAATACATCATAACGCCTCTTGATTTGGCATGCTGGGAAATTAAATCATTGCTGCTGCCGCCTTCTCTGTTCCTCCTTTATTGGTTCTTCAGTTGGTGCAAACCTACTAGGATGCCTCCTATGTGTCACTGGCCTATGACAATAGTCTGTTTACCCATGATAACAGGGGAAAAATGTGAACTAGGAGTCACAATGGGGGATGCACTAGAGGTCCTTGAGAGCCACCAATGGTCCACAGGCCTTAAAAAACACTGATCTATAACAGTTAGTAACACAGTTTATAAAATACTGCACATCACTGCCCTGAAAGAATACATGAATGTAGCAGGGATTAAAACCCACTTTAATATTTTCCCTCTGGTCACAGTGGAAGTAGATACGTTTTGCACATCCTGCACCTTCCCAGCTTCGGGTCCATCCTCTTTTTGGGATGGGTCTCAATGGTATAAATAGTCACTGAGCACGTGCAGTAGGAACAGAGGGAAGGAGAATCCCAGAGGGTTGGTGGTACCAGGGAGGAGAGGGTGAACAAAGAGGGATATTTTGCATACCCATCAGTTTTGATTTGTAATACCTATAGTGCATGCAAATCTATACATCTGAAAAGTGCCCTGTATGTGTTAAAAGAATTTCCCTGACTTTAAATTGCTGAATATATTGAAAATTAAATGCCTGGGAGGTAGGCCCAAGTCTGAATGTATTTGTAAAATAGACCAAGGCCTTGAATGTAATAATCTCCAAGGATTCTTGGTAGAACAAAGTTATGTGACATCATCAGTCCTTTCATAAGACTGTGTGAAGGCTTTATGGCTGAGCATGTCACATGGTGCTTTACATCACCTAACCGGTCATGCCATATGTGCTGCTGTAAGTGAACCACCTGCTTATAAATAATTACTGATTTATGATGTTTTATGTATCTTACTTTTATTTTATTATGTATGTTTTTACTGTAATTTGCATTGAACAATATGGAAATTGCAGAATATAAGAAGGTTTAAAGTATTTTTTTTTAAGGAGAAAGCATGGGTAGGTCCTTAAAGCCTAATCAAGTGAAGAAGTTTTTGAAATTAAGAGTTTTTCTGAGGTTATGAGAGATGACTTTTGGATATTTGGATCAGCTCCTGACTGAAATTGAGGAACCCACAGAGGAAAGAACTGGATCACTGTTCTTGCATCTTGCTCTCAGTTAACAGCAAGATAGAAGACAGATTGAAGTTTTTGAGAGATTGATATTTTCCGGAGTTGAGCTTTCTGAGAAGATGTTTGAAGATTCAACCTATTTTGAAACTGGGGAAATTTACATACCCTTAATGGGGAAGGCATTTTGGACCAGGACACAGCTTAGAGCAGAAGGGACATCAAAAGATGCACTATGGAAAAATAAATCTATTTTTTCTTGATTTGTATTTTCCTTATGCTATTCATGATTGCATGGATCCTACTTTTCAAGGTTAAGTAAATTCATTATTTTAACACCAGCCTGGGACTCTGATATTTTTTGTTCAAGTGTGCCTTTGGGTGTCCTTCAACCCCTTCACTGTGAGTATTGAGACATGTGAGAGAGACTGTGCAGCCTGGTTACCCCACCACAGCCAATAGGGTCCCAGAGGTTCAGGCCTCTTCCCACTGGAGAATCCCAGCCTTGAGGGCTGAAGTCTGGTTTTTGCAAGTGAAAGAGTTCCGTGAGAATAAACAGCCCTAGGACTTTGCTATGACCCTTCGATTAGGTGGCCCAAAACCAAGAGGAAGTTGCACATATATTTCAGAACACGCATATTTTTTAAAAGCAGAGATCTGCATAATTTATATAGCTTTTTATAAAAGTGCACATGTATTTTATGCATTAAATAATTGTAACGTGAGTCTAATAATCTTCAGTTTATGCATGGAGGCATAAAGTCAGCTGACATATGCATGCATCTCACATAAGGAAATACTTGTGTGTGTACTTCCCAAAACCATTTGTCCCAGACTTTCACCAGTTTGATTACACCCTTTACCACTGGCTCCAGACCTTCAACTAAAAACTACAGACAAAAAATAAGTCAGATTTAATATCTAAGACTTGATTAGCAGATGTAAAAGCATGTGCACGTTTGATGATGTAAGCATGTACTCCATTAAAAATATATGTAAATGAGCATGTACTTCCAAACCCCACCCTAGATCACCCTTGAAATGCCCCTCTTTGTTTTTGCATACTTTTCCACATGACAACAGTGCGTGCATGCTCCAGTCCTTCTTAAAATTTGCTTACCCTGCATAGAAGCTACTTATGTGCTTATCTGCTGATTTTACGCACACAATCCCCATGTAAGTCTTTCAAAATTACCTTCAGATAATTTCAATCAAGGTTGTGAACACTAAAGTTAACATCAGTCTGTTTATCCAGTCTTGCTTAGTTTCCTCAGTTATTCTTTTCCTTGGAGAGACACAGTGAATACAAGTTGAGACATAACATCCGATCACAAGGTTAGTACAGCACTCCAGTACCTTCACATCACATAACATAATATGACATAACAGGCCTTCCACTGAGATCCACACCATCTCTTGGCATCCAAACCTTCCAAATGCTGGGAACGCTGGCATCCCAGCCTATCTTTTGAATCTCTCCACCCTGGACCAATCTGGAGCCTCATGGGTGGGTGGGTGGGGGTCATATACCAGGCTATCAGTAGTTTGAGCCTAGCATATTCTGAGTCATTCTGTGGCTCTGCACTCAGCATGCTAGCCCTGAATCAAGCATATCTTGGTCCAAGGCTAGCTGCAACACTTTTTGTCCTATTGCAACTGAATTAAGTTTAAATTTTCTTTATGAAATTTTTTTTTATTTGCTTCAGTTTAAATCCAAGTCTGCAAAAGTAGTCTGCTTCCACACATGTAATCTGTATGCATGAGGCATTCCTTATTGTCAACTAACTACTGTTTATGCTTTACTGTCTGCACGGTGACATCCACAGTCTGAACAACATACTGGCTCAGAAGGTCAATGGAGATCACAACAGCTGCTTGTTTACCCACCATAGAATATGAAATGACTTGGTGTCCTACTTTGGTATTTAAACACTAAACCCCTTAGAGGAAATACCCACAGATTTCAGATAAAAGGTACAGAAAAAAATAAGAACGTACTTAAATCTTTCATAAGTAGTTAACATAAAAAATACAATCCTGTCTTTGTTCCTGAAATGGAAAACTAGCAAAGAGTTGCATTTGTTCAAACTCAGAATATACTGTGTAGAAAAAAAGATAGTATTTACCTCAACTTAGTTCTAGAGTTCAAACAAAAATACATTTGCCTTGTTAGAAAAACACATGAATTTCCGACCGGACAGATTCAGCTTTATGATTGTGTTTTTAATGATGATTCGCTCTGTCACACACAATACATCACTGTGGGACCTTAGAGGACAACTACAAATAGTTATTATGAAGGGTCAGTTTTTTCCAAGCAATTTTTTTTTTAAAGGAAAACATATTTCCTGTTGGCAACACAGTGCATTTCAATCCAAGGAAACTGCGGTGACATACTTTTCCTGACACATAATAAAAGGTATGGTATCTGTCCGTGGTTTTTGATGAGACATTTGAGATGCCGGGGTAAGGCCTGCTGCCTGGACTTGCAAAGCTGTCCAGTCACCATGACAAGGGAGGAAAGGAGTGCTACGTCTTCAAAGGAAACACATTAAGTTCACAGGGGCAAGCTGAAGGACCATCTGTAATGTCTGATAATGGACTTGCTTCCTGAAATTTCAGGAGACCAGTAATGCATTCAACCTGGAAGTGACGACTGCTAATCATAAAGAAAAAGCAAAATAGCCTTCAGACCAGGAGTATTTTAATAGTCATGGACCGCAGAACAGTAACTGATACTCCCAGTTCCCAGTTTCCTACATCACTTTAAAGGTAGATTCCATGGCAAAGAGTTTGAAAATTCTATATCTTCTCAAATTTGGTGGCAGTTATGTGGCACAAGCCTAGGTTTGCATATTAAATAAAGTTAATATGAATTATACATTATAAAAACAAAGTTGTTTTCTGGTTTTGTGTGTGTCTGGTTAATTAATTTTTTTTTTTGGGGGGGGGGGGGGTGCTGGGAAGGAGATAGAGAATGAAACTGGTGTTAGGCAAAGGCTATTCTGGCTGACCCTAAAGCAGAGTTTGCTTGGGTCAGGATTAGTGTGCTGTGTGAAGAGTCACCAACAGCTCTGAGAAATGCAGAAACTACTGGCAGCTTGCTGTATGGTCCTGATCCGAGAATCCAGATTGGTCCTCAGGAAATTCAAAGGTATGCAGAAAGGTATTCCTGACATTTAGAAGGCTTGGAGGCCAAGACTGTGTGGAATCCTGGAGGAAGACCTGTGAGATCTCCATTCTGTGCATATTGATTTTATTTGATGTGAAGGTATTACAGCTTTTTGTTAACCATGTAAGTACATTATACATCAGGGAATGTTATCACCTTGTCTATTAATAAACCAGCACTGAGACACCAACCCCACAGTATGGTTTGTACTGCAGGAACTTCCAACCTGACAGATGGGGGAGGGAGAGGGAAACAGGATCTCGGGTAGGAGGGGAAGAAGAGGACTAGAAGATGGAAGGGATTATTATGTAATCTGCCTCGCACCTATGTGAAAAGTGAGGAATATAAATTTTTAAATGCTATATGTTGGGGATGGAGCAGGAAAGGGGTGTGGTCACTCCGGAACAGCCATGAGCTGGGGGAAATAGGAGTACAAAAGTGAGGCCAAACTCTGACTTGTTCTGCACAAACTAAAGACTTTATTTACAAGCAAAACCAAAAGTACAGTGTAGGGGCCACTTAACTCAGCAGTCTCACAGCTTAGGCTGGCTTGCCTTCTTATCCAAGCCTGCAGGAATCTTCCCTGGCCCATAATTCCTTGCTGGATTGGCTCTCAGGCCAAAAAGTTGTGGCCGGTTCTTTAAGGTGTCCTGAGGGAGTTTTTTTATACACTCCCTTACAGTGGTAATAGAACCACAGAGGGAAGGGGAGGAGAGGGTGAATCAAGGGCAGAAGAATGAAGGATCGTGAGAAGAGAGATGTGAAATGAGGGGTGGGGAAAGGGAATGGTAATAAGTGGAGGAGAAAGAGGGGAGTCCCAGGACAGGGAGCAGAAGATCAAGAATCAAGGAGAATCCAAAACAAAATAGCAGATCTCCACTCCCCTTCTCACCCTCCCCTCACCAAAAGTAGGAAAGCAATAGCAGCAGCTCTCAGTTCAGGGCCTGTGAAATAAATGTATGCTCACAGGCCCTGGCCCTCTGTGCATGTTTCTGGTCTAAGAGGAATCTTGCACAGGAGGAGGAGGCAGGAAGTGTGAGAATAATGCAGGTTCACAGGTCCTAGCTGATTGCTGCTACCTGTTACGGGTCAAAATGAAGCTTCCTGCAAGAGGGACAGAAGGGGAAGGGAGGAAGGACCCTGTTTTTGTGACCCTATCACTAATTCTGTGTTACTCATTTGGGTTAATGACCCATAGTTTGGGAACTTGGCCTAGGGCAGAGATGGCAAACTCCAGTCCTCGAGTGCCACAAACAGGGCAGATTTTCAGGATATCCTCAATGAAATTGCATGAGATAGATTTGCATACAATGGAAGCAGTGCATGCAAATCTTTCTCATGCATATTCATTGAGGATATGCTGAAACCTGGCCTGTTTGTGGCACTCAAGGATCGGAGTTCACCATTCCTGATCTAGGGGATCATTTTCAAAAGGGCCTGACTGTAAATTTGAAAAACCTTTATGAAATGATTTAGAATAGCTTGCTTCTCTGGTAAAATTTGGAAATCTGGATACAGGAGCATCAATATGGGCGAGCAAGCTAGGCTCTCACCTAGAGTGGCAAGCCAGGGGATGCAAGAGATTGAGGCCAATGGGCTGAGCCATATACTTTCTAGCCCACTTCTGTATCTTTCCCCTGCCCCCTGATGTGCCAGGATTATCCACAAGCTGGCCAATAGTGGACCAACTTGCCCAAATGTGGAGGCAGGCCTCAGGAGCCATGTACCAAGTTGAGGAGATGGAGAAGGGGAAAGTGAAAACAGCATTATTGCTTGAGTCACTTCAGAGCTCAAAAAAAAAAAAAAGGGAGGAACAGCCTAGTGGTTAGAGCAATGAGTTAAGAGAAGGGAAACTAGGGTTCAATCCTGCTGCTGCTCCTTGTGACCTTGGGCAAGTCATTTCATCTCCCATTACCTTAGGTACAAACCTAGAATCCAAGCTCTCTGGGGATAGGGAAATACCTACTAAACTTGAATGTAATCCACTTTGAATACAAATGAATGTGTTGTAGAAGCCTTTTAAAAGTCATATTGCTAGAAATAGAGAAAACATTACTCGACAGAGCCTTCTAAACCTGTACTGAAGCCTGTGCTAAATTCACCATCTGATTGGTAATAAGACTCCTGAATATTTATTTATTTATTTATTTATTTATTTAACAGTTTTATATACCGACCTTCATAGTAAATAACCATATCGGATTGGTTTACAATTAACAAGAATAAAAAACTGGGGTAACTATTCAAGTAAACGAAAGATAAACAGTAAGTAGGAATGAGTCAAAGTTACAATCAACAGGGAAGAGAACTTGGAAGCTTGCAACAAGCTGGAAAGAAGATAAGGCAGGAAATAAATATGAAGTGATGCCATAGGGCGTACGGGTTAAAGCTTAATGGTGCTTTAACCTGAGAGAGTCAGAGTCCATTCGTGAGTATAATCATCATAACGGGTAAGCGTGAAGGACAACTAGTGATTGTCTGGTGGGTCGGTGAAGGCTTGGTGAAAGAGCCAGGTTTTAAGTCTTTTTCTAAAAGTTAACAGGCAAGGCTCCACTCTGAGACTTGAAGGGATGCTATTCCAGATAGATGGGCCAGCTATCGAAAAAGCTCTGTCTTTGGTCATCGAGAGGCGTGAAGCTTTAGTAGGGGGAAATTTCAGGGTGCCTTTGAGAGTATCTCTAGTTGGTCTGTTAGAGGAGTGGAGTTTGAATGGGATTTCTAGGTCGAGTTGAAGATGATGATAGATAGTTTTATGAATTACGGTGATTGATTTGTATAGAATTCTGAAATTAACTGGTAACCAGTGTAGGTTCCTGAGGATGGGAGAGATGTGTTCGCTGCGGCTGGTACTGGTCAGCAATCTCGCAGCCGCATTTTGTAACATCTGCAGTGGTTTGGTAGTGGATTTGGGAAGGCCTAGGAAAGGGCACTGCAGTAGTCTATTTTGGCGAACAGTAGCGCTTGGAGGATTGTCCTGAAGTCGTGGAAGAATAAGAGTGGTTTAAGTCATTTTAGAATCTGTAATCTGAAGAAACAGTCTTTGGAGGTTGTGTTGACCATTTTCTTAAGGTTTAGACGATTGTCTAGTATTACCCCAAGGTCTCTAACCTGCTTGCAAGTAATGTGAGAGATGTGTGGAGATGGTGGGGAGATATTGATTTCGTTTGAGGATATGTGGAGCAGCTCTGTCTTGGAGGCATTAAGAACCAGGTTTAAACTGTGGAGTAGATTAGTGATGGATAGAAGGCAGTTGTTCCAATGGGTGAGCGCTTTTGAGATTGATTCTGTTATCGGTATTAGAATCTGCACGTCGTCTGCGTACAAATAGTGAATTAGGTTGAGGTCTGTTAACAATTGGCAGAGGGGGAGGAGGTAAATATTAAAGAGGGTAGGAGATAAGGAGGAACCCTGAGGTACGCCAAGAGTTGATTTAGTTAGGGGTGACTCTTTATTGTTGATTTTGACTTTGAAAGTCCTATTGCTGAGGAAGGACTTGAACCAGTTGTGGGCAGATCCGGAGATGCCGATGTCTGTTAGGCGATCCAGCAGGATGGTATGGTTGACGGTGTCAAATGCCGCCGAGATGTCTAACAGGACCAACAGAAAGGAGTGTCCTTTGTCCAACCCCATGATAATATGGTCAGTAAGTGAAATGAGAAGGGTTTCCGTGTTGCGTGATTTACGGAACCCATATTGCGATGGGAATAGGATCTTGTGGTCTTCAAGATATTCAGAAAGCTGGGTGTTTACCAGTTTCTCCGTTAGTTTGGCAACAAATGGGAGGTTAGAGATGGGTCTGAAATTAGCTGGTACATTAGGATCTAAGTTGTGTTTCTTGAGGAGGGGCTTGAGTGAGGCGGTTTTTAGACTGTCTGGGTAGCTTCCTTGCGTTAGAAGGCTGTTTATGATGCCGGTCAGAGGTCCTGAGATCACATTTGGGATGAGAAGCAGGAGTCTCGATGGGATGTTATCAGCCGGATGGCTTGATGGTTTCTGCCTTTTTAAAAGGGATTCAATCTCTTTAGTGGAGATTGACTCGAAACTGTCAAATTTGGGTCTAGTAAGAGACTGGAGATTCTCACCTGGCTTGGGAGGTGTAGTATTTGAAGGCAGTAGAGCGAGTGTATTTAAGATCTTCTGTTGGAAGAATGTAGCGAGCTCATTAGCCTTGGAAAGAGCTTGTTCGTCTGGAATAGGTGGGGGGGGGGGGGGGAGATTTGGTGATTTGTGTCACGTAGGCGAATAGGGCCTGGGCATCATATTGGAAATGGTGTATTTTGTTTGCATAGTATTCCTTTTTTTTCTGTAGAATGGCGGTCCTGTAGTGATGTAAGAATCCCTTGTATGTATAAAGGGTAGAAGTGTTAGGGGTTTTTCGCCATCTGTTTTCCTTATGGCGTAAGGTCTGTTTCATTTGTTTAAGTTCAGCGCTGAACCAGGGTTGATTTCCCTTTTTTGTTGGGTTGATTGATTTGGAGACTAAAGGGCACCATTTGTTTGCGACCGCTTCTGTAATCTTTTGCCAGGAGGATAGGGCTGAGTCGGGGTTAGCTAGGTCTAAGTTAGAAAGTTCTTTGGAGAGCTGATCGCTGAGAGTATCCGATGGACATGCTTTCCTAAATTGAATGGTGGAAAGGAGTGGGGCGGTGTGTGTCTGTTTGTGTGTGGAGAAGGAAGATTCTATCAGGAAATGATCTGACCAAGGGATCGGGGTACAAGAAGGTTCTATAGTGCATGTGAAATTGGAGTTGATGAATATTTGATCCAAAGTGTGTCCAGCTTTATGTGTGGGGCTGTTGATGGTCTGAGTAAATCCCATAGCGCTGAGGGTGGTGAGGAGGGCTTCGCAGTTTGCAGAAAGAGGTGTTGCGTTTGTATGGAGGTTGAAATCCCCCATGATCATTGTTGGAAGGTCTGAGTTAATATGTTTCACGATGGATTCTATGAGGGGTGACGGGTCCGTTTCTAGAACTCCTGGGGGAGCGTAGACTAAGAGTATTTGTAGATGTTTTGACTTGACTAGACCCATTTCCAATTTGGACTTTGTCTTGATTGAGAGTGCGGTCAGTCTGAGTTCTTTCTTGGAGGCTAGGAGGAGTCCACCTCCTCTTTTTTTGTGTCTATGGAAGGTGAAAATGTCATACGTCTGGATGGGTAGTTGGTTGGTTAAGGCTATGTCCGAGTTTTTTAACCAGGTTTCTGTGATGGCACAGATGTCTGGGTTGGAATCCAAAAGGTAATCATTGAAGATATGTGTCTTCTTAGTTAAGGATTGCGCATTGAAGAGGGTGACTGATAGAAGCGTGAGGCCTAGAAGTTGGTTCAATGGAGATGTCATGATAGGGATAATTCTTTTTTGTATGACGTTAGTGGAATTAGTTGAAGGTATTCTCCTTTGGTTGTGGATGATTGGGATGTTGTAAATGTGCATGATGCGTGGAATTCTGGAGGAGGTTTAGTCTGCGAAGAATGGTTGAAAGAAGGTGTCTGTCTGATTGAAGAGAGGTTGGGAAGATTGTTGAGAGTGTTTGTAAGTTTGTTGGTTCGGCTGGAGAAGTGCTCTGTCCTCCGTAGTTGTGAATGGAGTTGTCTGACCGGTTGCTGGCGGTGTATCTGTCCTTTGAGGTAAATAGCGTGACTGTTTAGAAAGGCTGTAATGTCATTTAAGTTATCATGTGGATACAATACTTGTGCAGAAAACAGGTGGATGCAGGCGGATAAAATACAATATATGCAGGCGGATACAATACAATAGATGCAGGTGGATGCAATACATGTGCAGAGTGTAGGTATAATACAGAATGCAGGTGGAGTGCAAGTATAATACAGAATATCATACAGAATATAATATAATATAAAACAGAATATAATACAGAATGCAGGTGAAGAATTTTCAGTATGCAGGTGGATACATTACAAGTATGAGAATCCGTGCGAGATACAGGGCTAAGCACTGATGGTACAGTACAATAGATGCAAGCTAGCAAGTGGGCCTTGCGGGCATTTGAGTGCCGGCTCGGGGGGGAGGGGTAGGCCCTTACCCTGCGGTGGTGCGCCGGTTGTTGTTGGATCCGACCGGGTCCAAGGGACTAGGTGGATAAGATCTGAGTTGCGAAGATAATAGTTATAGTCTGTATGAGGAGTAAAGTGATCCTCATTGGTCCTGGACAGTTCAGCGGAGGACCGTGGCCAGCCTTTTTTGGTGGGAGTTAGGTGGCAATGGGGTTCTTGAGGAGAGCACAAGTTAAGTGGTCTCCCGTACGTTAGGGTCCATAGAAGAGACACCCAAAGAGGCTCACAAAGGAGCGCACTAAGGAGCAGGCTCCTTAGGTCGCGCTCCTTCGGGTGCGTGACGCCCGGTGCGTGACGCCCCCGGATGCTCCGTTACTTTTAAAGGGCCAAATCCGAGCGGGGATAGGCCGGCTGGGGTGGGGGTGGGAGCGTTTCAACTCACCACGTGGTTGCAGCTTTTGAATATATTAAAACATTCCTTTTTCTTGATTAATTATTGTTAATCATGTCCTCATTACCTCTTAAAGTGCTTTCTTTTGGAATTGCAAGAATAAATCCAGCTTTATCTTTTGGAGCCATGAACTTGCAGAGGTTGACAGCTCTCAACCTGAAGGACTGCAAACAAGTCCCGTTTTCAGGCTATCTGCCATTCATCAGATATAGCACATATTTTTATAGAGCTAGCAGACATGTACAGCACTGGTGATAAGAATTCAGGTACAATAAGTCCTTGAAGCCAAAAAGCTAAAAGAGTACCTGAAGCAATGGAAGATAAAGTTATTTGCTCAAGGTCACAAGGAATGTCAGTGGTATGTCTGGATTCCAGCCCATTGCTCAGTCCATTAGGGGTCAATGTTCAAAAGGTTTACCAAGCTAAAACTGAGTTTCAGAGGGGCAAATCCACCCATTTAAAAATGTGACCCCCTTTGTCAGGCTAAATTTGTGCAGTCAAAATCTCAAGCCACACAAATTTAGCCAGACAAAAAAGGGGCCTGGTTGGAGGAATTCCTGAGATGAGTTTTCAAAAGTGGCCATTTAGTGTGATATTCAGCGCTAACCAGCTGAATTTAACTGGGTAACTCCAGACAGTCAAATCGTAGTCCTGAATGTACCTGCTCAGTTTTGCAGAGATAGATTTAGCCAGACCTTTAGCCACACAACTAACCCGCTAAATGTGCAAAATATGTATTGAAAGATATCTAGGTAAATTTACTCGGTTCTCTTGCTGCTCAGGTTTTTTTAGCAATGTGGAACCCAGGCCACTCCTTCATCACTATGAACATGTATATAACAGATTACTGCTATTTCTAAAAGCTCGTGCTGTTTTCATGCTCCGTGGCTTGTTATTCAGGTTGGAACATAACATGGTAATGAGTAATGTTGTAAAGAAAGGTTGCTGTAATTAAAAAAAAAATATTACCCATTTACTTTCATGAATTCTTTGTACACATAAAACAGAAAAAACAGATAGATTATTTGCAAACTGTGAGCCATATTTACTTGGGGTTTAATCCTCCTCCTTTGGCAATGGTTGATATATCATGTGCCCAGTAGGGTTGGATGGCAGGGTATTAACCCCTAAAATTGTCAGATCCTCAATCACATCCAAAAGGCCAAGGAAACATTCTCAGCTTTCAGCTCAGATCTGGTAGTTGGATCTTATTTATTTATTTATTTAGTGATTTTTTTTTATATACCGCAGCACGTTAAAAACATCACCTCGGTTTACAATGAACAATAAATTAGCAACAGGCTTTACAATTAAATGAAATTAAGAGGAAACATTATAAATACCACATAAAACAAAACTATTAAACCAATGATAATCATATTCTACAGTTGAGGCATGCCTAATAAGGAAGGGAGATCAGAAACAGGTAAAATAGAACTTAGCAACGAGCAATTCATTAATATGGAGTGTGGATATGGATCTGAAAAACAGACTTTACAAATGGTGGGTGTAGAGAGGACATTTAAATACAATAGATGAGTAGGAGTTATGGCAAGATTTCTATTTAAAGGCAGATAAAGTATTTTGAGTGGAACAAGCGATCAGCATTTCTGAATAGGAGATGATTATTGAGTGTAAGCTTGTTTGAACAGCCAGGTTTTAAGGTTCTGTTTAAATTTCCTATGGCAGGGCTCTAGGCGCAGGTCTGTAGGCATTTTGTTCCAGATGTTGGTTCCGGCGATCGTGAATGAGCGGTCTCTCGTAGCGGCGTGTTTGATGTGTTTAAGTGATGAAGAAACAAGTTTGGCTTGGTGCATTTTTCTAATTGGTCTCTTTGATGTGCGGAATGTAAACTGATCAGAGAACCATTGCATATCTTGGTTATAGATAGACTTATGAATGAGGGTGAGTACTTTGAATAATATCCTAGATGCTACAGGAAGCCAGTGAAGGAATTGGAGAGCTGGTGTAATGTGTTCATGGCGGTGAGTATTGGTGAGTAAGCGTGCAGCGGCATTTTGTAGCATCTGTAATGGTTGTAGTGAATTTTTAGGGAGACCTAGTAGGATGGAATTGCAGTAGTCCAGTTTTGACAATATTGTAGCTTGTAAGACTGTCCGGAAGTCATGTGGATGTAGGAGAGGTTTAATTCTTTTTAGAGTATGTAGCTTAAAGAATCCATTTTTGATGGTGGAAGTGATAAATTTCTTTAAGGAGAAATGATTGTCAATGATAACGCCGAGGCTGCGGACTTGCTGTAAATTGAGAGTGTCAGATGGTGAATTTAGGTTAGTGTTAAAAGAAATGTTGTTTTGTGGAGTGATGATGAGGAGCTCTGTCTTGCTAGTGTTTATTGCTAGGAAAATTTTCGGTAAATAGTTTCTTTATTTCAACAAGAGCCGTATCCCAAATTTTCAGAGCATTAGGTAAGGAATCATTGATGGGGATGAGGATCTGAACATCATCTGTGTATATGAAATGAAGGAGACCTAGTTTCACCAAAAGTCGACAGAGGGGAGTGAGGTATATGTTGAAAAGGGTAGATGATAGTGAGGATCCTTGCGGCACGCCTTGTAATAGTTTTCTGTGTTTCGACTCATGGCGGTCAATTTTGACACTGTATGTTAGGGGTGTGCATTCGTATTGACCGCATATGTAAAACGCTACGCATATTTTTTTTTTAACTTAAAAAAGTGATGGGGCGTATACGAGCGGATTTCCAACATATTCAACATAGCTATGTTGGATACGGCGAACCGCCATGCGCGCGCTTTCTCGCCGCCATTAGCTGCGAGCTCGGAGCCCCGGCTTACCTCAAAATGGCGGCGCCCCTGCGGTAACCATGCCAACCTGTCTGACCCCTCCCTGTGAGTCGCAGTGACTCACAGGTAAGGGTTGGACAGGTCGGCATGGATACCGGAACGCAGCGAATCTGCATTCACGTTTTCAGAGAAGCACTGAATGCAGCGAATCGCGCTGTCATTCAGTGCTTCTCTGAGGATTTCCTGACGAGCCAGCACTATAAAAGCAGCAGCAGCACGAGGGCTGACGGACATTGTCAGCGATTCTGTGGGGAGGTGGGCTGGGTGGCAGGTGCAGGCAAGCAGAAATAGAAGCAGAACCAGAACCAGATTTGATAGACAACACAGAACTGAACCAGAAAGAGAACCAGATTTGATAGACAACACAGAACGGATTTTGTGTTAGGCAAAAAAAAAAAAAGTCCTTGACTGGTTCTGTGCTGGGTGTGCAGTGCTGCTAGGGCTGGCAGTACTCTGCCTCATATCTACTAGAGATGTAAATCCTGTCCTCGATCGTCTTAACGATCGATTTCGGCTGGGAGGGGGAGGGAATCGTATTGTTGCCGTTTGGGGGGGTAAAATATCGTGATATATCGTTAAAATCGTTAAAACCCGCTAAAACCCACCCCCGACCCTTTAAATTAAATCCCCCACCCTCCCGAACCCCCCCCAAATGACTTAAATTACCTGGTGGTCCAGCGGCGGTCCGGAACGGCAGCGGTCCGGAACGGGCTCCTGCTACTGAATCTTGTTGTCTTCGGCCGGCGCCATTTTCCAAAATGGCGCCGAAAAATGGCGGCGGCCATAGACCAACAGGATTCGACGGCAGGAGGTCCTTCCAGACCCCCGCTGGACTTTTGGCAAGTCTTGTGGGGGTCAGGAGGCCCCCCCCAAGCTGGCCAAAAGTTCCTGGAGGTCCAGCGGGGGTCAGGGAGCGATTTCCCGCCGCGAATCGTTTTCCATACGGAAATGGCGCCGGCAGGAGATCGACTGCAGGAGGTCGTTCAGCGAGGCGCCGGAACCCTCGCTGAACGACCTCCTGCAGTCGATCTCCTGCCGGCGCCATTTTCCGTACGGAAAACGATTCGCGGCGGGAAATCGCTCCCTGACCCCCGCTGGACCTCCAGGAACTTTTGGCCAGCTTGGGGGGGGGCCTCCTGACCCCCACAAGCCTTGCCAAAAGTCCAGCGGGGGTCCGGAAGGACCTCCTGCCGTCGAATCCTGTTGGTCTATGGCCGCCGCCATTTTTCGGCGCCATTTTGGAAAATGGCGCCGGCCGAAGACAACAAGATTCAGTAGCAGGAGCCCGTTCCGGACCGCTGCCGTTCCGGACCCCCAGGTAATTTAAGTCATTGGGGGGGGGGGGGGGGTTCGGGAGGGTGGGGGATTGAAGGAGGTAGGATTTGGCAAGGAAATGTTTAAGTTATTTGGGGAAGGGGTTCGGGAGGGTGGGGGATTTAATTTAAAGGGTCGGGGGTGGGTTTTAGCGGGTTTTAGTGTGCCGGCTCACGATTCTAACGATTTATAACGATAAATCGTTAGAATCTCTATTGTATTGTGTTCCATAACGGTTTAAGACGATATTAAAATTATCGGACGATAATTTTAATCGTCCTAAAACGATTCACATCCCTAATATCTACGTAAAAGCAAGCTACTTCTGTGTGCACTGCACACAAACAGAGACATTCCGTGCATTGCCAGGCAGGCAGTGAGGCAGTGGGCATTGTAAACAGTGAACATTGGCCTTCAGCCAGTCTGTTGAATTTGCTATTGTTAAACAGACTTAGCATTGTCCTTGAGTGGTTCTGAGCTGGGTGGGCAGTGCCAGGGCTGGCAGTACTCTGCTCATATCTACGTGACCTGTGTGTGGACTGCACACAGACAGAGACATTCCGTGCATTGGCAGGCAGGCAGTGGGCATTGTAAACAGTGAACATTGGCCTTCAGCCAGTCTGTTGAATTTGCTATTTTTAAACAGACTTAACATTGTCCTTGAGTGGTTCTGAGCTGGGTGGGCAGTGCCAGGGCTGGCAGTATTCTGCCTCATATCTACGTGACCTGTGTGTAGACTGCACACAGACAGAGACATTCCGTGCATTGGCAGGCAGGCAGTGGGCATTGTAAACAGTGAACATTGGCCTTCAGCCAGTCTGTTGAATTTGCTATTGTTAAACAGACTTAACATTGTCCTTGAGTGGTTCTGAGCTGGGTGGGCAGTGCCAGGGCTGGCAGTACTCTGCCTCATATCTACGTGACCTGTGTGTGGACTGCACACAGACAGAGACATTCCGTGCATTGGCAGGCAGGCAGTGGGCATTGTAAACAGTGAACATTGGCCTTCAGCCAGTCTGTTGAATTTGCTATTTTTAAACAGACTTAACATTGTCCTTGAGTGGTTCTGAGCTGGGTGGGCAGTGCCAGGGCTTGCAGTATTCTGCCTCATATCTACGTGACCTGTGTGTGGACTGCACACAGACAGAGACATTCCGTGCATTGGCAGGCAGGCAGTGGGCATTGTAAACAGTGAACATTGGCCTTCAGCCAGTCTGTTGAATTTGCTATTGTTAAACAGACTTAACATTGTCCTTGAGTGGTTCTGAGCTGGGTGGGCAGTGCCAGGGCTGGCAGTACTCTGCCTCATATCTACGTGACCTGTGTGTGGACTGCACACAGACAGAGACATTCCGTGCATTGGCAGGCAGGCAGTGGGCATTGGAAACAGTGAACATTGGCCTTCAGCCAGTCTGTTGAATTTGCTATTTTTAAACAGACTTAACATTGTCCTTGAGTGGTTCTGAGCTGGGTGGGCAGTGCCAGGGCTGGCAGTACTCTGCCTCATATCTACGTGACCTGTGTGTGGACTGCACACAGACAGAGACATTCCGTGCATTGCCAGGCAGGCAGTGGGCATTGTAAACAGTGAACATTGGCCTTCAGCCAGTCTGTTGAATTTGCTATTTTTAAACAGACTTAACATTGTCCTTGAGTGGTTCTGAGCTGGGTGGGCAGTGCCAGGGCTGGCACTACTCTGCCTCATATAAGAACATAAGAACATAAGAAATTGCCATGCTGGGTCAGACCAAGGGTCCATCAAGCCCAGCATCCTGTTTCCAACAGAGGCCAAACCAGGCCACAAGAACCTGGCAATTACCCAAACACCTAGAAGATCCCATGCTACTGATGCAATTAATAGCAGTGACTATTCCCTAAGTAAACTTGATTAATAGCAGTTAATGGACTTCTCTTCCAAGAACTTATCCAAACCTTTTTTGAACCCAGCTACACTAACTGCACTAACCACATCCTCTGGCAACAAATTCCAGAGATTTATTGTGCGTTGAGTGAAAAAGAATTTTCTCCGATTAGTCTTAAATGTGCTACTTGCTAACTTCATGGAATGCCCCCTAGTCCTTCTATTATTCGAAAGTGTAAATAACCGAGTCACATCTACTCGTTCAAGACCTCTCATGATCTTAAAGACCTCTATGATATCCCCCCTCAGCCGTCTCTTCTCCAAGCTGAACAGCCCTAACCTCTTCAGCCTTTCCTCATAGGGGAGCTGTTCCATCCCCTTTATCATTTTGGTTGCCCTTCTCTGTACCTTCTCCATTGCAACTATATCTTTTTTGAGATACGGCGACCAGAATTGTACACAGTATTCAAGGTGTGGTCTCACCATGGAGCGATATAGAGGCATTATGACATTTTCCGTTTTATTAACCATTCCCTTCCTAATAATTCCTAACATTTTATTTGCTTTTTTTGACTGCTGCAGCACACTTAGCTGACGATTTCAATGTATTATCTACTATGACGCCTAGATCTCTTTCTTGGGTGGTAGCTCCTAATATGGAACCTAACATCGTGTAACTACAGCTAGGGTTATTTTTCCCTATATGCAACACCTTGCACTTGTCCACATTAAATTTCATCTGCCATTTGGATGCCCAATCTTCCAGTCTTGCAAGGTCCTCCTGTAATGTATCACAGTCTGCTTGTGATTTAACTACTCTGAATAATTTTGTATCATCTGCAAATTTGATAACGTCACTCATCGCATTCCTTTCCAGATCATTGATATATATATTGAAAAGCACCGGTCCAAGTACAGATCCCTGAGGCACTCCACTGTTTACCCTTTTCCACTGAGAAAATTGACCATTTAGTCCTACTCTCTGTTTCCTGTCTTTTAACCAGTTTGTAATCCACGAAAGGACATCGCCTCCTATCCCATGACTTTTTAGTTTTCGTAGAAGCCTCTCATGACCTGTGTGTGGACTGCACACAGACAGACCTGTGTGTGGACTGCACACAGACAGAGACATTCCGTGCATTGGCAGGCAGGCAGTGGGCATTGTAAACAGTGAACATTGGCCTTCAGCCAGTCTGTTGAATTTGCTATTGTTAAACAGACTTAACATTGTCCTTGAGTGGTTCTGAGCTGGGTGGGCAGTGCCAGGGCTGGCAGTACTCTGCCTCATATCTACGTGACCTGTGTGTGGACTGCACACAGACAGAGACATTCCGTGCATTGGCAGGCAGGCAGTGGGCATTGGAAACAGTGAACATTGGCCTTCAGCCAGTCTGTTGAATTTGCTATTTTTAAACAGACTTAACATTGTCCTTGAGTGGTTCTGAGCTGGGTGGGCAGTGCCAGGGCTGGCAGTACTCTGCCTCATATCTACGTGACCTGTGTGTGGACTGCACACAGACAGAGACATTCCGTGCATTGCCAGGCAGGCAGTGGGCATTGTAAACAGTGAACATTGGCCTTCAGCCAGTCTGTTGAATTTGCTATTTTTAAACAGACTTAACATTGTCCTTGAGTGGTTCTGAGCTGGGTGGGCAGTGCCAGGGCTGGCACTACTCTGCCTCATATAAGAACATAAGAACATAAGAAATTGCCATGCTGGGTCAGACCAAGGGTCCATCAAGCCCAGCATCCTGTTTCCAACAGAGGCCAAACCAGGCCACAAGAACCTGGCAATTACCCAAACACCTAGAAGATCCCATGCTACTGATGCAATTAATAGCAGTGACTATTCCCTAAGTAAACTTGATTAATAGCAGTTAATGGACTTCTCTTCCAAGAACTTATCCAAACCTTTTTTGAACCCAGCTACACTAACTGCACTAACCACATCCTCTGGCAACAAATTCCAGAGATTTATTGTGCGTTGAGTGAAAAAGAATTTTCTCCGATTAGTCTTAAATGTGCTACTTGCTAACTTCATGGAATGCCCCCTAGTCCTTCTATTATTCGAAAGTGTAAATAACCGAGTCACATCTACTCGTTCAAGACCTCTCATGATCTTAAAGACCTCTATGATATCCCCCCTCAGCCGTCTCTTCTCCAAGCTGAACAGCCCTAACCTCTTCAGCCTTTCCTCATAGGGGAGCTGTTCCATCCCCTTTATCATTTTGGTTGCCCTTCTCTGTACCTTCTCCATTGCAACTATATCTTTTTTGAGATACGGCGACCAGAATTGTACACAGTATTCAAGGTGTGGTCTCACCATGGAGCGATATAGAGGCATTATGACATTTTCCGTTTTATTAACCATTCCCTTCCTAATAATTCCTAACATTTTATTTGCTTTTTTGACTGCTGCAGCACACTGAGCTGACGATTTCAATGTATTATCTACTATGACGCCTAGATCTCTTTCTTGGGTGGTAGCTCCTAATATGGAACCTAACATCGTGTAACTACAGCTAGGGTTATTTTTCCCTATATGCAACACCTTGCACTTGTCCACATTAAATTTCATCTGCCATTTGGATGCCCAATCTTCCAGTCTTGCAAGGTCCTCCTGTAATGTATCACAGTCTGCTTGTGATTTAACTACTCTGAATAATTTTGTATCATCTGCAAATTTGATAACGTCACTCATCGCATTCCTTTCCAGATCATTGATATATATATTGAAAAGCACCGGTCCAAGTACAGATCCCTGAGGCACTCCACTGTTTACCCTTTTCCACTGAGAAAATTGACCATTTAGTCCTACTCTCTGTTTCCTGTCTTTTAACCAGTTTGTAATCCACGAAAGGACATCGCCTCCTATCCCATGACTTTTTAGTTTTCGTAGAAGCCTCTCATGACCTGTGTGTGGACTGCACACAGACAGACCTGTGTGTGGACTGCACACAGACAGAGACATTCCGTGCATTGCCAGGCAGGCAGTGGGCATTGTAAACAGTGAACATTGGCCTTCAGCCAGTCTGTTGAATTTGCTATTTTTAAACAGACTTAATATTGTCCTTGAGTGGTTCTGAGCTGGGTGGGCAGTGCCAGGGCTGGCAGTACTCTGCCTCCTATCTACGTGACCTGTGTGTGGACTGCACACAGACAGAGACATTCCGTGCATTGCCAGGCAGGCAGTGGGCATTGTAAACAGTGAACATTTGCCTTCAGCCAGTCTGTTGAATTTGCTATTTTTAAACAGACTTAACATTGTCCTTGAGTGGTTTCTGAGCTGGGTGGGCAGTGCCAGGGCTGGCACTACTCGGCCTCATATCTACGTGACCTGTGTGTGGACTGCACACAGACAGAGACATTCCGTGCATTGCCAGGCAGGCAGTGGGCATTGTAAACAGTGAACATTGGCCTTCAGCCAGTCTGTTGAATTTGCTATTTTTAAACAGACTTAACATTGTCCTTGAGTGGTTCTGAGCTGGGTGGGCAGTGCCAGGGCTGGCACTACTCTGCCTCATATCTACGTGACCTGTGTGTGGACTGCACACAGACAGAGACATTCCGTGCATTGCCAGGCAGGCAGTGGGCATTGTAAACAGTGAACATTGGCCTTCAGCCAGTCTGTTGAATTTGCTATTTTTAAACAGACTTAACATTGTCCTTGAGTGGTTCTGAGCTGGGTGGGCAGTGCCAGGGCTGGCAGTACTCTGCCTCATATCTACGTGACCTGTGTGTGGACTGCACACAGACAGAGATATTCCGTGCATTGCCAGGCAGGCAGTGGGCATTGTAAACAGTGAACATTGGCCTTCAGCCAGTCTGTTGAATTTGCTATTTTTAAACAGACTTAACATTGTCCTTGAGTGGTTCTGAGCTGGGTGGGCAGTGCCAGGGCTGGCACTACTCTGCCTCATATCTACGTGACCTGTGTGTGGACTGCACACAGACAGAGACATTCCGTGCATTGCCAGGCAGGCAGTGGGCATTGTAAACTGTGAACATTGGCCTTCAGCCAGTCTGTTGAATTTGCTATTTTTAAACAGACTTAACATTGTCCTTGAGTGGTTCTGAGCTGGGTGGGCAGTGCCAGGGCTGGCAGTACTCTGCCTCATATCTACGTGACCTGTGTGTGGACTGCACACAGACAGAGACATTCCGTGCATTGGCAGGCAGGCAGTGGGCATTGTAAACAGTGAACATTGGCCTTCAGCCAGTCTGTTGAATTTGCTATTTTTAAACAGACTTAACATTGTCCTTGAGTGGTTCTGAGCTGGGTGGGCAGTGCCAGGGCTGGCAGTACTCTGCCTCATATCTACGTGACCTGTGTGTGGACTGCACACAGACAGAGACATTCCGTGCATTGCCAGGCAGGCAGTGGGCATTGTAAACAGTGAACATTGGCCTTCAGCCAGTCTGTTGAATTTGCTATTTTTAAACAGACTTAACATTGTCCTTGAGTGGTTCTGAGCTGGGTGGGCAGTGCCAGGGCTGGCACTACTCTGCCTCATATCTACGTGACCTGTGTGTGGACTGCACACAGACAGAGACATTCCGTGCATTGCCAGGCAGGCAGTGGGCATTGTAAACAGTGAACATTGGCCTTCAGCCAGTCTGTTGAATTTGCTATTTTTAAACAGACTTAACATTGTCCTTGAGTGGTTCTGAGCTGGGTGGGCAGTGCCAGGGCTGGCAGTACTCTGCCTCATATCTACATGACCTGTGTGTGGACTGCACACAGACAGAGACATTCCGTGCATTGGCAGGCAGGCAGTGGGCATTGTAAACAGTGAACATTGGCCTTCAGCCAGTCTGTTGAATTTGCTATTTTTAAACAGACTTAACATTGTCCTTGAGTGGTTCTGAGCTGGGTGGGCAGTGCCAGGGCTGGCACTACTCTGCCTCATATCTACGTGACCTGTGTGTGGACTGCACACAGACAGAGACATTCCGTGCATTGCCAGGCAGGCAGTGGGCATTGTAAACAGTGAACATTGGCCTTCAGCCAGTCTGTTGAATTTGCTATTTTTAAACAGATTTAACATTGTCCTTGAGTGGTTCTTTTAAATTTTGTTATTTTAAACAGACTGAGCATTCTTGAGTGGGTCTGTTCATTTTGTTATTTTAAACAGACTGAACATTATTATTGTGGGACAGTGGGCAGTGTTACCACTAGTACTCATTGACATTAAATCCATAATGTCAGGGAAAGGGAGATGCAAGCGACTTAGTGGGAATGGCAGCGGAGGCACCGCAAAAGACACCAGTGCAACACCACCAGTACAGCTAAAAAGGCAACTGTCGCAATCAAACGTCTTTGTAGGGGATGGCAGTTCCATGGCAAAAAAACATAAAGCAGACCATGAAACTTTGCAATTGCCACCACGTGTTTCTGGCACTGTAGTTTTGGAGGAGAGTGAAGAGGAGGCAGAGTCTAGCCAGACAAAAGTTACACACCCAAGAGCAGCCAGGGGACAGAAGTGTCCTGCAAAACTTCGCGCTCACAAGGTAGCGCTGGCACTGTTAGCTTCTGATTCAGAAGAAGAATCTTCTTGGATGGGATTCTCATCAGAAACGGAAGATGTAATACCTGAGCAATCTTCGGTAGAATTGTCAGTTAGTCCTGTTTTAGCCTCCACCTCCATAATTCTGCGGCAGGGGAGACATTCCACTGATATCGAGGAGGAGGAAGAGCTGTCAGAAGGGAGACAGAGGGTGACTGTTGCCCCCGCTGGCATTGCTTCGCCGGGTGCAGTGGGTGCACCACCCACACCCAGTAGTACCTCAACTCCAGTGCCACCATCCACCCCCAGGGTGGGAAAGAGAGGAGGATCACAAAAGAAATCTGCGATCTGGGCACATTTTAAAGTGACGGAAGACCCGCGTTATGCTCGGTGTAATTACTGTGCCAGGGATATTAGCAGAGGCAAGCAACTGGGACATCTATCAAATTTTGGCATGGAGCATCATATAAAGAGGCAACACCCAACAAGATTACTGCCATCTGGGGATGGTGCCAGTTTCCGTCGGGGGACCCCTTCCCCTTCCAACCAGGGTGCAGTGGTAGGAAAGCAGCAGAGTCAGCCCACACCCTCATACCCTTCTAGCAGTCAGGCGGCAGGCCAGCAACCCACTGACACGTGGCAGAAGCGACAATGCACCATGGAGGAAATGGGGTGGAGTGCGCTAACGCTATCCCGGGGTAGGAGGCAGGCAGCCTCAAAAGTTGTAACCAGGAGCATTGGGGAAATGATTGCCCTTGATGACCAGCCCCTGCAGTTAGTGGAGAATGTGGGTTTCAAATGTTTTTTGAAGGTCGTACTTCCAAATTACAAAGTCCCCTCCAGAACCACATTTAGTAGAAAGGTCATCCCCAGCCTGTACAAGCACTGTCTCAGTCGCTTGCAAGCACTGCTAGGTAAGGCAGACGGAAGAGTGCATTTCACCTGCGATATCTGGACCGCCATGAACGCTGCACACTCTTACCTCTCTCTGACAGCACACTGGTGGGACATGGCAGAGGCAGGGGCAGCCAGCAGCTCTATTACTGAACAAGCATCAGGGTGGAGGTGGGCTTTACTGCACACCCACCTGACGGACCATGCCCATACCGCTGCCAGTATTCTAGCATGCATCAGAAAGATGCTGGCGAGCTGGCAAGTACACCAGCGAGACAGTAAAACGCGGGCAGGCTTTTTTGTCACAGACAACGGTGCAAACATGGTTAAGGCAATAAGCGATGGGCGGTTTAAGAACATCCAATGTTTTGCACACACTCTGCATCTGGTAGTGAAGTCAGGTCTGGGCTTGGAGTCCAAGGACAAGGAGACTGAATACCTGCGTAGGTTAATACACAAGTGCAGGAACATAGCAGCACACTTCCACAGAAGTGTCAGGGCGGGGCAGGTTCTCCGAGAAAAGCAGACTGATTTGGATATGCCTCAGAAGCGTCTCATTCAAGACGTTGCCACCCGGTGGAATTCCACCTTTATGATGCTGGAGAGGTTACTGGAGCTGCAGACACCCCTTCATGAACTTTCTGGTACAATAGACATAGGTGTGCAGAATCCCCTAGGGCATCACGATTGGTTAGTCATGAGTCAGCTGGTACAAATCCTGCAGCCCTTCAAGGATGTCACGGAGGAGCTGAGTTCCAGAAGTTCCACCTTGGCTGACATCATCCCTATAGTGAAATTCCTGGATGACCATTTGGAGGGCTTTAAACGCAAAGAGGGAATGACTGCTGAGGTGGTGCAGTGTGTGGACGTTTTGCAGCAGCAGGTGAAAGACAGATTAAGGCCTTTAACAGAGGACAGCACATACATGCTCGCCTCTGTCTGTGATCCCCGTGTGAAAGGTAAACTCGCCCTACAGACCAATTGTCTGTCATTTGTGAAGGAGCTGTTGTTAGCAAAGGTCCGTGATGAGGAGCGCCATAGGCGGAGACAGATTAGGCTTCAAGCAGAGGTGGAAACAGCAGGCACGTCACAGAGTTGTGCTGCTGCTAGCCCTGGCAGGAGAAGCACTGTGTCAGCGACAGATACTATTATTAGTACCTCCTCCTCCACGTCAGAACGCCCAAGGCATGTCGGCCATAAAGATTCATCAGTTGTGCAACAGGCGAGAGAGAAAGTAACTGGATCGAGTGACTCTCAGCCCTCCCAAGCACAGGAGGAGACAGCAGCACAGCTGTCAGTGACACGGTATCTCTCAGAGCCGATAGAGAACACGCAGACAGATCCGCTGGCATATTGGGCACACAAGTCCACTGTTTGGCCACACCTAGCCAAAGTGGCTGAAGGATATCTGTCATGTCCACCAACCAGCGTGCCCAGTGAACGTGTCTTTTCAATGACAGGGGATATCATGAGCCCTCACCGCTCAAGGCTGTCACCAGAATTGATGGAAATGCTAGTGTTCTTGAAAGTAAACCTGCCATTGCTTGGCTTTCCAGATTTTCCTTGTGAATGGCAAGATGAATAAAAGCTATTGAAAGCCTTGCAGCAGCTCCAATTGCCTCCTATGCTCAAGATAATGTAAGCACTGCAGCACATGTTCTTGACATGAATCGCTGTGCCTGACCGGCGTCTACTGTGCAGCCCTTATTTATTTATTTATTTATTTATTTATTTAACACTTTTCTATACCGACATTCATGAATAGATTCATATCAAATCGGTTTACATGGAACATGGGGTAAACCATTTAACAAGAAGCAAAAATTACATATAACAAGGAGAAAGAACTTGGGGGGCTAGGGAAGCCGGAAAACAAAGGACAGCATAACTAAGTGTGAAAAACGTAACGCTGAGACTAGGCGGGGCGTCTAGTCAGGTAAGCGTAGTCTGATTCGGAGGTATATTGACGGTTTAGAAAAATTAGGGGGAGGCTTGAAGGAAAAGCCAAGTCTTAAGTTTACACAGCTTCCAATGAATAAGCCATGCTACTTTGTTGTGCCTCTCTGTATACAGGCCTTCTGACATCACATCCGGCAACGAGATGTGTAGTCTGCTCTGCAGAATCTGCATTTGTCCATTTTATCATTCTTTTCGATGCTGGCTAAACCATCTCATCTGCAGTCTACTATCCTGTGCTATAGTTACCAGTCTCTCATCCATAGGTTTCAATTCACCTCTTCTCGACCATTGCTGTGTCAAATCTTGATTCACATGGGATTACTGAAGTAGGTCTCTGTACTTCCCACTGTACTTATGCTTCTGCCAACTATCCTTTCTTGTTTGCTGGTCCAATTCTTTAAAAAGAGTTTCTTGTCTTGCCAATTCTGTAGCTTCTTTACCTTTGTGTACTGTGGATCTTTAGTCATTCCCTCTATACCCCAGAATGATTGTCCTAGCTTAAAGACTGAGACTGAGGATGGTTGCTAGTTTTTGTACTTCTGAACTATTTTAGTATTTGGGTCCATGGATGATATTATGTAGCTCTATAGGTGTAATCAATTTCAATAAGACCCATAACACCTTCAGCCCTAGAAATGAACAATCTCAGCATACACTGGTTCTTATAAGTTTCCTGATGGGCATGGAGGAGCTTTCTCGCTTTTACATCCAATTCTTCAAGATATATATTAGGTTAGTCTACTAATCCAAAACTGTATGATAATGCGGGGATTGCAAGCTGGCACTGTTAAGGTACTCTTCAATATCAACTTTACTCTCCTATAGTATTATGCTGAATGTTTCCACCAACCTCTGCTCCTAGAAATTTAAATTCACCTTCCTGCTCCAGTTCCTTTGTATTGCAATCTCCAGCCAAGGAGATGTTTTCAGTTTTACTTAATTTTCCTTTAAGGAAAGTTGATTTAGCATATTGGTCCTAAGCCAAATGTCACCCTGATGTCATCTGAGAAACTCTTCACCACACATGTGCCTGTTCATCCAGCCCTTAGGTTCCTACAAGTGTTATACCTCCATTGCTGTGCCCGTTCATCCAGGCCTTGTGTTCCCACAGGTGTTTTAACCTAGTTCATGTACCTGTTCATCCAGGCCTTGTGTTCCTACTGGTGTTTTAACTCCATTGATGTGCCTGCCTGTTCATCCAGGGCTTGTGTTCCCCCAAGTGTTTTAACCTAGTTGCTGTGCCTGTTCATCCAGGCCTTGTGTTCCCAAAAGTGTTTTAACTCCATTGCTGTGCCTGCCTGTTCATCCAGGCCTTGTGTTCCTACTTGTGTTTTAACTCCATTGCTGTGCCAGCCTGTTGAACCAGGCCTTGTGTCCCTAGCTGGGATTGACCTCTGTCCTCGAATGATGTACCTGTTCCTCCAGGCCTTGTGTTCCCACAAGTGCTGTTTTTTTTTATATTAACCCTTTTTATTAAGACCAAATATATACATAAACATGTCAATGCGTGAGTAGCAGTCGTGCGGGTGAGAGTAGAACGTATAGTTTCTTCAAGATGGATGTCTAGAGCGCCATGCATCCATGAGGCCCAGGCTATTCATAAGGGCCCTCAGGGATTTCCTGGCCTGTTTAGAATCAGTTCTTCACCCAGCTGAGTTGTCCAGGTTGGGCTGAAGAGTAATATTGGAATCTCCCCCTATAATGCATAAGCCTTCCTGCACATTAGTTAAACGTGTGTTTAACGAGGAATAAAACTCCTCTTTATGCGACTTGGGTCCATAAACTGATACAAGGGTGAGCAATTCCCCTCCCACCGAGATGAGCAGCATAAGATAACGCCCCTCTGGGTCTGGCACACACTGTTTAAGTTCAAAATGGAAATCTTTATGTATCAAGATACCCACCCCAGAATATAACTAATAATAATAACTAAGCTGCGACGAGTAGGAGGGCTGCCGCGGTGGGCACGGAAGCCCGGGCCAAGGGCCCGGGTGGAGCTGCCGCAGGTGCGGATCTTGGTGGTAGTAGCAAATATTCAAACGAGAACTTTGAAGGCCGAAGTGGAGAAGGGTTCCATGTGAACAGCAGTTCAACATGGGTCAGTCGGTCCTAAGATAGGCGAGCGCCGTTCGGAAGGGACGGGCGATGGCCTCCGTCGCTAATCTAAATTCGCAAAAATCAAGGTCTGTAAAACAGATCTAAAATCTTTAAAATTGAAGAATGGCTTTAACTTTCTTAAAGTGAATAGTTTAAAATAACCATCTTTCAATTTGGCGGCAATTTAAACAGACTGAGCATTGTCCTTGAGTGGGTCTGTTCAATTTTCTTATTTTAAACAGACTGAGCATTGTCCTTCACAGTGGGTCCGTTCATTTTCTTATTTTAAACAGAGTGAGCATTGTCCTTCAGAGTGGGTCTGTTCATTTTCTTATTTTAAACAGAGTGAGCATTGTCCTTCAGAGTGGGTCTGTTCATTTTCTTATTTTAAACAGACTGAGCATTGTCCTTCACAGTGGGTCCGTTCATTTTCTTTTTTTAAACAGACTAAGCATTCTTCTTAAAGGCCGAAGTGGAGAAGGGTTCCATGTGAACAGCAGTTCAACATGGGTCAGTCGGTCCTAAGAGATAGGCGAGCGCCGTTCGGAAGGGACGGGCGATGGCCTCCGTCGTCCTCCGCTGATCGAAAGGGAGTCGGGTTCAGATCCCCGAACCCGGAGTGGCGGAGATTCGGCGCTGGGCTCTTCCCTCTTCACTCGCCGTTACTGAGGGAATCCTGGTTAGTTATTTCCTTTTACTCCGCGGCTTGTGTCCCTAGGTGGGATTGACCTCTGTCCTCGAATGATATGCCTGTTCATCCAGACCTTGTGTTCCCACACGTATTCTTATTTCTGAGAGATTTTCCAATTCCTTTGTCATCAGCTGAAGTGCATAAGATGCGTTGATGAATAGTTTTGAAGATGACACATATGGCTTTATACATGATACGGAAGTGGACGGGTAGCCAATGTAACTCTTTCAGAATGGGAGATATGTGGTCTCTCTTTCTTGCGCCTGTTAGTAATCGGGCTGCTGAATTTTGAACCATCTGTAGTGGTTTGGAATAGGATGAGGGCAGACCTAGCAATAGGGAATTGCTGTAGTCTAATTTTGCAAAAATGACTGCTTGGATGATCGTTCTGAAGTCTTGAGCATGGAAAAGAGGTCTTATCCTCTTCCGAACCTGGAGTTTATAGAAGCAGTCTTTGGTTGTTTTGTTGATATGTGCCTTGAAGTTTAGCCGGTTGTCTATTATCACTCCTAAGTCTCTAACTTGTGTGGTAGGTAGGTTGGTGGGAAGAGTAGTGTTGGAGATATTGTTTTCAGGAGAGATGAGTAGGATTTCTGTCTTGGATGAGTTTAAGATGAGGTGTAGGTTGTTTAGTACTTGTTTGATTTTCTGGTGGCATGTTTCCCAGTAGTCAAGAGTTTTAGAGTATGTGTCTTTGATAGGGATGATGATTTGAATATCATCTGCGTAAAGGAAGTACTTTAGAATGAGGTCGGTAAGAAGTTGGCAGAGAGGAAGAAGATAGATATTAAATAGGGTCGGAGATAATGAAGAACCTTGAGGGACTCCTATGACAGAGTCAAATCTTGAGGATTCCTTGTTTTGGAGTTTAACTTTGTAACCTCTGTTATTGAGAAACGTTTTGAACCAGGATAGGACGGTGCCGCTGATTCCAATGGACGAAAGCTGGTTTAGGAGGATGGCGTGGTTGACCGTGTCGAACGCTGCGGAAAGGTCTAACAAGATCAATAGGAAAGAGTTTCCTTTGTTGAGGCCCATTAAGATATAATCTTATATCTTTTAGTTGTGGTTTGGATCATATTCTTTAGGTGAAGACGGTTGTCTATAATTACTCCAAGGTCTCTCACATGAGTGTGGGTGAGAAGGTGTTTGTGATGGATCTGAGATGGGAGGTTTTCTTGGTTGGAGGAAATGAAGAGGAGTTCAGTCTTAGAGGCATTGAGGACCAGGTTTAGACTGTTGAGGAGATTAGTGGTGGCTTGTAAGCTGTTGTTCCAAAGTGCGATGGCTTTGTTAATAGATTCTGTTATGGGAATAAGAATCTGAACATCGTCTGCATAGATGTAGTCAATGAGGTTAAGACAAATTAACAGTTGGCAAAGGGGAAGGAGGAAACGGCGGGGGAAACGGCGAAGCTGCTGCCAGGGGGGGCTATAACACGCGCCGCCGGAGCGGCGGGCCACCTGCCCCCCCTGGGCCTTCCCAGCCGACACGGAGCTGGTTGCGGCGCACCGCCGTGGAGGAAATGCGCCCTGCGGGGGCCGTGGCCGTCCGGGAGGCGTTCCCCGCCCCCCGCGAAAGGGGTGGGGGATCCGCCGAAACCCCGGTCCGACCGAACCCGCCGGGTTGAATCCTCCAGGCGGACTGCACGCACCCCACCCCACCCGTTTACCTCTTAACGGTTTCCCGCCCTTTTGAACTCGCTCTTCAAAGTTCTTTTCAACTTTCCCTTACGTACTTATTGATTTTATTTATTTATTTTATTTATTTATACCAGCATTGCATCCTCTGTAGGCTTCCCTGGTCGGTCTTGTGCATTTGAATAAACGGAGAGGAATTTGTAGGTCGATTATGGTGTGTTGGTGAATGATTTTTTATATCAAGCTGATGGATTTGTAAATGACTCTGAACTGAATTGGTAACCAGTGGAGGTCTTTTAGGACTGGGGAAATGTGGTCTCTTTTCCTAGTGTTTGTTAGTAGACGGGCTGCTGCGGTTTGAACCATTTGGAGTGGTTTTGTGTATGAGGAAGGGAGTCCAAGTAATGTAGAGTTGCAGTAGTCTAATTTAGAGAAAATGAGGGCTTGGAGGATGGTTCTGAAGTCTTTGGCGTGGAAGAGTGGTCTTATCCTTTTTAAAACTTGCAGTTTAGAGAAGCAGTCTTTTGGTGGTTTTATTGATGTGGGCTTTGAAGTTCAGTTTATTGTCAATTAGCACAACTAGATCCCTCACATGAGTAGTTTGTAGGTTGGTTGGGAGACAAGCTGTGAGATTGTTGTCAGGAGTTATGAGTAATACTTCAGTTTTAGAGGAGTTTAGTACCAGATTTAGGCTGTTGAGGAGGCTTTTGATTTCTAGGTGACAGGAATCCCAGTATTCGAGGGTTTTCGGGTATGATTCTTTGATGGGGATCAGGATCTGGATGTCGTCTGCATAGAGAAAGTGTATTAAATTGAGGTTGGTAAGGAGTCGGCAGAGTGGTAGGAGGTAAATATTAAAGAGTGTAGGGTATAAAGAGGAACCTTGTGGGACTCCGATGGCCGAGTCGTGGCGTGGTGATTCTTTGTTCTGGATTTTTACCTTATAACCTCTGTTGGTTAGAAACGATTTGAACCAGGCGAGCGCCAATCCAGAGATTCCTATTGCTACTAGCTGTTTGATCGGTCTCGTGCCGGTATTTAGCCTTACATGGAGCTTAACACCCGCTTTGGCCTGCATTCCCAAACAACCCTACTCCGAGAAGACCCGGTCCCGGCGCGCCGGGGCCCGCTACCGGCCTAACACCGTCCGTGGGCTGAGCCTCGATCTGAAGGACTTGGGCCCCTGAGCGGCGCCGGGGAGGCGGTCTTCCGTGCGCCACATTTCCCGCGCCTGCCGGACGGGCGGGGATTCGGCGCTGGGCTCTTCCCTCTTCACTCGCCTTTACTGAGGGAATCCTGGTTAGTTTCTTTTCCTCCGCGGCTTGTGTCCCTAGGTGGGATTGACCTCTGTCGTCGAATGATGTGCCTGTTCATCCAGGCCTTGTGTTCCCACAAGTGTTTTAACCTAGTTCATGTGCCTGTTCCTCCAGGCCTTGTGTCCCTAGCTGGGATTGACCTCTGTCCTCGAATGATGTGCCTCTTCATCCAGGCCTAGTGTTCCTACTGGTGTTTTAAGTCCATTGCTGTGCTTGCCTGTTCATCCAGACCTTGTGTTCCCACAAGTGTTTTAACTCAGTTGCTGCTGTGCCTGTTCATCCAGGCCTGGCCTTGTGTCCCTAGGTGGGATTGACCTCTGTCCTCGAATGATGTGCCTGTTCATCCAGGCCTTGTGTCCCTAGCGGGGATTGACCTCTGTACTCGAACGATGTGCCTGTTCATCCAGACCTTGTGTTCCCACAAGTGGGTTTTTTTTTTTATATTAACCATTTTTATTAAGACTGTTTCAGTTCTAAATGGAAATCTTTATGTATCAACATACCCAACCCAGAATATTTATGGGTCGACGTTGCTAAGCCGCGACGAATAGGAGGGCCGCCGCAGTGGGCACGGAAGCCCGGGGCGAGGGCCCGGGTGGAGCCGCCACGGGTGCAGATCTTGGTGGTAGTAGCAAATATTCAAATGAGAACTGTGAAGGCCGAAGTGGAGAAGGGTTCCATGTGAACAGCAGTTCAACATGGGTCAGTCGGTCCTAAGAGATAGGCGAGAGCCGTTCGGAAGGGACGGGCAATGGCCTCCGTTGCCCTCGGCCAATCGAAAGGGAGTCGGGTTCAGATCCCCAATCCCGGAGTGGCGGAGATTCGGCACTGGGCTCTTCCCTCTTCACTCGCCGTTACTGAGGGAATCCTGGTTAGTTTCTTTTCCTCCGCGGCTTGTGTCCCTATGTGGGATTGACCTCTGTCCTCGAATGATGTGCCTCTTCATCCAGGCCTTGTGTTCCCACAAGTGTTTTAACCTAGTTCATGTGCCTGTTCCTCCAGGCCTTGTGTCCCTAGCTGGGATTGACCTCTGTGCTCGACTGCTGCGCCTCTTCATCCAGGCCTTGTGTTCCCACAAGTGTTTTAACTCCGTTGCTGTGCCCGTTCCTCCAGGCCTTGTGTTCCTCTGGGGATAGGGAAATACATACAGTACCTGAGTGTAATCAAGTATGATTTGCATTGAATACAAGAATGTCAGTATATAAAAATGAAAAATAAATAAATGAAGTGCTATAAACTTTTTAAAAAAAGAATATAAATCCATAAAAACAAAAATTTACTATCCGAGTATCAGTGTTCATCCATGTTCCTACTGGTGTTTTAACTCCATTGCTGTGCTTGCCTGTTCATCCAGGCCTTGTGTTCCTCTGGGGATAAGGAAATACCTACAGTACCTGAGTGTAATCAAGTATGAAGTGCTATAAACTTTAAAAAAAAAAAATGTAAATCCATTAAAAAAAAAAAATTACTATCCGAGTATCCGTGTTCATCCAGGCCTTGTGTTCCCACAGGTGTTTTAACTCAGTTGCTGTGCCCGTTCTTCCAGGCCTTGTGTTCCCACAGGTGTTTTAACTCTGTGGCGGTGCCTGTTCATCCAGGCCTTGTGTTCCTCTGGGGATAGGGAAATACCTACAGTACCTGAGTGTAATCAAGTATGAAGTGCTAGAAACGTTTTCGAATAAGAATATAAATACATTAAAAAAAACAAACATTACTATCCGAGTATCCGTGTTCATCCAGGCCTTGTGTTCCCACAGGTGTTTTAACTCAGTTGCTGTGCCCGTTCTTCCAGGCCTTGTGTTCCCACAGGTGTTTTAACTTTGTTACATTCTGGGAATTGGAAAGCTTGCCTGAAGAGCCAGGTTTTTAACTTTTTTTGAACTCTGGTAGACTGGGTTCCAGGCGTAGGTCTGGTGGGAGAGCATTCCATTGGTGTGGTCACGCAGTTGAGAGTGCTCTTTTTCTTAGTGTTGATTTAGCTGGAGTTGCGACTAAGGTGCCTTTGTAGGCGCTTCTGATGGGTCTGGAGGATAAGTGTGGACGAAGTTGAGTTTGTAGTGATATAGGTGCGACGTTGTGAATTGCTTTATGAATAATGGTTAAGGTTTTAAATAGGATTCTCTGTTTGATGGGTAGCCAGTGGAGGTTGCTCAAGATGGGGGTGATATGGTCTCTTTTATTAGTGTTAGTTAGGATTCTGGCTGCGGCATTTTGTACCATCTGTAGAGGTTTGATCCTGGTGGAGGGGAGGATTGCGTTGCAGTAATCGAGTTTAGAAAAAATAATGGATTGTAGAACGAGGCGAAAGTCATTGAAGTGCAGGAGTGGTTTTAGCTTTTTTAGGACTTGTAGTTTATAGAAGCAGTCCTTGGTGGTGGTGTTTATAAATTATTTTAAGTTAAGTTGGTTGTCAAGCCATGCTCCTAGATTCCTGATGTCTGCAGAGAGATCCATGTTTAAAGATGTGGATTGTGCAAGGCTAGGTGAGTAGGTGTTTGGGTTGTGTGAAATAAGTAGCATCTCTGTTTTGCTGGAGTTTGGAATCAGGTTCAGGTTGGAAAGTAGTTCTTTAATTGGTTGAAGACAATTCTCCCAGAAGGCGAAGGTTTTTTGAATTGATTCTGTGATGGGGATGAGGATCTGGATGTCGTCTGCATAGAGGTAATGAGTAAGCTTGAGTTGTGATAGCAGATGGCAGAGGGGGAGGAGGTAAATGTTGAACAGGGTGGGAGAGAGGGATGAACCTTGTGGTACGCCTTGGTCTGATAGGATGAGGTCAGATTCCTTGTTGTTAATTCTGACCTTGTAAAACCTGTTTGATAGGAACAACTTGAACCAACTGAGAGCTGTGCCTTTGATTCCTATGTTTGATAGTTCTTCCAGGCCTTGTGTTCCTCTGGGGATCGGGAAATACCTACAGCACCTGAGTGTTATCAAGTATGAAGTGCTAGAAACGTTTTAGAATAAGAATATAAATACATTAAAAAAAAAAAATTACTATCCAAGTATCCGTGTTCATCCAGGCCTTGTGTTCCCACAGGTGTTTTAACTCAGTTGCTGTGCCCATTCTTCCGGGCCTTGTGTTCCCACAGGTGTTTTAACTCAGTGGCTGTGCCTGTTCATCCAGGCCTTGTGTTCCCACAAGTGTTTTAACTCAGTGGCTGTGCCTGTTCATCCAGGCCTTGTGTTCCCACAAGTGTTTTAACCTGGTTGCTGTTCCTGTTCATCCAGGCCTTGTGTCCCTAGCTGGGATTGACCTCTGTCCTCGAATGATGTACCTGTTCATCCAGGCCTTGTGTTCCCACACGTATTCTTATTTGTGAGAGATCCTAGGCTCCAATTCCTTTGTCATCAGCTGAAGTGCGTAAGTACAGTTGGAATTCACTAGATGCCAACGATATTCACTGGACGCCAATGTAAACACCGGGTACACACAACTCTAGGGGTGGACCTGTTCCAGGGAGTCCTTCCCTGAACAAGCATCAGGGTGGAGGTGGGCTTTACTGCACACCCACCTGACGGACCATGCCCATACCGCTGCCAATATTCTAGCATGCATCAGAAAGATGCTGGCGAGCTACCAGTGTTTTAACCTAGTTCCTGTGCCTGTTCATGCAGGCCTTGTGTCCCTAGCTGGGATTGACCTCTGTCCTCGAATGAAGTGCCTGTTCATCCAGGCCTTGTGTTCCTACTGCTGTTTTAACTCCATTGCTGTGCCTGCCTGTTCATCCAGACCTTGTGTTCCCACACGTATTCTTATTTCTGAGAGATCCTCCAATTCCTTTGTCATCAGCTGAAGTGCGTAAGTAACGTCTGAATTCACTAGACGCCAACGGAATCCACTAGACGCCAACGATATTCACTGGACGCCAATGTAAACACCGGGTACACCCAACTCTAGGGGTGGACCCTTTCCAGGGAGTACTTCCCTGCACAAAGGAAAGGGAACTCTCTCCTGGGCCAATTGATAAGAAAACCACAATTCTGCAGCCAAAAATAGGCTGGAAATCCTTCCCCCATTGACTTTAATGGGCGACATATGGACATATACCCAACTCATTTAATTTTTTTTATGTCCATATTGACCGCAAATGGGACCCCCTTTGGACATATGGACATATGGACATAAACTTTTGCTCTGCACATCCCTACTGTATGTCCTGTCCTTCAGAAAAGATTGGAGCCAGCAAAGGGCAGTGCCTGCGATGCCAATTTGCGAGAGGCGGGAAATGAGGGTATTGTGGTTGACAGTGTCAAAAGCAGAAGAAATGTCAAGAAGAGCCAGTAAGTAAGAGTGTCCAGTGTCGAGGGTTTGAAGTATTGATTCTGAGAGTGACAGGAGAAGGGTTTCTGTACTGTGGTTCTTGCGGAGTCCATATTGAGATGGGAAGAGTAATTGATTTTCGTCTAGAAATTCTGTGAGTTGCTTGTTGATGACTTTCTCTATAATTTTAGATAGGAAAGGGAGGTTCGAGACTGGGCAATAGTTTGCTGGTTCTGAGGGGTCCAGGTCAGATTTTTTGAGTGTAGGCTTTATTATAGCATGCTTAAGTTGCACCGGTACAACACCAGAAGAAATAGATTTGTTGATAATGTTGGTAATGGGTGTGGCAATCCTTGTAGAAATGGAGAGGAGTGTTTTTGTGGGCATGATATCAAGCGGGTGTATCGCTGGTTTGATTTTTTTGAGGATCGTTTCAATTTCTGATGCTGTTGTGGTTTCGAAATTTGTGAGGGTGGCTGAGTGGATCATGGTTGGATTAAGATTGTGTGTAGATGGTGTGTGAGTGGGAGAGATGACGCATGTGTTGGTGGTCGGTGAGAAAACTGGTGGAGGGGGAGTGGTAAAGTGAGCCATAATATTAGCAATCTTGTCATGGAAGTAGGCTGCTAGTTTCTTACATCTGTTTTCGTCCTCGTTGTCTGAATTGAGGTTTACTGGTGGGGTAATGATGCTAGAGACATATTGGAATAGGGCATGTGGGTTAAACTGGTATTGGTGGATTCTTAACCAACCTGCCACACTTAACCAATCTTAACCAACCTGCCACACTTTCATGCACATTAGTCTCTAATAGATATGTGAATTGGGTACCAGAATTGATTCCGGTTTCGTTATTGTGGAACCGTAGGAGATTTCGTATGTCCCACAGTTCGTAATTTATTTGTTTTTATGATTGTCATGAAGTGTGTAAGTGCATACTAACGGGCCTTAACGTGTACTACCGACGAGTTAGTGCACACTAACTGGCCTTACTGCGCACTACTGCGATCGTCGGTAGTGTGCACTATCTCGTTGCTAGTGCGCACTACCTCGTCAGTAGTGTGCATTAAGGCCCGTTAGTGCGCACTACGGAAAAATGTTACTTAAAGGTTTAAAAGTAACAATTGAGAAAGTGTTCGTTAACTAGAGGTATGGTTCTGCATCAATGGGAAAGAAAACCATAACTGTAACTGCTCTTGGTAAGTGCACACTAATGGCGAGTTAGCACTCACTAATGGCAGGTTAGTGCGCACTATCCCGCGCATGCTCAATGGCGTTCTCCGCAGCCATTTTGCAACTTCACCACATACTAGTAAGCAGAGCAGCAGTCTACAGCATGCAGAGAGAGACAGAGTCAGAGAGACTGAGACTGCATTGAGTTTGACTGCAAATTTAACCACTGTAAGTATAATAACTAATATAAGTACTAGTATTATAAGCTTGTTTTTTTAGTTTTTCTATTTATTAATGTTTTGAAGCTCAGGTTGCAAGTTTCTTTATTAAATGTTTTGTTTCACTAAATTGCATAAATAATTAAATATTAATAAATATAAATTGAAGACAAGTACTTTATTTCATTTTATGTAAAGTTTCTTTAGAGGAAAAAAAATGTTTAATACACAAAGTATTTCATTTTATTTTATGCTACTCTAGTGAAAAAATTTTTTAACACAGGAACTGCAAACTTGGGCACAGTTTTCTCACCAATTTTCTCTGTGTGGCCCATCTGAGCTTCTGAACAGACAGCTGTTCTTCAGAGACGGGGGACTGCCTGGCCCTTCACCCCCTCCCCTCCCCCATATACCAGCCAGTGAATGGTGTGGGGGGGAGGGATGTGAAGGGTGAGACAACCCCCTGCATTCAAGTGTGAGCTTCTGAACAGAAGCTGTCCTAAAGCACATACTTTTTTTTCATCTTCTTTTTTATTTTCTCATTGTAGAATGGAATGTGACAGGAACAATGACTCCCCTCACTGTCCTCCTCTGGTGGCAAATTTATGTCCAGGAAGCCCTGCTTTGCACGGGCTGAAGTGGACCTCCTGGCCCGGCTCATCCTCCTGGATGAGAGGAATCTGTACACCCCCTCAGGCAACAGACCTAACCTGGAAAGGAAGTCTGCTACCTGGGCCTCTCTCCAGGAGGAGTTTTGCCAGCGGGCATCTTACCCTCGTGAGATCAAAGATCTCAAGAAGAAAGGTGAGAGATAATAATGTTGGTCATATTATGTATATTTTGAATTTGAAAATTGAATAGAGTATGAGTAGTATTAGTAGCAAAGAGTGAGTTATATAAAGGTATATGTACAGTAATAATTTAAAATAAATATATTTTAGAAGAACAGAAAAAGTAGTAGTGTACCACCCTTACTCTATATTATACTTAGTAACTAGACTATAAAAGAAAGAAAGTTATCTGTGGTATTAATATTTATATCTATCATTTTGAAATGGTGGTATTTGGGATTTTGAATGCCACATTGAAAGATAACTAAGTATAAAATATAAAAATAGTATTTTTTTATTACTAACGTTTCTATGTTACATAAAAAATAACCTAGTAGGTCAAGGCAAAACTTGGGCATGTTGTAATTATTAATCAATGTTATTCTTTTTCCGTTATCCCTCTAATAGGGATGTGAATCGTTTTTTGATGATTTAAAATATCGTCCGATATATTTTAAATCGTCAAAATTCGTTAGAGCCGCGATACAATAACAATTCCCCCGATTTATCGTTAAAAAATCGTAAATCGGGGGAAGGGGGAGGGGAAGGGGGAGGGCGGGAAACCGGCACACTAAAACAACCCTAAAACCCACCCCGACCCTTTAAAATAAATCCCCCACCCTCCTGAACCCCCCCAAAATGCCTTAAATTGCCTGGGGTCCAGAGGAAGGGTCCCAGTATGATCTTTTACTCTCGGTCCTCCGTGCGTTGTAGAAATGGCGCCGGCGCTACCTTTGACCTGTCATATGACAGGTCAAAGGTAGCGCCGGCGCCATTTTGTTTTTTTGTCCCCCGACATCAGGAGCATAGGAGATCGCTCCCGGACCCCCGCTGGACCCCCAGGGACTTTTGGCCAGCTTGGGGGGGCCTCCTGACCCCCACAAGACTTGCCAAGAGTCCAGCGGGGGTCCGGAACGACCTCCTACAGTCGAATTGTTTTTCTGTACGGCCGTGTTGCCGTACGGCCGTGTTGCCATATGGCCGGTGGGCGCCGGCCATACGGCAACATGATTCGACTGCAGGAGGTCATTCCGGACCCCCGCTGGACTTTTGGCAAGTCTTGTGGGGGTCAGGAGGCCCCCCCAAGCTGGCCAAAAGTCCGTGGGGGTCCAGCGGGGGTCCGGAACGACCTCCTGCAGTCGAATCGTTTTTCCGTACGGAAAAACGATTCGCGGTAGGAGATCGTTCCGGACCCCCGATGGACTTTTGGCAAGTCTTGTTGGGGTCAGGAGGCCCCCCCAAGCTGGCCAAAAGTCCCTGGGGGTCCGGGAGCGATCTCCTATGCTCCTGACGTCGGGGGACAAAAAAACAAAATGGCGCCGGCGCTACCTTTGACCTGTCATATGACCGGTCAAAGGTAGCGCCGGCACCATTTCTACAACGCACGGAGGACCGGGAGTAAAAGATCACACCGGGACCCTTCCTCTGGACCCCAGGTAATTTAAGGCATTTTGGGGGGGTTCGGGAGGGTGGGGGATTTATTGTAAAGGGTCGGGGTGGGTTTTAGGGTTGTTTTAGTGTGCCGGTTTTCCCGCCCTCCCCCCTCCCCCTCCCCCCCACTGGACCCCAGGTAATTTAAGGCATTTTGGGGGGGTTTGGGAAGGTGGGGGATTTATTTTAAAGGGTCGGGGTGGGTTTTAGGGATGTTTTAGTGTGCCGGTTTTCGATTTACACGATTTACACGATATTTAAAAAACCCAAACTGCGACGATCCGATTCCCTCCCCCTCCCAGCCGAAATCGATCGTTAAGACGATCGATCACACGATTCACATCTCTACCCTCTAATTCTCAGGTCACCATTTGAGACTTCAAGAGGGTAAGTGGCTCGAGGAGGCCTGCAGAGCCCTGTCCCATCCCTTGTCTGGTAGGTTGTTTTCAGAATACTACACAAGTACAAAAATATTATTCAATTCATTGTAATGGAATTTGTGTTTAATAATGTGTGTTTATTATAACAGTGAATGAATGCTTGTGTCTGATCTCATTCCTGTTTTTAAAATTTTAACTGTTATGCTCTGAATTTTGATCTGTCTTGTAGAGAACCAGCGGTAGGGACGGGGCAGGTCTTCCTGGGCCTAGCAGGAGCTGCCACCAGAGGAGGATGGAGGCACCAGCAGCAGCTAGTGGGCCAGGTGTATATCGGAGGCTGAAAAACAAATTATTTTTTGAGATGCCTCGTGAGGAGGAGATGCCTCGTGAGGAGGAGATGCCTCGTGAGGAGGAGATGCCAATGCCCTCTGCTCCAGAGCAGGCTCCTCCCGGGTCGTCACCCTCCTCTTCACATGATGACTCTGCTGTAACATCATGAAGTCAAGGCATCATATTTTGCCCTGGCCTGGGCTCTTCCACTCACTTTTTTTTTATTTATAGAAAATAATTCAAAATATATATATATTTTTATTTTTGTTTAATTGTTAAAAATAAAATATATTGTTTGTTTAAAATGTTTGTTTATTCTTGTTTTATTTATTATTTCTGAGTTATTTAACTTATTAATAATAATTATTCCTAAATTAAATAGTATGGTACTAAATTATAGAGAGCAGACATGTACATACGTCATATTATAATCCAACAAATTTCAGTGTTTTTTTACTAGTATGGCACTCAGTCATACACTTTCATAAAACATTCAGTCTGGTTGAATTAGCACAAGTTGTATACTTGTGAGCAGTAGAGCCAACGTCAAGGATTCAACCATGGCTACTGACATATCTTTCAACCTGGCCAATGCAATATTGTGCACTGCACTGCACTGCACTCAGGCTACTGCAACAAGTGAGTAGTATACACTTCAATGCCAAAAATTGCTGCATGACCAAGGCAGCCATTTGAAGCAGCAAATATAATGCTGTGATACTAAAGTAGGAGTAAGAAAGCAGAATCATGAAAAAAAAAATCCTTCAGAAATGTACAACTGCTGGGCGCTCAGTTTCTATTTATTTATTTATTATTATTTCTGAAGGTCTTTGTTTCTTTCGCGTGACTCTGCTTTCTTAGTCCTAGTACTCGTAGTTAGTTAGTACTTTACTATTAGTATTGCAATGAACAACAATACTGGGACTGGCAGAATTACAAGCATTAATACATTCTCTGCTTTAAATGGACTCCTAGGACACATGACAATTTTTGGTATCGAAGTGTTTCTGCAATCTGCATACACATTAACAGTACACACATGCCAGGATGTGTATATTTTTATTTTAATCAATGTATTGTTACAATGGTGGGATATAACAGGCATAGCTAGCCATTAGTAGCCACTAGCCATAGCCAGCAACCCCTCTGCGCACTGTAAGTGCAATTTATTGCATTGGCCTGAAATTCTTTCATACTTCATTCACACAATTTTTTGTTTTGTAAATGAGTCTGAGACTCATGTCTCGGAGGTGGACACTGGGGGAAGGGAGGCAGAGGAACCCGGCGGGGACCTGCCTGCCTTGGAGGTGGATGCTGGGGGAAAGGAGGCAGAAGAACCCGGCGGGGACCTGCCTGCCTAGGATGTGGACGCTGGGGGAAGGGAGGCAGAGGAAACCGGAGGGGTCCTCCCTGCCTCGGAGGTGGATGCTGGGGGAAGGGAAGCAGAGGAACCCGGCGAGGGCCTGCCTGCCTCGGAGGTGGATGCTGGGGGAAGGGAAGCAGAGGAACCCGGCGAGGGCCTGCCTGCCTTGGAGGTGGATGCTGGGGGAAGGGAGGCAGAGGAACCCGGCGGGGACCTGCCTGCTTCGGAGGTGGACGCTGGGGGAAGGGAGGCAGAGGAACCCGGAGGGGACCTGCCTGCCTCGGAGGTGGTCACTGGGGGAAGGGAGGCAGAGGAACTCGGTGGGGACCTGCCTGCCTCGGAGGTGGATGCTGGGGGAAGAGAGGTAGAGGAACCCGGCGGGGACCTGCCTGTCTCAGAGATGGACGCTAGGGGAAGGGAGATGGAGGAACCCGGCGGGGACCTGCCTGCCTCGGAGGTGGATGCTGGGAAGGGAGGCAGAGGAACCCGGTGGGGACCTATCTGCCTCGAAGGTAGACACTGGGGGAAAGGAGGCAGAGGAAGGAACCCGGCTGTGTGTGTGTTGTGTCTGTGGGCGAGAGAGAGTGTGGGAGTGAGAAGCCTGTGTGCGTGTTGTGTCTGTGGGCGAGAGAGCGTGCGAGTGAGAAGTCTGTGTGCATGTTGTGTCTGTGGGCGAGAGAGAGCGTGGGAGTGGGAAGCCTGTGTGCAGCAGGACAGAGCATTTTCTTTTCAAATATCTTGTGACTCCCGGACTGGCAAGGCCTCTCTTCCAGCCCTCAACCTTGCATCTTGGGCCTGGACAGGAGGCAGGAGCAGGGCTGACTTGCTGGGAGGATGTAGTGCACCCCAATGGGCAGTGTCAGGGACACAGCAGGACAGGGCATTTTCATCATATGCCTTGTGACTCCTGGACCGGGTTCTCCTGGGGTCCACATGAGGCAGCAGTGGCAGTGTGGTGTGTCAGTGGCACAGTGCCGGGTGCCCCAGCGGGCGGTGCTGGGAGCACAGCTGCACAGAGCAGGCCTCTCTTCCAGCCCTCGACCTTGCGTCTTGGGCCTGGACAGAAGACAGGAGCAGGGCTGACTGCTGGCAGGCTGTAGTGCGCTCCAACGGGCAGTGTTGGGGATGCAGCAGGATGGGGCATTTTCATCATATGCCTTGTGACTCTCGGACCGGGTTCTCCTGGGGGCCACATGAGGCAGCAGCGGCAGTGTGGTGTGTCAGCGGCACAGTGCCAGGTGCCCCAGCGGGCAGTGCTGGGAGCACAGCTGCACAGAGCAAGGCTTCTCTTCCAGCCCTCATCCTTGCATCTTGGGCCTGGACAGGAGGCAGGAGCAGGGCTGACTGCTGGCAGGCTGTAGTGCGTCCCAACGGATGGTGTCGGGGACACAGCAGGACGGAGCTTCATGAAGAAGCCAGTCCGGGAGTCACAAGACATGATGAATGCTCCATCCTGCTGCATCCCCAACCAACCTTGCATCTCGGGCCTAGACAAGAGGCTCTCTCCTCCTGCCAGTCAAAGGGAATGTTCGGATTCCCAAGCATTGGAAGGTTCATTTTGATGAAAACCAATTGCTCTATTAAGTCTGGAGAGAAACGTGCACGGTGTGGACTCACAATGTTCCCTGTCATTGAAAATGCTCTTTCACTTTGCACACTATTCGGAGGGTAGGAAAGAAAGTGTTGTGCTATTATGGCAAGATCAAGCCACATTGAAGCCTTTTCTGCCCAATATCTCAGGGGATCTGAGTCCATGCTCTGAACTGGCTCAGAGAGAAAACTCTGCACATGAATTTCTGACAGGTATTGCTGCTGGTTAGCAGCACCAATCACAATTCTGCCAAGAAGTTTTGCTCTTGCCTTTGAAATGGCACTGATTTGCTGAAATTTGGGAGGAGGATGGGGTGTCATGAGTGGGGAGCAGCTGGTGGAAGCAGTTGAGCAGGATGGAGTTGGAGTTGGAGTTGAAATCTTTTCAACCATTGTAATCAACTTATTTTTCCATTGTGTAAGAGCATTGCACTTGAGAGCAAAACTGCCTTTAACACATGGGTCACACATAGCGGCTAACATATAGCAATCCCTTTGCGTGTGAGGTTTCAACCTTTTCTGTACTTGCTCTTTTAAGCATTTCACAAGCTGCAACACTTCTTTCGAGAAACCTGCTCCAGATCGTATATTACAGGGAGGGTATCACCTAACGTGGCCGTAGCTGCACTCAGTTCATCAGTGTATTCTTTGAAAGGCTTGAGGACATGCACCATCTGTGCAATGTTTGTCCAGTCCTGACATCCACGAGGACTTTCCAATCCAATTTCAGATTCCATTGCCAAATCATGCAGAGGTGTCTGCTGTTCAGACAACCTCTCCAACATAAGATAAGTGGAATTCCATCTGGTAGGCACATCCTGAACAAGGTTGTGCAATGATGCCCCACCTATTTGCCTCTGAGTTCCTTCCCACTTTCACACTGCGATTGAAATGCCCAGCTATTTTGTGACACTTTGTAATCAACTGCTTCAGGACTTGACTTGTACCACTTTCACTTCCTTGCCACTTAGCCCCAAATCATTCCTCACTACCAGGTGCAGCACATGTGCAAAGCATCAGATGCCCTTGAATCCACCATCCGCCAGAGCCTTAACAATATTGGCACCATTGTCAGTAATGACATATCCATTTAAACATTCCATATCACTGCTTCTAAATAGTCCTTTCCATCATTCCATCATCCCCTGAATTGCCTGTAAGATATTTTCAGAAATATGTCTCTTGTCTAGCACTTGAGCATGCAGTAAAGCCCACCGGTATCCTGGCGAAATGTTTTTGGAGCTGCTGGTGCTACTGCCAGTGCTTACAGTTAATGCCTCATCCAGCTGCCACCAATGTACTTTTAGAGACAAATATGCATGCATTGCATTCATACTAGTCCAAACATCAGTGGTGAGATGTATGCTCCTCCCCTTTACCCTTGCCATCACACTCTGCATTTGAGCACGACATTATGTGTACAGGGAAGGAATCACCCAATGGCTAAATGTAGTTTTTGAAGGAATTTTGTAGTCAGGGGCTACAAGATGCATCAGCTTCTTAAATCGACCATTCTCTACAATCTGCAGTGGCTGATCAACCTCAGCAATCATTACAGCAATTTGGCGTGTCACCACTTTGGATATTACTTGCTTCCTAGTCTGAGAAATTGCAGAAGGACACCACCCCATCTGTTCATTGGTAGCTTGCCGCTGCTGCCGGGGAAGAGGAGGAGGAGACTGCTTCTGCTTCACATGCACACAATCTTCTGAACTACTTTCCTTCTGTGGCTTCCCTGTTGCTTTCCCAGCTTCTTCTGCAAGCAACAGTGCTGTGTGTTCTCTTTCAAGGTGATATTTCATGTTGCTGTTAGTAAGATGTCCAAGAATTCTTCCACGGCTCACCATCTTTTTACAATGGATACATTGGCCAAATCTCCAATCAGCCACAACATGAAAATGATTCCAAATCTTAGATGTCTTCCGACTAGGGATGTGAATTGGTTCAGGAATCGGTTCATGTTTCGGCATCGTGGACCCGCGGGAAATCTTCGTTTCCCACGGTGCAGACAGTTTTTTTTTTTCAGCTGTCCCGAGCCGAAAAAAAACTCACCCGACCCTTTAAATCTAATTATTAGAATCCCCCACCCTCCCAACCCCCCCAAAACTTTCCTAAGGTACCTGGTGGTCCAGCGGGGGTCCCAAGAGTGATCTTAAAAAATGGCATGGGCCATCCATTGCTCCTGCCATGTGATAGGGGCCAGCCAATGGCACCGATAGCCTCTGTCACATGGTAAGGTCAAAGGGCCATCAGCACCACTTTGATTAGTGGCAGCCAAAGGCCTGAGAGCGGGAGATTGCTCCCGGGACCCCCGCTGGACCACCAGGTCCTTTATAAAGTTTTTGGGGGGTCAGGAGAGTGGGGGATTCTAAATAATTAGATTTAAAGCGTCAGGGTGGGTTTGAGGTTTTTTTTCTGTGTGCCCTTTCTCCCCCCCCCCCCCCCCCAAATGATAAGAAAACCCCATGAACATTTCATGGGGTTTTCCTATCACTTTGGGGACCCCCCCCGATACTTGACGGATGAGAAAATATCGTATGATATTTTCATCCGTCAGAAAAACGATTCACATCCCTTACTCTAGGCTGGACACTTATTGTCATAGTAGTAGTATAAGAAATACCAGAAGAAGTAGTTGTTGTATTCACTTGCCGATGTTTAAATGGTTTAGGGATAGGGATGATACTGGCACTGGCAGTGGTTTTAGCAATCGGACTACCATTACCACCATCTGACAGTACATTGTCATTGGTGTTCTCATCTTCTTCCTCCTCAGAATTTTTACTAGCCAAGAAACCCTGATCATCAACATCGTCATCCCCCTCCTCCTCCTCCTCCTCCTCAGAGTCATCATCAAAATCTGATTCTTTATTCAAGACTTTCTCTAGCACTTCATCTAAGAATAAAGAATGCTGCACAGATTTGACCTTCACCTTCCCCTCACATTGTACTGATTTTGCTCCTTCCTTGTCCTGCAAGTTACCTTGCGCTTCTACATTAGGTGCATTAGAAGTGGTATCATTCTTCTCAAATAGCAGTTTTTTTCTAGGACTGGCAGTCTTCTCTTTCTGGTAGCACTCTTCTTACCACCAAACATTTTAAAACTTTATAGCTATAGCAGCTAATAATACTATAGCCCCAGAGCACAGGTCAGAGGATAGGATATATATTATATATTTCATATTTTATATAATATATTATAGTGAGTGATCACAGTGAGTACTTGACTAGTGTTCTGACTAGTGGTTCACAGGAAATTATACTAGCACTACTGACTGAGTGATTTATAACCACCAGCCAGGCTCAGTCAAGCTAAGCCTGGCAGTGAGTGTCTAAGTGAGACACTAGTGTGGTATTTTTTAAACTTTAGCAGCTAATAGCCCCAAAGCACAGGACAGAGGACAGGATATATGTAGTGAGTGACTCATCACTGAGTGAGTAGTGATATGACTAGTGGCTCACTGGCTAGTAGCCATTAGCCAGTAGCAGCCACCAGTGACACTAGGCTAGATAACTAGTAGCTAACTAGCTAGGTAGTAGTAGCACTATAGGAGTGAGCTACCCCTTAATAAGAAATTATACTAGCACTACTGATTTATAATTGCCAGCCAGGCTCAGTCAAGCTGCAAGTGCAAGTCCAGCACCAACAAGTAAGCTGTCACAGCAGTAGTGAATGAGACACTAGTTTGGTATTTTTAAAACTTTATACCTATGCCAGCTAATAGCCCCAGAGCACAGGGCAGAGGAAGGATAGGATATAGTGAGTGACACGTCACTGACTAGTGATCTGACTATTGGCTCACTGGCTAGTAGCCACTAGCCATTGACACTAGGATGAATAACTAGCTAGCTAGTAGTAGTAGCACTACAGGAGCGAGCTACCCCTTAACAAAAAATTATATTAGCGCTATTGGTGATTTATAACCAGTGGCCACCAGCCAGGCTCAGGCAAGCTGCAAGTCAAGTCCAGCACCAACAAGTAAGCTGGCACAGCAGTGAGTGAGACACTGGTGTGGTATTTTACCTTTTAAACTTAAGCAGCTAATAACCCCAGAGCACAGGACATAGGATATATACTTAGTGACACGTCACTGAGTGACTAGTGATCTGACTAGTGGCTCACTGGCTAGTAGCCACTAGCCACTAGTCGCCAGTGGCACTAGGCTATATAACTAGCTAGCTAGCTAGTAGTAGTAGTAGCAGCAGCACTATATGTTGAGTTCGTGGACCCTTGAGCTGACTAGGACAGATGATGATGCACTGTGGAAGGTACACCGTGGGTGTCGAAGCCAGGAGGTGGCACAGGCAGGAGACCAGGAGGATCTTCACCACTGGAGACCCGAGATCCCCCAGGAGGAGCCTGTGAGGACCCGGGCCGCTTGGACTTATGAGCGGTCTCTGGCGGCTCGGTTTCCAGAGGATAGAAAAGTAGAGCTGGAGGCCAACTGGAACTTCACCACTGGAAGCACGCAGTCCCCCCGAGAGGAGCTCGTGAGGACCCGAGCCTCTTGGACTTAGGTGAGACCTCCTGGACGAGAGCTGAAGTCAGGAACTAGTGGATGAAAGCCAAAGTCAGAAGTCTGTGGACGAAAGCTGGAGTCAGAAGCCAGTGGACGAAAGCCGGAGTCAGAAGCCAGTGGACAAAAGCCGAAGTCAAAAGCCAGTGGACGAAAGCCGAGGTCAGCACAGCAACTAGCAACTCTTAACCAAGAGGGAACCTTGTTGCAAGGCAAGACATAGGGCTAGATACAGGGTTTAAATACCCCTGCAGCATCTGACGTCATCTCTGGGCTGTCCTCCGTCTTCCCACGCTGGCCCCTTTAAATCCTAAGCCCCTGCACGCGTGCGCCTAGGGCCAGGGCCAGGCACGGAGGATCGGCGGTGTCTCCCTCGAGGGAGGAATGCCGTGGCAGGAGCCAGGTCGGGCCTTGCCGGCTGGGAGAGGTTCCAGCAGCCTGGGGCCGGCCTCTGCGGTAGGTGGAGGGACCAGGGCACGGCCCGGGACCGTAATAGTACCCCCCCTCCTATGCCCCCTTCCCGGGGGTTTGAGCTTTGCAGGATGATCCAAGTGGATCTGGTGGAAAAGGTCCTTGTCCAGGATGTTAGAGGCCGGTTCCCACATATTCTCCTTGGGACCATAGCCCTCCCAGGAAAGGAGGTTCTCCCATCTATGATGGTGGAACTGTACGTCCAGTATGTCCTTTACTTGGTACACTGAGTCCTCCTGGGCCGCAGGAGTGGCAGGTTCAGGGATCTTGTTGTGGAAGATGGACAAGACCAATGGCTTGAGCAACGAGACATGAACAACGTTATGAACCCTGAGCGTAGAGGGAAGGCGGAGCCGGTGTGCATAGAAGGAACCCGCAGGTGAAGGTATTTGGTACTTAGCCATACCTTGTCCCCGGGAAGGAATGCTGGAGCTGGACGTCGCAGATGGTCCGCATACCTCCTCACCGTAATTGCCGTGCATCGAAGTTTCTCCCAAGTAGAACCCAAGAGACTATGTAGCTGTTGGGCTGTGAATTGCACGGCTGGAGATGTGACTGCCAATGGCAAAGGCAAAGGAGGTCGGAGACGTCTCCCATAGACTACCTGGAAGGGATGCCTACCGGTGGCCGAATGCCTATGGTGGTTGTAGGAGAATTCTGTCCACGGGAGTAAGGCCACCCAATCATCTTGTAGGTCTCCCATGAAAGCTCAGAGGAAGGTTTTCAAGGTCCGGTTTGTGCGCTCCACTTGGCTATTGCCTTGGGGGTGAAAGGTGGTCATAAAGTCCAGTCGAACCCCAAATTTCTTGCAGAGTGCTCTCTAATATTTAGCTGAGAACTGTGAGCCCCGGTCAGAGGCTATATGGAGAGGAAATCCATGTAGGTGAAAGGTGAGTTAGGCGAAAAGACTAGCGAGCTCTGGTGCCGTTGGTAATTTAGTGAGAGGGACGAAGTGGGCCATCTTCGAAAACCCATATCACTGTTTTCTCTTCCGAAGGTGGTAAGTCCACGATGAAGTTGGTGGACAAATGAGTCCATGGTTCAGTGGGGATAGGCAATGGTTGAAGAAGCCCCCATGGGCAACCAGTCAGCATCTTTTGTCGAGCACAGGTCAGGAGAAGAGACGGCTGAGGGGGGATATGATAGAGGTGTTTAAAATCATGAGAGGTCTAGAACGGGTAGATGTGAATCGGTTTTTTACTCTTTCGGATAATAGAAAGACTAGGGGGCACTCCATGAAGTTAGCATGTGGCACATTTAAAACTAATCGGAGAAAGTTCTTTTTCACTCAATGCACAATTAAACTCTGGAATTTGTTGCCAGAAGATGTGGTTAGTGCAGTTAGTATAGCTGTGTTTAAAAAAGGATTGGATAAGTTCTTGGACGAGAAGTCCATTACCTGCTATTAATTAAGTTTACTTAGATAATAACCACTGCTATTACTTGCAACGGTAACATGGAATAGACTTAGTTTTTGGGTACTTGCCAGGTTCTTATGGCCTGGATTGGCCATTGTTAGAAACAGGATGCTGGGCTTGATGGACCCTTGGTCTGACCCAGTATGGCATGTTCTTATGTTCTTATGTTCTTAGGCAGGAGCTGACGTAGAGACGAACATCTCTCCTGACCTGAGGCCACCAGTAATATTCGGTCAGCAGATCCAAGGTCCAAGCGACCCCCAAATGCCCTGCGGTCAATGAGTCATGAGCCCATGACAACATCTTTTTGTGCAGGTGAGCCAGTATGACCGTCTTACCCATAGGGACCACCTCTGAAGCTGCAAGCAGGACCTCGGCTGGATCGAGGCTATAACGAGGCGGATTAGAGTTATCCTCCATTTCTGCCACGCGAGAGAGGACATCCACTCTAATATTCTTGGAGGCTGGCCTGTACCAGAGGAGGAAATTGAACTGGTTAAATAAAAGCGATCATTGGGCTTATCGAGAATTGAGGCGTTGGGCTCGGCACAAGGATTCCAGGTTATTGTGGTCCGTATAGATGATCACGAGGTATTGGGCCCCCTCCAGCCACTGCCACCACTCCTCCAGTGCGAGCTTGATGGCTAGGAGCTCCTTATCACCAATATTGTAATTTCTCTCCGCCGGAGAGAATTTTCGAGAAAAATAGGAACATGGTAGGGGTTTGCCCTTAGTGGATACCTGGCTCAGGACAGCCCCTACCTCAAGATCAGATGTGTCTACCTCTATGATAAACTGACGCTGCAGATCTGGATGGTAGAGACAGACATCATGAAGAAAGGCCTCATCGGGGACCAGTTCTTAGCATCGGCACCATCCGGGAGTAATGGGGTGTAAACTGGCAATAGAAATTAGTGAAGCCCAGGAAGTGTTTTAGGGCCTTGACCCCTACTGGTTGTGGCCAATCTCGAATGGCTGCCACTTTATCAGGGTCCATGTGGATGCCCATGGACAAGACTATGGATCCAAGGAAAGACAAGGATTCCTGCTCAAACTGCCACTTCTCTAACTTGGCAAAGAGTCGATTGTCCTGAAGTTTCTGCAGCACTTGCCGTACACGGTGCGTAGACAAGTCTTTCAAATACACCAATATATCGTTGAGGTATACAATGACAGAGGTATGCAACATATCCCTCAAGACCTCATTCATAAGGTTCTGAAAGACCACAAGCCGAAGGGCATGACCAAATATTCATAGTGCCCATCTCTAGTATTGAATGCGGTCTTCCATTTATCGCCAGGTCGTATCCATACAAAATTATATGCACCCCGGAGGTCCAGCTTGGTAAAGACCTTTGCCCCTTGAAGCCGGTCTTGTAACTCAGGAATCAGAGGCAAAGGGTACCTGTCCCGTCATGTGATGGCAGGGTCAGAGAGACCCATCCTTCTTGGCCACAAAGAAGAACATGGCCCCAGCGGGGGAATTAGAGGGCTGAATGAAGCCTCTCTCCAAATTCTCCTGAATGTATGCAGACATGGCTCGAGTTTCTGGGAGTGACAAGGGGTAAACCCATCCCCTAGGAGGCGTAGTGCCTGGGATCAAGTTTATGGCACAGTCAAAGGGCCAGTGTTCCGGGAGGAGTTCAGCTTTCTCCTTAGAGAAGACATCTTCATAATCTTGGTACTGTGGCGGAAGTGCCATGGGCGTTGTCAGGAGAGGCACACTAAGACGAGGGATACCTTTCAAGCAGGATTCAAAACAAGACGGGCCCCAGGATGTGATCTGAAGAATATCCCAGTGTATAACTGGGGAATGTTTCTGCATCCAGGGCAAAGCCCAAGCTGATAGGATGAATGGACCTCTCCAGTATAAGAAAAGAGATTTCTTCCATGTGTAGGAGACCAGTGCGAAGAATCAAGGGCTTGGTGCAGGTAGAAATACTCCCCGGGAGGAGAGTACCGTGAACAGAAGATACCCGGATCAGAGGAATTCGGGGTTGGACCTCAATCTGCAACTGCTGGATGAGGTCTGCGAGGATGAAATTCCCTCCCGCTCAGAGTCGATCAAAGCCAGCGTATCAAAGGTACCCCCGGGGTAGACGAGGGTAACCAGTACAGTGCATGAGGAGGCGGAACTTGTATTACCTAGGATCAGCTCCTCAATGGTCCCTAGGTTCTGGCATTTCCCGGCCGCTCACCACATTGGGCTAGGAAGTGCCCCTTGCTGCCGCAATATAGGCACAGACCTTGAGTGCGGCACCGTCTTCTCTCTTCCTGTGAGATTGGACCTCGGCCCAACTGCATAGGCTCAATGTCTTGGTCTCAGGGAGAGGCAGAGGAGGAGGGTACCGGTCAGGGAAATGTAGACCCCGAGTTACTGGGTTTACGACCGGACCTCCCTTCCCAAAAATGGCGTTGGATTCGGCGGTCCACCCGCCCAGCCAGATCAATCAGGCTATTCAGGTCATCCAGAAGGTCCCTCGCCACTAGCTTGTTTTGAAGAGATACCTTCCAAGAATATGCCATGGAGATTGTTGTCCCTCCAGTCTAGCTCAGCTGCCAGGGTACGGAATTCCACCACATACTCGGCAAGAGACCAATTGCCTTGGTGTAGTTGGAGTAGCTCAGAGGCAGCAGTGGTAAGAAGGCTCGTCGAAGATATGTTGAAAGGCCAAGACAAACTTTTCCAGATTCCCAAGAAGGGGATCTTTACGCTCCGATAGCGGAGAGGCCCATGCCAGGGGTTTCCCATCTAGCAAAGAGATAATATAACTGGTTTTAATCTGATCCGTAGAGAACTGGGAAGGCAGCAGATTGAATCGGATGTAGCACTGATTGAGGAATCCGCGGCAGTACTTCGCTTCCCCTGAGTACCGTGAAGGTGCCTGGAGCTGTGTGAGCATTGCCGGTCCGGGATCGGCCGCGGGAACTGGCACAGGAGGTACAAGTGCAGGTGTTCCATCAATCCGATTGGCCAGTCTCTCTACAGTCACTATCAGAGCATCAAGACAGACTTGCTGTTGCTGCAGACGCTGGGAAATTCCGGGGATGGCCTTTAAGCCTGCCACGTCCACTGGGTCCATGGCCTTGCAACTGTTGAGTTTGTGGACCCTTGAGCTGACTAGGACAGATGATGATGCACTGTGGAAGGTACACAGTGGGTGTCGAAGCCAGGAGGCGGCACAGGAGGAGACCAGGAGGATCTTTACCACTGGAGGACCCGAGGGCCCACCCAGGAGGAGCCCGCGAGGACCCGGGCCACTTGGACTTACAAGCGGTCTCTGGCAGGTCGGATTCCAGAGGATAGAGAAGTAGAGCTGGAGCCAGGAGGCCAACTGGAACTTCACCACCGGAAGCATGCGGTCCCCCCGAGAGGAGCTCGTGAGGACCCAAGCCTCTTGGACTTAGGTGAGACCTCCTGGACGAGAGCCAAAGTCAGGAACTAGTGGACGAAAGCCGAGTCAGAAGCCAGTGGACAAAGCTGAGGTCAGAAGCCAGTGATGAAAGCCGAGGTCAGGACAGCAACTAGCAACACTTAACCAAGAGAGAAACTTGTTGCAAGGTAAGGCATAGGGATAGATGCAGGGTTTAAATACCCCTGCAGCATCTGACATCATCTCTGGGCTGTCCTCCGTCTTCCCGTGCTGGCCCCTTTTAATCCTAAACCCCTGCGTGCATGCATGCCTAGGGGGTGGGGCCAGGCACGGAGGATCGGCGGCGTCTCCCTCGAGGGGGGAATGCCACGGCAGGAGCCAGATCAGGCCTTGCCGGCCAGGGAGAGGTTCCAGCGGCCCGGGCCAGCCCCAAGGTAGGTGGAGGGACCAGGGCACAGCCCGGGACCGTAACACTATATGAGCGAACTACCCCTTAATAAGAAATTATACTAGCGCTACTGAGTGATTTATAAATTATAACCGCCAGCCAGGCTCAGTCAATCTGCAAGTGCAAGTCCAGCACCAACACACTGGCACAGCAGTGAGTGAGACACTAGTTAGACTGATATTTTAGTATCAATCACCAGCTACAGCTAATACTGTTTGATTGATAATATAAATACAAATCTACTAAAACACTACTGCTGCACTGCACAGAAAGCACTGACATGACTGGTGCCTACCTAGGCTTGAATAATGCTGCAGTGCTAAATGTAGTAGCCAGCCAGTGACACTAGGCTAGTAGCCTAGCTAGCTAGGAGTAGCAGCTAGCTAAGCTAACTATCTATGCTAGTAGCACTATAGCTAGGCGCTTCCCCTTAACAAGAAAGACTGATATTATTTAATATTTAGTATCAATCACCACCTAGTAATTCATTATTAATTGACTGATATAATATATCAATAATAAATCGAGTAGGTTGATATAAATCTTGTAAAACTCTAATGGATTAAATAAAGAGCTGATGTTTCTCCTCAAACCCCACCAAACAAAAGTAACACACAAGCAGAGAACTCCTTATTATATAGCTTAGCTAGTGAGTAAATGTAGGAGGGGAAATAAACGTATTAGACAATTCAAAAATACACTTACCAATTACCATATACATCTCATAAAACAGGAAGCAGGATTGGAAATTTAGAAGTGTGTGCATAATGCATATATAATTCCAGGACCCCCTTTCTAAAATGCACAGTGATTGGCAAATTCAAAACATGCACTAGCATTTCATGTGCCAGTGCCTGGTAACAAAAATAATAAACAAACAAGTTCTAGTCACATGAATGATGACATTACGTTTTGTCAAGCTACCACCCATTCCCATTTCCCATCCCCCATATATAAAAACACCACCTCATTGGGAACCTTGGTAACATGAATAAATAACAACAAGACAGCCAATAGGAATACACATTCATTCCTAAATTGACCAAAATGTGTCAAATTAGTATCATTTTCTATTAGTGCGAACTAACAGCGGTTAGTGCGCTCTGTCGCAGACTTAGGGCGCACTTCCACAAAGTTAGCGAGCAGTAGTTCCCGTACACACTGCGCACTAATCACTATAAGTGCGCAGTACAGTCTGCATCAGTGCGCACCATGGGACATTACTGCGTACTGTGACGGCACGAAACAGCGTGCACTAATCGTTGTTACCGTGCACTATGAGCTATATAGTGCACAGTAACTCCCTTTAGTGCGCACTAATATGATAAACAATTTTTTCATGAAAATTCGGGGGAAATGTGATTGTTTATTGATTTTACCTATATATGACGAATTAAGAAATATCATACAATATTTTAATTCGTCATAAAAACAATTCACATCCCTAGTCTCTAACACTGAAGATACATGGAAATGTCAAAATATGGAAAACCCTTTAGTGCCTTTTACTTGTTTGTATCGTGTCTTACAATTATCATCATCATACTTGTCCTCAGCTTGCCAACCCAAGTTCATAATACAGGTTTGATAACACAGTGAAAGGAACTCCTTAAGAGCAACAGTCAATGACCTTATTCTGTGACGTATTCTGTGCGATGCAGATGTGTACTGAAATCATACAGGGATTTTCAAAGATGCCAGGGAGTAAATAGCCTTGGTGTTCTGAGTTCACATTTAGGACAACACAGCGTTGTGTGTAGCTCAGCGTGTAACTGGGGATTATTTGTTCTGTTCTTGTTCTCAGCTGTGGAATCCAATTTCAGTCTCTTCTTCCCTCATTATTCCTTTTCAGATATGTATTCATCACCCCCCTCCCCCCTCCAACTCTGTTCTCCCAAACCTGTCCCTTCCACACACACACACACACACTCCCCAGTGACATCATGCATGCTGAAGAAAGGACAAAGCCAAAAGAGAATATCCATATTTTGCAGAAGTTTGAATATTTTTTTCTTCTAGCATTTTGCCTATATCTTATGAAAAAGATGAAAACAAATTTAGCTTCTTACAGACACATTAATCCTGGGGGAATTCCGTGCAAAAAAACTTAAAATTCTGTGCAAAATTCTGCAAACTTTATATTGGTCAAAATAACACAATTTATTTATTTATTTTATTTATTTTTTAAATTCTTCTATACCGATGTTCCTGTATAGAATACAGATCACATCGGTTTACATTGAAACAGAACAGACGCTTGGGGGCGATACAAGGAACATTTACGTTTAAAACAAGGAAATTTAAAACAAGTAGATTAATGACTTCAATAAAGATTAAAAATAATTTCAGTGCAGATTCAAAATTATGTTACAATCAAGTACAAAATTATGTTACAATCAATTACAATTACATGACAGTCTTTAAGTAATTACATTTTAAATTAATACAGAAAAAAGCTATTACTTAGAGATGCAGAATTTTAAATATTTTGAGCAGAATTTCCCTAGAAATTCACTATAAGAGTGTCCCACTCACTCTCCCTAGTCCACTGGCCACTTTGCCCTCTCAGGCCCCAACTCCTCTAGTTGCCAGTATCTCTCCCCACCACCTCTAAGCTCAACCCCTTCCACTCTATCTCCACTCCCAGAGTTTGACCCCGTTCTCAGAACTCCCCCTCACACAGGCTCCCTCTGTCCCTCTCTCTCACACACACACACATGCTCCCTTTCTCTAGTTCATATACACACACCCCGTCATACAGGCTCTCTCATTCGCACACATACATTCCCTCATACAGCATCCCTCTCTCCTGCATACACACCCATACAAGCTCCCTTTCTCTGTCATGCATGCATCCTCACACAGGCTATCTATGTCTCTCTCTCATGCACCCCTTCACAAAGGCTCTGACTCACACATACACAATCCCTTCACACAGGCCAGCACCCTCACATACACACGATCCCTTTTTCATACACACCAGCTCCCAATCTCTCTCTCACACACACACACAGTCCTTCACAATCTCCTCTTAAAGGGGTCGATACAAAAAGGTTGCACTGAAAGTGGGTGCTGAGTGTTCATCACCCACTTTCCTAACATTGCCCTAGGCACTAGGGATGTGCAGCCAGAAAGTATTCATTGCATTCGGGATACGTATTCGCCGGGGCCCATATACGTTGCATTCGTTCAATGGCGCCCCGATACGTTGATACTTGCATTCGTTTTCCAGTTCCTATTAAAGTCAATGGGGGAAGTATTTGCAGCCTATTTTTGGCTGCAGAATTGGGGTTTTATTATCAATTTTTATGAAACTTCTGGGGAGCAATCATCAGAACAACAAAACAGCTCCAAGGTACTTGGACTGAGGTAAAGTGGCACCAAAGTGGCATGAATAGCCTAAGGTAATTTAAAGGGGAAAAGGGCTATCGGGAGTGGCAAGAAGATTGCTGTAACAGAGGCACAAAGCAGCAGCGAGAGTATAAAAAACACACTATAGTTTCAAAAGAGAGCACCGATAACAGATGCATGAACCCTCGAAGGCAGCATGACAGGCAAAGCAGCAAGACAAGTGGAATCGACATCCTACAGCACAATGAAGGAGGAACATAGAACCATGATAGTGGCCAGAACACCACAAGGAGTTGATTGAGTCATATGGTGTATGGCAGCAAGGCACAGAGGCAGAGGGTAGACAGGTTGGCTACACCCGGGGAGAGTTCCCTTTCATTTATGCAGGAAAGGGCTCCCAAGCATGGGTTCACCCCTAGAGTAGGGTGTTTCCATTGGCGTCTAGTGAGCTCTCTCTGGTCTTTTAAAATCTGGAAGAGTTAGCAGATATACAAAAGAGAATTTTCAAGGCCGAGGCGCAGGAGGTTACCATGTAAACAGTGGTTCAACATGGGTCAGAGGGTAGATACAGGCTGGCTACACACGGGGAGAGTTCCCTCTCCTTTGAACCAGGAAGGGCTCCCCTGAATGGGTTGGCCCCTAGAGTGGAGCACGAGCCTTCAAAGCGTGGCGACCTGGAGCAGGGTCTCACTGTGAGCATGGTCTCACTGTGTTGTGTTTGCCACAGTCTAAGTACCTTGGAGATCTTTTCCTGTTGTGAACATGGGTCAACAGGTGGTAAGAGATAGGCTGCAACAACGAGGAGAGATCCATTCCTTTGAGCAGGAAAGGGCTCCCTGGAATGGGTCGGCCTATAGAGTGTATAATGGTACAAACTATTAGGATTTAAGATTTGCAAACAGATCATGACTTCATAAGCAAGACGAAGTAAGATCTCTTCTCTGCCCTGAAACTAAAGAAAAAAGTTTGTTTTATTTAAGGATCCATGCTGAGAAGGATTACTAGTTTGAACTGCAAGAGACTGAGGTTTCCCTGTGCAACGAGGGTTCAGCAATAAGGACTGGACATAAGGTCTGGACGAACAGGCATAGCAGTCGAGGACAGATATCAATCCCACGTAGGGACATAACGCCTGGACGGACAGGCACAGCAATACAGGACAGAGTCAATCCCACCTAGGGACATAAGGCCTGGATGGACAGGCATTGCAATTTTTTTTTTTAATTTATTTCTATTCCTCTTTTCACGATTTTCCAGCACTTCATAGTAGATTACACTAAGGAACTGTAGGTATTTCCCTATTCCCAGAGTGCTTACAATCTAAGTCAAACCCTTGTAGGAACATAAGGCCTGGACGACAGGCACAGCCATCGAAGACAGAGTCAATCCCACATAGGGACATAAGGTCTGGAAAACAGGCACAGCAATCGAGGACAGACTCAATCCCTCATAGGGACATAAGGCCTGGACGGACAGGCAGCGCAGACGAGGACAGAGGTAAAGCTCACGTAGGGACATAAGGCCTGGATGAACAGGCACAGCAATCGACGACAGAGTCAATCCCATGTAGGGACATAAGGCCTAGATGAACAAGCAAAGCAATTGAGGTCAAACACTTGTAGCAATAAAAGGCCTGTACAGACAGGCACAGCATTCGAGGACAGAGGTGAATCCCATCTAGGGACATAAAGCCTGGACGAACAGGTAAAGCAACCGAGGTCAATCCCTGATAGGGAAATAAGGCCTGGACGGACAGGTAAAGCAATCGAGGTCAAACACTTATAGGAATATAAGGCCTGGATAGACAGGCACAGCATTCAAGGACAGAGGTGAATCCCCCCTAGGGACATAAGGCCTGGACAAACAGGCACAGCAGTCGAGGACAGAGTCAATCCCACCTAGGGACATAAGGCCAGGATGGACAGGCACAGCAGTCGAGGACAGAGTCAATCCCACCTAGGGACATAAGGTCTGGATGGACAGGCACAGCAGTCGAGGACAGAGTCAATCCCAAGTAGGGACATAAGGCCTGGACGAATAGGCACAGCAATCGAGGACAGAGTCAATCCCACCTAGGGACATAAGGTCTGGATGGACAGGCACAGCAGTCGAGGACAGAGTCAATCCCACCTAGGGACATAAGGTCTGGATGGACAGGCACAGCAGTCGAGGACAGAGTCAATCCCACCTAGGGACATAAGGCCTGGACGAATAGGCACAGCAATCGAGGACAGAGTCAATCCCACGAAGGAACATAAGGCCTGGATGGACAGGCAAAGCAATTGAGGTCAAACACAGCAAAGTTTTATTTTAAATTTATTTATATTCCTCTTTTCACGCTTTTCCAGCACTTCATAGTGGATTACTCTCAGGTACTGTAGGTTTTTCCCTATCCCCAGAGGGCTTACAATCTAAGTCAAACCCTTGTAGTGACATAAGGCCTGGACGGACAGGCACAACATTCGAGGACAGAGGTGAATCCCACCTAGGGACATAAGGCCTGGACGAACAGGCAAAGCAATTGAGGTCAATCCCAAGTAGGGACATAAGGCCTTGACGAACAGGCAAAGCAATCGAGGTCAATCCCACATAGGGACATAAGGCCTGGATGAACAGGCACAGCAATACAGGACAGAGTCAATCCCACATAGGGACATAAGGCCTGGACGGACAGACCCATCAGTCAAGGACAGAGTCAATCCCACCAAGGGACATAAGGCCTGTATGGACAGGCACAGCAATCGAGGTCAAACACTTGTAGGAATATAAGGCCTGGATGGCCAGGCAAAGCAGTCCAGGACAGAAGTCAAGCTCACATAGGTACATAAGACTTGGACGAATAGGCACAGCAACTGAGGTCAAAAACTTGTAGGAACATAAGGCCTGGACAGACAGGCACAACAATTGAGGTCAAACCATTGTAGGGACATAAGGCCTGGACGGACAGACACAGCAGTCGAGAACAGAGGTCTTGCCCACATAGGGACATAAGGCCTGGACGAACAGGCACAGCAATCGAGGTCAAACACTTGTAGGAACATAAGGCCTGGACAGACAGGCACAACAATTGAGGTCAAACCATTGTGGGGACAGAAGGCCTGGACGGACAGACACAGCAGTCGAGGACAGAGGTCTAGCCCACATAGGGACATAAGGCCTGGACAAACAGGCACAGCAATTGAGGTCAAATCCTTGTAGGGACATAAGTCCTGGACGGATAGGCACAGCAATTTTATTTTTAATTTATTTATATTCCTCTTTTCACGCTTTTCCAACACTTCATAGTGGATTACACACAGGTACTGTAGGTATTTCCCTATCCCCAAGAGGGCTTACAATCTAAGTCAAACCCTTGTAGGGATATAAGGCCTGGACGGACAGGCACAGCATCAAGGACAGAGGTTAAGCCCACATAGGGACATAAGGCCTGGATGAACAGGCACAGCAATTGAGGACAGAGTCAATCCCAAGTAGGGACATAAGGCCTGGATGGACATACCAAGCAGTTGAGGACAGAGTCAATCCCACCAAGGGACATAAGGCCTGTATGGACAGGCACAACAATCAAGGTCAAACATTTGTAGGAATATAAGGCCTGGACAGACAGGCACAACAATCGAGGTCAAACTTTGTACGGATATAAGGCCTGGCCGGACAGGCACAGCAATCGAGTTCAAACCCTTGTAGGGACATAAGGTCTAGATGGACAGGCACAGCAATTGAGGTCAAACCCTTGAAGGGACATAAGGGCTGGACAATCAGGCACAGCAATACAGGACTGAGTCAATCCCACCTAGGGACATAAGGCCTGGAAGAACAGGCAAAGCAATCGAGGAAAGAGTCAATCCCATGTAGGGACATAATGCCTGGATGGACAGGCACAGCAATCAAGGTCAAACCCTTGTAGGGACATAATGCCTGGACGGCCAGGCACAGCAATCGAGGACAGAGTCAATCCCACCTAGGGACATAAGGCCTGGACGGACAGGCAAAGCAATATAGGTCAAACACTTGTAGGAACATAAGGCTTGGACAGACAGGCACAGCAATCCAGGTCAAACCCTTTTAGGGACATAAGGCCTGGACAGACAGGCACAGCAATTTTTTTTTTCTAATTTATTGATATTCCTCTTTTCACGCTTTTCCAGCACTTCATAGTGGATTACACTCAGGCACTGAATGTTTTTCCCTATCCCCAGAGGGCTAACAATCTAAGTCAAACCCTTGTGGTGACAAAAGGCCTGGATGGACAGGCACAGCATTCAAGGACAGAGGTGAATCCCACCTAGGGACATAAGGCCTGGTCGAACAGGCTCAGCAATACAGGACAGAGTCAATCCCTAATAGAGACATAAGGCCTGGATGGTCTGGCACAGGAGTCGAGGACAGAGTCAATCCCACTTAGGGACATAAGGCCTGGACGGACAGGCAAAGCAATTGAGGAAAGAGTCAAACCTACTTAGGGACATAAGGCCTGGATGAACAGGCACAGCAATACAGGAGAGTGAATCCCATTTAGGGACATAAGGCCTGGATGGACAGGCAAAGCAATTGAGGTCAAACACTTGTAGAGACATAAATCCTGGATGGACAGACACAGCAGTGGAGGACCGAGGTCAAGCCCACATAGGGACATAAGACCAGGACGATCAGGCACAGCAATCAAGGACAGAGTCAATCGCAGGTAGGCACATAAGGCCTGGATGGACAGGCAAAGCAATCGAGGTCAAACACTTGTAGGAACATAAGGCATGGACAGAGAGGCACAGCAATTGAGGTCAATCCCTTGTAGTGACGTAAAGCCTAGACGGACAGGCACAGCAGTCAAGGACAGAGGTCAAGCCCACATAGGGTCATAAGGCCTGGATGAACAGGCACATCAATGAGACGGAGTCAATCCCATGTAGGGACATAAGGTCTGGAAGGATAGGCAAAGCAATCGAGGTCAAACCCTACTAGGGACATAAGGCCTGGACGGAAAGAGACAGCAATATTTTTTTTAATTTATTTATATTCCTCTTTTCTCGATTTTCCAGAACTTCATACTAGATTACACTCAGGTACTGTAGGTATTTCCCTATCCCCAGATGGCTTACAATCTAAGTCAAACCCTTTTAGTGACATAAGGCCTGGACGAACAGGCAAAGCAATTGAGGTCAATCCCCAAGTAGGAACATAAGGCCTTGAGAGACAGGCAAAGCAATTGCAGTCAATCCCACCTAGGGACAAATGGCCTGGAGGGACAGGCAAAGCAATCAAGGTCAAACACTTGTAGGAACATAAGGCCTGGACAGACGGATACATCATTCGAGAACAGAGGTGAATCCCACCTAGGGACATAAGGCCTGGACGAACAGGCAAAGCAATCGAGGTCAATCCCACATAGGGACATAAGGCCTGGATGAACAGGCACAGCAATACAGGACAGAGTCAATCCCACATAGGGACATAAGGCCTGGATGGACAGGCACAGCAGTCGAGGACAGAGTGAATCCCACAAAGGGACATAAGGTCTGGACAGACAGACACAGGAAGTGAGGACAGATTCAATCCCACGTAGCGACATAAGGCCTGGACGGACAGACCCAGCAGTCGAGGACAGAGTCAATCCCAACATGGGACATAAGGCCTGTATGGACAGGCACAGCATTTGAGGTCAAACACTTGTAGGAATATAAGGCCTGGACAGACAGGCACAGCAATCAAAGTCAAACCCGTCTAGGGACATAAGGCCTAGACGGACAGGCACAGCAATTTCGGTCAAACCCTTGAAAGGACATAAGGCCTGGACGAACAGGCACAGCCATACAGACAGAATCAATCCCACCTAGGGACATAAGGCCTGGACGGACAGGCAAAGCAATCGAGGAAAGAGTCAATCCCAAGTAGGGACATAAGGCCTGGACACAGGCACAGCAATCGAGGACAGAGTCAATCCCACCTAGGGACATAAGGCCTGGACGGACAGGCAAAGCAATCGAGGAAAGAGTCAATCCCAAGTAGGGACATAAGGCCTGGACACAGGCACAGCAATCGAGGACAGAGTCAATCCCACCTAGGGACATAAGGCCTGGACGGACAGGCAAAGCAATCGAGGTCAAACACTTGTAGGAACATAAGGCCTGGACAGACAGGCAAAACAATCAAGGTCAAACCCTTCTAGGGACATAAGGCCTGGACGGCCAGACACAGCAGTCGAGGACAGAAGTCAAGCTCACGTAGGTACATAAGGCCTGGGAGAACAGGCACAGCAATACAGGACAGAGTGAATCCCACCTAGGGACATAAGGCCTGGACGGACAGGCAAAGCAATTGAGGTCAAACACTTGTAGGAACATAAGGCCTGGACAGACAGACACAGCAGTCGAGGACAGAGGTCAAGCCCACATAGGGACATATGGCCTGGACGAACAGGCACAGCAATCGAGGACAGTGTCAATCCCACGTAGGCACATAAGGCTTGGATGGACAGGCAAAGCAATCAAGGTCAAACACTTGTAGGAACATAAGGCCTGGATAGACAGGCACAGCAATCGAGTTCAAACCCTTGTAGGGACATAAGTCCTGGATGGACAGGCACAGCAATTTTTATTTAAATTTATTTATATTCCTCTTTTCACGCTTTTTCAACATTTCATAGTGGATTATACTCGGGTATTGTAGATATTTCCCTATCCCCAGAGGGCTTATAATCTAATTCAAACCCTTGTAGGGATATAAGGCCTGGACAGACAGGCACAGCATTCAAGGACAGAGGTCAAGCCCATATAGGGACATAAGGCCTTGACGAACAGGCACAGTAATTGAGGACAGAGGTCAAGCCCACATAAGGACATAAGGCCTGGACGAACAGGCACAGCAGTTGAGGACAGAGGTCAAGCCCACTTAGGGCCATAAGGTCTGGACAGACAGGCACAACAATTGAGGTCAAACCCTGGTAGGGACATAAAGCCTGGATGGACAGGCACTGCAGTCGAGGACAGAGGTGAAGCACAAAAAGGGACATAAGGCCTGGACGAAGAGGCACAGCAATCGAGGACAGAGTAAATCCCACATAGGGACATAAGGCCTGGATGGACAGGCAATGCAATTGAGCTCAAACACTTGAGGGAACACAAGGCTTGGACAGACAGGAACAGCAATCGAGGTCAAACCCTTGTAGGGACAAAAATCCTGGATGAAAAGGGACAGCAATTTTTTTTAATTTATTTATATTCCTCTTTTCATGCTTTTCCAGCACTTCATAGTCGATTACACTCAGGTACTTTAGGTATTTCTGTATCCCCAGAGGTCTTACAATCTGTCAAACACTTGTGGTGACATAAACCCTGGACGGACAGGCACAGCATTCAAGGACAGAGGTGAATCCCACGAGGGACATAAGGCCTGGTCGAAAAGGCACAGCAATACAGGACAGAGTCAATCCCTTATAAGGACATAAGGCCTGGATGATCTGGCACAGCAGTCGAGGACAGAGTCAATCCCATGTAGGGACATAAGGTCTAGACGGGGAGGCACAGCAATCGAGGACAGAATCAATCCCACATAGGGACATAAGGCCTGGCTGGACAGGCAAAGCAATTGAGGAAAGAGTCAATCCCACGTAGGGACATAAGGCCTGGACGAATAGGCACAGCAATACAGGAGAGCGAATCCCATCTAGGGACATAAGGCCTGGATGGACAGGCAAATCAATTGAGGTCAAACACTTGTAGGGACATGTTGCCTGGACGGACAGACACAGCAGTCTAGGACCGAGGTCAAGCCCACTTAGGGACATAAGACCTGGACGAACAGGCAAGGCAATCGAGGACAGATTCAATCGCACGTAGGCACATAAGGCCTGGATGGACAGGCAAAGCAAACTAGGTCAAACACTTGTAGGAACATTAGGCATGGACAGAGAGGCACATCAATTGAGGTCAAACCCTTGAAGGGACATAAGACCTGGATGGACAGGCACAGCAAAATTTTTTTTTTAATTTATTTATATTCCTCTTTTCACGATTTTCCCACACATCATAGTGGAGTACTCTCAGGTACTGTAGGTATTTTCCTATCCCCAGAAGTCTTAAAAACTAAGTCAAACTCTTGTAGGGACATAAGGCCTGGATGGACAGGCACAGAATTCAAGGACAGACGTGAATCCCACCTAGGAACATAAGGCCTGGTCGAACAGGCACAGGGAATTCCATAAAGTAGGTCCGGCCACAGAGAAAGCACGTTTACGTGTTAAGGATAAACTAGCTGATATTATGGATGGAATTTCAAGTATACACTTATCAAGAGATCGAAGTTGGGCTTATAAATTCTTAATACTGAGCATAACTATGTGGAATTCACATTATATAACAGATTATGTATTATTGATAATGTAAGTTGTACGGAAAGAGATAGGAAGCCAGTGTAGGTATTGTAAAGCAGGAGTAATGTGATCTCTGCGTGATAAATTACAGAGCATTCGGGCAGTTGCGTTTTGAACCAATTGTAGTGGATAAATCGTTGATTGCGGTAAACCAAGGTACAAAGAATTACAATAGTCCAATGCAGATAAAATTAGTGCTTGAGTAATTAAACGAAAATCATTTGGGAGTAGTAGTGGCTTGAGTTTTTTTAACATATGAATTTTAAAGAAAGATTTTTTTACTATTTCAGATATGTTGATATCCATTGCAAGTCTGGAATCAATAATTACTCCTAAATTTTTTGCATGTTGTTTTATTGTAACGGATTGATTCTCAAATATAAAAGTGGATGGAGGTCAATCCCACATAAGGACATAAGGCCTGTACCGACAGGCACAGCAATTGAGGTCAAACCCTTGTAGGGACATAAGGCCTGGACGGACAGGCACAGCATTCAAGGACTGAGGTGAATCCCACCTAGGGACGTAAGGACTGGATGAACAGGCAAAGCAATCGAGGACAGAGCCAATCCCACCTAGAGAGAAAGGCCTGGACGAACAGGCACAGCAATATAGGACAGAGTCAATTCCACCTAAGGACATAAGGCCTGGATGGACAGGCACAGCAGTCGAGGACAGAGTCAATCCCATGTAGGGACATAAGGCCTGGACGGACAGGCACAGCAATTGAGGACAGAGTCAATCCCACCTAGAGAGAAAGGCCTGGATGAACAGGCACAGCAATATAGAACAGAGTCAATCCCACCTAGGGACATAAGGCCTGGATGGACAGGCACAGCAGTCGAGGACAGAGTCAATCCCACATAGGGACATAAGGTCTGGATGGAGATGCACTGCAATCGAGGGCAGAGGTCAAGCCCATGTATGGATATAAGTAGTTGCCAACCCTCCAGCATCCGTCTGATGCATGCTAGAATATTGGCTGTGGTAAGCGCCTGGTCTGTCAGGTAGGTGTGCAGTAAAGCCCTCCTGTACCCTGATACTTGTTCAGTAAAAGAGTTGCTGGCTGCCCCTGCCTCAGCCAGGTCCCACCAGTGTGCTGTCAGGGAGAGGTAAGAGTGTACAGCATTCATGGCGGTCCAGATATCGCAGGTGAAATGCACTCTCCCCTCTGCCTTAGCTAGCATCTCTTGCATGCGACTTCGACACTTCTTGTACAGGCTGGGGATGAACTTTCTGCTAAATGTGGTTCTGGAGGGGACTTTGTAATTTGGAACTATGACCTTCAGAAAACGCTTGAAACCCACATCCTCCACTAACTGCAAGGGCTGGTCATCAAGGGCACAGCAATCGAGGACAGAGTCAATCCCACCTAGGGACATAAGGCCTAAACGGACAGGCACAGCAATTCAAGACAGAGTCAATCCCACATAGGGACATAAGGCCTGGATGGACAGGCACAGCATTCAAGGAAAGAGGTGAATCCCACCTAGGGACATAAGGACTGGACGAACAGGCAAAGCAATCGAGGACAGAATCAATTCCATGTAGGGACATAAGGTTTGGATGGACAGGTACAGCAATCGAGCACAGAGTCAATCCCACCTAGAGACATAAGGCCTGGATGGACAGGCAAAGAAATCAAGGTCAATCCCACATAGCGACATAAGGCCTGGACAGACACACACAGCAATCGAGGTCAAACCCTTGTAGGGTCATAAGGCCTGGATGTACAAGCACAGCATTCAAGGACAGAGGTGAATCCCACCTAGGGACATAAGCACTGGACAAACAGGCAAAGCAATCATTTTATTTATTTATTTATTTATTTATTTATTTGTTTGTTTGTTTGTTTATTTATTTATTTAAAAGTTTTATATACCGCACAGTGGGGTAGAAGTCTATCCGTCTAGGCGGTTTACAAAATAAAACATTCACAGTTAAAACAATACATCTTACACAGAAACATACAAAACTTAAAATACATTATGATGTTTTGTTGATAAATTATAGTACATTATGTAGTGACCTTATTGTAAATTATATGCACGCATGAATAGATAAGTTTTTAAGAGTTTTTTGAATTCTCTTCGGTTTGATGTCAAGCGGATATTGTGTGGAAGGGAATTCCATAAAGTACGTCCGGCCACAGAGAAAGCACGTTTACGTGTTAAGGATAAACTAGCTGATTTTATGGATGGAATTTCAAGTATACACTTATCAAGAGATTGAAGTTGGGCTTATAAATTCTTAATACTGAGCATAACTATGTGGAATTCACATTATATAACAGATTATGTATTATTGACAATGTAAGTTGTAAGGAAAGAGATAGGAAGCCAGTGTAGGTATTGTAAAGCAGGAGTAATGTGATCTCTGCGTGATAAATTACAGAGCATTCGGGCAGTTGCGTTTTGAACCAATTGTAGTGGATAAATCGTTGATTGCGGTAAACCAAGGTACAAAGAATTACAATAGTCCAGATAAAATTAGTGCTTGAGTAATTAAACGAAAATCATTTGGGAGTAGTAGTGGCTTGAGTTTTTTTAACATATGAATTTTAAAGAAAGATTTTTTTACTATTTCAGATATGTTGATATCCATTGCAAGTCTGGAATCAATAATTACTCCTAAATTTTTTGCATGTTGTTTTATTGTAATGGATTGATTCTCAAATATAAAAGTGGATGGAGGTCAATCCCACATAAGAACATAAAGCCTGGACAGACAGGCACAGCAATTGAGGTCAAACCCTTGTAGGGACATAAGGCCTGGATAGACAGGCACAGCATTCAAGGACAGAGGTGAATCCCACCTAGGGACGTAAGGACTGGATGAACAGGCAAAGCAATCGAGGACAGAGCCAATCCCACCTAGAGAGAAAGGCCTGGACGAACAGGCACAGCAATATAGGACAGAGTCAATTCCAGCTAAGGACATAAGGCCTGGATGGACAGGCACAGCAGTCGAGGACAGAATCAATCCCATGTAGGGACATAAGGCCTGGACGGACAGGCACAGCAATTGAGGACAGAGTCAATCCCACCTAAAGAGAAAGGCCTGGACGAACAGGCACAGCAATATAGAACAGAGTCAATCCCACCTAGGGACATAAGGCCTGGATGGACAGGCACAGCAGTCGAGGACAGAGTCAATCCCACATAGGGACATAAGGTCTGGATGGAGATGCACTGCAATCGAGGGCAGAGGTCAAACCCGTGTATGGATATAAGTAGTTGCCAACCCTCCAGCATCCGTCTGATGCATGCTAGAATATTGGCTGTGGTAAGCGCCTGGTCTGTCAGGTAGGTGTGCAGTAAAGCCCTCCTGTACCCTGATACTTGTTCACTAAAAGAGCTGCTGGCTGCCCCTGCTTCAGCCAGGTCCCACCAGTGTGCTGTCAGGGAGAGGTAAGAGTGTACAGCATTCATGGTGGTCCAGATATCGTAGGTGAAATGCACTCTCCCCTCTGCCTTAGCTAGCATCTCTTGCATGCGACTTCGACACTTCTTGTACAGGCTGGAGATGAACTTTCTGCTAAATGTGGTTCTGGAGGGGACTTTGTAATTTGGAACTATGACCTTCAGAAAACGCTTGAAACCCACATCCTCCACTAACTGCAAGGGCTGGTCATCAAGGGCACAGCAATCGAGGACAGAGTCAATCCCACCTAGGGACATAAGGCCTAAACGGACAGGCACAGCAATTCAAGACAGAGTCAATCCCACATAGGGACATAAGGCCTGGATGGACAGGCACAGCATTCAAGGATAGAGGTGAATCCCACCTAGGGACGTAAGGACTGGACGAACAGGCAAAGCAATCGAGGACAGAATCAATTCCATGTAGGGACATAAGGTTTGGACGGACAGGTACAGCAATCGAGCACAGTGTCAATCCCACCTAGAGACATAAGGCCTGGATGGACAGGCAAAGAAATCAAGGTCAATCCCACATAGCGACATAAGGCCTGGACAGACACACACAGCAATCGAGGTCAAACCCTTGGTAAGAGGTAAGAGTGTACAGCATTCATGGTGGTCCAGATATCGTAGGTGAAATGCACTCTCCCCTCTGCCTTAGCTAGCATCTCTTGCATGCGACTTCGACACTTCTTGTACAGGCTGGAGATGAACTTTCTGCTAAATGTGGTTCTGGAGGGGACTTTGTAATTTGGAACTATGACCTTCCGAAAACGCTTGAAACCCACATCCTCCACTAACTGCAAGGGCTGGTCATCAAGGGAACAGCAATCGAGGACAGAGTCAATCCCACCTAGGGACATAAGGCCTAAACGGACAGGCACAGCAATACAGGATAGAGTCAATCTCACGTAGGGACATAAAGCAATCAAGTACAGAGTCAATCCCACCTAGGGACATAAGGCATGGACGGACAGGCACAGCAATACAGGACAGAATCAATCTCACATAGGGACATAAGGCCTGGACGAACAGGCACAGCAGTCGAGGACAGAAGTGAATACCACCTAGGGACATAAGGCCTGGACAGTGGACGGTCAGGCACAGCGTTTCAGGTCAGGTACATGTGCTGCAGTGCTTATATTATCTGAAGCATAGGGGGCAGTTGGAGCTGCTGCAAGGCTTTCAATTGCTTTTATTCATCTTGCCATTCACAGGGCAAATTTGGAAACCCAAGCAAAGGCAGGTTTACTTTCAAAAACACTTGCATTTCCATCAACTCTGGTGCCAGCCTTGAGCGGTGAGGGCTTATGATATCCCCTGTCATTGAAAAGACACGTTCACTGGGCACACTGTTTGGTGGACATGATAGATATCACTGAGCCACTTTGGCTAGGTGTGGCCAGACAGTGGACTTGTGTGACCAATATGCCAGCGGATCTGTCTGTATGTTCTCTGTCGGCTCTGAGAGATACCGTGTCACTGAAAGCTGTGCTGGTGTCTCCTTTGCTTGGGAGGGCTGAAAGTCACTCATGCCAGCTGCTTTCTCTCTCGCCTGTCCCACAACAGATGAATCTTTATGGGCAACATGCCTTTGGCGTTCTGAAGTGGAGGAGGAGGTACTGTCACTGACAGCATGCTGCTCCTGCTTGGGCTAGCAGAGAACTCTCTGAAGTGCCCGCTGTTTCCACCTCTGCTTCATGCATAAGCTGTCTCTGCCTATGGCGCTCCTGTTCACGGACCTTTGCTAACAGCAGGTCCTTCACCAATAAGAGACAATCGTTCTGGAGGGCGAGTTTCCCTTTCACACGGGGATCACAGACTGGGGCAATCATGTATGTGTTCTGTTCTGTTAAAGGCCTTAATCTCTCTTCCAACTGCTGCTGCAAAATGTCCAGACAATGCAGCACCTCAACTGTCATTCCCTCTTCTTGTTTAAAGGCCTCCTAATGTTCATCCAGGAGATTTATAGGGATGATGTCAGCCAAGGTGGCACTTTTGGAACTCAGCTCCTCTATGACATCCTTGAAGAGCTGCAGGATTTTTACCTGCTGACTCATGACTAACTAATCTTGATGTCCTAGGGGATTCTGCACATGTATGACCATTGTACCAGAAAGTTCATGAAGGAGTGTCTGCAGCTCCACTAACCTCTCCAGCATCATAAAGGTGGAATTCCACCAGGTGGCAATGTCTTGAATGAGACGCTTGTGAGGCATCTCCAAATCAGTCTGCTTTTATGGGAGAACCTGCCTCACCTTCACACTTCTGTGTAAGTGCGCTGCTATGTTCCTTCACTTCTGTATTAACCTATTCAGGTATTCATTCTCTTTGTCATTAGAATCCAACTCCAGAGCTGACTTCACTACCAGGTGCAGAGTGTGTGCAAAACATTGGATGTTCTTAAAGTGCCCGTCGTTTATTGCCTTAACCATGTTTGCACCATTGTCTGTGACAAAGAACCCTGCCTGAGGATTCCTGTCTCGCTGGTGTAGTTGCCAGCCCTCCAGCATCTGTCTGATGCATGCTAGAATATTGGCTACAGTATGGGCCTGGTCCGTCAGGTGGGTGTGCAGTAAAGCCCACCTCCACCCTGATACTTGTTCAGTAATAGAGCTGCTGGCTGACCCTGTCTCAGCCAGGTCCCACCATTGTGCTGTCAGGGAGAGGTAAGACTGTGCAGCAATCATGGCGGTCCAGATATCACAGGTGAAATGCGATATCTCCCCTCTGCCTTAGTAGCAGCACTTGCATGCAACTGTGACACTGCTTGTACAGGCTGGGGATGAGCTTTCTGCTAAATGTGGTTCTGGAGGGGACTTTGTAATTTGGAACTATGATCTTCAGAAAATACTTGAAACCCACATCTTCCACTAACTGCAAGGGCTGGTCATCAAGGGCAATCATTTCCCCAATGCTCCTGGTTAAAACGTTTGAGGCTGCCTGCCTCCTACCCTGGGATAGTATTACCACACTCCACCCCATTTCCTCCATGGTGGGTTGTTGCTTCTGCCACTTGTCAGGGGGTTGCTGGCCTGCCACCTGACTGCTAGAAGGGGATGAGTTCGTAGGCTGACTCTGCTGCTTTTGAACCACTTTATGCTGCTTGGAAGGGGTCCCCTGACTGGTACTGCCACCATCCCCAGATGGCAGTAATCTTGTTGGGTGTTGCCTCTTCATATGATGTGTCATGCCAAAATTAGATAGATGTCCCATTTGCTTGCCTCTGCTAATATCCCTTCCACAGTAATTACACCGAGCAAAATGCGGGTCATCCATCACTTTCAAGTGGCTCCAGATCGCAGATGTCTTTCGTGATCCTCCCTTCTCTAAAGCCTTGTGGGTGGATGCTGGCACTGGAGCTGAGATGGTGGGTGCACCCTGAGAAGCAATGCCAGGGGCCTCTTTCACCTTCTGTGCCTGCGTTGACTGCTCTTCCTCCTCCTCCTCCTCGTCAGTTTCTGTAATGAAACCGCTATCTGATGGGAGGAGCAATCAGATAGGAGTTAGCAATCTGTTCAATTGGAGTTACAGTCTTCTAGGGAGTTAGCAATCTGTAGTATATAGGAGAGTTGTGGATGGATCCTTGGACCAATTTCAGATGACTATGCCCCTTGGGAAGACCCCGAGAGGGACCACCAGTCAGGCTCAGAGTATGGAGACAGACACACACTAGTTCTTTTATTAGACAACAAGCCGTTAAGCCCGTTAAAACAGGCTACATTAAATTTTTTGTAGTCCATTTTCTAACACAGCACCCTTCTACTTTTTCTCCCTCACTCCCCCTTCCCCTCGTTCACTCACCCGCTTCCCTCCACTCAGTCTTACTCACCCTCTGTCTCCCACTGCCTCCCTCCCCTCACTCTCACCTCCCTCCCCTTCCCTCAGTCACTCCCCACCCTCTCTCAATCCCATCCCCTCTCCCTCAGCCCTCCTCCACTCCCTTTTTCTCTGCTCCACAACTTCTTACCCTTCCACTTATTCACATCCCTCTGTCTCTCACCTACCCCTCATTCTCCCCCCCCTCCCCTCCTTCTCCCTCTCCCCCTCATTGCTCCCTCTCCCCTCCCTCCTCCCCACCTCTCCCACCCCCTCCCTCCCCCCCCTCCCTCCCTCTCCCCTCCCTCCCACCCACCCACTCTCTCACTCCTCCCTCCCTCCCACCCACTCTCTCCTCCCTCCCACCCACTCACTCTCTCCTCCCTCTCTCACCTCCCTCCCTCTCTCACTTCCCTCCTTCTCACTCTCTCCTTCCTCGCTTCTGGCCGCCGCTCCTCATCGCCGCCACCGTTCGACGCCACCATGTTGATATTCAGCTGATGCTCGCTGAGACCGACGTGCTTGTCCGCACATGCGCAGAGCTGCTCTCTACTGCGCATTTGTGGCACGTCGGTCAAGCTTCATTTATTAGGTTGATATACTAAACCACCAGAGGTGGCAGTAGTGAGCTGGAACGCCCGGCTGTGCTGTAGTCCCTCAGAAGCTGGAACAGTGATCCCTGGAGGCTGAGCTGTAGAGAAACTGAAATATAGTGAGTAGGCAGGGTAAGCAGAGTTCATGTACCGAACCTGATGGTAAGACTCACACAATGTCTCATAGAAGCCCAGGAGCTGGAATGTATAGGCTCTCGAGGAGCGAGTACCTGGTTCCAGGGAAAGCTCTGAGAGAGCGATGGTAACTCACAGATGTAGTAGGCAGTGCTGACTTCCAGGCAGATGCGAGTTCGAAGACGTCCGGGAACAAGGGCCCTCGAGGAGTGAGTATCGGTTCCAGACTTCAATCTACAAAGTAAGAAAGAGAGCAAGGCCCCCGAGGAGCGGGTACCCCTGGTTAGTCCGAGGAGGCAGAATAGCATAGATAGAACAAATCCATATCCCTTGCTAACTTGATGTGTTAGCAAATTCTAAGACCTTAAATATCCGTAGCGGGTGACATCATCTTAGGGGACGCCCCCGAGGTTCGTGCCATCGCCGGTACTTCAGTCGGGGCCGTGCCGCGCGCATGCTCCTAAGCCTCCAGTAAACATGGCGGTCAGCAGCATGGAGCCAGTCCGAGGATGCCAGAAGACCTTGGCAGAGAAATGCTGCGGCATCCAATCTTCCCGCGGGCGAAGAGGGAAGCGCCAAAGAGGTGAGGAGGGTAGAGAGGGGGCGTCGGGAACCTACGGACACAACAGTTTCATCTCTCCCCTGCTGCACTGAAGTGGAGGCTAAGACAGGACTAACTGATCCTCCTAAAGCTTCATCAGCTATTACTTCTTCCGTTTCAGATGAGAATCCCACACAAGATGAATCTTCATCTGAATCAGAAGCAAACAGTGACTGCGCTACATTGTCAACGCTAAGTGTTAGTCGAGACTTCTGTCCCCCTGCTGCTTTTGGGTGTCGACATTTTGTCTGGTATGACTCAGCCTCCGGTTCCCTCACCTCCAAAACTACAGGGCCAGAAACAGGTGGTGGCGGGGGTGATGAATCGTGGTCAGATTTCATTATTTTCTGGATGGAACTGCCTACCCCTACAAAGAGTTTAGATTGCAACAGGTGCCTTTTTAACTTTAATGTGGGAGTGGCACTAGTGTCTTTTGAAGTGCCTCCTCTGCCAGTCCCAATCACTCGACTACATCTAGCTTTCCCTAACATTACGGATTTAATGTCACTGCCTAGTGCCTACTGGCTGTCCACTGTCACGGTGCCTTGCTATGCACTAATGAAACGTGCGTGGTATGCACACACACGCAGCTTGCTTGTAAGCACAAAAGAGGCAGACTGGGGATTTTACTGCACAGACCATCCCAATAAAGTTCAGTCTGTTAAACTACCCACTGCCCACTGTCACGGTGCCTTGCTATGCACTAATGTAATGTGTGTGGTGTGCACACACAGAGCTTGCTTGTAAGCACAAAAGAGGCAGACTGGGGATTTCACTGTACAAAGCATCCCAATAATAAAGTTCAGTCTATTAAACTACCCACTGCCCACTGAAGCCCAGTGCACAGACAGACTGAGTGATTTGAATTAAACAAACTCAGTTTAAAAAAGCTGGAATTGTTGGCTCAGCAGGAAAATCGATGAAATATATTTTCCAATGCAAAGTCTAGCAAAATTGAATATATCTCTCCCAGCCACAACACCCAAACCGTGCTTGCTTGCAGCCTAGCCCAGAGGGTGAATGAAAAAAAAAAATGGCACTGCTAGCAGCTTCTCTCACTGGCACAGAGAGACCGTCGCAGATCACCTAAATAATAAACTGCTTAAAAAACAAACAGGGCTAGCTGGCACAGGCACTGCAGCCAAATAAAGAATATATAGCTTTTTTTCTCTTTACTAACTAGTCTAGCTAGCTCTCAGTGCAGCCTCCTTCCACAAAGACCACCTCCCCACACCACCCCTTCAAAGAAAGTGCGAGGCACGCCTCGTGCTGAAGTATATATAGTGCTGGGTCATCAGGAAAATGGTCACCGAGAACTGAATGACAGCGCGATTGGCTGCATTCAGTGCATTTCACAAAATGTAAGCGCTGATACACTGCATTCCGGTATCTGTGCCAACTTGTCCAACTCTTTCCTGTGAGTCACTGATGACTCACAGGAAAGGGCAGGTTTTTGGCTCTGGATAGTGGATACACTGAAATGGCGTCCTCTGATTGCAAATGGCGGCGAAAAAAAGCACGCGTGCGTGCCGTGAGCTGTGCAACGGATTAAACGGATGATAAGTTATATTCATGGGGAGTCGCGATGCATTTTGCCTCCCCACGAATATAATGAATAGGGACATATACGTTGCGGATTGCTAATACGGCGAAAACGAATGCACACCCCTACCAGGCACCTCTCCTGGGGGCGCGATGCAATATTTAAATTAGGGCTTATGCTGTCAAGGAGGCACTAAGGGCGATTACATGCTCCTAGCGCCTCCTTGAAAGAGTGTGCCAGAGCGAGGGTCGCTGTCGACGGCTGTCCGCTGGTTAAGATAACGGATGCTAAATTTATCAGCGTCCATTTTTCTAACCCGCGCACATACATGGGTTAGGAAAATGGGCGCTGATAAATTCAGCGTTCATTCTCTGAACCTGACTACCGGCACCAGGAGGAGTGTATAAATCAATATTAAAATGTAGGGCATTTAATATTAATTTATTCACTCCTTCACTTATTGCCGGTTGGTCCCTTCACGGTCACATGTCAGAGAAAGGACTAATCACCTTTCAGAAGGCTGTTCTGAAAGGGGATTGGTCCTTTCTACTGACAAATGTCAGTAAAAAGGACCAATGGGCAATAAGTGCCCGCCACTTTAATATTGATTTATTCACTCCTTACAGTGCCAGCAGTCAGGTTCGTAAAATGGATGCTGAATTTATCAGCATCTGTTTTCCTAACCTATGGATGTGCCAGTGATTCCGGAAACATAGCTTGTCAACTGAGTGTCCACTTACTGCACCCACTACCTGCACTTTTTTTAAACTTTTTTTTTCTTAATTTTTTAAAAGAGTTGTTCCTCTTACTTAATATCCCAATGATATTAAGTTGGGGGCACTACAAAAAAGCATTTTTTCTGATTTTCTGTACTAGTTTTAGTAGCGCTCAGCAACTAATGCCTATTCTGGGCAGGCATTCATTTCTGATTGCAAAATGTGTGTATTAGATGCACAATTTTTTTTTGCATTGGGAGTGAATAGGTAATAGTCTCATTCACATGCATTTACATGTGATGAGCACTTTTAGTTTCACTCCACATTGTAGAGGCATTAATCCCTTTATTGAATACGGGGATTAGTTAGCACCTATACAACCCACGTCCAACTGCGGGTTATACAGTGCGCTCTGATGAGCGCACAATATTGCATCGGCCCCAAAGGCTCCCTCTCTCTGGCACCAACACTCAAGCATCCCCCCCCCTGCTCTCTCACCTACCATGCTCTCTCTCACACCCTCCTGCTCACCCCCCTGCTCTGTCACCCCCCCCTGCTCTCTCTGTCTTTCACACCCCCTCCCCTCTCTCATACTCCCTCTCCCCTGCTCTTACCCTCCCCTCTCTCACACCCCCTCTCCCCCCCACTCCTCTCCTCTCTCACACCCTCTCCCCCACAGCCCCTCCCTCTCCTCTCTCTCTCACACACACACACACACACACACACACACATTCAGTCTCAACAGGACCTTCATCTTCGCCGTGAGTGGAGCGCGTCCTGTGGCATGAGGGGTCCTTCATCTTCCCTGCAAACAGCACACACTCCATTTATAGCACACGGGGGCCCTCATCTTTGCCGCAAATGGCACGCCAGGGCCTTCATCTTCGCCGTGATTGGAGCGCCTCCTGTGGCACAGGGGGCCTTCATCTTCAACGCGAACGGCACACCGGGGCTTTCATCTTCTCCACCAGGGGAGTGCTGGGGCCTTCATCTTTGCGCGCTCCGTTCGCGGCATGCCAAGGTTTCCTCTGCCAAATTCTGCACAGAAAATGGCAAAGGAAACCCTGGAATGCCGCAAATGGAGCTCATATTGCCCTGAGCAAAGGGGGAATTCTGCACTCCGCAGTAGCGGAGAATTCCCCCAGAACTAACACATGTATGCCACCTGTTTTACTGGAAAACCTAGATCTGGAAGCAATACACATATCTTCAAAGATTAAAACAAGAAATCTATAAGAAGCAGTTGGTATTTTCTTTTTTTAATCACCTGTCTCCTTCTCCTGTAATACCCTTGGGCTTTTTGGAAGTGATTTTGTAACTGCCGACATTGACGAAAGTCCATGAGTACTTTTTTACCTGCAGATTTTGACCCCGTTTTCAAAGTGAAAGTAGCTGTGTGGTTTCGCTTTGAAATCTATCAACGCACGTTTTACACTGGCTATTTTGTCCAGGTGGTGATGCCATGAAAACCCCAATCCCCAGGAATTAGGGATGTGAATCGGGCTTCGGACGATTGAAAATATCGTCGATATTTTCAAAATCGTCAGAAATCGGGGGCTCCCCCAAAATGATAGGAAAACCCCACTATATTGATCGTGGGGGTTCCCTTATCGTTTTGAGGGAGGGCGGGAAAAATGGCACACAAAAATAACCCCTAAACCCACCCCGACCCTTTAAAAGTAATACCTTAGCTTCCCCCACCCTCCCAACCCCCCAAAAAACTTTTTACAGGTACCTGGTGGTCCAGTGGGGGTCCCGGGAGTGATCTCCCACGATCTCCCACTCTGGGCTGTCCTCCCGCTCCCGGGCCGTTGGCTGCCACTAATCAAAATGGCACCAATGGCCCTTTGCCCTTACCATGTGACAGGGTATCCGTGCCATTGGCCGGATTCTGTCACATGGTAGAAGCACTGGATGGCCGGCACCATCTTGTGCTCCTACCATGTGACAGGGGCTGGCTAATGGCACCGGTAGCCCCTGTGACATAGTAAGGGCAAAGGCTGTACCACCAGGGCTTTTGGCAAGTCTTGGGGGACCCTCCTGACCCCCACAAGACTTGCCAAAAGTCCAGGGGGGTCCAGGAGCGACCTCCTGCACTCGGACCATCGGCTGCCAGTATTCAAAATGGTGCCGATAGCCTTTGCCCTTTCTATGTCACAGGGGCTACTGGTGCCATTGGTCAGCCCCTGTCACATGGTAGGAGCATAAGATGGCGCCGGCCATCCAGTGCTCCTACCATGTGACAGGATCCGGCCAAAGGCACGCATACCCTGTCACATGGTAAGGGCAAAGGGCCATCGGCACCATTTTGATTAGTGGCAGCCGACGGCCCGGAGCGGGAGATCACGGGAGATCACTCCCGGGACCCCTACTGGACCACCAGGTACCTGTAAAAAGTTTTTGGGGGGGTCGGGAGGGTGGGGGAAGCTAAGGGGTTACTTTTAAAGGGTCGGGGTGGGTTTTTTGTTTATTGGCTGGCGCGCAGCCGATAAACAAACCACGATCGGGCCCGATTGAAAAAAACCCACATGTGAATCGGAACCGGAATCCGAACCGATTCCGGTTCCGATTCACATCTCTACCAGGAATACCTCTTCTCGCTTTGGGTACAGTTACACATGTAAGTGGCACACACAGGGAGGGCAGTTTTCCAAAAGCCCATTTCTGGGGGCAAAACACTTTTACTCATTGAGATGACTTTCACATGAGCTCCCTTACAAGCCCCTCTCACATATCCTACCCTACTCCTCTTTTACGAGCAGAAAGCACATCCACTACAGAAGATACTTTCACTTTGAAAACTGGGGCAAAATCTGAAAGTAAAAAAGTACCCTTGGACTTTGCACCAATGCTGGCAGTTAGAAAATCACTCCCCAAAAGCCTAAGGGTATTATAGCAAAAGAAGGAGACAAGTGATTTAAAAAGAAAAAAACAACTGCATTTTGCATTTGGAAATGAGATGTGTGTTATCTTTGGGCCCAGTTTTTTTATTTATTCCCAGGCTTTTCTAAAGTGCACATTGAGAAAAACTGGTTACAGTGGTTCACAACAGCATAAACAAACATAAAATCATAAAACAATACAATCTTATTCTAATAAAATATTAGGCTCCCAATACCAGTAATCCTGTCATTCCCTTGTGTAATATCAAATCTTCATCCTTTTTTTTTTTTTAATACAAGTAGTTAGTTCTCACCTGATTTCTGATGGTGCTTAGAGCCAATGATCCTAATAGGGATGTGAATCGTTTTAGGACGATTAAAATTATCGTCCGATAATTTTAATATCGTCTTAAACCGTTATGGAACACAATACAATAGAGATTCTAACGATTTATCGTTATAAATCGTTAGAATCGTGAGCCGGCACACTAAAACCCCCTAAAACCCACCCCCGACCCTTTAAATTAAATCCCCCACCCTCCCGAACCCCCCCCAAATGAGTTAAATAACCTGCGGGTCCAGCGGCGGTCCGGAACGGCAGCGGTCCGGACGGGCTCCTGCTCCTGAATCTTGTTGTCTTCAGCCGGCGCCATTTTCCAAAATGGCGCCGAAAAATGGCGGCGGCCATAGACGAACACGATTGGACGGCAGGAGGTCCTTCTGGACCCCCGCTGGACTTTTGGCAAGTCTCGTGGGGGTCAGGAGGCCCCCCACAAGCTGGCCAAAAGTTCCTGGAGGTCCAGCGGGGGTCAGGGAGCGATTTCCCGCCGCAAATCGTTTTCGTACGGAAAATGGCGCCGGCAGGAGATCGACTGCAGGAGGTTGTTCAGCGAGGCGCCGGAACCCTCGCTGAACGACCTCCTGCAGTCGATCTCCTGCCGGCGCCATTTTCCGTACGAAAACAATTCGCGGCGGGAAATCGCTCCCTGACCCCCGCTGGACCTCCAGGAACTTTTGGCCAGCTTGTGGGGGGCCTCCTGACCCCCACGAGACTTGCCAAAAGTCCAGCGGGGGTCCGGAAGGACCTCCTGCCGTCCAATCGTGTTCGTCTATGGCCGCCGCCATTTTTCGGCGCCATTTTGGAAAATGGCGCCGGCTGAAGACAACAAGATTCAGGAGCAGGAGCCCGTTCCGGACCGCTGCCGTTCCGGACCGCCGCTGGACCCGCAGGTTATTTAACTCATTTGGGGGGGTTCGGGAGGGTGGGGGATTTAATTTAAAGGGTCGGGGGTGGGTTTTAGGGGGTTTTAATGTGCCGGTTTTGCGATTTTAGATTTTTACGATTTTTAACGATTTTTCACGATTTTTCACGATATTTTACCCCCCCAAACGGCAACAATACGATTCCCTCCCCCTCCCAGCCGAAATTGATCGTTAAGACGATCGAGGACACGATTCACATCCCTAGATCCTAATATTCCTTTGGGTACAAACAAACCTTCACCCTCTTTTTAAATGAGGGTAATTAGTTTCCTATCTAAGTTCTGTTGGTGCTGAATTTCACAATGCTGTTCTGAAAACTGAGAACACTCTATCTGGAAAGGCCATGCTTTTGATCTCTTTAACTCCTGGTGCTGCAATCAAGACACCATGTGCAGATCGTAAATTGCATCTTGTAACATGTCCCCTTACTAACCTATATAAATACCCTGCTCCCTCTTCCCATATCATCTTAAACATTAAGGCCATGATCATAAATTTTACCCTTTCTCTAATTGGGAGCCAGTTTAGTTCCTTCAAAAGTGGCCTTGCACTTATGCTCCTCAGGCAAGCAAAAATTAGTCTGGTTGCCATGTTCTGTATCACCTAGAACCAGAACTCCTATCAGAACCTCATTACAGTAATCAAATATTAGCATGGCCAAAGGTTGTATCACTGTACGAAACACATGAAAATTCAACAAGCCCCGAACTATTCTTAGTTGACAAAGTTTTAAAAAATACTCTCCACACCATTGATGAAATCTGTGATTCAAAGGACAACTCATCATTTTTCCATTAAAAGAGGTGACATACATGAGTGTGTAAGAATCTAAATTTGTTTTCATCTTTTTCTTATTACTTGAGAGATTGGCAAAATATTAGAAGAAAAAAACATCCAAGCTTCTGCAAGATTTCTTATGTAAGCTGCTTGTAAGTATTTATCTGACTGTTGCCCCTATTATACTGAAAACCATCTATGCATCAAAAAATATCAGAACTGGGTTTACATCTGACTGACATACCTCTATGTAAGAGCTGGGGTATGTGAGCTTGGAGTGGAAGGGAGAAGCCCCTTTAGAAGCTGTGGCATAGGGGTGTTTACTGCAGTCACTGGGTGCCTCTTCCTCTTCCCCCCCCCCTTGAGCGACATTCTCTCACCTCAGATCTGCTACCTTAGAGTTACCTGGGTCCTCCATTTATTTATTTTTATTTATGAACTTTTATATACCGACATTCAAATGAATATCACATTGGTTTACAAATAACTGGGGGTGTATAACCTTAAAAAAAAAAAGAGAGAGGAAGAATAAAGTTACATATAACAGGGATGTCAGAGGAACTTGAGTAGAGAGAGAAAATAAAAGGTCAGGATGACCTAGGAAGAGAATAATACGAAAAGTGAAGATGAAAAACAAAAAACTATTTTACAGATGCAATAAGGTCCAGGTGAGGTGCTGATTAAGTAAAGGCTTGTTTGAAAAGCCAAGTTTTTAACTTTTTTTTGAAAGTCATTGTGCAATGTTCTTGGCGAAGGTCTGGTGGCATCAAGTTCCATATTGTAGGTCCAGCTATGGATAGCGCACGTTCTCTCGTTGAAATGTGTTGGGTAAGCTTATGCGAGGGTGTAAACAGGGTACCTTTGTAAGCAGATCTGGTTGGTCTGTCGGAGGTATGATACTGGAGGGTGTCATTAAGCCAATGTCTATTTTTGTTTTGCAGGGTTTTGTGAGTTATTGAAAGACTCTTGTAGAGGATTCCAGCTGGGATTGGTAGCCAATGGAGTTGTCTAAGGATTGGTGTGATATGGTCCGATCTGCGTGAATTGGTGAGGATTCTAGCTGCAGCATTCTGCAGCATTTGAAGAGGTTTGGTTGAGATTGAGAGAGTTCCAAGAGTAGGGAGTTGCAGTAGTCGATCTTCATGAAAAGGGTAGCTTGGAGTACTGTCCAGAAATTGTTGTGATGTAGTAGCGGTCTTAATTTCTTAATAACTTGCAGTTTGTAGAAACAATCCTTAGCCGTGTTGTTGATGAATTTTTTTAGGCTAAGATGGTTATCAAGGATGACACCTAGATCTCTGACATGTTGAGAGAAGGAGAGGGGAATGGGTGAGGGAGGGGGGTTGTGGCGGGCTGGGGAGATAAGAAGAAGTTCCGTTTTTGATGAGTTTAGAGTGAGTTTGAGATTGGTGAGGAGGCAGTTGATTGAGGTGAGGCAGTTGCCCCAGATTTTAAGAGTCTTGGGCACTGAATCGGTAACAGAGATGAGTATCTGTACGTCATCCGTGAGGATATAGTGGGTAAGCCCAAGGTCAGTGAGGAGTTGGCATAGTGGTAATAAGTAAATATTGAAGCGGGTCGGGGAGAGGGAAGAGCCTTGTGGGACCCCGTGTGTTAAATTAATGGTGTTAGATTCATGGTTGCCAATTTTGACTTTGTAATGACGGTTGTTTAGGAAGGATGTAAACCAGCTCAGGGCAGTACCTGAGATACCAATGTCTGAAAGGCGGTCAATCAGAATGTTATGACTGACAGTGTCGAATTCTACGGAGATATCTAGCAAGGCTAGGATAAATGATTGGCCTTAATCTAGTCCTTTGAGGATGGTATCAGTTAGGGAAATTAATAGGGTTTCCATATTGAAAAACTTCCGGAAACCAAATTGTGAAGGGTATAAAATGCTGTGTTTTTCAAGGTGATCTATAAGCTGTGAGTTGACCACTCTTTCCATCAATTTCGCTAAGAATGAGAGATTAGATATAGGTCTGTAGTTAGCCGGGTCTGAAGTGTCTAGATTTGGTTTCTTTAATATAGGTTTGAGGATAGCTTGTTTCAAAGGGGGGGGGGGGGGGGGGGGGGGGAAGACCAATCCAAGGGTGGGTGAACAGTTAATAATTTCTGATATTGGTTTGGCTAACATCAGGTATAGTTAGGAGTGATTTTGTAGAAATGAAGTCCTCCGGGTGTGTGGAGGGTTTCATTTTCTTTAGGAGAACTGTTATCTCATAGGCGGAGGTTGTTTCGAAGGAGTCGAGAGTGATGTTTGGGATCTTATGAATAGCATAAATAGGAGGGGGGGAGGGCAGGAACATCGAGATAAGGTTGGTGATTTTGGAGTGGAAAAAGGTTGCTAGTTCATTGCATTTGTTCTTTGCATCGTTATCTGTGATAAGGGAGGGAACTATATTGGTGAGGAGTGAGATGTAAGCGAATAGGGCTTTAGCATCGTATTGGTAGTTGTGGATTTTTTGAGCGTAGTAGTCTTTTTTTGTTTTCTGTATGGAGGTTCTATATAAGTGGAAAGTGTGTTTGTAGGATGCTAGGAGGAAGGGGGTAAGGTCCTTGCGCCATTTCTTTTCTTTGGCTCGTAACTGTTGTTTAAGTGTCCTTAGTTCCACCGTGAACCAAGGTTTTTTTGTTTTAGAAGGGTTTATTTCCTTGGAGATAACTGGACAAATTTTATCTGCTATGTGTTTAGTAATCTCCTATTGAGGCAATGAAGACACATCAGGCAGGATTCATGGCAGGCAGGAAAAGGGAAGGACCACTCCCGTGGGTCCCCTTTTTATTGTGCATACATTCAATAGCATACAATGTGTCATCACATCATTGGCTCCTCTCCCCATAGCATACAGACGTGTCACTACACTATTGGCCTGGCGGCTCAGGGGGTGTGTACGGATCACTTCATTGGCTGCTGAATCCTATACCTCCTGTATTTATCCTGCATCTGACTCCGGGGCAACTAGCTCTTCTTTCAGGCAATCAGGGTTAATTATAAGCTAGAGAAATACGTGACAGTCAGGTATCCTCTCCTTAGGCAGAGAAGTTTAAGCACAAGTGTTGCTTCATTCAGCGCAAAGGTCAGGGAGAAGGGAAGTTAGTGTTAAACCCTGACATGGCCTGCTGGCAGAGCTCATAATTCCCCACATCTCACCTTTTCTGTTTTTATTTAAGCAGCATAAGAATATCTCTGAATCCATGCTTTAGATCCCTACTGAAGTTTGTTATGCCTTGCATATGGGCTGGAGATAGGAAAAGGGGGATATGGAGGAAAAAGCTGAGTCGGCGTGGTGTGCCAGCTGCCGCAGAGCTCCTGAATCTCCATATCACCCAGAGCTGGTGCAGCGTGGTGTGCCAACGGCTGCAGGGCTCAGGATTCTCTATTAAGCAGCATACAAGACATCTTTGTATCCGGGCTGAGAGCAAGGTTTCAGTATGGATATGAGGTTGGGTATGCACTGAATACAGCAGCACAGGCAAATAATTAAGACAATTACAGTAATTATAATAGAAATCACCCTTTTGAGACCAGAAATATCAGGGAGCCTGGACCATAGCCAGTCCCATGGAGAAGTTGGTATTCTGCCTGAAAGTGGTGCATCAGCAACCATGGTTTCTATCTGCTCTATGGTATGTGTGAGGTTTGCTTTATAAACTGATATGTACACACAGCAATGAGATTCAATTAATGCACAAACACCACCCTTTGAAGCTAAAATGGTGTCTAAGGCATAGCGGTTCTGTAATGCTACCTCTCTAATCTGAGAAACTTCTGTTGTGAGTAGTTTTAATGCATGGACTGTCTGATTAAATAGGGCAGTCGTCCAGTTAGCTAGGATGTGTAAGTCTCTGTAATTCATAGTGTCCCCATTGGGGGAAACAGGCTTCTAGCTACCTGGGTTTCTGTATACTTATCTATGGGATTCTTGATCGCCTCCCTTTTGTTACGGAGTCTTGCTTTGGGAAAATTGTTGACTGCATAGTATGAGGGGAGGATGTAGCCTAGAGTGCATCTGCCTCTCCAACTGGGGGGAATGTGCATATATGCTCTACGCCCACATAACATTCAAATGTTTCCTAACAGATTAGTGGACATGTCATTGGTATTTTTAATTTGTGTTATCATTTGGGCTATATAACTACAAAGGGTAAATCCCTCATCCCCTCTATACTTTCTGCACCGGCTTGGGTCTCCCACTGCACATCCTGAAATCTGCCAATTGCACATATATGTGGTATAATTATGTAAGTGTTCAGTGATTAATACAAAGGTTCGGTTACAATATGGATATTTCCCACCTGAAGCCCCTTCCCATCCCCTGGATCATAGTCCCAACAAAGAGTGGCAGTCTCTTGAATACGGCTGCCGATGGGTATTATGGTATTACCAACTGGAGAAGTAATGAAAACACCTCTCTGTAAAGGATAATTAGTCCATACTGTAAGGTTAAATGGTACAGCATGCATCAGTAGTTCTCCGCGGGCATGGGTTGGCATGTGTGTGCAGATCCAACAGTCTGTTCGATTCAACAGGTGTGAAAAGTTCTGTGCATCGAGGATGTACATGTTGTCCTGCCAGAGTCCTTGTTCGGAAATCGCCATAGCTGGAGAAATAAGGCAAAGGAGGAGGGTGCAGAACACAATTGTTAATGAGTTGGCATTCAGGCAAGAAAAGGCAGCTAATAAGTTCTCTGGAGTTTTCTCAAGGCCTTGCTGTTCCAAGAGTTGTGCAGATTGGTTGGATAGAGCTTTGATCTGTCCCCAGGTCATGTGGTGCTGCTTTTTGCGAGGAGTCCGGTCTCTGTCCTTCTGAGGGCTGTGGAGGCTCAGGAAGAAGTTGGGGATCGGGTCCTGTAGACCTGGACACCTTTCCATCTTTCCACGGCTTGATATAATGGCTTGGAACCCAAAGTGGACCTGTGGGAGCAAGCACAGCAGCTTCCATGCCAGACAGGGTTAGGTAACATTCTATACAAGACTGACGGCTGTGGGTGCTAACCCTAGTCCCATAATGATTACCCATGGCTGTGGTCTTATTTGAATTTGATATGTTTAGATGATTTAATGTGAACAATACTTTGTTCAGCCAGTCCTTCTTAGTGGGAAGTCCAGGGGCAATCCCTGCTTTTTATTTGTGTTTGTCAAGGGCAATTTTTAGGGTGTGGTTGGCTCGCTCCACAATGGCTTGTCCTGTGGCGTTTTAGGGGATGCCAAATACGTGTTTAATGTTCAATTATTGACAAAATTCATGCAAAGGAATGGCTGCAGTAAGTAGAGCCAGTTTTCAGAACAGAGGGTAGTCCCATTATCAAAAAAGTTTTTATGCAGTGATCAATTTTCATTCAGTAAAATAGCATACATGTAAATTAATCATTTAAAGGAAAAGTCAATTGTAGTAGGCTAAACCACAAACGACAAGTATTTTAGACATTACATTAAACATATGTTACTCATCCTGCAAATATTCATTTACACAAAACTGACACATATTCATCCGTCCTGCAAATATTCATTCATAGTCTTCTTGACATCAACACAGAAAACAGATAACACATAATTTGAGCTAAAGATTTCGTATCAAAAGGTATCAAAAACAAAATTAGATCAAGGATCAAAAATCAAAAGTCAAAAGGTGTTAGAAAAATGTTTGAAAAATGTTAAAAGAAGCTGCAAAGTGTTCATCTTCACATCTCTCATGGCGGGAAGGCTGTCAATCTGGAAAATATTAAAAACTGGCATACAGCAAAAAATTACTAAGGTAAGTATTAAAGTGAAATTATTACTTTTTTAACCTTGGAGAAATCAATTCTAATATTCAATTTAATAAAATCAATTTGGATTTGCAAGAAAAGGCTTGGGAGGGATTGCTTTAGATGTAGCAACCTCTATCAGTAAAAATTTTAAGGTTCAGAATTCTGTATAAAATTTGTGAAAAAGAAAATAAAACTGAAGTTTCCTTAAGACAGGAGGACTATAGACCTGAAAAATAAAAACTAGTATACAACAGAATTATTAAAATAATAATATAATATAACTGGTAGAATAGCATAGCGCCTCCTAGTGGAGGCACCATCATTACTTTATAGATTGCAACCTGGAACAATAAATTCAATCAATAATACTCTGAGCTTACTTTCAATGTGGAATATCAGAATACAATTTCTTCATATAATTATTAGAGTAGGAAAACACGCTGTTCGCTCAGCTCTGTCTGCTGCACGCTAAAGTGACTGTTATTACTATTAAATGTCCTTGTCAGTAACCTCAGTTCAGTATTAAAGAAGTTTGAAAGTATTAAAAAGATTAACAACAGAAAGACAGAGTGAGAGGAAGGGCTAGTGTAGGAATGCATTGAAGGTTGAGGGAAAAGATTTGGATCAGCAGGAGATCTGATCTGTGCCCCCCTTTGAAAGCTGCAATGCACAGTTGCAGCAGATAATTCAGGAATTGAGAGGTATAAAGTAAGTGGTGTGATAGAGAAATGTATCAGATTTATAACAAATATAGAAACTAGGGAGAGAAACTGCAGTACTAAGTCTAGTTTTTTCTTTTCAAAAGTTCTCCCTCCCCCCCCCCCCCCCATGAGTGGCAACCAAGAGTTAATAACAGAAAGACAGAGTAAGAGGGGGAGGAACAGTGTTTCTCAAAAGAAAATAAGCAGAGCAGAGAACTTCCTTCAATGAATTAATCCTTCAGTCAATAGGGACTGAAAAACAGCACTGTATAACATTAATTTAGTTAAACTATAATCCCCATGCAAAAAGTGTACCAGCAAGTGATAACAATCTAGATAACATCAACCAGAGACAATGACTGGCAAGGATTTGCTGATCTCTTGCAGACAGATTCCATCCCAACTCAATCTGTCCCGAAGGGAAAATTACAGTAAAAATACAAGTTCTGTGTGCTGGCAATACAAGCAATTGCTATAAACTTAAATCTCAGAGAAATGGAGTCATTTTAAATGTGAGCCAAATTTAACTTTGCAAAAGGGGAATATTTCACATGAAAATTTACACAGTATACTGTTCAAGTTTCAGTACAGTTATAACATAAGGCTTTTCTTCCACTTTCTGTGGGGAAATGCTCTCAAAATATGCAGACTTTCAGTAACAGAATATCAAAGACCAAGATAAACACTCCTTCCAGGTCTGCTATGTCTGCTCCAGCACTAGGTGTAGTCTGGTTTGTAACAGGTCATTGTACTGTCTCATTAGATCATTTCTCTCACAAACAAAACCAGTACCAAGGTAATGCCACTGTGTTATCAGGAATGTTGCTGCCTGGCCCAAGGTCTTATATGCTAATTTCTTTGAAGACCTGGGGGCATAGCCACTGCCCATGGCACTCCGGGCGGCACTCAACTCTATTGCTGCCAGGGATCTCTCCAGCAACCCCCGGGTGCAAGAGGAGTGAAACCCTGCCTCCTTGATACTTGTGCAGAGTTCTCCAAGAACACTATAGGGAAGGGCGGACCAACTATATTCTGTCCCACCTAGTTCTTTGGTCCTTTCTGTAATGGGAAAGGCTTGAATCCCTTCCAATAATTCCTCCCTTGTGAGATTTCCATTCGCTTGTTTACAGGGAGCGGCGGTTTGAGATGGTAATTTACCTAGACAAATCGGTGATGCAAAATCAATGACTGTCTCAGGCAATGACAACTGGGGGTAAAGGGAGTTGGTGGTTGGTGGGGGAAGGGCTTGCGGGTAAGGTGGAGGGAGGCTAGCTTCTCTGATTTCAGTGTCTTTAGTTTCCTGGGGTTTTTTCTCTGAGGTGGACGCAGAAGAAGCCACAGGAGCCATGGTAGGGGACGGTGCCTTGTGAGTGTGTGTCCCCAGATGTCCTATTTCATATTCTGTCCCCCCTAGTTCATGGGTCTTTTCTGTGATGGGAAAGGCTTGAAGTCCTTCTAATAATTCTTCTCCTGTAAGGTTTTCTTTTTGCTGTTCCTGGGGAAATCCTATGCACAGGCCAGGTTGTGGCTTAATTGTGCTCAAGGGCTGTTTTTCTAAAGAAGGCGGGGAGGTGTGAATGGGCTGTGTCATGGGTGTGGGTATGGGGAGCTGCGGATACAAAGAATTTGCTGTCTCTGAGGGAGTTTGTGGATAAGGTGGGGGAAGGGTATGTGGAGTGAGTGTACTGATGGGCGGTCTGCCTGCTTCTTTACTGTCTGCTTCTAAGGGCACATGAACTGGAGATGGTGCCTTGAGACCTTTTTTTCCTATGTGTTCTATGGCTTCTGTACGTTTTTGCCGGAGTAATAATTGCTTTATGGGGGCTCTTGGGGCCATATGAAGACTGTTGCCTATTTTTATCCAGTCCTGGACATTCAGAGTTCCCGCCTCCGAATACCATGGGCAACGGCAAGCTATTTCACCTATCAATTCTTCTAATCCCCTAGCCTGACTTGTGCTATTTTCCCCCTGGTGATGAAATAATGATTCTTAATTATTTTCTGCAGCTTTCTAGCATGACACATCTGCTTAGCTGACAGGTTTCCCCCCATACTCACGATTGTTGGGAGCAGACTTGCTGAAAAATTACTTACAATTACGGGAGCAAAAGTCTGCTGTTGCGCTGGCCACCTAGGCTGTTCCAGCCGAGTGAGCAGGGACTATCACGTCGGGGTCACCAGATATTGAGGAAATGAAGACACATCAGGCAGGATTCATGGCAGGCAGGAAAAGGGAAGGACCACTCCCGTGGGTCCCCTTTTTATTGTGCATACATTCAATAGCATACAATGTGTCATCACATCATTGGCTCCTCTCCCCATAGCATACAGACGTGTCACTACACTATTGGCCTGGCTCAGGGGGTGTGTACGGATCATTTCATTGGCTGTTGAATCCTATACCTCCTGTCTTTATCCTGCATCTGACTACGGGGCAACTAGCTCTTCTTTCAGGCAATCAGGGTTAATTATAAGCTAGAGAAATACATGACAGTCAGGTATCCTCTCCTTAGGCAGAGAAGTTTAAGCACAAGTGTTGCTTCATTCAGCGCAAAGGTCAGGGAGAAGGGAAGTTAGTGTTAAACCCTGACATGGCCTGCTGGCAGAGCTCATAATTCCCCACAATCTCCTTCCATGAACAGAGGGCTGTATCTACATTAGTGAGGTCCAGATTCTCAAGAGCATTTGAGAGGGAGAGGATTAGATCCTCTTGGGAGCATGATTTCCTGTAGTGTATGATATTGTTTTGTTTTTGGTTGGGGCAGTAAGCTTTATTTATGACAAAATTAGATTTTATAAGCGAGTGATCCAACCAGGGGACAGGGGTACAGGTGGGAGTTTCAGAGGTGATGAGGTGGGAGTTTGTAAATATTAAATCTAAGGTGTGGCTGGCTTTGTGGATAGGGCTGACATAATTTGTGTAAAACCCATGGCTGTGATCGAGGATAGGAAGGCTTCACAGGAGGGGAATAAGGGTCTGCAGTCCACATGCAGTTTGAAGTCCCCGAGGATGATGGCTGGGGTGTCCATGTCAATCTTATCCACAATGAATTCAATGAGGGGGGAAACGTTGCTATTGAGGAGACCAGGGTGAGTGAAGATTAGACAAATTTGAAGTTGCGGGGATTTGAAAAAAACAATTTCGAACTTATGAGTGGTGTTAACCTCCTGAGGGATTAGTTTAGATTCTTTCTTGGCTGCCAGTAGGAGACTGCCCCCTTAGTGGATAACACACTGAAATCGTCGGTGCAGTGTGCTGCGGCAGTCAAAAAAGCAAACAGAATGTTGGGAATTATTAGAAAAGGAATGGTGAATAAAACGGAAAATGTCATAATGCCTCTGTATCGCTCCATGGTGAGACCGCACCTTGAATACTGTGTACAATTCTGGTCGCCGCATCTCAAAAAAGATATAATTGCGATGGAGAAGGTACAGAGAAGGGCTACCAAAATGATAAGGGGAATGGAACAACTCCCCTATGAAGAAAGACTAAAAAGGTTAGGACTTTTCAGCTTGGAGAAGAGACGACTGAGGGGGGATATGATAGAGGTGTTTAAAATCATGAGAGGTCTAGAACAGGTAGATGTGAATCGGTTATTTACTCTTTCGGATAATAGAAAGACTAGGGGGCACTCCATGAAGTTAGCATGGGGCACATTTAAAATTAATCGGAGAAAGTTCTTTTTTACTCAACGCACAATTAAACTCTGGAATTTGTTGCCAGCGAATGTGGTTAGTGCAGTTAGTATAGCTGTGTTTAAAAAAGGATTGGATAAGTTCTTGGAGGAGAAGTCCATTACCTGCTATTAAGTTCACTTAGAGAATAGCCACTGCCATTAGCAATGGTTACATGGAATGGACTTAGTTTTTGGGTACTTGCCAGGTTCTTATGGCCTGGATTGGCCACTGTTGGAGGCAGGATGCTGGGCTTGATGGACCCTTGGTCTGACCCAGTATGGCATTTTCTTATGTTCTTCTTATGTTCCCTCTTTTTTTTATGTCTGGGGAGGGAATAGATATCATATAAATGGGTAGGGAGTTGATTCAGTAGTACAGGGTCGGTTTGATTGAGCCAAGTTTCTGTGACAGCACAGATGTCTGGCTGAGTGTCTAGGAAAAGGTCATTCAGAATAGGGATTTTTTTGGTTAGGGACTGAGCATTGAATAGAAGGAGTGATAGCGTAGTTAGGCAGAGGAATTGTGCTAGTGGAGAAATCATAATTGGTTAAAGTGATCTGAGGCTGGATGAGGGGGTGAAAGGATGGAGTTGTTTTCGAGGATGAGGCTGGTAGTTAAGTGTGGGAATGGGGTAATATGTCATGTTGGTGAAGGGATGTGTGTAATCTGAGAATTCTAGGTGGGAAGGAGATATAGTAGGCCCCAGATCAGGGTGCTGGAAGGTGTTGGGGTGTTTAGTAAAGAGTAGCACATAGTGGAGGGACCTAGATGATGGGCTAGATGATGGGTCAAAGATGATGGGCTAGATTAAAGCCCTGGAGGAGTCTGGGTATATTTGTAGGGAGGAGGAATCAAGTGACGACCCTATGAATGGGGAGTATGGTAATAGAGGTAGGGAGTTATATTTGGTGGGTTCCTGGGGGGGGGGAGGTAGAGCAGAAGAGAAGTGGCTGCACTAAGGGGCGCACCAAGGGGCTTGCTCCTTGGTTGCGCTCCTTAGGCGCACGACGCAAGGCGCATATTGCCTAGGTCGTGGCCTTACTTTTAACAGGCTGGAGGAGCGCCTCTCACAGCTGAGGTCACTGGAAGGTAGGCCGGGCAAAGTGGTTGGAGGCGCAGCTTAGGGCCGGATCGTGTGCCTCGCGAAGCATTGCGGCCTGCTCCGGACCCCGATGGGTCAGCTGCCGATCGTGGGAGTGTGCTGGGTCGGGACGGTTGGAGGGAGGAGGGTTGCCGAAAGAAGGAAGCGCCGGTCACGGCCTTACTTTTAAGAGGCTGGAGGAGCGCCTCCCACAGCTGAGGGCATCGGAAGGTAGGCCGGGCGAAGTGTTTGGAGGCGTGGCTTAGGGCTGGATCATGTGCCTCGCGAAGTGTTGCGGCCTGCTTCGGACCCCGATGGGTCAGCTGCTGATCGCGGGAGCGTGGCAGGGTCGGGACGGTCGGCTGGAGTAGGGTCGCCGAAAGAAGGAAGCGCCGGTCGCGGCCTTACTTTTAACAGGCTGGAGGAACGCCTCCTACAGCTGATGTCACCGGAAGGTAGGCCGGGCGAAGTGGTTGGAGGCATGGCTTAGGGCTGGATCGTGCGCCTCGCGAAGCGTTGCGGCCTGCTCCGGACCTCTAAAATGTGGTTATTAAGACTATTATAGTGATCGCTACCAGCATTGCTTTCTCCGATCTCTCGGGCTCCAGTAACACGGCTAGGTGCCTAATTGGAAATCCAGCCCTGTTTAGTATGCATATGATATCATATTCTGTGGTACAATGTGTAACTATACTGGTGTAACCCCTAGGTGGGAAAACCCTAATATTGAACCCACATCATAAAGGGTGGATCCTACCTGCCCAGTTCTTACCAGACCAAACCTTTCTGAGAATCCAGGATCCTCTATTTGGGGAAGCTCAGCTTCTAGACCCTTTTGTGTTAGCTCCTAACAAACCCCTCTGTAGGTCTCTCTTGTGCCAGGTCCTGTAAACAACACTGACAATCTCCCAACATAGTAGCAATAATCACATTTGAGATTGGGTGGGTTCCAACTCAATTTTAATGATAGTTATGAAAGTGAATTGATATTTCTTAACAATTCAAATTTGACACTATCATTAATCTTCACAAATGAAACTTAATAAATTTGTGACCATACTTTTTTCAACAACCAGTTCTTCAATTACTTTAGGCACTTCCTTGAGTGAATTGACTCTTCTTTTCCTCACTTTGCTCCTCAATTTCTCCCATAGGATGGAGGAAATTTTAGCCCCAAGTTGCATCCAGAAATAACAACAAAGTCCCATTTCTCATACCTTTCTCATAGTCCTCACTCTTCTTCACTCTTCACTTTGCAGCAGCTGAAGGGCATCTTATCATATTACTCCCTGAGTTCTTACTAAATTCTTACACCATACCTCAACTCATTCTCCTTAGCAATGGATAGGAGTCCATTCTTCCTAGATGACACCTCTTCTTCTCAAAGGCATACCTAGAGTATTTGGCACCTGGGGCAGATACTTCTTTGGCACCTCTCCCCCTTCCCCTATATATACTTTTAAATTTTCCTAAACATCAATAAAATATTTCAAAACAGCAGACACATCAAATAACACCCAATAATTAAAACTAATAAGGATTTTAAAATCTCCTGTTCTCCATAACTGTCATCCTAAGATTGTTGTAGACTGGAGGCATGCATGCACACACACACACACACACACACACACACTCATATGCAATATGCTCCCTCTCTCTCATATACACACACTTCCTATGTGTCTTTCTCACATAGACAGATATGTTTCCTCCATCTCTCTCACACACACACCTGCTTCCTCTGTGACTTTCTCACATGCTAACACACACATACACACACACATGGACACACACATACACACACACACATATACACACACAAATTCCCTCTATCTCACTCTTTCTCTCTCACACGCACACATGTAGACAAAAACTGAACTAGAAACCACAAGCCAGATTCTGTATGTAGTGCAACAAGAGAAAAGCAGGAAATCACTATTCCTCAAAACAATACAATCAAGAAATATAAATCAATCAGAATAGTAAAACCATACTAAAATATATACATTTCAAAACAGCTGAATAGAATAAAATTCAATAATTAGAAGCTCCTGTACAAATTTATAAAAATGTCCTAAACATTGATAAAATATATCAAAACAGCAGACATCAAATAACATCCAGTAATTAAAGCTAATAAGGATTTTAAAAATCCCTAACTCTCCATACCTGTCACCCTGAAATTGTCGTTAACACACACACACACAAACACATACAAAATATGTTCCCTCTGTCTCTCACACATACACGCTTGGTGAGAAACAGAGGGAGCTTGAGTGTGTGTGTGTGTGTGTGTGTGTATGTGTGTGAAAGAAACAGACACACACATTTACTCCTTCTCTCACACATGATTCCTGTCTCATCCACGCACACACACGTTTCTTCTCTCTCACCCCCAACCCCAGGCACCCTCTCCCACAGGCACACACACTCACTCTTCTTACACTCACAGTCTCTTACACACAGGTATCTTCTCTCTCTTTCTCTCTCTCACACACACACATACACACATGCATCCTCTCATACACACATACCACACACCCTCTCATACACACACACACACACACACACAAACCCCCACACACCCTCATACATTCACCCAAACACCCTCATATATACACACATATACCCTCATATTCACCCTCATACACATACGCCCACCCTCTTACACACACACACTAACACACCCTCTTACACACACACACATACACCCTCATACACACCCACCCATCCACCCACACACCCTCATACACACACCCAAACCTACTCAAACACACACCCATACACCCTCGTTTTCACACACATACACACACACCGTCATACACACATACCCCCTCATACACTGGCATTTACTCTCACAGGGCCAGTGTCTCTCTTTTTCAGCCGGCGGCTTCACTACAAGGCCTCTTCTTCTGCTGCCAGCTTCTGGAGCGCCAGCAGCAATACTGGGTCTGTTGTTCTGCCACCGGCCCCCAGAGCGCCAGCAGCAATGCTGGGCTGTTCTTTGTTGCCACACCGGTTCCAGGAAATGCCAGAAGCACCACTGTCCTCTGCCACTGCAGCTCCTTGCTTTTCCTGGCGGGGTTTCCCCCGCCATGTCACTGATCCAGGCAGCTGCAAGACCTTCCTGCCAGTGGCAATGGCACCCCTCCCCCTATTGTCATCCGGGATGGACTGCCCCCCTCTCCCCCCCCCCCCCCTTAGCACATGTCTGCTTCTTCTTCTCCCAGTCCTTTCAAAAGGAAAGGCACCTCTCCTCCATCCAGCAACATCTGAACCCTCTGAGTCCTGGGGTACTCAGTAAAAAAAAAAGACAAAATATTCCTCACAAAAACAACCCAACAAGAGGGAAGAAGGGCGGAAAAACTAACTTTGTCTTTTGGCAGTTAAAACAGTTACCAAAAACAATGGACATAACATTACAGGGATAGGGCACTCCATCTTTTTTCTTGTCCCAAATGTCTATGTAGAGAGACCCAAAAAATAAAGTGCTACAGCATTGGATATGCTTTCTTTTAAAAGGTTAATTTAAGCTTTCACTGAAATTTCAAACTAAAAATCACAACTAAAATCCATACTTTACGATGGTGGCAAGGCCCTGAGCACACAAATGCTTCTCCCACTTGGGGCAACAACACTCAAACCTCTGCTTCACTACTCTCTCTCTATACCTCCCCAGAATTTTAGTTCAGTCCTTCTGGTAAGGAAACCAAAGGTTCCTTACACTTGAGCGCAGAAGAATTTTTAAAAAGGAAATTAGATTAGCACTAACACTTCTCTGTTAACCTCCACCCTGAGTTTAGCAGAACTGAACAGTACAAATAGGCTGTCTGTTATATGGAAAAGCAGAGGGAAAATCTTACAAAAAAATTTTTTACCACTCTTGAAAATAACTGCCAAATTGCCACTAGAAAAAAAAGAACATGGGATAAAAAAATATGTTCATCTCCCTGCTTGCCCAGCAAGTCTAAGAAAAATACATTTTTATATGCCAAATGCAGCAGTACAGTCTACTGAATGCTCAGTGAAAATACCATGTTCTGGTAGTTGGGAAGCTTAAAATAATTTGACCCTGGTGTATTTTCTCTGAGTGCATTAGTGATGGCAGATAACATAAGTAAGTGCTGGCACTGTTTGCTATTGTGCAAAGCCTGAAGTGTCTCATTCATATTCCAGTAACACAAGCTGGGATGCCTTTTGCAAAATGCTTAAAACTACTTATCACATTAAAGAAAATAAACCCTTAGATACTGCATGTTTAATATTTCATATTCCGCCATTTCCTTTCACTACTTCTTTTGGCATGGAAGTGTTGAGTACGATCAAAAGCCAGTTGTCACTGGATGGCAGCTGATAGATGTCTGATGGGTATCAATTAGCAGGTACTCAGAGCCAGCATCTTGCCTTTTCATCAGTTCACCACTTCCAATGAACCAAAATAAATGAGTTGTGCCTTTGTGAGACTTTGAGTGACTCCACAATAGAATTATATGGTTGTGCATCTAACGTATAGTTCAGAGAAATCAATAAGGATAATTGCAGGGTTCAAGGAAACACAGTATTGACTGATTGTGAAACTGCAGCAGTTGTGTTTTGTGTGATCTTTGGTTTTTGTTTCTCCATGAAATCGGAATCCTGATTGGTTCTTTGTGAGAGACATCCAATAGAGTTAGGGCTCTCGAAGCAGTGATATAAATGGGTTCCTGTGTTGATAGACCTTGTATCAGTGTCCCTCAATCTCATAATTCACCAAATACGCAAAAAAATAGCAATAATCACACTCTCTACACTCAGCACCATCACGTCTACGAGAATATACAGCAAACATAATGATAGATCAGAAAAACTGGGCAGACTGGGGGGAGGGGGGGGGGCAGGGGGCAGTTGATCTTTATCTGCTTTCATCTACTATGTCTGTATGTTACTGTGAAAACAGTTCATACCTGCTGACACCATTCCAAGAAAAAAAGGAAAAATTTCATCTAATTTCATCTAATTTCAGTTAGATGGTAGATTACTTATAGAAGTCCACTCTCTAACAGAAGGCACCTGCTATGAAAGCAATGTTTTCACTTGTAACTGTTCTTTCGCTAAGTACCATTAAGAAAATTCAAACAGGCAAGGAAGACTCTAAATATCCAATCAAAAATCCATCTCATCCAAAGCCTATATTTTAATATGAAATACTAAATTTAGTGTAAAAGACAATCATATATTGAACATAGAAACATAGAAATGACAGCAGAAGAAGACCAAACGGCCCATCCAGTCTGCCCAGCAAGCTTTCACACTTTTTTTTTTCCTCATACTTATGTTACTCTTGGCCCTTAGTAACCTTTTGGTTCTATTTCCCTTCCACCCCCACCATTAATGTAGAGAGCAGTACTGGAACTGCATCTAAGTGAAGTATCTAGCTTAATTGGTTAGGGGTAGTAACCGCCGCAATAAGCAAGCTACTCCCATGCTTATTTGTTTACCCACGTGGCACTTCTCATAGATTGCCTAATCGAAGCTCCTAAAAAATATTCCTAGATCCCTCAGTCATATTTCCTATTTTTGTAATTTTTTTTAATGAAATTGATATTAGAATTGTCATGTCTGTAAGATAATGACATATCAATAGGGATGTGAATCGTTTTTGAATGATTAAAATTATCGTCAAATAATTTTAAAATCGTTCTAAATTGTTAGAGTGCACGATACAATACAAATGCCCCCGATTTATCGTCAGGGGCATTTGTATTGTAGGGATGTGAATCGTTTTTTGACGATTTAAAATATCGTCCGATATATTTTAAATCGTCAAAAATCGTTAGAGCCGCGATACAATAACAATTCCCCCGATTTATTGTCAAAAAATCGTAAATCGGGGGAAGGGGGAGGGGAAGGGGGAGGGCGGGAAAACCGGCACACTAAAACAAACCTAAAACCCACCCCGACCCTTTACAATAAATCCCCCACCCTCCCGAACCCCCCCAAAATGCCTTAAATTACCTGGGGTCCAGAGGAAGGGTCCCGGTGTGATCTTTTACTCTCGGACCTCCGGGTGCATTGTAGAAATGGCGCCGGCGCTACCTTTGCCTTGTCATATGACAGGTCAAAGGTAGCGCCGGCGCCATTTTGTTTTTTGTCCCCCGACGTCCGGAGCGTAGGAGATCGCTCCTGGACTCCCGCTGGACCCCCATGGACTTTTGGCCAGCTTGGGGGGGCCTCCTGACCCCCACAAGAAAATGGCGCCGGCCATACGGAAAAACGATTCGCGTGCAGGAAGTCGTTCCCGGACCCCCGCTGGACTTTTGGCAAGTCTTGTGGGGGTCAGGAGGCCCCCCCAAGCTGGTCAAAAGTCCCTGGGGGTCCAGCGGGGGTCCGGGAGCGATCTCCTACACTCCTGACGTCGGGGGACAAAAAACAAAATGGCGCCGGCGCTACCTATGACCTGTCATATGACAAGACAAAGGTAGCGCCGGCGCCATTTCTACAACGCACCCGGAGGTCCGAGAGTAAAAGATCACACCGGGACCCTTCCTCTGGACCCCAGGTAATTTAAGGCATTTTGGGGGGGTTCGGGAGGGTGGGGGATTTATTGTAAAGGGTCAGGGTGGGTTTTAGGTTTGTTTTAGTGTGCCGGTTTTCCCGCCCTCCCCCTTCCCCTCCCCCCCACTGGACCCCAGGTAATTTAAGGCATTTTGGGGGGTTCGGGAGGGTGGGGGATTTATTTTAAAGGGTCGGGGTGGGTTTTAGGGATGTTTTAGTGTGCCGGTTTTCGATTTACATGATTTACACGATATTTAAAAAACCCAAACTGCGATGATCCGATTCCCTCCCCCTCCCAGCCGAAATCGATCGTTAAGACGATCGATCACACGATTCACATCTCTATTGTATTGTATCGTTAAATAGGGCATGGGAATTATTTGGGGGAGGGCGGGAAAACCGGCACACCAAAACAACCCCTAAACTCACCCCGACCCTTTAAAACCAATTCCTTACCCTCACCCACCCTCCTGAACCCCCCAAAAATGTTAAGTTACCTGGTGGTCCAGTGGGGGGGGGGGGAGGGGGGTGTCCCGGCGCGATCTCCCGCTCTCGGGCCATTGGCGCCATTTTGGCTGCCACTAATTAAAATGGCGCCAATGGCCCGATAAAAAAAAAAACCACCCGACCCTTTAAATTGACCCCCCTTAGCCTCCCCCACCCTCCCGACCCTTTTTTTTAGGGAGGCCCGCGCCGCTAAAAAAAAAAAACCCACCCGACCCTTTAAATCGACCCGAGCCTCCCGACCCCCCCAAAACCTTTTAAAATTACCTGGTGGTCCAGCCCCTATTATACTATAGGGCTGATGAGTAAAGATGAGTAAAGATGAGTAAAGATGGCCAGCGCCATCTTTAAAGATGGCGCCGGCCATCCAGTGCTCCTACCATGTGACAGGGGCCGGCCAATGGCACGGATACCCTGTCACATGGTAAGGGCAAAGGGGCATCGGCGCCATTTTTTTTTAGAACAGCTGATGCCTGGGAACGGGAAATCTTTCCCCGAGGCCCCCCTGAATCTCTCCCCAAGGCCCCCCTGGACCACCAGATAATTTTAAAAGGTTTTGGGGGGGTTGGGAGGGTCAGGTCAATTTAAAGGGTCGGGTGGGTTGTTTTTTTTTAGCGGCGCAGGCCTCCCTAAAAAAAAAATTAGCGATGTGAATTGGAATCGGAAACGATTCCAATTCACATATCTTAACGATCAGATTCTCCCCCCCCCCCCCCCCCCCCAGCCGAATCTGATCGTTAAGACGATCTGGCTCACGATTCACATCTCTACATATCAATACTCATCCCCACATGGGTCTGTGTTGCAAGGCTTCTTTGCATCAGGGGCATTCATTGAAAGAGCTTCTTTTTCCTTTGCCATTTTAGATGTGTTTCATAATAAATAAGAATGCATGATACTGCAAACTCAAAAACCGACAGCACTTTTTTTTTAATCATGCTCAATATGTAACTAAATTTCATCAAGATTTCATTTGCTTAATATAAAGAGCACTTTTATTTCATTTAATTTCACATTTATAGACCACTTTTCTAAACTCAAAGTGGAAGTACAAAATATTTAATATTAATGTAACTTAGCTCATATAACAACTATGACAGGGATATACCTATAGTATAGGGAAATACGTTTAGTACCTGAATATAATCCACTTTGATGTAAACTTTGAAGTGCTGAAAAACGGAATATAAAGAAATGTAAATAAATAAATAAAATAAACATGAAGATCATTTTTAATCAGCCAGTATAAGAAAATCAGCAAAAAGATGTATAAAGTACACTAGTTTTCAAAGCAGTCATATGCACGTCTGCTTTGGAAATTATGCCATCAAATTTACCTGCACACTATTATATGCGCTATTATGTACGCAGGGACAGTTTTAGGATTTTGCCAGCCCTAGTCACTTTTGATGCTTTCACCCTCTGCCACCTCCTGTAAGGATCTGTTACAGGGTAGCAGGGGGCAGTTCTCTGCTGAATAAGGTTGAACATAACTGGAAGGCAGCAAATCATAGCCAGCCTGCTGCCCCTAAATGTTTGCCACCCTAAGCACAGATTTAAGGGATGCCTATTGACAGATCCAGGGCTGTATGAGTGTGCAAAATGTTGGAGAAAATTTACATACTTACTTTTGAAAACCCAAAAAGTATGCACAAGTGCAAATCCCTACCCAGCTCTGCCCCTGGGCATGCCTCTGCTCAGTCTGGGTAAACGCGTGCATGAACAGGACTTATCATCATAAGTTTGCCAGCATATTGGGCGGGCAGTTTTGTAAAAGGCCATTTCTGCAATTAACACACTTGTTTTGAAAATGACCTTTGCAATTATCCATATGTATGACCATGTCCACAACAGAATTTCATGGAATTATCATTATTATAATCCTGTCTCCAACAAGTGCCTGTAAGACATATACAACAAGTGCCTGTAAGACATATAACAATATCTAATTCTTTGTGAAACTCCACAAACATGATAGAGATCAAAATGAATATGTCAAAAAACAAAACTTATCTTAAAAATGAGATGTATCTTTTCTTTACTAGAGAAATAAATCTTCAGCTAATCCATTCTTCCAGCTAAACCAATACCAATATTTAAAAATGGTAAAGTAGCCATCATAGCTATACACAAACAATGAAACACCCTTGGGATAGCGGAGCAAAACTGGAGGCAGGGACCACACTGACGCCTGCCTTTCTTCATGCAACTTTCAACTTTATTATAATAATCAGCATACAACAATAGTAGACTGCCTACCTTCTAGAACTGAATTCTCACACTAAACTCTCACTTCCACCAGAGAGGATTCAGTTGCTGGCTTCTCCTGGAGATGCGGAGCCTCCTGTTCCCAGCTTGGCTCCTCATCTTATCCTGACCAGCAGGATCCCGCACATAGAGCTCTTTCCCTGTATGGGTTTTAAAGTAGACCAGGCTCCAGCACAGGTTAAGGAGGGGTAGTATGGCCACTCCTTTACATGCCCCCTTTTTCGCACGTATTTATACTCGCAGAGGTAATATACATGAATATGTGATCCCCTTTATAAAACACAGATTATGTGCAGGTGCTTCATAGGGATGTGCATTCGTTTACAACAAATGCGACATCCATAATGAATAGGTCCCTATTTGTTTCATTCATGGGACCACGAAATGAATGATGACCCCTCACGAATGAAACATATATTACTTTCATTCGTTTGGTTCACTGCACTTTCTTATCAGCCTTTTGCAATAGGAGAAGGTCATGTGGGAGTATCCATAGCAACCAGCCCTTTCCTGTGAGTCATAAGTGACCTCTCAGCCCTGTCGTAGAGTGGGTCGGACAGGTTGGCAAGGAGACCAGAATGTCAACATATCAGAGTGAAGCATTTTTTAAATTCAGCCAATTGCTGCTCTGTGATGCTGATCCTGGAGTTTTTTCTACCTTGTGTTGCGCCAGAGGTGGACGCTTGGGCCGAGGTGGGGTTGATGCAACCTATGGGTCCCCACCATCTGCAGGTGAAGTGGGCTGATGGACGGAGGCCAGCTGGCGCTTCACCAATACCAGCCCTCATTCCCCGCGGGTTGAGCCTTTGGGTGCCGTGGCCGGCTGGACTTAGGTGGGCCTCCAGATGTCATCGTTGATGGAGGGATTGATGTCAGTCCAGAGACAGCAGTAGAGACATGATGCAGTCTAGTACTGGATGAGGTAGTGTCCCGGAGGCCCGGGCGCCAAAGGAACAAAGTCAGACAGGGGGCGCCCGAGCAAGAGCAGGCCAAAGCCTGAAAAGCTGAAGAGGCGTCATAGAGCAAGCTAGAGTCGAGGCTGACGGCAATCTGGAAATAGTGGCAAGGAAGGCTGAAGTCTGATTATGGAGATAGTCAAATGTAGTCAGGCAATGCAGAGGTCCGGGCTTGAAGAGAGGCAACAGAGTAGTCAGGCAATGCAGAGGTCTGGATCTGGAGAGAGGCAACGGAGTAGTCAGGCAATGCAGAGGTCTGGGTCTGAAGCGAGGCAACGGAGTAGTCAGGCAATGCAGAGGTCTGGGTCTGGAGAGAGGCAATGGAGTAGTCAGGCAAAGCAGAGGTCTGGACTTGGAGAGAGTCAATGGTGTGGTCAGGCAAAGCAGAGTCAAAGTCCGTGTAGGCAATCTGAGGAAGGGTTGAAGAGCAGAAACACAGGAATGAAGAAATCAGGAACAAGGGTCAACGAGGAAAAGGAACACAGGAACGAGATGAATCTCTCAGGAGGCAACGAGTACTCAACCATTGAGGAGACCTGTTGCAAAGGCAAAGCTAGGGAGCGGAGCCTGGGCTTAAAAAGCAGTGCTCCGCTGACATCATCATCCGGGGCCGCAGCTCGGTTCCCACCGCGAGCCCTACCTAAGGTTCAGTGATGCACGTGTGCATGCCTAGGGAGGGGCACGGCGCCGAGAAGCAGCGTCTCTCTGCAGGCCACGCGGCCCGGCGTGGTACAGTAGAAGTGGTAGCTGGACTGGAAACACCAGTATCTGTTGCTGAGCTGGAGGCACCGGGGGTGGCCTGAGGATGGAACTGGCAGCCCACTGCCGCCAGAGATGAGGGACCAGACAATGGAGTTACTGAAGAGAGGTGAGGGGGCCGTGCTGCGGGTCTGCTGTGGACAGCACATGTAAAACCTTGAGCAAGTGCACCACAGTACATTTTCTTCTTGGTTTCTATCTGAGAAAGTTGTTTGCTGGATTGAGCTCCCTCAGAGTGTCTCAAATCTCTATTCAATTGCGGAAAATCAGAGCTATTGCTATTGCTGAAAAAGATGTTTGTCCTTTTTTTGCTGCTGTGCTAGGCACCCAGGCTTTTTTTACTGCACTTTTTTTTACTGCACTCAGACTGTCTCTCTGTCTCACCTACTGGACAAACTGGCAAACTTCCAACAGTGGCATTTTGCTGCTGATCTTACCCTCTGGGGTAGGTTGCAGGCAGGGTTTGGGTGGTGTGGGTGGGAGATAGTAGGAGAGTTGCAGTGGTTGTCTGGCAGTGGGCATTGTACAACTACAAGCACATCACAGTGAGTGGAGTACTGAAGGAATTTGGCTTGCAGACTCAAAGCAGGAGTAGTCAGGCTGAGGCTTCCAGTGTTTTATTTGGAGTTTGTGCACATAGAGCAGTCTCAGTTGTAGTGTACAAGACACTGCACTGTATATTTGTGTGTGTATGTGTGTGTGTAGTTTTCCACACTTACATATATTGGTACAGTGGTGTTCAGTACATTACAACCAATAAAGAAATAATTCTTTTAATCCAAATCCCCAGTAGGCAGTGACATTAAAATCCATAATGTCAGGGAAAGGTACAGGTTGAGTGATTCGCACTGGCAGAAGAGTTACTGGCAGAGGAGGCACTTCAAGAGGCAGTCCCCCCATTAAAGTTAAAAAGGGACCTGTTCCAGTCCAAAATCTCTGGAGGGGCAGGCAGTTTCAGCCAGAAAAAACTTAAATTTAAAGATCATGCACCACCACCACCTGTTTCTAACCCTGTTCTGGAGGTGAGGGAAGGGGAAGCTGAGCCATCCAAGACAGTTGGGGCAGTGGAGAAAGCAAAAGAGCAAGACCCAAAGGCAGCAGTGTGATAGCATACTCTAGTTAGTGCTGATGATGTAGTGAAGTCACTGTTTGCTTCTGATTCCGATGAAGAATCATCTTGTATGGGATTCCCTTCATCAGAAATGGAAGACTTAATAGCTGAAGACGGTTTAGGAGGATTAGTTAGTTCCATCTTAGCCTCCACTTCAGTGCTGGAGGAGAGAGAGGAAACTGGTGATGATGATGAGGAAGAGCAGTCAGCGCAGGCAGAGAGTGTGACTGATGCCCCTGGCATTGCTTCTCAGGGTGCACCCACTACTTCAACTCCAGTGCCAGCATCCACCCCGAAGGCTATAGAGAAGGGATCACGAAAGAAATCTGTGATCTGGAGCCACTTTAAAGTGAGGGAGGACCCGCGTTTTGCTCAGTGTAATTACTGTGCCAGGGATTTTAGCAGAGGCAAGCAAGTGGGCCATCTAACCAATTCTGGAATGATGCATCATATGCAGAAGCAACACCCAACAGTACTGACATCTGGGGATGGTGGCAGTACCAGTCAGGGGACCCCTTTTTCCAGGCAGGGTAAAGTGGTTGAAAAGGAGCAGAGTCGGGGGGCGCTCTTGCGCGACACACAAGATGGCCGCCTGAGTCTAAGGCTCCGTGAGCCCCCGCTCCTTTTTCTACGATTAAAATGGACCATTGATTTCACTATCGACATCCCTTGGCATTAACATTTTCCTAATCATGGCGACAACGAAATCTGGGAAAATTGAAGCTGCCTTTGCTGCCTCGACAGGCACGAAGCGATCTAAGCCGGATCCCCTTCTCCAGATAAACTGCCTGCTGCAAAAAATATGGCCTCCGCAGATCTGGTTTTGACCGAGCTCAAACAACTGAAGGATCTTATACAATTAAATGTGGATCATACTACTGCAATTCGAGCTGATCTTCAGATACTTACTACTCGCATGGATTCTTTTCAAACAAAGTTAGACGACGCTGAATCGCAGATTTCGTCCCTGCTATTAACTACTGCGCCACTCTCCAAGCTCACTAAAGACATGGAGCAACTCAAAGCGGAGTTTGAGGACCTTTCTAACCGAAATCGTCGGAATAATATTCGCATATTGGGGGTTCCGGAAGGCGCCGAAGGGACGGATTGCATTCACTTTCTGGAAAAATTTATCCCGTCTATTTTGCAAATTTCATTTGAACAGCCCTTAGAGCTGGAAAGAGCTCACAGGATACCTTTGCGGCCCTCTCAACAATATAGATATCCCAGGCCATTAATTCTTAAACTTTTAAGATACCAACAAGTTCTCCAGATTTTCGCTGCTGCACGAAGCAAGACTCCCCTCTCCTTTCAAGGAAATACCATTCTTTTTGTCCCGGATCTTGCGAAAACGATGGCTGTAAAACGAAAACTGATGCTGGCACTGCGACCTCGATTGCAGGCCCTGGGTGCTAAATATGGGCTGTTATACCCGGCTCAAATGCGGGTAACATACAACAACCACACTAGGATGTTTTATACGCCGCAAGCTCTTGAGGACTTTCTTTCATCTACTGAATCGGATTCCACTATGGTTACCTGATTTTTAATCTTACTGGGGATCCGATTTCGATTTTGATCTGGATGACATACCTTTGCTGTGTTCACAGGTATGTTTGTATATCCCGGATGGGATTTGTGCTACTTTTTTTTTTTCTTTAGCTGCGCTGATGCTGGGAGGAATAACTCCATATATTGGAAGTTCTTTTGATTTTTCCTTTCTTTTACAAACTTGGTCCAGTCATACATCAGAAGTTGTACAATGGAGCGGGGGACCAGGAGGTCGTCTGGTTCGCCCTGAGGCTCTTTATTTTGGATGATAGACGGCCTAGTGCTGTCCAAGACATTTATATAATGGCTCTTTATCTGTTTTATTTTTGTTGTTGCCTCTTTTTTTTGTTTCTGGCCGCTCCATTTGACATTTTGGAATTTAGCCTTTGCCTTTTTTTTGGTTTGGAATCCATGGTTCTTTTTCTATTCTCTATATATCTCGCAGTCCATACAGGAGATGAGGAAATAGCGCAACAATACTTTGTTTTGGGAATTGATATTCCATGGCGTCCAATATTTCTACCCTTCATTTAACTTCATTAAATGTTAATGGCTTCTCACATCCGATTAAACGGAAGAAAATTCTCATGTACTTTCAGACCCTTAATACCGATATTGCATTATTACAAGAGACTCATCTCTCGGCCGCTGAATCTCTTAAACTTAAGCGGAGCTGGGTTGGCCAGGTATATTTCAGTCCAGCCTTGAGGAAAAAGTGGGGAACGGCTATACTATTTCATAAAAAGCTTCCGGTCACAGTTTCTCATCAACTAGCTGATCCTGATGGTAGATGGAATTTGGTTCAGTTTTCCATTCAGCAAGAAATTTTTCTTTTACTCAACATTTATGCACCAAACTTGGACACTCCTTCTTTTTTTCAAGACACTTTTAAGCATCTCTTACACTCCAATACGATTCAATGTATAATTGGTGGAGATTTTAATCAAGTTTTGGATCCTATATTGGATAAAAAATCTACAGCACGCGTTACCATGTCACACTCTACTAAAACCTTGCATCATCTCAATGTAGATTACGGCTTTGCAGACCCATGGTGCTTACTCAACCCAACAGAAAAATATTACACTTTTTACTCTTCTCCGCACTCTTCTTTCTCACGTATAGATTTTTTTCTGACGGCTAATTCATTGATTCCCCGGATTTTATCTGCTCAGATTTGCCCTATTTTGGTTTCTGACCACGCTGCTATTACAATGTCCTGCTCTTTGCTATACCCTCTGGTAACTCACCATCAATGGCGTTTCAACCCAGCGCTCCTCGAAGAGCCTGACTTTAAGCCACTAATGGTCCAAAAAATTGCTGAATATTTCCGATTCAACACTACTGAAGATATCTCGCCAGCTTCCCTATGGGAGGCCTTCAAAGTCACCATCCGTGGAGAGATACTCAGTTATACTGCCAGACGGAACAAGCTTCGCAGAGAGGAATTACTAACTTTGCAGGATCAGGTAGCGAAACTGGAGACGGCGTACCTTCATCGCCCTAATTCAACATCTCTGGCGAAATTGATCAAAGCTAGGTATCAATACAATTTACTCCTTAGTGCTAGAGTTAATTTGGGTATTTTTTCTTCTAAAGCTCAATATTATGCTGGTAATAACAAATGTGGGCACTTGCTTGCTTCCTACCTGGCAAAAAAAACTGAAAAACGTCGTATTGTGGCCATTACATCCTCTTCTAATACATTGTTAACGGATGATGCAGCAATTTTGCAAGAATTTCAGAGGTTCTATTCATCTTTATACCAATCAGAAGTCTCTCCAACGTCGGACTCTTTGACGGACTTTTTACTTTCTATTGATCATCCATCGTTGTCTACGGAACACCGTCTCCGGCTGGATGAACCCATCACTCAGACAGAAGTCGAGGAGGCCATTGCTTCTCTACAACTTAATAAAGCGCCCGGCCCAGATGGGTTTACCTCAAACTTTTATGCGGCTTTTCATTCATCACTTAGTTCTAAATTGCTAGAGTATTTTTCTTCTTTTTTGTCTCCTTCTGGTATGTCTTCTTCCTTCTCACAGGCATGTATTGTTGTAATTCCAAAGCCAGGTAGAGATGATACATCCACTGCTAATTATAGGCCCATTTCCCTATTAAATACAGATTATAAGATTTTTGCAAAAATTTTAGCCACCCGTCTTTCCAGGGTTATGCAGGTTTTGGTAGAACCTGATCAGTCCAGTTTTATCCAACATCGGTTAATCACTAATAATGCCCGCTTGTTTTTACATATTCAACAAGAGGCTTTTTCGGATCCAACCCCTATGGTGGCAGTATCGTTGGATGCGGAGAAAGCCTTCGACCGCGTTGAATGGCCTTTTTTATTTCATATTTTGCACTGGTACGGTTTAGGCCCCAATTTTTTGAACTGGATACGCTCGATTTACGCGTCTCCTTCTGCTTTTTTGTATATTAACCAGCAGGTTTCCTCCTCTTTTCAATTATATAGGAGTACCCGACAGGGGTGTCCCCTCTCCCCCCTGTTATTCAATCTGGCTTTGGAACCCTTACTTTCTGCAATTCGTCAATCGACTCAGATTCAGGGCGTGCCCATAGGTAATGAAACCTTTAAATTGTCAGCGTATGCAGATGACGTTATGCTTTTTTTTACAGAATCCTGATACAACTCTTCCACATCTCTTCCATCTCATTTCTTCTTACTCTTCTATTTCTGGTTATAAGGTTAATTGGCATAAGACATAACTCCTTCCCTTAAATTATTCCGCTTCTTCCTTAGATCTCACTGCCTTTTCCCTGCATCAGGTAACTAATGGTTTGAAATATTTGGGAATCAGATTTTTTACTAATCCCTTAGACACCATTGTTCATGGTGAGAACTCTGTGTTACAAGTGGTTAAAGATTTAATACTTCGCTGGTCTCCCCTACATTTAACTTGGTGGGGCAGACTTGATACGATTAAAATGGTAGTTGCACTGAAAGTGTTATACACTCTCTCCATGCTCCCTATATTTTTTTCAGCCGAATTTTATAAGAACCTGGAACGGGTCTTGGTTAAATTTTTATGGAAAGATAAACCACCTCGTATTGCTCTTTTTAAGCTCAAGGCCACAAAACTACAAGGGGGAGTTAACTTTCCTGATTTCTATAAGTATCATCAGGCATATATTCTGCAACAAGGGTATCACTTTTTTGATTTTGAGCAACCCAATATTGAATCGCCTCGCTGGTTGTCGATTGAGTGTCAGTGTAATGCTCCTTTTCCCTTATATTGTTTTCCTGGAATGAAAATCCTTTCCTACGCTGCGGCCAATCCCATATTGCGCTCTTTACATAGAGCTTTTATGGAATTTGATTCACAAATATCTGATGCAGCTTCTAAGTGGCACACCACGGGTTTGGCCCTGCTTTGGCGGAATCCTATGTTAACTGTAGGAGGTCAACCGCTTAGTTGGCCCCTTTGGCAAAATTGTAATATTTGGCTTTTATCCTCTATATTGGATTCAGGTCAAATCATGACATTTCCGCAGCTCCGTACTCGGTTTGGTATACCCTCCTCACAATATTATGCCTGGTTGCAATTGCGCTCTCTACTTCAGAGTAGCGCTTTCCAGAAATTTGCGATGGACAAGACCTCCCCCCTCTTGGAATTTTATTATACTCAAGGCCCAAAAGGCCACTTAGCTTCGGGGATTTATAAGCTTCTCAAAACCCTGCCTAAGCGCTCTTATATGCGATCCTTAACCCAAATATGGTCTGCTGATCTCGGGACGGAGGTCACTGATACCATATGGAAATATTTTTGGTCAACTACCATTCGCATTTCCCTCTCCGCTAGTTTGATACAGTCTTCTTTTTTTATTGTGCATAGAGCAATCTGGACGCCTTGGAAATTGCACAGGGCTGGTATGATTAGCTCTCATGCCTGTTGGTCCTGCTTGGCTCCTAAAGCCACATTTAGTCATATGTTTTTTTATTGTCCGCTAGTCAATGCTTTTTGGACCCAAGTTTGGCATACTGTTGTCAGTATCCTACCGATTACTCTTTCCATTTCTTACTCCTTAACAATTTTAAAGGGCGCTGAGCCATCTCTATGTCTTTGAAGCCCACAACGTAAATTGGTAGATTTTCTTTTAACCATAGCTCAATATAATATTATGTCCAATTGGAAACACAGTGAGTTCTTATCAGAACATTTATGGTGGAATACTGTATGCTTATTTACCAAATATGAAAAAGCTGTTGCTAAGAAATCTGGTCGTTTAGGCATGTGGGCTCAAGTGTGGAAGCCATTAGATGAATATATCGCTTTGCTTTAATTCTGTAAGCTCACGTTGTTCTATTTACCTTCTCTCCATTGAAGTATTCATTGATGTTTTTTCTTTTCTTTATGATTTTCTTTGTTTTTTATTATTTATTTTTCATGTTTCTTCGAGTCTTTAACTTTTTCCTTATTGAACTTATTATATAAGTACTTGGGTACGCTAGTTATTATTTGTAGTTTGGTATTATTCATTTTTTTTTTGTTTGTTTTTCTCATGGTTCTGTAAATCAATAAAAAATATTTCAACTTAAAAAAAAAAAGAAAAGGAGCAGAGTCATCCCATGCCCTCAGCTCCTTCCAGCAGTCAGGTGGCAGGTCAGTAGCCTCCTGCCATGCGTCAGAAGCGACAACCCACCATGGAGGAAATGGGGTGGTGTTCGCTAGCACTATCCTGGGGAAGGAGGCAGGCAGCCTCAAAAGTTGTAACCAGGAGCATCGGGGAAATGATTGCTCTTGATGACCAGCCCCTGCAGGTAGTGGAGAATGTGGGTTTCAAGCATTTGCTGCAGGTCTTAGCTCCAAATTACAAAGTCCCCTCCAGAACCACATTTAGAAGAAAGGTCATCCCCAGCCTGTACAACCAGTGTCACAGTCACATCTAGGCACTGCTAGCTAAGGCAGAAAAGAGTGTGCATTTTACCTGCGATATCTGGACCACCATGAACGCTTCACACTTTTACCTCTCCCTGACAGCACACTGGTGGGACCTGACTGAGGCAGGGGCAGGCAGCAGATCTATTAGTGACCAAGGATCAGGGTGAAGTTGGGCTTTACTGCACACCCACCTGATGGACGAGGCCCATACCTTGGCCAATATTCTATCATGTATCAGAGACATGCTGGAGGACTGGCAGCTACACCAGACAGCCAGGAATCTTCAGGCAGGGTTCTTTGTCACAGACAATGGTGCAAACATGGTAAAGGCAATATCCAATGGGGTCTTTCAGAACATACAATGTTTTGCACACACTCTGCACCTGGTAGTGAAGTCAGCTCTGGGGTTGGAGTCCAAGCACCAAGACAATGAATACCTGCATACATTAATACAGAAGTTCAGGAACATAGCAGGGTACTTTCACAGAAGTGTGAAGGAGGGGCAGGTTCTCCGTCAAAAGCAGACTGATTTGGGGATGCCTCACAAGCGTCTCATTCAAGACATTGGCACTCGGTGGAATTCCACCTATATGGTGCTGCAGAGCTTAGTGGAACAGCAAATACCCCTTCATGATCTTTCTCTGGAAATGGAGATAGGTGTGCATAGTCCCCTAGGGCATCATGATTGATTAGTCATGAGTCAACTGGTAAAAATCCTGAAGCCCTTCAAGGATTCCATGGATGAGCTGAGTTCCAGAAGTGCCACCTTGGGTGACATCATCCCTATAGTTAATATTCTGGAGGAAACTTTGGAGGGTTTTAAACAGGAAGAGGGAATGACAGCAGAAGTGCTGCGTTGTCTGGACTTTTTGCAGAAGCAGCTGCAAGAGAGATTAGGACACATACATGCTCATCATTGTCTGTGATCCCCGTGTGAAAGGGATACTCGCCCTATAGTCCAATTGTCTCACATTTGTGAAGAACCTGCTGTTAGAAAAGGTCTGTGAACAGGAGCACCAAAGGCAGAATCAGATTAGGCATGAAGCAGAGGAGGAAACAGCGGGCACTTCAGAGAGTAGTGCAAGCCCAAGCAGGAGCAGAACTCTGTCAGTGACAGCTAGTACTTCCTCCTCCACTTCAGTATGCCAAAGCCATGTTGCCCCTAAAAAATCATCACTTCTGGCATAAGCTAGAGCAAAAGCAGCTGCCAAGAAGGACTCTCAGTCCAACCAAGCAAAGGAGACACCAGCACAAATGTCAGTTACATGGTATCTCACAGAGCTCACTGAGGACATGGAGACAGACCCGCTGACATATTGGGCACACAAGTCCACTGTCTGGCCACACCTAGCCAAAGTAGCTCAGTGATATCTGTCCTGTCCACCAACAGTGTGCCCAGTGAACATTAGGGATGTGAATCGTGTGCCCGATTGTCTTAACGATCGGGTTAGGCTGGAGGGAGAAATAAATCTGATCGGTGGAGATGTGAATCGGAATCGGTTCCGATTCACATCATTAATTTTTTTTAGTGAGGCCCGACCCTTTAAAATTGACCCCTTACCTTCCCCCACCCTCCCGAACCCCCCCAAAACTTTTTATGAGTACCTGGTGGTCCAGTGGAGGCGCGGGGACCGATCTCCCACTCTCGGGCCATCGGCGCCATTTTGGCTGCCACTCAAAAATGGCCCAATAAAAAAACAAACCCACCCGACCCTTTAAAAATGATCCCTTAGCTTCCCCCACCCTCCCAATCCCCCCAAAACATTTTAAAATTACCTGGTGGTCCAGTGGTGGTCCCGGGAGCGATCTCCCATTCTCGGGCCGTCGGCTGCCACTCATAAAGATGGCGCCAATGGCCCTTTGCCCTTACCATGTGACAGGGTATCCGTGCCATTGGCCGGCCCCTGGCACATGGTAGGAGCACTGGCTGGCTGGCGCCATCTTTAAAGATGGCCGCCGCCATCGTAAAGATGGCCGCCGGCCATCCACTATGTCAATCGACCTGTATGACATAGTGAGGGCAAAAGTAGCGCCGGCGCCATTTTGAATATTGGCAATATGGCCCGAGTGCAGGAGGTCACTCCCGGACCCCTGCTGGACTTTTGGCAAGTCTTGTAGTGGTCAGGAGGCCCCCCCAAGCTGGCCAAAAGTCCCTGGGGGTCCAGCGGGGGTTCGGGAGCGATCTCCTGCACTTGTGACGTCGGGTGACAGGAACCAAAAATGGCGCCGGCGCTACCTTTGCCCTGTCATATGGTAAGGGCAAAGGGCCACCGGCGCCATTTCTATTAACGCAGCCATGGCCGAAGAGCGGGAGATCGCGCTGGGACCCCCCTACTGGACCCTAGGTAATTTAAAACATTTTGGGGGGGTTCGGGAGGGTGGGGGATTTGTTTTAAAGGGTCGGGGTGAGTTTTAGGGTTGTTTTGGTGTGCCGGTTTTCCCGCTCTCCCCCGATTTACGATTTTTTAACAAAAAAAACCATGACGATCAGATTTCCCTCCCCCCCAGCCAAAATCGATCGTTAAGACGATCGATCACACGATTCACATCCCTACTATTAACTGTCTTTATAATTTAATACTTAATTGTGAGAGAATAACAAAAATAAGCAATACTGCTTTTTCTTGGTAACTTCCTGCTTTGTGTATGTGTTATTCCGCTTCCTCACTGTGAAATGCTTTTTTGAAGAGCCATGTTTTTAAGCCTTTTTTGAAGAGTTTTAGTTCTTTCATTAGTCTTAATTCTAGTGGTAATGTGTTCCATAATAATGGTCCTGCCAAAGATAGTGCTCTCTCTCTAACTTGGGTCAACTTTGCTGTTTTGACTGAGGGTATGGTTAGCAGAGCTTTATTGGCCGATCTGAGATTTCTTTGAGGGACATGTAATCGTAATGCGTTGTTTAGCCAGTCAGAATTTTCGTCATTTATTAGCTTATGAACTGTGCATAGTGTTTTAAATTGAATTCTCTGTTCTATTGGGAGCCAGTGTAAATCTGCAAGTGTTTGGGTGATATGATCTCTTCTGCCTTTACCAGTAAGTATTCTGGCAGCTGAGTTCTGTAGTATTTGCAGTGGCCTGATAGTGGTGTATGGTAATCCTAGGAAAAGTGTGTTACAGTAGTCCGTGCTGGCAAATATTAAAGCTTGTAGTACTGTATGAAAGTGTTCCTGATTTAATAAGTGTTTTAGTCTTCTAAGGACCATTAGTTTGGCGTAGCCTTCTCTTGTTTTTATTGATATGTGTTGCTTAAGGCTCAGTTCTGTGTCTATAATTAGTACTCCTAGGTTTCTAGCTTTATCAGTTAACTCTACTGATTTGTCATTTTTAAGTCGAATGGGATTTTGAATTCTTTCCATGTTTTTTCATTCAAGATGTATAAATTCTGTTTTTTCAATGTTGATTACTAGTTCCATTTGGTTTAATAGTTGTTTAATTATGTCTATGTATAGCATTGCAAAGTTTAGTGTTTTTTTCAATTGATTCTTCAATTGGTAGAATTAATTGAATGTCGTCAGCATTTATGTAGTGTATGACACCTAGACCAGCCAGTAGGTGGCAGAGGGGGAGCATGTAAATGTTAAATAGAGTTGCTGAAAGTGCTGAACCCTGGGGGACTCCTGTCTTTAGTGTGATTTTGTCTGATATTGAGTTTTTTATCTGTACCTCATAAGATCTATTGTTAAGGTAGGAAATGAACCATTTAATTGTTTTGTTTTGTAATCCAATTTCTTCCAGTCTTTTCAATAGTATGTCATGGTTTACTGTGTCAAATGCTGCGGACAGATCTAGTAGTATCATGATGTAGTGTTTTCCACTGTCAAATCCGCGAAGTACGGTAATTGTTAGAGAGATTAGTAATGTTTCGGTGCTATAGTGTTTTCTGAAGCCATGTTGTGATGGGAAGAGTATGCTATTATTGTCTAGATGTTCTGCTAGTTGCTTTTGTACTGCTTTTTCTATTAATTTTGCGATCATGGGCAAGTTTGAAACAGGTCTATAGTTACTTAAGACGGTTGGGTTACTGTTTTTCTTTTTCAGAATTGGTTTTATTATTGCATTTTTGAGTGAGTCTGGCATAACTCCTTCACTGAGTGATAGGTTAATTATTTTGGTTAGTGTGTATGAGGTTATATCAGCTATTTTTTTCATATCTGTGGAGGGAATGGTGTCAATTTTATGTGGTGCGGGATTCAGTTTTTTTATCATGCATTCAACTTCAGACTGGGATACCTCGTCGAATGTGGAGAATTGTGTCACATCTCTTTTTTGCATCTTGATTTCCTGTTTTGTTAGGAACGGAATCTTTGCTTTAAGGTTTGTAATTTTGTCTGAGAAATAGTGTGCTAGGTCGTTGCATTTGTTCTCTTGTGGGGCTTGGGGCATATCTGCTTTATCCTTAGTCAGATTTTTAACTATGTTGAATAGTGTTCGTGGGTTGTTTGAAAATTTTTCAATTTTTGAATTAAAGAATTGCTTTTTTGCTTCAAGAATTCTTTTTTTATAATAGGCTAGTTGTTTCCTAAATTTGGTTAAATTTTCCGCTGATTTGTCTTTTTTCCATCTTTTCTCTTTTTTTCTCAGATTTTGTTTAATTTCTTTTAATTTTCCATTAAACCAAGGGTTTTTCTGTTTTGGTTCATGGATTTGTATTGTTCTAGTGGGGTTAATGTTGTCTGCCAATTTACTTGTTTTCGTTATCCACTCATTTGTTGTGTCTATACAGTTTTGGTGATTGAGGTTTACTAAAGTTTCTTCTAATTTAGTTTTTAGAATGTCATGGTTAAAGGGGGGATGATATTTAAATTCTAAGGGATCATTTTTCTGTATTTCTTTTGGTTTTATGAATTTGATGGCGGATTGGATTAAGAAGTGATCCGACCATGGAATTTGATTATAGCTGGTATTTAGGTGTTCAGTGAAATTATGATTAATGTATGTCAGGTCGAGGGAGTGTCCAGCTTTGTGTGTGGGTTTGTCTGTGATTAGTGTGAACCCCAGTGCTTCCATTGTATCGTTTAGTGTCTGGCATGTATTTGATAGTGGAAACACATCCATGTGAAGGTTAAAATCACCCATTATGATGGTAGGTTTTGATGTGTTTAGGTTAATGGTTAAATATTCTATTAAAGGGGATAGGTTTAGGTCAAGCAGGCTGGGTGGGCAGTATATAATGCATATTTGTGTGTGTTCTGTATCAAATAGTGCAATTTTGTGGTTTGGGGGGTGTCATTGGAATCAGTTTACATTTAAAAAAATGTTCAATGATTAAGGTTATGCCGCCTCCGCGTTTATTAATCCTTGGAATTGTGAATATGTCATAGCTTCTGTGTGCTATTTGATTTTTGATGATTATGTCGGATTTTTTTAGCCACGTTTCAGTGATAGCGATGAAATTTGGTTTAATGTCATACAATAGGTCTGTAATTATTGGGAATTTCTTAGTTATGGATTGGGCATTTACTAGAATGAATATTTTATTTATACTCTGTTTGGTTGAGCTCTTGGTTTTCTTTACTTCGATGAGATTATGTCAGATGGTATTTTTGTGATCATGTGATTTGTAACTTTCTTTTTGCGTTTGTAAAAGTTTGTGTTTGTAGCTGTACTTACCTTTGTTGGTGCATGTTTCTATGGGATGTGTGGTCGATCCACCTCCTTTTTTCAGTATCTCCATCGTTTTTTGATTTTGGTATGTGTTTCGATGATCCGTTTCCATTGGTTTTACTTTAGGCGTATGAAGGGGCGTACAAAGGGGCATGCCCCTTTGCCGTGCCCCTTCGACGTGCGGCGCCTCGGGTCCCGGGCCCACTTTTAAATCCCTCCTGGGGAGCTTCCGGCGTCGTCAGCGTCAGCAGGGGGGAGGGGCCTTGATGCTCCTTCCGGGTCCGGCGGCAGCATCTGTGGGAGGAGAGAGAGAGAACCTGGGAAAAGAAAAAAAGAAAAAAGAAAACCAGTTTTTTATTCTTTGGGCAGCAATTTTACAGTGAGTTAGCCTCCGGGTCTTCAGCGAGGCAGCAGGCAATCACGCGGCGCCTCGGCACCTAAACACCAGAGGGGCCTGTCTACCTCCACTGTGCCTGCTTGTCATGCCCCTAAACACCAGAGGGGCCTATCTGCCACCACTGTGCCCACCTGTCTTGCCCCTATCAACACTAGAAGGGCATGTCTACCTCAAATATGCCTGCCTGTCATGCCCCTATCAATGGCAACAGAATAATGTGTGGCAAATAGTTGTACTGAGCAATAACAGTTGTCAAACAAAACTTTTTTAAATTTTACTGGTGCCCCTATCAATACCACAGGGACCTGACTACTAGAGATGTGAATCATGTCCTCGATCGTCTTAACGATCGATTTCGGCTGGGAGGGGGAGGGAATCATATTGTTGCCGTTTGGGTGTTTGAAGTATCGTGAAAATCGTGAAAATCGTGAGCCGGCACACTAAAACCCCCTAAAACCAACCCCCGACCCTTTAAATTAAATCCCCCACCCTCCCGAACCCCCCCCAAATGCCTTAAATTACCTGGGGGTCCAGCGGCGGTCCGGAACGGCCTCCTGCAATTGAATTGTGTTGTCTTCAGCAGGCGCCATTTTTCAAAATGGCGGCGCAAAATGGCGGCAGCCATAGACCAACACGATTCGACTGCAGGAGGTCGTTCCGGACCCCCGCTGGACTTTTGGCAAGTCTTGTGGGGGTCAGGAGGCCCCCCCAAGCTGGCCAAAAGTCCCTGGGGGTCCAGCGGGGGTCCGGAAAATGATCTCCTGCCGCAAATCGTTTTCCGTACGTAAAATGGCGCCGGCAGGAGATCGACTGCAGGAGGTCGTTCAGCGGCGGTCCGGAACCCACACTGAACGACCTCCTGCAGTCGATCTCCTGCCGGCGCCATTTTCTGTACGGAAAACGATTCGCGGCAGGAGATCGTTTTCCGGACCCCCGCTGGACCCCCAGGGACTTTTGGCCAGCTTGGGGGGGCCTCCTGACCCCCACAAGACTAGCCAAAAGTCCAGCGGGGGTCTGGAACGACCTCCTGCAGTCAAATCGTGATGGTCTATGGCCGCCGCCATTTTGCGCCGCCATTTTGGAAAATGGCGCCGGCTGAAGACAACACAATTCAATTGCAGGAGGCCGTTCCGGACCGCTGCCGTTCCGGACCGCCGCTGGACCCCCAGGTAATTTAAGGCATTTGGGGGGGGGGTTCGGAGGGTGGGGGATTTAATTTAAAGGGTCGGGGGTGGGTTTTAGGGGGTTTTAGTGTGCCGGTTTTCCTGCCCTCCCCCTTCCCCCGATTTACGATTTTTTGACGATAAATCGGGGGAATTGGTATTGTATCGTGGCCCTAAAGATTTTTGACGATTTAAAATATATCGGACGATATTTTAAATCGTCAAAAAACGATTCACATCCCTACTGACTACCTCCACTGTGCCTGCCTGTCTTCCTCCTATCAATACCAGTGGGGCCTGTCTACCTTCACTGTGCCTGCATGTCTTGCTCCTGTCAACACCAGAGGGGCCTGTCCACCTCCAACCTGCCTGCCTGCCTGCCTTGCCCCTATCAACAACAGAGAGGCCTGTCTACTTCCACTGTGCCTGCCTGACATGCCCCTATCAACACCACAGGGACCTCACTACCTCCACTGTGCCTGCCTGTCATGCCCCTATCAACACCACAGGGATCTGACTACCTCCACTATGCCTGCATATCTTGCCCCTATCAACACCAGAGAGGCCTGTCTCCATCCACTGTGCCTGCCTGTCATGCCAATATCAACACCAGAGGGACCTGGCTACCTCCACTGTGCCTTCCAGTCATGCCTCTGTCAACACCACAGGGACCTGACTAACTCCACTGTGCCTGCCTGTCTTGCCCTTTCAATACCAGAGGGGCCTGTCTACCTTCACTCTTCCTGCCTGCAGTGCACCTATCAACACAACAGGGACCTGACTACCTCCACTGTGCCTGTCTGTCATGCTACTATCAATACCACAGGGATCTGACTACCTCCACTGTGCCTGCCTTTCTTGCCCCTATCAACACCAGAGGGGCCTGTCTACCTCCACTGTGCCTGCATGTCTTGCCCCTATCACACCAGAGGGGCCTGTCTCCCTCCACTGTGTCTGCCTGTCTTGCCTCTATCAACACCAGAAGGGCCTGTCTACTTCCACTGTGCCTGCCTGTCAGGCCCCTATCAACACCACAGGTACTTGACTACATCCTGTTGGGTTTATGGCATATTGTGGACGCTTGTTCGAAGTGGCGATGACTCCTTTCACGGGGAGGGGCCCCGTGGGGAACAACAGCGATAGGCTAGACTCTAGTAAGCAGACACTGAGGAAAGAAAGCTTTATTGTTCTGCTGATGTAAATAGAATCTTGCTTCAAGGAAGGAATAGTACTTTAGGCCAGCGATATCACAGTAAGCTCAGACAGTCTCTATAGATGATGGTCTCACCCGGATGTAGCAAAGTTGGGTAGTGTCCCACAGCGTGGGATAAGCCGAACCTGAAGGGTGGATTAAGGAGAGCTGGAGCATAGTGATACTCACACAGTGGCAGTGCTAGTATCTTCCTTGGTAGAAGAATGCAGAGAAGGACCCGAGGTTCGAGGTGCAGGATACCCTGAGCAGGATAGGCCCTCGAGGAGCGAGTACCTAAGAGCGCCGAAGGATCCTGGAAGAAAGTAGATAGGACCCCCGAGGAGCGGGTGTCCCAGGTTAGGTTGTTGAACCCTGAAGGGCAGGTAGAAGTGAGAGGCCCCCGAGGAGCGGGTACCCAGAGCTTCCGTAGGAGCGAGTCACCCTGGAGGGTAGAGAGGAATCCAAGCAAGCAGCTTAGTGGTCAGAGTAGCAAAACTGAAGTCCTTGCTAAGTCATTGGGCTATAGCGGAGCGGAGGTTTAAATACCCGGAGGTACTGACATCATGCTGTGGGGTCACCCCTGAGGTTCCCACCATGATGTATTGAAAAGCGTAGGTGGCGTGCACGCGCGCGCGCACTTAGGAGGCCTCAGGAAGAAGCATAGTGGTCAGGGACGCCCATGCTGTGTCAGAGACGCCGAGGGTTTCAGCAATCAGCATCAAAGGCAGCTATTCTTCCAAGGGAGGAGGAAAAGGGTAGAAACAAGGTGAGGCAGAGCGTTTACAGCCATCTGCGACTGACGGATGCAACAGTACCCCCTTCAAAGGGCCCCCTCCAGGACCTCTTCCTGGTGGTCTGGGTGTTCGAGGATGTGTGAGATGAAATTGATGTACCATGTCTTTATCCATGATGTTGGCCAGAGGTTCCCATGAGTTTTCTTCTGGTCCATTGCCCTCCCAGGAGATGAGGTATTCCTGCATCTTGCCTCTCTTATGGACATCCAAGATGTCATCTACAGCATATTCAATGTCAACCTCCGTGTCCAGATTTGTGGGTTCTGGGGTCTTCTTGGAGAACTCTGAGAGCATCAAGGGTTTTAACAGAGAGACATAAAAAGCGTTGAGTATTCACATAGATGTAGGTAGTTTTAGACTGTACGTCAGATTTCCCAAGCGCTGAAGGATTGCAAAAGGTCCTACATATCGAGGTGCAAAGCGTGCTGAAGGTAGTTTAAGATGGAGGAACTTGGTACTCAGCCAGACTTTATCTCCAGACTGAAACTGAGGTGCCTCTTGATGGCGAGCATCGTAGATCTTTTTTGCTTTCTGTCCTGCTTTGAGGAGCAGGTCGTTCGTTTGCTTCCAAAGCTGAGATAGCTCTGCTACAGTAGCCTGTGAGGCAGGAGAAGCCACAGATAAGGGAATTGGCAGAGGAGGAAGCGGTTGTCGTCCATAGACAAGTTGGAAGGGAGAAGACCCTGTAGATGTAGTAGGATGTGAATTGATAGCAAATTCTGCCCAAGGCAGCAGTTCTGCCCAGTCTTGAGAATGTAGGACCGTAGAAACTGTTTAAGTGTTCTGTTCATTCTTTCAGTCTGACCATTAGACTGAGGGTGGTAAGCGGAGGTCAAGTCCAAGGGGATATCAAATTTCTGACATAAGGCTCTCCATAATTTGGCAGTGAATTGTACTCCTCTGTCAGACAGAATATGCTTAGGCATTCCATGAAGGCAGAAGATATGATTGATGAAGGTTTCGCTAACTCCACAGCAGAAGTTAATCTTGGTAAAGCTACGAAATGTGCCATCTTGGAGAAGCGGTCAACAATGACTCAAATGGTATTGTTCCCGATGGAGAGTGGTAAGTCTACCACAAAATCGGTTGCTATATGTGTCCAGAGTTCATCTGGCGTTGGCAGGGGTTGTAACAGTCCCCACGGATGTCCGGCTGGTGGCTTTTGCTTGGAGCAGACAGCGCAGGAACCCACATAAGCTTGTACATCCTTTTTCATGGTTGGCCACCAGTAATACTGCTGTAACATAGCCAAAGTGTGACTCTGTCAAGGATGGCCAGCTAGTGAGAAATCGTGTGTCCACTTCAACAGTTTCCTCCTCTGATTTCTAGCCACGACCGTCTTCCTGGAGGGAACGACATGAGTGGCTTCAAGAACCATCCTGAGGTGAGAAGGATCATGACAGGGCATCAGCCCGAGTGTTCTTCTCTCCCAGATGGTATTTCAAGAGGAAATTGAATCTGTTAAAGACGAGTCACCATCTTGCTTGATGGTGAATGGGTCGTTGAGCAGTCTAAGATACTCCAAATTCTTGTGATCGGTGTACACTACTATCTGGTGTTGTGCACCTTCCAGCCAAGGACGCCATTCCTCAAAGGCCAGCTTGATTGCGAGTAACTCTTTGTATCCAATTCCATAGTTTCTTTCAGCAGGCGAGAAGTGCCTTGAGAAGGAGCAGGGATGGAGCACATTGGATTCGCTGTACTGGCTCAAAACTGCTCCCACGCCGACGTCCAATGCGTCAACCTTGACGATGAAAGGGTGATGCGGGTCTGGATGATGGAGGCATGGCTTCTTTTGAAAAGCCTCTTTGAGAGTCAGAAAAGCTAATATGGCTTCAGGTGACCAGTTGGCGGAATTGGCTCCCTTTCTTGTCATAGTAGTGAGAGGAACTGTCAATGATGAGTAGTTCTTAATAAAGGAAAGGTAGTAATTCATGAAGCCCAAGAAGTGCCGCAGTGCCTTCAGGCCTATAGGTTGGGGCCAATCCCGGATGCTTTCTAATTTCTTAGGTTCCATCTGTAACCCGTTTTTAGAAACAATGTAGCCCAGGAAGGGTACAGACTCCTTGTGGAACTCGCACTTCTCTAGTTTTGCGTATAAGTGGTAGAGATGAGCTTTGTTTTTTTGTATCGGGACATATTTTGGTTCGGGCACTTCGTCGAAAATTTCATTTTCCGGCGAAGCATCTTGTGCTCCTACCATGTGACAGGGGCCAACCAATGGCACCGGTAGCCCCTGTGACATCGTAAGGGCAAAGGTCCATTGGTGCCATTTTGATTCGTAGCAGGCCCGACAGCCCAGAGGGAGAGATTGCTTGCGGGACCCCGCTGGACCACCAGGGCTTTTAGTAAGTCTTGGGGTGGGATTGGGATGGAGGGGGGGTTGTAAGAAAGTAAAATTAAAGGGCTGGGGTGTTTTTTTTTCTTTTTTTTTTTTAAATAAATGTGCCCCTCCCCCCCCCCACTAAACCGAAAAACGAATTTTCCCCAAAGATCGGGGAAAATCCGTTTTGTGGTTCAGGTCCCCCAAACCACTACGAATGCACATCTCTAATAAGTGGTATTCCCACAGGCGTCTTAGAACCTTCTTGACGTCCTCTTGATGTGTTTGTAGATCTTGTGAGAAGACCAGAATATCATCAAGATATACTACTACACATTGATATAGTAAGTCCTGTAAGATGTCATTCATCATATTTTGAAAGACTGCAGGTGTGCTACTTAATCCAAAGGGCATGACGAGATATTCGAAGTGTCCAACGTGGGTGTTAAAAGCTGTCTTCCATTTGTCTCCTTCATGAATGCGCACCAAATTGTAAGCTCCTTTGAAATCCAGTTTAAAAAATATCTTGGCTCTCTGGAGTCTGTCAAATAGTTCAGAAATCAAGGGTAGAGGATACTGGTCCTTGATAGTAATTTCATTAATAGCCCTGTAGTCGATGAAGGGACGTAAGGTGCCATCCTTTTCCCCTACAAAAAGGAATCCTGCACCAGCTGGGGATTTGGAGGGTCTGATGAATCCTTTTTGAAGGTTCTCTTGTATATAGGTGGACATGGCCTTAGACTTAGTTGCAGAAAGAGGGTAAACTCTTTCTTTTGGAGGCTCCGTATTAGGTTTCAGGTTTATAGCGCAGTCAAAAACTCTGTGCGGAGGGAATACATCTGCTACTTGTTTAGAGAAGATATCCTGGAAGGAGGCGTATTGTGGTGGTAAGCCAGGTAACGATGGTGTAGTGGGTATGTAAATTAGCGGTGAGACTTCCGTGAAACACCAGCCATGACAGCCAGGCCCCCACTGGGATAGTTCCAGCGTGGCCCAATCAAACTGTGGCATATGATCTTGTAGCTAAGGTAGTCCAAGTACCACCAGGTGCATGGCCTTTTCCAATATGAGGAAGGAAATGGATTCAGAGTGTAAAGCTCCGGTGTGTAGGCCAATGGCCTGGGTAATCAATGAAACTTCTCCAGGAAGTGGTTCCCCATGGATTGAAGACAATAGCAATGGCTTAGCTATTGGTGTGGTAGGAATCCGTAGATGTTCTACTAAGTGTTTTAAGATGAAATTTCCTCCGGCTCCGGAGTCTATGAGAGCGAGAGTCTGAAATTCAAGGCTTCCACAGAGTAGTGATACTGGTAAAGATAATGGAGGAGTTGGAGAGGTGAGGCCTAGGAGAAGTCCTCCTGCAGATCCTAGGCCTGTCAGTTTCCCAGACAGATGGGACAGGTTTGGACGGCATGGCCTGATTGGCCGCAGTACATGCATAACCCCATGCATTTGCAAAAATTTCTTTCTTTAGAAGTTAAATGACTTCGGCATAGTTGCATAGGCTCGTCTTCTTCTAAGAGAGCTCACAGTAGGCTTGAGCAATTGGCACAGGTTTAGGATGGTTAGCTCCCAAGGCGGGCTTTTGAGGACTCCTACCCTCTTGAGTTCGGTCTCGAATACGGCAGTCAATTCTCCCAGCCAGTTCCATAAGAGACTCAAGGGTATCAGGCAGGTCACAAGCCACCAGTTAGTCCTTCAAGCGAGAGTTGAGGCCTTCCATGAAGATAGCACATAGATATCCAGGGTCCCAGTGTAGTTCGGATGCTAAAGTCTTGAATTTGATCACATAGTCTGTAAGTGGCTTATTACCTTGCTGGAGGTTAAGCAGAGCAGATCCAGCGACAGTCTGATGAGCCAGGTCTTCGAAGATAGACTTAAAAAGTTTCATAAATCCTGATAGGTCATTCAGGATAGATCTTTACTTTCCCATAACGGTGAAGCCCAAGTCAAGGCTCTTCCTTCAAGTAGAGATAGGATATAGGTGGTCTTGGAAGCTTCTGTGGGGAAGAGGGTAGGCTGCAAAGAAAAATGGATGTTGCATTGGTTAACAAACCCTCTACACATCCATGCTTCGCCCGTGAAGTGGGTAGGCGTGGATAACGGTATGGTTGTCTTGACAGTCACCACCAGAGACAGCGATTCTTTCACTGGAGTTGCTGAAGAATTCAGTTGTGCATGTAACTGATTGAAGGCAGTAACTAGGCTTTCCAGAGACTTCTGTTGCTCGGTGATCCACTGTGCTAGGCCAGGAATTGCTTGCAAGTCCGTGAGCTGAGCCGAGTCCATGGAGTTATCTGTTGGGTTTGTGGCATATTATGGACTCTTGGTCGAAGTGGCGATGACTCCTCCCAGGAGGAGGGGTCCCGTGGGGAACCACAGCGATAGGCTAGAATCTAGTAAGCAGACACTGAGGAAAGAAAGCTTTATTGTTCTGCTGATGTAAATAGAATCTTGCTTCAAGGAAGGACATAAGAAGAAAGAAAATGCCATACTGGGTCAGACCAAGGGTCCATCAAGCCCAGCATCCTGTTTCCAACAGTTTCCAACAGTGGCCAATCCAGGCCACAAGAACCTGGCAAGTACCCAAAAACTAAGTCTATTCCATATAACCATTGCTAATGGCAGTGGCTATTCTCTAAGTGAACTTAATAGCAGGTAATGGACTTCTCCTCCAAGAACTTATCCAATCCTTTTTTAAACACAGCTATACTAACTGCACGAACCACATTCTCTGGCAACAAATTCCAGAGTATAATTGTGCGTTGAGTAAAAAAGAACTTTCTCCGATTAGTTTTAAATGTGCCCCATGCTAACTTCATGGAGTGTCCCCTAGTCTTTCTACTATCCGAAAGAGTAAATAACCGATTCACATCTACCCGTTCTAGACCTCTCATGATTTTAAACACCTCTATCATATCCCCCCTCAGGCCAGCGATATCACAGTAAGCTCAGTCTCTATAGATGATGGTCTCACCCGGATATAGCAAGGTTGGGTAGTGTTCAGCAGCACGAGATAAGCTGAACCTGAAGGGTGGATTAAGAGAGCTGGAGCATAGCGATACTCACAGAGTGGCAGTGCTGGTAACTTCCTTGGTAGAAGAATGGAGAGAGGAACCCGAGGTCTGAGTTGCACAATATCCTGAGCAGGATAGGCATTCGAGGAGCGAGTACCTAAGAGCGCTGAAGGATCCTGGAAGAAAGTAGATAGGACTCCCGAAAAGCGGGTGTCCTAGGTTAGGTAGTTGAACCCTGAAGGGCAGGTAGAAGCAAGAGGCCTCCGAGGAGCGGGTACCAAGAGCTTCTTTAGGAGTGAGTCACCCCAGAGGGTAGAGAGGAATCCAAGCAAGCAGCTTAGAAGCGGTCAGAGTAGCAAAAACAAAGTATTTGCTAACTCGTTGGGATATAGCGGAGCAAAGGTTTTAAATACCCAGAGGTACTGACAACATGCGGTGGGGACGCCCCCGAGGGTCCCGCCATAATGTATTCAAAAGTGTAGGTGGCATGCGCGGGCACGCCAAGGATGCCTCAGGAAGAAGCATGGCAGATGGGGACGCCCATGCTGTGTCAGAGACACAGAGGGTTTCGGCAATCAGCACCGGAGGCAGCCATCCTTTCCAGGGAGGAGGAAAGGGTAGAAGAGAGGTAAGGCAGAGCGGTAACAGCCATCTGCGACCGATGGACGCAATACATCCACTGTGCATGACTGTCATGCCCCTATCAATACCACAGGGTCCTGTCTCCTTCCATTCTGCCTGCCTGTCTTGCCCCTATCAACACCAGAGGGGCTGTTGCCATCTCCCTCGGGCGTCCCCGGACTGGATCGACGCTGCAAATCCGCCATGTTCCTGATGACGCAGGGTGCGCGCACGTGTGCGCTCCGATTGATGTACCAGCAAGGGCACGAACCTTGGCGGCATCCCCCTGAATTAACGTCATTCTCTTCCAATATAAAAGGTCTCAGTATTCGATAACGAATTGAGTTAGCAAGGAGAAAGTCTTTGCTTCAAGCGGGTATTGACTTGGACTTGCTTGTCTCTCTATGCTACTCTGCCTCCTCGGCCTTACCAGGGGCACCCTCTCCTCGGGGGCCTCGATCTCTTTGCTTTATTTCAGATTGCAGATAGGAACCGGTACTCGCCTCGAGGGCCCATGTTCCTGGACACTCTGAAGATTCTCTACTGCCTGGAAGCTATCGCAGATATAGACATTTGTGAGTTACCATCGCTCTCTCAGAGCTTTCCCTGGAACCAGGTACTCGCTCCTCAAGGGCCTAACCCTTTCCAGCTACTGAGCTTCCTAAAGGCCTTATGTGAGATTTGGCATCTAGTTCTGGCTATGAACACAGCATACCCTGTCTACTCACTATCTTTAGTCTTTATACAGCTCAGCAACCCTGGGATTGCTGTTCCAGTACCTGAGGGACTTCAGCCCTGCCGGGCATATCAGCTCACTACTGCCATCTCTGGTGGTTCTACTAACCTGTCTAATAAAGAACTATCTGTGTCTGTCTCCAATCCCCAAGCCTAGCAGGTGGTCCCTCTCAGGATATCCTCCTGGGGGTGCTGTCATCTGCCATCGGCCCAAGTATCCACCTATCTACATTCCTCTACAGCTGAGTGCCCTCTCTAAGCACTCCGATGGTACAGATTGCTACTCCTTCCCCATCAGGAGTCTTCAGCAACAGATTCAAAACAGATTGTTATCTACTCCATCTACAGGAGCTGAGCATTTCAGATTGCTAACTCTTCCTTCCACAGGAGTAGATCATAACAGGTTGCTAACTCCTCCCTTTTCCAGGAGCCCGCAACCCAGAGCCATAACAAGATTGCTAACTCCACCTCCAGAGCATAACAGATTGCTAATTCCTCCTTCCTTGGAGCAGATTCCATAACAGATTGCTAACTCCTCCTCCAACAGGAGTAACCAGCAACCAAGTCCTAACAGATTGCTAACTCCACTGGATCCAGCTTTAAATTGGAGAAGCAGTACTCCTGGGAATCCAGCTTAAAGTAAGGGATGTCAGTAACCCATGGACCCGGCACACCTCTCCGCTTTGCAGGCAATACCGGGCCTGTCTCAACGCATTTCAGAACAGCAAGAAACCTTGGAGAAACTTACTGCAGCATTCCATCAGTTTCATACACAGAAGATACAAAGCACAGCTGCTACCCAAGAAGGTCAGTTAAAGGAGGTAACTTTAAAGACTGCTGTTCCACTGGCGGCTCCTATTAGCTTCTTCGGAGAACTCCAGAAGACTCTGGGCTTTTTGACCCAGTGCAGCTTACATTTCACCTTACAACCTTCATTGTTTCCCACGGGCCTCTCTAAGACCAGCAACATCCTGTCATATTTGGATGGGAGAGCCTTGTCATGGGCATCTACCTTGTGGGAATGCAAGGACCCTATTTTGCAGGACATTGAAGGATTTATGGACTTGTTTAAATCCGTTTTTGATGACCCTACTCGTATGTCTGTTGCTGGGTTTGCTTTAGTGGACTTGAAGCAAGGCAACACATCATTGGCTGAATTTGCCATAGAATTCAAGACTCGTGCAGCGGAACTTCGCTGGGACCCCAGGTGTCTCAAGACTCTCTCTGCAGAGGGCCTGGATACCCGCTTGAAAGATGAGCTGGCCACTCGCCAGACCCCTGACTCGCTGGAAGACTTGATAGCCTTAGTTACTCGGATTGATTGTCGGCTTCGAGCCAAGGTGAAGGAACTCCGGTCTAAGGTGTTAACTGGGTTGAAACAGGCCAGTACCCCTACACCTCGGATGGGTCCAGCAATTCCTGCCGTTGATAAAGTGGAACCGATGCAACTTGGTCATGGTCACTTCACCTCAAAGAAGAGAAGATCTCGGAAGAAATGCAGCCTGTGCATGTACTGTGGTCAGCCCGGCCATGATGTCTCTACATGCCCCATTCGTCCAGGAAGCAGATGGGCCTAAGTCCCGCGGGAGGACTGTTCTTGGGCCATTCGGCATTATCTCCTCTGCTCTCTTGTTCAGTCTCTGTGACCTCTGAACCAGCGATGGTTCAGACCCCTGCCCTGGTGGACTCAGGGGCAGGAGGCAGCCTTATTCTCAGATGTCTTGTGGAAGACCTGAGGAGTCCCTTCATCAAATTAGATGATCCATTATTGCATCATACTTGAAGTGGGCCTTGGACGTTCTGTTACATCGCCACTTCTCTTGAAGATCTTACTGATGTCCACAGCAGTTCTACTGATATTCATAGCGGTTGCTATGTTCACCATGGCTAGATAGTGTTCTACATCTTTACCGTCTTCACGGAGTATTTCTCAGAGATATCTGCTATGATTGTTTTACTCAAAAGTGGTGCCTGAAGTTCTACTGCACAATTAGTTCCGAAGAAAGATATCTCTAGCTACCAGCCTGTTTGATTTGCTAGTGCTGCCACCATCTCTCTTCCATCAATTCTACAGAAGAGTTATCCAGAATTGGGTTTTGGACATACCCCAACATTGAATCTTCTGCTGAAGTTTCAGTGACGTCCATAGCAGCTAAGCTATTGCTGCTGATATCATCAATAACACTCTGCAAGATTCTTCCAAATCTCAAGATCCACCTGTCATCTAGGCAGAAGACGACGTAGAAATCAAGATCAAAGAAATTCTGGATGTTCGCAACAGAGGCAAGAATTTTGAATACCATCTGATTTGGGAAGGCTTCGGCCCCGATTTGATCACTTGGGAGCCTCAGACCAATATCTTGGATAAAGAGATGCTTCATCAGTTTCACCTCGCACATCCTTTGAAACCTAGCCTGGTACCCGAAGAGGAGATTGCCCTTTGAAGGGGGGTTCTGTTGCATCCGTCACTGCTCGACATCCTCACTCCACACTCTCTACCTCTATGGCGACTCCCTCCGGGTATGATGGACGGTTTTAACTGCCGCGGCGTCTCCATTGCCGTTCTCCCTCCGGAAGTGCCCGGACCGGATCGATGCTGCGGATCCTCCATGTTCTTGATGATGTAGGGCGTGTGCATGCGCTCCGATTGATGTACCAGCAAGGGTGCGAACCTCGGTGGCATCCCCCTGAATTGACGTCATCCACGTCCAATATAAAAGGTCTCAGTATTCACTAATGAATTGAGTTAGCAAGGAGAAAGTCTTCGCTTCAAGCGGGTTTTGACTTGGACTCACTTGTCTCTCTATGCTACGCTGCCTCCTCGGACTTACCAGGGGTACCCGCTCCTCGGGGGCCTCGCTCTCTTTTTTTTTATTTCAGATTGCAGATAGGAACCGGTACTCGCTCCTCAAGGGCCCTTGTTCCTGGACACTCTGAAGATTCACTACTGCCTGGCAGCTATCACAGATGCAGACATTTGTGAGTTACCATTGCTCTCTCAGAGCTTTCCCTGGAACCAGGTACTCACTCTTCGAGGGCCTAACCCTTTCCAGCTGCTGAGATTCCTTAAGACCTTATGTGACATTTGGCATTTCGTTCTGCCTATGAACACAGCATACCCTGTCTACTCACTATCTTTAGTCTTTATACAGCTCACTGTTCCAGTACCTGAGGGACTTCAGCCCTGCCGGGCATATCAACTCACTACTGCCACCTCTGGTGGTTCTACTAACCTGTCTATTAGTCCATACCCAAGCCAAGCCATACCCAAGCCTAGTCCATACCCAAGCCTAGTCCATACCAAAGCCTAGCCGGTGGTCCCTCTTAGGATATCCTCCTGGGGGCTCTGTCATCTGCCATCGGCCCAAGGATCCACCTATCTACATTCCCCTACAGCTGAGTGCCCTCTCTAAGCACTCCACTGGTACAGATTGCTACCCTTTCCCCATCAGGATTCTTCAGCAACAGATTCATAACAGATTGTTATCTACTCCATTTACAGGAGCTGAGCATTTCAGATTGCTAACTCTTCCTTCCACAGGAGTAGATCATAACAGGTTGCTAACTTCTCCCTCTTCCAGGAGCCCACAATCCAGAGTCATAACAAGATTGCTAACTCCGCCTACGAAGCATAAAAGATTGCTAACTCCTCCTTCCTTAGGAGCAGATTCCATAACAGATTGCTAATTCCTTCTCTTACAGGAGTATCCAGCAACCGAGTCATAACAGGGGCCTGTCTACCTCCACTGTGACTGCCTGTCTTGACAATATCAACCCCAGAGGGGCCTGTCTACCTCCACTGTGCCTGCTTGTCTTGCCCCTGTCAAACCAGAGGGGCTTGTCTACCTCCAATGTGCCTGCCAGTCATGCCCCTATCAACACCAGAAAGGCCTACCTCCACTGTGCCTGCCTGTCTTGTCCCTATTAATGCCAGGGGGGGCCAGCCTACCTTCACTGTGCCTGCCTGTCTTGTCCCTATCACATCACAGGGATATGACTACTTCCATTGTGCCTGCCTGTCTTGCCCCTATCACACCAGATGGGCCTGTCTACCTTCAATGTACCTGCCTGCCTTGCCCCTATCAACACCAGAGGGGCCTGTCTACATCCACTATGCCTGCCTTTCATGCCCCTATCAATACCTCAGGGACCTGACTACATCCACTGTGCCTGCCTGTCCTGCCCCTATCAACACCAGAGGGGCTGGCATACCTCCACTGTGCCTGCCTGTTGCCCCTATCAATGCCAGAGGGGCCTTTCTACCTCCACTGTGCCTGCCTGTCTTGCCTTATCAACACAAGAGGGGCCAGTCTATCTCCACTGTGCCTGCCTGTCATGCCCCTAACACACCTCAGGGATCTGACTACCTCCACTGTGCATGCCTGTCTTGCCCCTATCAACACCACAAGGACCTGTATTCCTCTATTATGGCTGCCTGTCTTGCGCCTATCAACACCAGAGGAGCCTGTCTACCTCTACTGTGTCTGCCTGTCATGCCCCTATCAACACAAGTGCCCTGCTTTACCCAGCTTGTCCCAGGCTTAACTGTTTAACTCCCACCCACCCTACCCCTCTACCCACCCACCCCTGGGGCTTGTTTTCTAATAAAGACTGCCTAACTTGCCATTGGCAGCGACATAAATTAGTACATTGGTAACAGTCAAGGACATACAAATCATAAATTACCAGGATGAGGACTATCCAATGTAACTGCTGTGGAGCCTTTATTTTGAGGGAAAGCATCTGGAAACTTAGAGCTTGCCCAATTTGTGCACAACTCTCTTCCCTGAAAAAGGAGTTGACTGACATTAAAAATCAATTAGCTTCAATTAAAAATAATACACCCACATTGCAGTACTCAGAATATAATTCCCCAATATCACAGAAAAACCAGGAGTCAAGAAAAGGAAATTCATTAGGCTCAGGAAGGACCCACAGTCACCCATTCTTGACAGAAGAGCAGACAACAGGTATACCCCCCCACTCAAACAGGTCATTAAGAAACTCTTTAAAATCCAGGAATACAGTGGGCTCTGGTAGAATTAGACCTGTGATGAGGAGACACACCATGTACCAAATGCAAAAAGAACAAGCCTTCTCTATATTAAAAACTGAAGAAGTTCATGAGAAAAACATTGAAGTGTTACCAGAAAAGAGGGAAAAAACACATTGCATGCAGTATTTCAGGATCCATAACCAAAAGAAAAATCTAATTGAGAGGAATAACTCTGTCAACAGTGGCACAACTACAAAAAGAAAGAGTGAAGTGAATAACAAATATCAACTAATATCTTATAAGGAGTCCAGGAAATGCAATAACCTTAAAGAGAGTACCTGGAAGGTAATGACCACAAATGCTCATAGTTTGGGAAATAAAATCCCAGATCTGCAGGCCCTAATGGCTGAGGCAGAATTAGACATTGTTGCTATAACAGAAACATGGTTCACAGAATCTCATGAATGGGATACAACAATACCAGGCTACAACTTGTTAAGGAAGGACAGAAAGGATAGAAAAGGGGGAGGTGTGGCTCTTTATGTCAGACAAAACATCCAAGCAACTGAGCTACAAGGAAGTTGGGGTAAGGAAGAAGCTCTATGGCTCGACCTAAAAAAAGATGACGGAGCATCCATTTATATTGGAGTGGTTTACAGGCCTCCAAACCAAAGGAAGAGCTGGACAGAGAGCTGGTTGAAGACATCCATAAGATAGGTAAGAAGGGAGAAGTGGTGATCGTGGGTGACTTTAATATGCCAGATGTAGACTGGAAAATCCCATCTGCAGAAACTAAAAATAGTAGAGCGATAGTGGATGCCATGCAAGTATCTTTGTTCAAACAAATGGTGTTGGAACCCACGAGAGAAGGAGCTATACTCGACTTAGTGCTCACTAATGCAGATAATGTCTCAGATGTCCAGGTGGGAGCCCACCTCAGCAGCAGTGACCATCAAACGGTTATGGTTTAATATCAATAAAAGAATAGGGAAAAGAACCACAAAGACCCGAGTTTTACAGTTCAAAAACACAGACTTTGAGGAAATGGGTAAGTACCTGGAGGAAGAACTAAAAGGATGGGAGAACGAGAGAGAGATGTGGATCAGCAGTGGACCAATCTAAAAGGAGCAATCACCAAGGCAACTGCTCTATATGTTAGAAATGTAAAGAAAAGCAAAAGGAAACTGAAACCTATCTGGTTCTCAAAGGAGGTGGCTGACAAAATTAAAGCTAAAAGAACAGCATTCAAGATATATAAAAGATCCCAAAGGGAGGAGCACAAAGAAGCATATTTGAATCAACTGAGGGAGACAAAGAAATTAATCAAGTTGGCAAAAAGTCAAGCGGAAGAGAGGATTGCCAAGGAGATAAAAAATGGTGACAAAACATTTTTCAGATACATCAGCGAAAAGAGAAAGGTCCAAAGTGGTATAGCAAAATTGAAAGGTGGTAATGATCAATGTGTGGAGAGTGACGAAGAAATGGCAGAAATATTAAACGAATACTTCAGCTCTGTGTTCACTAAAGAAGACCCTGGAGAAGGACCATCTCTACACAACAAGAAACTGGAGGGAAGTGGAATAGATGAAAATCCTTTCACAGTAGAAAATGTGTGGGAAGAGCTGAAGAACCTGAAAGTGGACAAAGCCATGGGGCCTGATGGTATTCATCCAAGGATATTGAGGGAGCTCAGAGATGTTCTGGCGGCTCCACTGTGTGACCTGTTCAATAGATCCCTAGAAACGGGAGTGGTGCCGAGTGATTGGAGAAGAGCGGTGGTGGTCCCGCTTCACAAGAGTGGCAACAGGGAGGAGGCTGGAAACTACAGACCAGTTAGCCTCACTTCGGTGGTGGGAAAAGTAATGGAGTCACTGCTGAAAGAGAGAATAGTGAACAATCTACAGTCCGGAGAATCGATGGACCAGAGGCAACATGGATTCACCAGGGGAAGATCCTGTCAGACAAATCTGATTGACTTTTTTGACTGGGTAACCAAGGAATTGGATCAAGGAAGAGCACTCGATATCATATACTTGGATTTCAGCAAAGCTTTTGATACGGTTCCGCACAGGAGACTGGTGAATAAAACGAGAAGCTTGGGAGTGAGTGCCGATGTGGTGACCTGGATTGCAAATTGGTTGACGGACAGAAGACAATGTGTGATGGTAAATGGAACCTTCTCTGAGGAGAGAGCACTTATAAGTGGTGTACCGCAAGGATCGGTGTTGGGACCGGTCCTGTTCAATATCTTTGTGAGCGACATTGCGGACGGGATTGAAGGTAAGGTTTGTCTTTTTGCGGATGACACTAAGATCTACAACAGAGTGGACACGCCGGAAGGAGTGGAGAGAATGAGATGGGATCTAAGGAAAATGGAAGAGTGGTCGAAGACATGGCAGCTGAGATTCAATGCAAAGAAATGCAAAGTCATGCATATGGGGAGTGGAAATCCGAATGAAATGTATTCGATGGGGGGGGGGATGGCTGATGTGCACAGAGCAGGAGAGGGACCTTGGGGTGATAGTATCTAATGATATGAAGTCTGCGAAACAATGCGACAAGGCGATAGCAAAAGCCAGAAGAATGCTGGGCTGCATAGAGAGAGGAATATCGAGTAAGAAAAGGGAAGTGATTATTCCCCTGTACAGGTCCTTGGTGAGGCCTCACCTGGAGTACTGTGTTCAGTTCTGGAGACCGTATCTTCAAAAAGACAAAGACAAGATGGAAGCGGTACAGAGAAGGGCGACCAGGAAGGTGGAGGATCTTCATCGGATGACGTATGAGGAGAGATTGAAGAATCTAAATATGTACACCCTGGAGGAGAGGAGGAGCAGAGGTGATTTGATACAGACTTTCAGATACTTGAAAGGTTTTAATGATCCAAAGACAACGACAAACCTTTTCCGTAGGAAAAAAATCAGCAGAACCAGGGGTCACGATTTGAAGCTCCAGGGAGGAAGATTCAGAACCAATGTCAGGAAGTATTTCTTCACGGAGAGGGTGGTGGATGCCTGGAATGCCCTTCCGGAGGAAGTGGTGAAGACCAGAACTGTGAGGGACTTCAAAGGGGCGTGGGATAAACACTGTGGATCCATAAAGTCAAGAGACCGCCAATGTAGAGTGGGTAGCTCACCAGAACGATGGCTACTGCCCGGAGACAATACCCTTATTAAATAAACATACAGATGCTTACTGTGACTCCAACATCGCTCTAAGCTTCAACGGCAAGAGGAAATGTGGAAAAAAGGATTTGCTATCACAAAGAGGGGAGTAGCTGGCTTGTTACGGCGGTTACTACCCCAAACCAAATAAGCCTAATACTTCACTTTCCAAGCATATACAGCATAGTTCTCTGCTTCAACGGCAGGGGAGAAGAAAAGAGGGGTCGCACTCACAAAGCGGGGAGTAGCTGGCTTATTACGGCGGTTACTACCCCAAACCAAATGTGCCTGATACTTCGCTTTCGATGCATATCCAGCATGGCTCTCTGCTTCATGGCATAGGAGAGGCTGATACATCAAGCATTTCCAGCATACCTCTCTGCTTCAACAGCAGGGGAATAAGAAAAGCTGAGGCTTCACGCATATCCAGAATAGCTTCACGCATATCCAGAATAGCTTCAACTGCAGGGGAGAAGAAAAAAAAAAAAAAAGGGAGCATTTCAGAGAAGAAAAAAAAAAAAAAAAAAGGATTCGCACTCACAAAGCAGGGAGTAGCTGGCTTGTTACGGCGGTTACTACCCTAAACCAAAAGGGCCTGATACTTCACTTTCAATGCATAACCAGCATGGCTCTCCGCTTCAACGGCAGGAGAGAAGAAAAACAACCAATAGGGGCTGTATGACATAGTCTGGGTAAAGGGAATAAACATGGGTGTAGCTTGCTTATTGCAGCAGTTACTACCCCTACTACCCCTAACTAATCAAGCTAGGTATTTCACTTGGATGCAGCTCCATCACTGCTCTCTACATTAATGGTGGGGGTGGAAGGGAAATAGAACCAAGAGTTAAGAGAAAAAGATAAGTATGAGAGAAAAAAATGTGTGAAGCTTGCTGGGCAGACTAGATGGGCCATTTGGTCTTCTTCTGCCGTCATTTCTATGTTTCTATGTTTCTATGTTTCTAACACCACAGGGACTTGACTACCTCCACTGTGACTGCCTGTCATGCCCCTAAACAACAGAGGGGCCTGTATTCCTCCACTGTGCCTGCCTGTCATGCCCATTTCAACACCACAGGGACCTGTATACCTCCATTATGCCTGCCTGTCTTGCCCCTATCAACATCAGAGGGGCCTGTCTCCCTCCACTGTGCCTGCCTATCTTGCCCCTATCAACACCAGAGGAGCCTGTCTACCTCCACTGTGCCTAGCTGTCATGCCCCTAAACAACAGAGGGACCTGTCTACCTCCACTGAGCTTGCCTGTCATGCCCATTTCAACACCACAGGGACCTGTATACCTCCATTATGCCTGCCTGTCTTGCCCCTATCAACATCAGAGGAACCTGTCTCCTTCCACTGTGCCTACCTATCTTGCCCCTATCAACACCAGAGGAGCCTGTCTACCTCCACTGTGCCTGGCTGTCATGCCCCTATCAACACCAGAGGGGTATGTCTGCCTCCACTGTGCCTGCCTGTCTTGCCCCTATCAACACCAGAGGGGCCTGTCTACCTCCATTATAACTGCCTGTCTTCCCCCTATCGCCACCTGAGGATCCTGTCTATCTCTACTGTGCCTGCCTGTCATGCCCCTATCAACACCACAGGGACCTGACTACCTCCACTGTGCCTGCCTGTCATGCCCCTAAACAGCAGAGGGGTCTGTCTACCTCCATTGTGACTGTCTGTCATGCCCATTTCAACACCACAGGGACCTGTATACCTCCATTATACCTGTCTGTCTTGTCCCTATCAACATCAGAGGGGCCTGTCTCCCTCAACTGTGCCTGCCTATCTTGCCCATTTCAACACCACAGGGACCTGACTATCTCTACTGTGCCTGGCTGTCATGTCCCTATCAACACCAGAGGGGCCTGTCTACTTCCACTGTGCCTGCCTGTCTTGCCCCTATCAACACCATAGGGGCCTATCTACCTCCACTGTGCCTGCCTGTTATGCCCCTATCAACACCTCAGGGACCTGACTACCTACACTCTGCCTCCCTGTCCTGCCCCGAATCGGCGAAACTCGGCCAGATTCGGGCTACCTTTGTGTCTCCACTTCAATAAAAGAAATTGAAAAAGACTACAGGCATCTATCCTTTTGTTCATCCTTACCCCTATCAACACCAGAGGGGCATGTCTCCCTGCACTGTGCCTGCCTGTCTTGCCTGTCTTGCCTCTTTCAACAACAGAAGGGCCTGTCTACCTCCACTCTGCCTGCCTGTCATGCCCCTATCAACACCAGAGGGGCCTGTCTACCTCCACTGTGCCTGCCTGTTATACCTCGATCAACACCCACAGGGACATGACATCCTCCTCTGTGCTTGCCTGTCATGCCCCTTTTAACACCAGAGGGGCCTGTCTCCCTCCACTGTTCCTGCCTGTCTTTCCCCTATCAACACCAGAGGGGCCTGTCTCCCTCCACTGTGCCTGCTTCTCTTGACTCTATCAGTACTAGAAGGGCCTGTCTACCTCCACTGTGCCGGCCTGTCATACCCCTAACAACCAATCGAAGAGAGGGAGAAGGATCAAATGTCCAATCCACAAAATTTACAACTAGTTAGTAGCAAATGACAATATCATAAAATTTTTTGCTTTGGAATTTCAATCTGCGGCCTCTCGCCTCGCAATGGGCCGCAAGCCTTAATCAGCTTACAAAGCAAGATATAATATTCAATCATTTATTGTCATTTTGCTCATGTTAGATTTTATTCTAATCCCTTAGTTAATTTTTTATCCCAATTTTTGTTTCAAATCACCCTAAACAAGGTTTAAATGTGAAACCGAAATTACACTTCTCACCAAAGTTAAAAATCTTCCAAATAACAAAATTAGAGAAATGAATACTTAGCCACGCTCAATGAAATATTAGTGCAATCATTCCCGACATGAATCATGTTTCGATTGTAAAAACAATCTTCTTCAGGGGATGTTTCTCAAGCGTATTTTGCAAAAAGCAGCCAACATTCTTCAATCCCTACTAAACACAAACACAAAATGTTACATATTTAAAAGTGCACCTATTAAATCGTACAAGACACACAGTAATCTAACTACCTTCTACACAGGGAATCTAACTACGCAGGTAATCTAACTACCTTCTATGCAGGGAACAGAAATGGATATACTACTTTGATACTGTTGCTCCTAAAGGATTAAACAGAGAGATTGATTGGTTTGTGTTCTAAGGTTGGTGCGAATGTGATCCGATTGGTGGAAATTAGGAAGTAACAAATTTTTGCTGTGTGGGGTTTGTAGTTTTTTAGTGTCTTGCTGACGTGGCTTCCGGTGACGATGGTTCCTGAAGTGGGATTTAAACAGCTGGGATATGTAGAGTTTGTTAGAGATGCTTCGGCGCCATTTTTTGAAACTATTGGCTGAGACAGTGTTTGTCCGAGTAAGCTTGCTTTAGCGATATAAGACAGTGAGTATTAACTTTTATTAGATGGAAAGTTAGATTACTGTGTGTCTTGTACGATTTAATAGGTGCACTTTTAAATATGTAACATTTTGTGTTTGTGTTTAGTAGGGATTGAAGAATGTTGGCCGCTTTTTGGAAAATACGCTTGAGAAACATCCCCTGAAGAAGACTGTTTTTACAATCGAAACATGATTCATGTCGGGAATGATTGCACTAATATTTCATTGAGCGTGGCTAAGTATTCATTTCTCTAATTTTGTTATTTGGAAGATTTTTAACTTTGGTGAGAAGTGTAATTTCGGTTTCACATTTAAACCTTGTTTAGGGTGATTTGAAAACAAAAATTGGGATAAAAAATTAACTAAGGGATTAGAATAAAATCTAACATGAGCAAAATGACAATAAATGATTGAATATTATATCTTGCTTTGTAAGCTGATTAAGGCTTGCGGCCCATTGCGAGGCGAGAGGCCGCAGATTGAAATTCCAAAGCAAAAAATTTTATGATATTGTCATTTGCTACTAACTAGTTGTAAATTTTGTGGATTGGACATTTGATCCTTCTCCCTCTCTTCGATTGGTTTTTGACTATAATAGAGAGGTGTTCTGCTTCTTTGTTTGTTGATTATACCCCTATCAACACCACAGGGACCTGACTACATCCACTGTGTATGACTGTAATGCCCCTATTAACACCACAAGGACCTGTATACCTCCATTATGACTGCCTGTCTTGCTCCTATCAACACCAGAGGAGCCTGTCTACCTCTACTGTGCCTGCCTGTCATGCCCCTAAACAACAGAGGTGCATGTCTACCTCCACTGTGCCTGTCTGTCATGCCCATTTCAACAACACAGGGACCTGTATACCTCCATTATGCCTGTCTGTCTTGACCCTATCAACATAAGAGGGGCCTGTCTCCCTCCACTGTTCCTGCCTATCTTGCCCCTATCAACACCAGAGGAGCCTGTCTACCTCCACTGTGCCTGGCTGTCATGCTCCTATCAACAACAGAGGGGCATGTCTACCTCCACTGTGCATGCCTGTCGTGTCCCTATAAAAAGCAGAGGGGACTGTCTGCCTCCACTGTGCCTGCCTGTCTTACTCCAATAAAAACCAGAGGGGCCTGTCTACCTCCACTGTGCCTGCCTGTCTTGCCCCTATCAACACCAGTGGAGCCTGTCTACCTCTATTGTGCATGCCTGTCATGCCCCTATCATCACAAGAGGGGCCTGTCTACCTCCACTGTGCATGCCTGTTGTATCCCTATCAAAACCAGAGGGGACTGTCTGCCTCCACTGTGCCTGCCTGTCTTGCTCCTATAAAAACCAGAGGGGCCTGTCTACCTCCATTATGACTGCCTGTCTTTCCCCTATCAACACCAGAGGAGCCTGTCTACCTCTACTGTGCCTGCCTGTCATGCCCCTATCCACACCACAGGGACTTGATTACCTCCACTGTGCCTGCCTGTCATGCCCCTAAACAACAGAGGGGCCTGTCTACCTCCACTGTGACTGTCTGTCATGCCCATTTCAACACCACAGGGACCTGGCTACCTCCATTATAACTGCCTGTCTTGCCCCTATCGCCACCTGAGGATCCTGTCTAGCTCTACTGTGCCTGCCTGTCATGCCCCTATCAACACCACAGGGACCTGACTACCTCCACTGTGCCTGCCTGTCATGCCCCTAAACAGCAGAGGGGCCTGTCTACCTCCACTGTGACTGTCTGTCATGCCCATTTCAACACCACAGGGACCTGTATACCTCCATTATACCTGTCTGTCTTGTCCCTATCAACATCAGAGGGGCCTGTCTCCCTCAACTGTGCCTGCCTATCTTGCCCATTTCAACACCACAGGGACCTGACTATCTCTACTGTGCCTGGCTGTCATGTCCCTATCAACACCAGAGGGGCCTGTCTACTTCCACTGTGCCTGCCTGTCTTGCCCCTATCAACACCATAGGGGCCTATCTACCTCCAATGTGCCTGCCTGTCTTGCCCCTATCAACACCATAGGGACCTATCTACCTCCACTGTGCCTGCCTGTTATGCCCCTATCAACACCTCAGGGACCTGACTACCTACACTCTGCCTCCCTGTCCTGCCCCTATCAACATCAGAGGGGCCTGTCTACCTCAACTGTGCTTGCCTGTCTTGACCCTATCAACACCAGAGTGGCCTATCTACCTCCAATGTGCCTTCCTGTTGTGCCCCATCAATACCAGAGGGACCTGACTAACTCCACTGTGCCCGACTGTCTGTGTCCCTATCAACACCAGAGGTACATGACTACCTCCACTGTAGCTGTCTGTCTTGCTCCTATCAACACTAGAGGGGCCTGACTACCTCCACTGTGCCTGCATGTCTTGCCCCTGTCAACAGCAGAGAGGCCTGGCTACCTCCACTGTGCCTGCCTGTCTTGCCCCTATCAACACCATAGGGGCCTATCTACCTCCACTGTGCCTGCCAGTCATTCCTCATCAACACTACAGAGACTTGGTTACCTCCAATGTGCCTGCCTCTCTTGCCCCTTTCAACACAAGAGGGGCCTGTCTGCCACAACTGTGCCTGCCTGTCTTGCCCCTATCAACAATAGAGGGGCTGTCTACCTCCACTGTGCCTGCTGCCTTCCCCTAGCAACACCAGAGTGGCCTATCTACCTCCACTGTGCCTTCCTGTTGTGCCCCTTATCAACACCACAGGGATCTAACTACCTCCACTGTGCCTGCATGTCTTACCCCAATCAACACCAGAGGGGCATGTCTCCCTGCACTGTGCCTGCCTGTCTTGCCTGTCTTGCCTCTTTCAACAACAGAAGGGCCTGTCTACCTCCACTCTGCCTGCCTGTCATGCCCCTATCAACACCAGAGGGGCCTGTCTACCTCCACTGTGCCTGCCTGTCTTGCCCCTATCAACACCAGAGGGGCCTGTCTCCCTCAACTGTGCCTGCTTGTCTTGACTCTATCAGTACTAGAAGGGCCTGTCTACCTCCACTGTGCCTGCCTGTCATACCCCGATCAACACCGCAGGGACCTGACTACGTCCACTGTGCATGACTGTAATGCCCCTTTTAACACCAGAGGGGACTGTCTCCCTCCACTGTTCCTGCCTGTCTTGCCCCTATCAACACCAGATGGGCCTGTCTCCCTCAACTGTGCCTGCTTGTCTTGACTCTATCAGTACTAGAAGGGCCTGTCTACCTCCACTGTGCCTGCCTGTCATACCCCTATCAACACCACAGGGTCCTGACTACGTCCACTGTGCATGACTGTAATGCCCCTATTAACACCACAAGGACCTGTATACCTCCATTATGACTGCCTGTCTTGCCCCTATCAACACCAGAGGAGCCTGTCTACCTCTACTGTGCCTGCCTGTCATGCCCCTATCAACACCACAGGGACCTGACTTCCTCCACTGTGCCTGCCTGTCATGCCTCTAAACAACAGAGGTGCATGTCTACCTCCACTGTGCCCGTCTGTCATGCCCATTTCAACACCACAGGGACCTGACTTCCTCCACTGTGCCTGCCTGTCATGCCTCTAAACAACAGAGGTGCATGTCTACCTCCACTGTGCCCGTCTGTCATGCCCATTTCAACACCACAGGGACCTGTACACCTCCATTATGCCTGCCTGTCTTGCCCCTATCAACATCAGAGGGGCCTGTCTCCCTCCACTGTGCCTGCCTATCTTGCCCCTATCAATACCAGAGGAGCCTGTCTACCTCCACTGTGCCTGCGTGTCATGCCCTGTCCCTATCCACTGTGCCTGCGTGCCTGCCATGTCCCTATCAAAACCAGAGGGGCCTGTCTAACTCCACTGTGCGTGCCTGTCTTGCTCCAATAAAAATCAGAGGGGCCTGTCTACCTCCACTGAGTCTGCCTGTCTTGCCCCTATCAACACCATAGGGGCCTTACTACCTCCACTGTGCCTGCCTGTCATGCCTCATCAACACCAAAGGGACTTGACTACCTCCACTGTGCCTGCCTGTCTTGCCCCTATCACATCACAGGGATCAAACAACCTCCACTGTGCCTGCTTACCTTACCCCTATCAACACCAGAGGGGCATTTCTCCCTGCACTGTGCCTGCCTGTCTTGCCTCTTTCAACAACAGAAGGGCCTGTCTACCTGCACTGTGCCTGTCTGTCATGCCACTATCAACACCAGAGGGGCCTGTCTACCTCCACTGAACCTGCCTGTCATATCCCTATCAAAACCCACAGGGACATGACGTCCTCCTCTGTGCTTGCCTGTCATGCCCCTTTCAACACCAGAGGGGCCTGTTTACCTGCAATGTGCCTGCCTGTTGTATCCCTATCAATACTAAATGGGCCTGTCGACCTCCACTGTGCCTGCGTGTCTTGCGCCTATAAAAACCAGAGGAGCCTGTCTATCTCCACTGTGCCTGCCTGTCTTGCCCCTATCAACACCAGAGGGGCCTAGCTACCTCCACTGTGCCTGCCTGTCATGCCCCATCAACACCCAGGGACCTGACTACCTCCACTATGCCTGCCTGTCTTGTCCCTATCAACACCAGAGGGACTTGACTATCTCCACTGTGCCTGACTGTTATGCCCCTATCAACACCAGAAGGGCCTGTCTACCTGCATTGTGCCTGCCTGTCGTGCCCCTATCAATACCACAGGGACTTGACTACCTCCACTGTGCTTGTCTGTCATGCCCCTTTCAACACCACAGAGACTTGACTACCTCCAATGTGCCTGCCTTTCATTTCCCTATCAACACCACAGGGAACTGAGTACTAGAGGTGTGCATCCGTTTTCCACGTATTTGTAATCCACAACTTATTTTTTGCTATCTATTAAATACGTGGGGAGGCAAAACTCATCGCGACTCCCCACGTATTAAACAGATTTCTGTTTTATTCGGCCTCCTAAATAAAAATTTAAACCAGCCACCCTCCGGACCCCCCCAAGACTTACCAAAACTCCCTGGTGGTCCAGTGGGGAGTCAGGAAGCCATCGCTGCACTCGTTTGCCTGTTTCATCACGGCGCCGATAGCCTGTGTCACAGGGGCTACCGGTGCCATTGGTCAGTCCGTATCACATGGTCACCTGCGCCATCTAGTGCTCCTACCATATGACAGGGGCTGACCAATGGCACCGGTAGCCCCTGTGACATAGTATGGGCAAAGGCTATCGGCGCCATTTTGAGTCCTGGCGTCGGACGGCAGGTCGCTCCGGGACCCCCGTTGGACCCAAAGGGACCTTTGGCCAGCTTGGGGGGCTTCCTGACCCCCACAAGACTTGCCAAAAGTCCAGCGGGGGTCCGGGAGTGACCTCCTTGCACGCCGGAATCCGATCCCAATACTCAAAATGGCGCCGATCGCCTTTGCCCTAACTATGACGGCGATCGGCGCCATTTTGAGTATTGGTAACGGACGGCGATTTTGAGTCTCAAAATGGCGCCGATCGCCGTCATAGTGAGGGCAAAGGCGATCGGCACCATTTTGAGTATAGGGATCGGACGCCGTGATGAAACCGGCAAACGAGTGCAGCGATGGCTTCCTGACTCCCCGCTGGACCACCAGGGAGTTTTGGTAATTCTTGAGGGGGTCAAGAGGGTGGGCGGTTGTAGTTAATTTAGTAGTAACGTATTTACAGATCGACAACTTATTGAATTCTCCATACTTCCGCATGAAACGGAATTGACCCCCCACGAATACTTATCACGTACGCAACGAAAACTTTTAGCCTGCACATCCCTACTGAGTACCTCCACTGTGCCAGCCTGTCATGCTCTTATCAACACCAGAGGGACCTGACTACTTCACTGTGCCTGCCTGTCTTGCCCCTATGAACACCAGAGGGTCCTGTCTACCTCAACTGTGCTTGCCTGTCTGCCCCTATCAGCACCAGAGAGGCCTGTCTGCCTCCAGTGTGCCTGCCTATCGTGTCCTATCAACACCAGATGGGCCTATCTACCTCCACTGTCCCTGCCTGTCATGTCCCTATCAACACCTCAGGAACCTGACTACCTCCCCTGTGGCTGCCTGTCTTGCCCCTATCAACACGACAGGGACCTGACTACCTCAACTGTGCCTGCCAGTCTTGCCCCTATCAACACCAGATGGGCCTGTCTACCTTCAATGTACCTGCCTGCCTTGCCCCATCAACACAAGAGGGGCCTCACTACCACAACTGTGCCTGCCTGCCTTGCCCCTATCAACACCAGAGGGGCTGTCTACCTCCACTGTGTCTGCTGTCTTCCCCTATCAATACCAGAGAGGCCTATCTACCTCCACTGTGCCTGCCTCTCTTGCCCCTTTCAACACAAGAGGGGCCTGTCTACCACAACTGTGCTTGCCTGTCATGCCCCTTTCAACACCAGAAGGGCCTGTCTACCTCCCTTGTGATTGCCTGTCATACCCCTAAGAACACCACAGGGACCTGACTACATCCACTGTGCATGACTTTAATGCCCCTATCAACACCACAAGGACCTGTATACCTCCATATGACTGCCTGTCTTGCCCCTATCAACACCAGAGGAGCATGTCTACATCTATTGTGCCTGCCTGTCATGCCCCTATCAACACCACAGGGACCTGACTACCTCCACTGTGCCTGCCCGTCATGCCCCTAAACAACAGAGGTGCCTGTCTACCTCCACTGTGCCTGTCTGTCATGCCCATTTCAACACCACAGGGACCTGTATACCTCCATTATGCCTGCCTGTCGTGCCCCTATCAACATCAGAGGGGCCTGTCTCCCTCCACTGTGCCTGCCTATCTTGCCCCTATCAACACCTCAGGGATCTGACTACCTCCACTGTACCTGGCTGTCATGCCCCTATCAACACCAGAGGGGCCTGTCTACCTCCACTGTGCATGCCTGCTATGTCCCTATCAAAACCAGAGTGGCCTGTCTACCTCCACTGTGCGTGCCTGTCTTGCTCCAATAAAAACCAGAGGGGCCAGTCTACCTTCCCTGTGCCTGCGTGTCTTGCCCCAATCAACACCATAGGGGCCTATCTACCTCCACTGTGCCTGCCTGTCATGCCTCATCAACACCACAGGGACTTGACTACCTCCACTGTGCCTGCCTGTCTTGCCCCTTTCAACACAAGAGTGGCCTATCTACCTCCACTGTGCCTTCCTGTTGTGCCCCTATCAAACCCACAGGGATCTGACTATCTCCACTGTGCCTGCCTGTCTTGCCTCTATCAACACAAGAGGGGCCTATCTACCTCCACTTTGCCTGCCTGTCCTGCCCCTATCACATCACAGGGATCTAACTACCACCACTGTGCCTGCTTGCCTTACCCCTATCAACACCAGAGGGGCATTTTTCCCTGCACTGTGCCTGCCTGTCTTGCCTCTTTTAACAACAGAAGGGCCTGTCTACTTCCACTGTGCCTGCCTGTCATACCCCTATCAAAACCCACAGGGATCTGACTACCTCCACTGTGCATGCCTATCATGCCCCTATCCATACCAGAGGGGCCTTTTTACCTGCACTGTGCCTGCCTGTTGTGTCCCTATCAAATCCAGAGGGGCCTGTCTACCTCCACTGTGCCTGCGTGTCTTGCACCTATAAAACCAGAGGGTCCTGTCTATCTCCACTGTACCTGCCTGTCTTGCCCCTATCAACACCATAGAGGCCTATCTACCTCCACTGTGCCTGCCTGTCATGCCCCATCAATATCACAGGGACCTGACTACCTCCACTGTGCCTGCCTGTCTGTGCCCCTATCAACACTATAGGGGCTTATCTACCTCCATTGTGGCTGCCTGTCTTGCCCTAACAACTATGGAGGGACCTGACTACCTCCACTGTGCCTGCATGTCTTGCCCCTATCAACACCAGAGAGGCCTGTCTACCTCCACTGTGCCTGCCTGTCTTCCCCCTATCAACACCAGAGGGACCTGACTACCTCCACTGTGCCTGACTCTCATGCCCCTATCGACACCACAGGGAACTGAATACCTCCACTGTGCCAGCCTGTCATGCTCTTATCAACACCAGAGGGACCTGACTACCTTCACTGTGCCTGCCTGTCTTGCCCCTATGAACACCAGGGGGTCCTGTCTACCTCAACTGTGCTTGCCTGTCTGCCCCTATCAGCACCAGAGGAGCCTATCTGCCTCCAGTGTGCCTGCCTATCATGTCCGATCAACACCAGATGGGCCTATCTATCTCCACTGTCCCTGCCTGTCTTGCCCCTATCAACACCACAGGAACCTGACTACTTCCCCTGTGCCTGCCTGTCTTGCCCCTATCAACACGACAGGGACCTGACTACCTCAACTGTGCCTGCCAGTCTTGCCCCTGTCAACACCAGATGGACCTGTCTACCTTTAATGTACCTGCCTGCCTTGCCCCATCAACACAAGAAGGGACTGTCTACCACAACTGTACCTGCTGTCTTCCCCTATCAACACCAGAGTGGCCTATCTACCTCCACTGTGCCTTCCTGTTGTGCCCCTAATCAACACCACAGGGATCTAACTACCTCCACTGTGCCTGCATGTCTTACCCCTATCAACACCAGAGAGGCATGTCTCCCTGCACTGTGCCTGCCTGTCCGGCCTGCCTTGCCTCTTTCAACAACAGAAGGGCCTGTCTACCTTCACTCTGCCTGCATGTCATGCCCCTATCACCACATCCTCCGGAAGGGCATTCCAGGCATCCACCACCCTCTCCGTGAAGAAATACTTCCTAACATTGGTTCTGAATCTTTCTCCCTGGAGCTTCAAATCGTGACCCCTGGTTCTGCTGATTTTTTTCCTACGGAAAAGGTTTGTCGTTGTCTTTGGATCATTAAAATCTTTCAAGTATCTGAAGGTCTGTATCATATCACCTCTGCTCCTCCTTTCCTCCAGGGTGTACATATTTAGATTCTTCAATCTCTCCTCGTACGTCATCCGATGAAGATCCTCCACCTTCCTGGTCGCCCTTCTCTGTACCGCTTCCATCTTGTCCTTGTCTTTTTGTAGATACGGTCTCCAGAACTGAACACAGTATTCCAGGTGAGGCCTCACCAAGGACCTGTACAAGGGAATAATCCTGTACAAGGGACCTGTACAAGGGAATAATCACGGACAGGCAGAGCAATCGAGGTCAAACGCTTGTAGGAACATAAGGCCTGGACGGACAGGCAAAGCAGTCGAGAAGTCAATCCCACCTAGGGACATAAGACCTGGATGGACAGGCAGAGCAATCGAGGTCAAACACTTTTAGAAACATAAGGTCTGGATGGACAGGCAGAGCAATCGAGGTCAAACACTTGTAGGAACATAAGGCCTGGACTGGCAGGCAAAGCAGTCGAGGACAGAAGTCAATCTCACCTAGGGACATAAGGCCTGGATTGACAGGCACAGCAATCGAGGTCAAACACTTGTAGGAACAAAAGGCCTGGACTGAGACTCACAGCAATCGAGGTCAAACACTTGTAGGAACATTAGGCCTGGACAGTTGACGGTCAGGCACAGCGTTTGAGGTCAGGCCGTTGTAGGGACGTATGGACTGGGCAGTGGATGGTCAGGCACAGCGTTTGAGGTCAGGAACATGTACTGCAGTGCTTATATTATCTGGAGCATAGGAGGCAGTTGGAGCTGCTGCAAGGCTTTGAATTGCTTTTATTCATCTTGCCATTCACAGGGAAAATTTGGAAACCCAAGCAAAGGCAGGTTTACTTTCAAAAACACTAGCATTTCCATCATCTCTGGTGCCAGCCTTGATCGGTGAGGGCTGATGATATCCCCTGTCATTGAAAAGACATGTTCACTGGGCACACTGGTTGGTGGACATTACAGATATCGCTGAGCCACTTTGGCCAGCCAGTGACTTGTGTGCCCAATATGCCAGCGGATCTGTCTGCATGTTCTCTATCGACTCTGAGAGATACTGTGTCACTGACAGCTGTGCTGGTGTCTCCTTTGCTTGGGCGGGCTCAGGGTCACTCATGCCAGCTGCTTTCTCTCTCACCCATTGCACAATTGATGACTCTTTATGGGCAACATGCCTTGGGCGTTCTGACGTGGAGGAGGAGGTACTATCTGTCGCTGACACAGTGCTGTTCCTGTTTGGGCTAGCACACAACTCTCTGACGTGCCTGCTGTTTCCACCTCTGCTTCAAGCCTAATCTGTCTCCGCCTATGGCGCTCCTGTTCATGGACTTTTGCTAACAGCAGCTCCTTCACAAATGACAGACAATTGGACTGTAGGGCGAGTTTCCCTTTCACACGGGGATCACAGACTGAGGCGAGCATGTATGTGCGGTTGTCTGTTAAAGGCCTTAATCTGTCTTTCACCTGCTGCTGCAAAACGTCCAGACACTACAGCACCTCAACTGTCATTCCCTCTTCCAGTTTAAAGGCCTCCAAATGTTCATCCAGGAAATTAACTATAGGGATGATGTCAGCCAAGGTGGCACTTCTGGAACTCAGCTCCTCCGTGACATGCTTGAAGGGATGCAGGACTTTTACCAGCTGACTCATGACTAACCGATCATGATGCCCTAGGGGATTCTGCACACCTATGTCCATTGTACCAGAAAGTTCATGAAGGGGTGTCTGCAGCTCCAGTAACCTCTACAGCATCATAAAGGTGGAATTCCACCGGGTGGCAGTCTTGAATGAGACGCTTGTGAGGCATATCCAAATCAGTCTGCTTTTGTCGGAGAACCTGCTCCGCTTTGACACTGCTGTGGAAGTGTGCTGCTATGTTTTTTTTTTTTATAAACCGACATTCGATCTCAATTGAGATATCACACTGGTTTACATTCGGTTTACATGTTCCTGCACTTCTGTATTAACCTATGCAGGTATTTATTCTCTTTGCCATTGGACTCCAAGCCCAGAGCTGACTTCACTACCAAGTGCAGAATATGTGCAAAACATCGGATGTTCTTAAAGCACCCATCAGTTATTGCCTTAACCATGTTTGCACCATTGTCTGTGAAAAAGAACCCTACCTACGTTTTCCTGTCTCGCTGGTGTAGTTGCCAGCCCTCCAGCATCTGTCTGATGCATGCTAGAATATTGGCTGCAGTATGGGCCTGGTCCGTCAGGTGGGTGTGCAGTAAAGTCCACCTCCACCCCGATATTTCTTCAGTAATAGAGCTGCTGGCTGTCCCTGCCTCAGCCATGTCCCACCAGTGTGCTGTCAGAGAGAGGTAAGAGTGTGCAGCATTCATGGCGGTCCAGATATCGCAGGTGAAATGCACTCTTCCCTCTGCCTTAGCTAGCAGTGCGTGCATGTGACTGTGACACTGCTTGTACAGGCTGGGGATGACCTTTCTACTAAATGTGGTTCTGCAGGGGAGTTTGTAATTTGGAAGTACGACCTTCAAAAAATGCTTGAAACCCACATTCTCCACTAACTGCAAGGGCTGGTCATCAAGGGCAATCATTTCCCCAATGGTCCTGGTTCCAACTTTTGAGGCTGCCTGCCTCCTATCCCGGGATAGCGTTACCGCACTCCACCCCATTTCCTCCATGGTGGATTGTCGCTTCTGCCACATGTCAGGGGGTTGCTGGCCTGCCACCTGTCTGCTAGAAGGGGATATAGGTGTGGGCTGACTCTGCTGCTTTCCTACCACTGCACACTGGTTGGAAGGGGTCCCCTGACTGGTACTGCCACCATCCCCAGATGGCAGTAATCTTGTTGGGTTTTGCCTCTTCATATGATGGTTCATGCCAAAATTAGATAGATGTTCCATTTGCTTGCCTCTGCTAATATCCCTGGCACAGTAATTACACCGAGCATAACGCGGGTCTTCCGTCACTTTAAAGTGTCTCCAGATCGGAGATGTCTTTCGTCATCCTCCCCTCTCTAACACCTTGGGGGTGGATGCTGGCACTGGAGCTGAGGTAGTGGGTGCACCCTGAGAAGCAATGCCAGAGGGGGCCTCAGTCACCCTCTGTGCCTGTGCTGATTGCTCTTCCTCCTCCTCGTTATCACTTTCATCTCTCCCCTGCTGCACAGGGGAGAGACTGATTCTACCGAAGATTCTTCAGCTATTACTTCTACCGTTTCTGATGAGAATCCCACACAAGAAGATTCTTCATCTGAATCAGAAGCAAACAGTGACTGCGCTACCTTGTCAATGCTAAGTGTTAGTCGAGACTTCTGTCCCCCTGCTGCTTTTGGGTGTCTACATTTTGTCTGGCATGACTCTGCCTCCCCTTCCCTCACCTCCAAAACTACAGGGCCAGAAACAAGTGTTGGCGATGACGATGCATCATGGTCAGATTTCATTTTTTTTGGCATGGAACTGCCATCCCCTACAAAGAGTTTAGATTGTGACAGTTGCCTTTTTAGCTGTACTGGTGGTGTTGCACTAGTGTCTTTTGAGGTGCCTCCTCTGCCAGTCCCAATCACTCGACTAAATCTCTCTTTCCCTGACATTATGGATTTAATGTCACTGAGTAGTAACACTGCCCACTGTCACAGTGCCTGGCTGTGCACTAATGTGTGTGCCGTGCACACAGAAGCTGCTTGCTTGTAAGCACGAAAGAGGCAGACTCCCTGGGCACTTGATTGAACAGACCCACCCAATAGGTTCAGTCTGTTAAAACTACCCACTGCCCACTGTCACGGTGCCTGGCTGTGCACTAATGTGTGTGGCGTGCACACAGAAGCTGCTTGCTTGTAAGCACGAAAGAGGCAGACTCCCTGGGCACTTGACTGCCTAGACCCACCCAATAGTTAGTTTCAGTCTGTTAAACTGCCCAGTGAAGCCCAGTGCACAGAGAGACTAAGTAATTTGAATTTAAAAAAATCAGTTTAAAAAAGCTGGAATTTTTGTCACTCTAGAAAAATGGATGAAATTGAAAATAATATATCTCTCCCAGCCAGCCCAACACCCTAAATGGTGGTCAGTGCTAGTTGACCTAGCACAGCTTCTCTTCTCAGTCAGAGATCACCAAAATAAACAGCTTGAAAGAAACAGGACTAACTGGCCCTGGCACTGCAGCAAAATAAAGAATAATTTGCTTTTTCTTTCCTTAACTAGCTTAACTAGCCTATCTCTCAGTGCAGCCTTCTCTTACACCCAGCCCACCTCCCCACAGTATCATGTCAGTTAGCCAGACATATTTTATCTGGCTAACTTACTTAGCCATTTTACTTTGAATTTCTACCAATAGGAATATAATCTTTAGCTCGTTGACATACCCTTTGAAAGGAGGGACCCTCTTTTCACTCAGATACCTACATGTTCTGATCCTCTCATTCTGGATGATTCCTCTTTTTAAAGAATAGAAAGGCTGAATTCTACTAGTAAGGGCTAGACATTCTTTCATAAAAAAGCTATAAAGGTGACTTCATGAGTTAACCGAGTTGTTGACTAAAGGAATAAGGGATAGTGCGCACTAACGTGACTTAGTGCATGCTAACTGAATGTTAGCATGCAAACTATAGTTAGTGTTCACTAATGGAAAATTTAACTAATAAGTTAAAAAGTGTTGGGGAGCAGTTCATTAGCCAGAGGTATGGTTCTACATTCCCACTGGCTGTCACCTTTTACTTGTTTGTGTTGCCAAGGTTGCAAGGTGATATTTGTGGGGGGATGGCCAGTGCCTGGTAACAAATGTAAACATACAGATGATATAATAATACCATCAAGTTCTAGTCTGAATAAGCAAAAGCATGTAATGCAAATGCATATTTTAAAATTTTTCAATCCCTTTGCATTTTAGGAAAGGGGCCCTGGCATTTTAGGATATGCATACTTTTAATTCCCCTGGATTCTGTCAGTGTGTTTGGGTGAGTGGGCAGTAACTGGTGAGAGGGGAAGTGACTGGGGTGAATGTATGGGTGACAAGTGGGAGAGAGTGGTTGGGGTGATGACTGATGAGGGAGTGGCAGCCTGGTGTGTGTGTGTTGGGGGTGACTAGAAGAAGGGGAGTGACTGGGATGACTGTATGGGGTGACAGGTGGGAAAAAGATGAGTGGTGAGATGGGGTGAAATGGGTGACTGAATGGGGTGACAGATAGGAGACTAGTTGGTGTGATGACTGGTAAGAGAGAGAGGCAGCCTGGTGTGTGTGGAGGTGACTGGTGAAGGGGAAGTAACTGGGGTGACTGTATGGGATGATTTAGGGAGAGAGACTGCTTGGGCTTGTGATTGGTGAAAGAGAGGCAACATATGTGTGGGGTGAGACTGATGAGAGGGGAAGTGACTGGGGTGACTGTATGGGGTGAAATTTGGCAGAGAGAGGCAGCCTGGTGTGTGTGTGGCGGGGGGGGGGGGGGTGACTGGGTTAACTATATGGGGTGACAAGTCACCCCCATACACACCAGATTGAATCTCTATCTCTCTAGTCACTACCACAAACTAGTCTTTCTCCCACCTGTCACCCCATACATTCACTCAAGTCACTTCCCCTCTCACCAGTCACCCCTCTCCCCCCCACCCAAAGACACAAACTTACACCAGGGGAATTTAAAATATGCATATCCCAAAATGCCATGTCCCCTTTCCTAAAATACAAAGGGATTGGCAAATTGTAAATATGCATTTGCATTACATTGTTTTGCTGACTAGAACTTGATGCTATTATTATACATCACTTGTTGTTTACACTTGTTACCAGGCACTAGCCATTCCACCACAACACCACCTTGCAACCTTGGCAACACAAACAAGTAAAAGGTGACAGCCAGTGGGAATGTAGAACCATACCTCTGGCTAACGAACTGCTCCCCAACACTTTTTAACTTATTAGTTAAATTTTCCATTAGTGAACACTAATTATAGTTTGCATGCTAACATTCAGTTAGCATGCACTAAGTCACGTTAGTGCGCACTAACTCCAAAATTAGGAAAACCAGAAATAAACTCCTTCCGAACTATTTTAAAATGAAATCAAACAGATAACAACCTGAAATGAAAATGGCACAAAAAAAATCAGTGCACATCCCTAACACTACAAAATACATATACAAATTTGAAATTGTTATTCAAGTGGGAGGAGAAAATGTCAATGAGGGCTGGTTAACATTGCATGCCATAATGTAATGCACACTATCACAGGATTTAATACTGGAAATAACTACACATTTTATAGCCAAAACAGAGTTTATCGCACATCCCATATCGAGGGGGGGGGGGGGGGGGGGGGGGAGGGAGAGGGAGAGAGAGAGAGAGAGAGAGAGACAGAGAGAGAGAGAGAGAGAGAGAGAGAGAGAGAGAGAGAGAGAGAGAGAGAGAGAGAGAGAGAGAGAGAGAGAGAGAGAGACCTACTGATTTTTGAATGTTTTATACCACTTTGAGAGGTCACTAGTAACTAGGGGTGAGGCTTTTGGAGTGAATTGGGTTTTAGGGGGCAGTTTAACATGCACAGTCATACATACGAAAAGCATACCGTCAATGAAGATTTAATGTGATTTGGAGGGATGAAAAGTGAAAGAAGGGTAGATTTGTACCATGTTCTCTCTACCTAGCTTGATGAACTATCTACCTAGCTGCAATCAAGCAAGGTAGAGAGAACATGGTACAAATCTTCTCTTCCTTCACCTTTCATCTCTCCAAATCACATTCAATTCTCATTGATGGTGCTTTTTGTACGTATGACTATGCATGTAAAATTGCCTCCCCCAGAATACACCACACTCTGAGTTACTAGTGCTGTTGCGCTTGGAGGTGGACCCTTGTCCTGGAGCCGTGGAGAATGGCTCCCTGGTAGGGACCAGGAAACACCTGCCCCCAGGAGGCAGAGAACAGAGGTTAGGATAAGCTTCACCACTGGAAGTCCACGGTTCCCCCCAGGTGGAGCCCATAGAGACCTGGGCCGCTTGGACTTAAGTGGGCCTCACAGGGTCTCCCGGATAGGTAGTAGAAAGGTGTGCCCACGAACAACAAGGAAGCGCGGTCGGACTCTAGGCTGTAAGTCAGGAGGAGTAAGGAATAGGGATGTGAATCGTTTTTGAACGATTAAAATTATCGTCAGATAATTTTAAAATCGTCCTAAATCGTTAGAGTGCACGATACAATACAAATGCCCCTGATTTATCGTCAGGGGCATTTGTATTGTATCGTTAAATAGGGCACGGGAATTATTTGGGGGAGGGCGGGAAAACCGGCACACCAAAACAACCCCTAAACCCACCCCGACCCTTTAAAACCAATTCCTTACCCTCCCCCACCCTCCCGAACCCCCCCAAAATGTTAAATTACCTGGTGGTCCAGTGGGGGGGGGGGGGGGGTCCCCGGCGCGATCTCCCGCTCTCGGGCCATCGGCGCCATTTTGGCTGCCACTAATTAAAATGGCGCCGATGGCCTGATAAAAAAAAAACCCCACCCGACCCTTTAAATTGACCCCCCTTAGCCTCCCCCACCCTCCCGACCCTTTTTTTTAGGGAGGCCCGGGCCGCTAAAAAAAAAAACCCACCCGACCCTTTAAATTGACCCCACCCTCCCGACCCCCCCCCAAAACCTTTTAAAATTACCTGGTGGTCCAGGGGGGCCTCGGGGAGAGATTTCCCGTTCCCAGGCATCAGCTGTTCTAAAAAAAAAATGGCGCCGATGCCCCTTTGCCCTTACCATGGGACAGGGTATCCGTGCCATTGGCCGGCCCCTGTCACATGGTAGGAGCACTGGATGGCCGGCGCCATCTTTAAAGATGGCGCCGGCCATCAGCCCCTATTATAGAGTATAGTGTAATAGGGGGATGGCCGGCGCCATCTTTAAAGATGGCGCCGGCCATCTTTACTCATCAGCCCTTATTATATAGTATAATAGGGGCTGATGAGTAAAGATGTAAAGATGTATCCAATGCTCCTACCATGTGACAGGGGCCGGCCAATGGCACGGATACCCTGTCACATGGTAAGGGCAAAGGGGCATCGGCGCCATTTTTTTTTAGAACAGCTGATGCCTGGGAACGGGAAATCTCTCCCCAAGGCCCCCCTGGATCTCTCCTCTCCCCGAGGCCCCCCTGGATCTCTCCCCGAGGCCCCCCTGGACCACCAGGTAATTTTAAAAGGTTTCGGGGTGGTCGGGAGGGTGGGGTCGATTTAAAGGGTCGGGTGGGTTTATTTTTTTTAGCAGCACAGGCCTCCCTAAAAAAAAAATTAGCGATGTGAATTGGAATCGGAAACGATTCCAATTCACATATCTTAACGATCAGATTTCCCCCCCCCCAGCCGAATCTGATCGTTAAGATGATCTGGCACACGATTCACATCTCTAGTAAGGAAGGCCAGTACAGCGTAGGCGATGACAAGGCAAGGGACAAAGCCAGAATCAGGTCAAGGCAGCCGGGGTCAGAATCCGAGGATCAGTCCGAGGAGTAGTCAATGAAGCAGGGGTCAGGTTCCAGAGGTCAGATGAGGTCACAAGGCAGGCAGAGGTCAGGATCCAGGCAGCGGACAGAATGGTCAAGGAGCAGGTCGAGGTCAGTACCAGAGAGAGAGTCCGCGGGTACTACCTGGGGAGACAGGACAGACAGATGCTGGAACAGAAGGACACAGGAACAAGGCTGGAACTAGACTGGAACAAGACTGGAACAAGACTGTGAACGCGGAGACAAACTAGTACACTTATAGTGCCGACCCGATTGCCAAGGCAAGGAAGTGCAGGCAGGGACTTCCTTATATCGTACATTCAATCAGGGCACACCGCGGAACTAGGACCTGCCCCTGGCCCTACAAGAGGCCGGGCGGTCCGCACACGCATGCGTAGGCGTGTGACCAACGCCACTGAGGACGCCGAACTCCGGCGTGAGGCCTGGTACGCAGTGGAAGGCAGCAGCCACTGCCACCGTGGGACGCCGAGGCCTGGAGGAGCTCGCGGCTGCCACTGGGGAGGCCGATCCATGACCTGCAGAGGAGCTAGCGAGGTGAGCAGGCCCGTGTGCAGGCCGGGCATGGACGGGGCGAGCAACAAGTGCCCACTCTTACAGTGGTATAAATAGTTAACTTTTTTGCAAGCCTCCATAGAGGCGCTCTCTCTCTCTTTCTCCCCCCATATCTGGCTAACTTCCGAAGAATTTTATTAATTATATAGATTCTATCACCATTAAAATATTTTTGTATAGGTATCACTATAGAAAATCTCAAAGATGTTTCTTGTTCCTGATTTACACCTTTGAGATATCTGAATGTCTCTATCATATCCCCATTCTCTCTTCTCTGGGGTGTACATATTTAAATCCTGAAGTCACACCTCATATGGAAGTCTCAGCAAGCGAGCTGTACCAGAAGAATGAAAAAAGAGAAAATGTATTTTACTAGGCTCATTTATTGGTTAATAATGTTTGGCTAAACTTTAAAGTCCGAATTTTCAAAGGCCTGCTCATGTAAAAAGCGGAGTTTTCGTGTGTGGTCGGACCTTGCACGTGTAACATACCTCTAGGAACTAGGGCAGAGAAATGTTGAATCATCATTGTGACATGAAAAAACTGACAATAGAGTGCTGTCTCTTTAAGAGCTGGGGGGGGGGGGGGGGGGAAAGGAGATTCAAAATTGGATTGTCTGAGCATGTGCAAACAGATCACTGCTCAGCTTGAACAGAGTTCCTGCCCTGCTCTGAATTAATAAATATTATCTGTACTGATTAAGGTGAGCAGCCCTCTATAATTGTATTCATGTGTAATGTATTTATGTTAGTTAGCATTGTTTTGAGATGTATTGAAGTTGTTTTTACTTTATCTAAAGAGATTTATAAAAATTGGATTGTCTGAGCATGTGCAAACAGATCACTGCTCAGCTTGAACAGAGTTCCTGCCCTGCTCTGAATTAATAAATATTATCTGTACTGATTAAGGTTCTCTTTTCTGGAACCCTGCTGTGGACGACTTGGGAGTAATTGAACTGTGCCCTGTCAGGATTTGAAGCTCTTCTTTCGGATAGAGGCTGCTGTATTGTGGATTTGGCAGTTGAAGCAAAGAGCAGTACTGACGCCCTCTTCAGCTCTAAATTCAAATGGACACACAGTAGGATACAATCTGGGACTTTGCTTGTTCAGAGACTGCTTAAGGTCGGGTGCTATAATCACATGCTGATTCTGGTTGAAATACTTAACATGAGTTATGACAAAGTTGAGTTTTCTCTTGTACTATATACATGTGTTTATATGACAAATGCAGATGCTTAGGAAGTGAACAGATTTATTTCAGTCATTCATTCCAGTAAAGATAAAACTGTTACTCACTAAAGAGCGTGTGGATTCATTTCTGATACTGGGTTGGGAATCAAAGTGCAGGTTTCAGACACAAGGAGTCATAAAGAAAATTGAACTTCAAGGGTTACAACAAATTCTGGCGCATCAACGTGGGGCAGTGTTTTTTTTTTTCTTCTCTCTGTCTGACCTGCTACTGAGCGACCCAGCATCATTAGTGAAGTGAGCACAGTATTCTCTGTTTCTTTCTCATACAAAATGGAGTATTGCAAGTACTATGATTGTATTCCTGATAGATCTGTTATTCTGAGTTCTGTAAATCCTGAAATATCTTTAGCAAGTGTAGAAGATGCATTAAGCCCAGCGGGTGTAGTTACAAAATTGAAACGTTTAAGAGCTGAGTCATCTGATCAAGTTTTGTGTGAGTTTGAAGAACCGCTTTCTATAATTATTTTAGAAAGAATGAGCTTAAAAGGGGAACTGGACAGTCAGTGGATAATTTTACCTGTCTTAGATGAGACAGTATCAGAACAGAATGTTGAGTCGATGTCCCCTGAAGCATGCACTGACCCACTAGTGAGTGACATACTTTTAGATATGACAGATCGACTTCAAGAAGAATTAGCATATATAGCTGACAGTCATAAAATCAATATTCAAGATCTGAGGAAAAGAACATCTGCTCTCATGATTGAGAGTTTGGGGTCACAAGAAAAAGAAACACGAGATATGGATCAATCACCCCAGAGTATATTGCAGACTCCAGTTAAAAGCCAAAAAAACGTTCCCAAGTGGCGGGATGCTATGCTGACCCAACATTCTGTGGCAGTCAATTCTTCTCAATATTCCATTCCACCAATTTCTATTCCTGCGGATGTTTCAAAGGTTATAGTGGAGCATGTGATCAAAACTCCTAAGGAAAAGGGTGCAGAGTTGAATCATACGTACTACAAAATTAAAGTTTTCTCTGGAAATGTCCCTAAACCTAGTAATGAAGGAGACTATGATACTTGGCATATTCAAATTAAGCAATTACTGCAGGATCCAGATCTCACCGCAGGTGCAAAAAAAAGGAAATTAATTGAAAGTCTCCTTCCTCCAGCTTTAAATATTGTCTCTTACATAGATAAAAGCGCCACAGCAGAGCAGTGTTTAGAGGAACTGGAGAAGGCATATGGCAGTGTAACTAATGGAGAGGAATTATTTTTTCAATTTATTGAAACTTTCCAGAATGGCAAAGAAAAATCTTCAGACTATTTGAGAAGGCTTCAGGTCCTGTTACAGAAAGTCGTGGAGCGGGGAATTTTCTTTGGGCTCGCCCCAGACAGGCAGTTACTACAACAGTTTGTACGTGGGTGCTGGGAGGAGACCCTGATTACCCGACTGCAATTGAGGGACTTATTAGAGAGCCAGTCGAAGAAACTGCCACAGTACTCGGAGCTGCTATTTAAAATTAGAACGATTGAGGAAGAAAGAAACATGAAAGAATCTAGGAGGATACGTCAATTGGGAGTTACCCAGATTAAACCTGTAAGCAGGACTTACCTAGCAAATGACATAAGCATTGCTCAACATATGACACCAGAGGCAAGTGAGTTTAAGGTGGGATCTGAGTTGGGAACATTTTCAGGAGAAGATAATGTTTTGCTCGCCCCATTGATCACTCATTGTAGAGCTGCCAATTCAGAAATAGTAAATAGCCCTGCTGCAAACAGCATGATGCGAAGAAACTCTTGGGTAGAGAAGATGCCTCAAAAAGGGAGGCATCATCCCAAGATACTTTCATTTTGCTATAACTGTGGAGAGAATGGACACATGATGGGAGAATGCATCAATCCTGTAAATGCTGCTCTAGTCCAACAGAAATTGCGGGAAAAATTTGAAAAAAAAAAATACCCAGCATTAGGCAGGTTTCAAATACTCCTTTAAACTAAAAAGGTGCTTTTGCGAGGGGCAGACAAAGGCACCAAATACAATTCAGATAAGTCCCAAAAGAAAAATATCCAGTGATCATATCCCACCATGTCCTCTACCAGATGATGTTTTGAAACGCCTCGTGGGAAAGGTTTGTTCTGCAACCGCTTATTTGGATGGTGTGCAGTGCCCTTGCTTAGTGGACACTGGCTCTCAAGTGACGTGCATAACACAAACCTTCTATGAAGACTATTTATCACATCGGAAGCTATACCCGCTAGAAGACTTACTTTGTGTTACGGGTGCAGGAGGTCAACCTGTTCCTTATCTGGGGTATATTGAAGTTGAAGTACAGTTTCCCAAGGAGGCCTGTGGAAGTGGGAACAAATATTCTGTCCTTGCTCTAGTCTGTCCCGATCAAAAGAACAAACCCCTGCCTTTAATAGTGGGAACGAATATTCTCAGACATCTAATACATGACTGTAAAGAACTGGCTGGCCCAAATTACCTTAAGGAGTTAGCCATGGACAAAAATTGGGTAACTACATATCAGACCTATGTTTCTCATCAAAGTTCCAATCAAAGAGTTACTAGGCCAATGATGGCTAGATTGACCAGCACCAGACCAATAGTGTTCGAAAGGGATGAAGCGAAGGAAGTGGAATGCATTCTGAGAATGCCCAGACATGGTCAGAGTTTGTCCATATTGCTTGAGGCTTCAGAAAATTATCCTCTACCCGGAGGCTTACTAGTACAACCTCAACTCATCCGAACTGGCAGTAAGTCGCACACAAAGGCTAGGGTGCTAATGAAGAATATATCAGATTGTAGCATCAGTTTGCCTCCTAGAAGGACACTGGGTGTAGGTGAGCCAGTCGATATAGTGAGGACCATGAACGTTACAGGCTCGACCTATAAGGATGGTGCTAAACTAGAATCTATTGGAGAGGGTAACATGGAGTCTGAGAAGGTGTCGCTAGACTTCGGAGATTCTCCAATATCTGAAGAGTTTAAACAGCATATAGAAAAGAGAATTAATCAAGAGGCAAAAGGAGCATTTTCCTGTCATGACCTTGATATTGGATGTATTCCAGGAATAATGCATAAAATCACCCTGTTGGATCCAACTCCATTTAAAGAGCGCACACGTCATGTATCCCCAGCTGACTTTGAGGATCTCAGGCAGCACCTGAAGGAGCTATTAGCCACAGGAGTGATTGAGGAGTCTGATAGCCCTTATGCTTCACCTGTGGTATTGGTTAGAAAGAAGAATGGTACCTTGAGGATGGTTGTTGATTATCGTAAATTGAACAACATAACCAGAAAAGACTCCTATCCATTGCCTCGAATTGAAGAGACATTCACTCTCCTATCAGGTAGCAAGTGGTTCTCAGTACTAGATCTCAAGAGTGGGTACTATCAGATTGAGGTAGAAGAAATGGATAGGCCTAAAACTGCATTCACCACGCCCTTTGGAAACTGGCAATTTAAGAGAATGGCTCAAGGACTGACAAATGCTCCAGCAAGTTTTCAAAGAATGATAGAGAAAGTAATGACTGATATTAATCTACATGAAGTTGTGGCCTTCTTGGATGATCTTATAATATTCTCGGACACACTGGAAGAGCATGAGGACCGATTGATGAGGGTGTTACAACGACTGTTGAAATGCGGATTGAAGCTCTCTCCATCTAAATGTAAATTCTTTCAGAAGTCAGTGAAATATTTGGGTCATCATATCTCAGAGAAGGGGGTGCTCCCCGATGAAGAGAAAATTTCAGCCATTACTAAGTGGCCACAACCTAAAAACATTAGAGAGCTGCGATCTTTTCTAGGATTTGCGGGCTATTACCGAAGATTCGTGAATCAATACTCACGCTTGGTGAAGCCGCTCAGTAATCTGTTGGTGGGACTAACAAACAGTCGAAAGGATAGGAAAGAAGCCCGGATTCAAAGTCAGCAGCTATTGGGTACGCGGTGGACCTCAGAATGTCAGAAAGCATTCGAAATTATAAAGGAAAAACTCACGGTTGCCCCTGTGTTGGCTTTCGCAAATTGGAAGCTACCTTATGTATTACACACTGATGCCAGCACTACAGGGCTAGGCGCTGCACTTTACCAAATTCAAGAAGGAAAACTGCGAGTGATTTCATATGCCAGTCGTGGGCTCACTAAAAGTGAACGGAATTACCCTATCCACAAATTGGAATTTTTAGCCCTTAAATGGGCAGTTTGTGAAAAATTTCATGATTATCTATATGGTGCAGAGTTTAAAGTAGTGACAGATAATAACCCTCTGACGTACGTCCTGACGACTGCTAAACTGGATGCCACAGGTCATCGATGGTTAGCATCCCTCTCCCTGTACAACTTTGACATCGGATACAAATCTGGTAAAGCCAATATAGATGCTGACGGGTTGTCTAGGAGACCACATGATCCTGAAGAAGATGATGAAGAATTTTTGAAATATGAGGAGAGGGTTGCCAAGATGCTATCTCGTGTGAAGACAGATCTAGAAGGAATGGACACTCTATCTAAGGTAATATGTAAGGCGGCATTCCAGAAGCATGATGTCTCTATTTTGACACATATTTCAGAAGATTCGGGAGACTACGACACTCCCATTACACCTCATTCTACTTCCAAGTTTGAGTGCAGCCCTGGTGCCTTGGTGGAAATCTTACCTGCAGGAGGAGATGCTGTTCCAGATGATTTTGATGACCCGGACCTGTGGCCTGGACAACCCACCCTACCTGGGTTTACCTTGGGTGACTGGAGAGTGTTCCAGAGGGAAGACCCATGTTTATCCCAAGTCATAATGATGCTGGAGAGAGGTGAGAAATTTGAAGATCGAGACAGGAATCGGGAGCATCCAGAATTTCGATTATTCTTCAGAGAATGGCAAAAACTATGTCTTCAAGAGGGAGTACTTTTCAGAAAAGTAATGAGGAGTGGAGGACCACACCAACAACTTGTGATTCCAAGAAAATATCGTCAGAGAGCTCTGGAGGGGGTACATGATGAAACTGGCCATCTGGGTTGTGAACGGACCTTGGACTTAGCACGTGCACGTTTTTATTGGCCGAGAATGGCACATGGGGTAGAGCAATGGGTGAAGACATGCGAAAGATGTGTGCGGAGAAAAGCTAGAGCAGAAAAAGCAGCCCCCTTGGTAAATATAAAAGCTTACGCCCCCATGGAGCTAGTTTGCATTGACTTCCTTACCTTAGAGCCTGACGACAAGGATACACGAAATGTTTTGGTAGTCACGGATCACTTTACTAAGTATGCTCAGGCATATCCCACTAGAGATCAGACTGCAAGAACTGTTGCTGTTACCCTGTGGGAGAATTTCATCTGCCACTATGGATTTCCAAAACGAATCCATAGTGACCAAGGAGCCAATTTTGAATCTGAACTCATTTCAGAGCTATGTAGAATAGCAGGCACTAAATCCAGAACCACTCCATATCACCCTCGAGGAAATCCAGTAGAACGCTTCAATAGAACCTTAATAGAAATGTTGGGTACATTAGAGGATAAGCGTAAGGAACATTGGAGAAAATATGTTCGGCCACTAGTACATGCCTATAATTGTACTCGGAATGACAGTACTGGAATTTCTCCGTTTTTTCTCATGTTTGGAAGAGAACCTCGACTTCCAATAGACTTATGCTTCGGCATCAGTCCAGTGGGTCATAACGCTAAAACTCATCACCAATATGTACGAGAGTTACGTCAGAGGTTGAAGTATGCATATGAGCTGGCTACTCAGGAAGCTGAGAAACATCAACTAGCCAACAAATGCAGATGGGATGCGAAAGTAATGCCATCCTCAGTGGAAGAGGGTGATAGAGTATTGGTCAAGAATGTGAAGTTGAGGGGCAAGCACAAATTGGCTGATCGGTGGGAGTCTTCAGTGTATATTGTGGTAAAACAAATTGAAGGTATACCAGTCTATGTGGTGAAGCCAGAAACAGGGGATGGACCTGAAAGGACGTTACACAGGGATCTACTGCGCCCCTGTGGATTTATTTCTGGAAGAGAAGAGGCTGATATTCACTGTGAACCATTCAATAGTACCAAGCAATTGAGGAAAAAGCAGAAGGAGGACGCTGAGGATAGTATGGATGGCTCTATTATGGAGAGCGGAAGTTCAGATCCAGCTGAACTGGATGAGTGTCCAATTACTGGTGAAATTCAGTCAAAATGGAACATTAAATCCTAATGCGGAGGAGTTTCATCCAGAGTCATGGGAAGAGGATCCTGTGGAAGTTAGTATACCAGTAAATCATAACAATTCATGCGATTTGAACAGCTCAGTCAATGAAGAACAGCATGCATCCTCCTTGGGGAAGAAGAAAACTCTTGATGAATCAATGACTAAAATAGGACTTCTACCGTTACCTCAAAGATCGCAGAGACCAAGGAGACTGCCTAGTAGATTCGATGACTTTGAAGTGCAATTGCCCAAGGGGTTGCACAGCCACAACATATTGAGACAGTCATATTCAAGGAATCCATTAGAGGCGTGTATATCCATGCAGCAACTAAGTAGTATGATGCAAGAGATATTGAGCAAACAAACAGAGTTAATATATAAGCTGTGGACATAAATACCTGCCGGGGACGTCAGGTTTTAGGAGGGGACCATGTAACATACCTCTAGGAACTAGGGCAGAGAAATGTTGAATCATCATTGTGACATGAAAAGACTGACAATAGAGTGCTGTCTCTTTAAGAGCTGGGGGGGGGGAAAGGAGATTCAAAATTGGATTGTCTGAGCATGTGCAAACAGATCACTGCTCAGCTTGAACAGAGTTCCTGCCCTGCTCTGAATTAATAAATATTATCTGTACTGATTAAGGTGAGCAGCCCTCTATAATTGTATTCATGTGTAATGTATTTATGTTAGTTAGCATTGTTTTGAGATGTATTGAAGTTGTTTTTACTTTATCTAAAGAGATTTATAAAAATTGGATTGTCTGAGCATGTGCAAACAGATCACTGCTCAGCTTGAACAGAGTTCCTGCCCTGCTCTGAATTAATAAATATTATCTGTACTGATTAAGGTTCTCTTTTCTGGAACCCTGCTGTGGACGACTTGGGAGTAATTGAACTGTGCCCTGTCAGGATTTGAAGCTCTTCTTTCGGATAGAGGCTGCTGTATTGTGGATTTGGCAGTTGAAGCAAAGAGCAGTACTGACGCCCTCTTCAGCTCTAAATTCAAATGGACACACAGTAGGATACAATCTGGGACTTTGCTTGTTCAGAGACTGCTTAAGGTCGGGTGCTATATCACATGCTGATTCTGGTTGAAATACTTAACATGAGTTATGACAAAGTTGAGTTTTCTCTTGTACTATATACATGTGTTTATATGACAAATGCAGATGCTTAGGAAGTGAACAGATTTATTTCAGTCATTCATTCCAGTAAAGATAAAACTGTTACTCACTAAAGAGCGTGTGGATTCATTTCTGATACTGGGTTGGGAATCAAAGTGCAGGTTTCAGAAACAAGGAGTCATAAAGAAAATTGAACTTCAAGGGTTACACACGCACCATGCACATTGTAAAACGGGCCCGGCCATGAATGTAAACCCCAGTACGTGCACAAGTGTCGGGCCTCTCCAAAGGAGCAGGCCGGGGGACAGGGTCTGGGCAGGGAGGGGCAGGGTGGGGGGCGGGCCAGGGCAGTGCCATTCTACTCTGTCTCGGGGAAGCGCGTGCTGGCAGCCGGCCAGCGCGTGCACATTACTTCTGCTCCAGAGGTTAGGAAGGGGTTAAGGGTCAGGGAAGAGGGAGGAAGGTTAGGTAGTGGATTAGGGAAGTTCCCTCCCAGTCTGCTCCTTAATTGGAGCGGACTGGGAGGGAACTGGGGAAGGCCCGATTGCATCAACGCACATATTTACCGAAAATTTGCACCCCCTGTGAACACGCCGCCCGCACATGCATGTGTGGACTTTATAAACCAGCGCCTATGTGCATGCTGTCACTGGATTTCATATCATGCGCATGCTGACAAGCACATGCTATAAAATCAGTGCGTCCATGGGCGCGCACCGGGAATCGCCCACACATGGACAGCAGAATGCTCCTTTTAAAATTGACCTCTAAGTAAATACTCTTCCCCACTAGCAAGGATATTCTATTTTATCAATGCAGGGAGCCTATTTTAAAAACATTTTTTCTCTAGGAAATGGGAGTATAGCTTCAGAAATGAAGCCAATATGGTTTTGCTGAAATGCTAAGATAGAGATTAGTCTTACTAAATTTGAATGCCCTGGTCAACTTTGATCCAATAAGCTGGTAGAGGGTTCAATGTATTTTACAGAGTATAAAGATTCTTGAGCAATACTTACAAAGATTATTTCATATTAGAAATATTTAGATTTTTCATCCATGAATATAGATTATTTTTCTGGTACTTTTATCTAAAAATGGATTATTATTGGTATATGCAAAATATAAAGGAAATAAATAATAAATCATTGATGTTATTTTGGAAAGCATATGAGTTTTTGCTGGAAGCACAGACCCTAATATCTGTGTCACTGGATATTCTGACTGTGAAATTAGATGGCAGATTTATTTTAATGAGTAGCTTGTTTGGCATTTATTTCATTGCAGATGTGGATACAGTAAGTGATTGTGGAAGACTGAGTGACTTCTAAAGCAGAATGCATAGATCCTAATTTTGGGAAATAATATGAATATTTTACCTCTACCCCTAACAAATATAGAAATATTGAGTCATTCAATGTCAATCAGATCTAATGTAAAGTACCCAGAGGGGCAGGATCCTCCCCACTCACAGTGGCTGGTTATTGGTCGGTAGGTGGTAATTCTACTGGGGTTCACATGCATTAGAAAGATCAGACTAATGTTTTTTTTTTCCTACTTATAGGATGAATACCCATCTAAATTAATAGCATTTTCACAGAATAACAATTTAATTTGAATGCACTAATACCATTAATAGGGACGTGCAGGCCAAAGAAATTTGTTTTCGTTTCTTTTTTTGGGTTTGTTGTTTTTCAATTTGTTTAATGTTTGTTTTGATTCACTTCATTTCCCAAACCATAGTAAACATTAAAAGAATTAAAAAAAGGCAAATTGGGGACTTTTTGAGTCCCTCCAACCTCCTTGCACTCCTCAAGACACCTGCAGGACTCAGGCCTACCTGGCTAGGATGAGCAAAGCCCAGTCCGGGTCTCCCTGAGCCCTTTCACCCCCTCCCCCTCAGAAAATACTGAGGGGCCCCCACTTACCCCCCTTCTATGTGGGTTGATGGTAAAGAAAGAGACAGCTGTCTCTCACAAGTCCTTTCAAAAATGGTCCTGATGGTCTCAAGGACTTCCATAACCTCTGTTCAAACACAAACATTCTCCAATTGTCTGTGTGAGTGAGAAAGGGGTTGTGCCCGTCGGTCGCAGATGGCTGCGCCCTCTATTGCTCACCTTTTTTCTGCTTGACTCGATTCCTTTTGGGAAGATGGCTGCCTCCACTTCTCCACGCCGACCCCTCCTGCATTCCCAGTCTGGCATGGGCAATTGCGTTCGCCATCTTTCTCCCGGAGTCACCTAAGGCATGTGCATGCGCGCAGCCCCGTCCACGTGCGTCATGGCGGAAACCTCGGGTATTTAAACTCCATTCACGATTCCTAATACGAGTTAGCAAGGAGTCCTCCATGCTGATCTCTTTATGTTACCAGATGCTGCCGCTCTGTGTACTCCTGCTCCAGGTCGACTTAGGTACCCGCTCCTCAGGGGCCTTGCCTCGTTCCTCTACACCCTCCGGGGTTACCTGCTACCAACAAGGACGCCTAAGATACCCGCTCCTCGGGGGCCTTGCCTTGCTTCTGTCTACCCTCTGGGGTTGCCTACCAACTTCAAGGATGCCTAAGGTACCTGCTTCTCGGGGGCCTTATTTCGTCCCGGACCTCCGCTCCTCTGGGGTTCTCTCCTACTACAACTGCCAGCAACAGAGTGAGTAGTACCCCTCCAGTTCTGTCTCTGCATTGTCTCATCTCTCTCTACCTAGATCCTCTGCTTACCCCACAACGTTGACCACTACCAGATCTACTCTCATTGGCCTTCCATCTAGGCCTGGGTTCTCGGCCTACCCCGCTTCGCGGACCACTACCGAACCCATCTCCCTCTCGGGACCTGGTGAGACTGTGTGACTGCCTTGCCACGCTACAGCTTTCAGACGGAACATTGCCATCAGAGATCTCCTCTTCTGGCTGGGATCATTGCCCGCTCCTCGGGTTACCATCTACGTTGCAGTATAATAAAGACTATCTTTCTCTGTGTCCATCTCTGCATGGAGCTAGCCTATCACTGCAAGTCCCTGCAGGGCTCTGCCCAGTGGGAGGTGCCATCACTTGCAGAAACCAAGGGCCCACACCTCAAAACATAAGATTGCTAACTCCATGGACCCGGCTCAGCTCTCAGCCTTACAGGCCATTCCTGGCCTGGCCCAGCGGATTGCAGAGCAACAGAAATCTCTGGAGACACTAGCCGCCGCTCTCAACCAGTTGAATGCCCAACTGAATATGCCGACGGTTCCAGAGAAAGATTTTTTTCCTCAAGTGGTTGCAGTTCGTACCACTGTCCCGCTTCCAGCTCCTGCACGCTTCTCTGGTGATGCCTAGCTGTGCAGGGGTTAGGGATGTGCAGGCAAAAAGTTTTCGTTGCATTCGTGATACGTTTTCATGGAGGGTCGATTCCGTTTTATACGGAAGTATGGAGAATTCCGTAAGTTGTCGATCTGTCAATACGTTTCCCGGTTCCCATTAAAGTCAGTGGGGGAAGGATTTCCAGCCTATTTTTGGCTGCAGAATTGGGGTTTTCTTATCAATTTTCATGAAACTTCTGGGGAGCAATCATCACAACAACAAAAGAGCTCCAAGGTACTTAGACTGTGTCAAAGTGGCACCAAAGTGGCATGAATAGCCTAAGGCACTGGAAAGGTGCAAAGGGGTACCAGAATTGGCAAGAGTGCTTTAACAGAGGCACAAAGCAGCAGTGAGAATGTCAAAAACACACCACAGCTTCAAAACAGAGCACCGATAGCAGATGAATGAACCATCGAAGGCAGTACGACAGGCAAAGCGGCAAGACAAGTGGCATTGACATCAAACAGCACAATGAAGGGGGAACATAGCAAGCAGATAGACTAGCACCAACACACTGAGGAACCATGAGAGTGGCAAGAACACCACAAGGAGTTAAGTGAGTCATCTGGTGTATGGCAGCAAAGCAGAGTGGCAGAAAGCTGATAGGGGCAAGACAGGCTGGCAGAGTGGAGGTAGTCTGGTCCCCGTGGTTTTGATAGTGGAAAGACAGGCTGGCCCAGGAGAGAGTTCCCTTTTCTTTGTGCAGGGAAGGACTCCCTGGAACGGGTCCACCCCTAGAGTTGGGTGTACCCGGTGTTTACATTGGCGTCTAGTAAATATCGTTGGCGTCTAGTGAATTCTGTTGGTGTCTAGTGAATTCCAACTGTACTTACGCACTTCAGCTGATAACAAAGGAAATGGAAGATCTCTCAGAAATAAGAATACTGCTACTCAAGTCCAAATCTGCAATATCAACCTATGTTGACTTTGTACCGTAGAGGTCAAACACTTTTAGGAACACAAGGCCTGGATGAACAGGCACAGCAATCGAGGTCAAACACTTTTAGGAAGACAAGGCCTGGATGAACAGGCACAGCAATCGAGGTCAAACACTTTTAGGAACACAAGGCCTGGATGAACAGGCACAGCTATCGAGGTCAAACACTTTTAGGAACACAAGGCCTGGATGAACAGGCGCAGCAGTCGAGGACAGAGGTCAATCCCACCTATGGACACAAGGCCTGGATGAACAGGCACAGCAATCGAGGTCAAACACTTTTAGGAACACAAGGCCTGGATGAACAGGAGATAGAGCAGCTTTTAAACTAGAACAAGGGGGAAAGCCGACAGTCACTCAGCAGTGCATGGTTAGGAGAAATGTATCCTTGAAGGATTCTAATGAAACAGGAGAGTTAGGGCATCCCAACAGAGAGGTTCCATTAAATGCAAACATAGTTCATATACCTATATGTAACAAATCACCGAAGCTAATGATTTCCGAATTATCCCAAACAACTGAAAAGCAGGTTGTTAAAACAAGCAAAAAACACACTTTGAAATGTCTGAATGCCAATGCCAGAAGTCTAAGTAGTAAGATGGGAGAGTTAGAGTGTATAGCAGCAAATGATGAGATTGACATAATTGGCATCACAGAGACTTGGTGGAAGGAGGATAACCAATGGGACAGTGCTATATCAGGGTACAAATTATATCACAATGATAGGGAGGATCAACTTGGTGGGGGTGTAGCACTTTATGTCCAGGAGGGTATAGAGTCCAACAGGATAAAGATCATACAAGAGACTAAATGCTCAGTAGAATCTATATGGGTAGAAATCCCATGTGTGTTGGGTAAGAGTATAGTGATAGGAGTATACTACCGTCCACCTGGACAAAATGGTCAGACAGATGATGAAATGCTAAGAGAAATCAGGAAAGCAAACCAATTTGGCAGTGCAATAATAATGGGAGATTTCAATTACCCCAATATTGACTGGGTAAATGTAACATTAGGACTTGCTAGAGACATAAAGTTCCTGGATGTAATAAATGATTGCTTCATGGAGCAATTGGTTCAGGAACAAAAAAGAGAGGGAGTTATTTTAGATTTAATTCTTAGTGGAACGCAAGATTTGGTGAGAGAAGTAACGATGGTGGGGCCACTTGGCAACAGTGATCATAACACGATCAAATTTAAACTAATAACTGGAAGGGGGACAATAAGTAAATCTGCAGCTCTAACACTAAATTTTAAAAAGGGAAACTTTGATAAAATGAGAAAAATAGAAAAAAACTGAAAGGTGCAGCTGCAAAGGTTAAAAGTGTTCAACAGGCATGGACATTGTTTAAAAATACAATCCTAGAGGCGCAGTCCATATGTATTCCACGCATTAAGAAAGGTGGAAGGAAGGAAAAACGATTGCCGTCATGGTTAAAAGGTGAGGTAAAAGAGGCTATTTTAGCCAAAAAAACCATCCTTCAAAAACTGGAAGAAGGATCCATCTGAAGAAAATAGGATAAAACATAAGCATTGTCAAGCTAAGTGTAAAACATTGATAAGACAGGCGAAGAGAGAATTTGAAATGAAATTGGCCATAGAGACAAAAACTCATAATAAAAACTTTTAAAAATATATCCAAAGCAAGAAACCTGTGAGGGAGTCGGTTGGACCATTAGATGACAGAGGGGTTAAAGGGGCTCTTAGGGAAGTTAAGGCCATTGCAGAAAGACTAAATGAATTCTTTGCCTCCGTGTTTACAAATGAGGATGTTGGGGAGATACCAGTTCCGGAGATGGTTTTCAGGGGTGATGAGTCAGACGAACTGAACGAAATCACTGTGAACCTGGAAGATGTAGTAGGCCAGATTGACAAACAAAAGAGTAGCAAATCACCTGGACCGGATGGTATGCATTCTAGGGTTCTGAAGGAACTCAAAAATGAAATTTCTGATCAATTAGTTAAAATTTGTAACCTATCATTAAAATCATCCATTGTACCTGAAGACTGGAGGGTGGCCAATGTAACCCCAATATTTAAAAAAAGGCTCCAGGGGCGATCCAGGTAACTATAGACCAGTGAGCCTGACTTCAGTGCCAGGAAAAATAGTGGAAACTATTCTCAAGAACAAAATTGTAAAGCATATAGAAAGACATGATTTAATGGAACATAGTCAACATGGATTTACCCAAGGGAAGTCTTGCCTAACAAATCTGCTTCATTTTTTTGAAGGGGTTAATAAACATGTGGATAAAGGTGAACCGATAGATGTAGTGTATTTGGATTTTCAGAAGGCATTTGACAAAGTCCCTCATGAGAGGCTTTTACGAAAAATAAAAAGTCATGGGATAGGAGGCGATGTCCTTTCGTGGATTACAAGCTGGTTAAAAGACAGGAAACAGAGAGTAGGATTAAATGGTCAATTTTCTCAGTGGAAAAGGGTAAACAGTGGAGTGCCTCAGGGATCTGTACTTGGACCGGTGCTTTTCAATATATATATAAATGATCTGGAAAGGAATACGACGAGTGAGGTTATCAGATTTGCAGATGATACAAAATTATTTAGAGCAGTTAAATCACAAGCAGACTGTGATACATTGCAGAAGGACCTTGCAAGACTTGAAGATTGGGCATCCAAATGGCAGATGAAATTTAATGTGGACAAGTGCAAGGTGTTGCATATAGGGAAAAATAACCCTTGCTGTAGTTACACGATGTTAGGTTCCATATTAGGAGCTACCACCCAGGAAAAAGATCTAGGCATCATAGTGGATAATACTTTAAAATCGTCAGCTCAGTGTGCTGCAGCAGTCAAAAAAGCAAATAGAATGTTAGGAATTATTAGGAAGGGAATGGTTAATAGAACAGAAAATGTCATAATGCCTCTATATCGCTCCATGGTGAGACCACACCTTGAATACTGTGTACAATTCTGGGCGCCACATCTCAAAAAAGATATAGTTGTGATGGAGAAGGTACAGAGAAGGGCAACCAAAATGATAAAGGGGATGGAACAGCTTCCCTATGAGGATAGGCTGAAGAGATTAGGGCTGTTCAGCTTGGAGAAGAGACGGCTGAGGGGGGATATGATAGAGGTCTTTAAGATCATGAGAGGTCTTGAACGAGTAGATGTGACTCGGTTATTTTCACTTTCGAATAATAGAAGGACTAGGGGGCATTCCATGAAGTTAGCAAGTAGCACATTTAAGACTAATTGGAGAAAATTCTTTTACACTCAACGCATAATAAAGCTCTGGAATTTGTTGCCAGAGGATGTGGTTAGTGCAGTTAGTGTAGCTGGGTTCAAAAAAGGTTTGGATAAGTTCTTGGAGGAGAAGTCCATTAATGGCTATTAATCAATTTTACTTAGGGAATAGCCACTGCTATTAATTACATCAGTAGCATGGGATCTTCTTAGTGTTTGGGTAATTGCCAGGTTCTTGTGGCCTGGTTTTGGCCTCTGTTGGAAACAGTATGCTGGGCTTGATGGACCCTTGGTCGGACCCAGCAAGGCAATTTCTTATGTTCTTATGTTCTTAGCAATCGAGGTCAAACACTTTTAGGAACACAAGGCCTGGATGAACAGGCGCAGCAGTCGAAGACAGCGGTCAATCCCGCCTAGGGACATAAGGCCTGGATGAACAGGCACAGCAATCGAGGTCAAACACCGGTAGGAACACAATGCCTGGACTGACAGGCACAGCTATCGAGGTCAAACACTTTTAGGAACACAAGACCTGGATGAACAGGCGCAGCAGTCGAGGACAGAAGTCAATCCCACCTAGGGACACAAGGCCTGGATGAAGAGGCATAGCAATCGAGGTCAAAAACTTTTAGGAACACAAGGCCTGGATGAACAGGCACAGCAATCGAGGTCAAACACTTTTAGGAACACAAGGCCTGGATGAACAGGCGCAGCAGTCGAGGACAGAGGTCAATCCCACCTAGGGACACAAGACCTGGATGAACAGGCACAGCAATCGAGGTCAAACACCGGTAGGAACACTATGCCTGGACTGACAGGCACAGCTATCGAGGTCAAAGACTTTTAGGAACACAAGGCCTGGATGAACAGGCACAGCAATCGAGGTCAAACACTTTTAGGAACACAAGGCCTGGATGAGCAGACGCAGCTATCGAGGTCAAACACTTTTAGGAACACAAGGCCTGGATGAACAGGCACAACAGTCGAGGACAGAGGTCAGTCCAACCTAAGGACACAAGGCCTGGAAGAACAGGCGCAGCAGGCGAGGACAGAGTTCAATCCCACCTAGGGACACAAGGCCTGGATGAACAGGCACAGCAATTAAGGTCAAACACCGGTAGGAACACAATGCCTGGACTGACAGGCACAGCTATCGAGGTCAAAGACTTTTAGGAACACAAGGCCTGGATGAACAGGCACAGTAATCGAGGTCAAACACTTTTAGGAATACAAGGCCTGGATGAACAGGCGCAGTTATCGAAGTCAAACACTTTTAGGAACACAAGGCCTGGATGAACAGGCGCAGCAGACGAGGACAGAGGTGAATCCCACCTAAGGACGCAAGGCCTGGATGAACAGGCGCAGCAGGCGAGGACAGAGGTCAATCCCACCTAGGGACACAAGGCCTGGATGAACAGGCACAGCAATCGAGGTCAAAGACTTTTAGGAACACAAGGCCTGGATGAACAGGCACAGCAATCGAGGTCAAACACTTTTAGGAACACAAGGCATGGATGAACAGGCACAGCAGTCGAGGACAGAGGTCAATCCCACCTAGGGACACAAGGCCTGGATGAACAGGCGCACCTATCGAGGTCAAAGACTTTTAGGAACACAAGGCCTGGATGAACAGGCACAGGAATCGAGGTCAAGCACTTTTAGGAACACAAGGCCTGGATGAACAGGCGCAGTTATCGAGGTCAAACACTTTTAGGAACACAAGGCCTGGATGAACAGGCGCAGCAGATGAGGACAGAGGTGAATCCCACCTAAGGACACAAGGCCTGGATGAACAGGCGCAGCAGGCGAGGACGGAGGTCAATCCCACCTAGGGACAAAAGGCCTGGATGAACAGGCACAGCAATCGAGGTCAAAGACTTTTAGGAACACAAGGCCTGGATGAACAGGCACAGCAATCGAGGTCAAACACTTTTAGGAACACAAGGCCTGGATGAACAGGCACAGCAGTCGAGGACAGAGGTCAATCCCCCTAGGGACACAAGGCCTGGATGAACAGGCGCAGCAGGCGAGGGCAGAGGTCAATCCCACCTAGGGACACAAGGCCTGGATGAACAGGCACAGCTATCGAAGTCAAAGAATTTTAGGAACACAAAGCCTGGATGAATAGGCGCAGCAGTCGAGGACAGAGGTCAATCCCACCTAGGGACACAAGGCCTGGATGAACAGGCGCAGCAGGCGAGGACAGAGGTCAATCCCACCTAGGGACACAAGGCCTGGATGAACAGGCACAGCAGGCGAGGACAGAGGTCAATCCCACCTAGAGACATAAGGCCTGGATGAACAGGTTCAGCAATTGAGGTCAAACACTGGTAGGAACACAATGCCTGGACTGACAGGCACAGCTATCGAGGTCAAAGACTTTTAGGAACACAAGGCCTGGATGAACAGGCACAGCAGTCGAGGACAGAGGTCAATCCCACCTAGGGACACAAGGACTGGATGAACAGGTGCAGCAGGCGAGGACAGAGGTTAATCCCACCTAGGGACACAAGGCCTGGATGAACAGGTGCAGCAGGCGAGGGCAGAGGTCAATCCCACCTAGGGTCACAAGGCCTGGATGAACAGGCACAGCAATCGAGGTCAAACACCGGTAGGAACACAATGCCTGGACTGACAGCACAGCTATCGAGGTCAAAGACTTTTAGGAACACAAGGCTTGGATGAACAGGCACAGCAATCGAGGTCAAACACTTTTCGGAACACAAGGCCTGGATGAACAGGCACAGCTATCGAGGTCAAACACTTTTCGGAACACAAGGCCTGGATGAACAGGCGCAGCTATCGAGGTCAAACACTTTTAGGAACACAAGGCCTGAATGAACAGGCGCAGCAGGCGAAGACAGAGGTCAACCCCACCTAGGGACACAAGGCCTGGATGAACAGGCACAGCAATCGAGGTCAAACACTTTTATGAACACAAGGCCTGGATAAACAGGCACAGCAGTCGAGGACAGAGGTGAATCCCATCTAAGGACACAAGGCCTGGATGAACAGGCACAGCAATCGAGGTCAAACACCGGTAGGAACACAATGCCTGAACTGACAGGCACAGCTATCGAATTCAAAGACTTTTAGGAACACAAGGCCTGGATGAACAGGCGCAGCTATCGAGGTCAAACACTTTTAGGAACATAAGGCCTGGATGAACAGGCGCAGCAGTCGAGGACAGAGGTCAATCCCACGTAGGGACACAAGGCCTGGATGAACAGGCACAGCAATCAAGGTCAAACACTTTTAGGAACACAAGGCCTGGATGAACAGGCACAGCAGTCGAGACAGACTTCAATCCCACCTAGGGACACAAGGCCTGGATGAACAGGCACAGCAATCAAGGTCAAACACTTTTAGGAACACAAGGCCTGGATGAACAGGCACAGCAGTCGAGACAGACTTCAATCCCACCTAGGGACACAAGGCCTGGATGAACAGGCGCAGCAGTCGAGGACAGAGGTCAATCCCACGTAGGGACACAAGGCCTGGATGAACAGGCACAGCAATCGAGGTCAAACACTTTTAGGAACACAAGGCCTGGATGTACAGGCACAGCAGTCGAGACAGAGGTCAATCCCACCTAGGGACACAAGGCCAGGATGAACAGACACAGCAATCGAGGTCAAACACCGGTAGGAACACAATGCCTGGACTGACAGGCACAGCTATCGAGGTCAAAGACTTTTAGGAACACAAGGCCTGGATGAACAGGCACAGCAATCGAAGTCAAACACTTTTAGGAACACAAGGCCGGCACAGTAGACGGTCAGGCACAGCGATTCATGTCAGGAGCATGTGCTGCAGTGCTTACATTATCTGGAGCATAGGAGGCAATTGGAGCTGCTGCAAAGCTTTGAATAGCTTTTATTCATCTTGCTATTCACAGGGAAAATTTGGAAAGCCAAGCAAAGGCAGGTTTACTTTCAAAAACACTAGCATTTCCATCAACTCTGGTGCCAGCGTTGAGCGGTGAGGGCTCATGATATCCCCTGTCATTGAAAAGACACGTTCACTGGGCACACTGGTTGATGGACATGACAGATATCACTGAGCCACTTTGGCTATGTGTAGCCAGACAGTGGGCTTGTGTGCCCAATATGCCAGCGGATCTGTCTGCATATTCTCTATCGGCTCTGAGAGATACCGTGTCACTGACAGCTGTGCTGCTGCTCCTTTTGTGCTTGGGAGGGCTCAGAGTCACTCAATCCAGCTACTTTCTCTCTCGCCCATTGCACAACTGATGAATCTTTATGGCCAACATGCCTTGGGCGTTCTGACATGGAGGAGGAGGTACTATCTGTCACTGACACAGGCTGCTCCTGCCTGGGCTAGCAGCACAACTCTCTGACGTGCCTGCTGTTTCCACCTCTGCTTCAAGTCTAATCTGTCTCCGCCTATGGCTCTCCTGTTCACGGACCTTTGCTAACAGCAGCTCCTTCACAAATGACAGACAATTGGTCTGTAGGGCGAGTTTACCTTTCACACGGGGATCACAGACAGAGGCGAGCATGTTTGTGCGTTCGTCTGTTAAAGGACTTAATCTGTCTTTCACCTGCTGCTGCAAAACGTCCAGACACTGCAGCACCTTAGCAGTCATTCCCTCTTCCTGTTTAAAGGCCTCCAAATGTTCATCCAGTAATTTAACTATAGGGATGATGTCAGCCAAGGTGGCACTTCTGGAACTCAGCTCCTCCGTGACATCCTTGAAGGGCTGCAGGATTTTTACCAGCTGACTCATGACTAACCAATCATGATGCCCTAGGGGATTCTGCACACCTATGTCTATTGTACCAGAAAGTTCATGAAGGGGTATCTGCAGCTCCAGTAACCTCTCCAGCATCATAAAGGTGGAATTCCACCTGGTGGCAATGTCTTCAATGAGACGCTTGTGAGGCATATCCAAATCTGTCTGCTTTTGTCGGAGAACCTGCCCCGCCTTGACACTTCTGTGGAAGTGTGCTGCTATGGTCCTGCACTTCTGTATTAACCTATGCAGGTATTCATTCTCCTTGTCATTGGACTCCAAGCCCAGAGCTGACTTCACTACGAGGTGCAGAGTGTGTGCAAAACATCGGATGTTCTTAAACCGCCCATCGCTTATTGCCTTAACCATGTTTGCACCATTGTCTGTGACAAAGAACCCTGCCTGTGTTTTCCTGTCTCGCTGGTGTAGTTGCCAGCCCTCCAGCATCTTTCTGATGCATGCTAGAATATTGGCTGCGGTATGGTCCTGGTCCGCCAGGTGGGTGTGCAGTAAAGCCCACCTCCACCCTGATACTTCTTCAGTAATAGAGCTGCTGGCTGCCCCTGACTCTGCCATGTCCCACCAGTGTGCTGTCAGAGAGAGGTAAGAGTGTGCAGCATTCATGGCGGTCCAGATATCGCAGGTGAAATGCACTCTTCCGTCTGCCTTAGCTAGCAGTGCTTGCAAGCGACTGCGACACTGCTTGTACAGGCTGGGGATGACCTTTCTACTAAATGTGGTTCTGCAGGGGATTTTGTAAATTGGTAGTACAACCTTCAAAAAACGCTTGAAACCCACATTCTGCACTAGCTGCAAGGGCTGGTCATCAAGGGCAATCATTCCCCAATGGTCCTGGTTACAACTTTTGAGGCTGCCTGCCTCCTACCCCAGGATAGCGTTACCGCACTCCACCCCATTTCCTCCATGGTGGTTTGTCGCTTCTGCCACATGTCAGGGGGTTGCTGGCCTGCTGCCTGACTACTAGAAGGGTATGAGGGCGTGGGCAGACTCTGCTGCTTTCCTACCACTGCAAACTGGTTGGAAGGGGTTCCCCGACTGGAACTGCCACCATCCCCAGATGGCAGTAATCTTGTTGGGTGTTGCCTCTTCATATGATGGTTCATGCCAAAATTAGATAGATGTCCCATTTGCTTGCCTCTGCTAATATCCCTGGCACAGTAATTACACCGAGCATAACGCGGGTCTTCCGTCACTTTAAAGTGTTTCCAGATCGGAGATGTCTTTCGTGATCCTCCCCTTTCTAACACCTTGGGGGTGGATGCTGGCACTGGAGTTGAGGTAGTGGGTGCACCCTGAGAAGCAATGCCAGAGGGGGGCACCAGTCACCCTCTGTCCCCGTACTGACTGCTCTTCCTCCTCCTCGATATCACTGTCATCTCTCCCGTGCTGCACAATTCTGGAGGCTAAGACAGGACTAACTGATTCTACCGAAGATTCGTCAGCTATTACTTCTTCCGTATCTGACGAGAATCCCACCCAAGAAGATTCTTCATCTGAATCAGAAGCTAACAGTGACTGCACCACCTTGTGAACGCTGTTAGTCGAGACTTCTGCCCCCCTGCTGCTTTTGTGTGTCTACATTTTGTCTGGCATGACTCTGCCTCTCCTTCCCTCTCCTCCAAAATTACAGGGCCAGAAACAAGTGGTGGCAATGGCGATGTATCATGGTCAGATTTTGGGTTTTTTTGGCATGGAACTGCCATCCCCTACAAAGAGTTTAGATTGCGACAGTTACCTTTTTAGCTGTACTGGTGGTGTTGCACTAGTGTCTTTTGGGGTGCCTCCTCTGCCAGTCCCAATAAGTCGATTGCATCTCTCTTTCCCTGACATTATGGATTTTATGTCACTGAGTGGTAACACTGCCCACTGGCCCACAATAATAATGTTCAGTCTGTTTAAAATGCCCACTGCCCACTGTCACACTGCCTGCCTGGCTGTGCACTAATGTGTGTGGAGTGCACACAGAACTAGCTTGCTTGTAAGCACAAAAGAGGCAGAGTACTCCCCGGGCACTTACTGCACAGACCCACTCAATGACAATGTTCAGTCTGTTTAAAATGCCCACTGCACTGACAGACTAAGTAGTAATTGGAATTTAATAAAGCAGGAATTTTTGTCACTCCAGAAAAATGGATGACATTGAAAATAATATCTTTCTCCAAGCCAGCCCAACACCCTCAATGGTAAATGGTGGTCAGTGCTAGCTGACCTAGCACAGTCAGCTTCTCTTCTCAGTCAGAGATGAGTCTGACCAAAATAAACTGCTTGAAAGAAACAGGAATACTAGTGACTGTAGCTGACCCCTGGCACTACAGAAAGACAAGGAATATTTTTCTTTCCTTTGCTAGCCTAGTATCTCTTCTCTATCAGTTCTGGTTCTGGTTCTGCTTCTTCCTGCCTGCCTGACAGCCAGCCCACCTCCCCACAGAATCGCTGGAAATAACTGCGTGCCTCCTCATGCTGCTGTTTATATACTGCTGGCTCGTCACTAAAATCCACAGAGAGCACTGAATCACAGCGCGATTGGCTGCATTCAGTGCTGCTCAGGAAACGTCAGCGCGGATACGCTGCGTTCCGGTATCCATGCCGATCTGTCTGACCCTTTCCTGTGAGTCACTGCGACTCACAGGAAAGGGTCAGACAGGTTGGCATGGTTACCGCAGGGGCGCCGCCATTTTGTGGTAATCCGAGGTACTAGCTCGCAGCTAATAGCGGCGAGGAAAAGCGCGTGCCTCATGGCGCGCCGAATAAAACAGAAATCTGTTAAATACGTGGGGAGTCGTGATGCGTTTCGCCTCCCCACGTATTTAACAGATAGCAAAAAATAAGTTGCGGATTACAAATACGTGGAAAACGGATGCACATCCCTAGCAGGGGTTTTATTAATCAGTGCTGTATGCACTTCTCGTTGCAACCGAACTATTTTCCCAATGCTGTTTCCAAGATTACCTATATCCTATCGCTACTTGATGGAAGAGCCCTGGCCTGGGCTTCACCTCTCTGGAAATGCAGCAACCCTGTTTTAAATGATCTGTCTGACTTCTTGAACCTATTCAAATCAGTATTTGATGATCCAGCATGTCAGACCATCGCAAGGTCTACTCTTTTTCTCCTTCAACAAGGAAGTAAGCCTTTACCGGACTATGTTATTGAATTCAAGACATTAGCATCTGAGCTCCATTGGGACTTGGGATGTCTTCGTGCTATATTTTTAGAGGGCCTCAACACCCGTATCAAAGACGAACTAGCGGCTCGTGACTTGCCAGACACCCTGGAATCTCTCATTGACTTAGCTGGGAGAGTTGATCGCAGGATACGCGATTGGACTCACAAGGTAAAGTGTCACAAGAAGCACCCTATTGGAGGTAATCACCCTCAAGCCATGCATATGACTTCAGCCTAATCTTCTATGCCCAGTGAAGAAGAAGAATAACCTATGCAGTTAGGATGCAGTCACCTGACCTCTAAAGAGAGACATTTTCGCAAGTGCTCAGGCCTCTGTATGTACTGCGGCCAATCTGGCCATGCTGTCCAGACCTGCTCTATCTGTCCGGGAAAAGGCCAGACCTAGGATCTGTTGGAGGACTTCTCCTAGGTCTAACTGCACCTTCTCCTCCATTATCTTTCCCCATCTCTCTCATCTCTGGAGGCCTTGAATTTTCAACACTCACACTCGAGGACTCAGGTGCAGGAGGAAATTTTATGCTAAATAGAATTGCAGACCATCTGTGAATTCCCACTACACCGATAGCTACCCCCTTACTGCTGTCTTCTGTACATGGAGAACCACTTCCAGGTGATGTCTCGCTTACCACACAACCCATATGTCTTCGCACAGGGGCCCTATACACTGAGAACATCTCCTTCCTGCTCCTTGAGAAGGTCATTCACCCCATGGTACTCGGCCTACCGTGGCTACAGGAAGACACACCTCAGTTCAACTGGACCACCATGGAGCTTTCTGAATTGGGCCCTGGCTGCCACGATCATTGTCTAGACAAAGTTTCATCACTGCCCTGCATGTCAACGACTCCCTCAGTACCTGGTCTTCCGTCGCAATATGCATCTTTTCAGGATGTCTTCTCCAAGCAGGCAACAGACGTATTACCTCCAAACAGGACCTTTGATTGTGCAATAAACCTCAAGCCTAACTCAGAGCCTCCCAAGGGAAGGGTATATCCCCTCTCACTAACAGTGACTGAGGCCATGTCGGCCTATAATCCAAGAAAACCTGTAAAAAGGTTTCATTAGACCTTCTAAGTCCCCGGCTGGCACGGAGTTCTTTTTTATTGGGAAAAAAGATGGATCCCTTCCCCTTGCATTGATTACAGAGGTCTCAATGAAATCACCATCAAGGATCGCTACCCTCTACTGTTGATATCCGAGCTGTTCGACAGACTCCAGGGGGCCAAGGTGTTTACTAAGCTGGACTTAAAAGGGGCCTACAACTTGGTCTGAATCCGACACAGGGATGAATGGAAAACAGCTTTTAACACCCGTGATGGACACTTTGAATACTTAGTCATGCCCTTTGGATTGTGCAATGCACCAGCGGTGTTTCAGAATATGATGAATGATATTCTGCGAGATTTACTATACCAGTGTGTGGTGGTATATTTAGATGACATCCTGATTTTCTCTCAGGATCTTCAGACACGCCAGTCAGACGTGATAAAGGTACTACAAAGGCTACATGACAATCGCCTTTATGCGAAGCTTGAGAAGTGCGCTTTTCATCAAGAGTCAGTGCCCTTTCTGGGGGACATCGTTTCCAAGAATGGCTTCCAGATGGACCCTCAGAAGCTGAAAAGCATACAAGAATGGCCTCAACCCACTGGCTTAAAAGCTTTACGCCGTTTCCTCGGCTTCACAAACTACTACCGTACTTTCATCAAACACTATTCCACCCTCACAGCACCACTCATGGCCATGACCAGAAAAGGGGCTGATCCATCCTGATGGTCTGCTGAGTCTGTAGCGGCCTTCCAAACTTTCAAAGAAGCCTTCCAAACCAAGCCTTGTCTTCATCACCCCAATCCTCAGCATCCTTTCATCGTCGAGGTTGATGCCTCTGACATCAGTGTGGGAGCAGTACCGAGCCAATACAGAGATGACCATGTCCTCCATCCCTGCTCTTTCTTCTCACGGCGATCCTCTCCAGCCGAGAAGAATTTTGGAATCAGAGATAAAGAATTGTTAGATATAAAATTGGCCTTTGAGGAGTGGCGTCCATGGCTGGAAGATGCACAGCACCAAATAATGGTGTATACCGATCATAAAAATTTGGAATATCTACGACATGCCCAACGCCTTAATTACCGGCAAGCGAGGTGGTCATTGTTTTTCAACCGCTTTGACTTCATACTAAAATACCGTCCTGCAGAAAAAAATGTTAGGGCAGATCCTCTTTCATGCTCCTTCTCTCCGGTGGATGTACCTGATGAACCTCGTCGCATCATCAGTCCTGAGAAGGTGGTGTTAGCAGGCACTCATGCCGTCCCTACTGGGAAAACTGTGGTGCCACTGGGAATGAGAAAGAAACTGCTAAAGTGGGCACATGACTCCCGTCTGGCCGGCCACCCCGGGCAAGGCCATACATTAGCCATGCTCCAAAGTTTCTATTGGTGGCCTACTATGAAGACTGATATCCAAGCTTACGTGGCCTCCTATGCCACCTGTGTGAGACAAAAATCTCCTGCCGGACATCCCTGGGGTCTCCTCCAACCTCTGCCTGTACCAGAGGAACCTTGGATGCACATCGTGACCGACTTTGTGGTGGACTTACCTCCTTCTGCCGGAAACAATTCGTTCTGGGTGACCGTTGATTGATTCTCAAAAATGGCACATGTTTTGGCCCTGCCAGGTTTACCATTCACTGCTGAACTGGCTAAATTATTTGTGAAGCACATCTTTCACCTCCACTGCATGCCCAAACATATTTTGTCTGATAGAGGCGTCTAGTTTACCACAAACGTTTGGAGAGCTCTGTGTCAGAAGTTCGACATCGCATTGAACCTGACCTTAGCTTATCACTCACAGTCCAATGGCCAAACAGAGCGAATGAATCGGATGTTCAAACAATTCTTACGCTTGTATGTGAATTCTAGACAAAGTGACTGAGCAGAATTAGTCCCTTGGGCCGAATTCACCCTAAACTCTCATCCAGCTGAAGCTACGAGATCTACGCCTTTTCAAGTGGTGTATAGTCACCAACCATTACCTCTGTTACGTCTGCCAATGTCTGTGACATCTCTAGCAGCTCAAGTCACCGCAATGTAATTACAACAGTTGTGGAAGCAGACTAAGGATTTACTCCTCAAGGCGGGCAAAAGGACCAAAAAGACTTACGATGCTCACCACAGGAAGGCACCTCAATTTCATCCTGGTGATAAAGTATGGCTTAGTACAAAGTTTCTTGCTTAAAGCTACCCTCTGCATGTTTTGCTCCGCGGTACGTTGGACCTTTTACCATCCTCTGAAGTCTTGGGAATTTGACTTACAGTTTGAAGCTACCGCCATCCATGAAGATTCACAATGCCTTCCACGTGGCACTACTGAATCCTCTCGTCCTGTCTGAATTTTCCAACAAAGCTCCAGAGCCAGCACCTCTTGATGCTGAAGAGGATATTGCATATACCATTGATGACATACTGGATGTGTGCAAGAGAGGTAAACATTGGGAGTACCTTATCTCCTGGAAGGGATACGGACCGGAGGAGAACTCCTGAAAGCCCATGGCCAATATCCTGGATAAAGACATGATCCATCGCTTCCATCAGTCTCATCCTCATAAGCCAAAACCCCCTGGGTGGGGCCCTTGGAAGGGGGGTACTGTTGCGTCTGTCGGTCGCAGATGGCTGCGCCCTCCATTGCTCACCTTTTTTATGCTGACTCAGTTCCTTTTGGGAAGATGGCTGCTTCCGCTTCTCCACGCTGACCCCTCCCGCGTCCCCAGTCCGGCATGGGCGATTGTGTTTGCCATCTTTCTCCAGGAGTCATCTAAGGCACGCGCATGAGCGCAGCCCCATCCTTTACGTGCTTCATGGCGGGAACCTCGGGGGCGTCCCCACCGTATGACATCATGAGCTCTGGTATTTAAACTCTGTTCACGATTCCTAATACGAGTTAGCAAGGAATCCTCCATGCTAATCTCTTTATGTTACCAGTCACTGCCGCTCTGTGTACTCCTGCTTCAGGACGACCTAAGTACCCGCTCCTCGGGGACCTTGCCTCGCTCCTGTCTATCCTCTGGGGTTCCCTACCACATTCAAGGATGCCTAAGGTACCTGCTCCTCGGGGGCCTTATTTCGTCCCGGACCTCCGCTCCTCAGGGGTTCTCTCCTACTACAACTGCCAGCATCAGAGTGAGTACTACCAGCGCTCCAGTTCTGTCTCTGCATTGTCTCATCTCTCTCTACTTAGATCCTCGGCCTACCCCGCACCATGGACCACTAGCAGATCTACTCTCACTGGCTTTCCATCTAGTACTGGGTTCTCGGCTTACCCCGTTTCGTGGACCACTACCGGACCCATCTCCCTCTCGGGACCTGGTGAGACTGTGTGACTGCCTTGCCACTCTGCAGCTTTCAGACGGAACATTGCTATCAGAGATCTCCTCTTCTGGCTGGGATCATTGCCCGTTCCTCGGGTTACCATCTACATTGCAGTATAATAAAGACTACCTTTCTCTGTGTCCATCTCTGCAAGTCCCCGCAGGGCTCTGCCCTGTGGGAGGTGCCATCTCTTGCAGCAACCAAGGTCACACACCTCAAAACATAACAAAAGGAAAGTCATGTATATGTATGAGTGAGATGGATAAGAAGGGAAGTTGTGTGCATGTGTGTGTTTGTATGTGGGACACTGTATGTGCATGAATTAAAGCCTTTCTTATTTTATATTTTGTGTGTTATAAAATTATGGGTGTGTTTGTGTGTGTGAGACAATGTACATGTCTCAGCCCACCCACTTCCTTCTCACTCTCATTGCCCCACCCCACCCATTCCTTCCACACTCTCTTCTTTTCCCCCACCACTCATTTTCCTTTCATGTTCTCTCCCCTCTCATTACCCTTTCCCCCTCACTCTCTCATCACTGCCCCACCTCCTCCTGATGCTGAGGCAGGTATGTCCATTGGCATACAAGGGAAGAAAGAAAGACATTGCAGCTGCATTACATAAAATATTTTTGATTCAGTTCATTAAATCATTTTGTATGCCTCTATAATTTGTTTTGCTCCTTTCAAACAAAAAAAAAATGTTGTTTATCTGTGTCCCATTAATGTCAGTGGAGGTAGCAATACATTATATTTTGAGCTCCAAAATTTTGTTTTTAATTCAAATTTATTGAAACCTGAAGGCAGACACTAGCAGCAGAGGGAAAAGTACTCCACCCTGGGGCAAAGTAGCACCAAGAGTGGCATGAATAGCCCAAGGCACCAGGACATGGAAAAGTAGTGCAAACAGAGGCATCCACAACCCAAACCACTAACGAGCCGATACAGTAAAAGTTGCGGGGAGAACGACTGTGTGAGAGATTCACTAAATTAATTTATTTAAATTAGGGCCTGTGGCAAAAAGAGGCGCTAGGGACACTAGCGCATCCCTAGCACCTCTTTTTGGACAGGAGCGGTGGCTGTCAGCGGGTTTGACAGCTGACGCTCAATTTTGCCGGCGTCGGTTCTCGAGCCCGCTGACAGCCACGGGTTCGAAAAACAGACGCTGGCAAAATTGAGTGTCCGGTTTTCAACCCGCGAGCCGAGGGCCTATTTCAAATTTATTTTTTTTTAATTTTTAACTTTTTTTAACTTTGGGGGCCTCCGACTTAATATCACCATGATATTAAGTCGGAGGGTGCACAGAAAAGCAGTTTTTACTGCTTTTCTGTGCACTTCCCCGGCGCTGGCAGAAATTAACGCCTACCTTTGGGTAGGTTCTAATTTCTTAAAGTACAATGTGCGGCTTGGCTGCACATTTTACTTACTGTATTGCGCGGGAATACCTAATAGGGCCATCAACATGCATTTGCATGTTGCGGGCGCTATTAGGTTCGGGGGGGGGGGGGGGGTTGGATGCGCATTTTCGATGCGCTATTACCCCTTACTGAATAAGAGGTAAAGCTAGCGCGTCAAAAACGCGCGGCCAATCGTGGGTTAACAGTGCGCTCCGCCGGAGTGCACTGTACTGTATCGGCCTGTAAGAGATCAGCAAAGCAGCATCAAGAGTGGCAAGCACATCCCGAGTCTCCAAAAGGGGGGCAAAGGGCTCCAGCAATAATGGCCTGAACACCCCCAGGCCAATGTGAGGGGCAAAGCTGCAGCAGTGATCTGAACAACTCAAGGACCCTGTGAGAGGGGTGAAGCAGTGGAAGCATTGGCAATGCCTATGGGAAGGGTTTATCTTATTACAAGCAGTGGGGTAGATTTTATAATTTTGCGCGAGCAAAAGTACACTGGATTTTATAAGATACGCGCGTAGCCGCGCGTATCTTATAAAATCCGGGATCGGTGCACTGCCTGTTCCCTCCAAATCCGGGATCGGTGCGCTGCCTGTTCCCTACAAGGCCGCTCCAAAATCGGAGCAGCCTCAGAGGGAACTTTCTTTCCACCCCCCCACACCTTCCCCTCCCCTCCCTTCCCCTACCTAACCCACCCCCTGGCCCTATCTAAACCCCCCCTACCTTTTGTTGGCAGATTTACACCTGCTGAAAGCAGACGTAAATCTGCACGCGCCAGCAGGCTGCTGGCGCGCCATCACCCGACCCTGGGGCTGGTCCGGAGGCCTCGACCACGCCCCCAGGCCGGCACCATGCCCTGGTCCTGCCCCGAACCGCCCCTGACCACGGACACGCCCCCTCCCCGCCCCTTTTACGAAGCCCCGGGACTTACGTGCATCCCGGGGCTGTGTGCGCGCCGGCGGCCTATGCAAAATAGGCGTGCCGGTGCGCGAGGGCCCTGCACGCGTAAATCCGGCCGGATTTACGTGTGCAGGGCATTTAAAATCCGGCCCAGTGTGTGACTGTGTACTATTTATTACTTTTACACACAAAACCTGTGTAGAAACTGTCACATACCCACATAAGCAGAGATGGCTGTCAGTGCACACAGGCAGTCACCCTCTCTCTTGTCCTAACGTGTGCCACTTGTCTGCATTGCCAGTGCTACTGCCTGCCTGCCTAGGGAGTGCTTGCCTGTGCCTGATGGTAGTACAGTTTGTTTTTTTCCAGAGATGATGACTTTAGAAAACCATCTATCCACATGTGTAGTTTACACAAACTATCTGAACCCTTTTCCCAATCCATGATGAGACTTAGAGAAACAAAAATTCAAGCCTGGTTCCTTTGCTCAGTTTTCTTGTTAGAACACGCACACACATTGCACTTCTGTAGTCAAAAATCTGTCAGTACACTGACTGTTGTACCCATTAGAGAGAGCTCTTATTGACTTTTCCTTCTGCTCTGCTTTTTCATTGTTACAGTTACACTGTGTGTGCTGTAGCATTGCAAACAGACACAACGAGTGAGATAATCAAATTTGCAGATGACACAAAATTGTTCAGAGTAGTTAAATCACAAGCAGATTGTGATAAATTGCAGGAAGACCTTGTGAGACTGGAAAATTGGGCATCCAAATGGCAGATGAAATTTAATGTGGATAAGTGCAAGGTGATGCATATATGGAAAAATAACCCATGCTATAATTACACAATGTTGGGTTCCATATTAGGTGCTACAACGCAAGAAAGAGATCTAGGTGTCATAGTGGATAACACATTGAAATCGTCGGTGCAGTACTGTGGCAGTCAAAAAAGCAAACAGAATGTTGGGAATTATTAGAAAAGGAATGATGAATAAAACGGAAAATGTCATAATGCCTCTGTATCGCTCCATGGTGAGACCGCACCTTGAATACTGTGTACAATTCTGGTCGCCGCATCTCAAAAAAGATATAATTGCAATGGAGAAGGTACAGAGAAGGGCTACCAAAATGATAAGGGGAATGGAACAACTCCCCTATGAGGAAAGACTAAAGAGGTTAGGACTTTTCAGCTTGGAGAAGAGACGACTGAGGGGGGATATGATAGAGGTGTTTAAAATCATGAGAGGTCTAGAACGGGTAGATGTGAATCGGTTATTTACTCTTTCGGATAGTAGAAAGACTAGGGGGCACTCCATGAAGTTAGCATGGGGCACATTTAAAACTAATCGGAGAAAGTTCTTTTTTACTCAACGCACAATTAAACTCTGGAATTTGTTGCCAGAGGACGTGGTTAGTGCAGTTAGTATAGCTGTGTTTAAAAAAGGATTGGATAAGTTCTTGGAGGAGAAGTCCATTACCTGCTATTAAGTTCACTTAGAGAATAGCCACTGCCATTAGCAATGGTTACATGGAATAGACTTAGTTTTTGGGTACTTGCCAGGTTCTTATGGCCTGGATTGGCCACTGTTGGAAACAGGATGCTGGGCTTGATGGACCCTTGGTCTGACCCAGTATGGCATTTTCTTATGTTCTTAAAATATTTTTGACACACAGTAACAAGAGGAAACAGCAGAGGTAGAGCCCATCTTGATTTTAACTTTGCCTAGATCCTCTTTTCTCACTTTTTCTCAAGTTTTCTTCAGCTCTCAGCTAAAAATCCACAGCTACTCTATTTTCCCACCCAGAGACAAATCAGCTCAAAATGGAGCCTGAAAGATTCTTCTTTCACTATCAGCTTGAAAAAAAAAGAGTGAATTACAGTCAATCCATGCAGATGCTGGTTAGGATAGGCTGGTTAAAAAAACTGCAGTGCTTGACCATAACTGGCCCTTCTTCCTGGCTCCAGTCAGCCTAGGGCCAAGTGACATCACTGGTTATTAGCTTGATCAGGAGAGAAACAATAACCCTGCAGTTTTGCCTATCCATAGACTTTAATGGGAAATGAAAATAAATGCAAATGAAAATTTTCATTGATTTTTGGGGCACTGGCCATTTATCATACTTGATTACTTTAATTCTGTTTACCTGGGTCTCTCCATGTCAGACTGAAGGGCATTACAAATAATTCAGAACGTCACAATTTGAATTCTGACTGGTATAGCTAATAATAAACATATACTTGTTCTGCAATTTCTCCACTGGCTTCTGATCCAGTAGCAAATAAAATTCAAAGTTGTAACACTGCTATATAAGGCACATAGGCCTGGATTTATCAAAATGCGGTAAGTACCACATGTGATAGCAAAAGGGGTGTGCTTCATGCAAAAATTCAGTTTATTGCAATAATTAGCTATGTGAAGAGCTAAGTTAGTGCACATTATCTGAATTTGTGATAGGTGTCAGATCTGTTGTATTTCCTGCATATGACCACTGGGTGGACCATTTTTGAGAGAGGGAGAGAAAGAGAGAGAGAGAGAGAGAGATGGACTGGCCATAATGTCATCCCCATAGGTAGGTATTTGTATCCCTATGGTAGGCCCACCTAGTAACTCGAGGTGGGGTTTAAGTATGAGTGTAGGGGGTTAGGGGCCACTTTGACATTCTATGTGACACATACGAACAGAACAGTGGTCTCTTGTGAAGACTTGATGACCTTCGGAGTGAGGAAACTCACTCCAAGATGAGATTTGGGCAGTGTTCTCTCAACCTAGCTTGATGGACTCTCTACCTGGGTAACATCAAGCTAGGTGGAGAGAACATTGCCCAAATCTCATCTTGGAGTGAGTTTCCTCACTCCGAAGGTCATCAAGTCTTCACAAGAGGCCACTGTTCTGTTCGTATGTGTCACATAGAATGTCAAAGTGACCCCTAACCCCCTACACTCATACCTCTCTCTCTCTCTCTCTCTCTCTCTCTCAAAAAGGCTCTGGACCCTTCAATTCACCTCAAATAGGCCTTACGGGAGACACCGCAAAAGGTGATGAAACCTTATCGCACAGCCTAATGCAATTCAAAGAGGTGTAGTTAAAATCGGCGTTATGGCTGTGCGATAGCTCTTCGCAGACAGGCTAACCCAGCCCACTCTCCACCCCAACTCCTCCTATTTTCTGAATTTGCATCGCACCATACGATATGGTGCTATCGCATGCGTTAAACACATTTTCACATGCGGTAAGGGCCTATCGCATGTGTTAACGGGGCTTTTCGCATGCGATAAGCCCTTAACGCATGCGAAAACGCCTTATCGCATTTTGATAAATGACCCCCATAGTAATGATGCACTCCTACGCTTCAGTTCACAGCCAAAGACCTTCTGACTGAACAGGAACTACTCTTGGGGGAATTCTGCCCAAATAAATTTAAAATTTTGCACATAAAAAATATAAATTCTGTGCACAAAAACTTAAAATTCTGCAAACATTATATTGGTCAAAAGAACACAATTTACTAGAGATGTGAATCATGTGCCCGATCGGGTTCGGCTGGAGGGAGAAAAAAATCTGATTGCTGGAGATGTGAATTGGAATCGGTTCCGATTCACATTGTTAATTTTTTTTTAGTGAGGCCCAACCCTTTAAAATTGACCCCTTACCTTCCCCCACCCCCTGAACCCCCCCAAAACTTTTAACGAGTACCTGGTGGTCCAGTGGGGGCGCGGGGACCGATCTCACGCTCTCGGGCCATCGGCGCCATTTTGACTGCCACTCAAAAATGGCGCTGATGGCCCGATTAAAAAAAAACCCACCCGACCCTTTAAAGATGACCCCTTAACTTCTCCCACCCTCCCGATCCCCCCAAAACATTTTTAAATTACCTGGTGCTCTAGTGGTGGTCCCGGGAGCGATCTCCCGTTCTTGGGCCGTCGGCTGCCACTCATAAAGATGGCGCCGATGGCCCTTTGCCCTTACCATGTGACAGGGTATCCATGCCATTGGCCGGCCCCTGTCACATGGTAGGAGCACTGGATGGCCGGCGCCAATAGCACGGATACCCTGTCACATGGTAAGGGCAAAGGGCCATCAGCACCATCTTCATGAGTGGCAGCCGACGGCCCAAGAACGGGAGATCGCTCCCGGGACCACCACTAGAGCACCAGGTAATTTATAAAAATGTTTTGGGGGGATCGGGAGGGTGGGAGAAGCTAAGGGGTTATCTTTAAAGGGTCGGGTGGGTTTTTTTTTAATCGGGCCATCGGCGCCATTTTTGAGTGGCAGTCAAAATGGTGCCGATGGCCCGAGAGCAGGAGATCGGTCCCCGCGCTCCCACTGGACCACCAGGTACTCGTAAAACATTTTGGGGGGGTTCGGGGGGGGGGGGGTGGGGGAAGGTAAGGGATTAGTTTTATAGGGTCGGGGTGGGTTTAGGGGTTGTTTTGGTGTGCCGGTTTTCCCACCCTCCCCCCAAATAACTCCCGTTAGTGGACACTAACGGAAGTAACAATTTTTCACGATAAATCGTGAAAATTTCTATTGTATCGCGCACTGTACCGATTTTTGACGATTTAAAAAATATCGGACAATTTTTTTAAATCATCAAAAAACGATTCACATCCCTACAATTTACATGATGGTCTTTAAGTCATTACATTTTAAATTAATACAGAAAAAAGTTATGACTTAAAGATGCAGAATTTTAAATATTTTGAGCAGAATTCCCCTAGAAATTCATTGTAAGAGTGTCCCTTCCACTCTCTCTCCCAACTCCCCTGGCCACTTTGCCCTCTCAGGCCCCAACTCCTCCACCTACCAGTATCTCTCCCCTCAATCTCTAGGCTCAACCCCTTCCACTCTATCTCCCCTCCTAGAGTTTGACCCCATTCTCAGTACTGTCCCGCCCTCTCTCACACACATGCTCCCTTTCTCTAGTGCACATACACACACCCTCAAACAGGCTCCCTCACTCTCTCGCACACACACACACACATCCTCTCATACAGGCTCCCTCTCTCTTGCATGCACACTCACACAAGTTCCCTTTCTCTCTCATGCATACACCCTCAGGCTACCTATGTCTCTCTCTCTCATGCTCTCCTTCACACCGGCTCTCCCTCACACATACACAATCCATTCACACAGGTCAGCACCCTCACATACACAGGATCCCTTTTTCATACACACCAGCTCCCAATCTCTCACTCACATACACACTCCTTCACAATCTCCTCATATAGGTTCCCTCTCTCTGGCACCCACACTCAAACACCCCCCTGCTCTCTCTCCCACCCTCCTGCTCACCCCCTGCCCTCTGTCTCTCACCCCCTTCCCCCTTCCCCCTGCTCTCTCTCACCCCCTCACCCCTCCTTCCACCTAATCTCTCATCCTCCCCTCCCCCCTCCTTTCTTCCCCTCCCTTCCCCTCCCTTCCTCTCTCATATCCCTCCCCTTCACACTCCCTCCACCTCCACTCCCTCACAATCCCCTCCTCCCTCTCCTACCTTCCTCCCCTCTCTCAAAATCCTCCCCCTCCACTCCCCCCTCTTCACACACAAAAACACCTCTCTACATACATTCATGCTCACCAGGTCCTTCATCTTTGCTGCAAGTCGAGTGCGTCCCGAGGCATGCGAGGGCCTTCATGCTTGCCGTATCCGGTGTGCCGGGGGCCTTCATCTTCGCTGTGACTGGCACGTCAGGGGCCTTCACCTTCGCCGCAAATGGTGCACTCCGTTCAAGGCATGCTGGGAGTCTGCCATTTTCTGCACAGAATTTGGCAATTCTGCGCAGGGGGGAAATCTGCGCAAATTCTGTAGAATAGCAGTATATTTTACTGTTGGTATGGTAGGACAAATGTATCTTCCTGTTGGTTTAAACTGGATGCTACAACAAGAATGGAAAGTATTTTAATATCTGAGTGTTCTGTGGACCTGTTTTTTTGTTTGTGGTTTAATTTTTTTATGTGTTATTTATGTTATTTATTATATATTAGCCACCTAGAACAAGGAATAGTGTGGTCTACAAATATTTGAAGAAATAAATAAAAAATGAATAAATATTTAACCAACCAAATTGAATCTGCCTGATTTGATTTGGATTCCTTATTTGTTTTAAACAAATGCACATCCTTACTATCTGGTATGTTTCAAGATCACATACCAATCTGTTTGAAAGGGAATCAACAGTCTTTAGCAAACAAGGTATTTTCCCAATGACACAGAATGGGAGAAAGGCCTTAGTGAATCAGGCGGTTAACTTCCAAAAGTTAAATGGTACAGCACATTGACATGCCTTGATGCATTGCCTAAAAAGTCTGTTTAAATATAAATTGGATTTCCATCAATTGAAAGTTCCTATTAGAATCTAATGGAGAAGAATATAATCTCAAGGTTATGCTATAAGGGCCAGGTTTTCAAAGGGTTACGTGTGTAAATCCTCTGGATTTATGTGTGTAACCGCTCCTGCGTGCGCCAAGCCTATTTTGCATAGGCCTGGTGACGTACGCAAGCCCCGGGACGCACGTATGTCCCGGGGCTTTGTGAAAGGGGCAGGGCGGGGGCGGGGCGGGACAGAGGCCTCCGGCACAGCGGCTGTGCCGGGGAATCGCATGCCGGCACTTGGCCCACGTGCGCAACCTTCACCTGCCCAGAGGCAGGTGCAACTTATTAAACAAAGGTGAGGGTGGGTTAGGTAGGGCTGGGGGCGGGTTAGGTAGGGGGAGGGAGGGAAAGGTAGAGGAGCAGAGGGAACAAGAAAAGTCAGTGTGCACCCCCTTGCATGTGCTGACCCCGGATTTTATAACATGTGCGCGGCTGCTCACGCATGTTATAAAATTGGGCGTACATTTGGTGCGCCGGGTTACGCGCACAAATGTACGCCCGCGCGTACCTTTTAAAATCCGGCCCTATATCTTTTTTTTCTATTATCAGAACAAAGAGATGCTTCAAGCTATTTCTTGTCTTCATTGCTGGTGATGCATTTCCTCTCCATCACCAAAGCATACACAAACTAAATAAATTTTTAAAAATTGCAACATAGAACTAATAGGATTATTTATCATTTTGTGTTAGGGCCTTAACGCAATTACAGCAAAGTTGACATCAGTGAAGATTTTCTGTCATTTGGAGCAATGAAAGGTAAAAGAGGAGTTGATTTGTACAATGTATTTTCTACCTAGCTTGATTGAAGCTAGGTAGGGAGTACATCAAGCTAGGCAGAGAGTACATTGTACAAATCAACTCCTCTTTTACCTTTCATCACTCCAATTGACAGAAAATCTTCAATGATCTCAACTTTGCTGTTTGTACCTCTGACTGTGTGTGTAAAACTGCCCCCCCCAAACATACCCCACTCCCCCAAACCCTCGGGCCAATCCTGTAAAGTGCGGCTGCATTTACCCTGCTCCTAAGCCGCTTTTAACTCACGTTCCGGCCGCGTTAGCCCTTCCTGCGATCCCGAATCCCCTTTAACCTACTCCTACCGCGTCCTAAATTCCCCGGGTAACCCCTTCCGCCCGCGGCATGTATATTGCATGCAAACGAGCGAATTAGCGCGATATTGCATGCAAACGAGCGAATTAGCTATTCCCCTAGCATCCCGTAACCCGCGCCCCGACTAACGCTACCTTTCCCTGCCGCTTTGTCGCGCGTTTAACCTGCAAACTTACCGCCTACCCTGACCCAGGCGGTAGAGGCAGGGGTCAGGGTAGGTGGCAAGCTTTCCCCCCAGCCCCCGCTCACCTGCCCCGGCCGCGACCATGGGTGCCGGTCTCCGTGGCAGCCCCAGTCCTCTCCCCTGCTCCCGAAGCCAAAAAAAAAGCTTTTTTTTTTTTTTTTGGCTTCGGGAGGAGGGGAGAGGACTGGGGCTGCCACGGAGACCGCTTTCCCCCGTGCAAGTAAGTTGTTTCGCCGCTTGTCTCTTCTCCCCCCTCCCGGAGCAGGGCGCGAAAAGCCGCCTTGCTCCGGGAGGAGGGGGGACACTGACAGCGGCGAAGCTTTCCCCCCAGCCCGGACACCGGCGAAGCCAGAAGATAGCGGCGGAGAAACGGCGAAACGACTGTCAGTGTCCCCCCTCCTCTCGGAGCAGGGCGCGAAAAGCCACCTTGCTCCGGGAGGAGGGGGGACACTGACAGCGCACAAGCAGCGATGGAGAAACGGCGAAACGACTGTCAATGTCCCCCCTCCTCTCGGAGCAGGGCGGAAAAGCCGCCTTGCTCCGGGAGGAGGGGGGACACTGACAGCGGCAAAACTTTCCCCCAGCCCGGACACCGGCAAAAAACTTACTTTTTTGCAGCCACGAGCACGAACACGATCTGGCCTGCCTTAGCTCCTCCTGACAAGATGGCCGCCTGCACGGGGAAAGCGTGCAATTGGCCGCTGAAGACGTGACGTCACGACATCACGTCTTGAGCGGCCAATTGTACTCTTTCCCCGTGCAGGCGGCCATCTTGTCGGGAGGAGCTATCGGAGCCAGATCTTCGCGTTCCTGCTCGTGGCTCATGGCTGCAAAATTGTAAGTTTTGCCGGTGTCCGGGCTGGGGGAAAGTTTTGCCGCTGTCAGTGTCCCCCCTCCTCCCGGAGCAAGGCGGCTTTTCGCGCCCTGCTCCGAGAGGAGGGGGGACACTGACAGTCGTTTCGCCGTTTCTCCGCCGCTGTCTTCTGGCTTCGCCGGTGTCCGGGCTGGGGGTAAGCTTCGTCGCTGTCAGTGTCCCTCCTTCTCCCGGAGCAAGGCGGCTTTTCGCGCCCTGCTCCGAGAGGAGGGGGGACACTGAAAAGTCCTTTCGCCGTTGCTTCTGCGCTGTCGCCGCCGTTGCTTCCTGGTATCTGTCATTTCAAATGACATTTGAAATGACAGATACCAGCGTGGCGTGAAGCCTTAGGCCCGCGCACCCAGGATCCTGTATAGGCGCTCTATCCAGTATCCTGGGTTGCGCGGGACTAAGGCTTTTCGGACGCGGCTTACATTTACATATAATTAGGCTTCAGGATCGCGCGGTAGGTGAGCTGCTCTGTGCGGGCGGTAACCGCGGGTGCCGTAGGCACTAACGCAGCTCTTCCTACCGCACGATACAGGATTGGCCCGCCTATGAGTTAAAAGAGCCCCATTTTACAGTGGTATAAATAGCAAAGATACATATTGGTCTCTCTCTCTATTTTTTCTCTCTCTCCTCCCCTTGCCCGAATGGCATTTGCAATAAAAATCTTTTTGGTTGGTAATCTGCCTGTGGTGGATTAATCAGCACATGATGCGAAAATTTGCGCTGGTGCGATACATTTATTGCAAGTTGAGGAAATTACCTGTGTGATGCGGGAACAGGGAAATTAGCCTAACCATGTCCCCTTTTTTATTATGGGTGCTATTTTCTCTATATTTATAGCTTTTTGATGAACCTAGGTCTAAGTTCTTTACTGAACTGTTGATAATTATTTTAAACTGTGTGCTGTTAGCTGAAATGCAATAACAAGCATTTGAAAAAACAAAATGCTTATATTAAAACAAATAAAAGTATCATAGTCCAAAAAGAACACTCAGCAATGAGAATATACTTATATCTAATATGTACTTGCATAATACACAAAGATACATTCAATGAAAATAACTACTTATATCCTCTCTAAAACTACTTTGGATTTTTGTGTTTCATCCATAATTAGAAACAATCAATGGCCTGTGAATCTTATGTGCTCATCAAGCGTGCTAATTAAAAAGAACAATTGTTAATTTCATCACGCTGAACACTAAAACCTTAGTTATAAGTAAAGAACATAGAGTTCTTCGTAATGAAAAAAATAACACAGAACTCTAAATTACTTATGGAAATAAGCCTAATTTTGCTCTATTAGCATACTGAATATGATTCATTCAAAACAATATATTTAATTTTGTCAGCTTGAATTTCCATAAATCTGGTCTTACAATATTTAAAAGGGATTCCATTTTCAAGTTAGAGATGATTATACATTTATGATATCCAATAGCAAGGCTTAATTTACATATGCAACCCATTTAAAGAGTGAAATTGTGATCAGAATTTTCAGGGAAAGACAATATTACAAATACTTCTCATGAATTTAAAAAGGTTTTAGATGCCTTTTAGATGAGTTACAGTCACATCCTTAATACACAATGATCTGTGCTTGGTACATTTTCTGTCATATAATCCACAAACAAACGAAACTATGAAGAATAACTGAGAAATGTGAAAAGTGAAAATTATATTCCATGAAATCTTTACAAATCAGTATTGCTATTCAATGAAAATAAAATATGCAATATCCAATTAAAGGCTTAGGCTTGTTATGCTCAGGCTTGTGAACCCTTGGGCTGACGGGAGGATGGAATACCTTAGGAGGAAGATCCGTAGGTTCTCCAGTCGGGTGGCGAGGCAGGAACAGAAGACGTGACCAGCTGACCCTCGGCACTGGAGACAGTGGCAACTATGGAGGCAGACAAAGAGTCGTGGTGTCGAGGAAAGGAACTATGTCTTCGCCACTGGAAGCCCACAGTCCCCCCAGGAGGAGCCCGTAGGGACCCGGACCGCTGGGACTTAGGTGGACCTTTGAGAGGTCGAGCGTTCGGTGCAAGGGCTGACTGGAGCCTCACCCCCTGGAAGCCTGCGGTCCCCCTGGGAGGAGCCCGTAGGGACCCGGGCCACTGGGACTTATCAGTCCGAGGTCACACACCAAAGAATCGCTTACCAGTCCGAGGTCACACACTGAACATAAGAACATAAGAAAATGCCATACTGGGTCAGACCAAGGGTCCATCAAGCCCAGCATCCTGTTTCCAACAGTGGCCAATCCAGTCCATAAGAACCTGGCAAGTACCCAAAAGCTAAGTCTATTCCATGTTACCATTGCTGATGGCAGTGGCTATTCTCTAAGGGGCGGATTTTAAGAGCCCTGCTCGCGTAAATCCGCCCGGATTTACGCGAGCAGGGCCCTGCGCGCCGGTAAGTCTATTTTACATAGGCCTACCGGCGCGCGCAGACCCCGGGACTCGCATACGTCCCGGGGTTTTCGGAGGGGGGCGTGTCGGGGGGCGGGCCCGGTCGTCGCGGCGTTTCGGGGGCGTGTCGGGAGCGTTTTGGGGGCGGGTACGGGGGCGTGGCTACGGCCCGGGCGGTCCGGGGGCGTGGCCGCGCCCTCCGTACCCGCCCCCAGGTCGCGGCCCGGCGCGCAGGAGGCCCGCTGGCGCGCGGGGATTTACGTCTCCCTCCGGGAGGCGTAAATCCCCCGACAAAGGTAAGGGGATGGTTTAGACAGGGCCGGGCGGGTGGGTTAGGTAGGGGAAGGGAGGGGAAGGTGAGGGGAGGGCAAAGGAAAGTTCCCTCCGAGGCCGCTCCGATTTCGGAGCGGCCTTGGAGGAAACGGGTTAGGCAGCGCGGCTCGGCGCACGCCGGCTATACAAAATCAATAGCCTTGCGCGCGCCGATCCAGGGATTTTAGTGGATACGCGCGGCTCCGCGCGTATCTACTAAAATCCAGCGTACTTTTGCTTGAGTCTGATGCGCAAGCAAAAGTAGGCTGATCGCGCTTCTTTTAAAATCTACCCCTAAGTGAACTTAATAGCAGGTAATGGACTTCTCCTCCAAGAACTGATCCAATCCTTTTTTAAACACAGCTATACTAACTGCACTAACCACATCCTCTGGCAACAAATTCCAGAGTTTAATTGTGCGATGAGTAAAAAAGAACTTTCTCCGATTAGTTTTAAATGTGCCCCATGCTAACTTCATGGAGTGCCCCCTAGTCTTTCTACTATCTGAAAGAGTAAATAACCGATTCATATCTACCCATTCTAGACCTCTCATAATTTTAAACATCTCTATCATATCCCCCCTCAGCCATCTCTTCTTCAAGCTGAAAAGTCCTAACCTCTTTAGTCTTTCCTCATAGGGGAGCTGTTCCATTCCCCTTATCATTTTGGTAGCCCTTCTCTGAGGGATCACCATTTGCCAGTCCAAAGTCACACACCAAAGAATCACCGCTTGCCAGTCCGGTCAAACACCAGAATAACTGCTAGCCAGTCCGAAGTCAAACACCAGGAATCACCGCTATCCGATCTGAAGTCAGGAACCAGGAACACCAAGACAGGAACAAGGATCCAAAGTAGAAGCACTCACCGAAGCAAGCAGACCTGACTAACCCAAGAGTTGCCAAGTCAAGGAATGAGCAGAGGAAGCCTCCTTTTGTACTTCCTCTGCTCTGGATCATTGGCAGCAGCTGTGGATAATTAAAGGGCTTCGGTCCCTTTAATTCTGGTGAGGAGGCGCGGCCTCATGCCTAAGATGGCGGCTGCCATCTTGAATTCTTGACCCGTGGGGGAAGCTACCCGATGCCGCGAAGAGGGAGCAGGGACGGCTCCCAGCCTGGCGGTCACCTCTGGGGCCCGCGCCACCACGTGGGAACAACGCACCAGACCGCAGCCTTTCATCCAGGTGCTTGCTGCGGCGGGTTGCCGCCATGCTCAGGTAGGGGGGCGTGCCCACGGAACACAACAGGCTTACTTAGAAATATGCCTTTTGTGTTAGAGTGAGATGAAGTGGAATGCATGTATGAACACTAAACTATTGGGGGCAATTTTTAAACTCTTTGGGGACAATGTTTGTAAGTACTATTTTCTTGTGGAGTTTACACCAATTTTCAAAGAGCAAGTACGAATGTATTTTTGCTTCAAAACTTGCTGGAGGTTACAAGGTACCCGTGCACATTTGCACCTGCTTTTTTCTGTGGGTACTTTTTTTCCATTGAAAATTACATGTATAGATTTGAAAAGCAATCTAAGAGCATTATTCTCCTCCTCGACCTAAACACCCTCCTTACCTCTCCCCGACCCACCAACCAGAATGCATCCTCTCAATGTGGTTTAAAGTAATGAAAGTTGTGGAAGGACACACAGACTTTCAGCTTCATTGAGGGCAGTTTTAAGGGAGTCGGCCAATGAATGCTGGTAAAACCATTTTTCACCCACATAAATTGCTTTTGATAATTATCTTCCCCATAAGCAAATTCTGGATAATGAAAACACTTGCCTACAGTTTGTTGTCTGTGTTTCCTATATTTATCCTTATGATGTTTCATTGAAAGCTTACCAGGAAGCTGGTATCTATGGGCAATTGTCATACATATGTCAATCATATGGGAACAGCTATCTTTGTACTAGGTCAGTAGGAAATCCAACCATTTTTTTGGATCACCTGTTCCTCACCACCACACTTATCCCTGTTCATGTACGAAAAGTCAATCATTTTCACAATTTATGAAACCTTTTATGACTTTCAGTAGAAAGTCACATTTTGATGTGATATAACCATGACTGAGGAAATAAATCCATGGCATGCTCTGAAATGGGTTATCTGGTTGGGTTAGCTGTGACCCCTCCCCCCAGATTTTCAGCTAACTTGCCCACATTTCGATTTTGTTGCTCTGCACAGTTGCTTTCAAATTGGTATTCCACCCCCATCCACAATACAATAGTCACAGAGAGAACTTTCATTGGTTCAAGTATTCATTCATGCATACATCAGTTTAAGATTCAAATAGTATCTCTTATTGAAACAGAAAACAGTTTTATCTATGTGGATATTTTCTTTATAAAGCTGATTTATATCTACTGTAGACTATAGCAAGTGCAAGAATCTTATATTATAATTCAAAAAATCTTGTGTCTGTCTCTTAATGGAAGGTGCCTCAGCATGGATGTGTGGGCGCCGGGAATAACTGGGCACCCGCTGCATCCGTGCGGGTGCCACCCCTGCCGCACCAGTGCTGGGCCTACCTGACGTGCATGGAGGGCTGCGATGGTGCCGGCAGCATCTCACCTTCACCACGAGTGGATGCTCCTCTTCGTTGTGCCGAGTGCTGCTAGTGACGTTGCTCCCCCCCAGTTAGTCCGGCATCAGGCACAATGAATTCATCAGAATGCACCCTGATGCTGAGCCAAGAGATTGGCCGGGGAAGTGATGCAAGCAGTGACGTCGGCAAGGGGGAGGGACCGGCGGGAGACTTAAAACCTGCCGGCTCTCCTTTGTTCGGCCTTTTCACCCCTACTCATGGTGAGGCGCGATTCTTGCCTGTCTGTCACGGCTGATTGCCGCTTTTATTTTATTCCAGCTCTGCCTTTCTTCAGACTGTCAGGAGCTCCCTTGGCTCTCCGCCGCTAGCAGGTAGGGAGAGGAAATGCCCGAAGCAGCTGGCTGATTCCCACTCATGCTTATGCACCACTTTCAGTTTTAAATGTGGCTGCCAGCAGCAGGAGGTTGCCTCCTCCTTCAGGGCCTAAGTCCTTTTTTAAAAAAAAAAAAAAGCATTGGGGCACTCCCTCAGCATTGTGGCCATCAGCCTCTTTTAATTTAGCGCAGCCTGGTGCTGCTGGCTGCAGGAGTCATTCTGTTTCCTTCCCATGGCCGGACCATGTGTGGCTGAATGCTGTCCGGGCCTGTTTTGGCAGCGTATTTGCTGGTGGTTCATGACTGGCACGGGGCCGCAGGGTGAACGTTGATGGTGGATCGGTAGCCCAGGGATGCAGAGGAAGTTGCCCTGTGTGATGGGGAAGGTGTTCGTTCATCGGGTTTCTTCCCATGCGTGACACCATCTCTGTGAGGGACTCCAAATGAACTCGGGCTCCCCACGCCCTTTGCCCAGTGTATACTGATTGTGGTCTGCCGTGAGAGAGGGCACAGAGGGAGACACACCCAGCAATGGAAGCGCGGGGCACAAGAGGCAGCCAGGTGGCAGCGGCTTCCTTACCGGGATCCGGGGAGCTACCAATTCCTTTGCAGGGTCAGTGCAGTGGAGCTGGGAGGCCCTTCTCCTCATGCAAAGCATGGGAACCACGGTTTATGGATGCATAGCGGGGCCTTGTATTCGGTGCGCCTAAGTTAGGTGACATGTAGAGGCTGTGCACTTTCCTATGCACATAGGTAGTATTGTGCATTTAAGTTTACCGTGTGCTTCAATTTGGCCGCTTTGTTAATCGCCAGGTCAGTGCGCTTAAGTGTTGGATGCATAATTTGGTGCCTGGTTGGGCGGCCTACAAAAAAAAAAAGCTGCGGGTTGCACACCTTTGGCCGCTGTTCAGTGCATTGTCGGACTTATTAGTACTGATGTTTAAGAAGCCTAAGCATTTTCCTCTATGCGTGCCCACCGATTTGTGCCAGCGCTGTTTGTAGGCTCAGAGCAAATTGGCCTCCTCAGATATCTCTAAGCCTGGTTGTTCTCAGACAGATGCAGTCTGGGTAAAGATGATCCAGGCGGGGTACCTAGCTTTGGAACTCCCCTAACTTGTTCCTCAACTGGGGATGGTAGCTCAGTGAATACATCTCAGTTACATCTCAGTCTGGATGCTTCTACTTTCAAGGGTAGGATTTTCTAGGGGTGGAAATCCATTCTTTAGGCTCAGCCCTCGACGTTTCCTCATGCTCCTAGAGCAGTGTCGCAGGTGGAAACCTTGCCTGGATATTTTTGGGGCAGAAGGACTCTGGTGGCTAATGTTCTTATAGGGGTGTTACAGATGTGTACAGTCCCATCCTTCTTGCATGAGGTGGTCTTGGTTTTAGACCGTCATTTGAATCAATCCATTTTCTTGCTGTCCCTGGATAAGGTCAGGAGTTATTGCCTTCTGTGTCCCTTGGATGTCGAGAGGCTTGTCGTGCAGTAACGGGAGGTTTCAGAACCTTTCTGGAAGACGGATCGCTGGCTGTTCATCATGGTGGAAAGAGGTGGGCTACAACCAGGCTTAGAGATATCCCAGTCGCATAAGTGGATTCTCCGGTGGCCTGGGAGCACTGCAGGAGTATATATACCATGATGCCTGCTCACTCCATCTCCATCTATGGGCAGTGTGGCGGGATCCACATGGAACGGGATGAACTAGAGTTCATCCTTTCATGGTTTGTGCTCAATGCCTGGGTCAGCAAGGTGTCTGATGCAGGGGTCATCATACAGCCTTCTCCTGAATGTGGCCAGTGGTCATAGGGGACCAAGGAGCACATGGCAGAGGGGCTCTTTAGCTCGGTGCATGCACTTGCGCGAATGGCTTCGGTGGCTGAGTGGGCAGCGAGCAGGCGTGAGGCAAGTAAGCCAAGAGCACGCAAGCCCTCAGCAGTTTTTTTGTTCGAAATAGAATTGAGCCTCTGCCAATGCCGATGGCAGATATAGGCCCTTCTGTAATCAGTGCCCATCACTTCACCCAGAAAACATAATGCTCATGAAAGGAGAAGTAAGGGATGTGGCCAGGTGGTTGCCCCGATTCCTGTGAAGTGGAGGGTGATGCTTCCCGGTTGGCAAATTATCTTAATGAGTTGGGGGGGGGGGGGGGGGGGGCAAATAGCTTGCTGGGCAGTTCCGTGATGGTTTCTCTTATTCCCTGCACAGGTCAGCCTCAATTTTATAAGGTGGTCAATGTTCCTTCGGTGTGCAGTCTGGCCAGCATTATCAGGGAGAAACTCTGGAAGGAGGTTTACCTGGCTGAATTGCTAGCCACCTGTCTCTGAGCCCCATTAGAGCTTCTGGCACTGTCCCCACTGGCAGTCGTTTTGAGCAGTTCTCCACAGCTTGGTTCCATTTCAAGGGGTCTTTCTCTTGCAACAGATGTCAGCCAATATGAGGCTGGATCTCGTGCACCTGTTTTGAAACATTCAGTGCCTTCCCACATTGGGCAACCACAGAGACATCTAGGCTGGCCCTGATAATTTCTGTTGGATTTACCAGACATTTGCTTCATTCCACAGCCTGCAACCCACGCCAGAACAGCCGGACCTATAGCAACGTCATGCCTCCACGCTGACATCATCAGGAGGCAACGGCTGCTTAAAAACAAGGCGTTCTCCCAGGTGCCGTGCGCCGCGTGACAAAGGAGTGTGATAAAGGGGACTGCCCCTTTGTTCGCCCCTTTGTTTCGCCCCTTTTACACATAAGTGTGACTAATACCCTTGGCTTCATTCATCTGTTATGGAAATTCCTATGATTACCGGTCAAGGGAATTACTGCAACATGTTTTCAAATTCTAACAAACAGAAGTTCCATACCTCTGGAAAAAAGAACTTTTTCAACTGGTCCCTCACATCCATAATGTCTACTTTATGTACCTCAGCAATGCTCACTAGGGATGTGAATAGTTTTTCAACGATTAAAATTATCGTCCGATAATTTTAAAATCGTCTTAAATCATTAAAGAACACGATACAATAGGAATTCTAACGATTTATCGTTAAAAAATCATTAATCGGGTTAGTGCGCACTAACGGGGGTTAGTGCGCACAAACGGGATTTAGTGCGCACTAACAGAAAATGATACAAATTGACACTTTTCAGGTCAGTTAGGAATGAATATGTATTCCCCGGCCCAAAACGCCCCCAGGCCAGAACCATGCCCATGTCCCTGCCCCCGAATGACATACCACCACAACATGCCCACGGCATACCCCCGACACGCCCCCCCCAGGAAAGCTCCGGGACTTATGTGCACCGCCAACCCTATTCAGCAAAGGCTCGGCGCGTGCAGGGGGAACTTGGGGCAGGTTTTCAGGGGGTACGCGCGTATCTTACGAGCGTACCCCTTTGAAAATCTGCTTCAAAATGTTTTCTCACCCCTGCTCTATGAAATGCTATTGTTGGCTTGGAGGAGGCTCTGTCTTCAAGAATGGACTCTGTTCTATCTGCTCAGTTACATACTCAGACTAACACTCAAGCACAGGTGACTGGAGAACATAGGAATAAGTTAGATCAGCTTGAGAATCAGTATAAAGAATTACAGGGATGTGATTCATTTTTGATGAAATATAAAATTATTATTATTTTTTTCTCCCTTAAAACTGATTTGTGTAACAATTATGGAGATAATTTTTTCTTGATTATATAAATAATATTTTTCCTTTTATTTGCTGGTCCATTGTTGCTGTACAAAGATTTTTCTGCTTTGTAATATTTTTTGAAAAATTCATAAATAAAAAATTAAAAAAAAAGAAATATAAAATTATGACCCATCATAAACTGGAGAGTCTTGAGAATCAAAGTCAGGGGTTTAACTAAAATGTGTGCTTGGCCTATAGATAATCAACAGTGTTTGACAAAGAGTAAGGCTATATGGGTTAGTCATCATCCTATGCCTGTTGAATGTTTATTTTAGGAGTTCCCATAATATTATTGGAGCAGGTTAGAGATTTAGGTGTCCAAATTGACACAAATGTCTCCTTTTTACCTCAAATTTGTACAATTTTAAAATCATGCCTTTTCAAATTAAGTATTTTCACCAAAGACAAAATGAGAGAAAACCTTTAGCAAATAGACTCCTAAGGTTGCTGTGAAGTATGAAGTACATTCTGTCTAATGGAGACCCAGAGCACCCCCTGCTTCAGGCCTGATTGATGCCATTTTCCAAAATGCCACCAATCAGCCATTGCCTCTGTCATGCAATAGAGGCAATGGCCAACTGGCACCATTTTGGAAAATGGTGTTGACAAGGCCTGAAGCTGGGGGTTGCTCCAGACTCCACTATCCCATTAATAACTTTTCTATAGGTAGGGATAGTCCAGGAATTGGGGGGGGGGGGGGAGGCCAGGGCCACCATAGACCTCCAGGGCCTATTTTCAAGGTTAGGGGGAAAACTCACTAGACCCCAGGGATTTAGCTTTTGGATGGGGGTGGGAGTTGTGGAGGGCCTACAAGTGGTAAGGAAAGTTGTTAGTATGGGGGGGGGGGGTTTCAGCAAAGGGGAGAGGTTAGGGTAAGGGGTGTGGTATCACATGAGTTTTATTCTATTTTTTTACAACATTTGGGTTTGGTGAGGCAGCAGGTGTTGTGCTCCGCGGCCGTGGCGCCCCACGGCCGCGTTCTCCTACCTGAGTCGTTCGGGCTCTGTAATGCCCCCGCAGTATTTCAGAATACTATGAACGAGATACTCCGCGACCTCCTGTACCAATCCGTGGTAGTTTATCTGGACGATATCCTGATTTTTTCCGATACCTTGGCCACTCACCGGCGACACGTTGTTCAAGTGTTACAACGCCTCAGAGATCATAAGCTGTATGCAAAGCTCGAAAAGTGCCAGTTTGAGCAGGAGTCTCTTCCCTTCCTGGGATATATAGTCTCCAGTCAGGGATTCCGCATGGATCCACAAAAGCTAAGTGCCATTCAGGAATGGCCACAGCCGTCCGGGCTCAAGGCACTCCAAAGATTTCTAGGCTTTGCCAATTATTACCGCTCTTTCATCCATCTCTACGCATCAATTGTTGCCCCGATGACAGCTCTGACCCGGAAAGGCGCGGACCCAAAAAAATGGCCTCCAGCAGCAGAAGCCGCCTTTCGTCAGCTCAAGGAGGCATTCACGCAGCAACCATGTCTTCGGCACCCGGAACCGCAATGACCCTTCTTTATAGAGGTGGACGCATCCTCAGAGGGAGTAGGGGCCGTCCTGAGCCAGGCCTCCGAGGGCCATAAGCTACACCCGTGTGCCTTCCTCTCACGCCAGTTTTCGCCGGCCGAGCGGAATTATGCCATCGGTGACAAAGAGCTCTTGGCCATCAAGGTGGCCTTGGAAGAATGGCGCCCATAGCTAGAAGGGGCACCACACCAGTTTACGGTCTTCACGGACCATAAGAACTTAGAATACTTGCACCGGGCGCAACGGCTCAACCCACGACGAGCCCGGTGGGCCCTGTTCTTCACCCGTTTTAATTTCATTCTCCGGTACAGACCGGCTGGGAAGAACATCAAGGCTGATGCCCTATCTCGAGTATTTGAGTCAACAGAAGGTTCTGAGGAACCTCAGTATATTATTGAGCCATCCCGCATCCTCCTGTCGGCTACCTCCATCATTCCGCCTGGGAAAACTTTGGTTCTGCCACGCTTACGGAAACAAGTGCTGGCATGGGCTCATGATTCCCGCTGCTCCGGCCACCCAGGGCAATCCCGCACATTGCAGACTCTGCGCCGATATTACTGGTGGCCAAAGGTAAATAAGGATGTTCGGGCCTATGTGGAGTCCTGCCAGTCGTGTGCCCGCCACAAGAGAATCTTTGGCTCCACTCCAGGCTTACTTCAACCATTACCCGCGCCTTCTGAACCGTGGAGCTACGTGGCGACGGACTTCGTGGTGGACCTGCCATTATCCAGTGGCAACACGGTAATTTGGGTGGTAGTCGATCGTTTTAGCAAGATGGCACACTTCGTACCTTTGCCAGGATTGCCATAGGCACCCCAGCTGGCCCAGCTGTTCGTCCAGCACATCTTCCGGATCCACGGCCTACCTAAAGGTATCTTGTCTGATCGAGGGCCTCAATTTACGGCCAAATTCTGGAGGGCTCTCTGCCAGAAGTTCGACGTCACGCTAGATTATACATCCGGCTACCATCCACAAACTAACGGTCTCGCAGAGAGAACCAACCAGACCTTGAAGCAATTTCTTCGCTTATATGTTAACGAAAAACAAGATGACTGGGCGAGCCTGTTACCCTGGGCCGAATTCGCATTGAATTCTCATATCTCTGCTGCTACGGGGGCCTCCCCCTTTCAGATAGTATATGGGAGACAGCCACGCCCACCATTGCCGGTTCCCATCACGGTCGCATCTCCGACAGCTCAACTCTCTGCCGATGAGCTGCATCGGCTGTGGATATCCATGCAATGCGCCCTGGTCAGGGCAGGCCAGGCAGCTAAGAGTTATGCTGACCGGCACAGAAGACCGTACCCGCCTCTCAAGCCGGGCCAGAAGGTTTGGTTGAGCACGCAGTTCATCCGCTTGAAGCTGCCATCATTGCGACTGGCCCCGCGATTTATTGGACCGTTTCCCGTCATCAGGCAGGTGGGAGCAGTCTCGTATCAACTCCGCCTTCCCCCTTTGCTCAAGATTCACAACACATTCCACGTCTCCCTACTGAAGCCTCTGGTATTATCATGGCCTTCTAGCACGCCTCCGATTCCACAACCTGTTGCCTCTGAAGATGACCTCCTTTATCTAGTCCGAGAGGTCCTAGATATAAGGAAACACAGGAAGAAGTGGGAATACCTGATAGCGTGGGAAGGCTTCGGCCCCGAGGAGAACTCCTGGGAGCCTCTGGCTAACATCTTGGATCGGAGTCTACTGGACCAGTTCCACAGAGACCACCCATCCAAACCCAGGCCTCCAGGGAGACGCCCTAAAGAGGGGGGTACTGTTGTGCTCCGCGGCCGTGGCGCCCCTCGACCGCGTTCTCCTACCTGAGTCTCAGGCCATGAAAGCCCCGGGGGAGGGCTCCGACTCGGGCCCGTGCTGCCCGCTGCAGGGAAAGCCTCCTGCTTCCCTCAGCCACGTTTCTTCTTCTCCACCGAGGAAATCCAAGATGGCCGCCGTCAAACTCATTTGCATTTAAAGGGACCTGGTCCCTTTAACTAGACTCACCTGCTTCCAATGATCCAGAGCAGAGGAGGTATATAGGGAGGCTTCCTCTGCTCATTCCTCGACTTGGCAACGTCTCTTGCGAGTGTTGTTTGAGTCTGCTTGCCTCGGTGAGTTCCTGCTGCTTGTTCCTGTTACGTCTTGGTGATTCTCTGGTTCCTGACTTCGGATTGGCTTACGGTGATTCTCTGGTTCCTGACTGGATTGGCAAGCGGTGATTCTCTGGTGCACGACTTCGGACTGGTGAGCGACGACCCTCTGGCACTCGACCTAGGACTCCTTCAAGGCTCCGTCTCCAAGGGCCCACCTAAGTCCCAGCGGCCCGGGTCCCTACGGGCTCCTCCTGGGGGGACCGCGGGCTTCCAGGGCGAAGCTCCAGTTGGCCTTTGCACCATTGCTCTGACCTCCCTAGGTCCTCCTAAGTCCCAGCGGTCGGGTCCCTACGGGCTCCTCCCGGGGGGACCGCAGACCACCAGTGGTGAAAACTCAGCGCCTCATCTCGTCTCTTCACCGCCTCCGTATTCGTCTCCGCCTCCAGTGCCCAGGGTCAGCTGGTCCCGCCTCCTGTTCTGCCTCGCCACCCGACAAGAGACCCTACGGACCCTCCGAAAGGTATACCATCCTCTTGTCGGCCAAGGGTCCACAAGCCTGAGCATAACAGCAGGAGGGTGGGTGGGGGTATTGCTAGACCCCTGAGGGTGTTGACACTTTCGGGAGAGTTTCAGTCACTTGGCCCTTTAAAACCATGGTGGTCTCATGTGAATCAAGCTGTCATTGCATGTTTATGTGCTGTATTCTTATTTATCACAATTTTCCCATGATAACATTGTGGCGATACTGCTGCAAACTTTTGTCAGGGCGGGGCAAAATATTGTGGGATCACCCCCCTCCCGCAATAATTTGCCCATCCTGAGATAAACTATATTGTCTTTCTTCCCCCGCCAGGTTTGAGGGTAATAAATGTTTTCTAGAAGCCAGAGCAATTTCCTACTTTTTTTCAAGGAAAATCCAAGTTCAACCAATTGGCTGGCCATATTGGTGCTAGTTAACTGAATATGGCTAGTTAGGAATCCCAGAGCCTACTAATGAATTATTTTTGACTAATTTATTTTCTTTTTCTTTTTCAGATCCCTCCATATTGTGTTTTAAAATTATAGCAGCTTTTCTTTTACCTTTCTGTTGTGCTAATTTGCTTCAGATTTATAGTCTGTAGTTTCAACCTATGGTATCATTTCGCTTTCAAGTATGCCTTGAATGTATATTTTAAAATGCAATACATAAATAATTAAAAATAAAACAAAAAGCAAACATTAAACAAAGATTATAGAGCCATAGAGTTGCTTAATGTATTGTATGCTTGATTTGATAAATGTATGTAGTATTTCTGATTAAGGTATATCAATTAAGAAAAATATGAAGGATAAAACTGTGCCATGAGCAGGAAACAGAACCCTACAGCTTTCATTGGCCACATTGTCAAGGATACCCTAAGGGCTTCTTTTTTTTTGCACTCGCTGGGGTAATTTCCCTGTGTGTATTTTAATTCAATATTAAATAAAATACATACATTTAATACATTATTCATAGGAGATGTTCTTGCAGCTGTGCTGCTTTTCTGTTTCTTAATAGAAAATAGAAGCAGCAAAAGCTTTAATCAACTAGTTCATCATTTGTAGATTTACTACAGCAAGAGCATGTATGAAAACAATGCCGAAACGGTTTTATTGATTCTCACAGCTCCTACTGTGTGATTACATTAAAGTGCAAGTGCAGCACACACTGTGTTTTATAAAAAGTTTCTTTCATAGACACACTGAATGGAGAAAAATCATTTATAAATCAGGCCCTGTAAGTAATAGAAAAGCTTTCTGATAAACTGTATTAACTCGTGGAAGGTCACAGAGACAGCTCATGAATTATTGTTTAATGCATTCAGGATTAGGCTAAATCAGAGAGTCAATTGTGATACAATAGAACAGAGAACTCATGTTCTTATGTTCAGTTAGTGCAGCCTAAAATTCCTTCTGTTCAGTTCTGTGGCATAGTAAAAGAGGATGTGAGAGGTGGTAATGGCATAACAAGAGGGAAAGTCCATCCTTTTCTCACACTGTAGGCTGCAAGGAAGGATCAAGGGGAAAAGAGTAAGGCCCAGCACTAGGGATGTGAATCATTTTTATAACAAATTGAAATATTGTACGATATTTCTCAATTCGTTATATATTGGTTAAAACGTGAAAGGACTTTTTTTCCCCAAGCGCAAACAACACCCGATTCACATCCCTACCCAGCACTGGTGGTAGGAAAGTACTGTATGCATCACAGAGTGATGTGAGCATATGCTTTTGGTCCCTGTGGCTACACCTTCTCTACCAATGCTTTTTCATTTCAGAGGAAGGACATGCCATGAAGCAGAAGAAGGAGAGATAACCACATAGATTAAAAGCATGTACTTGCTCATTTTGAATCTCCACTGAAAGCTTTTCCTCCTATCAGCTTTGGGCATGATCTTTTCCTGCTGCTCTGCCAGGCCCTATTTTCTTCCCTGTGCTACCAGTACTTGGACTAATTTTGCTATTCCTGCCCCAATGCAATGGGGAAATGAGAAATGAGTGAAGCTTGGTGGAGAGATAAATGGAGAACCAGGTGATAGCGGAACGGGAGGAGGGGAAAAACATGTGGTAGAGGGGGAAATTCTGAAGTGGAAGGGGCAGAGAGTGAGAGAGAGAGGATGGAGGGTGAATGATGGATGGGGAAATCAGTGGGAGAAAAGACAGGCAGTGATAGAGACAGAGAAGACTAAGGAGGAGGAAGTAACTGGAGAGAAAAATAGGTGAAAAGCGGAAAGAGGCAGAGAGAAGATCTTAGTGTAGCCTAGGCCATAATTCTGCTCCCTATGCTACTAGTAGTGGTATACCTAAGCATATCCCCAAATTGTCACTTAATCTCTACAATTATTAGGTTGGTTACTGTTTGATTGTCAGGAATGTGCAGAAGAAAAAAAAATTAGTTCAGTTTGTTCATTCATTTCATAGACACCTCAATTCGTTTCATTAGCTTCCATACAAAAAAAAATGTTTTCTTAACATTCAGACAGGTTAATCCACACCAGTGGATTATGCACCTCTACCAGCAGATGGAGACGGAGAAAAGCTGATGGCACAGTAGAAAGCCTGGGGAGCCATGGATGCTTGGCGAATTGAACAGCCTTTTGATTAGGCCCTGCTCTCAGGCTTTGCTCAGACACCACATGGTGGGCCGCAGTGGTGTTTGCGTGCTTTTCAACATACAAGTCTGCCGTGAAACATTGTCTGATGTCGGTTTGTGCTTGTGTGCCCAGGTGAGCACTCAGGTGGGTGCTCAGGTAGTTGCTCAGGTAGGCACCTATCTAGACTGCATATTGGGTGCCTGAAGTTTGGGTGTGTATAGTGTGTACTTATTGGACAGAGCTTGTTTTTGAGCGCCCTGTCCAAGGCTCACTTGTGCGCATGCGCCTTTGGGTGCACAATTGTCAGGCGCCTTTGGGAGCATGCTGCTAGTGGGTGTTTATCATGGCACCAGTAGCAAAGCAGCTTAACTGTTTTAACCTTTGTGCTGCTTGCCATATTCAGGCGTCTCAGCCTGGCATCATCTCTAACTTGTGTCAGCACTGCTTGGAGGCTCAGGGAGAGTTATCTCCAGTTGATTTTGCTAAGCCCGGCCCTTTCCAGCATGATACGGGAATGGGACTGGAGGGGGACCTGTCAGAGGTTTCACCTGGTTTTAGGGTTCCCCTAACTGGTTTATCAGCAGGGGAAGGCAACTCAGTGGGTGCAGGACTGACACCCCCTGGTCTTGATATGTATCCTTCTACCCTTTCTTGGGTGGAATTTTTTCAAGGGCTGCAATCCTTTCTTCAGGCACAGTCGACGGAGTTGGCCAAATCTAAAAGTTCAGGATCACAGACTGCAGATCCTTGCATGCCTGGTGCCGCGAGTAAACATTAAAGTACCTCTAGACCTCCTGCGGGTCATGCTGACAGGGACCCAGATAATACGAGTGATGAAGGCGATCCTTACTCCCTGGAGGATGGGAAAATTCTTCTGGCGTTGGAACTGTTATAGAACAATGTTGCCAACTCTGATCTCCCAGACACAGAATCAGCTGGGTGCTGATTCTATGTATGAACCAAAGAAGAATCCCATTTTAGTTTCTTTGTGTAAGCCATTATGGATGCTTTTTAAGAATGGATTGATCTTGAATAAGGCTTCCCTGAAGCTAATTTTAAAGGGAGATGAGCATTGGAAGTGCTGTATACCTGGATCAAGAGACAAGAGAGCAGTTGCGCTGGTGTGTGCCATCACCAAGCGGATGACTATCCATTTAGAAGGAGGAATGACATTGAAAGATGCCTAGCATAGGAGAATTGAGGCCATCCTTATGCAGGCTTTGAGGTGGTGGCAAAATATTTGCAGATATCCTCTTTCTGCTCCCTAGTGGCTCACTCTTGTGTTGCGATCCTACTTGTGGGATAGACCCTCAAGCAGTCCCTTACCTTTCTGCTGCTAGCCAGTTCCCCAATGCCGTCCGTCCGTGCCTCCATGCGGTCCAAAGGCCGTCGCTGTTCATCGCCGCTGTCACGGCCTAGAACCACTGCGCTTTCCCTTGTGGCCTGGAGGCCGCTGACATTCTCCATTCCTTCCGCAGCCTGGAGGCCGCCGCCAGCGCCGTTCTTTCCTGCAGCCTGGGAGCCGCCACCATCTTCGCGGCCCGGAGGCCGCCATCGAGCGCCACCCTCGACCCTCTCCGCGGCCAGGAGGCCGCCGCTGAAGTTTCCTCTTTGCAGCCTGGAGGCCATCGCCAAACAATGTCATCCTCTGTGGCAGGAGCCACCTCCAGTTTCTTCTTCTTGCGGCTGGTAGGCCACTCTGGAGCTCCTCTTCGCAGCCTGGAGGCCACCGACGCCATCTCCTCCCCTGAGCAAGAGGTTCTGCCTTCAAGTCTTCCTCCCACACAGCCTGGAGCCGTCTTCAGTCTTCTTTCTTTGTGGCAGGAGCAGCCCCGATGCCTCGGGCCTACTCCTGCTTCAGCTTGCTCTTCACAGCATGGCTGTTGTGTGAGGTCCTGCCTTCTTCCTTAGGCACAGGGCCGCACTTCTCCACAGGATTTAAAGGGCCAGCCCTCCTGGCTCTTCCTCGTGATGTCATCCTGGGCATTCCTCTTCAGCCCTACAAAAGGGCTCAGCCTTCAGTTCCTCTTCACCTTCGCAAGGAGTTGGTCATGGAGTCGGCCCTCTCCTGGATCTTCAGTTCCAGCTCTTCATTCCAAGAGTCCTCTGTGATCCATCTCACTTCTTCAAGGCATTCTGTTCCTCGTTGGTGTTTCTTGTCTTCGTCCATGGTTCCTGATCTTTTGTTTTCATTCCATGTCCTGGTCTCTCGACGGATCCCGTCATCTTGTCTTCAGATGTCCTGATGTTTCCGTGTCTCTGGATGTCCTGACGTCCCCTTGTCTTCGGATGTCCTGACGTCCCTTTGTCTTCAGATATCCAGACATCTCCATCCTTTGATGTCTTCGTCCGTCATGTTCTAGATGCCTCTGTGGTCCTCTTATCGAAATGTCCCTGATGTCCAGGTGACTTAGATATCCAGATGTCCTGATGTCCTTTCACATCCGATGCCTTATGTTCCAAGTCCTGATGTTCCAAATCTCCAAATTCTAAGTCCTAAGAACATAAGAAAATGCCATACTGGGTCAGACCAAGGGTCCATCAAACCCAGCTTCCTGTTTCCAACAATGGCCAATCCAGGCCATAAGAACCTGGCAAGTACCCAAAACTAAGTCTATTCCATGTTACCATTGCTAATGACCTGATTTCGATGTTCCGAGTTCCAAGTTCCAAGCCTCGATCCTGATGTCCTTCGTACAATCCTGATCATAAAGTACCATCAGTTCCTAGCTCCAGGTTCAGCCTCGCTAGCCCCAGACCTCGTCTCCAGCTGACCTTTCCTGGGAGTAAATCCGTATCAATCCAGTGTCCGTTTCCGGTGGCTGGAGTCCTCTTCCGGTAGGGCCTGTCTTAGAGCACTGCCCAGATTCCTCCTTCGTCCTGAGCCTCAGTCCTGCGCTTGTTCCGCTCTCTGCGTGGTCTGCGACACGCCTCTTCAGGTTGTCTAGGGTGCGCCATGGGACAGGGTGGTCCATTACCAGCCCACGTCAGCTGTGTAGGGCACCCTGAGGGGCAGTGCCTGTCTAAATCTACAAGTATCCTAAGACCTCGTTTTCCTCCCTTCCAAATTCCAAGTGGGTTCGTCCCATCCGAGTTCCAAGTTCCAAGAATCCTTGTTTCATTCCATCCAAGTTCTGAGTTCCAAGTTCCAAGTCCTCGTCCGAGTCCTTCCAAGTTCCATGCATCCTCGTCTAGTCTGAGTTCCAAGTTCTAAGTTCCAAGTGTCCTTGTCTCATCTGAGTTCCAAGTTCCAAGTGTCCTCATCTCGTCTGAGTTCCAAATTCCAAGTTCCTAGTGTCCTTGTCTCATCCGAGTTCCAAGTTCTAAGTTCTAAGTTCCAAGTGTCCTCGTCTCGTCCGAGTTCCAAGTATCCTCGCCTTGTTCAAGTCTTCAAGCTTAGTCCGTCCAAGGTCCCGTTTTGTTCCTAGTTCCAGTACCATTGCCTGTCCTCGACCTCTGTCCATTCTACTGTATCTGCCGCTCCCTAGTGGCAGGTCCGAAAGGGCTATTGAGTGCCCGGAGGGCTACCACAGAGACCAGCATCTCGGTCTCTACCGGTGCGTGCAGGTTCGGCAGAGGTTAGGGCGGTGGTCAGCCTGCTCCTCCCATGCTTGGACATGTCTTGCCTGCTGTGGCACTTCCGTGGAGCTCCTCTCTGCAGTCACGTTGTGGTCCAAGGGCACACATCTTCCTGGAATCGGGAGTGCTCCCTAGCGCTACCTCCCACAGGTTATAACATCTTGCTTGCTTCTCTCTCTGAAAGTCGATGAAACTGGTTTGAATACCACAGGAATGTTGGAACTGGCAGCCGCCTTTTTGGTAGTTGCAGGCTGCGACCTTGCCCGCACTTCTGCGAGAAGGTTGGCTTCAAAGATAGCAGCCAGGTGTCAGCTATGGCTGAGGAATTGGTTGGTCAATACAATTTCAAAGTCTAATCTTACAAAATAAACTTTTAAAGGATCACACTTGTTTGGGAATGAGTTGGAAAAAATGGCCAATAAGTATGCAGGCACCATGCTGTTGTGGTTCCCAGCCACAGCAGGCCATGTCTGGTCCCCCCTACTTCCTCTGATGTGGGCCTGGGCCTCCTCTGGATGGCGTGGAGTGTCCCTTGCCGAGGCCGGCTCACCGTGGCCTCCCATGCGGCTCTCAATGCCGCCGTCTTCCTTCCAGTGGGGCTCTTCCTAGGTGCAAGCACGGGAAACTCTGCCTCTTTAAGGGGCCGCAGTGGGAAACCTCGGTCCGGCCCCAATGGATGACATCAGGACTGAAGGGTATTTAAACCCTGCCTCAGTCTCCAGCTCCTTGCCTTTGCAACAGGTCGTCTCCTCGGAGTTCTAGTTGCTGTTCCTGATATTTCCAAGTTCCTGTCTTCAGTTCCTGATCCTGATCCTGGTTTTGCTCCTGTTTCTGCTCCAGTCCTTGGCTCCTGTATCCAGTCCTGGCATTCCAGTTCCTGCTTTCTTGCCCATACTTCTGTTCCTGATTCCAGTCCTCTCCTTGTCCTCCAGTTCCTGTGCTTCCCTCCTCGGCTTGATCTCCTGGTTTGACCTCAGCTTGCTTCCTCGTCTCTGCTTGTTTGCTGCCCATCTTGATCCTTGGCCTGGTTCCTCGCCTCTGCCTGTCTGCTGCCTGCCCCGGATCTTCGGATTGGACTCTTGTTCTGTACCTCTGCTGCCAGCCCTGATCCGGATCTGACCTTGCCTTGCCTACTGTCTCTTCCGTTCTCATCGAGGCGATCTGCACCTTAGACATGCTGGCCCCGGCACCCAAGGGCTCAACCTGCGGGGAACGAGGGCTGGTATAAGTGAACCTCCAGCCGGGTTGCCCTCACCTGTACCACCAGCTGGCGATGAGAACCATTGGGGGCCATCCCTCAGTGGTAGTACCAACCCTCGTCCCGGTCCAAGGGTCCACAGTTCTAACAGTTTGCAAAGGCCATGGACCCGGTGGATCTGTCTGGTCTACAGGCCATCCCTCATATAGCCCAACATTTGCAGCAGCAACAGCAGTGTTTGGATGTCTTGGCAGCTACAGTCGAGCGCCTGGCCAACCGCCTGGATCCTTCTTCCATTTCCAGGGCCTCTGCTGCTCTGCCGGTGATTTATTCACCACCCTCTCCTCTCCTGCATCTGCCTGGTCCACCTCGGTATGCCGGCAATCCGAAACAATGGCGAGAGTTTTTGAACCACTGCTTTATGAAATTATCTCTCCAACCTACACAAATTCCCAGTGACCAGGTTTAAACCACATTCATTCTCTCCTTGCTGGATGGGAAAGCCCTGGCCTGGATCTCTCCAGGAACACAGGAATTCCATCCTCGGAGACCTGCCCCGGTTTGTTCTAACTTTCCAACAGGTGTTCGATAAGCCAGGAGACCAGTCCACCACCACTTCCGAGCTGCTCCACCTCTGCCAGGGCTCCCGTACTCTGGCCGAGTACGCCGTGGAATTCCGCACCCTGGCTTCAGAACTGGGCTGGTGGGAGGATAGCCTGCGGAGTATCTTCCTCGAGGGTCTGGCTTCAAGAATAAAGGATGAGCTGGCAGCCCAGGAGTTGCCTGAGGAACTGGAGGTGCTCATTGATCTGGCAGGTCGAATAGATCGGCGTCTTCAGCAATGTCTGAAGGAGCTGAAGCTGGGAGGTCGCGTGGTTCCCTTGGCTCTGTCCTTCTCTCGCCCTCTGGTCCCTCCAGCCTCCTCTGAGGTTTCACCAGTAAACAGTGAGGAGCCCATGCAGATAGGCCGAAGCCACTTAACCTCAGCGGAGAAGCAGCGGCGCAGGTCCGTGGGATTTTGCTTGTATTGTGGCAGCAAGGGTCACCTTCTAGCCCAATGCCCAGAGCATCCAGGAAACTCTCAGGCCTAGAAGTCACAGGGGAGCTGACCCTAGGCTGCATCAGTCCCGCTCCCCAATGCATGGTACTGATGACCCTCCAGTTCTCCGGGGGATCTTTCATGACTCTGGCCTTTATTGGCTCCAGGGCCGGAGGAAACTTCATTCTGGTTGAACTAGTGAATCAACTGCAACTTCCAGTGGTCTGTCACATCCCACCTCTTCTGGTATCTTCCATAGAGGGTGACTCTCTACCTGGACGGGACTCCTCCTGCACAGCCCCCGTGACTCTCCATACTGGAGTACTACATGAGGAAGAAATATCCTTCTTCATCCTTGAAAAAGCCATTCACCCGGTGGTATTAGGACTTCCCTGGTGGCAGAAACACGCTCCTACCATCAACTGGGAGACTCTACAAATTGCCCACTGGGGTCCCAATTGTACCTGCCTACAGGAGTTGCCTCAACTTCAGCTCCTGCTTGCCACCACCTCTCTACCTCTTCCTTCGCAATACGCTGACTATGCGGACGTATTTTCCAAAGAAGAGCCGGAGACCCTTCTGGAGCACCGCCCCTTTGATTGCGCAATTGACCTCTTGCCCAACATAAGAACATAAGAACATAAGAATATAAGAACATAAGAAAATGCCATACTAGGTCAGACCAAGGGTCTATCAAGCCCAGCATCCTGTTTCCAACAGTGGCCAATCCAGGCCATAAGAACCTGGCAAGTACCCAAAAACTTGCCGCCTCGTGGTCGGGTGTGTACATTGTCACTACCTGAGACCCAAGCGATGTCTCAATACATCAGGGAGAACCTTGACAGGGGTTTCATCCATCCTTCCACGTCTCCAGCAGGTGCCAAATTCTTTTTCGTGGCCAAGAAGGATGGTTCATTAAGACCCTGCATTGACTATCGAGGGTTCAATGCCATTACTCGCCGGGACTGTTATCCACTCCCGTGCATCCCAGAACTCTTGGACCATCTCCAAGGAGCCAGGATCTTCATGAAGCTGGACCTTTGCGGGGCCTACAACCTGGTCCAAATCAAGCCCGAGGACAAATGGAAGACCACCTTCAGTACACGTGAAGGTCATTATGAGTACCTAGTAATGCCTTTTGGCTTGTGCAATGCACCGGCGTTTTTCCAAAACCTAATGAATGAGGTCTTCAGGGATATGCTCCACAACTGTGTGATCGTCTACCTTGATGATGTTTTAATTTACTCCAAGGACCTGACTACCCATCGTGCTAAAGTTCTCTGGGTTCTCCAGTGTTTAAGAGAACACCGTCCATTCGCTAAATTGGAGAAGTGTCTCTTCGAGCAGGTTTTACTGTTTCTGCTTCAGACTTCCGAATGGATCTGGACAAGCTAGCTAGCATCTGGGAGAGGCCTCATCATGTGAGACTTCGTTCACTGCAACAGTTTCTTGGCTTCGCCAACTTCTACAGGGACTTCATCCCACGATACTCTCACATTGTGGCACCGCTCTCTGCCCTAACCAGGAACGCTGGACATTGGCCTCCTGAATCTGTTCAAGCTTTCAAAAATCTGAAACAGGCCTTCTTGCAAGAATCCTGTCTCCATCACCCAAATCCTGCTTGCTCATTCATTGTGGAGGTAGACAAGTCCGATGTAGCAGTCGGGGCGGTACTCAGCCAGCACTCCACCCAGGGAGCCTTGCTACCATGCTTATATTTCTCCCACAAATTCTCCCCTGCAGAAAGGAATTATGGAATTGGAGACAAAGAGCTTCTGGCCATACAGATGGCATTTGAAGAATGGAGGCCATGGTTGGAGGGGGCGCAACACCCCATCACAGTATACACAGATCATAAAAATTTAGAATATCTCAGTAAGGCACAGCGTCTGAACCCACGCCAGGCCCGCTGGTCCCTCTTCTTCAGTCGGTTCGACTTTGTACTGTGCTACTGTCTAGCGAAAAAGAGTCCAGACTTCATAACACAGAGAACACCCCGGACTTACCGCATTACATCCTGAATCCTTCCAGAATCCTACTAGCAGCCACCAACACGGAACCCCCGGAGAAGACGGTGGTCCCACTCCGCTTTCGACCGAAGGTTCTAGCCTGGAGTCACAACTCGCTCACCGCCCAACATCTGGGCAGGACCCGTACCTTGGAACTGTTGTCTCGTTACTTTTGGTGGCCTCGGATGGCCCTGGATGTCCAAGCTTATGTCAGTTCTGTCCGACTTGTTCGCAACAGAAGCCACTGCCTGGCTGCCCGTGGGGGCTCCTGCAGCCTCTTCCAGCTCCTCGCAAGCTGTGGACCCACATCTCCATGAATTTTGTGGTAGACTTACCCTCTCCCCATGGCAACCAGGTGATCTGGGTAGTGGTCGACAAATTTTCAAAAATGGCACATTTTGTTCCCCTACCCAAGCTTACGTCTGCACCTGAGTTAGCATGACTATTCACACAACACATCTTCTGCCTCCATGGCCTTCCCCTTAATTACACAAATCTTAGAGAGCCAAACTATATATATAAAATGTACAAAATTTATTGAAAATACGACAAAAGAAGATACACGATCTCTTCGTGTATCCTCAGGGACTAATATTCTTCAATTCTTTTATATGTGCTTTCACACTGAAATACATATAGACAATTATCTTAAAATTTATACTAAACTCCATTCCTGATTTTATAATTACCATCAACGGTTAAAACTATCTTTAACCCTGTTTACTTAAACTCTAAACACATAAGACCACTCATGATCACACCTAAATACACAAAAACCTACCAATTCCAATACCTCATTTTCCTTTTATTTTTTACCCCAAAATCTAATCGATATGTTTATAATCAAAAACGCACACTATTTTTCTTTCTACCCTATACTGAACACCTGAGTCGAAACTCAGTTTAAATTAACAAACGCCATACCTACCTAAGCATATGAAGACTTATCATGTATATACCACCTCACAACTTTTTTCAAGGCTCATTCAACACAGCGTTCACTTCTATATACTGAACTCGTCTTTTAACATTCCATATTGTTCGGCGTTCCCATTAGCTGTTAAAATGTCTATCAGCTTTCACTTCTTTACACGTCTTTTATGGAACGTGTAAAGAAGTGAAAGCTGATAGACATTTTAACAGCTAATGGGAACGCCGAGCAATATGGAATGTTAAAAGACGAGTTCAGTATATAGAAGTGAACGCTGTGTTGAATGAGCCTTGAAAAAAGTTGTGAGGTGGTATATACATGATAAGTCTTCATATGCTTAGGTAGGTATGGCGTTTGTTAATTTAAACTGAGTTTCGACTCAGGTGTTCAGTATAGGGTAGAAAGAAAAATAGTGTGCGTTTTTGATTATAAACATATCGATTAGATTTTGGGGTAAAAAATAAAAGGAAAATGAGGTATTGGAATTGGTAGGTTTTTGTGTATTTAGGTGTGATCATGAGTGGTCTTATGTGTTTAGAGTTTAAGTAAACAGGGTTAAAGATAGTTTTAACCGTTGATGGTAATTATAAAATCAGGAATGGAGTTTAGTATAAATTTTAAGATAATTGTCTATATGTATTTCAGTGTGAAAGCACATATAAAAGAATTGAAGAATATTAGTCCCTGAGGAAGCCCCCAATGATAGGGGTGAAACGAAGAGATCGTGTATCTTCTTTTGTCGTATTTTCAATAAATTTTGTACATTTTATATATATAGTTTGGCTCTCTAAGATTTGTGTAATTAATGACAAGACTATAGAGAGTTGTATTTATTACCCTTTGTGTAAATTTACTCCATGGCCTTCCCCAGCACATTGCATCTGACCGTGGCCACCAATTCATGGCTAAGTACTCACGCTCCTTATGTAAAAAGTTTGGAGTGCAGTTGGATTTCACTTCTGCTTTCCATCCACAGGGGAACGGTCAAGCTGAATGGATCAATCGGGGGTTGAAGACTTTCATCCGCTCTTGTTGGAAGCCGTCAAGATGACTGGGCACTGCTCTTACCTTGGGTGGAGTTCTCACACAATACACACGTGCACTCTGTTACTGGGACTTCTCCCTTCCAGGTGGTCTTCGGCAAGCAATCCAGACCTCCTTTGCCCTTGCCTCTAGCCATGCCTTCCTCTGCGGCCTAGCTCATGGCTCAACAACTTCATGACTTATGGGACACCACCAATGCTAACCTTCTAAAGGCCGCCAACACAGGGGGTCCTTTCGATGAGGCTGGCCCCAAGATACATTGAACTGTTTTCCGTCAGCGAACGCCTCGGTCCTGTGACTTACCGTTTACGCCTTCCTACCAGTTTGCAGATACATATCTCTTTTTACATATCCCTATTAAAACCATTGGTGCTCTCCTCGTTTCACGCCACTCCACCCAAGATTCCGGAGATCGTCTCTGAAGAAGATCCGGTCTACCAAGTCAAAGAGATTCTGAATGTGCGACGGAATCACAGACGTTGGGAGTATTTGATTTCTTGGGAGGGATTTGGTCCTGAGGAGAACTCCTGGGAACCATCTTCGAATATCCTGGATAAGTCTCTGCTCCAGCACTTTCATCGTACTCACCCCAACAAACTCGGTCCTCCTGTGAGGGGACATAAGGAGGGCTACTGTTGTGGCTCCCAGCCACGGCAGGCCATGTCCAGTCCCCCTACCTCCTCCAATGCGGGCCGGTGCCTCCTCTGGCTGGCGCAGCATGTCCTGCGCCGAGTCCAGCCGACCGTGGCCTCCCTCATGGCTCTGAACGCCGCCATCCTCTTTCCAGCAGCGCTCTCCCTAGGCGCGCACATGAAGGAGATTCCGCCTCTTAAAGGGGCCACGATGGGAAACCTTGGCCCAGCCCCGATGGATGATGTCAGGACTTAGGGGTATTTAAACCCTGCCTCAGTCTCCAGCTCCTTGCCATTGCAACAGGTCGTCTCCTTGGAGTGCTAGTTGTTGTTCCTGACGTTTCCAAGTTCCTGACTGATGAAGCAAGAGGGTAGGCTATCTAAAAAAGCCGTTTGGGCAACAATATGGATTAGAGGTTTCTATAACAGTTATTAAGACATTAGCTCTGTAGAGTTCAAGTTTTTTGCATTGTTGTCAATATTCTTGAAGTGTCTATTTTTCTCCCGATAGTGCACAAAATTAATATGACAACATCAGGCTGTTTTTTGGATTTCTTTTCCAATAGTCGCGGTGCCTACACATACTTTTGGGAGTTCAAAAATATAAGAAGTCTTTTAGCAAGGGCATATGAGAAGGTGCATATGAGAAGTACATATGAGAAGGTGACAGCTCTGTCTATTTTTTACGATGGCAGCCTTGATTCGAGCGGCACAGTTTTGAAATTGAATGTTTTTTCCATTTAAATAGGTCAAAATAGGTGGCACCAAATTTTTTGGACACCAAAAATTATTGGTACACTAAGTATTTACTATTGTTTTCAGTAATTGAACAGAGTTTCTAATATTAAAAATTTTTTTTCATCACGCTACAAATAAGATAAGGGGTCCATCGAGACTTTATTTAAAGATAATTCGTTCATTTCTTGTTAACCACAAAACCTGGTTTACAATATCTAGCCACAAGGTTGTCTCAATAACATTGCATACTTCATATGCTTTTCATTTATTTTCTTCTTATTTATTTATCTATTTATTTCCTCATTTATAATTTTATAGTTTGCCAATTCACTTTTCACTTATTGTATTTTAATTTGTTGTTCCTGCTTATCATTAATTGCAGACCACCAACTTACTAGATTTTTGGTGCAGTCAATCTAATGAGTGTTCACTCATATACATAGTGATCTACTTTATACAGGTAAAAATATGATTTGCTACTGTACTCTTTGTTTTTGATCTTACTGTCGGCTCGATACAGTAAGGCCGCGGTAAAAACAGTGCGGCAGTGTCAGGCGCACCCTTCCTCCCCGCACCCACAGTTCTCTTCACTAACTCCCCGATACTCTCCTCTAATCGCATGCAAATGCATGCCGCGGCTGTGAAGCGTTAGGGAAGGGTTATGCCCGCGCAACCCATTTTACTGTATAGGCGCTGTAACAGCGCCTATACAGTAACCTGGGTGCGCTGGTACCTGTCATTTCAAATGACATTTGAAATGACAGGCACCAGGAAGTGTAAAAAAGTGTAAAAAAGTGTAAAAAACAAAAAACCTGTGTGTTATATAAAAAAATGTTAAATACCTGTCGGAGGGCCGTGGTTCCAGGCGGCCGGTGGGCGGCGGGCAGCCATCAGCGGCATCCGGTAGTCCCTTCTCCCGATTTCGCACGGGCGGGTCGGCAGCGGGGGGGGGGGGGGGGCGCCATCAGCGGCATCCGGTAGTCCCTTCTCCCGATTTCGCACGGGCGGGTCGGCAGCGGGGGGGGGGGGGGGGGCGCCATCAGCGGCATCCGGTAATCCCTTCTCCCGATTTCGCACGGGCGGGTCGGCAGCGGTGGGGGGGGGAGGGGCGGGCAGCCATCAGCGGCATCCGGTAGTCCCTTCTCCCGATTTCGCACGGGCGGGTCGGCAGCGGGCAGCCATCAGCGGCATCCGGTAGTCCCTTCTCCCGATTTCGCACGGGCGGGTCGGCAGTGGGGGGGGGGGGAGCGGGCAGCCATCAGCGGCATCCGGTAGTCCCTTCTCCCGATTTCGCACGGGCGGGTCGGCAGCGGGGGGGGGGGGGGGGGGGGGGGCAGCGGGAGGGCGGCAGCAGGATCCGGGAGCGGCGGGTAGGCAGCAGCGGGGGCCGGGGGGCAGCGGCAGCAGGATCCAGCGTGTTCGATCGGGCAGGCAGGTAGGTGGCAAAATAAAGATGGCCGCCTGCACGGGAAAAGCGTGCAATTGGCCGCTGAAGACGTGACGTCACACCCCGTGACGCCAAACGTCGTGACGTCACATCTTCAGCGGCCAATTGCATGCTTTTCCCGTGCAGGCGGCCATCTTTATTTTGCCACCTACCTGCCTGCCCGATCGAACACGCTGGATCCTGCTGCCGCTGCCCCCCGGACCCCGCTGCTGCCTACCCACCGCTCCCGGATCCTGCTGCCGCCCCCCCCCGCTGCCGACCCGCCCGTGCGAAATCGGGAGAAGGGACTACCGGATGCTGCTGATGGCTGCCCGCCCGTGCGAAATCGGGAGAAGGGACTACCGGATGCCGCTGATGGCTGCCCGCCCCCCCCCCCCCCCCCCCCGCTGCTGACCCGCCCGTGCGAAATCGGGAGAAGGGACTACCGGATGCCGCTGATGGCTGCCCGCTGCCGACCCGCCCGTGCGAAATCGGGAGAAGGGACTACCGGATGCCGCTGATGGCTGCCCGCCCCCCCCCCCCCCCCCCCCCCCCCCCGCTGCCGATCCGCCCGTGCGAAATCGGGAGAAGGGACTACCGGATGCCGCTGATGGCTGCCCGCCGCCCACCGGCCGCCTGGACCCACGGCCCTCCGACAGGTATTTAACATTTTTTTATTTTTTATATAACACACAGGTTTTTTGTTTTTTACACTTTTTTACACTTCCTGGTGCCTGTCATTTCAAATGTCATTTGAAATGACAGGTACCAGCGCACCCAGGTTTTTTGTTTTTTACACTTTTACACTTACCGTAGCAGGCCCGAGCCTTGCTACTTTTTCGTTTGTTTTTTTTTTTGCTTCGGGAGGAGGGGACCGGACGGGACCAGGGCGGGTAAGCAATGTTTTTACACTACACTACACTACACTAACTCCTACTAGGGGGAGGCGATAAACTAGCAGGTTAAGGCCGCGGCAGAACAGCGGGTTACGGAGGAGATAATATTAGCGCCCGTTACAGTATCGCAGTGGAATAGCTAATTCCTTCATTATACAGCTTTTTCGTTCATTTACATGCTGGGTGCGGAAAGGGTTTAGGAAAGGGTTTAGGAAGCGCTAAGGACGCGTGAAACTGGAGACTATATCGCTGAATGGCCTTACTCGTCTGTATTGTGCGCTCCCAGCACGTTACAGACGGGGAATCTTTAACTCAATGTTACTGTATCGCCCTGTGTGTTTTTTATGTTTTGATTTTATTACAAGTGTTATTTATGATTTTTCAGTTTTAAGTGGTACCTTGTTTATAATTTATTAATATTTTAATGTTACACTTTTATTCACGTTTTATTTATTTACATATGTCCTATATTGTTTACATTGTTTATTTATTGTTTTTAGCCCCTGAGGCAGCCCCCGAGTGGGGCGAAACTCGGTCTGAATCGGGCATATGTGCAAAATTAAGTCTCCATTCAAATAAAGCTCAAACTTGGACTATTCTTTGGTTTCCAAGTTCCTGTCTTCAGTTCCTGATCCTGATCCTGGTTCCATTCCTGTTCCTGCTCCAGTCCTTGGTTCCTGTGTCCAGTCCTACGTTCCAGTTCCTGCTTTCCTGCCCATATCTCTGTTCCTGATTCTGGTCCTTTCCTCGTCCTCCAGTTCCTGTGCTTCCCTCCTCGGTTTGATCTCCTGTTTTGACCTCAGCTTGCTTCCTCGTCTCTGCTTGTCTGCTGCCCATCTTGATCCTTGGCCCGGTTTCTCATCTCTGCCTGCTTGCTGCCTGCCCTGGATCTTCGGATTGGACTCTCATTCTGCACCTCTGTTGCCAGCCCTGACCCAGACCTCTGACCTTGCCTTGCCTACTGTCATTTCTGTTCTTGTCAAGGCGACCTGCACCTAAGACCTGCCGGCCTCGGTACCCAAGGGCTCAACCTGCAGTATAGGTGAAGCTCCAGCTGGGTTGTCCTCACCTGTACTATCAGCCAGTAATGAGATCCATTGGGGGCCATCCCTCAGTGGTAGTACCAACCCTCATCCTGTTCCAAGGGTCCACAGTTCTAACAATGCTCGTTCAGTGTGAGTGATTGTGTTAGGGGTTTCAAACATTTTCATTGTCTAAAAGTCTCTTGTCATTGGTAGCATTAGAAGGTAATGGGGAAGATCAGAATAAAAATCTTTCCCCCTTACCTTCCAATGTCTAAAAGTCTCTTGTCATTGGTAGCATTAGAAGGTAATGGGGAAAGATTTTTATTCTGATCTTCCCCATTACCTTCTAATGCTACCAATGACAAGAGACTTTTAGACATTGGAATTTTAAATGTTAGGGTCAAACCAAATTGGGTAAGTAAATCGCGCCCTAGCAAATTTACAGGGCAATGTTCAGCGATTAAAAATTTGACTGATGCCTCCCTCTTACCATTTGTAGTTTCAATAATTACTGGGGTTAATTCAGTCAAATGTTTTTCACTTGGTTTTCCATCAAAACCAATAGTAGTATTTGTATCTAAAGATTTTTTTACAGCATTAGGTGTTACACAAATAACAGATGACGTAGCACCTGTGTCAATCAGAAATTGCATTGGAACCTTTTGAGGACCTACTAATAATTGAACAAATGGTTCAGATGTTTGCAAAAACACAGTGTCACCCTGTACCACTCCCTCGCCCCCTGCATTATGTCAATAATTATTTGGTCTCCATACTGGGAATTGTGACTCAGGTGCCTGACCAACCTGCTGTGTATCTTGTGCCGGTAGTGGAGGCAAGGGCAAGTCTTGTTGTGTATAGTCCACGGCCCTGGGGCGTCGACATTCATTCGCATAATGTCCAAATGACTGACAATTCCAACACTGCACTTGTGCTCGCCTGTCTGGGGAAGGTCTATTCATAATACCTGGTGCAGGACCTCTTCCACCCCTTCCCCTTCTCATCCCTCTACCTCGGGGAAAATATCCTCCCTGGTACATTCCACCAGGTGGGAAAGGAGTGAGACCTCGTATAACATAACAGTCCTGAATATCTATACCTTGTAGGCTTTCAGCAGTCTGGTTTAACTGGGATTTTTTATTCTTTTTCTCCTCTAATTCTGCTATCTGTAACGTCATCAATTTGTTAGCTATTTTTTGTTGTTCCTTATGCGGTGTATTCAACATTTTAGCATGAACAGAGGCAAAATGCAACAACGTTGCTCGTACCTCAGGCCATGGCTTTGTGGACAGAGCTACAACATTGTTCAAATTTGTCTGCATATTCACTGGTAAAGTAGCATAGAATAAATGCAAAAACACAGGAATGTTAGGCTGGACATCAGCATCTTGTCCAGTTTGTGCTTTATATATGTCCATACATTTCGTCAAATGCATTGAAAAATCACCACTACCATCCCATTTACCTGCTGTTATAGCTGTAAAGTCAATTGTAGTTGGGTATAAAGTATCCAAAGCCTTCGCTAGATTTATTCTATCTCGTCCTTGAAACGGGCTTCCATCCACAGCAGGAGTTACTAATCCAGGGCATACACTAACTACAGACAACTGTGCTAGATTTATACCACATGCTGCACAAAGCGCTTTAAAATCACCAATGGCCAGCTGTGTTCCTGCCGTGTTGGTGTCAACAGCTTCTAACCACATTCTAGCTCCTTTATGAATACTCGGTAATTTTTGAACAATTGTACTAATATCAGTAGGGCTATATGGCTTATAGGTTGCCATTGGTAGGTTATGAGCATCTGACCGCACAAATACGGGAAACACACCCTTTTTTGATCGTGTACTATCGTTCACTTCAGAATAAAAATCTTTCAGTAATTGATGCCATACTTCACATCCTTCTTGCATAAATGTATAATCCGAATTCTTTCCAAGGTTAGTGGTAATTAGTGACTGCAATGTGTCTATATCGGCCTCAGTAAATGGTCCCAGCTCAATAACTGGGGACTGCAACCCCACTTCAATAAGTTCCCTTTCTATTGTATCCCACCACTGGGTCCCATACTGTTCCTTCTCTAACACTTTCAATCTGCCATATACCCATTCCATTATTGCATTTGGTTTCCGGTCTTTACAAGGTTTTTTCTTTGTAATGTCTCCTTCTAATTTTCTAGGCAATACTGGAGAATCATCTTTTAGTTGTATCGCATTCAATTGCACTATCCCTTTTATCTCGTAATTTGGTTCATTATGAAAGATTGATGCCCCTTGTTCATGTTGTTTTAATAATACATCTCGATTGGGATGTGCTGGAGCACTTGGTGTCACATCATGTAATGACTTGTACCCAACCGGGGTTGGCATTTGCCAGTCACTCTCTTTCTCTGGCTTTCATCTCAGCATACAAGTAGTTACATAAGGTGGTGGGTGAGGGTCCCGAGGACCATCCTCTTGCAACGAGGTGTCCTTCTGTCCTTCCGAGGGTTCCTGATTAAAATCTGCTATCGCTTTGTTTTTACGTTTGATCTCCTTATCTGCATAATATAGATTTGCCGCTACCGAAAACAAATTCCAGACATGCAAATGTTTTTCTAAGCTTGCCTGTTTCTTTCCTTTCTTATCGTTAAGAAATTTATGTAGCGGGAATAACTGACTTCGCTTCAAGGATCCCTCTTCAGGCCATGATAGGAAAGAATCCTTAGCAGCATAAGTCACCCACTTTTTATTAATTTTTCTAATAATCTCTTTTTGAAAGGGGAACTGTTTAATAACATGCTGAATCGCTGTACAATTCTCATCACTATCTACATATAACGTATGGCCTGGAACCCTTTTTAGGGTTACCGTCTGAGGCGAATCATTCTTAGTTGTCATATTTACAATTGCTAAACTAATTCTCCTCTTGATTCGGCGCCTCACGCTTCTTTGCACATAAAATAAAACACAAAACAAGAATGCAAAATATACAATTGCCAGTAGCAATGCACCACAAATATATAACACATATATCCATTCACTTATTATCTCAATCCTGGGTACCCGTTGCACTAAATTCAAACAATTCACTCCAACACTTGGTTTCCCGTTCACGGCTGATCAATCCGAATTAGGGGGAACACCAAGAACGTGAATTATACTTATAATCCAATGTACAAATTCAACCTTACATCCCACTAAAGCAGCCAAACAACTCATGCGGTCCTGCCGCAGTCGCCAGTTTGTTTTAAAAGCTGCCTGCTTGAGGTGGAGGTGAGGTTGAAATAAAGATCCTTAGTCATTAAAATGTAAAATTCATATTTTTAATTTTTTATCTTTTCTTAGTTCATTACTGTGTATAAACAAATGCATACACAGGAAGCAAAATAGCATAGAATATACTTACATTAACGACGCAGCATAAGAGAACAGATAAACAGCTTTGCTTGCTTATTCTTCTTGACTTTACCTTTTATACCTTTTTAATTAGCTGCATAAGCATATTACATTGTTTCAAAGTTCCCTTCCTATGTTCCACTCCTACATTCCTGATCACATTGCTTTTTTCCACATTTGTCAACCTTATCAGGTTTCTGTTCCTCTAACCTTTTCCCTGTTACGCACGTCTCTTTCTTCACAGATTATTTCTGGTCGTGCTCGGGGGTGTAGCCTCACATTCTTTTCCTGTTTACCACTTTTCAGAGTGCAGACGCTTGAAATTGCTCAAGGACCCTTTTTTCCTGCAGTTTCAGCTGTTTTTCTCTGCAAGGGTCATGGTCAGGCTCATCAGGCCTGTTTGAGGCCTGATGCCTTATTCAACCATATTCAACACCCTACAGAGGAGCGGCTTCTCAGATGGCTTGACCTTTGGGTAGATCTCAGTCCTTCATTACAGGCTGCTCAGTTGGGGCACAGGCTCAAGGGGTGGTGCCCCCCGATCTCCTCAATGAGTGTGTGCTGACCACCCTGGGGAACAGGTGATAAGGAGTCACTTGCCTCTCTTTTTTAACAGAGATGGGTCGAGATCATGTCACACCAGTGGGTTCTGGAGGTGATAAGAGATGTCTATGCTCTGTAGTTTCTCAGAATTCTTCAGGATGTTTTCATTGTGTCTCCCTGAAGCTCTCCACAGAAGAGAAGGCAGTGGAATGTACATTGTCAAGACTTCTTGGCCTGCGGGCACTGATCTCAGTGCTCATATCACAAGAAAATATGAGCCGATATTCCATTTAAGAACATAAGAACATAAGAAATTGCCATGCTGGGTCAGACCAAGGGTCCATCAAACCCAGCATCCTGTTTCCAACAGAGGCCAAACCAGGTCACTAGAACCTGGCAAGTACCCAAACATCAAGAAGATCCCATGCTACTGATGCAATTAATAGCAGTGGCTATTAGCTAAGTAAACTAGATTAATAGCAGTTAATGGACTTCTCCTGCAAGAACGTATCCAAACCTTTTTTGAACCCAGCTACACTAACTGAACTAACCACATCCGCTGGCAACAAATTCCAGAGCTTAATTGTGCGTTGAGTGAAAAAGAATTTTCTCTGATTAGTCTTAAATGTGCTACTTGCTAATTTCATGGATGACCCCTTCTATTATGTGAAAATGTAAATAACGGATTCACATCTACTCGTTCAAGACATCTCATGATCTTAAAGACCTCTATCATATCCCCCCTCAGCCGTCTCTTCTCCAAGCTGAACAGCCCCAACTTCTTCAGCCTTTCCTCTTAGGGGAGCTGTTCCATTCTCTTTATCATTTTGGTTGCCTTCTCTGTACTTTCTCCATCACAACTATATCTTTTTGAGGTGCGGCAACCAGAATTGTACACAGTATTCAAGGTGCGGTCTCACCATGGAGCGATACAGAGGCATTATGTCATTTTCCATTTTATTAACCATTCCCTTCTTAATAATTCCTAACATTCTGTTTGCTTTTTTGACTGCTGCAGCACACTGAGCCGACAATTTCAAAATATTATCCACTATGATGCCTAGATCTTTTTCCTGGGTGGTAGCTCCTAATATGGAACCTAACATCGTGTAACTACAGCAAGGGTTATTTTTCCCTATATGCAACACCTTGTTCTTGTCCACATTAAATTTCAACTGCCATTTGGATGCCCAATCTTCCAGTCTTGCAAGGTCCTCCTGTAATGTATCACAATCTGCTTGTGATTTAACTACTCTGTGTTGCAGACTAGATGGTGGACCCTTGGGCCGGCCTGGCAGAACCGAGGGTCTGCTGGAGAATATAGGCCAAGAGGCGGAACTATGGCTAGAGGCCAAGTGAAATCTTCACCGTGGAGATCCGAGATCCCCCCAGGAGGAGCCCGTGAGGATCCAGACTGCTGGGACTTAGTTGGCGACAGCGAAGTACTGGAGAGAAGAAAACTTCACCCTGGAATCCCAAGATCCCCCCAGGAGGAGCCTGTGAGGACCAGGATCGCTGGGACTTAGGCGACAGCAGCGAAGAAGTGGAGAGATGATAAGACGATCCAGAAGTCGAGGCAGGCGGCCGACACGGGAAGTCAGGAGCAGGCCGGAGTCAGGAACCAGAGAATCAAACCTAGGACTGGAGCAGGAACAGCAGGAGCGGATACAGGAATAGCAGGAGCGGACTCAGGAACAGGAGCGGATTCAGGAACAGCAGGAGTGGATCCAGGAACAGCAGGATTGGATTCATGAACAGCAGGAGTGGATTCAGGAACAGCTGGACACAACTTGACACTCACATGGAGAGACCTCGTTGCAAGGCAGTTCTGTGGAGGCAGTTGCCGGCTTAAATACTCTGCTGGCGTCTGACTTATTCTGGGGGCTGTCCAGTACTTCCGGTTGCTGGACCTTTAAAGGGTTCCCCCTCGCGTGCGCGCTGCAATGTGGCCTAGCAGGCCTGGACCACGGCGGTTCCCGACGCGGCTTAGAGTGGGGGAGGCGAGGTAAGGACCCGGTTGCTAGCCTAGCGACTGGGACCGCAACAGTACCCCCTCCCTTACGCCCCCTCTTCAAAGGACCTGGTTTATCGGGGTGATCCATGTGGAACTGCTGCAGGAGAGACTTGTCTAGGATGTTGCGAGCAGGCTCCTAGGGGTTGTCCTCAGCACCACATTCCTCCCAAGCCAGCAAGTATTGCCAGTGTTGGCTGAAGAAACGAATGTCCAGAACCTCTCGAACTTGGTATGTGGGATCATTGGCTGTAGGGGTTGCTACCGTATCCGGTGGTCTTCAATGAAACCGGGAGAGAAGTACTGGTTTCAGAAGGGACACCTGAAATACGTTGTGGATGCGTAGCGTGGTAGGCAAGCATAGGCGATAGGATACCATCCCAATTCATTCAGCTACTCGGAAGGGTCCACAATACTTGGGTGCTAGTTTCCTAGAAGGCAGCCTCAAGTGGATATTTTTTATGCTGAGCCTGACACGGTCTCCTGGAAAGAACGTGGGTGCTGGTTGACGATGACGGTCTACATGCTTCTTAGCAGTTAGGGCTACAGAAGTGAGTTTATGTTGAATGGAATTCCAGTGTCCATGCAACTGCTGAGCTGATAGCTGGGCTGCAGGTGATGATACTGACACTGGCACAGATAGTGGCGGTTTAAGCTGTTTTCCGTAAACTGTTTGAAAGGGAGATTTCCCAGTAGCTGAATGGATCTGGTTGTTATAGGAAAACTCGGCCCAAGGCAAAACTCCACCCAGTTGTCTTGTTTGTCATTGGTAAAAGTTCGAAGGAATGTCTTCAGGGAGCGATTCATATGCTCTGTTTGCCCGTTGCTTTGGGGGTGAAATGCCATGGAAAAGCTGAGTTGTACTTCAAATGTTTTACATAGAGCCCTCCAGTACCGGGTCGTAAACTGCGGACCTCGGTCCGAGACAATGTCTTGCAGAATCCATGGATGCAGAAGATATGTTGCGCAAACAGTAGTGCCAGTTCTGGTGCTGACGGTAATTTGGCTAAGGGCACAAAATGAGCCATTTTATAAAAGCGGTCTACAGTGACCCAGATGACCATCTTCCCCTTGGAAGGCGGCAAATCAACCACAAAGTCTGTGGCTATATGAGTCCACGGTTCAGTAGGAACCGGCAGCGGTTGCAATAAACCCCAAGGGGGGGCCGATCCGTGGTTTCTGTCTGGCACACGTGGGACAGGAATTCACATGAGAACATCTCGTCGTATGTTTGGACACCAATAATAGCGGGTTATCAAGTCTAGCGTTCTGTCCCGACCGGCGTGTCCAAGGGACAAAGAATCGTGGGCCCAGCTCAGAACTTTCCTTCGGAGTCGCTTAGGAACTATAGTCTTCCTTGGTGAGACTACCGTCACCACTGCCAAGCTGATCCTTGCGGGGTCTAGTATGTATTGAGGACCCTCTTCTTCCTCCTCTCCCTGAGAGGTGCGTGAAAGAGCGTCTGCCCAGACATTCTTTGCTGCTGGATGATAGCGAAGAGTGAAGTCAAATCGATTAAAGAAGAGGGACCATCTGGCTTGTCTGGGGTTCAACTGCTGTGCGTGACATAGAAATTCTAGGTTCTTATGGTCGGTGTAGACAGTGACTGGGTGAATCGTGCCCGCAAGCCATTGCCTCACTCCTCAAAGGCTAACTTGATTGCCAAGAGTTCCTTGTCCCCAATGCTGTAATTGCACTCGGCTGGAGAGAGCTTCTTAGAGAAATAAGAGCATGGAAGCAACTTGCCCGAATCCGAGTGCTGGCTGAGTATTGCTTCTACTGCGATGCTGGACTCATCTACCTCTACTATAAAGGGGCATTGTGGATCCGGGTGGTACAAGCAAGTGTCCATCAAAAAGGCCTGTTTTAACTCTTCAAAGGCCCAGCAGGCTGCTTCAGGCCAATCCTTAGCATCCGCCCCTTTACGTGTCAAAGCTGTAAGAGGAGCTACCTTCTGCGAATAGTGTGGAATGAAATGTCTATAGAAGTTTGCGAATCTGAGAAATCGCTGCAGAGCTTTCACCCCTGTGGGACGAGGCCAGTTGGTGATCAGGGATACCTTCTCGGGGTCCATTTAAAATCCAGTCGCTGATACGATGTACTCCAGGAAGGGGAGCGACTCGCACTGAAACATACACTTCTCGAGTTTACCGTACAGATGATTGTCCTTCAAACTTGCAACACCTGTTTTACATGCCGCCGATGGGACTGCAGATCCCGGGAGTAGATCAGGACATCATCTAGATACACTATGACATATGAGTGCAACATCTCTCTTAATACCTCGTTCATGAAGTTTTGGAAGACTGCCGGAGCATTACATAACCCAAATGGCATTACCAGGTATTCATAATGCCCGTCTCTTGTGTTAAAGGCAGTCTTCCATTCGTCTCCAGGACGGTTACGAACTAAATTGTAAGCCCCTTGCAGATGGAGTTTAGTAAAGACTTTAGCTACCTGTAATCTGTCCAAGAGCTCCGGAATCAATGGAAGCGGGTAGCGGTCTCGTTTAGTAATGGCATTCAAGCCTCTGTAGTCGATGTATGGTCTGAGGGTACCATCCTTCTTCCCCATGAAGAAAAATCCCGCTCCAGCTGGGGATTGAGAAGGTCGGATAAATCCCTTAGCGAGGTTTTCAGAAATGTATTCAGACATTGCGCGTGTCTCTGGTAGGGATAGCGGATATACCCTGCCATGCAGCGGCGTGGTGCCAGGCAGTAAGTCTATAGCGCAATCTAAGGGTCGGTGACATGGCAGAATCTGCGCTTTCCTTTTCGAGAAGACCTCTGTGAACTCCTGGTAAAGTGTGGAAGGTAATACAGCAGTGTTTAGCAGCGGCACCATGGGTGATCTTGGTACCTTGAGGCAGTTGGCGAAGCAAAAGGGACTCCACTGGGCAATTTGAAGAGAGTCCCAATGAATTATGGGGGAGTGTTGCTGTAACCACAGCAACCCCAGTACTACAGGATGCACTGCTTTTTCCAGGATTAAGAAGGATATCTCCTCTGAGTGCAGTGCTCCTGTCCGGAGAGTCAAGGGCACCGTGGTGTTGGAGATACTCCCAGGAAGGACAGTCCCACGGATAGACGTAATGCATAGTGAGGGGCTTCGCGGGACTGTAGGAAGCTGTAGTTGTTGCACCAGATCGGATAAAATGAAATTTCCACCCGCTCCAGAGTAAATAAAGGCCAAAGTGTGGAAAGACCCTCCTGGGTACTCCAACGTCACCGGGACAGACATTGAGGAGCAGAATTAACACAGCCTAAGAGTAGCTCCTCCATACTGCCTAGGCTTTGGCGTTTTCTGGCCGCTCTTTGCTCTTTTACAAGAGTGCGGAATTCAATAGCATAGTCTGCCAGGGACCGAGATCCCTGTCTTAGCTGTAACAGCTCTGACGTTGCTGTGGGCAGGCGTGCGGGCTCATCGAAGGCCTGTTTGAAATGAAGAACAAACTACTGTAAGTCGTGCAACAATGGGTCCTGTCCCTCCCACATTGGTGAGGGATCGGACGAGAATTGGCCTGGGAGTACAAAAACCTGATGTAGCATTGATTCAGGAATTCTCTGCAACCCTTGGCATCCCCCGCATAATGGGGCGGAGCAGGAAGCTGAGTGGGTGTAGTTATGTTTACAGCAGGAACTGGAGGTGGCGCCTGTGGAACCTCAGGCGGGGTGGCATCCAGCCGATTCGCCAATCGCTCAATGGTGGCAGCAAGGACGAAGAGGCAATGTTGCTGCTGCTGCAGTTGCTGGGCCATTCCGGGAATGGCTTGCAATCCAGGCATGTCCGCCGGGTCCATGGCCTTGCAAACTGTTGCGAACTGGACGGTGGACCCTTGGGCCGGCCTGGTGGAACAGAGGCTCCGCTGGAGAAGATAGGCCAGGAGGCGGAACTATGGCTGGAGGCCAAGTGAATTCTTCAGCCTGGAGATCCGAGATCCCCCCAGGAGGAGCCCATGAGGATCCGGACCGCTGGGACTTAGGTGGGGGCAGCAAAGTAGTGGAGAGAAGAAAACTTCACCCTGGAAGTCCAAGATCCCCCCAGGAGGAGCCTGTGAGGACCAGGACCGCTGGGACTTAGGCGACGGCACTGAAGAAGTGGAGAGATGATAAGACGATCCAGAAGTCGAGGCGGGTGGCAGACACGGGCATTCAGGAGCAGGCTGGAGTCAGGAACCAGAGAATCAAACCTAGGACTGGAGCAGGAGCAGCAGGAGTGGATCCAGGAACAGCAGGAGCAGATTCAGGAACAGCAGGAGCGGATTCAGGAACAGCTGGACGCAACTTGACACATGGAGAGACCTCGTTGCAAGGCAGTTCTGTGGAGGCAGACGCCGGCTTAAATACTCTGTCGGCGTCTGATGTCATTCTGGGGGCTGTCCAGCACTTCCGGGCGCTGGACCTTGTACCGGGGGCGGAGTCACGATCGGGCCTCGGCGGCGTCTCCCTCGTGGAGACGCCGCTGCAACACGGCCTAGCAGGCCCGGACCACGGCGGTTCCCGACGCGGCTCAGAGCGGGGGAGGTGAGGTAAGGACCCGGTCGCTAGCCTAGCGACCGGGACCGCAACACTCTGAATAATTTTGTATCATCCGCAAATTTGACAATCTCACTCGTCGTATTCCATTCCAGATCATTTATATATATATTGAAAAGCACCGGTCCAAGTACAGATCCCTAAGGCACTCCACTGTTTACTCTTTTCCACTGAGAAAATTGACCATTTAATCCTACTCTCTGTTTCCTGTCTTTTAAACAGTTTGTAATCCACAAAAGGACATCTCCTCCTATCCCATGGCTTTTTAGTTTTCTTAGAAGCCTCTCATGAGGGACTTTGTCAAATGCCTTCTGAAAATCCAAATACACTACATCTACTGGTTCACTTTTATCCACATGTTTATTAACCCCTTCAAAAAAATGAAGCAGATTTGTTAGGCAAGACTTCCCATGAGTAAATCCATTGTGTCTGAGAAGGAGAGTTCCTTTCACCTCATCCTGGATCTCAAGGTAGTCAACAGGCTTTTGAGAATGATTCGTTCCTGCATGGAAACCTTATGCTCACTGATAATGGCAGTATAGTCGGCAGAGTTTCTTATGTCTCTGGATTGTCAGAGGCATATCTGCATATTCCCATCCGGCTGGTGCATCAACGTTTTTCTGCGGCATTATCAGTTTCAAGCGCTCCCTTTGGTTTGGCCACCATGCCCAGGTTAATCCACCTTCCTGCCCTGGGTGTCTGCATCTCTGGGAATTACTGGTATCAGATTCAGTCCCTAGATTAGTGATATTACACTCCTTGTCTGAACTCAATATTTTCCTGTTAACTGAGCTTTTGAATGGTTGTCTATTAATAGTTATGTTCATGTATTGTTTAGATGTCCACAGTTGGCTTTTTCAGAGAATACTGGTGAGCTGATGTCAGTGCAGGGGTATATATACCACTACGTCAGCTTTGCTCTGTCTCCATCTGTTTGTAGAGGTGCATAACCCACTGGTGTGGATTAACCTGTCTTCATTAAAGAAAAGGAAATTATCAGGTAAGTAGTCATTTTTCCTTCCTTATTCATTTAATTTGTTCATTCATTTGCCATTAAAGTTAATGGGGAAAGTAGTGCAGCTTATTTTGGGCTCCAGAATTGGGGTTTTCTAATCATTTCTAATGAAACTTGTGGGAAGACATCATCAGAAGAGGGAAAGAACTGTAAGACATCTAAACTGTGGCACAGTGGCTCCAAAAGGGTCCTAAAGCATTCTAAAGGGGCAAAGGGGTCCCAATAATTGCAGGAGCTCTCCAATGCATCATCATAACAACAAAAAAGTAACAAAACGGGGTAGGAACACCTTCAAAAGAAGGTACCAATAACAGTGGCATGAACCCTCAAAGGCAGCACAAGAGGCAAAGTGACACCAAAAGTGACATCAGTATTGTAAGGCAACATAAAATGAAGCATAAAATGTGGCAGGAAAAAACCCAAGGCACCAATATTTCCTAACACGTGAAAAGCTGAGAGAGACAAAGAGCGGGACAGCTTCCGATATCTGGTAGATATTATTTTTATTTTTAGCATATGAGAACCTGTAATAAACTAATTGCTATTGTTTCTAAATTGGCATATGTATTAGAAATGCATTAGTTAAATAAAAATGTCATTAGTTGATATATATCTAATATTAATATTATCTGTCACCATATTAATGTTTTTCACACTGATTGTAGTGTATAGTCTGATAAAAATAAGGTTTGAACATAGAAATGTTTCTTAGAATCATTTAGAGATTTTAATATTGATATTTTTTCTTTATCTGAAATAAAGAAAATATTTTACTACATATTGTCTGGTTTTATTCTAGTGCATGCTGTGTTGCATTAATTATTGGTTAATATAGTTCTGTAGTAAAAAGAAAACACATCTCTGAAATCAAATAATAAACATTTTGTCTATAAGGCAAGAAGGGTAGAAAAAGGAGACAGGAAAAGTGTTTTCATCCAAGCAGGATCCCCTGGTAAAAACTTTTAATTCTGCTAGTGGTGACCCCAATACTTTAATCTCTCTTATTTTACATGGCACCCCAGATGGTTAAATTTACTTTAGAATTTTGAAGTGTTGGCCAGAGAATATTTGAATTTGGATTTATTTTCCAGTTTTGTGATTTTGCCTGTTGAAGGTATTTCTGTATTAAGTTCATATGGTTGATCCTTATCATATACTGTCTTCGCAAGAAGCGGCATTCCGTAATTGGATTGAGGCCAATCAGTCCTTTGTTCTTCATTTGCAAATAGATAGTGATTCTTCTCCATGCTTTCACAAGGATGTTTGCCGGTTGAAAATGCTTACTGCACAAGGGAGGCATCAGGGTTTAAATCGCAGGAGTGAAGAGGATTTTATTCCTTTCGCACTGCCTGACTGTCAGATGCGATTTCCAGCACCTGAGAAACCTCCAGGGGTGTCCGGGGCTGTAGCTAAAGCTGAGCGCCCACTCCCTTCTTCTCAGAAGAAGCCTGCTAAACATGCCATTCACCATGGCAGCGCTGGCACCACGACTCAACCCTCTGTGGCTCCAGAGTAAGGAGCGAGGCGATTTATTTGTAGGTATGATGGATTCTGGTACTTCAATTAATATTTTGACGAGAGACTGGGACACTATTCAGTACTTAAATGAGGATGTTACAATTACTATGTTTGCAGGAAAGCAGTCTCAGGCTCCCTTAGCAACCATAGAGATATTTTCCCCTTACTTCAAAGGGTCTCACACCATAAAAGTGGCGTGTTTATTTGATGATGAGGATCAGTTTGCAGTTTATTTCACACAGGCTAATGTCCCTGTCTTGCCGTCTTTGATGAGGGAGGTTCCGTCGTATGGCTTTGAGGCTGTAAAAGCTTAAATTTCACCTCAGCTCAAATCCTTGGTAGGGAAAGCTGAGCTGGAAAAGAGATTTACTGAATAGCTTAAGTTAGGGGTTGTTCAGCTCTACCATATACACACAGGTTTGGTGCAAATCCCTAAATGAATAGAGATTGTATTAACTAAGCCTTTCAGTCCCCAAAAGCAGTATCCTGTACATAAAAAATTCTGGGATGACCTGGATGTTATTACTTCTCAGAAGGTGGCTCAAGGGGTTTTGATTGAGAAATATTCTGAATTTATGGTCATTGACTATCGGGTCCTTAATAGAGATGTGCTTCGTTTTTTCCTGCCGGGTCGTTTTTTGACTCGGATACTTCGTGGTAAATTTCGGGTTTCCTCGTCTCGTTTTTCGAAAAAACGAAATGAGGAAACCCGAAACCGGGCCAAAAAACGAAACGGCAAAGGAATCTTTAAAAAAATCCACCCCAAGCATTTAAAATTCTTTTTTTACATATCTATCACTACCACCACCCCCCCCCCCCATCCCGATCCCTCCCCAAGACTTACAAAGTAGATCCCTGGTAGTCCAGCAGGGTCCCGGGATCCATTTGCCCTCCTCCGTGCCCATGTTTCTGCAGCCATGCTCTTTAAAATGGTGACGCGCAGCCTCTGAACACCATGTCACAGGGGCTACCGGCGCCATTGGTCAGCCCCTGTCACATGGCCATCGGCGCCATCTTGTGCTCCTGTCATGTGACTGGAGCTGACCAATGGCGCCGAAAGCCTCTGTGACATAATATGGGCAAAGGCTATCGGCGCCATTTTGATTACTGGCAGCCGACAACGAAATGGCTCCCGGACCCCCGCTGGACCCCCAGAGATTATTGGCAAGCCTTGGGGGGGTCAGAAGGGGGGCTCCTGACCCCCCCAAGGCTTGCCAATAATCTCTGGGGGTCCAGCGGAGGTCCGGGAGCCATTTCGTTGTCGGCTGCCAGTAATCAAAATGGCGCCGATAGCCTTTGCCCATATTATGTCACAGAGGCTTTCGGCGCCATTGGTCAGCTCCAGTTACATGACAGGAGCACAAGATGGCGCCGATGGCCATGTGACAGGGGCTGACCAATGGCGCCGGTAGCCCCTGTGACATGGTGTTCAGAGGCTGCGCGTCACCATTTTAAAGAGAATGGCTGCAGAAACATGGGCACGGAGGAGGGCAAATGGATCCCGGGACCCCGCTGGACCACCAGGGATCTACTTTGTAAGTCTTGGGGAGGGATCGGGATGGGGGGTGGTGGTGAACTATAGTTAAGGTAAATGTTTGGGGTGGTTTGGGGTGGGTTTTAATTTTAAAAAAAAAAATGTGTGCCCCTCCCCCAGGCAAACCCGAAAACCGAAATTTCCCTGAAAGTCGGGGAAAATTATTTTCGGGTTTCGGGCCTCCGAAAAAAACCCGAAGTAGGAAATTTCGGGCAATTTCCTACTTCGGGCGAACCACGAAGCACATCTCTAGTCCTTAATGCCTCTTCTGAAACAGTGGCAGCGCAGACTATTAATCCTGCTTCTACAATTGATAATTTGCCACGCCCTAGGTGGAAAGCCACCTTGGATTTAGCTAATGGTTTCTGGAATATTCCTATAAGTTCTTAACTTGTAACTGCCTTTACCTTTAGGGGAAAGCAGTATCAATATACCAGGCTCCCTCAGGGTTTTAAAAATTCCCCTGTGTTATTTTCAGCTGCCATTGAAGAACTCCTTCAACGACATAACATTGATAATGCCACTCCATATGTTTATGTTCAGGAATCACAGAGACTGGATGAGAAAGTGGAGAAGATATTGCTGTATAGCCCAAGAACAGTTCTACCGCGGGACTCAGGCTTGTCCATTTCCCGGACGAATAGGGCAAACAGAAACATCATGACCTGGCTGACCACAGTACATGCACAGGCGTTCTTCCTCCTAAATCTTCTCTCTTTAGAAGTCAGGTGATCATGACCAGGTTCCTTCGGTTCCTTCTTCTCCACAGCAGGAGGTGCTGTACCCCATCGCAATGCAGGAGCACTGGTTTGCTTCAACCCAGGTACCTTAGGCCGGAGTTTCTTCACCTTGTCTGGGAGCCGCCAATCAATCTGAGTAGCTAAGGCTATTAATTCTTCCAGTGAGTCAGGTGTCTGACGAGCTGCCAGCTCGTCCTTTACGCGGGTGTCCAGGCCTCTGCAAAAGAGTGTCTTCAGACATCTGGGTTCCCAGCGAAGTTCCACTGCAAGAGTTTTAAATTCGATGGTAAATTCCGCCAGAGATCTGTTGTCTTGCTTCAGGTCCACCAAAGCAAATCCAGCAACAGACATACGAGCAGGGTCATCAAAAATGGATTTAGACAAGTCCATAAATCCTTCTATGTCCTGCAAGATAGGGTCCTTGCGTTCCCACAGGGTAGATGCCCATGATAAGGCTCTCCTATCCAAATAAGACAGAATGTAACTGGTCTTAGAGTGACCTTTGGGAAACAATGAAGGTTGTAAAATGAAATGTAAGCTGCACTGGTTCAAGAAGCCCCGGGTCTTTTGGAGTTCTCTGGAGAATCGAATAGGTACCGCCAGTGGTACAGCTGATTTTAAAGTTACCTCTGGTAAAATACCTTCTTGTATAGAAGCTGTGCCTTGTGCCTTCTGTGTGTGAAGCTGGTGAAAAGCTGCAGTAAGTTTCTCCAAGGTTACTTGCTGTTCTGAGAGGCTTTGACCCAGGCCCGGAATAGCCTGCAAGACAGAAAGGTGAGCCGGGTCCATGGGCTACAGACATCAAATACCTTTAGCTGAATACCCAGGAGTACTGTTTCTCCAAATCCTTTTCTTGAAAGCTGAATTCACTGTAGTTACTGTTTCTCCAATTCTTCTCCAATACTTTTAGCCAGATTCACTGAGTTAGCAATCTGATATAAATCTCCTCCAGGAGAGGGAGGAGTTAGCAATCTGTTGTAAATTTGCTCCCCAGAGGGGCGGAGCTAGCAATCTGCTATCGATCTCCTCCAGGAGAAGGAGTTAGCAATCTGTTACCAATCTGTTGCTAGGAGTTAGCGATCTGTAATAAATCACCCCGCCAAGGGGAGGAGTTGGCAATCTGTTATAAGTCCGCTAGAGAGTTGGCAACCAGTTATGGATCTCTCCGCCAAAGATCATTAACTCCGTAGGCAGAGTTAATGATATGTGGTGGGTTGGCCTCCCACAGAGTGGCAGTCTGTATAATACTGCTCTAGTAGTGTAAGGAATGAACACTCAGTGTAAATTGGTGAATCCCTGGGCCGATATCAGATGACACTACACTCCAGCGGTACTATTGGTGGCCTACTATAAGAAAGGACATGCAAGCTTATGTAGAGTCCTGTCCTACGTGTGCCCATCATAAACCTCCAGCAGGAAGACCGTGGGGACTCTTGCAACTGCTCTCTGTTCTGAGCGAGCCATGGACCCATTTTGCAACAGACTTTATAGTGGATCTGCCCTTCTCCAATGGTACCAACACCATATGGGTCACCGTCAACTGTTTCTCTAAAATGGCCCACTTCGTGGCTCTACCCAATCTCCCTTCTGCACCACAGCTCACTAAGCTGTTCATCCGGCATGTGTTCCAGCTCCACTGCCTCCCCAAGCATATCCTCTCAGACCATGGAGTTCAATTCACCATACGCTTTTGGAGATATGTCTGCAAAAAATTCAACATCTCGTTAGATTTCACCTTGGCTTACCATCCCCAAGCCAATGGGCAAACTGAGAGGACTAATAGAACCTTAAAACAATTCTTGCGGGCCTACATGAGCCTACGGCAGGATGACCAGGCCGACTTCCTTCCATGGGCAGAATTCACACTAAACTCTCATCAGTCCACTTCCACTGGCTCATCTCCTTTCCAGGTGGCCTATGGATGTCAGCCTTTGCCACCATTACCACTTCCTTTGTCCATAGCCTCATCAGCAGCACAGTCCACCGCTCAAGAATTGCATCAATTGTAGCACAAAACACAACAGCTGCTCAAGCAGGCTGCCCAGAGATCGAAGAGGTCCTTTGATGCACATCATCGCGAAGCACCCCAGTTCCAACCTGGTGATAAAGTATGGCTCAGCACCAGGTTTATCCAACTCAAGCTGCCCTCGGCTCTCTTCGCTCCCAGGTATATTGGTCCCTTCCCAGTGCTCCGCCGTCTGGGCCCAGTCACTTAAGACTAGAGATGTGAATCGTGTCCTCGATCGTCTTAACGATCGATTTCGGCTGGGAGGGGGAGGGAATCGTATTGTTGCCGTTTGGGTGTGTAAAGTATCGTGAAAATCGTTAAAATCGTGAGCCGGCACACTAAAACCCCCTAAAACCCACCCCCGACCCTTTAATAGGGATGTGAATCGTGTCCTCGATCGTCTTAACGATCGATTTCGGCTGGGAGGGGGAGGGAATCGTATTGTTGCCGTTTGGGGGGGTAAAATATCGTGAAAAATCGTGAAAAATCGTGAAAAATCGAAAAATCGAAAAATCGAAAAACCGGCGCCTCGCTGAACAACCTCCTGCAGTCGATCTCCTGCCGGCGCCATTTTCCGTACGAAAACGATTTGCGGCGGGAAATCGCTCCCTGACCCCCGCTGGACCTCCAGGAACTTTTGGCCAGCTTGTGGGGGGCCTCCTGACCCCCATGAGACTTGCCAAAAGTCCAGCGGGGGTCCGGAAGGACCTCCTGCCGTCCAATCGTGTTCGTCTATGGCCGCCGCCATTTTTCGGCGCCATTTTGGAAAATGGCGCCGGCTGAAGACAACAAGATTCAGGAGCAGGAGCCCGTTCCGGACCGCTGCCGTTCCGGACCGCCGCTGGACCCGCAGGTTATTTAAGTCATTGGGGGGGGGGGGGGGGTTCGGGAGGGTGGGGGATTTAATTTAAAGGGTCGGGGGTGGGTTTTAGGGGGTTTTAGTGTGCCGGCTCACGATTCTAACGATTTATAACGATAAATCGTTAGAATCTCTATTGTATTGTGTTCCATAACGGTTTAAGACGATATTAAAATTATCGGACGATAATTTTAATCGTCCTAAAACGATTCACATCCCTACCCTTTAAATTAAATCCCCCACCCTCCCGAACCCCCCCCAAATGCCTTAAATTACCTGGGGGTCCAGCGGCACACTAAAACACGGCACACTAAAACACGGCACACTAAAACCCCCTAAAACCCACCCCGACCCTTTAAATTAAATCCCCCACCCTCCCGAACCCCCCCAAATGCCTTAAATTACCTGGGGGTCCAGCGGCACACTAAAACACGGCACACTAAAACACGGCACACTAAAACCCCCTATAACCCACCCGACCCTTTAAATTAAATCCCCCACCCTCCCAAACCCCCCCCCCCAAATGCCTTAAATTACCTGGGGGTCCGTAGCCTTAAATTACCTCCGTAGCGGCGGTCCGTAGCTAAATCGGGGGAAGGGGGAGAGCAGGAAAAGCGGCACACTAAATCGTGTAGTCTTCAGCCGGCGCCATTTTGCAAAATGGCCGCCGCAAAATGGCGGCGGCCATAGACCAAAACGATTCGACGCAGGAGGTCGTTCCGGACCCCCGCTGGACTTTTGGCAAGTCTTGTGGGGGTCAGGAGGCCCCCCCAAGCTGGCCAAAAGTTCCTGGGGGTCCAGCGGGGGTCCGGGAGCGATTTCCTGCCACGAATCGTTTCCGTACGGAAAATGGCGCCGGCAGGAGATCGACTGCAGGAGGTCGTTCAGCGAGGACGGGGGGGGGGGCCTCCTGACCCCCACAAGACTTGCCAAAAGTCCAGCGGGGGTCCGGAACGACCTCCTGCGTCGAATCGTTTTGGTCTATGGCCGCCGCCATTTTGCGGCGGCCATTTTGCAAAATGGCGCCGGCTGAAGACTACACGATTTAGTGTGCCGCTTTTCCTGCTCTCCCCCTTCCCCTGATTTAGCTACGGACCGCCGCTACGGAGGTAATTTAAGGCTACGGACCCCCAGGTAATTTAAGGCATTTGGGGGGGGGGGGTTCGGGAGGGTGGGGGATTTAATTTAAAGGGTCGGGGTGGGTTTTAGGGGGTTTTAGTGTGCCGTGTTTTAGTGTGCCGTGTTTTAGTGTGCCGCTGGACCCCCAGGTAATTTAAGGCATTTGGGGGGGGGTTCGAGAGGGTGGGGGATTTAATTTAAAGGGTCGGGGGTGGGTTTTAGGGGGTTTTAGTGTGCCGGTTTTCCTGCCCTCCCCCTTCCCCCGATTTACGATTTTTTGACGATAAATCGGGGGAATTGGTATTGTATCGTGGCCTAATATTTTTGACGATTTAAAATATATCGGACGATATTTTAAATCGTCAAAAAACGATTCACATCCCTACTTAAGACTCCAGCTGCCTTCCTCGCTTAAGATTCACAATGCCTTCCACATTTCTCTACTAAAACCTTTGGTGCTATCCGGATTTTCTAAAAAACAACCGGACCCTCAACCTCTGTCCTTGAAAGCAGACATCACATATCAAGTCCAAGTTGTTCTGGACATTAGAAAGCGTGGAAGAAAATGGGAATATCTCCTTTCATGGGAGGGCTTTAGGCCTGAGGAGAACAGCTGGGAAACTGCCGCCAATATCCTGGACAAGAATCTCGTTCAGCAGTTCCATGCCAAGCACCCTCGCATACCCAAACCCCTGGGGGGGCCTTAAGAGGGGGGTACTGTTATGATCAGCGGGCACAGCCATCAGGGGCTACTCACATCCTGGACCATCCTGCTTTCCTCCCTGGGCCTGCTCACGGCCGGGGCTAGCCTCTGCCACCACGTACCCCATGGTTTTTTGTGGCAGTTGGGATGCTGCCACCACCCATGCCAACTCCGGGCCTTTCTAAGCGCGTGCGCACCACTGGGCCCTCTTTTGAAGCTGCTACAGCGGGAACCTTGGGAGCGTCCCTCATTGATGATATCATGGGATCTGGGTTCTTAAGCTCCACCTTCGCCCCCATCTAGCCGACTCGGCAATGAGTTCCATTGCTACTCTACTGACTCCAGTCTCCTCGGACCTGTGGTGACTGTCTCGGACCCTTCTTGGACTCTGGACCCCGGCTCAGGTACCCACTCCTCGGGGGCCTGCGTGTGCTCTCTCCAAAGACTTGGTCTCCTGGCTCCCCCCCCCCCCCCCCTCCTCGAGCTAGCCCTGTGCCTTCCAGGAGTTCTACCAGCCGGCTTCCCACTCCTCGGGCTTGCCTCTGGGAACGCTCTTACCACTTGGGAGATCTATCTCTGTGCTCCCCCGCTCCTTGGGGCAGTGCCTATGTTCTACACTTGAGACTGTGCTTCCCCGCTCCTCGGGGCAGCGCCTACGTTCTATACCAGAGACTATCCATGCTTCCATGCTCCTCGAGGTAGCACCTATGTTCTACACCAGAGACTGTCTGTGGCCTATGGATGTCAGCCTTTGCCACCATTACCACTTCCTTTGTCCATAGCCTCATCAGTAGCACAGTCCACCGCTCAAGAATTGCATCAATTGTAGCACAAAACACAACAGCTGCTCAAGCAGGCTGCCCAGAGATCGAAGAGGTCCTTTGATGCACATCATCGCGAAGCACCCCAGTTCCAACCTGGTGATAAAGTATGGCTCAGCACCAGGTTTATCCAACTCAAGCTGCCCTCGGCTCTCTTCGCTCCCAGGTATATTGGTCCCTTCCCGGTGCTCCGCCGTCTGGGCCCAGTCACTTAAGACTCCAGCTGCCTTCCTCGCTTAAGATTCACAATGCCTTCCACATTTCTCTACTAAAACCTTTGGTGCTATCCGGATTTTCTAAAAAACAACCGGATCCTCAACCTCTGTCCTTGAAAGCAGACATCACATATCAAGTCCAAGTTGTTCTGGACATTAGAAAGCGTGGAAGAAAATGGGAATATCTCCTTTCATGGGAGGGCTTTGGGCCTGAGGAGAACAGCTGGGAAACTGCCGCCAATATCCTGGACAAGGATCTCGTTCAGCAGTTCCATGCCAAGCACCCTCGCAAACCCAAACCCCTGGGGGGGCCTTAAGAGGGGGGTACTGTTATGATCAGCGGTCACAGCCATCAGGGGCTACTCACATCCTGGACCATCCTGCTTTCCTCCCTGGGCCTGCTCACGGCCGGGGCTAGCCTCTGCCGCCACGTACCCCATGGTTCTTTGTGGCAGTTGGGATGCTGCCACCACCCATGCCAACTCCGGGCCTTTCTAAGCGCGTGCGCACCACTGGACCCTCTTTTGAATCTGCTACAGCGGGAACCTTGGGAGCGTCCCTCATTGATGATATCATGGGATCTGGGTTCTTAAGCTCCACCTTCGCCCCCATCTAGCCGACTCGGCAATGAGTTCCATTGCTACTCTACTGACTCCCGTCTCCTCGGACCTGTGGTGACTGTCTCTTGGACTCTGGACCCAGGCTCAGGTACCCACTCCTCGGGGGCCTGCGTGTGCTCTCTCCAAAGACCTGGTCTCCTGGCCCCCTCCTCGAGCTAGCCCTGTGCCTTCCAGGAGTTCTACCAGCCGGCTTCCCACTCCTCAGGCTTGCCTCTGGGAACGCTCTTACCACTTGGGAGATCTATCTCTGTGCTCCCCCGCTCCTTGGGGCAGTGCCTATGTTCTACACTTGAGACTGTCTGTGCTTCCCCGCTCCTCGGGGCAGCGCCTACGTTCTATACCAGAGACTATCCATGCTTCCCCGCTCCTCGGGGCAGTGCCTACATTCAAGCACCAGCGATTGCCGGCACTTCCCTGCTCCTCGGTGTTGTCTATGTCATTACCTGGAGCATGGACTTGGGTTGTCTATGTCATTACACGGAGCATGGACTTGGGCTTCCATGCTCCGTGGGTTAGCCTACATCATTACATCAGTACCTTCCTTGCAATGCAGCTCCAACCCTCAGGATTTCCTTTGCAGTATACCTCCTGCACTCCCTGCCTCATGCCTCCTGCTCTTCGGGCCTGCCTAGTGCCACTCTCTCAGAGGTCTCTTCCCAGGTACTGCTCTCCAGCTTAACCTACTTACTGTGGGGTCCCTCTTTGCTGTGTTTCTCACCCTGCTCCTCGGAACCTCCCCACAGATTCTCTCTCAGAGCTCCTGCTGTACCAAGACTTTGCCTCCCGACGGTGTGGACCTGGGGGCTCCTCCCCACAGGTGGTAACAACTCTCACCTTGGGCCAAGGGTCCACGAAACCCACAAACCTTAACAACTACTTCTTAATTAAGCTGATGAAACTGAGGTAAAAGAGAAAAAAATGAGCTGTCCACCTATAAATAGTAGTTCCACAAGGTCATACAGTAAAGCGGTTAGAGAAGAGATGTAAACTTGTCTCTAAAATTGTCTTCTATCTAGTAGTTCAGTAGTATAACCCCCCCCCCCCCCCCCCCATAACTAGAGGGATCTCAAATAAATTTCTTAAGGACAATCAACATATTTGGTTTTCAGAGAAACCATACCAAGCTATGCCAATTAACCTTGTTCTTAGTAAAATATATCTCATGAATATTCATCGTGGCTATCCTGAAATCTAGAGCTGATGGTGGTCCTGGCCATAGCATACTTATTAATTGTTATTCTTTCCTAGTTCTGCTTTGTCTAGAATAGAGCTCATTTACAAAATTTTTCTTACATAATTATTCAACAAAATAAATCCTCTCCCATGTGCATTTCTCCCTTTCTTTGGCCAAATCAAGACATGACTCTGGTGTCTAAATGCAAAATAGTAACTGGAAAGACATTTAATGGTCATGAAATGACATAAATGTTTATTATGAAGGTATGTCAGTAATAACGAAGCAAGGTCCTGGCCAGGAAAGCAATGCCACTTTTGTGTTTCTGTTTCCTCCTGTCAGGAAAGGAAATGACCCCCAAAGACATTTCATATTTCTGCTTCCTCTGTGGGTCTGCATCCTCCTGAGGAAGCAGACACAAGAAATGACACTGGGAATTGTTTACTGACCCAGTCATGTAAGATATTTTTGCACCTCGTTCACAAACTACCTCTGAGATTTCTAACTCATTTTGAGTGCTGAATATTTTAACTTCTTTTCTTCCAAGCCTTATAAAGATGCTGTCTAAAAGACGTCTTTCTCAGAAAGCTTTATTAGTTCAGTTCCATCAAAAATTCATCCTCTCACCAAAGAGAAAGCCCTTTTATTTTATTCACTCACTTGTTTGTATTTTAACCTTGTCACTAAGCCTACTGTATGCAGATCAAGTATACGTTTTCATCAAGACTCATATTCTTCTTTGGTGACTTGCTACAGGGATGTACAAATGATAATACCTTGTGGCCTTTGTTGCTGTTTTCCCTACATTAGACTGATTCCTTTTTTTTTTTCCATTTTTATTCAGTGTACTTTACTGTACTTATCCTACCCTTTTCCCTTTCTTCTCCCTTTTATCCCTCCCCTGATAATTTTGATTTCCCTGAGCCACTAATGACTATTGCAGGAACTTTACTAAATGTGACATAGAAATCTAATGTACAGTCCTACCCAGAGTACATAGCTTTCAAGATTTTGTTTTCTTTAGAGAATGTGAGTGATTTCCATCACAAATCCAGTACCTTGATCTTCAAGTGGAACTCTGCACTTCACTGGCCTGTTCTGTTCTTATACTGTAGCAAAATATTGCCAGCAAGATCCATATTTAATTTCCAGTTATGTTTTCTAACAGTAGTATGTTTCAAATTTTTTCTTTTACATTTTTTTCCTCATTCTTTCCTTTTGAAATACAATTGCTAGCATAAAAGACTATTGCCAAAAAGAAGACATTGCCTTGCACCAGACTTTCCTGCCTCAGTCAAATATTGTTCATTATTTGATGCCAGCAAATTCATTCTGATCCTAGCAATGAAAGTCAAGTGAAATTAGTGGACATTTTTACCATCTCATCATGCATTCCATGTCACTCAAAATCAGAATATTTAAAAATGCTAATAGCAAAGTCATAGGTTCAAGTTTGACAAGAATGCTGGAGGGTATTGTTGAAGAAAGGAGAAGAAGGCACATGACAAAATGAAGAGAAATCTAAATCTAAAGAAAAGGAGAGCAAAGAAGAGGAGGAGAAAAATAATATATTTCATGTATTTCTTGTACTTCAAAGTACTTTACAAACACGGAAATAAAAGGACATCTAGGTTGGAAATGAGGTTGCTCTTCAGTTATACCATGTAATAGCAAAAATTCAGAAAAGGACTTAAGGATAACACCTAATAAAGATTAAGTTTATTTATTTCTATATATAGATTTATTTCTATATATAGAAGACCCAAGCTTTCAATTTCAAAAATACAGACTTTATCAAAATGGGGACATACCTGGAGGAAGAACTAGAAGACTGGGAGAAAATGGGTGAGCTGGAACAGTGGGTCAAATTAAAAGGAACTATCACAAAGGCAACAAATCTATGTGTCAGAAAATTAAACCAAAGTAAGAGGAAAAAGAAAGTGATCTGATTCTCAAAGGAGGTAGTTGAAAAAATAAAGGCAAAAAGAACAGCATTCAAGAAATATAAAAGATACCAAAAAGAGGAACACAGGGAAGAATACCTGATGAATCTGAGGGAGACAAAGAAATAAATCAGGAAAGCAAAGGGTCAAGTGGAAGAAAGGATTGCCAAACAAGTAAAGCAAGGTGATAAAATCTTTTTCAGTTATATCAGAGAAAGAAGGGAGACCGGAAGTGGTATAGTGAAATCGAAATGTGACAAAGAGCTATGTTTGGAGTGACACAAAGAAATGGCAGAAACATTAAACAAATACTTCAGTTCTGGGTTCACTAAAGAGAAGGACTATTGCTGGTAGACAAAACCGTAGTTGGGGATGGGGTAGACAAAACTCTATTTATATAACAGAATGTATGGGAACAGTTAGGCAAACTGAAAGTGGACAAGGCCACGGGGCCAGATGAAGTACATCCCAGGATACTGAGAGAGCTCAGGGATGTGCTGGCGGGTCTGCTTACAGACTGATCAATAGATCCTTGGAAATGGGACAGGTACAGCAGGATTTGAGAAGAGTGGTGGCGGTCCTGATTCACAAGAGTGGTAACAGGGAGGAGGCTGGAAACTACAGGTCAGTTATGCTCACATTGGGGGTGGGAAAATTAATGGAGTCTCTGCTGAAGGAAAGGATAGTGAACTACCTACAATCAGGTGGGTTGCTGGAGCTGAGGCAGCATGGATTCCCCAGGGGAAGGTCCTGTTAGACAAATCTGATTGTTTTTTTGATTGGGTGACTAAAGAATTGGATCAAAAAAGAGCGCTCAATATGATCTACTTGGATTTCAGCCAAGCTTTTGATAGGGTCCCACATAGGAGGCTTGTGAATAAAATGAGAAGCTTGGGAATAAAAGCCAAGGTGGTGGCATGGATAACAAACTGGTTGACCAATAGGAGACAGAATGTAATGGTAAATTAAACCTACTCTGAAGAGAAAACCATGTTAAATGAATTGTCATGTGGATTGGTATTGGGAGTGATATTGCGGAAGGGATAGAAATTAAAGTTTGTCTATTTGCGGATGATATTAAGATCTGAAACAGAATGGACACACCTGAAGGAGTAGATAGAATGAAAAGTGATTTAGTAAAGCTTGAAGAGTGATCAAAGATTTGGCAGCTGGGATTCAATGCCAGGAAGTGCAGAAATAGGCATTTGGGATGTGATAATCCAAATGAGTTGTATGTGATGGGGGGTGAAAGACTAATGTGCACAGTCCAAAAGAGGGATCTTAGCATGATAGTGTCTGGTGTTCTGAAGACGGCAAAGCAATGTGACAAGGCAATAGCAAAAGTCAGAAGAATGCTGGGCTGTATAGAGAGAAGAATAACCAGTAAGAAAAGAGGAGATAATGCCCTTTTTCTGGTCCTTGGTGAGGCCTTACCTGGAGTACTGTATTCAGTTATGGAGCCTGTATTTCAAAAAGGATAGAGACGGGATGAAGGCAGTCCAGAGAAGGATGACAAAAATGAGGTGGGTCCGGGGTCAGTATCGGAAGACTTGAAGAGAGGCTGAAGGATCTATATATGTATACCCTGGAAGAGAGGAGGTGCAGGGAAGATATGATACAAACTTTCAGATACCTGAAAGGTTTTAATGATGTATGAACTATGAACTTTGAACATTTTCTGATGGAAAGGAAACAGTAGAACTAGGGGTCATGAAATGAAACTCCAGGGGAATGACTCAGAACCAACGTCAGGAAATATTTTTTCAAGGAGAGAGTGCTGAATGCCTGGAATGTCTTTCCAGAGGAGGTGGTGAAGACAAGAACAATCAAAAAATTCAATTGGGAATGGGAAAAACACTCTGGATCCCTAAAGTCTAGACGTTGGAAATAAAGAAAAGGGTAGAGGGGGTAACTTGCTGGTGCGGTGGTTGCTACCCTTAACCAGTAAGCCTTGATGCTTTTGATGCAACTGCAGCACTACTCTCAGCTTCAATGGCAAAAGGAAAAGGAGAATTTGATTTAGACAACAACCAATGAGGGCCCCAACTTTTACTATCTGGGGAACTGATAAGCATGGGGGTAACCTGCATGGAGTAGCTGTTGCTACTATTAACAGAAGGCATGGAATGACTACTCTTAACCAATAAGCCTTGATGCTTTTGATGCAACTGCAACATCACTCTATGCTTTTACAGTGGGGAGTGTGGGGGTGGGGGGAGAATAATTGGATTCAGACGACTACTAATGCGAGCCCTGACTTTTACTGTCTGGGAGTACTGATTATGCAGACATAAGGGAAAAAACAGGACTGCTTCTATGGCCAAGTCCATAAGCAAAGCAGGTCAAATAGCACCATCTGAATTTTCAAGAAAGGCTCATTACCCAGTGAAAATGTTGCTAGCATTACATTTTTTTATGGGTTATCATAAGACTTGGGGATAACTGCACAGAGAGGCAGTTGCTATCCTTAAGAGAAACATGGGAACAACCTGTATGGCATGTCAGTTACTACCATAAGAAGCTTGCTGGGCAGACTGGATGGACCATTTGGTCCTTTTCTACCATTATTACTATGTTATGTTACTATAAGAACATAAGAACATATGAATATGCCATACTGTGTCAGACCAAGGATCCATCAAGCCCAGCATCCTGTTTCCAACAGTGGCCAATCCAGGCCATAAGAACCTGGCAAGTGCCCCAAAACTAAGCCTATTCCATGTTACCATTGCTAATGGCAGTGGCTATTCTCTAGGTGAACTTAATAGCAGGTAATGGACTTCTCCTCCAAGAACTTATCCAATCCTTTTTTAAGCACAGCTATACTAACTGCACTAACCACATCCTCTGGCAACAAATTCCAGAGTTTAATTGTGCGTTGAGTAAAAAAGAACTTTCTCCGATTAGTTTTAAATGTGCTACATGCTAACTTCATGGAGTGCCCCCTAGACTTTCTATTATCTGAAAGAGTAAATAACCTATTCACATCTACCCGTTCTAGACCTCTCATGATTTTAAACACCTCTATCATGTCCCCCCTCAGCCGTCTTCTCCAAGCTGAAAAGTCCTAACCTCTTTAGTCTTTCTTCATAGGGGTCGCTGTTGTCCTGCCCTCATAGGGGTAGCTGATGTCCTGCCCTTATCCAGGGTACCTTACAACCTAGGCCTCAAGGTTACTAGCTCTCAGTACAGAGAAAAGTAAAAGCAAGGAGAGCTTTATGTTAGATTAGTTGAAAGCAAGTTTGAAAAAATAATAATTTTTTTTAGTTCTCTCTGGATAATAGACAGTAAGAGGGAATTTTGGATATTGGGGAAAGTTGGTTTCAGAATTAAGAAAAACAATAGAAGAGGCCTTATAGCATGAGGGAACCATTCAGACACTATGAGAAATAGTGAGATGAGTGAAGATCATGACAAGCAGAAAAGCAAAAAATAGTGGTTAGGAGAAGAGCTTTGAATGCATTTGAAGGTAATTACAAGAATGTTAAAGCAACCATCTAACTAGGAATAAAAGTAGAACAGCAAGAAGAGATGACTTATGAGAGTAATGGGGATATACAGGCCTAAAATTTTCAGTTTGGTTGATTTTTTTTCATTAAGAGGATTTTTTTCCCATTATAATTAAAAAAAGAATTGGGTCTAAGGTGACCCTGCCTGGGGCTTCCTGATGCTGAGGCCTAGGCCAAGGTCTAAGAATGGTGCCAAGGCCTAGGCCTGGCACTAAGACTTAGACCTGGGTCACACTCAATATGAGGCCTAGAACTGATGCAGAGGCCTAGGCCCAAGCTGGGCCTAGGCCAGCGACAGGCCTAGGGGCCCTTCCCATCTATAAAGTTCGTTAACTTTGGCCAGTGAGTTTCCTCTCCGTGTCCACTTACCACCTTCCTGGATCAGCTGAAAATGGGCAAGAATGAAACCTAGTCCCTATTGCCTGGGTTCTGGCACTTTAAAAATGGCACCATTCACCTGGGAGGAAGTTCAGAGGGTTTACACTTACATGCAAAAAGCAATGCAGCCATCTGGCTTGCTAAAAAAAAAGACTACATTTCTAAACAATTAGACCTGTCCATGAACAACCCAAGTAAACCTTTTGATCTAGTATAAAAGCTCTCCAAACTGGAAACCCAAATCCTTACCAATACAGAGGGTCACAGACGCCATTTTCACTCCTTTTGGATTTTATTTTTTGTGTTTTATACTTGGGGATCAGGTAGAAGGGGTATGGGATTGGGAAGGTGGGAAGGCGGGAAGGCGGGAAGGCGGGAGGGCGGGAAAAGTCCAGTATCTCAGATCAGGTTATTTCTCAAGGGATCATGATGTGGCAGGCCTATTCATTTTTGTCTTATAGGGGGCCCAAGAACATAGGAACATAAGAACATGCCATACTGGGTCAGACCAAGGGTCCATCAGGCCCAGCATCCTGTTTCCAACAGTGGCCAATCCAGGACATAAGAACCTGGCAAGTACCCAAAAATTAAGTCTATTCCATGTTACAGTTGCTAGTAATAGCGGTGGTTATTATCTAAGTCAACTTAATTAATAGTAGGTAATGGACTTCTCCTCCAAGAACTTATCCAATCCTTTTTTAAACACAGCTATACTAACTGCACTAACCACATCCTTTGGCAACAAATTCTAGAGTTTAATTGTGCGTTGAGTGAAAATGAACTTTCTCCGATTAGTTTTATACTTGGGGACCTTTTTCTCTTCCTCTATTTTCCATCTTGTTCCTTCTCATTCCTGTTACCATGTAACTTTATCCTTCCACGTTCAAAACTGTTATTTACCCCTGTTATCTGTAAACCGATGTGATATGCAAATGAATGTCGGTATATAAAAGTTTTAAATAAATAAATAAATAAATAAATAGAATGTGCCACATACTAACTTTATGGAGTGTCCCCTAGTCTTTCTATTATCCGAAAGAGTAAAAAACCGATTCACATCTACCCATTCTAGACCTCTCATGATTTTAAACACCTCTATCATATCCCCCCTCAGCCGTCTCTTCTCCAAGCTGAAAAGACCTAACCTCTTTAGTCTTTCCTCATAGGGGAGCTGTTCCATTCCCCTTATCATTTTGGTCGCCCTTCTCTGTACCTTCTCCATCGCAATTATATCTTTTTTGAGATGCAGCAACCAGAATTGTCCACAGTATTCAAGGTCTCACCATGGAGCGATACAGAGGCATTATGACATTTTCTGTTTTATTCACCATTCCCTTTCTAATAATTCCCAACATTCTGTTTGCTTTTTTGACTGCCGCAGCACACTGAACCGACGATTTCAATGTGTTATCCACTATGACGCCTAGATCTCTTTCTGGGGTAGTAGCACCTAATATGGAATCTAACATTGTGTAACTATAGCATGGGTTATTTTTCCCTATATGCATCACCTTGCACTTGTCCACATTAAATTTCATCTGCCATTTTGATTCCCAATTTTACAGCCTCAGAAGGTCTTCCTGCAATTTCTCACAATCTGCTTGTGATTTAACTACTCTGAACAATTTTGTATCATCTGCAAATTTGATTACTTCACTCGTCATATTTCTTTCCAGATCATTTATAAATATATTGAAAAGTAAGGGTCCCAATACAGATCCCTGAGGCACTCCACTGCCCACACCCTTCCACTGAGAAAATTGTCCATTTAATCCTACTCTCTGTTTCCTGTCTTTTAGCCAGTTTGTAATCCACGAAAGGACATCACCACCTATCCTATGACTTTTTATTTTTCCTAGAAGCCTCTCATGAGGAACTTTGTCAAATGACTTCTGAAAATCCAAGTATACTACATCTACCGGTTGACAACTTGAGAGTTTTGTCTTGGAACATTGCAGGTTTAGGATCTCTTGTAAAACATGCCAAAATGCTAACATCTCTGCGCAGACACAAGGTGCATATTGCGTGTCTCCAAAAAACGCATTTAATTGACCAAGAACATGGTAAATTGTTAAGAGGTTGGCTGGGACAAGTTTATTATTCCTCTGCCGCTCACAGAAAGGGGGGTGTAGCAATTCTGGTATCAAAAGGGGTAACATTTGTACATCTAAACACGTATAGAGATAACGCATGTCGATATGTGATCATAACAGGGAAACTGTTTGGTTAAGAAGTCACTGTATGCAGTGTGTATGTGCCCAATGTCTATTTGCATGTATTTTTCCAAGAAATCCTAAGATTACTGACCACATTTGGTATTGGTACATTAATGCTAGCCAGGTATTTAAACTGTGTAGTTGATCCAACACTAGACCAGAGATCTAACGAGTACATTCCTAAACTGAGGCATAAAAAAGGTATCTCATATCTGTGTAAACAACTTACTTGACATTTGGCGAGTCTTGTATCCAGAGGAAAGGGATTACACACCCATATCTTGCGCTCACGATTCTATGTCCCAAAACAATTATATTCTCTTTTCGATAGCCCAATTTTCACCGGTCCAAAGAGCTGAGATAGGATCTCCTGAATTCTTAGCCCATTCTATGATATGGGTGGACTTTAAATGCGGGCCCCCCCAAGGTAGGGAAGCACAGGTGGAAATTTCCCACTCATCTTTCGGGGGATGTAGACTTTCAAGCTTTCCTTAAGACCAAATTGAAGGAATATGAGGAACACAACTCTCATCATAAAGATAATCCTTTGTTATATTTGGAAGCAGGGAAGGCAGTGATGAGAGGGGAAATCATAATGTATGTTTTTCGGAAGTCCAAGCGTCTGACCCAACAAATAGTGAAGCTGCAATGGGATTATCAGAAAATTAGAGCCTGGTATTCAGAGTGCCCCTCCACAGCCAACAAACAGTTATTCAGGGATTCCTTATATAATTTATATTGCCATCTCCACCAGAAGACTACGAGATTCTTATTGTATTGATTCCTCTCAAAGACTTTATCATTTTGGTAAATCTGGAAAATTCCTAGCCAATATGGTCAAGGTCAAACAGGGACAAAATTTCATAGACGCCTTGATGGAAAGGGTGGAGAAAAGCAATCCTCAGTGGCAGAGATCTGCAAGATTTTTAGGTCATTTTATAAACAATTATACAAGGAAGAAACAGTTGAGGGGGGAAATTGAGGCAGAAGAACAATTCTTTCAGAGGATAGCTATACCAAGGATGTCAGAACAATAATTGGACTGGATGAATAGACCATTCACTGTTTCTGAAATTTTGGAGGCTATTAAGTCTTGCCCGTTACACAAAGCTCCCAGTCCATATGTATTCCACGCTTTAAAAAAGGTGGAAGGAAGGCAAAACGATTACCGTCATGGTTAAAAGGTGAAGTGAAAGAGGCTATTTTAGCCAAAAAATCATCCTTCAAAAATTGGAAGAAGGATCCATCTGAAGAAAATAGGATAAAACATAAGCATTGTCAAGTTAAGTGTAAAACAATGATAAAACAGGCAAAGAGAGAATTTGAAATGAAGTTGGCCATAGAGGCAAAAACTCATAACAAAAACTTTTAAAAATATATCCAAAGCAAGAAACCTGTGAGGGAGCCGGTTGGACCATTAGATGACCGAGGGGTTAAAGGGGCTCTTAGGGAAGATACTGCCATTGCAGAAAGACTAAATGAATTATTTGCTTCCGTGTTTACTAATGAGGATGTTGGGGAGATACCAGTTCCAGAGATGGTTTTCAGGGGTGATGAGTCAGACGAACTGAACGAAATCACTGTCAGCCTGGAAGATATAGTAGGTCAGATTGACAAACTAAAGAGTAGCAAGTCACCTGGACCAGATGGTATGCATCCTAGGGTACTAAAGGAACTAAAAAATGAAAATTCTGACCTATTAGTTAAAATTTGTAACCTATCATTAAAATCATCCATTGTACCTGAAGACTGGAGGGTGGCCAATGTAACCCAATATTTAAAAAAGGCTCCAGGGGCGATCCGGGTAACTATAGACCAGTGAGCCTAACTTCAGTGCCGGGAAAAATAGTGGGAACTATCCTCAAGATCAAAATTGTAGAGCATATAGAAAGACATGATTTAATGGAACACAGTCAACACGGATTTACCCAAGGGAAGTCTTGCCTAACAAACCTGCTTCATTTTTTTGAAGGGGTTAATAAACATGAGGATAAAGGTGAATTGGTAGATGTAGTGTATTTGGATTTTCAGAAGGCGTTTGACAAAGTCCCTCATGAGAGGCTTCTACGAAAACTAAAAAGTCATGCGGTAGGAGGCGATGTCCTTTCGTGGATTACAAACTGGTTAAAAGACAGGAAACAGAGAGTAGGACTAAATGGTCAATTTTCTCAGTGGAAAAGGGTAAACAGTGGAGTGCCTCAGGAATCTGTACTTGGACCGGTGCTTTTCAATATATATATATAAATGATCTGGAAAGGAATACGACGAGTGACGTTATCAAATTTGCGGATGATACAAAATTATTCAGAGTAGTTAAATCATGAGCAGACTGTGATACATTACAGGAGGACCTTGCAAGACTGGAAGATTGGGCATCCAAATGGCAGATGAAATTTAATGTGGACAAGTGCAAGGTGCTGCATATAGGGAAAAATAACCCTTGCTGTAGTTACACGATGTTAGGTTCCATATTAGGAGCTACCACCCAAGAAAGAGATCTAGGCGTCATAGTAGATAATACTTTGAAATCGTCAGCTCAGTGTGCTGCAGCAGTCAAAAAAGCAAATAGAATGTTAGGAATTATTAGAAAGGGAATGGTTAATAAAACGGAAAATGTTATAATGCCTCTGTATCGCTCCATGGTGAGACCACACCTTGAATACTGTGTACAATTCTGGTCGCCATATCTCAAAATGGATATAGTTGCAATGGAGAAGGTACAGAGAAGGGCAACCAAAATGATAAAGGGGATGGAACAGCTCCCCTAAGAGGAAAGGCAGAAGAGGTTAGGGCTTTTCAGCTTGGAGAAGAGATGGCTGAGGGGGGATATAATACAGGTCTTTAAGATCATGAGAGGTCTTGAACGAGTAGATGTGACTCGGTTATTTACACTTTCGAATAATAGAAGGACTAGGGGGCATTCCATGAAGTTAGCAAGTAGCACATTTAAGACTAATCGGAGAAAATTCTTTTTCACTCAACGCACAATAAAGCTCTGGAATTTGTTGCCAGAGGATGTGGTTAGTGCAGTTAGTGTAGCTGGGTTCAAAAAAGGTTTGGATAAGTTCTTGGAAGAGAAGTCCATTAACTGCTATTAATCAAGTTTACTTAGGGAATAGCCACTGCTATTAATTGCATCAGTAGCATGGGATCTTCTAGGTGTTTGGGTAATTGCCAGGTTCTTGTGGCCTGGTTTGGCCTCTGTTGGAAACAGGATGCTGGGCTTGATGGACCCTTGGTCTGACCCAGCATGGCAATTTCTTATGTTCTTATGTTATGTTCTTATGTCCTGATGGATTAAACAAGGAATTCTATAAGATATTAAGTGGGAGAAGTAAGTTTATCCCTTAGGGAGTTTTTCACCGAGGCCTTACAGCAGGGTGCATTCCCGAGAGATGTCAAATGGGCCTAAATTACTGTTCTTCCCAAGGAGGTGAAAGACCCAACACAGCCTACCTCCTATAGGACTATATCCCTATTAAACTTTAATTGAAATTTTGGTCACCCGTGCCATTCACTCTCACCTGGTAGTCAAATGTTTTGTTTTGCTACCAGGAAGAAAGCTGTCTTGTGCCTCTATAAATAAAGCTTTAAGGGGGATAAAAGTTCCAAATGACTTGCAGGCATTGGTTTTCACATGGAATACTGAGTTGGAGAATCTGATTTCCTACAAATTGATAAAAGATTGTTTTGTACACCTCCATGATGTCTCTGAAAATGTATTATTGCTTGAATCACATTTCAAGTTCTTGCACCGCATGTATGTGCCCACCACCTGGGCCTTTAAAGCTAAGTTAGGTGTCTCTAACCTCTGTATGAAGTGTGGTTTGGCCCCTGCACACTGTATCATAGTTTTTGGGATTGTGTAAAAATATGTAAGTTTTGGCAGGATGTTCTTAGTTTTTTGAGTGGATTGGTACACTATAATGTGCCAAGATCCCCTCTCGTCTATTTGAAAATTTTGAAGAGTTAAATCCCAAAGTAGCGAAAATCCAAAGGAGGTTTTTGCAAAAAGCATTTTTATTAGGGAAGAAATCAATCCTTGATCATTGGATGGTAACAGAGAGTCCATCTTTTGTTTATTGGAAGTTAAAATTACACAAAATGGTGATTTTTAACATATAATGGCCTGCAGAACATTACCAAAAAACTATGCTCTTTTTATGAGGACCTGGCAGGCATATCTCACATCTCTGAATGATAATGCAAGGAATACCATCCTAGTCCTGTGGTAATATTGGAACACAGATCTGATGTCATTTCTGCTGACTAAATATGACTACCAGGAGTATTGCTTCAAAAGATCATTATAGGACTTTCCACTCAAGCTCGATAAGTCATTTCATTGTATTATGTTTTTGTTTTCTCCTGGATCCCAATATATATGGACTAAGGGGAGGGGGAAAGGAGGTGGGATGTGGAGTGGTCTTTAAGGGAATACTAGTTAATTCCATGGTGGTGTAAACATAAATGAAAGTTAAAAAAAAACCCCAAAAAATATTTTCATTGCAACCTTCACACATTTCTGCATATCCCAGGGACCCAGAAAGCATGCTACCACTTACAATTTGGAATATAGCTTCTCATGTTTAGAGAACAGATAAGTGAAAGTAGACAGTGGGACAGGCAATGGGCAAGTTCAGGAGGGAGGAAGAGGCATCTACAAAGAGACAGTCCATTACCTGCTATTAAGTTCACTTAGAGAATAGCCACTGCCATTAGCAATGGTTACATGGAATAGACTTAGTTTTTGGGTACTTGCCAGGTTCTTATGGCCTGGATTGGCCACTGTTGGAAACAGGATGCTGGGCTTGATGGACCCTTGGTCTGACCCAGTATGGCATTTTCTTATGTTCTTATGACAGGTGTGCATGTGTTGCTGTCATTTTTTTAGTGGCAATTAGGGCCTATTTAGTGGGCAAATGACCAGTACTGCTGCTCCACACCCTCTTAGCAGGACTAAGAAGCCAACCTGTAGGGCTGTTCTCTAGGCTCTCCAATCTTCAACCCCCTTCCCCCTTGATCTTACCCTGTATTGCTGGGAGAAGAACAGGAAAGGGTCATAGTGTAGCTTATACAGCAGAACACAGAACACACACACAAAGGGAGGGATTTAGCAATAGAAACTGTTGAGCTCCTGGCTGTGTTGTCTTCCATCTTCTCAGGGTCTCACCCCTGGCCTTGCTGCCTCTGTGACTGATGACTGCACAAATGAGGGTAAAAGGAGGAAAACAGTATTTTCTGGGGATGGTGGAAGGAGAATGATGATGGAGGCTCAGAGTAACCAGTACAGAGAAAATTAGACCTTACAAACTGACAAAACCCAATTCACCTCCTCAGTCCTGTGATCCAGCATTTCATTCCTCCTGCAGCCCTTCTCATACCTGTGCTTATCAAACATGTAAAGAGTGTGAAAAATAGGGTAATAGCATTCTAAAAAGTCCTATTAAGATTCCTCTTAACCCCATGGCTTAAAGAGGGAGTTAGTTGGACCATTAGATGACCGAAGGGTTAAAGGGGCTCTTAGGGAAGATAAGGCAATTGCAGGAAGACTAAATGAATTCTTTGCTTCTGTGCTTACTAATGAAGATACTGGGGAGATACCAGTTCCGGAGATACCAGTTCCGGAGAACTGAACAAAATCACTGTGAACCTAGAAGATGTAGTAGGCCAGATTGACAAACTAGAGTGGCAAATCACCTGGACTGGATGGTATGCACCCCAGGGTTCTGAAGGAACTAAAAAATGAAATTTCACATCTATTAATTAAAATTTGTAACCTATCATTAAAATCACCCATTGTCCCTAAAGACTTGAGAATGGCCAATGTAACCCCAATATTTAAAAAGGGCTCCAGGGGTGAACCAGGAAACCATAGAACAGTGAGCCTGAATTCAGTGCTGGGAAAAATAGTGGAAACTATTCTAAAGATCAAAATCAGAGCATATAGAAAGACATAGTTTAATGGAACACAGTCAGCATGGATTTACCCAAGGGAAGCCTTGCCTCACAAATCTGCTTCATTTTTTTGAAGGGTTTAATAAACATGTGGAAAAGGCGAACCAGTAGATGTAGTGTATTTTGATTTTCAGAAGGTATTTGACATATTCCTCATGAGGGGCTTCTAAGGAAACTAAAAAGTCATGGATTAGGAGGTGGTGATCTTTCCTGGACTACAAATTGGTTGAAAGACAGGAAACAGAGTAGGATTAAAGTGACAATTTTCTCAATGGAAAAGGGAGGAGTGCCCCAAGGATCTGTTCTTGGACAGGTGCTTTTCAATATATTTACAAATGATCTGGAAAGGAATATGAGAAGTGAGGTAATCAAATTTGCAGATGAAAGAAAAGTATTCAGAGTAGTTAAATCACAAGTGGATTGTGATAAATTGCAGGAGGACCTTGCGAGACTGGAATATTGGGCACCCAAATGGCAGATGAAATTTAATGTGGACAAGTGCAAGGTGATGCATATAGAGAAAAATAATCCATGCTGTAGTTACACGATGTTAGGTTCCATAATAGGAGCTACCACTCAGGAAAAAGATCTAGGTGTCATAGTGAATAATACATTGAAATCATCAGCTCATTGTGCTACAGCAGTCAAAAAAGCCAACAGTATGTTAGGAATTATTAGGAAGGGAATGGTGAATCGCTCCATGGTGTAACCACATTTCGAGCATTGGTGGTTCAGTGGTAGAATTCTTGCCTGCCACACAGGAGGCCCAGGTTCGATTCCTGGCCAATACAGCAGCATGAGTTGTAAATAGAATGTTGGGAATTATTAGAAAGGGAATGGTGAATAAAACAGCAAATGTCATAATGCCTCTGTAACACTCCATGGTGAGACTGCACTTTGAATACTGTGTACAATTCTGGTCACTGCATATCAAAAAAGATATAATTGTGATGGAGAAGGTACAGAGAAGGGCTACCAAAATGATAAGGGGAATGAAACAGCTTCCTGTGAGGAAAGGCTAAAGAGGTTAGGACTTTTCAGCTTGGAGAAGAGATGGCTGAGGGGGGATATCAGAGAGGTGTTTAAGATCATGAGAGGTCTAGAACGGGTAGATGTGAATTGGTTATTTACTCTTTCGGATAATAGAAAGACTAGGGGGCACTCCATGAAGTTAGCATGTGGCACATTTAAAACTAATTGGAGAAAGTTCTTTTTTACTCAACGCACAATTAAACTCTGGAATTTGTTGCCAGAGGATGTAGTTAGTGCAGTTAGTATAGCTGTGTTTAAAAAAGGATTGGATAAGTTCTTGGAGGAGAAGTCCATTACCTGCTATTAATTAAGTTGACTTACAATTCTGGTCACCGCATCTGAAAAAAATTATAATTGCAACAGAGAAGGTACAGAGAAGGGCGACCAAAATGATAAAGGGGATAGAACAGCTCCCTATGAGGAAAGGCTAAAGAGGTTAGGGCTGTTCATCTTAGAGAAGAGATGGCTGTGGGGGTTATGATATAGGTCTTTAAAATCATGAGAGATTTAGAATGGGTAAACGTGAATCGGTTATTTACTCTTTCAGATAATAAAGGACTAGGGTGCACGCCATGAAGTTAGCAAGTAGCACATTTAAAAAAAATTGGAGAAAATTCTTTTTCACTCAACACACAATTAAGCTCTGGAATTTATTGCCAGAGGATGTGGTTAGTGCTGTTAGTGTAGCTGGATTTAAAAGAGGTTTGGATAAGTTTTTGGAGGAAAAGTCCATTAACTGCTACTAATCAAGTTGTCTTAGAGAATAGCCACTACTATTACTGGCATCAGTAGCATGGGATCTACTTAATGTTTGAGGACTTGCCAGGTACTTGTAGCCTGGATTGGCCACTATTGGAAACAGGATGATGGGCTTCTAAGACCCTTGGTCTGACCCAGTTTGGCAATTTCTTATGTTCTTATGATGAAAAGGAAAATAAATGCTATAGTGCAGTTCCTAAACACATGCTATGCTATGTCTGTTACGTTGATGGTGGACCCTTGGCCCAAGATGGGTTGACACAACCCATAGAGCAAGACCTACAGGTCCCCACCATCAGGAGTTGCAACTGACTAGGAGATGGTGGCCAAGTGGAGCTTCGCCAATACCAGCATCGTTCCCCGCAGGTTGAGCCCTTGGGTACTGGGGCTGGCTAGTCTTAGGCAGGCCTCCTTGTGACGACTCCCAGTAGATGAGACACAGGATTGCCGAGGACCAGCAGAGGTATCAGGGGACCGGTGTAGGTCCAGATGAGGCAGGGATCCAGAGACCCAGGCACCAACAGAAACAGGGCAAAGGGCCCAGGTATAAGAAGGCCGAAGCCTCAGAGGCCAAGTCCAGGGAGATACCAAAGGTGTGGTTGAAGACAGGCTGGAGTCAGGGCAGGCGGCTGAGCAAGGCATGGTACAGAGTCCAACAGAGAAAGGGTCAAAGCCAGAGAATCAATCCTGTGCATGGTCCAATGTAGCAAGGGTCAAAGCCAGAGAATCAATCCAGAGCATCAAGGAAGGAACCAAGGTAGGGGTCAGGAACAGGAACAAGGAACGGAGTCAGGACAGGAACCAGGAACGGAGTCAGATTCAGGAACCAGGAATGATGTACAATGAGTACACGAGCAAACATGGCTGATGACATCATTGGAAAGGGCCGGCAGCCCTAGCATGCTGCGGGCCCTTGAAAGAAACTAGAGAGGTGCACCCATGCGCCTGGGGGGGAGCTGGATGCGAGGAGCGGACGGCAGCGTTGTCTCCACTGCGTTTCAAGCCCAGCCGGCGGCAAGCAGGGCCATGGTGAGAAGGGCAGTGCTGGAGGCACTCCCTCTGCTTCACCGGGAGCCAAAGCCTGCCTCCAGCAGGGCGGAAAGGCCGGGTAAGGAAGGTCAGTCGCAAGCGCTATGGCCGGCCGACGCAACAGTATCCTCTCCTCTAAGCCCCCCCTTCTGAGGGTCTGAGTGACCAGAGCACTGATTGTATCCCAGCCCTTGTGGATTTGTGGGATGAAATCCCACTGAACACAGAGGGATAACTATTTCAGAGTTACCTCGAGCCACAACCGGGGCCCCAGACGGGGCAGAGAGAGCCAAAGGGAGGAGCCCTTTTCCCTTCTCTAGTAGCAAAAGGGCATGCAGACTCTGGATCTCCTCTTCCTTGTAGGTCAAGAGGGAAATGAATCCCTTCATGGCTTGATTGTGTTCCTTTACGAAGGCTTTGTGTTCGGCCATTCGTTGAGTCAACTGTTCCTTCAGCTTTGCGAAGACAGCCTTCAAGATGTTCCTCCGGAGGGAGAAAGGATTAGTCTGAGTCTCCTGAGACTTTTTCTTGGGAGAAGGTTAGGATGAGAGGTAGCCACGATCAATGAGTGAGGAAACTACACCAGTTCTAAACAAGATTTCGAGCACTGCGGGCACCACTGGATGAGATCGGTCGAGGCCCATTCAAACTGCGATTGGTGCTTTTGTAACCATGGAAGACCCAGAATAACTGGGTTCACAGCTTTAGGAAGGACATAGAAGGAGATGAGTTCTGTATGATCCGGCCCAATCTTCAGCGTAAGAGGACAAGTGGTCTGAGTCACCAAACTGGGGAGGAAGTCTCTGTGAACTGAAGAAAGAGCCAATGGTGGTGTCAAGGGACACGTGGAGATTTGATATCAGTCCACGAGTTCCTGTTGAATAAAGTTTACCCCGGCACCGGAGTCTACTAGGACCTGGGTGGTAAAGCAGGCGGGGGGTTGTTCAAAGGAGGTTGGCAGTAGAAATAAGGGATGATGCAGTGGCAAGACCAAGGGCTACCGATTCCGAGGTCTCCCGGCATGGGATAATCCCCTTGTTTTCTGGACATTGAGGTAGTAGATGACTTGAGTTCCCACAATAAAGGCAAAGGCCTCATTGGCAGCGACGAGACCTCTCCCCGTCTGTGAGGTGAGAACGTCTCAGTTGCATAGGTTCCTCTGAGGAATTCCCCGAGAGTAAGGGGCGGTCACAGTTAGAAAGGAATGGTTCCCTAGGGTGACTCTTCTGAGTAGAATGATTTTCCCGGGCCCGCTCCTGGAGTCATCAGTCAATCTTCCCCATTAGGTCAATGAAGCCTTCGAGGGATGTGGGAAGCTCCCATGCCGCAAGTTCATCCTTGATCCTGGGGGCCAGTCCCTCCAGAAAAATAGCGTATAGGTTATCCCCCTTTCAATTTAATTCCATAGCCATGGTACAGAATTCTATCACATAATCAGTTAAGGAGCGAGTTCCTTGGCGTAATTCTAAAATATCAGAGCCCATGGTGGGAAGCCTGCCTGGTTCCTCAAAAACCTGCTTAAATGCCGAAACGGACTGTGGGAGATTTGAAAGTAAGGGGTCGGAGCGCTCCCACAAAGGGATTGAATAAAGGTCGTCTTGACCAAATCATTCAAAAAAGCATTGATTGGAGGGTAAAATGCATATGGCATTGATTTAAGAATCCCCAACACCGCTTGGGGTCTCCCACATAATGGAGCAGTGCCAGCAAGGAAATGACCGCCCAACCGGGATCGGAAGCCAGCACTGAGGCCACTGGGCATGGTGGTAGAGCATTGAACTGGGTCAGGGAGTCTTGGCGAGTGGCAAGATGGTTCACGTCTGCCACCACCAGTTCTAAGGCAGATTGGAGTTTCTGGAGCTTCAGAACTGTTAGGGTTATTGGTGTTTGGGTGGATCCTTGGACACTGTGGCAGCTGACCATGCCCACGGGGGGCAGTCCCATGAGGGACCACAGTGTCAGGCTAAACTCTGGACAGACAAACACAGATTTGTGGCAGTAGTGAGTAGTGGTTGTAGAGCCCGGCTGGGCGCGTCTCTCACAGAACGCTGGAAACGGATCCTCTGTAAGCAGTGCTGTAGTGGAAAGAGACTGACAGTTATGAGACCACAGTAGAATTAGCATTCAGAGTCCCAAGTAGCATAGAAGAGCTCCGAGATAGGGAGAGCAGGCCCTCAAGGAGCGAGTACCTGATCCCTTAGAGCAGAGAGACTCGGTAGCATTGTACTCACTAGCAGTAGCAGAGATTCCACCAGACGAGAGATCTGGCACCGGAGAAGAGGGCAGGCCCTCGAGGAGTGAGTACCTGATTCCAGCGAACTGGTACTGTAGAGAGAGAATGTTTCTGTACTCACAGATGGTGACTGTAGTTAGTTCTTCCAAGTAGAAGGTAGAAGTTGCAGGCAGCGACACAGGGAACATGGGCTCTCAAGGAGTGAGAACCGTTTTCCTGATAGCACCTGAAAGAAGCAGAGTGTTATAAATCTCCTCCAGGAGAGGGGAGGAGTTGACAATCTGTTATAAGTCCGCTAGAGAGTTGGCAACCAGTTATGGATCACTCCACCAAAGGAGAGGAGCTTAACAATTGAAATACTCCGTAGGCGGAGTTAATGATCTGTGGTGGATTGGCCTCCCACAGAGTGGCAGTCTGTATAATACTGCTCTAGTAGTGTAAGGAATGAACACTTAATGTAAATTGGTGAATCCCTGGGCCGATGGCAGATGACAGCACCCCCAGGAGGATGTCCTGAGAGGGACCACCGGTTAGGCTGGAGTATGGAGACAAACACAGATAGTTCTTTATTAGACAGGAAGTAGAACCACCAGAGGTGGCAGTAGTGAGCTGATGTGCCTGGCAGGGCTGAAGTCCCTCAGATACTGGAATTGTGGTCTCTGGGTTGCTCAGCTGTAGAGAGAGAGACTATAGGTAGTGAGTAGACAGGGTATGCTGGATACATAACCAGTAGTAGATGATACACTCACAACTGTAGATATCTGTAATGGCTTCTATGCAACAGAGAGTCTTCAGTATATTCAGGAAGAGGAGCCGTAGGCGGGTACTGGTTCCTATATGCAGTCTGGAATGAGAACTCACAATATCTGTGTATGAGATGGCTTCTGGAATAGAAGAGAGTCTTCGGAGAGTTTTAGGAACATAGGCCCTCGTGAAGCGAGTACCGGTTCCTATCTGCGATCTATAATAGTAATTCACAAGATATAGGTATGTGTTAGCTTCTGAAATAGAAGAGAGTCTGTGAAGGGTTTTAGGAACATGGGCCCTCGTGGAGCGAGTACCAGTTCCTATCTGTAATCTGAAATAGTAGTGTACCAGATATAGGTATGCGATAGCTTCTGAGATAGAAGAGAGTTGAGAAGGGTTTTAGGAACATGGGCCCTCATGGAGCGAGTACCGGTTCCTATCTGCAGTCTGCAATAATGACTCATGATCTCCGTACCTGCGATAACGTCTTAGGCAGAAAGGAGTCTTTGGAGATTAGGAACATAGGCACTCGTGGAGCGAGTACCGGTTCCTATCTGTAATAGAACTCACAGTATTCACGTCTGCGATCGCTTCCAGGTAGTAAGGAGACTTCTGAGCATTCAGGGACATAGGCCCTCGAGGAGCGAGTACCGGATCCCATCTTAGCAATCTGAAATCAAGAAGAGAGAGCGGGGCCCCCGAGGAGCGGGTACCCCTTGGTAAGTTTGTGGAGGCAGAGCAGCGGATAAAGAATTCCCCTTGCTAACGTGATTCATAGTTGCAAGCAAAGACCTTTTAAGTTTGAAGCGAATGATGTCACTACGGGGGGACGCCCCCCGAGGTTCGCGCCCTTGCTGGTACAAACTCTGGAGGTTGCGTGCACGTGCCCTTACATCATCAGAAACATGGTGGATCCGCAGCGTCAGGCCAACCTGGGGATTCCAGGAAGGATGGCGAGGAGAAGCCATGGCAGCATCTGTCTGTCAGACCCGACGGGAGTCGCCACAAAGATATAGAGGGTGGAGCAAGGCTGAGAACAGGCACAAACACAACACAGAGAGGCCCCCGAGGAGCTGGTCCCCGTTAGTGACCTCGAAGGGTAGTAAGAGTTCCAGTAGAGCTGGAGTGGCAGAGTAGCTTAGGAACGGAGAGCGAATCCCATCCGTACAAGTTCCGAGAGAGTTCCATTGCTAACTCAGCTCAATGTAGTAGGCAGATATACCCTGGAGTCATTACGTCAGAACAGGGGGACAGCACTGAGTTTCGCACCATCGTGGAAATAAAGATGAGGGCAGTGTGTGAGCCCGCGCCCTAGAGGTACCTTGAAGGAGCATGGTGGGAGGAAGCACCAAAGCCGGTCCGGGGCCACCGGAGAGGTCGGCAAACAGATGCCGCGGCAGCCATCAGTCCAAGGTGAGCGGGAGGAGCCGCAAGTAGAGAGAGGTAGGCGGGGTGAAGCCATCGAAGACCGACTGACGCAACAAGAACAAGTCCAGGTATAGCCTTCAGTGCAGCCAAGTCCACCGGGTGAGAATCCAATTGGGCGTTTAGGCGCTCTATGGAAGTAGCCAACGCATCCAAGAAACTGTTGCTATTCCAGGATCTTCTGAACCAGCCCTGAATGGACTGGAGAGTGGATAGGTCCACCGGGTCCATGGCCTTGGCAACCTGTTATGCTGATTGTGGACCCTTGGCCCGAGGTGGGGTTGACGCAACCCATAGGAAGCCCTACGGGTCCCCACCATCGGGAGGCGGAGCTGACTAGGAGATGGAGGCCAATTGGAGCTTCGCCAATACCAGCCCTCAGTCCCCGCAGTTTGAGCCCTTGAGTTCCAGGGCCAGCTGGTCTTAGACGGGTCTCTGTGTGACGACTCCCAGTAGGTGAGACACAAGGATTGCCGAGGACCAACAGAGGTATCAGGGGACTGGTGTAAGTCCGGACGAGACAGGGATCCAGAGACCCAGGCGCCAATAGGTACAGTGCAAAGACAGGGTAGAAGGCGCCAATAGGAACAGTGCAAAGACAGGTAGTAGAAGGCTGAAGCCTCAGAGGCTAAGTCCAGGGAGATACTGAAGACGTGGTCGAAGACAGGCTGGAGTCAGGGCAGGTGGCTGAGCAAGCAAGATACAGAGTCCAACGGAGCAAGGGTCAAAGCCAGAGAGTCAGTCCAGAGCGTAATCCAATGTAGCAAGGGTCAAAGCCAGAGAGTCAGTCCAGAGCATAGTCCAATGTAGCAAGGGTCAAAGCCAGAGAATCAATCCAGAGTGTCAAGGAAGGAACCAATGTACGGGTCAGGAACAGGAACCAGGAATGGAGTCAGGATCAGGAACCAGGAACGGAGTCAGGATCAGGAACCAGGAATGAAGTCAGGATCAGGAACCAGGAACGATGTACAATGAGCACACGAACAAACGTGGTGACCTGTTGCCAAGTCGAGCTCTGACAGTCAGAGCTCACCTTAAATAGTCCCAAGCTGATGATATCATTGGAAAGGGCCAGCAGCCCTAGTGTGCTACGGGCCCTTTAAATAAACTAGAGAGACGCGCTCGCGCACCTGGGAGGGCTGGGTGTGAGGAGCGGACAGCAGCGGTGTCTCCGTCGCATTTCAAGGCCTGCCGGCAGCAAGCAGGGCCATGGAGAGAAGGGCAGTGCTGGAGGCACTCCTTCTGCATCACCGGGGAACCGGAGCCTGCCCCCAGTAGGAAGGCAAGGCAGGGTAAGGAAGGCCGGCCGCGAGCACTGCGGCCAGCCAAAGCAACAATGCCTACCTGTTTTAAAAAAAAAACTGTCTTCATTATGAGCTGCACCTTACTTACTCCTCTCCATGCTCATGTTAGCTGGAAATCCCCTACTAAGTATGACATGAAGACATCTCTTCAAAGACCACCAAAAGAAGAACTTCTGTAACACCTACCTTTGTTTATCCCATAGCGTCTTTGAAAAGTAGGACATGCAGGCCCCTGTGCTTTTGTCTGACTCAAACATCCAAACTCCCAGCTGAAGGCAATCACTTACTCCACTGCTAGCGTTCCATATATGGTAAATGCTAAGGGCTAGCTGAGAGACCTGATTGAAGGTAATCCTGAGAGCTGGGCTCACCCGCAGATTAATAGGTAGCTCACCAATATTGTCAAAACATTGAGTTTCACGCGTAAATCCAGTTCATTTATACATGTACTGAATAATGCACATAATAATGCTATTAATTTTAACAATATACACGTGAATAATCTCGCATAGTTAACATTCATATACACACATATTTATTTATTTTATTTATTTGACATTTTTATATACTGAACATTTGTTTATCACTTCATGTCGGTTCACAATATAATGGGGCCAGGTATTAATCCTAGACCAAATACAACAAATAAAAACTTAACTATATAAAATTAAAATTAGAAATTAAAACTAGCAATAAATAAATCTTTTAAAATATAAAAGAACTTAAAAAACAAAATAAACATAAGATAAAATAGAAAACCCAGTGAAATTCTATATAAACTAAAATAGCCTAATTATGCGAGATTACAAAATAATAAAATACAAACATTATTTTTATAAAACCTGCATTGGGCCAGTAAGTAAAACATTAACCTTCTAATCAAACTAAAAACCAATTAAATAATGGGAGAGTCAGCAAATCAGGGATTAACCAGTTGAAGAATAGGACTGCTCAAATTTTTGAAAGAATGTATATTTGTTTCTTGACGGATATCTAGTGGTAGTGAGTTCCAAAGTTTTGGTCCATGTAGTGACAGAGCTCTTTCCCTAACTGAATTCAGATGAGTGGATTTTGGAGAGGGTATGGAAAGAAGTGCCTTGCCCAAAGATCTTAAGTTACACTCCGGTGACTCGAAGTCATTCTCGAGTTTCCTTACGTAATATGTATCATTACCCTGTTATATACTGCTTAGACAATATTCTTTACACTGCAAGACCTGTTTTTTTTTTTACTCTACTTGTACTATGATTATTAACTATAATATCTATCCGTACACTGTTTGTAGTCGCCTATATATAGAATGGTTCCAATTGCATTAAGTTAACAAGTTGCTCGGTTTTTATTGTTTCTTTCTGGAACAAGTTGTTAAAATGTAAACCGGAGTGAAGGCAGCCAGCTATACCTCGGTATATAAAAGTCTCTAAATAAATAAATAAATAAAATAAATAAAGTTACGAGCAGGTGTATGTATTCCTAAAGATGCATTTAACCAATCAGTGTTTTCTCCATGACCAGTTTTTTGAATTCATGTTAAACACTTAGGGGTAGATTTTAAAAAAGTACGCCCGCGTGTACTTTTGTTCGCGCACCAGGCGCAAACAAGAGTATGCCGGATTTTAATAGATACGCGCGTAGCCGCGTGTATCCTTTAAAATCCGGGGTCGGCACGCGCAAGGCTGTGCAAAATCTGCAGCCTGCGCATGCCGAGCCGCGCAGGAACTTTCCTTCCACCTCCCGCACCTTCCCCCCAGCCCTATTTAACCCCCCCTACCTTTATTGCAAAAGTTACGCCTGCCTGAGGCAGGCATAACTTGCGTGCACTGGGCCGGCTGCCGGCGCACCATGATCCGGTCCGGGGGCTGGTCCGGAGGCCGCGGCCATACCCCCGAGCCGGAACCACGCCCGTGGCCCCGCCACCAGAACGCCCCAGATGATGTGCCACCACGACACACCCCCTCGACATGCCCCCGACACACCCCCCCCCCCCAGGAAAGTCCCGGGACTAACGCACATCCCGGGGCTTGCGCACGCCGCCGACCCTATTCAACATAGGCTTGGCGCGTGCAGGGGGAACTTGGGGCAGGTTTTCGGGGGGTACGCGCGTATCTTACGCGCGTACCTCTTTGAAAATCTGCCCCTTATAGTGGATTCAGGCATGGATTCGTAAACAGTGTAACTCTGCCAAAACAGGGGTAATGTGATCGAATTTCCTTGAGTTGGTAAGAAGGCGAGCCGCTGCATTTTGCAGAAGTTGCAATGGGCGGATGGCTATTGCTGGCAGTCCTAAAAGGAGCGCATTACAATAGTCAGGTTTTGTCAATATTAAAGCCTGCAGTACCGTCCTAAAATCATTCATTTGAAGAAGGGGTTTCAATTTCTTCAATATTTGAAATTTATAAAAGCCATCTTTGACTGTGGCTCTTATAAGGCTCTAAGATTAAGCTCGCTGTCTAGAATACAGCCTAAATCTCTGGCTTCATAATCGATTCGATGGGAAGGAAGGCATGAGGAAATAGTGAAAGTGATTTTTTCTGTGATTTTATTACTTATGATCAAAATTTCTGTTTTGGAATCATTAAGGACCAAAGACATTTGAGTCAGAAGTTGCTTGATAGAGTTGAGATAGATTTCCCACAGTTTCAAGGTGTTCTGTATTGAATCTTTTATTGGTAAGAGAATCTGGACATCATCCGCATGGATATAATGGAATAACCCCAAGCCAGTCAACAATTTACAAAGAGGTGCCATGTAAATATTAAGCATGGTTGGGGAAAGGGACGAACCTTGAGGGACCCCAGAATTAAGTGGAATTTTGGCTGATTCTGCAGAGCCTAGTTTGACTTTAAAAAATCTTTTTGCAAAAAAAGTTTTAAACCAGGCTAAAGTAGTATCCTTAAGGCCAATTTCTTGAAGACTGTCTATCATTGACTCGTAGTTAATAGAATCAAATGCAGAGGTATTATCAAGCAGAATCAAAAGATAGGAATTTCCGTGATCCAGCCCTCTTAACATAGTGTCTTGCATCTATCTGTCCACAACATTCTCCACAGCCAGGATGACTGAAAGGAAGGATGCCCTGCTGTGTAAGCCCAACTTCCTCCCCTGGGAGGTGGATCTTCTAGTAAGTGAGGTGATGAAGGTCAAGAATATCCTGTATGGCATCAGCCCAGGAAAGTGGGGTTCTATTGGACACAGATCCTGGACAGAGTGAATGGAGTCTTCCACAACCGTAGCAGCAGCAAAGGGCTCATCCACAAGTGGAGAGACCTCAGACGGCTGATCAAGAAAAAGCAGGTCAGGTTGCATGCAGAGGGTCATGACAGCCAGTTCACCTTCACTGCTGCTGAAAGGTTGGTGCTGAGCACCATATCTGAATCAGCTGTTGAATACCTTCCAATGTTCACAGGAGCACAAGGTGAGATATTGCTTATAGGGCCAGAGGCTGTAGTTTGTGTATGTCATCCAAATTAAGAGGTCATTATAATATGTGTGTTATACTAACCATCAGGCCCTATTAATCCATGACACGTCCTCTACTGCTACTTAGTTATAGTCTTCCTCTAAACCCAAAGGCCAGCAATGTTATGGCAGAAACTTGAGTTATAGATGTGTTAGAATTGCATGTGTAGACAGCCAGCTTTTCTGTGTTCATATAGCCTCTGTCTTGTTATGCAGTATCTCTAGATCTACCACACTGGGCAAGTCCTTTGCACTGGCAGCCTATCCCCACTGTTCTCCCACCCCCAGAATAAATCTATGCTGCAGCCTCACTACTAACAATCAGTAAAACTACAGGTTCTAAGGAGCCCGATTCCAGAGCCACCCCATTAACTCTGTCATCTCTATGACTTAGCTTGCAGATGCAAACATGTGTTTCCAGGGCTTCTATCTGTAACATAGGAAAGCTTGCTACACAGTGAATGCTGTATCAGTTGGTACTATATTAGGGATCATGGAGCAGTTTTCTCACAAATATGAAGAAGTCCTGAGTATGAATAGATACAACACGAGAGCATATATGTTCGAGTGAACCAACCTTTTCGGTATTGCAGGGGAGCAGCATAGTAAGCAGGAGAACAAAGAAGCAGGACATTCTGAAAGAAGACAGCGCTCAAGGGTGTTGCCTGTCATCTCTGATGAGGAGAGTGAGAGGGAAGAAGGCGCTGCAGAGGAGCAGCAACAGTACGAGGAAGAGGAGGAAGAGACGGATCATGATTGTGGCAATGGCTCAGCAACACTATATGTCTGCCAGATGGATGCTGAATCCCAGCAAGCCATCTATTCTGAGAAGGAGGAGATGGTGGCACCACCTAAAGAAGATCTGGACCTAACAACAGCTAACAGGACCATGCTGAACATCAAGGTCTACTTGGTAGAAGAGATCTGTGGTCTACGGATGAATATCCTGGGCCTACAACAATGTGCCCTCCCTAGCATGCAACTCCACCAGCACCAGTGCCTGAACATCCATATCTAGGCATCCATCTACCACTTCCTTTAATGGGACCAACACCAACACCACCTCTTGCCATGCAGCACGAAACCTCATCGACACTGCCACAAGCTCAGGGAGAAGCATTCACCACTCCCATGATAATGGATGCAGAAGAGATACTGCCCTCCACTGCTGCCCATGAATGTCCCTCTACTGCCTCACAGGTTATGCTGCAACCCTTTCCGCATCTATCCAAGGGCAGCATTACCAGTGATAGCACACCACTGTGTAGGAGTGCAAGACCCAGTGTGTGACAGGCTCCACAGCTCCTCACTCTCCGAAAAAGAGGGTGACCAAGGAAGCACTAAACTGAAGTTTAATGTTCTTCACATTTTGCACATGTAAATAAATGCACAATCAGTTTCTAAAATGTCTGAGTATAAGAGTGTTCCTTTCTGGTGTAGCCTATCATTGACTCAGGTGCTGTATCTCCGGCAATTGTTCCTGAGTCAGCTCCTCTTCCTCCTCCTCCTCCTCTTCATCCACATTGTCCTCCAGTCTATCTGGAGGAGGTAAGCATTTTCTTTTGGCCAGGTTATGTAGCATATTGCAGGTTACAAATATCTCACAGGCTTTAGGTGGGTTGTAGAGAAGGCATCCCTCTAATATCTCAGAGGAAATGTATTTTGAATAGGGCAATTGTTCTCTCTATGACTGCTCAGGTCTTCCTGTGGGTTCTGTTATATTGACCTTCAGCAGCACTCAATGGCATTGTCACAGGGATTATGAGTGTTAGAATCTGCTCCTGTAGAAGGAGGAGTTAGCAATCTGTTAGGAATCTCCTGCTGTGGAAGGCGGAGTCAGCAATCTGTTGTAAATCTGTTGCTGGATCCTCCTGTTGGAGGAGGAGTTAGCAATCTGTTATGGATCTGCTAGGGAGTTAGCAATCTGTTAGGAACTACTCCTGAAGGAGGGAGGAGTTAGCAATCTGATATGCTCCGGAGGTGGAGTTAGCAATCTTGTTATGATATAGACTGCTGAGTTGGCAATCTGTACCAGCGGAGTGCTAGAGAGGGCACCCAGCTGGAAAGGAATGTAAATAGGTGAATCCTTGGGCTGATGGCAGATGACAGCCATAAAGGGGGACGCCCCAGAAGTTCGCGCCCTTGCTGGTATATACTTCGGAGCGCGCATGCGCGCCCTATGTCTTCAGGAATGTGGTGGATCCGCAGCATCGAGCTGGTCCGGGGACACTGGAGAGAGGTGGCATGGAGACTCCGTGGCAGCAAACCGTCCATCAGGCCCGGAGGGAGTCGCCACAGGTAGAGAGAGCGGAGTGAGGGCATCGAGCAGCCACGGACGCAACAATGAGCTAGGTTTTAAGTGGATGTCCTCTGTCACTTTTAGGGAAGAAAGCATAGAAGACCAGAGTTAGATAGCATTGTGATTGTCTAGTGGGCAACTCACTGGACAAGATAGAAAAGATGGAAATTTAGTAGCAGGATGCTACCTAGAAGCCATCCCCCGATGATGTATCATTCCTGGAAGTAGTCATTTATGCTTAACTGTGAGAGGATGTAGGCATTGTGAGTAGATCCTAGAAACCGGGGGACTACATCCAGGATGATAACCATGGCGTCGCACACCACCTGCATATTGAGGGAGTGAAATCCCTTGCAGTTGTGATAGGTGGCCTCATCGTCCTCTGGTGCCCTTATAGGGACATAAGTGCAATAAATAGCTCCCAAGACAGAGGGAAAATGTGCTATTTGATGGAAATCATGCATTAAATCGTATTTTCTTAGGGAAAGATACATATTGGTATGTCTTCCTGAGCAAGGCATCCGGGACCTGCTCTATACACATAGAGGTAGCAGACTGGCTGATGCCAACTGTGATGCCTAGAGATGTTTGAAAGGTGACAGTGGCAAAAAATGCAAGGACAGTTGTCACTTTGACATGTACTCGCAAGGCCTGGCCCCTTCGGGTGCTTGGTTTCAGATCCCAGTCTAACTGCTGGCATAGGTAGTATATGGTTTCCTTGTTGAATCTGAACCTGCACATTACTTGTTCCTCTGAGAGATCCAAATAATTTAGCCAAGTCCTATATACCCTGTATAAGGGGTACCTCCTCCTTCTCCTCTGCTCTCTCTTCCTCCTCAGCTGCATACTAGACTTCCATACCCTTAGGGTCAGTAGAGTCATTTTGAAAAAGGAGTCTCCAATCCATACTAACTAATCCCTTTATGTTACTGGAACAAACACTGGCGCTCCCCTTTTAAAAACCTTTATGTCCCTGTTTCCCCCTCTATCTTTTGCTCAAACCCACAATATATACCTGTATGTCCCAGGTAGCAACCAGCATAGCCTTATCTATCCAAGGAACTCTGTGTAACCCCCCCTCCCCCCCCCCACACACAGTCTATCCTTGATGCTCCCTCCCCCCCCCACACTTTCCCAGTGGACCCTGTCTGGCCTTGAGACCCTTCCTCACACTCAGAGACATGCACCAGCATCATGTGTAAATGTGTATATATGGACACAATGTTGGCACTTGTAAAATATGTCACTATGCACATAACATTTCACATACTTTCAATGGCCATTTTTTTTGTACTTAAAAATATGCATGTTCGGCTATGTATACACATATATGCCACCATTATAAAATACCCATTGCGTGCGTTCTACCAGGATACATGCACAAATGGTCATTTTTGCACACGTAAACCTTTTAAAATTCACCCAATATTGTAAAACCAAGAAGGACTGACTTGCACTTCAACCAGTTAAAACAGCTTCTCTAGGTGCTCTATAGTTATTAAGATGTACCTGGTCTACCGCTCATAATACGCTTCAGTTTCTTTTGGTACCATTTTCCATTAGTGCAATTTTGTAACCCTTCTGACGAAAGTTACATATTTAACTTTCATATTTTCTACAAATTCTACAAAATATGTAGAAAAGCTTTTTAGGTGGGAAATTTTGAGTAATCAACATAATGGTAAGGTACGTGGTTACTTTTACCACGCATACTTTGTACTAAATTTTTAAAGGGAATCTATGCAAGTAGTTTCCCTCTGGAAATCTGCATAAATTATACATGCTAAAAGCACTGCATACTTTGAATCTGTTATTTTGCGGGACAACAATCATGCATTCTTTTTACTCGTGGGCTTTGTATCAATTCTCAAAGTGAAAGTGTGCATGTACTTTCACTTTGAAACCTGCCATGGGATAGGATTGCCAACTTTTCCATGGACTGTAACTGGACACCTCACCAAACTTGACTGGTAGAGAGTAGGGGGTGAAAGTACGGAAGATATGCTGTTAAATTGATGTTAGAATGATAAATGTAACATATCTTTTCCTGTCCACAGTGGCATTGCTAGGCTACTAGTTACTTGAAGGATTGAGGCCCCACCCTGTGATTTTGATAATTAAACTCAATAATGATGATGCCCCCACCCCTTACCCCAGGAATTTAGCGAGGCACTGAGATGTGGGTTCCTAATTGCTGTTGTTTAGTGTACATTGAAAAGTCAACAAGTTGATTGATTTTCTTACCATCTATACACACACACACACACACCAACAAAAGGGTAGCAGAGGTGGAAGGCAGTGAACCCAAGCCAGAGACATACACTCGCTGCCAGCCAGCAACCCCAGTCCCTGCTCTTCTCTTATCAGGCAAATTCAGACCAAGCTACATCTCCCTGGGTCAGCCCTGGCCACAGAATCCACAGCCTGGTCCTCTTATCCTCTGTGGTCCTGTTCAAGGTGAACAGGGCACCCTTTTTCAAACAAGTTTGCATGTTATAGCCTACTTCACAGTTTTTGAAAAAAATCCATAAGAACATAAGAACATGCCATACTAGGTCAGACCAAGGGTCCATCAAGCCCAGTATCCTGGCCAATCAAGACACAAGTACCTGGTAAGAACCCAAACTTTAAATGAATAGATCCCAAGCTATTCTTTTAATAGAATTGTATGGACTTCTACTCTAGGAACTTATCCAAACCTTTTAAAAACCCAGCTACAATAACTGCCATAACCACATCCTTTGGCAATGAATTCCAGAGCTTAATTATGCACTGAGTGAAAAATAATTTTCTCTGATTTGTTTTAAATGAGCTACTTGCTAACTTCATGGAGTGACCCCTAGTCCTTGTATTATTCAATTCACATTTACCCATTCAAGTCCTTTCATGATTTTATAGACCTCTATCATATCCCCCTTCAGCCATCTCTTCCCCAAGCTGACAGCCCTAACCTCTTTAGCCTATCCTCATAGGGAAGCAATTCCATGCCACATCATTTTGGTCACCCTTCTCTGTACTTTCTCCAGTGCAACTATATATTTTTTGAGATGTGGCAGCCAAAACTGCACACAGTATTCAAGGTGTGGTCTCACAATGGAGCGAATATGAATTAGACACCAAAGGTAGTCCAAATATATCTTTATTTGAGTGGAGACATAAAGATACCCGACTCAGGCCAAGTTTCGCCCCACTTGGGGCTGCCTCAGGGGCTAAAATGACAAATACAACATGTAAATAAACATACATACGTGAATAATTAAAATAAACAGATTAAGAACAAAAATGAACATATAAAGGTACCACAGAACTTAACAAAACATAAATAACACTTGAATTACATACATAACAAATGCATAATGTAATATAACAACAATGTTTATACCTGTGTGAAGGTGTTCTCTTTTTTTTTTTAAAAAAAAACAACAGTATTCTTATGATAAACTTCAAATATATAATAGTCTGGAAATGAATAAACAAAATAAAATTACTTATAAATTCAATTATACAATCAAATGAATCTACAGTATATTATGAAACAAGGACAATATGCCAATAAATTATGGGCAACACATAAAATCTTGAAAATGTATGACTAAACAATGTTTTAAATACACAATCACCAATCTCAACGAAGGTAATCTAATGCTCAAAAAAACTCACTAACAAATTAAAAACTCAAAAAACACAAAAAACTCAAAAGAAACCCACTTGTTTCAATTGGTGCAAATATCCACATACATATTAATGTGAGTGCATATTAAATAATAAATGCATTTATTATTCATAACAATACTAGAAGTGTGTATAGTCCTCATTCTAATGCAACCAAAATTTTGAATCATAAAAAGGACTATGTAACAATTTGAATACATTAAAGGACGCATTAGAAGGCTTAACAAACAGACCTTGGAAGTCACTGGTTGTAAGCCTATATAATAACCAAATGAGAGCAAAATATTAACAAAAAGTCTAAATGAATATAAATGCCTACAGATCTTTCAGATTAAACCAAACTCTTACTAAAACCAAAAATGTGTAGCTTTTTATTATTATGGCTTACTAATACCAAATGACTCGCTCCACTTTAATTACTGCAATAGAATCATGCAACTTTGCCAATTGATATAAAACAATGGGACTCACTATGAATATATATACCGCGCTGCTGCAATATTTTGAATATGCAATATAGACATAATAAAACCAACTTGTCAAACTCTCTTGTGGCTTAATGTCCAAGGAAAAACTGCAGTATTAATCTAATGCCGGTTTTTGACAGAGCTACCTAGTCTAAGGGCCTCATTTTCCAATATCGCAGTGGTAACGCATGGGGGGGGGGGGGGGAGAGAGAGAGAGAGAGAGAGAGAGAGAGAGAGAGAGAGAGAGAGAGACTATGCCCTAGACAGGTATTTGTATCCCTATTGGAGGGCCACCTAGTAACTCGAGGCGGGGATTAGGTATGAGCGTAGGGGGTTGGGGGCCACTTTCACATTCAACATGAGATGTACGGAAAGAACAGTGGTCTCTGGTGAAGATTTGCTGGCCGTCGGAGTGAGGAAACTCACTCCAAGAAGAGATTTGGGCAACATTCTCTCCACCTAGCTTGTTGTTGCCCAGGTAGAGTGTCCATCAAGCTAGATGGAGAGCACGTTGCCCAAATCTCTTCTTGGCGTGAGTTTTCTCACTCCGACGGCCAGTAAATCTTCACCAGAGACCACTGTTCTTTCCGTACGTCTCATGTTGAATGTGAAAGTGGCCCCCAACCCCCTACGCTCATACCTAATCCCCGACTCGAGTTACTAGGTGGCCCTCCAATAGGGTTACAAATACCTGTCTAGGGCATAGGCACTATAGCAAGGCTCTCTCTCTCTCTCAACATACCATGTTGCTTGCAGCACCTAAGAGTGGAAATAGGCTGTTTGGACACTTTCATGTACTGCGAAGATTCATTGGTTGTTTTATCGCGGTGCACGATGTTTTCGCGATTTGCGAATCCATTTCGCGTCATGCGATGTTTCCCCGCTGCACGAAACATGCCTTATTTGCATGGGACACGTTACCACTGCGATATTGGAAAATGAGGCCCTATGAGTTGCTGTAGCAGAGAAAAACAGGGAGAGTTTATGTTTTTTATGGTTTTGTTTGTGGGCTGTGATTGTTTTATAAAAACTAATGAGGATTTCTCATTTCTAAGTACTATGCTGTTCCTTCCCACACCTTTCACTTAGTGCAGGCTACAGCATTTTAATACAAAATCTACTGCTATACTCTTTGTTCTAGATTTGTTTTGCCTTAAAGTGCTTTGAAAATGATAATACCAACAAATGTCTGCCACTTTATATGCATCCATTATGCAAATTTATTTATAGAGTTTAATTTATGGTAATCTAGCAATTTTAATAAATTGTAGAAGAGTACAAAACATAACTTAAAAAAAAGATATAGCAAATTTTTTATTTCAACTTCCCCAAACATACAACTGTTTCTATTTATCATATGCAGAGGTCTAGCCGCTATATTGGTTCTAGAGAAAGGTGAATGCTTTGTAGGGCACAATACTTTTATTAAAACAATATAAAAATTATCTAAAAATGTTCATGTATTTTAAATGTTTTTTTGTTTTTATATTTTAATCTATCTGCAGTATAACACAGTCAGCAATCCTGCAGGCTTGTATGTATTTTTCTTTCTTTAGCATATCCTTCCAAAGCTGAATAAAGCATATTTCTCCTTCTCCCCAGTGTTGTTTGCCAAAAGACACCTGCATGGTGTTTGTCAGAGATGCCACTGGCTCTTGAGATGGTGAATAGGAGAGTCCTGTCAGTACATCTGGCCCAGTGTGTAGTGCATTGTATGATTTATATACTCTGCTATTCACCCCCTCCCCCCAGTAATGACTCTGGTTAGCAGTGCTTTACACTCCTGATCCATAGCAGTTTGCCTGTTATTTTTCTGTAGGCCAAATAGGAGTAACAAACATGTCAAGTACTATGGAACAGGCATAAAAAGGCAGATGCATCTTTTTTCAAGTTTAGACCATCTAGGCAGCATATCACAGTGAAATCTTTTAAAATTTACAATCTGTGCTGGAAGGAAAGGGTTTATGCTGTGGTAGAGGATATGGATGGATGATATAATATCTTGAAGGACATGTTTGATTATAAGGTAGCAGTCCAACACCTCAAAAGCTGACAAGCTTTCCTGTCTTGGCACCATTGCTGTTCTTACGGCTGTCGCACTGAACACTTTTATCTCCCTAAAGATAAAGACACAAACGAATATAAAATAATCAGTCTGTCAGGTGTCCAGCAAATCAGAACATGCCAAGAATATTACATTTGGCAACAATTATGTTTTATTTTTAGAATTGTCTAGGGATTAATTATATAGATGTGTATCTGTTTTAATGCCTGTTTGTTCTTTCCTGCCAGGTTACCTACACTGAGAGCTATTTAGAAACATTCTAAAATATACATATCAAATAATTATGTTTTAGTTGAATTTTGCACCTGTCTTACTAAAATCAGAAGCAATTGTAGCACATCATTTATTCAAGCTTCACAAAATAAAAATATCACAAATGAAATAAATTCATTTTAAACCTGAAAGCATAAGTGACGAAGGAAAGGTCTGTTAATGGGTTGTTAAAAAAAATGCTTGGCATTTTGTAGACCAGTACAAGCATAATTAACACAATTCAAATGCAGCAATTATCTTGCTAAATTGATTCATATTTTCCCCTTTAAATGATAGTTTCCTAACTGGATATGCCAGTGTGCATTGCTTATACGCTGTCTCTTGCTTCTTATTGATGAACAGAAGCCCTTGCAGGGAGTAATTTTCAAACAGGCTGCATAATTGCAAACGCTGCAGGGCGGGAGGGGGGACTGTTAAGTACGTATTTTATGGACATGGTCAACAGGAAATAACTCTGTGCTATTTCCTGGTTGAAAATTAGCAGCCACAGAGTGCGTGCACTACAAGACTCCGCACTTTGCACGTGCTGGTTAAGAAGTTGGTGGAATGAGGGGTGCAAAATAGCAGCTGGAGCACTGAATATAACCCATTCCATGTCTGTTTCACGCCAGTGACTGGAACATGGCCGCAGGAGTGCCTCTCCTTAATATGGCTTCTGGGCTGTGCGCTATGGAACCCGTATGCCTTTCAGGAGGGTGTTTTTCAAAAATAACCATTTATCTACGTAAATGCCTTTTGAAATTTGCCCTCTTATTGATATGACAGTACCACTGTAGCTAAGTGCCTAAACTTTATTTTTCTTCTTCTGAAACAAACTTTGACATAAGAAATTACAGAATCACAAGGAGCTAAAAGAAAGCAATTTTTTTTTTGGGGGGGGGAGGGGAGGGAAGACATAGTGAAGGGGGAAGAGCAAAGAAATCAATGTTTTCAGCCTTCAATTTTACCAGATGAATATTTATATGTAATCTTTTTTTTTTTGGGGGGGGGGGGGTGTTTGCAAAATTTTAAGCCCCCAAAATAAAATCCTGATAATGAATCTGCATAAAATAGTAAAAGAGCTAAAAAAAATGAATAGTGAAATATATAGTAAGTATTAAACACCAAAAATAAACCCCAGAAGCCTCAATGTGTACTGTAAGGAAGAGGAGTGGTCAAATGCTTAGGGAACTGGAATACAATGCAAGAAAAGCCTTGAGACATATATGCATAATTCACATTATCACCCAGTGCCTTTGGTATCTAGCTTGGAAAAAAGACCTCCGCTCCAACAGGATTTCCAGGACAAAAAAATGTGGCACACTCATTTTAAAAAGTTGTTTGTTTTTTTTTAATTCTGGTAAGTATGCATATTCAATTCCTTAACTAATGAAAGGAAGAGCAAAAAAACCCAAAACTTTATTATAAAACCAAAATTGACAAATTATTTTACAAAGGACCTACCACATGTTGGAAGTAATTTACTTTAAGCTATTTAAATTATAATACTTGCATGACTATAATGAGAGCTTTCAGACTGGCCCTGAAACACATGTATTACAAAAGAGTCAAATCAATGTGCACTGCATGAAAAGAAAATTATGAAGCTTGCAATAGTTTTGACTGACTTCTCCAAATTTACTGCTGTGAAAGAAAGTAGCAGTGTTTCATGACTATCTGATGGAGCTACATTTTTGGACTTAAACACACATCTCCAGTATTTGACAATAGTTCAACAATAATTTGACATGTTGAACTTCAAGAAGGCAGTCTATCTGTAATCAAGGGAAATGATGATTATGTTGTTTAAAGAATTATTAAGGCACTGCATGTAGTGTTGCGTGCAGTGCCAAACAGCTCATTCAAGAACTGGAAAAAGTGAGGCAAAGAGTGCAGCCAAAAATATAATGCATGAGGTGGAAGTCTATTGGAAAAGAAAAGCTTTTTCTGATGAATAAGTTTCATAAAGGAAGATTGCAAAGGAATTAGATTTTCATTTTTAGGAGTTTAGGAGTTTAGTGAACAAGGCTTAGGGTACATTTGTGTGGGCAAGTAAAAAAAAGCTAAAAGTTTGGAAAGGAGAAGCTCAAAATAGACGTGATGAAGCATTTTTTCTCAAGGAAATTAGTGCTTTATGAACCCATCTTCTTAGCAAACCATTGGTGAGTGGTATCTGACAGGAAACTGAAACCAGAGCTGAATAAATTCTTATCAGACAAGGGCAAGAGCAAGCCTAAACATAGCAAATGAGAGACTGAAAGGCAGCAGCAAAACCTAGATTGGACTAATCAAAGGACAAAGAAACATGATTAAAAGGAGGGTTTAGTGCAAAAAGCTAAGCTTACTTCAAGGAATGAGGCAGAGAAGGCTGAATTTTCATAGACTAATTGAGCAGGTTTACGGAAGCAGTAAAGCTTGTCATCTCTCTCAGGAATAGCATCCTTGAACAATATTAGGCTTACTAGAAGGTCTGACAAGCTAGAAATAGATGAGGAGGAAAAACAGGATCATTCAAGTAATCTTTCATTAGCAGGGCACAATAGATATGCAATGCGTAGCAATTTCACAAAATTTCTGCTTTTGAAATTCACAGGGTAGTATTTTTAGTCACAGACACTGAACGATGTCCACCTGTGTAAATTATGTAAATTAGGTGTGGAGAATACTCAGTTGGTTCTGTCTGTGCAGCCAGCCTCTCACTAGTAATGCAGGGAGGGAGCTGTCTCAGCCTTCATCATCCTCCCCCCCCCCTCACCCACACACCATTCACTGGCTGGGACATGGGGGAAGGGAGGAGTGAGGGTCAGGCAGCTCCCTCCTGTCTGTGAAGCCAGCCTCTCCCTAGTAATGCAGGGAGGGAGCTGTCTCACCTTTCACCATCCTCCTCCCCCCCCCCTCACCCACACACCATTCACTTGCTGGGACTTGGGGGAAGGGAGGAGTGAGGGACAGGCAGCTCCCCCCTGTCTGTGAAGCCAGCCTCTCACTAATAATGCAGGGAGGGCGCTGTTTCAGCCTCACCATCCTCCCCCCCCCCCTCACCCACACACCATTCACTGGCTGGGACATGGGGGAGGGGAGGAGTGAGGGTCAGGAAGCTCCCCCCTGTCTGTGAAGCCAGCCTCTCACTAGTAATGCAGGGAGGGAGCTGTCTCACCCTTCACCATCCTCTTCCCCCCCTCACCCACACACCATTCACTGGCTGGGACATGGGAGAGGGGAGGAGTGAGGGTCAGGCAGCTCCCCCCTGTCTGTGAAGCCAGCCTCTCACTACTAGTAATGCAGGGAGGGAGCTGTCTCACCCTTCACCATCCTCCCCCACCCTCACCCACACACCATTCACTGGCTGGGAAATGGGAGAGGGGAGGAGTGAGGGTCAGGCAGCTCCCCCCTGTCTGTGAAGCCATCCCCTCACTACTAGTAATGCAGGGAGGGAGCTGTCTCACCCTTCACCATCCTCCCCCCCCCCTCACCCACACACCATTCACTGGCTGTGACATGGGGGAGGGGGGGAGTGAGGGTCAGGCAGCTCCACCCTGTCTGTGAAGCCAGCCTCTCACTACTAGTAATGCAGGGAGGGAGCTGTCTCACCCTTCACCATCCTCCTCCCCCCTTACCCACACACCATTCACTGGCTGGGACATGGGAGAGGGGAGGAGTGAGGGTCAGGCAGCTCCCCCCTGTCTGTTAAGCCATCCTCTCACTACTAGTAATGCAGGGAGGGAGCTGTCTCACCCTTCACCATCCTCCCCCCCCCCCTCACCCACACACACCATTCACTGGCTGGGACATGGGGGAGGGAAGGAGTGAGGGTCAGGCAGCTCCCCCCTGTCTGTGAAGCCAGCCTCTCTCTAGTAGTGCAGGGAGGGAGCTGTCTCACCCTTCACCATCCTCACCCACACACCATTCACTGGCTGGGACATGGGGGAGGGGAGGAGTGAGGGTCAGGCAGTTCCCCCCTGTCTGTGAAGCCAGCCTCTCACTAGTAATGCAGGGAGGGAGCTGTCTCACCCTTCACCATCCTCCCCCCCCCCTCACCCACACACCATTCACTGGCTGGGACATGGGGGAGGGGAGGAGTGAGGGTCAGGCAGCTCCACCCTGTCTGTGAAGCCAGCCTCTCACTAGTAATGCAGGGAGGGAGCTGTCTCAGCCTTCACCATCCTCCCCCCCCCCCTCACCCAAACACCATTCACTGGCTGGGACATGGGGGAGGGGAGGAGTGAGGGTCAGGCAGCTCCCCCCTGTCTGTGAAGCCAATCTCTCACTAGGAATGCAGGGAGGGAGCTGTCTCACCCTTCACCATCCTCCTCCCCCCCCCCCCCCCCTCACCCACAGACCATTCACTGGCTTGGACATGGGGGAGGGGAGGAGTGAGGGTCAGCCAGCTCCCCCCTGTCTGTGAAGCCAGCCTCTCACTAGTAATGCAGGGAGGGAGCTGTCTCAGCCTTCACCATCCTCCCCCCCCCCCCCTCACCCAAACACCATTCACTGGCTGGGACATGGGGGAGGGGAGGAGTGAGGGTCAGGCAGCTCCCCCCTGTCTGTGAAGCCAACCTCTCACTAGGAATGCAGGGAGGGAGCTGTCTCACCCTTCACCATCCTCCTCCCCCCCCCCCTCACCCACAGACCATTCACTGGCTTGGACATGGGGGAGGGGAGGAGTGAGGGTCAGCCAGCTCCCCCCTGTCTGTGAAGCCAGCCTCTCACTAGTAATGCAGGGAGGGAGCCGTCTCACCCTTCACCATCCTCCCCCCCCCCTCCCCACTGGTGACACTGACAATCTCTGTGTTAAACTTTTTTTTCACTAAATTAGCATAAAATAAAATGAAGTACTTTGTGTGTTAAACTTTTAATTTCCCCTAATGTAACTTCATTTAATATTATTTTTATATTATTTTATGCTACTTTACCGAAAAAAAGTGCATTAACTATTTAACTTAACCAACTAAGTAACTAGTAAAGTAATACTGTAGAAAAACTAAAACAAAAATAATATATATATATACTTACAGTGGTAGAATGTTGTGAGCTGTTCACTTCACTAATGATGATGAAGTTGAGTCTGTGTGTCACTGTCTCAATCTGAGTCTCTAGCTCAGTGCGTGTATCTGAAGCAAAATGGCCCCTGGGGACCCCACAGAGCATGCTCAACGTAGTGCACACTAACATTTAGTTAGTGCGCCCACATTATGCTTTGTGCGCACTAACGCAGTTTAGTGCGCACTAGGCCGGATGAGTTAAAGTAATGGTTCGACATTCCCATTGGCTGTCTTCAAGGTGAAGTGAACCAGTGGGAACCCAGAACCATACCTCTAGCTAACGAACTCCTTATAAATTGATACGTTTTAAGTTTTAAGTTGCAGTTTAAGTTAGTGCGCACTAACGCCCCGCTAGTGCGCAGTATGCCCGTTAGTGCGCACTAAGTCCTTTCGTCAAAAAAAAAAAAAAAACTACACATGGGAAAACTAAATTTTTAAACGAAGCAGCCGACCGAAGCCCGACCCGATACCTAAAAATGATGCACATCTCTAGTGGAAAGAGACTGAGAGTTATGAGTACACAGTGGGAAACATACAGAGTCCTGGGTAGAATAGGAGAAGCTCCGAGACAGGGAGAGTAGGCCCTCGAGGAGCGAGTACCTGATCCCTTAGAGCAGGGAGACTCAGTGGTATTGTACTCACACAGCGATTCCACTAGACGAGAGGTCTGGCACTGAAACAGAGGGTAGGCCCTCGAGGAGCGAGTACCTGGTTCCAGGGAAGCAGTACTGTGGAATAGATGGTAGTTGTACTCACAGATGGAAACTGTTAGTAACGTCTTCCAAGTAGAAAGGGTTGTAGATGCAGTCAGCGACTCAGGGAATATGGGCCCTCGAGGAGCGAGTACCGGTTTCCTGATAGCACCTGAAAGAAGCAGAAGAGGCCCCCGAGGAGTGGGTACCCCATTAGCAATAAGAATTCCAGATAACGCTGGAGTTGCAGAGTAGCTTCTGTACGGAGAGCGAATCCCATCTGTAAATTTCCGGGTTGCTAACTCAATTAGCTAGCAAAAGTTGTAGGCTTAAATATCTGGGCAGCGTGACTTCATCTCAGGGGGACACCCCTGAGGTTTGCGTCAATGAGGAAATAAAGATGAGGGCGGCGTGCGTGCGCGCCCTATGGTATCTTGGAGGAACATGGCGGGAAGAAGCACCAAAGCTGGTCCAGGGACGCCGGAGAGGTCAGCATACAGATGCCGTGGCAGCCAGTAGTACGAGATGAGCGGGAGGAGCCGCAAGAAGAGGAAGGTAGGCAGGGTGAAGCTGTCGCAGACCAACGGTCGCAACACCAGAATTGCCCACCCCTGATTTACATGCTTAAAACTGGGATTTAAGCATCTAAATGCAGTTTACCCATGTCAGTGGGCTTTTTAAAATTGCTACATTATATGCCACTGAATTGTCCATATGATATTCACATGGAAGAGCACTTTACGAGTGTTAATGGCTTTTGAAAATTGCTACAATAGTATGTTACATTTACATGTGCAACTCCTTTGAAAATTGCCTCCATTAAATGTAATTTTCCATTTGCATTCCCAGTCTCCTCGTTTTGCAAGGTTCTCTTGCAATTTCTCACAATCCTCTTGTGATTTAACAACTTTGAATAATTTTGTTTCAACAGCAAATTTGATCATCTCACTCGTTCCCATTTTCAGGTCAGTTATAAATATGTTTAAAAACAGTGGCCCCAGAACATATCCCTAAGAAACACTACTATTCATCTTTCTCCATTGAGAAAATTTACCATTTACTCCTACTCTCTGTTCCCAATCTGTAATAGAACACTACCCCCATCCAATGACTTTTAGTTTCCTGAGAAGTTTCTCATAACGGATTTTGTCAATTATTTTCTGATTTCTGATTTCCAGATAGACTTTATCAACTGGCTCACATTTATCCACATTTATTAGGCTTTAAAAATAATGTAGCAGAATGGTGAGACAAAACTTCCCTTGGCTAAATCCATGTTGGCTTTGTCCCATTAATTTTTATGTTTAATAATTTTGTTCTTTATGAGGTTTTAGTTGTTTTGTTGTTGGGTTTTGTTTTTTTTTTTGCAACATCACTTTTATTCCACAACAACACATACAAAAACCAGAAATATTATTGGACTCTTTAACGAGCCAAAGCTGACATAGTATTCCTCCAGGAAACTCACTTAAATGAAGAAGAGCACACTAAATTAAAAAAAGATTGGGTGGGTCAGTGTTTTAAACACCAAAGGGTCGTGGCAATACTAATTCATAAACAAATTCCTTTTGTAGTGGAGATACACCTTCAAAATGAAAATGGCAGATATATAAAGATTTTGGGTACTTTAAATAACTAAAGGCTGGCACTGTGCAACATTTATGCCCCAAACATTTATTATTAAGATAGTTTTTACCATTTTGCCTGGCAGAGATGTCACACTTACTGGTCTGAAGTTTCCTGGATCACTCCTGGATCCCTTTTTAAAAACTGGCCTTACATTGGCAACCCTCTAGTCTTCAGGTACTAAAGATGATTTTAATAATAGTTTACAAATTACCAATATCAGGTCCGCAATTTCATTTCTCAGTTCTTTAAGCACTCTGGATGTACACCATCTGGTCCAGGTGATTTGCTACATAAACATGTGATTTGATGTTGAAGTTGCAATTGTCAAGTTTCACACTGATGGACACTGCCAGGTCTATAAGAACACTTTCCCACCAGTACACCTGTACACCATGGCCAAATTTAAGTGTACCCATAGGCAGTGGGGAGTGGCAATCGCCCCCTATTCCCCCATCTCTCCTCTCATGGCATAGGTTCCAAACAGCAGTAGCAGCAATTCCAGATAAAAAAAATTCAGCATACGGTATCCTGCAGCCCTCGCGTAGTAAAAGACTTGGGATGCCCCCCCCCCCCCCACACATGGGTTTCTAAGATAACAGGAAGCCTGTGCTGAAGGAGGGGGGCAGGGTTACCTCTAGGCCTGTCAGCACATGAAAGCTTCAGGAAGTCCCAAGCTAAATTTTCCTATTTGGAGTTGTTATTTCAGCTTCCTGAAGTTTGTGCTACTGGAGAAGAGAAGTGGCACTGCATGGGAAGGCCTGGATGAAGGCATAGCAATGGTGGTGATGCTCCAGTATCTATAAAAATTTGGCTCTGGAGGCAGTTGCCTACTTGCCTATTCCTAAATCCCGGCTAGCTGCGTAATCATAATGGGAATATACCTTTTGTACTTGTTTCTGTATGCTGCTATGTATCTAGCATATTTTATAGATTTTTCTATGTGGAACAAAAAGAGACAGTAGAGGGGATGAAATGCGGGAAGACCTGGGAGGAGGGGATTTGGGAGAGAAGTGTGGGATAAAAATTGGGAGCTGATGGGGATTCTATTGGCAGCCAGTATAGCAGTACATGTATTTAGCCTGGAGGCACTTGGCAGCCATCCCACAAGATAGCAGATGTAATTCTCTATGGCCCAGAGTCAAATGCCTCCTGAGCTGGCTTGAATATCTTCTTTTCTCCCTGAGAAAACCATGAAACAGTGTTTTTCTTGTTTGAGCCCTTAGGCACTCCTACATAGAAAAAACTTCAATTTTAGAGCAGGAGAGGCTACTGCTGCTGTAAGGGAACGTCTATCTAGAAAGAAACTTGGCTTTAAAAATAGTTTCTGGAACTTTTGATATTTGAAAGACTTTTGGTTATTATTTATTAGGTCTCAGAATGAAAATGTGTTGAAAGCTGGCACTGACTGGAAGGCAGAGGAAGCTGCTTTGAAAGAAACACAAATAAATTCCAGAGGTGTTAGTAAATAGAAGCGCTCTGCGTGTTATCAGCCTCTAGGGAACAGGTGGCCTCTTCTTTAGATTTTTGTACAGTTCTTATGAAGGAACATTTTCTCAATTCATCTGAGAACTGAGATCCTGGATCCCTTCCCTTTATCTCATGTTCCATCAATCAGTTTCATTCTTTGAAAGTACTCTACTACTTTATAATACAGCATCAGTAATTACAACACGTTTTCTGCTAAGTGGTTATACAGACTGGTTCGAGTCCCCACTGCACACTCAGTTGTAAATAACTAACAGCTGACAAAAGAATAACTAATAAAAAGTTTAAAAAAACAAGCAATACATTTTGAAAAAATCTTTGATCCTACTCGCTAACCAGTAATTATTCAGACTGATTTTTTTGCAATATAATTTATCATAATAATTATTAGTTAAAACTGCCTGGCACTGATTTAAAATCAAACAAAGGGAAAAAGATAAATATTGTTTTATTTAATTAACTAATTAGCAGAAAGCATATAGAAACTTAGAGAAGCTCTCTAGAAAACACATTGACAGTATATTAGACTTCTCCTGTTGCACAACTCTAAGGGTACTATATTGCAATTGGTATAGAAGAAGATTAAAAAGCATGCCAATAAAAATTTTTCAAAAAAAGCATCGGTTCCAGTACAGATCCCTGGGGTAAGCCACTATTTACCATCCTCCATTGAGAAAACTGACCATTTAGTTCTACTTTCTGTTTATTTATTTATTTATTTATTTATTGTTTTTGTTATACCGAGTTTCATGACAGGCATCACATCAACCCGGTTTACAATTAACAAAGTGTGTAAAACATAACATAACGTAAAACAATGTTCTCAAAAAGAACCTTGAACTTTAAATATCGTGAATCAGATAAAGGAATTGAGAAAGTTACAATAAATCAGGGAAATCAACTTGGAACTGGAAAAAGGGGAGAGATTGCACAGAGCAATATTTACATTTCAGTCTATTAATGTAATAGATTAGCATAGTGAGTAAATAAGAATATGTGAGAAACTGTGGCAATACCTCACTATGGAACGGAACATAAATAACCAAATGCATAAATACGACAGTGGTATGATAAAAGTTCAGCAGGTATTGAAGATTGTCAGTTTAAGGTTGGTTGAATGGGTGTTTCTTGTCTTTTAACCAATTCGTAATCCACAACAGTGGTGTAGTCACGGATGAGCCGTGGCCCACCCACTTTGGGCTCAGGCCCACAAAATCAGACAATGGAAGAAGAGGCTTGCAGTATGGTTGCTGTGGTTCCCAACCCATGGCGACCAAAAAAGCAAGGGCCACCGCAGGACCCCATTCTGTGGGGGCTGAAGAGTCCTGCAACATGACCACCATGGTTCCCATTCCATGGTAGCTCTTCCATCTTTGGTGTCCATGGAATGGGGTCTCATGGTGGTTCTCTCTTTGGCCAACATGGGACTCTATTATGGTTGGAACTCTAATACCTTTCAAGAATTCAGTCACTTTTTTAGGGGTTCAACGTAAATCATCTAGAAACATAGGAAGAAATGTTCTTCCTATGTTTCTAATTTGGTTTAACGTTCATACTTTTTTTACACTTCATCCAAAGAGATCGTTTTTAGATACTAACAATTTGTAGACAGACACACTCTCTGATATTCAGCAGGTTAGACAAGCGCTTCTCAACTGGTGTGTCGTGACACACTAGTATGTCGCCAAACACCGGCAGGTGTGTCGTGTCTCCTGGTGTCCCACTTCCCCATTGTACTTCTCCCTTTTTACAGCCCCGCGGGTCAATTGTAAGCCTCCTTTCTTCCTACCCCCATTGCCCAATAGGAAGTCTCCTTCATTCTGCCTGCCCCCGCACAGGCCAATCAGAAACCTCCTCCCTTCTACCTTCCAGTGGGAGTAGGAAGAAGGGAGGAAGCCTTTGATTGGCCGGTGAGGCAGGCATCAGAATGCATGGGGGGTGGGGTGGGAGGAATAGAAGTGTTGAACTCCGACGAAGCAAGGCCGCCACGGGACCGTAGCGGAGAAGAGGAAACCTGACCCCGATGAAGCAAGGCTGCCATGGGAGCCCATTCCCATGGCAATGAAGAGGAAAACCTGACCCCGATGAAGCAAGGCCACCATGGGACCACATTCCAATGGCGGTGAAGAGGAAACCCGACTCTGACCGAGGCCACCATGGGAGCCCATCTCTGTGGTGGCGAAGAGGAAACCCGACCCCAACCAAGCAAGGCCACCATAGCCCATGGCGGTGAAGAGGAAACCTGACCCCGACCAAGCAAGGTCGCCACAGCCCGTGGTGGCAAAGAGGAAAGCCACAGCCCGTGGTGGCAAAGAGGAAGCCCATCCCCGTGGTGTCGAAGAGGAAACCCGACCCCCCAACCAAGCAAGGCCGCCATAGTCCATGGCGGCGAAGATGAAACCCGACCCCGACTAAGCAAGGCTGCCACAACCCATGGCAGCGAAGAGGAAACCTGACCCTGACCGAGGCCACCACAGGAGCCCATTTCCGTGGTGGCGCAAAAAGAAGGCCCACAGGAGTAAAGCCGTGGCAGAACTGGAGCCCATCCCTGGAGTGAAGGAAGAATAAGTTTTTGGTGAGAGCTGGTGTGTCTGTGTGAATGAGTGCCTGGTTGAGAGCTTGTGTGTCTGTGTGTGAATAAGTGCCTGGGTGAGAGCTTGTGTGTCTGTGCGTGAATGGATGCATGGGTGAGAGCTGGTGTGAATGGGTGCTTGGGTGAGAGCTGTGTGTGTGGGTGTGAATGGAAGCCTGGGTGAGAGCTAATATGAATGGGTGCTTGGGTGAGAGCCTGGGTTAGAGCTGGTGTGAATGGAAGCCTGGGTGAGAGCTGGTGTGTGTGGGTGCCTGGGTGAGAGCTTGTGTGTGTGGGTGTGAATGGATGCATAGGTGAGAGCTTGTGTCTGTGGATGTGAATGGATGCATGGGTGAGAGCTTGTGTTTGTGGGTGTGAATGGGTGCCAGGGTGAGAGCTGGTGTGAATGGTTGCTTGGATGAGAGCTTGTGGTGTGAATGGAAGCCTGGGTGAGAGCTTGTGTCTGTGGGTGTGAATGGATGTATGAGTGAGAGCTTGTGTGTGTGGGTGCCTGGGTGAGAGCTTGTGTATGTGGGTGTGAATGGGTGCCAGGGTGAGAGCTGGTGTGAATGGGTGCTTCGGTGAGAGCTTGTGTGTGTGGGTGTGAATGGAAGCCAGGGTGAGAGCTTGTATGTGGGTGTGAATGGAAGCCTGGGTGAGAACTTGTGTCTGTGGGTGTGAATGGATGCCTGGTTGAGAGCTTGTGTCTGTGGGTGTGAATGGAAGCCAGGATGAGAGCTTATGTCTGTGGGTGTGAATGAATGCATGGGTGAGAGCTTGTATCTGTGGGTGTGAATGGATGCATGGGTGAGAACTTGTGTCTGTGGGTGTGAATGAATGCATGGGTGAGAGCTTGTGTGTGTAGGTGTGAATGGAAGCCTGGGTAAGAGCTGGTGTGAATGGGTGCGAGAGCATTTTTGTGTGATTGGGAGCTTGAATATAAGAGACCATGAGTGTGATTGAGAGCGAGACTGGTCAGGGAGGTGATGTGTTTCTGTGTGAGAGAAAGAGACTGGTCAGGAAGATGACTAGTGTGCATATGTGAGAGAGAGACTGGTCAGGAAGATGACTGGTGTGAGAGAGATTGAGACTGGTCGTGGGGGTCTAATTGGGGGAATGTGTGTGAGTGACTGGTTGTGGGTGCTAAGGAAGAGGACTGTGAGGACAGAGCTTCAGCAGCCCTTGCTGCTTCTGGTGAGTACTATTGGCCTGGAAGCGAAAGGAGTAGGAGAGTTGCTGGAGAGGGTAAGTAAAGGTGGCTTTTAAAATTTATTTTTCTTGATTGACTGCCATTTTAATTATTGGGTATTATGCAATGACTGCTGTTTTGAAATATTTTATTGATATTTGGACATGGTATTCATTAGACGCCAATGGAACCACCCAACTCTAGGGGCCAACACATTCCAGGGAGCCCTTTCCTGACAAAGGAAAGGGAACTCTCCCCGGGTGTAGCCAGCCTATCTCTTAGTACCCTGAGGAGCGGGTACCCTGTTAGCAACCCCGAAGGGTGTAAGAATTCCAGATAGCACTGGAGTGGCAGAGCAGCTTCAGTACAGAGAGCGAATCCCATCCGTAGAGTTACCATTGCTAACTCGATGAGCTAGCAAATACTGTAGGCTTAAATATCCAGGCAGCGTAACGTCATTTCAGGGGGATGCCCCTGAGGTTCGCGCCAATGTGAAAATAAAGATGATGGTGGCGTGCGCGCGCGCGCCCTAAGGTACCTTGGAGGAGCATGACGGGAGGCAGCATCAAAGCCGGTCCGGGGACGCCGGAGAAAATGGCAAACAGACGCCGTGGCAGCCAGTAGTCCGAGCTGAGCGGGAGGAGCCACAAGTAGTGAGAGGTAGGCGGGGCGAAGCCGTCGAAGACGCAACACCTATCTCTTAGTACCCATTGACCCCCATGTTAAACCGCTGTTAACATGGAAACCTTCTCCATGTCAACTCGCCATGCTTTGAAGGCTCATGCTCCACTCTAGGGGCCAACAACTCAATCTAGGGAGCCCTTTCCTGTGCAAAGGAAAGGGAACTCTCCCCGGGTGTAGCCAGCCTATATCTTAACACCCACTGACCCATGTAGAACCGCTGTTCACATGGAAACCTCCTCCGCTTCAGCCTTCAAAATTCTTGTTTGCATATCTGCTACATCCACCAGATTTTAAAAGACCAGCGAGAGCTCACTAGATGCCAACGGAAACACCCCACTCTAGGGGCGAACCATTCTAGGGAGCCCTTTCCTGCACAAAAGAAAGGGAACTCTCCCCGGGGCCAGCCTGTCTTGCCCCTATGAAAACCACAGGGACCTGACTACCTCAGCTCTGCCAGCCTGTCTTGCCCCTATCAACTTTCTGCCACTCTGCCTTACTGCCATACACTCACTCTACTCGTTGTGGTGTTCTTGCCACTATCATGGTTCTTCAGTGTGTTGGTGCTAGTCTTTCTGCTGCTTTGTCTCTTTATTGGCGCCTTGTGTTTTTTTTCTGACACTCTTTCTGCTTGCTATGTTCCCCCTTCATTGTGCTGTAGGATGTTGATGCCACTTGTCTTGCCATTTTGCCTGTTGTGCTGCCTTTGAGGATTCATGCAACTGTTATCGGTGCTCTCTTTTGAATCTGTGGTGTGTTTTTGACACTCTCGCTGCTGCTTTGCACTACTTTGTCACAATCTAAGTACCTTGGAGCTCTTTTCTTGTTCTGCATTACTGGCATGGTTAAAAGGGGAGGTGAAAGAAGCTATTTTAGCCAAAAGAAATTCATTCAAAAATTGGAAGAAGGATCCAACAGAAGAAAATAGGATAATGCATAAACATTGGCAAGTTAAATGTAAGACATTGATAAGACAGGCTAAGAGAGAATTTGAAAAGAAGTTGGCCGTAGAGGCAAAAACTCACAGTAAAAACTTTTAAAAATATATCCAAAGCAGAAAGCCTGTGAGGGAGTCAGTTGGACCATTAGATGATCGAGGGGTTAAAGGGGCACTTAGAGAAGATAAGACCATTGCAGAAAGATTAAATGATTTCTTTGTTGCGGTGTTTACTAAAGAGTATGTTGGGGAGATACCCATTCCGAAGAAGGTTTTCATGGGTAATGATTCAGATGGACTGAACCAAATCACGGTGAGCCTAGAAGATGTGGTAGGCCTGATAGATAAACTGAAAAGTAGTAAATCACCTGGACCGGATGGTATAGACCCCAGGGTTCTGAAGGAACTCAAAAATGAAATTTCAGACCTATTAGTAAAAATTTGTAACATTTCATTAAAATCATCCATTGTACCTGAAGACTGTAGGATAGCTAATGTAACTCCAATATTTAAAAAGGGCTCCAGGGGAGATCCGGGAAACTACAGACCGGTTAGCCTGACTTCAGTGCCAGGAAAAATAGTGGAAAGTGTTCTAAGCATCAAAATCACAGAACATATAGAAAGACATGGTTTAATGGAACAAAGTCAGTATGGCTTTACCCAAGGCAAGTCTTGCCTCACAAATCTGCTTCACTTTTTTGAAGGAGTTAATAAACATGTGGATAAAGGTGAACCGGTAGATGTAGTGTACTTGGATTTTCAGAAGGTCTTTGACAAAGTTCCTCATGAGAGGCTTCTAGGAAAAGTAAAATGTCATGGTATAGGTGGCGATGTCCTTTTGTGGATTATAAACTGGCTAAAATCCAGGAAACAGAGAGTAGGATTAAATGGACAATTTTCTCAGTGGAAGGGGGTGGACAGTGGAGTGCCTCAGGGATCTGTATTGGGACCCTTACTTTTCAATATATTTATAAATGATCTGCCTGCTAACCTTCCGGAAAAAACTCAAGACCTGGCTTTTCCTCCAAGCCTTCCCTTAAGTTCTAACATTTTAACATAACTCTACCAGAATCTTCCCAACTGGCTATACGCTCGTTCCAGCCACAGTATAGACATATGTTCTCAACCTCTAGTTTTTTTGCTGTCCTTTTATTTCCAGGCTACTCTAGCCCCCAAGTTCCATCTCCCTGTTATATGTAACTGCGCTTTGGCCTTCCTGTTATTTGGTTATGTTTAGTAAGTCCCTAAGTTCCTTGTAAACCGGTCTGATATGAATCTTGTCATGAAGTTTGGTATAGAAAAATGTTAAATAAATAAATAAAATAAATGATCTGGAAAGAAATATGATGAGGTAATCAGATTTGCAGATGATACAAAATTGTTCAGAGTAGTTAAATCACAAGCAGATTGTGATAAATTGCAGGAAGACCTTGTGAGACTGGAAAACTGGACATCGAAATGGCAGATGAAATTTAATGTGGATAACTGCAAGGTGATGCATATAGGGAAAAATAACCCATGCTATAGTTATACAATGTTAGGTTCCATATTAGGTGCCTCCACCCAAGAAAGAGATCTAGGCGTCATAGTGGATAACACACTGAAATCGTCGGTTCAGTGTGCTGCAGCAGTCAAAAAATCAAACAGAATGTTGGGAATTATTAGGAAGGGAATGGTGAATAAAACGGAAAATGTCATAATGCCTCTGTATCGCTCCATGGTGAGACCACACCTGAATACTGTGTACAATTCTGGTTACCACATCTCAAAAAGATACAGTCGCAATGGAGAAGGTACAGAGAAGGGCAAAAAAAATGATAAGGGGAATGGAACAGCTCCCCTATGAGGAAAGACTAAAGAGGTTAGGACTTTTCAGCTTGGAGAAGAGACGACTGAGGGGGGATATGATAGAGGTGTTTAAAATCATGAGAGGTCTAGAACGGGTAGATGTGAATCAGTTATTTAGTCTTTCAGATAATAGAAAGACTAGGGGGCACTCCATGAAGTTAGCATGTGGCACATTTAAAACTAATCGGAGAAAGTTCTTCTTCACTCAATGCACAATTAAACTCTGGAATTTGCTGCCAGAGGTTGTGGTTATTTCAGTTAGTATAGCTGTGTTTAAAAAAGGATTGGATAAGTTCTTGGAGGAGAAGTTCATTACCTGCTATTAATTAAGTTGACTTAGAAAATAGCCACTGCTATTACTAGCAACGTTAACATGAAATAGACTTAGTTTTTGGGTACTTGCCAGGTTCTTATGGCCTGGATTGGCCACTGTTGGAAACAGGATGCTGGGCTTGATGAACCCTTGGTCTGACCCAGTATGGCATGTTCTTATATTCTTATGTTAGTGGGAGAATCAGGATTCTAACACTGATCTCCTAGCTCCCAACCAATTATTCTAGTTACTTATTTTGCAGTTTTTGAGCATTTACAGAAAACTAAAGAAACAAACCTGATTGAAAATAAGATCTATGTCATATTATACAGAGTGGGCCATGGAAAAGTAACCCATCTCCAATACTAGTGCATTGGTGGAGGCAGGCTACTTTTCCATGGGCCACCCTGTATAAGCACTGAATTGTGCTTGAGTTTGTATCATTTTCCACATCTTTAGGACTCCCTACTACAGTAAACCGAGTTAGGAACTGGGTTGAATTAGCTCCAAAAAAAAGGAGGATATCAGTGGAGTGTCTCAGGAATCCTTCCTATGTCCCATTCTCTTTAAGATTTTTATAAATGATTTTGCAGGATATTTTGCAGGATATTTAAGGCAAATTTTAAAAGCCCTATGTGTGCCAAATATGGGAGAATATAAGCGCCACATGGATTTTAAGAAGCACCTGAGTAGCCGCAAACCTTCCAGTACATACACAAATGGCTTTATTAAAAACGTAATTATCCTCAACAAAAAATGCATTAAATAAATTGTGAAGATGGCTGTCAAAAAGTTTGAACTTAAAAGTCTGGATATTACAAATGAGAGCTGCCAAGATATCCCTAGAGGGCAAAAAAAGAAAAATTATGCCAAAATGTTATCAAGGACAAGAAGCTGAAGTGAGATTTTCTGAAAGTCAGAAAAAAATGGCAGATGAAAAAAGGGTTCATTGTAAGAAGAACATTTGAAGCTACTACTGTCTGTTCATAAAATACACCAGCCCTACCGTTATTGGTTTACCTCCTATCCTGCCAAAAAAATTATGCTTCAATAATTTTCATAATATAAAGTTTTATAGCCCATCTTTGTTGGGCCAGGAAGATCAAGCTCTCAGTTTTTGATTGTTAAAAAATGACCATCTGTGGCAGTTTTTACAGTTTATTTTGACACTTGCTTGCTGTACTTAGTGTTAATAAAGATGATGAGGCTTAAATTGTTCCTTCCCTACATTGTCTGCATAATATGAAAATGAATTAAGCTAGAATAGTTTAGGGACTATTAAACTATTACATGGTTATGATGCAGTGAAATAAATTCTCTCTTACTCTATGTTTTTGTAACTGACTCTGAAACCGAAGGGTGTCAGCATTTCCATGAGAAAATGAGATTTCCTCTTATTTTGGTGAAAAATTATATCTGGATAGACCTTAGCATGCTTTTTCATATTTGCTGTGTTAATCATTTCCTAAATGTAGAGTATGGCTATCACATTATTCTATTGGGATATGTAGAAATAAAGGTGAACGAATAAGTTGCAGGTGACAGCCTTTTATTAGACTGAATTAATATATTTATGGCTAGCTTTCAAAAGCTATGTTCCCCTGATATGCAAAATTCTATTTATGTATGATGGGAAAGAGTATAGTAGGGATGTGCAGAGCAAAAGTTTAAGTTCATATGTCCATAAGTCGAAAGGGGGTCCCATTTGCGGTCAATATGGACATATGTAGAATTCCATAAGTTGAGTCTATGTCCATAAGTCGCCCATTAAAGTCAATGGGGGAAGGATTTCCAGCCTATTTTTGGCTGCAGAATTGGGGTTTTCTTATCAATTGGCCCAGGAGAGAGTTCCCTTTCCTTTGTGCAGGGAAGGACTCCCTGGAAAGGGTCCACCCCTAGAGTTGGGTGTACCCGGTGTTTACATTGGCGTCCAGTGAATATCGTTGGCGTCTAGTGAATTCCGTTGGCGTCTAGTGAATTCAGACTGTACTTACGCACTTCAGCTGATGACAAAGGAATTGGAAGATCTCTCAGAAATAAGAATACGTGTGGGAACACAAGGTCTGGATGAACAGGCAGGCACAGCAATGGAGTTAAAACACCAGTAGGAACACAAGGCCTGGATGAACAGGCACATCATTCGAGGACAGAGGTCAATCCCAGCTAGGGAAACAAGGCCCGGATGAACAGGCACAGGAACTAGGTTAAAACACTGGTAGCTCGCCAGCATCTTTCTGATGCATGCTAGAATATTGGCAGCGGTATGGGCATGGTCCGTCAGGTGGGTGTGCAGTAAAGCCCACCTCCACCCTGATGCTTGTTCAGGGAAGGACTCCCTGGAACGGGTCCACCCCTAGAGTTGGATGTACCCGGTGTTTACATTGGCGTCCAGTGAATATCGTTGGCGTCTAGTGAATTCCGTTGGCGTCTAGTGAATTCCGACTGTACTTACGCACTTCAGCTGATGACAAAGGAATTGGAGGATCTCTCAGAAATAAGAATACGTGTGGGAACACAAGGCCTGGATGAACAGGCACATCATTCGAGGACAGAGGTCAATCCCAGCTAGGGACACAAGGCCTGCATGAACAGGCACAGCAACCAGGTTAAAACACTTGTGGGAACACAAGGCCTGGATGAAGAGGCGCAGCAGTCGAGCACAGAGGTCAATCCCAGCAAGGGACACAAGGCCTGGATGAACAGGCACAGCAACCAGGTTAAAACACTTGTGGGAACACAAGGCCTGGATGAACAGGCACAGCCACTGAGTTAAAACATCTGTGGGAACACAAGGCCTGGATGAACAGGCACCGCCACTGAGTTAAAACACCTGTGGGAACACAAGGCCTGGAAGAATGGGCACAGCAACTGAGTTAAAACACCTGTGGGAACACAAGGCCTGGATGAACACGGATACTCGGATAGTAAATTTTTTTTTTAATGGATTTATATTCTTTTTTTTTAAAGTTTCTAGCACTTCATACTTGATTACACTCAGGTACTGTAGGTATTTCCCTATCCCCAGAGGAATACAAGGCCTGGAAGAACTATCAAACATAGGAATCAAAGGCACAGCTCTCAGTTGGTTCAAGTCGTTCCTATCAAACAGGTTTTACAAGGTCAGAATTAACAACAAGGAATCTGACCCCATCCTATCAGACCAAGGCGTACCACAAGGTTCATCCCTCTCTCCCACCCTGTTCAACATTTACCTCCTCCCCCTCTGCCATCTGCTATCACAACTCAAGCTTACTCATTACCTCTATGCAGACGACATCCAGATCCTCATCCCCATCACAGAATCAATTAAAAAAACCTTCGCCTTCTGGGAGAATTGTCTTCAACCAATTAAACAACTACTTTCCAACCTGAACCTGATTCTAAACTCCAGCAAAACAGAGATGCTACTTATTTCACACAACCCAAACACCTACTCACCTAGCCTTGCACAATCCACATCTTTAAACATGGATCTCTCTGCAGACGTCAGGAATCTAGGAGCATGGCTTGACAACCAACTTAACTTAAAAAAATGTATAAACACCACCACCAAGGACTGCTTCAATAAACTACAAGTCCTAAAAAAGCTAAAACCACTCCTGCATTTCAATGACTTTCGCCTTGTTCTACAATCCATTATTTTTTCTAAACTCGATTACTGCAACACAATCCTACTTGGCCTCCCCTCCACCAGCATCAAACCTCTACAGATGGTACAAAACGCCGCAGCCAGAATCCTAACTAACACTAATAAAAGAGACCATATCACCCCCATCTTGAGCAACCTCCACTGGCTACCCATCAAACAGAGAATCCTATTTAAAACCTTAACCATTATTCATAAAGCAATTCACAACGTCGCACCTATATCACTACAAACTCAACTTCGTCCACACTTATCCTCCAGACCCATCAGAAGCGCCTACAAAGGCACCTTAGTCGCAGCTCCAGCTAAATCAACACTAAGAAAAAGAGCACTCTCAACTGCGGGACCACACCAATGGAATGCTCTCCCACCAGACCTACGCCTCGAACCCAGTCTACCAGAGTTCAAATAAAAGTTAAAAACCTGGCTCTTCAGGCAAGCTTTCCAATTCCCAGAATGTAACTGAGTTAAAACACCTGTGGGAACACAAGGCCTGGATGAACAGGCACCGCCACTGAGTTAAAACACCTGTGGGAACACAAAACCTGGAAGAATGGGCACAGCAACTGAGTTAAAACACCTGTGGGAACACAAGGCCTGGATGAACACGGATACTCGGATAGTAAATTTTTTTTTTAATGGATTTATATTCTTTTTTTTTAAAGTTTCTAGCACTTCATACTTGATTACACTCAGGTACTGTAGGTATTTCCCTATCCCCAGAGGAACACAAGGCCTGGATGAACAGGCACCGCCACTGAGTTAAAACACCTGTGGGAACACAAGGCCTAGATGAACACGGATACTCGGATAGTAATTTTTTTTTTTTTAATGTATTTATATTCTTATTCGAAAACGTTTCTAGCACTTCATACTTGATTACACTCAGGTACTGTAGGTATTTCCCTATCCCCAGAGGAACACAAGGCCTGGAGGAACGGGCACAGCAACGGAGTTAAAACACTTGTGGGAACACAAGGCCTGGATGAAGAGGCGCAGCAGTCGAGCACAGAGGTCAATCCCACCTAGAGACACAAGGCCTGGATGAACAGGCGCAGCAGTCGAGCACAGAGGTCAATCCCACCTAGGGACACAAGGCGAACAAGCTCAATCCAAAGCAAATGAGCTAGCCCTATTCTTTCAGCAGAAGATTTCAAACACACTTGCTCTCCTTCCTACCAAGACTGACTACAACACCTCATTCGATAACACCTACATTCTTAAGGGAGTCAAATTCGACAAATTCGAATTAACATCAACCAAAGAGATCTAATCCATTCTTAAAAGGCAGAAACCATCCAGCCACCCATCGGACAACATACCTTCCAAGCTACTGCTACTTATTCGAAATATAATCTCTGGTCCCTTAACCAAAATCATAAACTGCTGCTTAACTCAAGGACTCTACCCAGATAGTCTAAAAAACGCATCCCTGAAACCACTCCTGAAGAAACATAACCTAGACCCTGGTGTTCTGGCTAATTTCCGCCCTATCTCGAATCTACCATTTTTAGCCAAATTCACAGAGAAATTGGTCAACATCCAGCTCTCGGATTATTTAGAAGATCACAACTTACTTTTCCCTTCCCAATATGGGTTCCGCAAATCTCGCAGCACAGAAACCCTACTCATATCTCTAACTGACCATATTATTATGGGTCTAGACAAAGGACACTCCTTTCTCCTAATCCTTTTAGACATTTCAGCGACTTTCGACACCGTCAACCACCCCATCCTCTTGAATCGCCTTTCAGACATAGGCATTTCGGGAACAGTCCACAATTGGTTCAAGTCGTTCCTCAGTAATAGAAGTTTTAAAGTCAAAATAAACAATAAAGAATCACCATCTACAAATTCTTCCCTTGGCGTACCACAAGGTTCATCCCTATCACCTACCCTTTTCAATATTTACCTCCTTCCCCTTTGCCAACTGTTAACTAGTCTTAACCTCATTCACTACATCTATGCAGACCATTTTCAGATTCTTATTCCCATAACAGAATCTATTAACAAATCCATCGCACTCTTGAACAAAAGCTTACAAGCCATCACTAATCTCCTCGACAGTCTAAACCTGGTCCTCAATGCCTCTAAGACTGAACTCCTCTTCATTTCCTCCAACCAAGAAAACCTCCCGTCTCAGATCCATCACAAACACCTTCTCACCCACACTCATGTGAGAGACCTTGGAGTAATTATAGACAACCATCTTAACCTAAAGAATATGATCAAAACCACAACTAAAGAGTGCTTCTACAGACTTCAGGTGTTAAAAAGACTCAAACCTCTCCTATATTTTCATGACTTTAGGACTGTTCTCCAATCCCTAATATTTGCCAAAATTGACTACTGCAGCGCTCTCCTCATTGGCCTACCCAACTCAACAACCAAGCCCTTACAGATGATACAGAATGCCGCAGCAAGAATTTTGACAAGCACCAACCAGATAGACCATATTACGCCCATCCTCCGTAATTTACACTGGTTACCAGTCAGTCACAGGGCTCTACACAAAGCTCTAATTCTAATTCACAAATCAATTCATAGCCTCCTCCATCTCGACCTCGAATTCCCACTCAAACTCCACACTTCCAACAGACCAATGAGAGAAACCTAGAAAGGAGCACTACAAGCCCCACCATCTAAAGCCACACGTCTCATCTCTACCAGAGACCGAGCTTTTTCTACAGCAGGTCCAGCCATCTGGAACAACCTCCCTGCAGAACTCAGAATGGAACCGTGCCTACCAACATTTAAAAATAAACTCCAAACTTGGCTCTTCTTACAAGCCTTCCCTGATCCTTCAAACTTTCACTAGATAACTACAACTACTCAGCTTTGAATATGGAACTTCGCCCCTCCAATATTCTCCTCATTTACTAGTTTGCTACCCTAATAAGCTAACTAGCTCTAGACCAAGCTCGGTCATTTCACAATGTATTTAATTTAATACCCTCTTAAGGCTTCTCTTTTTCCAGCTGAATCAGCTTCCTAGTTCATGGTCCTTGTTATTATGTTACTTTTTTACTTCTCTGCTTTGTCTCCGCTAATTATAAAAAGTTGTTCCTTATGTTACGTTATGTTATACTGATCTACCCCTGTTCGATGTAAACTGACCTGATATGGTATTCAACCTTGAAGGTCGGTATAGAAAAATGTTAAATAAAAAATATAAAATAAGGCCTGGATGAACAGGCACAGCAACTGAGTTAAAAGACGTGTGGGAACACAAGGCCTGGATGAACAGGCACACAATCGAGTTAAAACACTGGTAGCTCGCCAGCATCTTTCTGATGCATGCTAGAATATTGGTAGCGGTATGGGCATGGTCCGTCAGGTGGGTGTGCAGTAAAGCCCACCTCCACCCTGATGCTTGTTCAGGGAAGGACTCCCTGGAACGGGTCCACCCCTAGAGTTGGGTGTACCCGGTGTTTACATTGGCGTCCAGTGAATATCGTTGGCGTCTAGTGAATTCCGACCGTACTTACGCACTTCAGCTGATGACAAAG